>NW_023425344.1:52115853-53365853 GCF_014108415.1 Molossus molossus
CAAACATAGACCACGTGATAGGACAAAAACGTAGTCTCTCCAAGTTCAAGAAGATTGAAATCATATCAAGCATCTTCTCAGATCACAATGGCATGAAACTAGAAATCAATTGCAACAAGAACATGCAAAGACATTTGAACACATCAAGGAAGAAATTAAAAACTTCCTGGAAACCAATAAAAATGAACATACAACAACACAAAATCTATGGGATGCAGCGAAAGCAGTTCTGAGAGGGAAGTTCATAAGACTATAGGCCTACCTCAAGAAACAAGAAAAATTTCTAATAGACTATTCTTAACCTCACGACTTAAAGAACTAGATGGCAATCAAAAAGAAAACCCCAGATCAAGTAGAAGGAAGGAAATAGTAAAGATCAGAGCAAAAATAAATGACATAGAGACCAAATAAACAATTCAAAGGTAGCAAGAGCATACAGTTGAGACCAAATAAACAATTCAAAGGTAGCAAGAGCATACAGTTGAGTAAAGACAGCCGCTCTAATAAATGGTGCTGGGAAAACTGGACAGCTACAAGCAAAAAAATGAAGCTAGACCACCAACCTACACCATATACAAGAATAAACTCAAAATGGATAAAAGACTTAAATGTGATGCATGAATCCATAAAAATCCTAGAAGTGTAGGCAACCAAATTCCGACATCACACGCAGCAGAATTTTCACTGATACAATGCCTAAGGCAAGAGAAACAAAGAAAAAAAATAATACATGGGACTACATCAAACTAAAAAGCTTCTGCACAGCAAAAGAAACAACCATCAAAATAGAAAGGGAATCCACTGTACAAGAGAGCATCTTTGTCAATGGTACATCAAATAAGGGGTTAATTTCCAAAATATATAGAGTGCTCATACAACTCAACAAAGAAAGACAAACAACCCAATTTAAAAATGGGCAGAGGAACTATCTAGACACCTCTCCAAACAGGACATACAAATGGCCAAGAGACATATGGAGAAATGCTCAACATCGCTAATCATCAGAGAGATGCAAATTAAAACAACAACAAGGCATCACCTCACACCTGTCAGAATGGCCACCATCAACAAATCATCAAACAACAAGTATTGGAGAGGGTGTGGAGAAAGGGGCTCTAGTACACTGGTGGTGGGAATGCAGACTGGTGCAGCCACTATATTTACTACTATGAGGTAACTACGATGTTACTTTAAAAAATTAAAAATTGAATTGCCATTTGACCCAGTGATCCCACCCCAAGAACCCTGAAACACCAATCAGAAAGAATATATGTACCCCCAGGTTCATAGCAGCACTATTTACAATAGCTAAGATCTGGAAACAGCCCAAGTGCCCATCAGTAGACAAATGGATAAAAAAAAGCAGTGGTACATATACACAATGGAATACTATGCAGCTGTAAGAATAAAAGATCTCTTATCCTTTGAGACAACATGGAGGGACCTGGAGAGTAGTATCTTAAGTGAAACAAGCCAAGCAGAGAAAGACAAATATCACATGATCTCAATTATTTGTGGAATATAATGAACATAACAGTCTGAGGAACAGGGTAGACCTAGAGACCTAGGAACAGGGTACAGAGTGACGACCCTCAGAAGAGGTGGTGGGGTGTGAGAGAGAGAAACCACAGAACTTATATGCATGTACACATAACCGATGGACATGGACAAAGCTGGGGACGGGGTGGGGGAGATGGGGAGGAGAGTGTCAATGGGGAATAAAGGAGAAACATCTGTTACAAAAATAAATTAATTAAAAAAAGAGAGAAAAAAACGAAAAGAATTGTCCAAAATGCAATGACCTGAATGGAAAAACTAGCAAGTGTTTTATCCCCATAAGCTTTTAAACAGAGGTTATAATATCACATAATGTTAGAAGATCATCAGGCTATTGAATTATTTTTATCAATATTTGTCAATATAAATATATTAGTAAACTTAAATTAGACATATCTGTTTTAGCATATATTAGATAAATCTATGTTTATTTTGGATGTCAGGGCAATTCTCTAGGAAGTCATTTCTGAAATAAATATAAATATAAATTTATATATGCATATGGAATAGAATATTAAAAAATAGCTATATGCAAATTAAGTCTAAATAAGAACATGAAGGTTCCTAATTTCTTAATAGCCAAAGTTTTAAGTTTTATTTATTCTTTAGACTAATTATAAAAAATGAGATTTTATTTGTTTTACTATTACATAGATTTTCAAAGGCTTTTAAATGATAAATTAAAATTTATTTAATCTAATATATTATTTAATTGTTTTTAAAATAGCAAAACCACATGTATAAAAGTAAGGGCAAGAAGAAATTTAGCTTGTGTGGCAATTGCTGTGTGATATCACTATGACAACAGACTATTGGTTTATCAAAGTCACTATTTGGAATGATTTAGCTTGTAAAATGCAGATGTTCACTTCTGTATGGCAAATAAGTAATGAAATATAATGAATTCCTGAGCCACTACATTGATTATTTATCTTTTACTATTTCTGATTAAAGAATATAAGTTATGGCTTAGTTATTCTGCCCAAAATATTTACATAAACACTCTTCTCATCAACTCTATCCTCTGTTTCCTGGCACCATGACTACTATATTGCAGTTAGAGATGTGGATTTTAAGTATGTGCTAATGAGGGGAACATGGGAATAATCTGGAACATCTTCTTTCAGCCTTGGGAGATATCTGAAGTCCATGCCCAGTGAACTTTTATACTCAGTGTAGGGAGATGTCACATCAAGGGCTCAGTTTGTATAAGAAATTTAACAGATCTAGAGGAAAAAACATCTATCTGATACCCTCTTTTCTATCGAAGAATAGCATCTGCTTTATTGATGGTTAGACATTTCAGTGGTGAACTTCACTTATCAGATCTTATTTGAGGTGCATTTTTCCCCATTGAGTTCCAAGCTTCTGACTGCCTTTTGTGATACAGTGGACTCCCGTGGCCACAAAGTTTTCATGGTCTCTCGTGACCATCTTGTGTCTGTGATGCAATGGCACAGTGGAATCCTCCTGCTATGCAATAGCTGACTTAGACCTGAGGAGCCTGCTCCCTTGAGAAGACTTCCTCCCCACTCCCACATTTCTCTTCATTGCAGATCTTTGGAAACCTCACCAGACTCCTGAACTACAGCTACACTGAGGAGTCTGAAGCCTTAGGTACCTACTGAGGACCAATAACTCTACTATGTTTTTCTCACAACACTGTTATTTGGGGGGGGGGGTGCTTTTGTACTCCAGGTCTTGAGCTGCACTGCTCTATGGTACACATATGTGTAAGTGTCTTTGTTTCCTTCTGCCACAGTTCCTCATTACTTGTGAGAAGGCCCCGCTGAGTTCCTAATACTTTGACGTGCTTCTTAAGTTGGCTTTTTTCTATTTCTAACAATTTTTAAGGTAACTAGTATTTTCTGGAATTTCATGTGCTTCCTTCTTTTGTTTTTCTTGTAAAATCTGCCATAGTTAATAATGATACAAATCAACATGTTCCCCAATTCCTATATATATTCTACTATGGAAGGCTATTTGTATCTTCGTTCACCTTAGGACTATTAGTGATGCTATAAATATTCTTACATGTTTCTTTTGTACACATATTTTTGGTTATACTGCTAGAGTGGAACTGCTGGGTTAAAGAGTACACAGATATTTTGTTTCTTTGTAGACAAAAGGCTTAACAAATTTGCTTCACAAGCTTGCACTTCCTCCTATATATGTGTGAGAGCTACAGTAGTAATTGGAGGGATCTGAGCAGACAAATGTCATATTATGCTTTCAGAGCTTTGCTCTGGCTGCTCATCTGAGGATGGGTTATGTGGGTGCAAAGGTGGAAACAGGGAGAGCAGGAAGGGAACAAGTGTAGTCATCCAGGCTTCCACCTGAATGGCAACAGTGTTGGTGAGGAGAAGTGGTTAGATTCCAGACACATTTTAAAGGCATAGTCAATAGGTATTGCTGAAAGTTTGGATGTGGAGTATAAAAGAAAGAGCTAGAAATCTTGAAAAGGAAGAACAAAGTTGGAGGGATCACATTACCAGATTTTTTTTTTATACTACAAAGCCACCGTAATCAAAACAGCCTGGTACTGGCACAAGAACAGGCATATAGACCAGTGGAACAGAACAGAGAACCCAGAAATGGACCCAAGGCAATATGCTCAATTAATATTTGACAAAGGTGCAAGAGCGTACAGTGGAGTAAAGACAGCCTCTTTAATAAATGGTGCTGCGAAAATTGGACAGCTACATGCAGAAAAATGAAACTAGACCATCAACTTACACCATACACAAGAATAAACTCAAAATGGATAAAAGACTTAAATGTGACTCATGAATCCATATAAATCCTAGAAGAAACTGTAGGCAACAAAATTTCAGACATCATACGCAGCAGAATTTTCACTGATACATCACCTAAGGCAATAGAAACAAAGGAGAAAATGAACACATGGGACTACATCAAACTCAAAAGCTTCTGCACAGCGAAAGATACAATCATCAAAACGGAAAGGCTACCCACTGTATGGGAGAGCATAATTGCCAATCATACATCAGATAAGGGGTTAATTTTCAATATATAGAGAGTGCACATACAAATCCACAAAAGGAAGACAAAGAACCCAATTAAAAAATGGGCAGAGGAATTAAATAGACGCCTCTCCAAACAGGACATACAAATGGCTAAGAGACATATGAAGAAATGTTCAACATCACTAATCATCAGAGAGATGCAAATTAAAACAACAATGAGGTGTCACCTCACACCTGTCAGAATGGCCGCCATCAACAAATCATCAAACAACAAGTGTTGGTGAGGGTGTGGAGAAAAGGGGACTCTAGTACACTGCTGGTGGGAATGCAGACTGGTGCCGCCACTATGGAAAACACTATGGTGTTACCTCAAAAAATTAAAAATTGAACTGCCATTTGACCCAGTGATCCCACTTCTAGGAATATACCCTAAGAAGCCTGAAGCACCAATCAGAAAGAATATATGTTCCTCCATGTTTGTAGCAGCACTATTTACAATAGCTAAGATCTAGAAACAGCCCAAGTGTCCATCAGTAGACGAATGGATAAAAAAGCAGTGGTACATATACACAGTGGAGTACTACGCAGCTGTAAGAAAGAAAGATCTCTTATCCTTTGAGACTACATGGAGGGACCTGGAAAGTATCATCCTGAGTGAGGCAAGCCAAACAGAGAAGGACAAGTATCACATGATCTCACTTATTTGTGGAATATAATGAACATAACAGTCTGAGGAATGGGGTAGTCCCAGAGATATGGAGGTGGGGTACAGACTGACAATCTCCAGAAGAGGGGATGGTGGGGGAGAGATAAACCACAGAACTTATATGCATGTATGCATGGACAGTGGACATGGACAACAAACTGGGGACAGGGCGGGGAGGGTGAGGGAGGGGGGAATCAGTAGGGGAAAAAGGAGAAACATCTGTAACAAAAATTAATGAATTAAAAAAAGGGGGGGGGTAGTAGGAGGTAGAGCTAAGGCTGAATCTAACAATTTTGCCTGATCCACTACCTAACAAGGATGAAAACCGAGAATGAGGTTGTAGGCATGGGTGTAATGAGATGTTCTGTTTAGAAACTGTAAATTTGGAAAGCCATTTGATATTAAGGAGAGATGTAACCAGTCCATTTTATATGAATCTAGAGTTCAAGGAAGAGAGCCAGACTGGAGATACAAATTTCACTTACAATGACTGTATAAATTTAAGAATGAATCTAATCATACTTTGAGAATGTTGGGATGATATTGTGTTCCTCTCAAAATCTGCCTGCTGTTTGTAGCCACCTTTTACAATTGCCTCAGTCTTTGGAGGCTGGTTCCCCCAAAACTACTACTATAGCTCCTATTAGTGCTTTTAATAGGGTACCTTCCAGGGTGTTCTGAATTCTGACTGCTGTAGGGAGAGATGTTCCAGTCTGCTTCTCTCAGAGATTTTACTTCTTTTCCTCTGTTAGATTTATTTAGTCCTCAAATTTATTACTGATCTAAAAAGAGGAAGAAATATTCTCCTTTTCTAAAAGGCTTGTTAAGATTGGTTTTCCTAGTGCATTTTCTCTTTCCTGTTGCATTTGCCTATCACATCCATCCTGGCATTCTGCAAACTCATGGCCACAGGTCCAATCTGTACCCTAAAATGTCAACCTTTCTCCTGAAGATTTCACTTCCTCCTTGTTTTGATTTCATTTTTCTTACTCTCTTGTCCTGAGAGTAAAACAGAAGCATGTTTTTAAAAACCATCAGAGAGAAGGCATTTCAAGGAAAGGCTTTGCAAACTGCCTTCTTCACCTTTGAATTTACAACAAGGAAACGACAGATTATTTTTAAAAGAAGAGGCTTTATTCATTATTGTTTGTTTATTGATAAAATCAACCTATTTGCTGGGTAAAGTCAATGTTGGACCACAGTACAAGAGCCATGGTCAGAAATTTTATAATTAACAAATTAAAAGCAAATCTGAAGTCACATGGTAAACAATGGCCCTTACATCCCCGACATCTGTACGATTAGATGTTCTATTCTCCCCTCCTTTGGATCAGGGTATACTTTCAAAAAGCCGGAATGCGGGGAGGTTCTCTGCACTTCCTACCAAGGCCTGGCTGTCATAGCCCTTGTACTATACTAAGGCTCATATTTGCTCAAGTTTCAGTTGACCTACAATTTCCCAAAACCAGCATGTTCAGTTCTGACTTTAGAAACACAGCTGTTGGTACGCTATCTAAAACTGCCTGGTCAGGACACAACAGATAAAAGCCAGCGCCACATCTGGGAAAAACAGCCACAGTAAACAAGCTTCTGCAAACAGTGACGGTAAAAATGTCCTGCTTGTTAAACTACCACCAAAACATCAGGGCCCTGCCAGAAGTCCCAATCTGTTATTTCTCTCCTCAAATGACATTCTTTGTCTCTCTTCGTTTTCTGACCAAACAGAAAATGTTGGGCCTTGAGGGGACCCAATAAATAGCAAAACTTATTCCACAGAAATTCTGAACAAATTGAGAAAGAGGGTATGGAGTAAGATAAAAATATCCCCTTTATTACTGATGGTTAGATTGGCTTATGGTGCCGAGGTATGCAGACAGACATAAAATGCTTTTTCCTTCTGAATCCTGGAATTGGAAGACCAGACCTAAGGCAGGGCTAGGGCTAGACATTTGCAGTCTTCCTAGAGGGGCGGGGATGGAATGGCAGATTCTCAGGGACACTTTAGGTAAGAACATCACTCCCAAGAGGACAAGAAGAGGGGAACCATCTGAGCAGATATTTTTCCAAAGTCACCGATGAAACAAACTATCCATGTCAGGAAAAATGAGTGCCGTAGTGTAGCTCAAGAGCTCAAGGATGTACAGATATCCCTTGCTTTTTGGAAGTTCACTTTATGCTGCTTTGCTTTTATGAAAGACATCAGTACCTGTTCTTTTCTTTCTTCTACTTCTTTTTAATATAAAACATTCTTTATTGATTTTAGAGAGAGGAAGAGAGAGATAGAAACATCAATGAGAGAGAACATCAATTGGCCGCCTCCTGCATGCCCCCCCAGTGGGGACTGGGCCCACAACCTGGGCATATGTCCCAACCAGGAATATAACCGGTGACCTCTTGGTGCATGGGTCGACGCTCAACCACTGAACCACACCGGCTGGACAGTACTTACTCTTTTCTAACTGAAAGAAATCCAAAGAAGATTTCCAATTTTACCAAAAAAAGATGAAAAGCAAAATTAACATTCAGTGTGTTTTGCAGTGAACCATTATGGAGGCAGCACACCTGGTAAGTGAAACTAAATTTTACAAACATTTTTCTACCTTATACAGGCTGTGTGTATTTACCACATCATTGTTGCTTTTGCTGTATGCTAGTGTTATTTTAGGTTTTTATGTGTCATTTGGTAAGATTTGACAGATTATTTTGGGGATCTTGGAACACTCAAAAATGTTTCCCATAAAAATTATGGTGATTGCTTCTGACCTCTGTGCCATTTCATCTTATGAAAGGTTTCAAAGGCCTGCTCCACTTTCTCTTGACACAGCAAGTGAAATACGAGCTGTAGTGACAGGGCAGGAGGGTCCTCAGGACCCTGTCAGGAGCACACCCATGTTGTGCAGGTGAGGTCGTGAAAGACAGAGGGGCAAGGTTGAGAGTGACTAATGAGGAGAGTAAAGACTTCTCTAGAAGAAATGACACAAAACAAAGAGAAATATTGTGGCTAGAAATATGTGTGTGTGTGTGTGTGTGTGTGTGATTTTTTTGCTTAATTTCCACAAAATTTTCATTGATAAAATTGAAATAATCATAATTGAATACAATGTTGAAAATATGGGTCTAATCCTTAATTGGGATTCAAAATTCGTATTCCCTATCATCAAAATCAATTGCAAATATACACACCTGTTAGTGCTGACCTGCAGTGCCATCTTTGAAAACGTCTTTCCCACAGATAGATATTACCAAGGAATGATCTCAGTCTGTGAGAGTATCATTTTAATTTAAAATGTTCACCAATGGGAGGGCAGCATGTAAGAATTCTGTTAGCTTTGTTTCTTGATAGTAGCCTTCTATCGTATTATTATAGTGAGCATCAGTCACTTCCAGTTGAAGGTTAGATTGTACAGTTCAATGGATTTTCAAATACCTATTTTTTAATTTATTTCCTTTAATATTTATTTATTTATTTATTTATTTATTTATTTATTTATTTATTTATTTATTTATTTATTTATTTATGAGTAGTGTTAGGTTCACAGCAAAATTGAGTGGGAAGTCAGAGAGTTCCCATACACCTCCTGGCCCCGTACAAGCACTGTTCCCCCCACTATGAATATCTCACACCAGAGTGGTACACATGTTTTTTATTTTTTTATTTTTTATTAATTAAGAGTGGTACACATGTTCTCATCGATAAACTGACATTGAAGCATCGCTGTCACCCAAAGTCCATAGTTCACATTAGGACAGATTTTTCAGGGACACTTTAGGTAAGAACCTGACTCCCAAGAGGACAGGAAGAAGGGAACCATCTGAGCAGTTATTTTTCCTCCCTAATCCGTGGCAATGGCTTACCTCGCTCCATAGTTTTGCCTTTTCCAGAATGTTATATAGTTGAACTATACAGTATTCAATCTTCTCAGGTTGGCTTCTTTCACTTAGTAATATGCACTTAAGTTTCCTCCATGTCTTTTCATGGCTGATAGTTTATTCCTTTTAGTCCTGAGTAACATTCCATTTTCTGGATGTAAGTTTATTTATCCCTTCACCTACTGAAGGATATTCTGATTGCCTCCAAGTTTTGACAATTATGAGTAAGGCTGTTGTAAACATTTTTGTGAAGGGTTTTGTGTGGACTTAAGTTTTCAGCTCTTTAGGGTAAATACCAAGGAGTGCAATTGCTGGATCATATATTAAGAGTATGTTTAGTTTTGTAGGGAAGTGCCAAGCTGTCTGCTAAAGTGGCTGAACCATTTTGACATTACCATCAGCAATAATGTTCCCCATTCTTGCCAATATCTGGTGACAAAGTTTTGGATTTTGGCCATTCTAATAGGTGTGTAGTGGTATCTCATCGTTTTAATTTATAGTTCCTTAATGATATATGATATGGAGCATCTTTTCATATGCTTATTTTTTATCTCTATAGCTTCTTGAGATGTCATTTTAGGTCTTTTGCCCAGCTTTTAATTAGGTGTTTTCTTATTGTTGAGATTTAAGAGTGTTTTTTATATTTTGAAAAACAGTCCTTTATCAGACAGGTTTTTTTGCAGATATTTTCCCTAGTCTGTGGTTTGTCTTCTTATTATCTTGACATTATCTTTCACATAACAGATGTTTTTCTTTAATTTTAATAAGGTCCAGCTTACTTCTTTCACAACTTGTGCCTTTGACATTGTGTTTAAAAAGTTGTCACCGTACCTAAGCTCTTCTAGATTTTCTCTTAGGTAACCTTCTAGAAGTTTTCTGGTTTTGAATGTTACATTGATCCATTCTGAGTTAATTTCTGTGAAGCTATAAAGGTCTATCTAGAAATTCTTTTTTTAAATATAGCAGAAACAATTTATGGGGGTATAAAAATGTAAATCAACTATGTGGTGCTTTTTAACCTGGAATGAGTCATGAGTTTAACAGTAATAGATTTATGATCATTAGGACTAAGAGACATTATAATTTTAAAAGAAACATGATATTTAGGTGACAGTTTAAAAGGCATTAAATTACTATGTTTAACCTTGTATTTATTTATTTATATCTATTAATTTATTTTTGTTACAGATGTTTCTCCTTTTTCCCCCATTGACACCCTCTTCCTGATCCTGCCCCGCCACCCCCACCCCACCCCCAGCACTGTTGTCTGTGTCCTTTGGTTATGCATACATGCATATAAGTTCTGGGGTCTGTCTCTTCCCTCCTCCCCATTCCTCTCTTCTGAGGTTTGTCAGTCTCTACACCACATCCATGTCTCCGGGTCCATTCTGTTAATCAGTTTGTTTTGTTCATTATATTCTACAAATAAGTGAGATCATGTGATATTTATCTTTCTCTGATTGGCTTATTTTGCTTAGCATAATACTTTCCAGGTCCCTCCATGTCATCTCAAATGATAAGAGATCTTTTTCTATCTTACAGCTGCATAGTCTTCCATTGTGTATATGTACCACAGATTATTGACTCATCTATTGATGGACACTTGGGCAGTTTCCAGATCTTAGCAATTGTAAATAGGGCTGCTATGAACATAGTGGTACATATATTTTTTTCTGGTTGCTGTTTCAGGATTCTTAGGATATATTTCTAAGAGTGGGATCACTGGGTCCAATGGCAGTTCAATTTTTAATTTTGTAAGGAAACACCATATTGTTTTCTATAGTGGCTGCACCAGTCTGCATTCCCACCAGCAGTGTACTAGAGTCCCCTTTTCTCCATACTCTCACCAGCACCTGCTGTTTGATGATTTGTTGATAGCAGTCATTCTGGCAAGTGTGAGGTGATACCTCATTATTGTTTTAATTTGCATCTCTCTGATGATTAATGATGAGCATTTTTTCATGTTCCTTAGCCATTTGTATGTCATGTTTGGAGGTGTCTGTTTAGGTCCTCTGTCCATTTTAATTGGATTTTGTCTGCCTTTTGTTGAGTTGTATGAGTACTATATATATTTTGGAAATTAACCCCTTATCTGATGTGTCATTGGCAATTATGCTCTCCCATACAGTGAATTCCCTTACCATGTTGATGCTTGTTTCTTTTGCTGTGAAGTTTTTTAATTTGATGTAGTCCCATGTATTAATTTTCTTTTGTTTCTCTTGGTTTAGGCATTGTATCTGAAAATTCTGCTGTGTGTGATGTCTGAAATTTTGTTGCTTACATTTTCTTCTAGGATTTTTGTGGATTCATGTGTCACATTTAGGTCTTTTATCCATTTTGAGTTTATTCTTATGTATGGTATAAGTTGGTGGTCATTTTTTTGCATGTAGCTGTCCAAGTTTCCCAGTACTATTTATGAAAGAGGTTGTCTTTACTCCCCTGTATACTCTCACTACCTTTGTCAAATATTAATTGAGCATATTGTCTTGGGTCAATTTTTGGGTTTTCTGTTCTGTTCCATTGATCTATATGCCTGTTCTTGTGCCAGGGCCAGGCTCTTTTGATTACAATGACTTTGTAGTATAACCTGATATCTGGTATTGTGATCCCTCCTACTTTGTTCTTTTTTTTTTAAAGATTACTGTGGCTATTAGGGGTCTTTTTTGGTTCCATATAAATTTTTGGAGTATTTGTTCCAGTTCTGTAAAATATGTCATTGGTATTTTGATGGGGATTGCATTGAATCTGTAGATTGCTTTGGGTAGTATGGACATTTTAATGATGTTAATTCTTCCATTCCATGAAGGTGGTATATGCTTTCACTTTTTAATATCTTTCTCTATTTCTTTTTTCAATATCCTATAATTTTCTTGGAACAGGTCCTTTACTTCTTTGGTTAAGTTTATTCCTAGGTATCTTAGGTTTTTTTTTGCTACAGTGATAAATGAGATTGTTTTTTATAGTTTTTCTTTTTGTGAGTTTCTTATTGGTGTATAAGAATGCCATAGATTTCTTGATGGTAATGTGGTATCCTGCTACTTTGCCAAATTCATTTCTTAGCTCTAGTAGATATTTTATGGAATCTTTAGGGTTTTCTATGTATAATATTATGTCATATGCAAATAATGACAGTTTCACTTCCTCTTTTCCAACTTGGATCCCTTTTATTTTTTCTTCCTGTCTGATTGCTGTGGCTAGGACTTCCAGTACTATGTTAAATAAGAGTGGCAAAAGTGGGCATCCTTGTCTTATTCTTGTTCTTAAGGAAAATGCTTTTAGTTTTTGCCCATTGAGTATGATGTTGGCTGTAGGTCTTTCATATATGGCCTTTATTATGTCAAGATGTGGTCCCTCTATTCCCAGATTGCTGAGCGTTTTTATCAGAAATGAGTGCTTTCAGCATCTATTGATATGATCATATGTTTTTTATCTTTCATTTTGTTTATGTGGTGTATCACATTTATTGATTTGCAAATATTGTACCAGCTTTGCTTCCCTGGGATGAATCCCACTTGGTCATGGTGAATAATTTTTTTGATATATTGCTGGATCCTATTTGCTAATATTTTGTGAAGGATTTTGGCATCTATGTTTATCAGGGATATTGGCCTGTAGTTTTCTTTCTTTGTAGTGTCTTTATCTGGTTTTGAAATTAGAATTATGTTAGCCTCATAAAATAAGTTTGAAAGTTTTCCTTCTTCTTAGATATTTTTGGAATCGTTTGAGGAGAATAAGTATTAGATCTGCTTTGCAAGTTCGGTAAAACTCACCCGTGAAGCCCTGGCCAATTTGGCTTAGTGGTTAGAGTGTCGGCCTGAGGTCCAGAAACACCTAGGTTTGGTTCCTGCTAAGGGCATGTACCTTGGTTGCAGTTTGTCCCTGGCCCTGGTTGGGGTTGTGTGGGTGGCAGCCAGTCAATGTGTCTCTCTCACATTCTCTCTCTCTCTCTCTCTCTCTCTCTCTCCCTCTCGCTCTTTCTGAAGATGAATGCAAAAATGTCCTCAGGTGAGGATTAAAAAGGAAAAAAAACTCCCCTATGAAGCCATCTGGGCCTGGGCTTTTGTTTGCTGGGAATTTCTTCATTACATTTCAATTTACTTAATTGTTATTGGGTCTGTTCAAGTTTTTTATCTCTTTCTGGTTCAGTTTTGGGAGAATGTGTGTTTCTAGAAATTTGTCCATTTCACCTAGATTGTCCAATGTGTTGGCGTGTAATTGTTCATAATATTTTTAAATGATCCTTTGAATTTCTGTGATGTCAGTTGCTATTATTTTTTTTTTTTCCGATTTTGTTTATTTGGGTCCTCTCTCTTTGTTTTTTGGTGAGTCTGCTTAAAGGTCCATCGATCTTGTTTATTTTTTCAAAGAACCAGCTTGTTGTTTCATTGATCTTTTGATTGGTTTTTTTAGTGTCTATGTCATTTATTTTTGCTCTGACCTTTATTATTTCTTTTCTTCCACTTGCTCTTGGTTTTTATTTTTGTTTACCTTCTAGTCTTTAAGTTTTAGAGATACAAAGTCAATTAGGAATTTTTCTTGTTTCTGGAGGTAGACCTGCAGTGCTATGAACTTCTCTGTCACAACTGCTTTCACTGCATCCCAAAGATTTTGTGTTGTTGTGTGTTCGTTTTCTTTGTTTGTCAGAAAGTTTTTATTTCTTCCTTGATTTCCTTGTTAACCCATTCATTGTTTAATAACATGCTATTTAGCCTCCATGTGTTTGAATGATTTTGTTGTAATTGATTTCTGATTTTATGCCATTGTGATCTGAGAAGATGCTTGGTATGATTTCAATCTTCTTGAACTTGTAGAGACTTAGTTTGTGTCCTAACATGTGGTCTATCTTTGAGAATGTCCCATGTGCAATTGTGAAGAATGTGAATTCTGCAGTTTTGGGGTTTAATTCTCTGTAGATAGCTATTAAATCCATTTGATCTAGTGCATCATTTAGAGACTATGTTTCCTTGTTAATTTTTTTGTCTAGAGCAGTGGTTCTCAACCTGTGGGTCGTGACCCCTTTGGGGTGTCGAATGGCCCTCTCACAGGGGTCACCTAAAACATAACAGTAGCAAAATTATAGTTATGAAATAGCAACAAAAATAATTTTATGGTTGGCAGTCACCACAACATGAGGAACTATATGAAAGGGTCGCAGTATTAGGAAGGTTGAGAACCATTGGTCTAGAGGATTTATCCAGTGATGTCAGTGGGTTTTTGAAGTCCCCCGCTATGATTGTATTGCTGCTAATTTCTCTTTTGAAGTCCTAAAGAAGTTTTTAAATGTATTTTGGTGCTCCTATGTTGGGTACATATATGTTTACCAAGGTTATATTCTCCTGTTGGATAGATCCTTTGAATATTATGTAGTGGCCTTCTTTGTCTCTAGTTATGGCCTTCATTTTGAAATCTATTTTATTAGATATAAATATTGCTACCCCAGCTTTTGTTCCCTTTCCATTTGCTTGGAAGATTTTTTTTTTTCATCTGTTCACTTTCAACCTATGTGAGTCTTTTGTTGTGAGGTGGGTCTCTTGTAAACAACATATATATGTGAGTCATGCTTTCTTATCCATTCAGCTACTCTGTGTCTTTTGATTAGAGTGTTTAATCAATTTACATTTAAGGTTATTATTGATATGTACTTATTTGTTGCCATTTTTGTTTATTATGATTATATTTCTCCTTCTATTTCTTCTGCTTATTACAGCAGTCCTTTTAACATTTCTTGGAGTGCTGGTTTGGTGCTAGTATATTCCCTTACCTTTATTTTTGTCTGGGAAGTTCTTTATTTCACCTTCTATTTTGAATGATAGCCTTGCTGGATAGAGTAGTCTTGGATTCAGATCCTTGTTTTTCATGACCTTGATTACTTCATGCCATTCCCTTCTGGCCTAGAGTGTTTCTGATGAGAAGTCAGTTGAGAGCCTTATGGGGGATCCTTTGTAGGTAACCTGCTACTTATCTTTTGCTGCCTTTAGCATTCTCTCCTTGTCTTTAATTTTTGGCATTTTAATTATTATGTGTCTTGGTGTGGGCCTGTTCGGGTTCTTCTTACTTGGGGCTCTCTGTGCTTCTTGAACTTGTATGACATTTTCCTTCACTAAGCTAAGGAAATTTTCCATCACAATTTCTTCAAATATGTTCTTTAACCCTTGCTCATTTTCTTATTCTTCTGGCAGTCTTATGATCCAGATGTTATGTTTCATGTTGTCCCACAGTTCTCTTAGGCTGTTTTCATGTGTTTCAATTGTGTGTGTGTGTGTGTGTGTGTGTGTGTGTTTGGTTCTCTTATTAGGCGATTTTTTCTACCATATCTTCTAATTCACTGATCTTGTCCTCAGCTTCCTCTACTCTGCTGGTTATTCATTCCAATGTGTTCTTTATTTTTGATATGTCATTATTCATTTCCAATTGGTTGGTTTTTAATGCTTCTATATCTTTACTCATACAATTGAGCTTCCTCATAATTATTAATCTGAACTCTCCCTCTGATAAATTGCTCATTTCCCTTTCATTTATTTCATCTTCTGTCGAATTATCTTTTTCTTTCAGTTGAGCTTTGCTTCTTTGTTTCACCATTTTGGCTGTCTCTGGGTTTTTGAGTGAGTTACTTGATGAGCCTCATGGTTTGTAGCCTTCAGCTGAATAAAAATCCCTCAAGTGTAAGAGGATTTCCAGCAGGTAGGTTAATTGCTTGTTCATTAAATTGAGATGTCAATGAGCCTCAATTTGTGTTTTTTCTGGGCTGGCCTGGCCTCGCCTGGCAGTGTTGAGTTGATGTAGGAGGGGGCCTTTGTTTTTCCCCAGGGCTCTGGGAAGGGGCTCTTTGAGTAATATGGCTACTGTCCTGTGAGGGAGTGATTTAGTACAGAACTCCTGGCATCCATCCCTCCTAAGCCAGGAGCCCTGGGCTGTCGCCACTCAGTTTCAGTCCAGTCCACCCTCCCTCTGCCAGAGCGTAAGGTGAGTGGCTGTGGCTGATTTGATGCTTTTTAAAAAACCCTGCTTTCTCAGTGGGAAGAGCACACCACTAAAACAGCTCTCTGCTGCTGTCTGTGGGCTCCCAGTGCACCCCCACGTGCCTCCACAATTCTTCTCAATCTTGTATTTAAAAGGGCAACAAAATCTTTAAAAAGACTACAGGAAATATTTGTAACAATATGACTTGGCCCATTTTTCCTAATTGTAACAACATTTTTTTTACATATGTTTATTTAAAAACTTTTTAAATTACAGTTTATGTTTAATATTAAGTTTCAGGTATGTAGCATAGTGGTTGGAGAATCTTATACTTTACAGAGTGTCCCCCTGATATTTCTAGTACCAAACCGGCCCCATACATAGTTATTACAACATTATTAACTAAATTTCCTATGCTATCTGGATAATTTTTTCTCTCTCTCTCTTTCTCTCTCTCTCTCTCTCTCTCGTAGTTCTAGCAGCATTTGCTAAACAGACTATCTTCTATTCATTCTCTTGCCTTTGTTTTTTTGTCAAAGATGAATGGATTGTATTAATGTGGGTCTATTTCTGGATTTTTATTCTATTCCACTGAAGCATCTGTCTGTTTTTCCGTTAATACTTCACTGTTTTGATTACTGTAGTTTTATAATATTTCTTGAAGTTGGATAGTGTCAGTCCTCCAACTTTGTTCTTTTTGTATATTGTGTTGGGAAAGAATTTTTGAACACAGGAAAAGTGTAGAAAATTCTTACATAATGAGAAGAACTTATCAATGTACAGGTTAAGTTTGAGCAAAGAAGGGAAAACTTTAAAACTACCAGTCTTTTTGTTAAGAGGAAGTAGGCACCAAGGGACATCTGCAATAGTGTCAACAATTTAAAAAAAATAGGTACCAGTATACATTTCCAGTTATTATCCCTCTCCATTAATATTAAACCTAGTTATTTGAGTTTAGTATTATAAAGTTGATTTAAATTTTTTTTCTTTATTGTTTTTAGAGAGAAAGAGGAAGGGCGAGGGAGAGAGAGATAGAAACATCGATGAGAGAGAATACTGATTGGCCACCTCCTGCATGCCCCTCACTGGGGATCGGGCCCACAACCTGGGCATGTGCCCTGACCAGGAATCGAACTGGTGACCTCTTGGTGAATGGGTTGATGCTCTGTTGTAATGTGTCAGCAAGATAAACAGAGACACACAGTCAAATTATAAAGGAACACTTCATTACACTAGCAGGCTAGGGGGGTTCAGCTTCCCCAGATCCTCAGCCCCAATTCTTCATGCTTGTCTGATTTTAAAGACAGAAGTCCCCTCCCATCCCCCTGTTGGCCTCCCCCCTCAGGTTACCAGTACAATAGTGGGTGTGACAGCAATTACAGAAGTCAAAATTAGCATTATTCACTTAGCTCATGATTTGTAGTTTCTGATACTCATCATGTGGGGCAACTATAACCTTAGGCAACATTCCTTTACTCCTAGGGGTAATTAATCCACTATTGGAAAAATATCAAGGAAGGTGTATTGATGATAAAAATGAAATCATTTAGTGCCTTAGCCAAGAGGCCTACATAAGAATGCAATCTAGTTGCCTTAGCCTCGGGAACAAGGTCATTCCCCACTGGTTTTCTGACAAGTCAGATCTTTGACTGGACTTATTTTTTTATGAGGCTGTTTATTAGAAATGGCCCAAAGGCTTGAAGTAAACATAATATAGCAAGAGGGCTGGCAATGGTGGATAATAGAGTTATAAACCAATTTTCAGATTGTCACCTTTTTCTTTCTTGTTCCTCTATATTTTTCCTAACTAGTGATAAACTTTCTTGACTAATTCCTGAATTATTTGCATAAAAACAGCATTTTTCTCCCAGTGCTACACATAATCTTCCTTCCTTAAGAAATAAGAGATCTTATCCTCTCCTGTTCTGTAGGACCATTTCTGCTAAAGAGTTTTCTAAGTAGCTGAGATCTGTATCTATTTGGAGACTGAGGTCCCTTAGATTTTGGTTATTCTTGATTAGGGCAATAATACTCACAGCTCTAGATGGTTGGGGTTGGTCAGCCTTTTAAAATGTATATGTGGATTCCTATTTTCTAGATAGCCTGTAATAGCAGATATTGTTTTACAACCCCAAGAGGGACAGAAATATTCATTAGCATTTAATCTTGCCACCTCCTGGGCAGATATAAATTCCCATCCTTTGCAATCCTCATTCTGCAGCAGATGTTCCACAGATTCATGCTGGGGTGTCTTCTAGTTGGGGGTAACCCCTCCATATGTGACCCAGACATCAGGGACTTTTGTGACCCCAATGGTCCCCCTTAAGAGGTGACATAGAACAAAGTTGAAGACAGATTTTTCTATTCTTGTAATAACATTTCTTTCTTTCTTTCTTTTCTTTTTTTCCTGAGCCCCTCACTCATCCCCAGTAGTAACATTTCTTAAGACCTCCCCTGATACTCCATTTCTAAGTTCCCATTCTATTGAGGCCCAGGTCTATAAGGATTCCCCTGTACAGTCATAACCAGAAAAATCCTGAGAAATGCTAGAGTCTTATCTGGAGAGGCTTTCCCCCCCTCAGCCAGGAATGGTGCTGCTTGATCGGGATGCCATTGACCTTGATAGCTGTTGGTGCAGGCAAGATGACAGTATATAGTCCCTTCCGGGCTGGAGCTAGTTCCTGGGTCCCCCATATTGAGTCCCCCGGCTGGAAAGGGTCCACAGGGTCTGAGGTGGGCACAGGCAGGGCGTCGCAGATGTGTTTATGGACAGTCTTCTGAGAGGACTGCAGGGCCTGCAAGAACTATAAGAGGGTGAGGGGAAGCAGATGATCTAGTTTTCACAGGTTTCTAAAGTAAATTTGGTTAAGGTTTCCTTTAAGGTCCTGTTCATGTGCTCTACCTGCCCAGAACTCTGTGGGCGGTAAGCACAATTGAGCTTCCAATTTAAATCTAATCCTTTAGAGATATCCTGTGATTTCTTTGCTATAAAGGTAGGGCCATTGTCTGATCCAAGGGTCAGGAGTAGCCTAAACCTATTACTCTCTTTACTACATCCCAGATTGTTATTGCATTACCAGGGGCAAGCTCTCCCTCTCTCGGTGTCCTATGTTCTTCCCTTCTTGAGTATTCCTCCACTGTCCTGTCTTCCTGTGATATGTATGTCCCTTTCTTTTATTCTTTCTTATCATTTCATTTCCTCTGCACAATCCTTCTCTTTTTATTTCTCCCCTCTACACAATTCCTCTTTAACTTGCATAGACCCTCTGCAACTTTCCTAGTCTTTCCCCTGACATTAACCTGAGAGCTTGCTCAATCTATCTGCAGTCTGCACAGTCCTCAACTTTCCTTCTCTTCCTCCCTACTCAGACCTACACATACCTGCTTCCCTCTGCCTTCTTTCTTTCCCTGTGACCTTACTGGACAACCTGCCTCTCAGGAGTTCAGTAAGCTTGGTGTAACCTAAGTGGGTAGTCTGGTGCAGCTGGTTGGCTAAAGTCTGACCTAGTAACCTCCCATCAGGCAGTGTCCACCATCCATTGATTTCTTTTATGGATTGTTTATGCTTAGTTAAGTCATTTTCTGACCTAGTGTATCTGGAGAGGCCCCACTGGTTTTAGGGCTGCCTCCCACGTTTTTTGACCTGCAGCAGATATTTCTTGCCCCATCAAAGAGCCTGGATTAGGGCTATGAGTTCAGCCCACTGGGCTGAAGTTCCTTTATTCAAGGACTGTGACCAGATGACATGGTCCTGAGTTACTACTGCTGCCCCAGCCTACCTGATTTCTTCCTGGACATAGCTGCTCCCATCCATGAACAGTAACTCATCTGATGATGGCAGTGGGACATCCTTGAGGTCTCGGTGGGCCATCTGCAGTGTCAATTACCTCCATGCAGTCCTGTAGAGGTTTCTCTTGGTCATAATCTGGAGGCAGGCTGGTAGGATTGATGGCCAACATCTTGTGGAACTTGATATGGGGTTGGCCTGGAGTGGCAGTGGCCAGCAATTGAACAATCACTGGAGAAGATCACAGCCAAGTAGGGTGTATGGGCACTCTGGCATGACCAGAAATGAATGAGTCACAGTATTTTTCCCAAGGTTTATAGTCCTTTTGAAGTACAGGGGTAGGTTAGGGGCCCATTGGCTCAGTCAGGACTGAGTCTGCTGCACCATTATCTACCAAGAAACTAACGAGTTTGTCCCCTATTGTTTTGTTATTCTTGGCTCCTGAGGGCTCAGTTGGAAGGACCCCTGGCCCTGTCACTTTTCCAAGTTAAAGATTTTACTTTGTTCCTCTGCACCTGACTTTTTCCTCATCTTTTCTATCCCTAATCAAGACCTAGGCCTGCCGTCCTGATCCTTCCTAGGGTGATCCTTTTCCATGGACCCTGTTTCCCTTAAGGCTGCTTTTATTACTTTTGCTATTCTTTTGTCTTGTTTTTCCCCAGGGGTGTCTTTATTATTATTATACACCTTCTGAGCTATATTAAGCAATTGGGCCTTTAGTCCTAACAGGAGAACATGGTGAAAAGTGTCTAAGAAAGCCCTTCCCCAGCAGTATTTGGGTCCCATTGTGGGCAGAGAGATGCTTACTATGCAACCCAGTGAGGTCTTTTGTGCACTAAGGCTGCTATCCATGATTAGACTAACCTTAACAAAGTTGAGAGAGACATAATAGGGAGGCAGACGAAGACAAAAAAAAGGGAAGACACACAAGACAGAAACTTTTGCTTCATCTGCCTGGCCACTCCCTGCGCAGGTTAGGACTCACACCGGCTTCGTAGCAAGCATCATGGAGCACAGTCACTCACGCACAATTACATTCACACAGTCACGCTCACACACCATTTGAATTTCCTTCCAGAAATTCCCTATCCTGAGCGGTGCCTATGCTGCTTGGGAGGTAATCAGTCTCCCCTTCTGCCCCAGCGGCGGGTTTGAATGAACAGAATTTGCCAGATTTGAACCAAAATTTTCCACATTTGAACCTCATCTAACAACTTAGGGGGATTCCCAGGAGGGGAGAGGCTGCGCCGCGTCCAGCCCTCTCACTCTCATCCAGATAGACCAGGCACCCAGAACTCACCTCCGGAGGCTTTTACCAGTTCTTATTTAATCTTTTTGGGGACGTCTTGGAATCTCCCGGCCACTTGTCTGAAACCCAAGTAGGATCTTTGGGGCCCTGAAACTCAGGGGGTGCCGCCCCTCGACCTATAGGTTTCCGGTGGCTGGATCAGGAGAGGCTGCCCATCCTAGGCATCTAGCCCTTGGTGTCACAACACACCAGGAATCTTGCTGGGGCCTCCAAATGTTGTAACGTGTCAGCGAGATAACCAGAGACACACAGTCGAATTATAAAGGAGCACTTCATTACACCAGTGGGCTGGGGGGTACAGCTTCCCCAGATCCTCAGCCCCAATTCTTCTGCTTGTCTGATTTTAACGACAGAAGTCCCATCTTCCTGTTGCCCTCCCCCCTCAGGGGACCAGTACAATAGTGGGTGTGACAGCGATTACAGAAGTCAAAATGAGCATTGTTCACTTAGCTCATGATTTGTAGTTTCTGATACTCAGGAAACTGCAAATACCTCTCATCACATGGGGCAACTATAACCTTAGGTAAAATTCCTTTACTTCTAGGGGTAATTAACCCATTATTGGAAAAATATCAAAGAAGGTCCATTGATGATAAAAATGGAGTCATTTAGTCGTCTTAGCCAAGAGGTTAGCTTAACGACTGAGCCACACTGGCTGGACAATTTAAAAAAATTTTTTTAATTTATTTATTGATTTTAGAGAGAGAGAAAGGGAGAGAGTGATAGAAACATTGATTGGCTGCCTCCTGCATGCCCCTCACTGGGGATTTGGCCTACAACCTGCGCATGTGCCCTGATTGGGAATCGAACTGGTGACCTCTTATGCATGGGTTGATGCTCCACCACTGAGCCATACCAGCCAGGCATTAAAGTTGATAATTTTAACATTAACTCTAAGAAAGTTTATAAAGAAGATATTCAATATATGTTAAAGATAGTGTTGTTTTTTTATCGTTAAAAGTACTACAGATGTCCTCCTCTTTTCCTCATTGACCTCCTCCTTCCCGCTCCCACCTCCCTCCTGCCTCCCTCAACCTAATGTCTGCGTTCATTGGTTGTGCATATATGCATGTAAGTTCTTTGGTTTATCTCTTCCCACCTCTCCCTCCCCCCATCCCTCTGAAGTTTGTTAGTCTGTTCCCTACTTCCATGACCCTGGATCTCTTTTGGTCGACAGCTTATTTTTTCCATTATGTTCCACAAATAAGTGAGAGCATGTGTTTCTTTCTCTTTCTCTGACTGGCTTATTTCACTTAGCATAATACTCTCCAGGTCCCTTCATGTCATCTCAAAGGATAAGAGACCTTTCTTTCTTACCGCTGCATAGTATTCCATTGTGTACATATACCACAGCTTTTTTATCCACTCGTCTATTGATGGGCACTTGGGCTGTTTTCAGATCTTAGCTATTGTAAATAGCGCTGGTATGAACATAGCCATGCATATATTCTTTCAGATTGGTGTTTCTGGCTTCTTAAGATATATTCCAAGAAGTAGGATCACTGGGTCAAATGAAGTAGGTTCAATTTCTAGTTTCTTGAGGAAACACCATTTTGTTTTCCACAGTGGCTGCACCAGTCTGCATTCCCACCAGCAGTGTACTAGAGTCCCCTTTTCTCCACACCCTCGCCAACACTTGTTGTTTGAGGATTTGTTGATGGCCACCAATCTGGCAGGTGTGAAGTGATATCAAATAGTCATTTTAATTTGCATGTCTCTGCTATTTAGAGATGTATAAAACATTTTAGTTTAATGTTTTAGAAAATAATATGATAAAAAGAAATCTTTATGTAGGTTATATAAAACAGGTATAAACATACATTTTATTATTTGATTTGGATATTATCATTTGTATATAAAATGAGATTTATCATAGTAATGATGTATCTCTGTTAAAAAATGATGTTCCAGGAAATTGAAGTTGTGCAATTTTGATTATGAGGCATTTGGGTGCTTCTAACCCTAAATCTGAGTGCACGCGTGTGTGCACATGCACACACACACACACACACACACACAAGCTATATGATGACTAAAAAACAACTGTGGGGTTGACTAAATTTAAATTTTTATAAGCATTTTCAGAAATATAAGAGTTAGGAATAGCAAAAAAAGATCAATATCATAACAAATTTATAAACTGATTCAATGACATAGTACTTTTTTAGGCAAAAAGAATCATTAATCTTCTACCTCTTCTTCTCCCCAAAGATAATACATTTTAAAATAGCAGTCATATTAAGCAATAGTTAGCAATTCTTTGCCTTGGATATTTTTTCTTTTGCTTAAAAAGTAAAAGCAAATTTTCAAATGCTATACTTTGGCTATTCTCATTAGTAATATTAGTTTACCATGCTTTGCATTGGTACCCATAAAATGTGTTAATTTCTACTGATATTACTGTCTTGCTACAGCCATCAAACCACTGTTGTATAAAGTTATTACTGAATTCCAAATCCAGGCACATTACTAATATCACAGCATGAAAACACAAAAATTCTACATACCTTGGTGAAGAAAATGAGCGAATGCATGAACTTTTAGAGGGTGCTTACTATGAGTCAAGCACCATGCTGTGTAATTTTATATACCACCTAGGCTATCCCATTCAGCTCTTATACATTGTTTTCAACCTTAGTATAATTTGCCCCTATTTTCTAGAAGAGTAAATTGAGGTTCAGATAATTTTACTGTCAGTGTCACTTACCAGACATTTGAAGCACACTCCTTTGATTTAAAACATAATAAACATAATCTTCATTTCACTATGGCTAATTTAAGGATGTTAATTATTTTGCCAGAAATGACCCCGGTTTACCTTCACACAGTAAAGGCAGTGAAACAGTTGATAGAGAGTTAATCATTTTCTTTTTAAAGTCTTTGTACTTGCATTAATTCAATTTCTATAATGATTTAGGGTATTTTTTGGAAGAAGAAAACTTTAGATCATTTTTTACTCAAGTGAAAAGTTGGCTTTTATGCAGTTTTTAGGAAAGAATTTATTGTGCTTGGGCATGAAATATGCTTAGGTTTTCCACTATGTTTAATTTCCCTTGAAATCGTATAATGTCATGTTGCTGCTAAAATAAATAGTTTTGCTGCTGCAAGCAGAATTTTTTAAGATTTCCATAGCTAACCCATACTTTTCTCCTGAACTCACTCACAGAAATTGGAGAAAAGGATGAGAAGGTATTCCTTCTGATGAAAACTCAAAGGCAACTTCTAAAGAGAATATATCTTTAAGGATGCTACTACTCTTTATTTTTTCAAAGTTAGAGATTTATTTTTGAATGAATTTAGCGAGTTAACAGCAAAGTAAGCATGCCATTTACTACATTCTTAAATTAAACAATTAGAGCTTTTTATGCCAATTTCAATCAATCAATTCAAGTGGATGCTCATATTTACTTTTCTCTGTTTTCCCCTAAATGACTCTGAAATAGTGATCATTGGGATACTCTTGATAGACGATAAGCTGAGAAGAAAGTCTTAGAATCAAAAGGAATTAGATAGTTTTCCAAGTTGGTGAAATATTTGGTATCATCTCAAACGATTTTCTGGCCAGTTAGGACTGAGGTGTAGTCTCGTTGACGGTATCACCGTATCTGCACAAAAGGCTGAAGACACCTGAGGTCTGGCCAGCTATGAATGTCTTAGAAAATGGAGGAACTTGAAGAACTGTGTTTGCAGTGATTCAGATGAAAGAGGTGTCACTGCTTATCAACTCATGTGGTGATGATGTGGCTTCTCATGTAATGTGTGTCAGTGTTTGTCACAACTGTTCCTTCCCTCTACCCATCAACTCACTTCTCAGCACTGGAACGGGTTTACACTCCAGTTCGTATACTGCGTCCGTGCACACTGGCAACATGAGTCAGGATCCTTGAGGCTGGTGAAGGTTAGGGCACTGACAGTGTCTTTATCAGCCAATGAAGTTGAGTGGTATAACCTAGACCTTGGTAAATTCACCAAGGTAATGGGGGCCTAGCTGGACAGTCAGCTGCCTCCCTGACAAACTCCTTCAGCATCAGTAGATGAACATTTCACTGCTTACAAGATGAGCACACTTTGTGGGAAGGTTTATAGTCTGTAATCTATAAAAACAATATTGTTCATTTCCAAAATATTCTCTTGAAAGCCAATATTGTAAATTCTTTGGGGAATGTGCTCTCCTTTGTCCTCAGGGCTAATTGCCATAATTGGCATATATTAAGTGCTGAACAAATGTTTCTTGGAAAATAAGTGAGTGAATGAATGAGAGACATCATTTAAACAATAGAAAATAACTAGATACCCGGCTGTTATGGCTCTGTGGCTGAGTGTCAACCCATGCACCAAGAGGTCGCTGGTTCAATTCCTGGTCAGGATACATGCTGAGGTTGTGGGCCTGATCCCCAGTGGGGGGCATGTAGGAGGCGGCCAATTGATGTTCTCTCTCATTGATGTTTCTATCTCTGTCTCCCTCTCCCTTCCTCTCTCTCTAAAAGTAATAAAGAGCCCTGGCTCAGCAGATAGAGCGTCGGCCTGGGGACCACAGAGTCCCAGGTTTAGTTCCCGCTAAGGGCACGTACCTTGGTTGCGGTTTGTCCCCGGCCCTGGTTGGGGTTGTGTGGGTGGCAACCAGTCGATGTGTCTCTCTCGCATTGATGTTTCTCTTTCTTTCTTTCTCCCTCTCTCCCTCCTACTCTATCTGAAGATAAATAAAAAAATGTCTTCAGGTGAGAATAAAAAAAATAAATAAATAAAATTAATAAAGAAAAGTAATAGAAAAAAGAAAATAACTAGATAGAAAAGGGGAAATTTTTCTAATTCCAAAACCAGTGATACATTAAAATAAAATCATTCCCTTGTTAGCTTTTAGCTAACAAAAAAAGAATCAAGGTAACTTTTAAAGAAAAAAAAAAAGATGAAAGAATGAAATCTTACCATTTGCAACAACATTCATGGATCTAGAGGGTATTAATTATTAAGTGAAATAAACCAGTCAGAGAGAGGCAAGTACCATATGATTTCACTTATATGTGTACTCTAAAGAACAATATAAACTAACAAACAAAACAGAAACAGACTCAAAGATACAAAAAACAGACCGATGGTTGCCAAATGGGAGAGGCGTTGGGGAACTGGGTGAAAAAGGTGAAGGAATTAAGAAGTATAAATTGGTAGTTTCAAAATAGTCATGGGATGTAAAGTGCAGCATAGGAATACAGTCAATACTATTGTAATAACAATGTACAGTGGCAGGTGGGTACTGGAAATATTGGGGGGAACACTTTTAAAGTACATGGTTGTCTAAGCTCTATGCTGTATACCTGAAACAAATACAAAATAATATTGAATGTGAACTATAATTGAAAAATAAAGAAACATGCAAAGAAGGAAAAAAATTTATAAAGCATGTGGAGACATAATGATAAATAACAGTGCTCTATTTTAAAATATTGCTTATTGCTACCAAACTTGTTCATTGTTAAATTTTCAAATCTATCAAGAAATTGAAAGACTAACACAAAGAATATTGTTAAACAAAAAACGGTCTTGGGGCATGGAGTCTAAACCACCAGCAGCATGGCTAGATAGGAAAGAGTAATGTGTCCGTAGTCCTGGAGTTTGCAAACATTTTTATACATCAAGTAGGAGAGAGGAGGACGTTAGCACATCTGAAAAGATTTACACTAGCTGTAGACAAAGGGGATGGGGAAGGTGAGGCAGAAAGAAGTGTTCCCTTGCTCCTGTGGATTAGCTTTAGGTGCCAGACTAGAACGTTCATGTGTAAATAAGAAGCCAGGCTCCTGTGGTCAGGTGGCAGGGGCTCCTGGGTTCAATAATCACAAAAATCAACACTTGGAGATTAATCCTAAATTCCAACAAATATACAGAAATATGAGCAGTCTTGCCAGAGCTGGTTCACAGCACTGTCATTTTAATTTAGAACATCTCAGAGTTTGTTCTTGTCAATGTTCACAGATCTTTCACATACATTTACTCATAGTTTATCAATTTTGCCACATTCTTGTGCTCTGTCTTTCTCTCTCCCTCTTCCGCCCCCCTCCCACCACCCAACACACACCTTAATTTTTGGTTGAATCATTTGACCTTGAGTTGCTGACATGACATTTCATTTTCAGCATTCATCTGCAAAGAGTATAGCAGTCTTTTAAATTAACCTGAGAAAATTATTACTAATACAAAAGATATGTATATAATCCATATTTAAATATTTTTGATAGCAAGACATATATTTTAAAAGTCATTTAATCATTCCTTCATCTATTTCTTTTTTTATTCATTTGTTTTAGCTATTAAGATGCATAAACTCTAACCAAAGTTCCTGCAGTGCTTTTTTTAGTCTCTTGTAATATGAACAGTAGAAAAGCCCTAATCAGCTTCTGTATTTTTGTTTTTTATTTTTTGTGGTGTTGTATTTTGTTGTTGTTGTTGTTGTTTTTAATGGTATTTAGTGTTTTAAAGGATCTAGGCTAGTTTCCTTTCAAATGTACCATGTGCTGAATTGGGCTGATAACTCCTCAATATTAGATTAAGTCTAGACATTTCTGGCAAAAACACTACATTTGTGACATTGTATATTTCTTACTGCGTCACATTAGGAAGTGTATAATGTCAGATTGTCATAGTACCAGTGATGCTAAGACTGGTAATTGTGGCTAAGTGGAAGAAGTACAACTTATAAATTTCAATTACTTATTTTGTATTGTGTCATTATACCAAGGAAAGGCATTTCTAAAAAATGATAAATATAGAATATACTATTTGGTTTCCTGATTTCATTGAGAAGCACATAAATTTAGAGCTAATTCATATTTTTAATCTGAGTATTAGATACCATAGCTTTGCTACATTAAACTGACTTGTTTTTAATGCATACATTATACTAAAATCATAGAAAAGTGACTTTCAATAAAAAAGATAAAGAATATATATACTTAAGATAAATTTGGTTGAGAAATTACATTTTTAATGATAAAGTAAAATGACCAATTATTCTGCCTATAAGCATGAATAGGACAGTGTAATTATCATTTATAAAATTTTATAAAATTAATCTTTCTACCATTTCATGTTATCACCATTTTAAATGAATCTGCCATCCTCATTATTTGATAACCAGGGAGAAATGACTATGCTAAAAAGCTTTTAATGAATAATCATAACTGGATTTGAAGGCAACATAATATTCTAGAGATTTTGATAAGTTTCATGGAAACTTTCTGAGTAATAGACAAATTGAAATGCTATTATCTACTTCTATTTGCAATACGACCTCTTCCCTGCTCTTAGCCAGAAATACAAACATTTGTAACTAAATAAAGCACTGTATTGAAATGCTATAGGGGTAGAAGTGATTTTCATATTATGAAACACTGTTTGAGTCATGGTTTGAAAAATTTTTTTCACAGTTGTTTCTTCTGTAGTTGATAACATAAAAAGTGTATTGCTTGTCTACCTCCGAAGCAGATATGAAAATGACTATATATCTTTCTCATTTGTATATACATAGTGAAGAAAATATTTTGAAATATTTAATTATTTTATCCATTCATTTATTCTACAACTACTTACCTAATAGCTAGCAAGTGCTCTGTTATACGTGAATGGGCAGGAAGAAGACAGCATTTCCTATGGAACTGACATTGTCATGAAAGAGACAAATGATAAAAAGAGATTTATATAATAAAACACCAAGTAAAGAGAATTACATTAAAGAGGGGATAAAGAGCAAATTATTAAAAATGAAGGGGCAGTTTTTACAGGGTGATCAGGGAAGACTTCTCTGCTAATGACACTTTATCAGAGACCCATGAAGTGAGAGAGGAAACCAGGAACTGATCTGGAGAAAGAGCATTTAAGGCAGATGGAAGAGCAAGCAAAACACTTTGAAAGAGCAAAGCAAGGAGGCCAGCATCCTACTGCAGAATGAAGAAGGAGGGGATTATGTGATCAGGGCAGCCTAATCAGGAACTGGGATTTTAGTTAGAGCTCAAAGAAAAACCCTTAGCAGTAGTTCTCAACCAGATACAATTTTGCCCCCAGAAGACATGTGGCAATATCTGGATAATTTTTCAGTTATCACACAGGGGCTTGATATAGTAATTAACGGGTAGAAGCCAGAGATGCTGTCAAACATCCTATAATCACAAGACAACGGCAACAACAAAGAACCATCCAGTCCAGGTGGCAATAGTGCTGAGGTAGAGAAATCCCGAGGAGCAGAGGGTGAAGAGGTCTCTCAGGTTGTTCTGGGAAAAAGAGGTGCAGGTGGAACTAAAGGAAAGCAGGTGGCTGGTTAGAAGGTTATTGCAGGATAACGCTTGGACCATAGGGAAGAACAGGCAAAGGAGAAAGCAAGCAGACAATTATTTAAACATGTGATCAATCAACTGTAAATCCAAAAAATGGAAATCTTAATAATAAGATATTTTTCATTGATAATATTCAGAGGAAAGGGTTGATTTGCCATAGACTGTTCCCTGCAGCTTGGCTTTCCAGAAGAAATCAACCCCACCCATTCCTGCAAAGATCCATGGAAAAATGGGTATGGTCCAGTGCTTACGGCCTACAGTACTGATCAGCCCCAGGAACTGGACCCCAGTCCTACATACTAAGGCAGGGGCTGGTATTTTCCCAGCCATGGAGGCTGGTGTGGCCAATCCTGCCACCACTGTGCTCTGGTAGCTCCCTGGAAAGAAAGGCTTCACCCCAGACATATAAGTACAGCAAGAAGAGGCAGGATAGGACTGGAGCTAATGTTCTGACATAACATATTGTTACTGTATCCCAGTCACTGACTCCACTGCAGAAGGGGCTGATGCTTCCCCTGATCATGGATTTAAATGCCACATAATCCACCTGGATGGTGTGGCTCAATGGTTGAACATTGACCCATGAACCAAGAGGAAACCAGTTTGATGCCCGGTCAGGTCAAATGCCAGATTGTGGGCCAAATCCCCAGTGGGGGGCATGCAGGAGGTGGCCAGTCGATGTTCTCTCTCATCGATGTTTCTGTCTCTTTCTCCTTCTCCCTTCCTTTTCTTCTAATATCAATAAAAGGAAAATAAATAAATAAAAGCCACATAGTCCATGGGTTTGGGTGTCCCTTACTGAGTTCTTTCCTGCCAGATTGTTGTCCACTGCCCCCTTGCGATGAGGCAAAGCGGGGAGGGGGAGAGGGAGTCCTACAGTTACTATTACTTCTGTATCAACAAGTTTTTCCTATGGAAGCTTAACCAGCAGATGCGGCTATATGTGCTGAGACCAACTGGCTTCATTTGTGTCCAAATATTGACCCAGATTAGTAAGTACTTACAAATATACTTAGAGATATTAATGAGTATATGAGGATATAAGCACATCCATACATGCCTGACTATACATTCTAGGACCTTTCTTGGATGAAATCTGATAATAGTTTCCAAAATCTAAGTCATGGAAATAATTAGACAAATATGAAAATAACTAGACAAATATGAAAATATGTATATATAATCATTAAAACACTATTGGTATAGTGAAAATTTGCCAAAAGACCTTATTAAACTTAATCAATAATGAGTCAATCTATAATATATCAACAAAACAGCATTTCATTGGGTGTGGTACATTTATGTGTAAAATTATATATAGCAGTATGGATGGTATAATTTCTTTTTGTATTTGTAGACATAAATATATACTTATGTGTATTACATATTCCACAAAATATTTATTAATAATGATTTTCTCTGAGGGATGGAAGTAAGGCGGTTATTATTTTCTAAATTATCATCTTTTTTAACTAGTTTGAATTTCTTATAATAATCATACTTTATCTTGATAAAAGACCATACATATTAAATTTCAAACACAGGAACTCATACTTTTTATATGTTCTACATTTTTAATTTAAAATATTATTTCAGTAGATTCCAGAAAAGAATGGGAGATTAAGAGAATAAGTCTCAGTCTTCCTACTGCTATGTTATAATAGATTTTCTGAAAATTAATTTTCACACACAATTGCCTCTTACATCTCAAAACAAGATTTTAAAGATGAAAAATAAAATGAATGTCTAGAACAAAACTGTCTTTGAGTATCACTGTATTTAAAAGAAAACTTAGCTTTCTTGTAAGAAAAGTTGCATTATTGGTTATACCATGGGGGTGTCATTCAGCGCCTTACTTTTACCTAAAAAGAATCTGTGCAAAGACGGGGGAGAAAACACGTGCCCATGGAGAAATGACTTATCTTGTCAATGCTGGAAATAAAAACTGCTCCTGACACCCGCAGCTGGCCTGGCCCTCACAGCTGGGTAGCCTCCTGTTGGAATGCATGCACCACTTCCCAGACCACTGACATCACAGAAGGCCAACCGGATCACTGTGTAATCATGTCTGAACACAGACAAAAACATAAACATTGTCCAAACCACAAAAAGAGTGAACGTCCCCTTAGGTGGTCTACTGTGAATGATTGTTGCTTCTTTATCACTTAAGTCTTTAACTTTCTGTCATTTTTCCTACCTTCTAGATAATATTTATTAAAATATCCAATCATAGGATTATTCTTCACTTCTTGACAGCATCTAAGCCAAAGCAAATTCTGCTTTTGTAAACCTTCCCCCAAATTCCTGAACACAAAACCCAGATCCTAAAATAAATCCTTTTCACGCTCTTTCACTGAGCCACCCCACGGTCTGCCCTGAGTGGGTGCACCCTCACTGCAACACAGTAAAAGCATGTGCCCCTGGTGGTGGTGGGATGGAGGCATGGGCAATGCCACTGGTGTTCCTGTTGGACAAATTTGTCTCTATGGTCCTTCTAGCTGTAAGTTTTCTATTCATCTAGTCATATGAAGCTGTCAAGGGAAACTGTTCTTAAATAGCTGGTTGTGGTATTTTCTGGTGTTTAATATCTCCATGCCCTGACATGAAATAGCCATGTAATCTTGAAAAAATTATTTAACCTCTTAAACTTTAATTCTTTTAACTGTAAAGTCTGGTGAATAATACTTATCTGGGAGAATGTGGTAAGGGTTAAATGAGATATTATATAGATAATATTTAGCACTGTTCCTGTTATGTAGTAGTTGTTCAGTAAGTGGAACTTCAATGGACCATTATTGTTGTTGGTTTCTTTTCTAATTATTATAATTATATTCAGTTCTCACTGCAAAACATTTTTTTTTATGGCTTATCTGAGTAAATGGATTTATACTCTCTCTTATGTCTAAACTGACTAATTTCTACTATATACATCAATATTTAAAAAAAAAAACTACTTCAATGTTATAGCTTAATATGCTTTGTCTACTACATTTACCTTTTAGCAGACATATTATTTTAAATTATATCAGTTTCTGTGATTTTCATAACAATTATTATGTACAAAAAATTTAGTTTCTACATTTTTCTTTCATATTTAAGAATGTAGCCCGGCCGCTGTGGCTCAGTGGTTGAGTGTCAACCCATGCACCAAGAGGTCGCCGGTTCAATTCCCAGTCAGGACACATGCCCAGGTTGTGGGCCTAATCCCCAGTAGGGGGCATGCAGTAGGAGGCCAGTAGATGTTCTCTCTCATTGATGTTTCTATCTCTCTCTTCCTCTTTCTTCCCCCTCTCTCTAATATCAATAAAATAAAATAAAGGAATGTAACAATATGCAGAATATTCCAGGAAAGAATGAAACACTGAGACGAAGGGAGGGCTAGTTTGAGCTCAGCCCCTCTTCTACATGGTTGACTATTTTGCCTACAGCTCACTGTGATTTCTTAATTCCTTCAGTTGCTTAGGCTATAAGACTATGAGTTATCCCTAGTTCCTTCACTAGCAATAAATCCTTTAAAGCATGTCATGACCTGATCATTTATTTTCATCTCGATGTGAACCACCTAAGGTCAAATCATGTCCTTTTCTAACCAGAGCTATCACAAATGTCTCCTAATTGACTTTTCTGTTTCCAGGGTTTGGCCTCCCACTGTCTATTTTCTGCCCAGGAGGATGAACTTTTAAAAACATCAATCATAATCAGGTCACTTAGTAGCTTAAAACTTGAATGGTCTTTCAGTAAACGTAAAACAAAATTCATACTCCCTAAAATAGCCTATGTGATCTAGTTCTGCCTGTTTCCTCTCACTCATTTTTTATTCTTTTAAAATTCATCATTGACTCCTCTTTTGATCTTTGCTAATATGTCCCCTCTCAGAAAATTCTTTCCTAATACCCATCTAAAAGTATCCCTCCCCCTACTCTCTTTCAAACCCTGTATTATTCTGTTTGTTTGTTTTTCCCATAGCATCTATCACTACCTGATACTTCACTATTTGTTTGTTTATTCGGCTATTTCTACCCCCCTCACTGGAATGTGAAGTGCAGGGAGCCAAGAACAGTGCCCAGGGCAGTTGGTGATGCATAGTTGGCACTTAATAAGAATATTTTAACTAAACCAAATATTTTTCATATTTAAGGCTTTTGTTCTGATCATACTATTTTTCATGTATAAAAGTACAAAATATATTTCACTCAGTTTATTTCAAACACTTTATACATTTTACTGATGCTACTTGTTTAGAGTCAGTTAGGATGCCCAAGTCCAAATGCGGTATTTGGAATAATCCTAAATATAATATAAACTCATGCAATTTACCACTGTTCTCAATGTGGTCATATTATTAAAGTATATAGATTCTTATTTATAGCTCTGGGTCAAATTTTGCATATACAAAGAAGCATTAATCACTCCACACTTTCATTAATGCATAAACAGCTGTATAAATAAGGAAAAAGTGTGGATGCCAAGTTAAAGCAATAAGTATTTAAGCAATAAATTAAATTCATAGTAACATATAAACATAATATTTTTACTTGCTATCAATTTATCAATCTACTTGTTATTAGAGGAGATCATATAAATGGGATATTTTTGCATCGTTATGTTGGGTACAGTCTTTACTGCTCTCTTCTAGACAGTTGAAAAAAATAACATATTTAAACACATATAGAGTGTTCAGGAAGCCTAATAGCAGATTGACAACACCAAGCAACCTCCTTCCCCTCCTCACTCCATTAAATTCCAGAAGATGATGGAAATAATCAAAGAGTAAAATCCTAGGTATGGAGGTGGCCAAGGTTATTAATGCTGAAACTATTAATTTTCAACAGTGCAAAGCCCATAACAATTCTGTCAGATAGAACATAATTTACTCAAAATGCTACAACACCCTGGGAACTAACTCCCATTCCTCTCCCAAGAGGTCAATTAGCTGTCAGAGAAAGTGAGGGTAGTCTGACAAAGCTCCCCAATCTCCTTGAGTGCAGAGGGACAAAGACAGGCATGGGTGAATGAGCTGGAGAATTTTCCACCAAAGTCGAGCATGATCTTTCTCTCTTCATCATATTCAAAAAAACAAAAAATTATTTATAAAAAAAAAAATAGAACAGTAACAAACTCATAATCAGTATAGTTTCTCAGTCAAGTCCCTTTATTTCCAATCTAATAAGTAATAATTAGATATAACCTGCACTATTTTTTTATAGTAAGGTTTCTCTCCTAATGGTGATATGTTTTGAATTTCTAGCAGAGATCTGAAACCCCATCCCAGTTTTAGGAGAGACAGAGGAAAAGATGCTTTTCTATTGAAAGTGCCCTAGTTCTGGTCCGGTCACTGCTTCTCCCTCTACAGGTACTCTTTATACAAGGTGATTGATCATGATAGATTTGAAAATCAACTTCTTCTTTCTCATTTTGAGCACAGCTTTATCTGTTCTCTAGTAGAGCTCTTAAAAATTGACAAGCATGAAAAAGAATTATCACAGTGTAAGCCACGAGCCAAAAAATATGCTATGCTTTTACTCCACCATGCCCTTGTTGAAACCTACATACATTAATTGAGAGGGAACAGAACAGTATGGCATTACTGATGCATGCTGTTCAAGTAGCTGTTCACCAGATCTATTTGTGCACAAAGAAGCACGCATTATCACCTAGAAATTGGCCGAAGAGCCCCATGCCCCATTAGTTTGCTAAGGTAGGTTTGTCCAGGGTTCTTTGACAAAGTAGACCCTAGAAATGAAGAGAATTAATGCAAGCTGGGGTCATGAAAGGAAAGTTTTAACTCTCCATTGTTCACCAGTAAGGTCTGTTAATAGAGGAATAGACTCATTTCAATGAGCAGAAAGTATCCTTATACTGAGGGGAAGTCTGGAGGCCAAGCAAGCCTAAGGAAGAGATGGGATTGATGCACTTGAAGGCAATTTGCAGATATCAACCAGTAGTCAAAAAACGGTTGACTGAATGAAGGTGGGCAGCACAAATAACCACTCTACCAGAAAGTCATAAGTATTAGGACATTTCTCTAATTCAGTTCCTCCATCCTATTTCAAAGCAGGATACCTGAAATACAACCTGATAATGGAGGCGTTTAATCCACCCACAAGGTAGGTAGAAAACAAAGATGAAAAGGTACAGCTGCACTGCACACATAAAGAAGAAAACAAGCCAGGCAGAGAGTTAGAGCTTGTTACTGGGACGGCACTTTGAACACATATAGAGAAAAAGTAAAAAAAAAAAATTACCTAAAATGTCCTGTCTTCAGACCTTCAGGCTATTTGATGACTGAAAAGATAATGGAAATATTATTAATCAGGCCTGAGCTTAAATGCTAACATTTAAAAAAATTTTCAAGAACAATTTTTAATGTCTTAAAAATACACTACTGACATAGTAAATTTAACAACAATTTGAGAGTATAAGCATACACTTGTGTGTCACTTTTGGATTCAACTATTAATTGTCAGCATTGCATTGCTCTAAGATGATGCAGTGCACTGGAGGTGGAGCAAATTGCCTTTTGTGTCAAAACATCACTGAGAACTGAGTTTATTAGTCAGCTTGTGCAGTATCATATATTTTTAGAGAGAAAATAGCACTATGAAATTGAATGCATCTGAGAAAAATAGCATTATTATCCAGACAGGTCGAAACATCTTTATAATAATTGATCCTAAGTGATAAATAATTTGCCTCTTTCCCATGCACACTCTCTTCTGCTTTTTCAAGTGTCAAACTATATTTAATGTCATATTCAGTAGCACACCCGTTGAAAGTGTTTTATTTTTATTAATTTATTTTTAAACATTGGAAAACTCTGATTTATTACTGCTGATAAAGCTTTTTTTTTAAATTACATATATTAGGGTGACATTGGTTAATAGGATCATAAAGGTTTTCAGGTATAGATTTCTATATATAAGATCTGTATATTGCACTGTCTGCCTACCACCAAAAGTCAGATCTTCTTCCATCACCATATATTAGACATCCATCATCCCCTAACCCCCTTCCCTCTGGCAAACACCACACTGCTGTTTGTATCCGAGAGTCTCAGTTTTATATCCACATGTGAGTGAAATTACATGGTTCTTGGCTTTTTCTGACAGGCTAATTTCACTTAGCTAAATATTCTCAAGGTCCATCCATGTTGCTGCAAATGGCAGTATTTCACCTTTACTTATAGCTGAGTAGTATTCCATTGTGTATATGTACCACATCTTCTCTATCCAGTCCTCTGATGAAGGACACTTTGGTTGTCTCCATATCTCAGCCACCGTGAATAATGCTGCAGTGAACACAGGGCAGCACATATCTTTGCAAATACACATTTTCGAATATATGCCCAGGAGAGGGATTGCTGGGTCATATGGTAACTCTATTTTCAACTTTTTGAGGAATTTCCAGACAGTTTTCCACAGTGGCTATACCAGTTTACATCCCCACCAGCAGTGAATGAGAGTTCCCTTTTCTTCACAATCTCTACAACACTTGTTATAATTTTTCTTGTTGATAATGGCCATTCTAACAGCTATGAGCAGGTAGCTCACTGTAGTTTTTTGTTGTTGTTGTTTATCCTCACCAGAGGACATTTTTCCATTTTTTGTTCAGATAGAGCAGGAGGGAGAGAGAGGAAGAGAGAGAGAGAAACATCGATGTGAAGGGACACATCGAGTGGCTGCCACTCGCACGACCAACCAGGACCGGGGACAAACTGCAACCGAGGTACGTGACCTTAATGGGAACCGAACCCGGGTCTCTCTACCGCAGGTCGACGCTCTAACCGCTGAGCCAAACTGGCCAGGGCGCTCATTGTACTTTTGATTTGCATTTCCCTAAGTGCTAGTGAGGTTAAACATCTTTTCAATATATTTTGGCCATTTGTTTTTTTATTTTATTTTTTATTAATTAATTAATTTATTTTTGTTACAGATGTTTCTCCTTTTCCCTCCACTGATTCTCCCCTCTCCTTCCCTCCCCGCCCTGTACCCATCTTGGTTATCCATGTCCATTGTTTAGGCATACATGCATATAAGTTCTATGGTTTATCTCTCCCCCGACCCCCACTTCTGGGGATTGTCAGTCTGTACCCCACTTTTATAACTCTGGGACTAACCCATTCCTCAGACTGTTATGTTCATTATATTCCACAAATAAGTGAGAGCATATGATACTTGTCTTTCTCTGCTTGGCTTGTTTCGCTTAGGATAATACTCTCCAGGTCCCTCTATGTCATCTCAAAGGATAAGAGATCTTTCTTTCTTACAGCTGCGTAGTACTCCATTGTGTATATGTACCACTGCTTTTTTATCCATTCGTCTACTGATGAACATTTGGGCTATTTTCAGATCTTAGCTATTGTAAATAGTGCTGTTATGAACATGGGGGTACATATATTCTTTCTGATTGGTGTTTCAGTCTTCTTAGGGTATATTCCTAGAAGTGGGATCACTGGGCCAAATGGAAGTTCAATATTTAATTTTTTGAGGTAACACCATATTGTTTTCCATAGTGGCTACACCAGTCTGCATTCCCACCAGCAGTGTACTAGAGTCCCCTTTTCTCCACACCCTCGCCAACACTTGTTATTTGATGATTTGTTGATGGTGGCCATTCTGACAGGTGTGAGGTGATACCTCATTGTTGTTTTAATTTACATCTCTCTGATGATTAGTGATGTTGAGCATTTCTTCATATGTCTCTTAGCCATTTGTATGTTCTGTTTGAAAAGGTGTCTATTTAGTTCCTCTGCCCATTTTTAATTGGGTTCTTTGTCTTCCTTTTGTTGAGTTGTATGAACACTCTATATATATTGGAAATTAAACCCTTATCTGATATATCATTGGCAATTTTGCTCTCCCATAGATTGGGTTGCCTTTTCGTTTTGATGATTGTATCTTTCGCTGTGCAGAAGCTTTTGAGTTGGATATAGTTCCATGTGTTCATTTTCTCCTTTGTTTCTGTTGCTTTACATAATGTATCAGTGAAAATTCTGCTGCGTATGATGTCTGAAATTTTGTTGCCTACATTTTCTTCTAGGATTTATATGGATTCATGAGTCACATTTAAGTCTTTTGTCTATTTTGAGTTTATTCTTGTGTATGGTGTAAGTTGATGGTCTAGTTTTATTTCTTTGCATGTAGCTGTCCAATTTTCCCAACCCCATTTATTAAAGAAGCTGTCCTTACTCCACTGTGTGCTCTTGCCGCCTTTGTCCAATATTAATTGAGCATATTGCCTTGGGTCCATTTCTGGGTTCTCTGTTCTGTTCCACTGGTCTATATGCCTGTTCTTGTGCCAGTACCAGGCTGTTTTGATTACAGTGGCTTTGTAGTATAACCTGAAATCTGATAATGTGATCCCTCCAACTTTGTTCTTCTTTTTCAAGATTGCTGTGGCTATTCGGGGTCTTTTTTGGTTCCGTATAAACTTTTGAAGTACTTGTTCTAATTCTGTGAAGTATGCCGTTGGTATTTTGATGGGGATTTCATTGAATATATAGATTCCTTTGGGTAGTATGGACATTTTAATGATGTTAATTCTTGCAATCCATGAACAGGGTATGTGCTTTCACTTTTTTGTATCTTCCTCTATTTCTTTTTTCAATGACCTGTAGTTTTCTGTGAAGAGGTCCTTTATTTCTTTGGTTAAGTTTATTCCTAGGTATCTTATTTTTTTTTTTTGCTGCAATGGTAAATGGGATTGTTTTCTTAGTTTCTCTTTCTGTGAGTTCATCATTGTTGTATAAGAATGCCATCAATTTCTTTTTTTTTTTTCTTTTTTATTTATTTATTTATTTTTTTGTTACAGATATTTTACCTTTTTACCCCATTGGCACCCCCCCCCTCCACCCTGTCCCCGGCTTAGTTGTCCATGTCCATTGGTCATGCATACATGCATATAAGTTCTGTGGTTTATCTCTTCCCACCCCCCCCACCCCCCATCCCCTCTTCTGAGGGATGTCAGTCTGTGCCCTACTTCCATGTGTCTGGGTCTACTGTATTCCTCAGACTGTTATGTTCATTATATTCCGTATATAAGTGAGATCATGTGGTATTTGTCTTTTTCTGCTTGGCTTCTTTCACTTAGGATAATACTTTCCAGGTCCCTCCATGTCGTCTCAAAGGATAAGAGATCTTTCTTTCTTACCGCTGCATAGTATTCCATTGTGTATATGTACCACAGCTTTTTGATCCATTCGTCTACTGGTGGACACTTGGGCTGTTTCCAGATCTTAGCTATTGTAAATAGTGCTGCTATGAACATGGGGGTACATATATTCTTCCTGATTGGTATTTCAGGCTTCTTAGGGTATATTCCCAGCAGTGGGATCACTGGGTCAAATGGAAGTTCAATTTTTAATTTTTTGAGGTAGCACCATATTGTTTTCCATAGCGGCTGCACCAGTCTGCATTCCCACCAGCAGTGTATTAGAGTCCCCTTTTCTCCACACCCTCGCCAACACTTGTGGTTTGATGATTTGTTGATGGCGGCCATTCTGACAGGTGTGAGGTGATACCTCATTGTTGTTTTAATTTGCATCTCTCTGATGATTAGTGATGTTGAGCATTTCTTCATATGTCTCTTGGCCATTTGTATGTCCTGTTTGGAGAGGTGTCTACTCAGCTCCTCTGCCCATTTTTTAATTGGGTTCTTTGTCTTCCTTTTGTGGAGTTGTATGAGCACTCTGTATATATTGGAAATTAACCCCGCCATCAATTTCTTGACATTAATTTTGTATCCAGTTACTTTGCCAAATTCATTTATTAAGTCTAGTAAATTTTTTATGGAGTCTTTGGGGTTTTCTACATATAGTATCATGTCATCTGTGAATAATGACAGTTTCAGTTCCTTCTTTCTTATTTGAATATCTTTTATTTTTTTCTTCCTGTCTAATTGCTGTGGCTAAGACTTCCAGTACTATGTTAAATAAGAGAGGGGAAAGTGGGTATCCCTGTGTTGTTCCTGTTCTTAAGGGAAATGCTTTTAATTTTTGCCCATTGAGTATGATGTTGGCTGTAGGTCTTTTATATATGACCTTTACTATGTCGAGATATGATCCTTGTATTCCCAGATTGCAGAGTGTTTTTATTAGAAATGGGTGCTAGATTTTGTCAAATGCTTTTTCAGCATCTATTGATATGATCATATAATTTTTATCTTTCATATTGTTTATGTGGTGTATCACATTTATTGATTTGCGAATATTGTATCAGCCTTGCATCCCTGGGATGAATCCCACTTGGTCATGGGGAATAATTTTTTTGATGTATTGCTGGATTTGATTTGCTATTATTTTGTTCAGGATTTTGACATCTATGTTCATCAGGGATATTGGCCTGTAGTTTTTTTTCTTTGTAGTGTATTTTTCTGATGTTGGAATTAGAATTATGCTGGCCTCATAAAACGAGTTTGGAAGTCTTCCTTCTTGAATTTTTTGAAATAGTTTGAGGAGAATGGGTATTAGTTCTTCTTTGAATGTTTGATAAAATTCCCTCAATAAGCCATCTGGGCCCGGGCTTTTGTTTGCTTGGAGAGTCTTGATTACATCTTCAATTTCTTTTGTTGTTATTGGTCTGTTCAGGTTTTCTATTTCTTCCTGGTTCACTCGTGGAAGACTATGTGTTTCTGGTAATTTGTCCATTTCACTTAGACTGTCGAATTTGTTACCATATAATTGTTCATAATAGTTGTTAACGATCCTTTGTATTTCTGTGGTGTCAGTTATTATTTCTCCTCTTTTATTTCTGATTTTGTGTATTTGGGTGCTTGCTCTTTGTTTCTTGGTGAGTCTAGCTAAGGGTCCATCAGTCTTGTTTATCTTTTCAAAGAACCAGCTCTTTGTTTCATTGATCCTTTGAATTGTTTTTTTGTCTCCATGTTATTTATTTCTTCTCTGATCTTTATTATTTCCTTCCTTCTACTTGCTCTGGGTTTTCTTTTTGTTTGCTTTCTAGTTTTTTACGCTGTGAGGTTAGATAGTCTATTTGAAAATTTTCTTGCTTCTTGAGGTAGGCCTGCAGTGCTAGAAACTTTCCTCTCAGAACTGCTTTCGCTGCATCCCACAGATTTTGTGTTTTTGTGTGTTCATTTTCATTGGTTTCCAGGAAGTTTTTAATTTCTTCCATGATCTCCTCGGTAACCCATTCATTGTTTAATAACATGCTATTTAGCCTCCATTAGTTCAAATGTCTTTGCATGTTCTTGTTGCAATTGATTTCTAGTTTCATGCCATTATGATCTGAGAAGACACTTGATATGATTTCAATCTTCTTGAACTTGAAGAGACTTACTGTGTGCCCTAACATGTGGTCTATCTTTGAGAATGTCTAATGTACACTTGAGAAGAATGTGAATTCTGCAGTTTTGGGGTGTAATTCTTTGTAGATATCTATTAAATCTATTTGATCTAGCACTTCATTTAGAGTCTGTGTTTCCTTGTTAATTTTTGTCTAAGATCTATCCAGTGATGTCAGCAGGGTTTTGAAGTCCTCTGCTATGATTGTATTGCTGTTGATTTCTCCTTTGATGTCCTCCAAATTATTTTTAATATATGTTGGTGTTCCTATATTGGGTGCATATATATTTATTTACCAAGGTTATATCTTCCTTGTCTCTAGTTATGGCCTTCATTTTGAAATCTAGTTTATCAGATGAGTATCGCTACCCCTGCTTCTTTTTCCTTTCTGTTTGCTTGAAAGATATTTTTCCATCCCTTCACTTTCAACCTATTTGAGTCTTTTGTTGTGAAGTGGGTTTCTTGTAAGCAACATATATGTGAGTTATGCTTTCTTATCCAATCAGCTACTCTGTGTCTTTTTATTGGAGCATTCAAACCATTCACATTTAAGGTAATAATTGATATGTACTTATTTATTGCCATTTTTGTCTAGTGTGGTTCTATTTTTTTTTCCTATTTCTTCTGCTAATTACAGCAGTCCTTCTAGCATATCTTGCAGTGCTGATTTGGTGTTAATATATTCCCTTAGCCTTTTTTTTTTTTTGTCTGGAAAGCTCTTTATTTGACCTTCTATTTTGAATGATAACCTAGCTGAATAGAATGGTCCTGGATTCAGATCCTTGTTTTTCATGACCTTGATTACTTCATGCCATTCCATTCTGGCCTATAGTGGTTCTGTTGAGAGGTGAGCAGAGAGCCTTATGGGATTTCCTTTGTAGGTCACCTGTTGCTTATCTCTTGCTGCCATTAGGATTCTCTGTTTGTCTTTAATTTTTGGCATTTTAATTACTGTGTGTCATCCTGTGGGTCTGTTTGGATTCTTCTTACTCAGGGCTCCCGGTGCTTCTTGAACTTGAATGCCTTCTTTGTTCACCAAGTTAGGAAAGTTTTCTGTCACTATTTCTTCAAATATATTCTCTAACCCATGCTCATTTTCTTCTGCTTCAGTGACTCCTATGATGCAAATGTTATTACGTTTCCAGTTGTCCCACAGTTCTCTTAAGCTATCTTCCAGTTTTTAAATTGTTTTTTTTCCTTTTTGTTTTCTTATTGGTTGATTTTTTCTACCCTGTCGTCTAATTCACTGATCTGGTCCTCAGCTTCTTCTACTCTGCTGGTTAGTCTTTTTAATGTGTTCTTAATTTCTGCTCTCTCATTCTTCATTTTTACTTGGTTGGTTTTCAATATTTCTATATCTTTACTCATGGTGCTGATGTCCTTAGTCATGCTGTTGAGCTTCCTCAAGATCATGGCTCTGAACTTTACCTCTGATAATTTGCTTAACTGCATTTCATTTATCTTATCTTTGATAGAGTTCTCTTGTTCTTTCATTTGAGATTTGTTTCTTGGTTTCACCATTTTGGCTATCTCAGTGGCTTTTGGAGCCTGCCAAATTTTCCCTGTGGGTGTTTGTGTTCTGCTGTTTGGGGCTCCCTCTACTGGGTTTTGATAAGCCTGGGTGGGCCCATGTTAAACACCTCTGTGAAATCTTACTTTCCTTGGTAGATTTGCAAGCCCAGGGAAGGTTCAGTTATTCTCTAGCTTTTTCCTGGTGGCTAGTAGTCTCAGTTACTACAAATAAAGTTACTCAGGGCCTTGGAATGTAGCCCTGGTGTTCTGCATAAGAGGATATCCAAAGGGTGGGATATATGCTGGTTATTAATGAAGCTCAATTTGCATTTCTTTGCTTCACTTGGGAAAGGCTGAATCTCTGAGTGGGGGGGAGGGGCTGCTACTTTCCCCCACAGCTCAGGGAAGGAGCACACTGGTCACTGTCCTTTGTGGCCACAACTCAGCAAAAACTCTGAGTGCCCTCCAAATCCCGGGTGTCCCCACAGAGTTCCAGCCCAGTCTGCGTCCCTCTGCTGTAGCCCCCATGTGAGTGGCTGTGGCTATTTTAGTGCTCTGTCCTGGCTCTCTTTTCTGTGGAGTGGTCTTGGTCTTTATTCCCCAAGGGTGCTGTTCACAGCTAATACTGCTGTTGTCCCTGAGTTCTCAGCCTGCTACCCTCTCATGCCTCTGCAGATCCTACCAGTGTCGTTGGTTATATGGTCCTGTCCTGCTGTCTTTCTGTTGCTTTTTTTCGAGAATTTGTCTTTATTTTAGTTGCAATTCCCATTTGGTCCTGGGAGATTGTCTCGTAGCTTCTATTATTCCGCCTCCATTTTCACATCCTCTATGCCTATCTTGTACACAGCTGGATCGCACAGGCCTTTCTGGTGCCCCCACACACTGTAGGTCCTGTGGGTAACTGGAGCACACAGTCCCTTTGGGGACCCAGCTCTATGCCTATGTTATGGGCTACTGGGTCGCACAGGCCTCTCTGGTGTTTCAGCACCCCACAGGTCTCATGGGTAACTGGATGGCACAGTCCTTGCTGGGTTGTGCAGGCTTCTCTGGTGCTTCAGCACCCCACAGGCCTTGTGGGTAACTAGATTATGCATTCCCTGCTGGGCCGCACAGTCCTCTCTGGTGATGTGTGGTTTTTAAATCTGGCTCTCAATTCTGTTCTATTGATCCGTGTGTCTGTTTTTCTGCCAATACCATGCTGTTTTGATTATTGTAGCTCTGTAGTATAATTTGAAGTCTGTTTATATGATACTTCTGGCTTTATTTTTTTCCCCTCAGGATTGCTTTGGTTATTCAGAGTCTTTTGTAGTTCCATGCAAATGTGATTATTTTTTTTTGTTGTTCTGTTTCTTTAAAAATGACATTGGGCCCTGGCTGGTTTGGCTCAGCGGTTAGAGCGTCGACCTGCAGTCCTGAGAGACCCAGGTTCGGTTCCCGCTAAGGGCGCGTACCTCGGCTGCAGTTTGTCCCCGGCCCTGGTCGGTTGTGCGGGTGGCAGCCACTCGATGTGTTCCTTTCACATCGATGTTTCTCTCTCTCTCTCTGTTTCTCTCTCTCCCTCCCACTCTACCTGAATAAAAAATGGAAAAATGTCCTCGGGTGAGGATAAAAAAAAAAAAAAATGACATTGGGATTTTGCATTAAATCTGTATTTTGCATTGGGTAATATGATCATTTTTACTATGTTGATTTTTCCAATCCATGAACATGGAATATCTCTTCATTTTCTTGTGTCTTTTTCAAACTCTTTTAATAATGCTTAGTAATTTTGAGTACAGTGATACCTCGGTTCTCGAACATAATTCGTTCCAGGAGGACGGTCGAGAACCAAATTGTTCGAGAACCGAAGCAATGAAACCCAATAGGAAATAATGGAAACTGGATTGATTCGTTCCAAGGTCCAGAAAATGCCTATTTACTGGCCTAATTTGTATATAATATGTAGAAAAACATAAGTCTCAACAAGAAATAAAAGTGTACAGTATGTCTAAGGGTTAAATTCAGTGTAAAGCGTGACTCTCTCACAAGCGTGACTCTCTCCACAAAGTGTGACTCTCTCCACAAAGCGTGACTCTCTCCACAAAGCGTGACTCTCTCTCTGCACTCACACTGATGACGCAAGCAAGGTGCGCTGGGCCGAATGAACGCCATTCGGCTCAACTCGGCTCATCTCAGAAGTTCGAGTTCCAAATATTTGTTCGGATTCCAAGACAAAAGTTTCTCGAATCTCCTGGTCGAATACCGATTTGGTCGAAAGTCAAGGCGTTCGAGAACTGAGGTATCACTGTATACAGGTCTTTCGTGTTTTTTGTTAAGTTTATCCTAGATATTTTATAATCATTTGGTTGCAATTGCAAAAGCAGTTGGTTTTTCTTCATTTCTTTTTCTGAAGTTTCATTGTTAATATACAGAAAGGCAGTAGATTTTTGTACATTGATTTTTTAAATTATGTTTTTATTGATTTTTCAGAGAGAGAGGAAAAGTCAGAGAGATAGAAACATCAATGTGAGAGAGAAACATTGATCAGCTGTCTCCTACATCCCCCCTACTGGGGATCAAGCCCACAACCTGGGCATGTGCCCTGTCTGGGAATTGAACCAGGACTTCTCAGACTATGGGATGATGTTCAATCCACTGAGCCATGTTGGCTGGGCTGTACATTGATTTTGTATCCTACAACTTTGCTGTACTTGTTTATTGTTTCCAATAGTTTTTTGGTGGAGTCTTTAGTGTTTTCTATGTAAAGAATCACATCATCTGCAAAAAAGTGACACTTTTACTTCTTTCTTCCTGATTTAGGTGACTTTTATTTCTTTCTCCTGCCTTATTGTCTGGCTAGGATTTCAAGAACTATGTTGAATAAGAGTGGTGAGAGTGGGCATCATTGTCTTGTTCCTGATTTTAGAGGAAAAGCTTTCACTTTTTTACCATTGTGTATGATATTGGCTGGGGGTTTGTCATTATGTCTTTTATTATTTTGAGGTACTCTCTTTCTATACCCATTTTATTGAGTATTTTAATCATAAATGGATGTTATATCATATCAAATACTTTTCCTGCATCTATTGATAGATCATATAATTTTTATTCTTTGTCTTTTTAATGTAGTGTATTACATTCACCAATTTACATATGTTAAACCTTCTTTGTGCTCCTGGAATGAACCCCACTTGATCATGATGTATTATTTTTTTAATGTATTTTATTTGCTAGTATTTTGTTTAGGATTTTTGCATCAGTATTTATCAAAAATATTGGCCTATAGTTTTCGTGTTTTGTATTATCCTTGCCAGATTTTGGTATCAGTGTTATGTTGACCTCATAAAATGTGTTAGAAAGTATTGCCTCCTCTTCAATTTTTTGGAATAGTTTGAGAAGGTTTTAGATCTTTGAATGTTTGGTAGAATTCACGGGTGAAGCCATTGGGTCCTGGACTTGTATTTTTGGGGAGATTTTTGATGATTGTTTCAATTTCCTCATTGCTGATTGGTCTATTTAGATTTTCTAATTCTTCATGGTTTAATATAAGAAGATTATATATTTCTAGGAACATATTCATTTCTTCTAAGTTACTGAATTTGCTGGCATATAGTCTTTCGTAGTATTCCAGTATGATCCTCTGTATATCTGTGATGTCTGTGGTGACTTCTCTTTCATTTCTGATTTTGTTTGTATGGGCTTTTCTCTTTTTTCCTTGGTGAGTCTGTCCAGAAGTTTGTCAATTTTTTCAAAAAACCAGCTCTTTGTTGCATTAATTTTTTATATAGTCTTTTTGTTCTCTATTTCATTCAATTCTGCTCTAATTTTGATTTCCTTTCTTCTGTTGACTTTGGGATGCTTTTGTTCTTCTTTTTTTCTGGTACTTTAAGATGTAATATTATGTTGTTTACTTGGTATTTCTTTTGTTTATTGAGATAGGCCTGTAATGATATAAACTTCACTCTTATTACTGCTTTAGCTGCATCCTAGAAGTTTTGATATATTGTATTGTCATTCTCATTTTTCTCTGTATAGCTTTTGATTTCATTTTTTATTTCTTCTTTGACCCAGTCATTTTTTTCAGTAGTATGTTGCTTGATTTCCACATATTTGTGTTTTTTTTACTTCCTTACTGAAGTTGATTTCTAATTTCAAAGCATCGTGGCCAGAGAATATACTTGGTATAATTTCAATCTTCTTGAATTTGTTGAGGCTAGTTTTGTGACCTGACATATAGTCTATCCTTAATAATGTTCCATGTATACTGAAGAAGAATGTATAATCTGATGTCTTGTAGATGCCAATTATATTCATTTGGTCTAGTGTGTCATTTAAGGCTGATAATTCTTTATTGATTTTCTGTTTGGATGATCTACCTAGAGCTGTCAATGAAGTAGTAAGGTCCCCATGACTATGTTTTGATCTCTTTAGTTTTGTGAGTAGTTGCTTTATATACAGTGATACCTCGGTTCTCGAACGCCTCGGTTTTCGACCAAATCGGTATTCGACCAGGAGATTCGAGAAACTTTTGTCTCGGAATCCGAACAAATATTTGGAACTCGAACTTCCGAGATGAGCCGAGTTGAGCCGAATGGCGTTCATTCGGCCCAGCGTGCCTTGCTTGCGTCATCAGTGTGAGTGCAGAGAGAGAGTCATGCTTTGTGGAGTCACGCTTTCCTATTGGGTTTCATTGCTTCGGTTCTCGAACAATTCGGTTCTCGACCGTCCTCCTGGAACGAATTATGTTCGAGAACCAAGGTATCACTGTATTTTGGTGCTCCCTTATTGGATGCATATATAGACATAAATGTTATGTCTTGAGTTCCTGATGTAGTGTCCCCTTTATTATTATTATATAATATCCATATTTGTCTCTTGTTACCTTTGTTATCTTGAAATCTATTTTGTCAGATATTAATATGGCTACACCTGCTTTTCTGTGGATGTTATTTGCTGGGAGAATAATTTTCTACCCTTTCCCTTTGAATCTAGATTTGTTTTTGCATCTCAGATGTGTCGCCTGAAGGCAACATATGGTTGGGCTACGTTTTTTGATGCAGTCTTCTACTCTGTGCCTGTTTATTGGTGAATTAAGTCCATTTACACTTAGGGTAATTACTGATGTAAGAGAATTTCCTATAGATATTTTATACTTTAATTTCTGGTAGCTGTGTCTCTCCATTGGTTCTTTTTCTTTGAGTTCCTGTCTCTTGTTTTATTTGGTGGTATTCCATGTTTCTTTCCTCTGTTTCCTCTTTTTGAAAGCAATGTGTCTTAACTTCGGGATTTTTGTGTGCTGTTACCATTTGGTTTATTAAAAAGAGAGTTGCATACATACAGTAGTTTTTTTTTTTCTTTTGAGTGTATCTGATCTACATCCTCCTTTGCCCCCTCCTCTTTTATGTTTCTGTTGTCCCAAATTATTCCTGTTTATGCTATACAGTTTTGGTGATTTTACTCAGAGTGTTGTGACCTTTTGCTCTTTGCTTCAGGGAGAATAACTCCGGTAAGTATTTCTTGCAATGAAGGTTTTCTGTTGATAAATTTCCTCAGCTTTCTGTGAAAGGGAAAGTCCTTATTTCTCTTTCATATTTAAAGGATACATTTGTTGGATATTGGCTGGTAATTTCTCTCTTTTAGTCATTTGAATGTTTGGTTCCACTCTCCTCTGGCCTGTAGAGTTTCTGCTGAGAAGTCTGATGATAATCTGATGGGTTTTCTTTTGTAGGTCACTTCCCTCTTTTCCTTGGATGCTTTTGGAATTTTTTTCTTTGTCATTAATTTTTGACAGTTTTAATACAATGTGCTTTCGAGAGGGCCTTTTTGGATTGAGGTAATTAGGTATTCTGTTTGCTTCTTGGATTAGAGGATCTAGTTCTTTTCATAGGTTTGAGAAGTTCTCATCCTCTATTTGTTTGAATAGGCTCTCCATGCTTTTCTCCTTCTCTTCTTCTGGTATGCCTATTATTCATATATTGCTTTTCTGATAGAGTCAGATAATTCTTGTAGTAAATGTAAACATTTTAACATTGCTCCTTAAACCTAGATTTACCATTGGATGATCTGCCCTGATACTTTAAGATAAATAGCTGTGCTAAGTAAACCCACTCCCATTCAAAGATGAGTAAAAGAGAAAAGACAAAGCAAGGGACAAACAAAGGAAAAAGTGGAGGAAATTAAGAACATGGTACCTATGCCAAAGTTCTGCAAATGAACAAAAAGGAAATTGGTAAACTATTCAAAAGATTTTAAAAAGAGCATTCTTTTTTTTTTTTTTTTTTTTTTTTTTTATAAGCCATCATTATATTTTAATTCATTTCTGGAATTATAGGATAAAATCATAAGAACCTTTTTTTATTTTTTTCACATTGTAACAATATTGTCATAACAATTAAAATGTGTATTTTATTACTCCTTTCCCACATTTAAAATGGGAAATTTTAACAATGTGCATATAAGATTTAAACTTCTTTTATCTATATATAGCTTGAGACCAAAACTATGTAAACATTTTGTTAAAATTCTATTTTAAACACTTGCCAGAACTTGAGTGGTACTCCTGACTATGGTTATTGCATATGACTTTAAACTTGAATAGTTATTTCTTGACACAGGTGGCAGTTACATGAGTGGGTTCATATTGCAAAATTCATTAAGCAGTACATTGATAATTTGTGGACTTTTCTATATAGATGTTATTCTTCTACAGACAATTATGTTGTGAAAATGTTAAAGTCATTTGTTTTCTATTGCATTGGCTCTTTGCCTTTTTTTTTCTTCCTATGAAAACTCATACAATTTGGACAAACAGCTAGATACACCAGGAATTCTAGGTAGCCTTGAGAATAGACAAGATAAACAAAAAAACATGTTATGATGCTGGAGGTAAAATAAGTGTGTGCATGTGTGTCTGAATAGCTTCTCTCCAAAGCAAGCCTTGTCTTTAGGAGCACAGATAATGGTAGTTAATTATTGACTATCAAAAGTACACACTAGCAAACTATCAGTCTAAATTCAGATCCATCCTCAAAGACCAAAAAAGGGATCACTTTCAGGACAACTCTTGCAAAGTAGGTAATCTAGAATGAGCAATACTATTTCTTGTTGTCCTTAAACCAATGGATAACAAAGCACTAATATAATCTATTAAAAATGACTAGTTATAAAAACTTGTATTAAAAGAAAAATATTTAGAATGAAATAACATCACAAAAAATTTCATTTGGACTTGATGAAGAACAATTAACAGTGATTTACATAGTGGTTTATGTTGCTCAATGAATAGATTTGAAATTAAAATTGGATTCATTTTAAGTTCATTAAATAGCATCTATTTCTAGTTGAACTGAAGCTGGAACTCATTGCTTAAATAGTTATCATAAATATTAACAGTGAAAATTCTAGGTCACTGAGTAATATAGAAATTTTTCATCCTTTAGATTTTGTCTCTGCCTTAAGTACAAACAGAACTATTTATTATTATGTGGTAAATCTGACAGGGTGATCAAATTGAAGACTTTTTCCAAGTATTGTTTACATTATATAATCTAGATGTATTTCTTTTCATCTTAGCTTTTCAATTACTTCTGTTTTTCTAAATTTGACTCACTCCTTTTTTTAAAACACTGCTTTAAGAGAAAACAGTTTCTTTCCACTTTTAGGCACATTTCTAAGCAATAGTCGTTGATTTGTATGCAAGAGTAGAAGGCAAACCCAATATTCATAATCAGTAGTTTCAAAGTATTTTACTAAGCAGTAAAACATTTATTTATTTATAAATTTTATTTTAGAGTAGTTTTAAGTTCACAGCAATATTGAGCAGAAAGTGCAAATTTTCTGTATACTCCCCACACCCACACATGCACAGCCTCCCCCACCATCATCTTGCAACAGCGAGGTACAACTGTTAATTCAGTGAACCTATCGACTGCTACATTATTATTATAGTCTACTATTCTTAACTGAGAATTTCAATGTTACTCTGTTTCTTCAGGGAGCTTAAATGTTATTGTTTGAGAGAGAATACTATATGGTTTCAGATTCTCTGAAAACACTTTGATTCAGTGAGGCACAGGGTTCTAAATAATACCAGCTGTAAGTTAGTTTTAAAGTACTAATCATATCACACTGGTCATCAATTAATAAGAGCTCAACAAATCAGAACTTTGTAAAATAATAAATTTTTCTTTAAGCATTCCATATTTTGTTTTTATTTCTGTCTTATTTGCACAGTACTCTGTTTACATAGCACATTGCTACCTAATCTGTTAAGCATTTGTACATTTGTTGCACTGTAAAATAATCTTCATAATTACAGCCCATAAACTTCTTGGCACCCTAAGTAATCAGACAACCCAAATTGAATCAGTCTACTCTACTTTCAAGTCCATGGCTCTGTAGATTTTTTTTTTTAAGCTTTAGATATTGGTTTGAAAAATAACAACAGTGGCAGCAGCAACAATAGGATAATCATGTATCCTAGTTGCCACGTTTATGCAGCTACTGCAATGAACTGTATCAACTTTTCTCAGCATTTTAATCTTCAAAATGTACAACTTTATTACATAATTTCTTCCTTTATACTTTGTTTTGAATGTTTGTTTACAAAGTAATAGTATACAGTCTATAGCGATTGGAATTCACCTGAAGACTTTTGGCAACAATATGACTCTAACATGCCCTAAATCTGAAGTGGTTGCAACTTTTACTTTACTTCACTAATTCAATGAACAAATTGAGTGTATGGATTTTAAATAAATATAAAGAGATTGACAATACACTATAATAATATAAATACCTGAAACCAAGGAAGCATTGATTCCCAGTGAAGATGACAGGGCACACAGGGGAAGATGGGTAGTGAAGAGCATAGGACAGTGATCGGGAAAGTGAATGGGGCCAAGGTGGCAATCCTCAGCCTCATCTGGCAGAGTCAGTACTAGTCAGGAAAGCTTGGACGTTATCAGCTGGCAACTTTGGTTTATATGCTATTTTAAAATATAGTCTCTATATTAACGATTGGGTTGCCATTTGTGGTGTGTCTCTGCATAGCAGGGCCCAAGGCTAGGATGAAAATGCTGTGCCTTATTTTTAACTTTGCAAACTCAAGGCAGCAAAATTGAAAAAAGTGAAAATGAGGCAAAGAAAAATGAGAAGCCTTAGGAAGTGCACTTGACTGTTCTGCCCATCACTTTACTAGGAGCTAAAAAGAAACACAGCATATTTCTTGGAGGCATATGCTTGTCCTGGGAGACTTTTCTCAGTGGCTGCAAGGAAAAAACACACGTCAGAACAGTCCACCAGTCCATAGAAGAGAGAGAACTGATCTGCCTATCTCCCTCCTGTCTATTTCCCACTGGTCAACTACCTTTACTTTTTGGGCTTCATTTCATCATTTGGTCCCTTCTGTGGTTGTTTGGAATGCCAGACCTCAGTCCCTGTGGGTCATGCGTCATTCAAGCCCAGATAGTGGCAGAAATTGGAAACTCTGGTCAGCATGACTGTGCTAAAGAGCAAGGGAAAAGGCCTCAAACTCCCAGGGTAAAGGATTGGTTGGTCATAGACAGCTGAGATCCCATATCATGGGGTTGGTTGGGTGTGGAGGCAACTGAGTCAGAGAGAGCAAGCAGTAGAGGGTTTAGGGAATCTGAGAAGGTACACAAATCTTATGTAGATGGAAATAAAAAAATATATGGAACACTTTAGTTTGGTTAACTTGTGGAGACTTTGTTGCCAGAGGAGTTTATTTAAAAAGCTTACTTTATAAAGGTGTGGTTGAGTTGGAGGGGAACCACAGGTGATAGTCAAGTTACTCAGAGACAGTCGCACTAGAGCTGCCACCATCAGCCCAGAGGGACATGGGAGGGAGCTGTTGATCGAATCTGGAAGAAGAGAATCTTGGAGACAGAACACCTTGAGAGGAGAAATGGCCTTGATCAAAGGACACAGTCACACAAGGCAACCCCATAGGGAGGAAACCAGGGAAATAAACTGACCTTGTCATCTTTTCTCTACATACTCCTGCTGAGATCTTTGAGTTGGATCCAAGAGAAGTCAGAGAGGCAGGGAGCCCTTTGATGCAGCCCACAGGTTGCTCAGGGACCCAGAGCAGGGTGGGAAAGGGTGGTGAGCAGAATGGAAGGGACAAATACAGCTATTTGGAATGCATTTTTAATAACTAGAACTTGCTCTTCTGTAATGTGAAATTATCAAAGTTCCAAGTAAAAGAATCTCTACAGGCTTTTTACAGCCCACCGGACCTCCAGCTTTTAAACTTCTCTGCTAGTCCAGTGGTTCTCAAATTTTATGAGCATCAGGATCACCTAGCAGTGGTTCTCAACCTTCCTAATGTCGCCACCCTTTAATCCTGTTCCTCATATTGTGTGTGGGTGTATCTGCATGTGGGCGGAGCCACCTGGAGACGGATAGAGGAGCGGTGTCTTGGTTCCTAAGACCACTGGAAATATGTGTTTTCCGATGGTCTTAGGAGACCCCTGTGAAAGAGTCGTTCGACCCCCAAAGGGGTAGCGACCCACAGGTTGAGAACCGCTGATAGAGGGTTGTTTGCAGCATAGATGGAACAGAACCTAGTGCTGCTCTGATTGAGTAGGTCTGGGGAGGGCCCAATAATTTACTTTTCTAATTAGTCCCAGGTGATCCCATTGCTACTAGTCGAGGGGCCACAGTTGGAGAACCACTGCACTTGCCTATCATAAAAGCAAACCTCAAGTGCACATATTGTTTGAGACAAGTACTCAGATTTCTTAGGCCTTCCGCCATTTCTCGCCTGCCAGTCTTGCTCAGGGTGCCTGCTGCTTCCCCCTGCCTCCTGCCTATGACATGAAGTTTGGATCCTTATTTACTTTTGCTTGGGATGGTTGTGGATTCATGGCTTTATGAACTCACTGACTTTACTCACTCACAGTAATTAAAGGCAGTGGCCTTTTCTCTCTGGCCACTTTCCTTGACTGTATTTGGATCCTCACTCTCCTGTGCTGCTTCTGGTTTAGTTCTGCCGTCAAGGTGTGCCATCGCCTGTTCTTTCAGATAATGGCCCTTGTTCCTGCTTTCAGGTAGATTCCAGTTCCCAAACTTTCAAAACCCTGTTCTGCTCCTTCCCTTCCACAGTATCCATTCAGGGTTTTTTTTTCTCACCTCTGAGACAAGAAGTTGCTGATGACTGAATGAATAGTCTGAACCCTGACCTCAACCAACAATGTAATCACAATCCTAGTGTCCAGAAAGAGAAGACAAAAATATAACAAATGCCCTGGCTGGTTTGGCTCAATGTTTAGAGCATCAGCCCCCTGACCAAAGAGCATGCGGGAGAAAACCAATCAATGCATCTCACATCGTTGTTTCTCTCTCTCTCCCTCCCTTCCTCCCTCCTACTCTATCTGAAAAAAATCAATGGGAAAATATCCTCCAGTGAGGATTTAAAAAGAAAGTAACATATGCTCCATATAATACAGATGGGAGGATTGTTGTTGTTTTCTTTCTCTAAGTCTGGGTGTTTTGCATGGTGTGTAAACAGTGTTTGCTTGCTTGCTTCTTTTTTCAGGTAGATTCGGCTGGAAGCAGTTAGTGGGAAGTTAGTGGAAAAACTGAAGAGACTCAGCACTCTTTAGAGATTGAGAAAAGAGAAGTATCTTCCAGCTAGAACATTCAATATAAAGATCTTTAGTTTGTGTGATGACGACATTCTTCTTGGAATTTGGGGAACAGAGAGAGAAACAGTCACTACTTTGTGTACAAAGAAGATGAAGTTTTCCACTGGGAAAAGCATTTAGTCTACATACTGATCTTGCCCATGGCTGGTAGTGGAGGAAGCTCTCACCACCAGGGAGCAGTTTCAGGGTCTCTATCTGCTTTCCCTCTCTCTGCTCCCCCTGCAGACCACGCCCCTATGCTACTGTGCGCCCTTCCCCCACTCTTCCCTGCGCTTGGTCACTGCTGCCCTGGATATGACAGTAAAGTACATTTATTTAAATTTTCTGATGCACAGCCATTCTGTTTAAATCTTGTTGTTAAATTGGCCATGGCATATTTCAAAGTAATGATGACATCCCTGGTGGTGCTGGAATTAGTTCTGAAAGTGAAGCGTTGTAGTCAGCATCTTGTCACTGCTCTATTTACAGCCTCCTGTGGGGAAAAGGCACACCCTAAAACTTGGGTTTCAGCTCATGGATACCTAACACAATGATCTTTGAATTAAAAAAAATATCTGTCTGTCTGTCTATCTGTCTGTCTATCTATCTATCTATCTATCTATCTATCTATCTATCTATCTATCTATCTATCATCTATCTATCGTACCATTCAACTCTTGTTGGACTGAAAGTCATCTGCCTATTTTTGTATATTTTAAACTTTAACTTGATATCAGTGTTGATTTTCTTTTAACTATAGTTCCCTAGAGTTAACTTTATATTCCATTTTCTTGGGCATAAGGAATTGCTACTATTGAGGGACCTCCAAGAAAGGGCTTCCAACAAGAATTCTGGAAAAGAAAGATGCCATCAAATGCTGCAGGAAGGAGCCTTTTTCTCTAAGTATCATGTCTTGTTTTTGATATGGTGGATCACAGCTGACTCACTAGGTCTGACAGCTAAAGTTTGACCGGGAGAGTCCATGGATAGTAGTGCAATTCCTCAACCTTATGAAAGTTAAAAATTCGACAAAATTGGAACATCTGGTCACTTTAAAGAAACCTCAAAAAGCTTTATGTATCAGATTCCTTCTGAAGTGCCCTACTCATTAAAATCACTGACACTCTTTCCCTTTCAAAATGCTGCTTAATCCCAGACATGCAATATGTTTGGCCATGATGGAAAATTCAGAATTTTCAACTGGTCTCTGATCACTAAAAGCTAGTCTGTTTTCCCCTATTTCAACAAAATAGCAAAACAGTAGGGATTTTTCAAAATGTTTGTTTCATTATGATCATATTAAGCTAACAAATCTTTTGACATTTGTTTTACACAATTAGATCATAAGGCTCTTTTGGGTAAAAATAATTTGAGAAATATTACAGTTGGTTCAAGAAAATAAAGCATATGAAGTAAAACTGATTATGAATAGACATGTTAATTCTGAACATTAAAAGTGAAAATATATTAATTTTTTAAAAAAGAAAATGAGAATGAGAAGGGAGTGAGTAAAAATTAAAGAAATTACTAAATACCAGTTAAAGTCCCCTAGAAGCAAATACATACTGACTTCTCATTTAGAGCAGAAAAAAAGATTATAGATTTTTAAAAATAGTCTTCTCATTTTCAGTATAATATATAAAAGATTGGATTAAAGGAAATATTGGAGCATTTATTATATGCCTCTTTGCACTCAGATCCATTTTTGCCCTTTCCCTATGTTCTCTATCCCAAATAATCACATTCCCCTGGCTTCCATGTTCCCCTGCCTCCTGGCTTCTAGTTGGTTTAGTCCATGGGAGGCACTGGCAGAGGTATCACAGGTATTTTGTAGATTTTTTTCTATAGGTATTTATCTGATATTTTTCTCCTGATTTGACTGAATATTGAGGAGGAAGATTGCAAATGTAAAATGTCATTGGTACCTTTCCTATCAAGGGCACATGTTATCAACATGACTGATCACTACTGATGTTTACCTCAGTCATCTGGGTGAAGAATTTGTCAATTTTCTTCATTATAAAGTTGCTCTTGCTCATCCCTTTTCACACAGTACTCTTTGGGTGGAGTTACTATGTGCAGTTCCCATTTAGGGAGTATGGGTGTCTACTGATTTAAAACCTATACATTGAAAGTCTATAGGATAAAAGATAGTGCTACTTACTATGCAACAGGATGTCCTCAGTCTGCTCTAGAGAATTATTTGTGCCCATCTTGGTGGTGAGCTATTTCTCTCATTTAATGTAAATTAATTACAGTATGTGTGTGGCTTATACCACTATCCCTTTGCACTAAAAGTAGTTACTGCTTTCTTCAATTCAAATTCTAAAAAGTCATAAATAAGCAAAAGTTCTCTTATTATTTTCCTGCAAATTAGGAATAGTCATTATACTCCACAGTGTAAAATGGGGAATCAGAATAATGCAATGTTAAAACCTCAGAGTTCCCTCTCCTGGAAAGGAACTAGAATAATAATTATGTACTCATCTGGTGGGATTTGTCCCATGTTCCTCATAAACACAGGTGGTAAAAAACAAGAACACAATAGCACAAATATAAAAGGTTCAGGTGAAACAACTGTGTCAGATCTATCGCTCATGCATTTGCAATGAGGACCAATTTCTCAGCCATTTCTCTGTAAATAATAGTGGAATTACAACCCAAGATTACACAACTTAGTCTTCTAAAATTAGAGAGAAGAATGGGATGCTCTTTAGCTTCTTAGCTTTTATTAAAACTGTCAGTTACAGAAAGCATAACACAAGTTTGCCGCAGTGAGTATGCCATTGTTAGCTTGGGGAATAAATAGCTTTCAGTCAGACGAATTATTCATGTTTTGAATGCAATATTCCTTTGAGGGTATGTTTTGTACAGAGGATGCTAACAACCTTAGTTGCCAGGTGCATTAGGTAGTAATATAGTAATAAAATGTTGATGTAAAGTAAAAATACCTACTGTTAAATTTTGCATGTTACAACTGGGCATTGAGTCAAAGTTCTCAATCTGCAAATAATGTGCGGGGCACATCTAAGTGCTGCAGTGTCCAGAGGAGTGCTGTTCAAGGGGCTGGTCCTGAAGGTGGTAAGCAGCTTAAATGAAGGTATAGACTGAGGCAAATCATCAAGAAAGTCTTGCTTGTATTTTGGGTACTCTGTTTTATTTCCTTAAATATTTATGGCACATATTTTTATTTGAGGTTTCCAGTAATTCCAATATCAGAAAGTACTTGAGTCACTGATGCTCTGAAAGTTGTTTCTTCCAAGTTTCATTTGGTGACTCCATCCTTACGTTTACTATAATCTTAGGCTGCAAGCTTTTTTTTTTTTGTACATGCCCCTAGTGGGAACCGAACCCAGGACTCTCTGGTCCACAGGCCAATGCTCCAACCGCTGAGCCAAACCGGCCAGGGCAAGGCTGCGAGCTTTTGTTTGGCTGATGTCAATCTAGGGGACACGGCAAGGTCTGGTTTCAGAGAGACCTCTGTTTGCACTTCCTCCTTCAACTCAACAGTGCTATTAATCTGAGCTCTCATCGATTAATTGAGTAGTTTATGTGTATAGAACCAAACAGAGAGCACACGTTCAAGTACTAAACCTGTCCAAAGGATATGATTATGGTTTTAATTTCTCAATGGAATCATTTCTCTCTTCAGAGCACAGGCTTAGACAAATACCTTTCCCTGACTTCTGCTAATGCCGCTTTTTCCTGGACTCCCCCCTCACCCCTTTTATGCAAGGAATAACTTTTTATAACTTTTCTAGGATCCTGGCGTCAGTGATTTTCATTTTCAACATATGTGCATGGTTGTGTGCCCACATCTCTTGTTCTGTTTGTGGTCAGAAAGACGCAAGGACCAGTACTGGTGAGCACTCTCAGGAGACTCGTGGCTCTAGCTACGTTTCTCTGCCATCCTCTTCATTGGTGAGCCCTGGGATTTCCCTATCCTCCTGTACTCTCAAATGGGCATTTCAAAAACAGTTATCATATTGGACTCATCACTGGTACTCATTTTAAGTGGAGAGAGTATTTTAGAATATCCAATTCACAAGACTCCCCCAAAAGGAAACTCACATATGCTTTTCTCTGATTTTCCTTACTTCTTGAAGATTATGAAGAAAGCAAGGCATGTGTCACTGCTTTAAATCATACCCTTTTCTAATTATAAGGAGTGTTGATGTTCACTAATTTTTTTTTTAATCCTCACCTGAGGATATTTTTCTATTTGTCTTCAGATAGAGTGGGAGAGAGGGAGGGGTAGAGAAAGAAACATCGATGTGAAAGGGACATATTAAACCAGACTAGGGGCAGGGACAAATTGCAAGCAAAACGCAACTGAGGTACATGCCCTTGACTGGAATTGAACCTGTGACTCATTGGTCTGCTGGCCAATGCTCTAACCACTGAGCAAAATTAGCCAGGACAATGCTTACTAATTTTTTAACTGTTGGTTAATAATGAACAGATGCTTTCACAGAATATAATGATACTTTTAAGCAGTAGTAAGAATTTAAAATCCCCGGTACATCCTTTAGGACACTGGGTCAAAGGGCTACTGCCAGCCTTTTTTGTCCCCTCCCAGCTCTCATGTTTATTGTCTTTGAGGCCATCATTTCATCTAAATTACCTTTATATATTTCAAGAATCAGCCCTTAGAGGGAGCTTTTTTGTTCTTTCTACCAATTATATTCTTTCTTGTGCAAATGAAGGACAGTTCACTGTGTGTCCATTTAACACCCTGATTGTTGGATAATACTTGTACATTAAAAAGTCATCGATTTTTTTCCACTGGGAAACCCAAGACCATTACATTATTCAGAAGATATTCCTTTTTAGGTGAAAGAAACAACGTTATCTGAGCAAAGTCCCCTTTGAAATAGCTCTCAGATTTTAAACATTATAGCAAATAAATTGAGACAAGTGGTATAGTGATGATGATTTCATTATCGATATGAATTATCTGTATATAGATAGATCAATCAACAGATTTTAGTGAATATTGCTGCAATAGTCCATTTGTAATGCTAATGTAATCATCTAATATTAGAAACATCCATCTGAAAAATCTAGAACTTTGAGATATAGATCTCTTTTTTTAGATAGAATATTTTAATTACTTTGTTTCTTCTCCAAATTGAGAATAATTATTTTTACCTAATTATTTAGAAGTTTTGAGAATTGATTTATTATTGACAAAATAAAAGGAGAGTATAAACAGTTTGACCAACCAATCATCTGTTTTCTTGTCCTATGTAGTAAAAATGGATCAATGTGTTATTTTTAAAATAGTTTTTGTGCTCTGGCTGGTTTTGCTCAGTGGTTAGAGTGTCGGCCCACAGACTGGAGAGTGCTGGGTTCGGTTCCCGCTAAGGGCATGGGCCTCAGTTGCGGTTTGTCCCCTGCTCCAGTTGGAGTTGTGTGGGTGGCAACCACTCGATGTGTCTCTCTCACGTTGATGTTTCTCTCTCTCTCTCTTCCTCCCTCTCTCCCTCCTGCTCTATCTGAAGATAAATGCAAAAATGTCCTTGGATGAGGATAAAAAAAATTATTTTTGTACTTATATTTCACTAAAAATGTCAAAATAATGAATATATTGAGTAAGTAGTAAGTCCTTCATATTTAAATACAGAATACAATTAAAGGCATTCATAATTTGGAGTTGAGCCATATTTTAATAGAACATCTTGATACCTTGATTTATTACTGAATCAGTCATAAGAATATTACTAAATGAATGTGTCAGGGGCACCGTATATGAAATTATACATATGTTAGTTATTAATAAGTCACTTCTTTAATGAATATATTAAAACCACAATCTAATTCTAACTGAATTAAAATTTCTTAACTTTCTATTCTTATAGTCCATATCTATTGTTAAAAACATACAAAAAGAGAAATATTAGATAATTGTTTTTCAAGTATTTTAAAAGTCCAAATTTTTTCAGTTGCATATTATTGGGATCTCTTGGTGGATATACCAAGTAACACTAAACATAAATACTCAAAACTTCTTTAATTATAACAAATTAAATTATGTCATAGCACATGTAATAATACATTTTTTATAAATGATATTGATCTTATTTAAGTCTGCTGAGAACTTTTATTTTTCTGATTAGTAGAGAAAATAAGAAGGCAAGAGTTCAGATATAAAACACTTATTTTGAACTAAACCCAGATATATTACCTATTTTGCATTGTGATTTTTTAAGTTATATAATTGATTCAAATATCTCTTGCTTCAATACATTTTAAAAGAGGAATAGAGAGATATATTCATCATACAGCTCTCTGGTAGACTACTATGAAGACTAATGGGATACTCTTCACTCTGTAATGACTACCATTTCATCTAAATGAAAGGAACCTAAATTCTACTTCCCTCAGCTGGGTGGTGGAGAGCATTATTCATCATTAAGTGTATGACTTTTGTTTTTTTTCATAGATCCTAAGTAAAGGGAGATCTAGTCTTGGGAGAGAGAGAGAAAGTGAAACTTGTGACTAATATCTACCTTGTGACTGAAACCCATCATGATCAATCAGAAAATTAATAGCTAATATTTGAGTTTTCTAGTGTACCAGACATTGTTATACATTAAACATACTAACATATTTAATGGTCACAAATACCTTAAGAAGAGGTAATAGTTTTATCTCCATATTACCGGTAAGGAAAACAGAGAAGTTAAGGAGCTTGTCCACTATCCACAGAGGTAATACTAATGGAAATAAGATTCAAATTCAGATTGTCTTGCTCCAGAGTTATACCCTTAACTATGATGCTCAGTTGCTTTTATAACAAATATTACTTTTATCAAAGTAACTATATACTAATGACATCCATTTCTCCAGTCCTGACTTCCTAAAGCATTTATTAGCTCATCCAACATGTTTAACCCCTGCTTTATGCCAATAGTAATTCTAAATGCTAGGTTTTCAGACGTGATTAAATCAAGACCCACTTAAGTTTGTACTTATATTTAATGAAAGAAGCAGACAGGTGGATGCATAAGAACAAGAATATGTGATAAATTTTAATACTGTATGCACAAAGTACTAAAAAGACACAAGAGAGGTCATCCTTTTTTAGGGAAGTCCAAGATGATGGAGCAGCACATGCAAATACCCAGAACTGAAAGAGCAGGACCTGCTTAAAGAAGCACAAGTATAGCCCTGGCCGGTTTGGCTCAGCGGTTAGAGCGTCGGCCTGCGGTCCTGAGAGACCCGGGTTCGGTTCCTGCTAAGGGCGCGTACCTCGGTTGCAGTTTGTCCCCGGCCCTGGTCGGTTGTGCGGGTGGCAGCCACTCGATGTGTTCCTTTCACGTCGATGTTTCTCTCTCTCTCTCTGTTCCTCTCTCTCCCTCCCACTCTACCTGAACAAAAAATGGAAAAATGTCCTCGGGTGAGGATTAAAAAAAAAAAAGCACAAGTATGGAGGTCAGATGGCTGGAGCATAAACATCAAAGAGTGATGAGAAATGAGAATGCAAAGAAGGTGGGGAATAAGTCAGAAAGCATATTGTAGCCAGTTGTCTGATATTTTTCACTTTAAAAACAGCATGTTTAGTACAGAGCTCATTTTCTTCTAGTGAAACACGGTCCTCCTGTGAGGTTTTCCATTTTGGTGAATAGCACCCCGAACTACCCATTGACCAAGGCAAAAAAATTTGTGTCATCTTCAAAGCTTATTTTCTAATATTTTACATCTAATGAATCCCAAAGTTCTATTGATTCTACATCCTAAATATCCATACAGTTTTCCATGATCTCTCAATTTAGACTGCCCACTCTGTAATTCAGTTATTTTGATTTTCAGCATTATTTTTTGAGGCAATTCCCTGGGCTTGCTTCCTCGCCATTGCACTGTATGTATTATAGGAAGCAATCATTCTAAAATACCAATCCAAGTATGTCATTACACTGCTTAAATTTTCAGTGCCTTCCTGCTACCTTCAGGAGCAATCTCCACATTCCTAGCACAATAAGCTCTTTACCATCTACCCTAATCTGTCTTCCCAGTCTCTTCTGTACCACCTAATTGGAACCCAGCTTCGCTGAACTGCTTACAGTTATTCTGATGCAGATGTGGAATACTTTAATGGTTAAGCTTGTGGCCTACTTGCTCAATCTGATTTCATTTCAAATCCTGGCAATTTCTGTTGTCAATTGTGTAGTTTTAAGGAAGGTACTTACCTTCTCTGAGACTTCATATTCTCAGCTACAAAAGAAGAAATATAATGAATTGTTGTGAGGAGCAAGTAAGATAATGCACTTTACAAAATTCCTGACATCTGTTTAGCATTTAATAAACATTAACCTTGTGCTTCCCCCCCCCTCCTCTGCACCTGAAAATATATTGTTCTGTCTTCTTGGAATACCCTCTTTCTGTCCAAGGATTTGTCTGATATTTTCTTACACTTCAGTAATATTTAATGGGATAAATGCTCTAGTAACAAACAGCTGTAATGTCTTGCCTGGACTCCTGAAGGAGGACTTGGGACATTTTGTTAAACTCCCATAGTAGCATAGTAGCCCATAGTAGGCTCAATTATAGTAGCTATTACAGGAATAAAATTATTTGTTTACCTGCTTCTGAGTGTAGGAGGAGGGACTTTGTTCTTGCTGTGCTCTGGAAATATAGTAAATGCGTGGTAAATACTTACTGAATGAGTGATATTGACCAGCTCAGGAAGATGGTTTGTTGGCTTTCCTGTTATCACCTTACCAATTTCTGTTACTTTCACAAAAGAACTTTGAGATAAATAAAAGTCAGATATCTTTGCACATTTTCTCATTCATTTATTAAATATTCATTGGGATGCTATGATATGGCACTTTGCTAGATTTTAGGGATAAAAGCAACAAAATCAAAACAAATGTTTAGGTTATACTATCAATTTTTAAAACCAAGATTTGATGAGCTAATAACCCCCTGTCCCTCAAATAATGCTATAATTATTGGTTATAAAACAAGCCATCTGGTTAAGAACTGATTTCAATCTTTTAAAAATCTATTAATTGCCCTGGCCAGTTTGGCTCAGAGGTTAGCGTGTCGGCCCACAGACCAAAGGGTGATGGGTTCAGTTCTGGTCAAGAGCATGTACCTCGGTTGTGGTTTATCCCCGGCCCTCATTGGGGTCATGTGGGAGTCAACCAGTTGATGTGTCTCTCTCACATCGATGTTTTCTTTTTTCTCTTTCTCGCTCCCTCTTCCCTTCCCATTGTATCTGAAGATAAATGGAAAAATGTCCTTGAGTAAAGATTTTTTTAAAAATCTATTAATCTATAAACCCCTGGACAATCACCATTCTTTATTCACATGTATATATGCTTGAAATACATGTGGTAATCCTGAAATAAATACTAAGTCTACTGAATTAACAAAATAAATAGTTTTTGCATGGCTTTGTAGATCAGGTGGACCCAAACTCAGCAGATAATCTCTGAATTTGGAAATACTTGGTAAGAGTAAGTCTATACATGAACCCACAAGTTGGTATACGGACATCCCAGGTATAGTTGTATAGATGCATGCACAAAGTGTACAAGTGAGATTCTTAGGCCTAGGTCCTTGGATATTAATTTTGAGTAAAACAATCTATTTCTCCAATTTCATATTTTAACTGCTTGGTATCACCATTTGGTTATCCTGAATTCCCCTGAAATCCAACATGTCTAAAACTGAATCCACATAGTCTCCAGGATATACATCTTCTTGTGGACTCTGTTGTCGATGTTAATGGTATTAGCATCCTTAGTTACTAAAACTAGTACAGGAATCACCTTGGCCTCAATTGCCAGTTCCTGCAGTGTGTACCTACATCAGGTATCCTACCCTCTCCCCTTTCCATTTTTATTGTCTCTTCTTTAATGCAGTTCTTTCACCAAAACTAAAGAAAATCCCTTGCCCACATAGTTTTCCGCAATTAATCCCAATAACTGCTCTTCTCAATTGTATTCTTTCCCTGGGCTTTGGTGGAGTAAAAGTTTTGGTAAGACTCCTTCTCTTCAGATAGCCTTAGATAGCCTCAGACCTCAGGACCCACAAATGCCCAGTTAGCCCAACCCCACCCCAGTTTCCCAGCCATAGTCCTCAAAGCATGGGAGGAAAGACAACACAAATCATCAAAGTTGTAGATAACCTAGGGTGTACAACACACTGTAAAGATGAAGAGAGTAATTTAAGTTATTCAAGGTGTGGTCTTCGTATAGAAGTTAATTTTTTTTCTACTCTAGGATTTCAAGAAATATATCTCAAATCAATTGCAATCAAATCAAATACAAATAATAATATACCAATTACTGATTATACCATTGATTATATATTTTTTCCATTTCCCTATTCCCTCAGGTTTCTACATCAGGAAATTTTTTTAACAGATAACTTAGTAGGCAATTTAAAATTTTTAGGGAAAAAGCATTAGTTCTGGAACCAGAAGATTTCTTCTATTTTCCTTTCCAAATTGTGGTCTGCTGTGCAAACTTGGTTGACTTTCTGAGTATCTTGGAGGTCTCATTCATATAATATGGATGCCTGTCCGGATGACTTCCCAGAGTTATTGGGAGGCTTTAATTAGACAGATGTAAAAAAGGTCTTGAGAGGTTCCAAAACTTTTGGGAATTTGGCTAATCATTCAAATTACTAATTTCCAAGGTCCCATGGCCAGTAATCTCATTTTTAAAGTTTTGCCAGTCTGGCCAGTGTGGCTCAGTGGTTGAATGTCGACCCATGAACCAAGAGGTCGCTGGTTTGACTTTAGGTCAGGGCACATGCCCAGGTGGTGGGCCCTATCCCCAGTGGGAGGTATGCAGGAGGTGGCCAATCGATGTTTCTATTTCTCTCTCCCTCTCATTTCCTCTCTCTTTAAAATCAATTAAGGAAAAAAATTTTTTTTCAAGTTTTTCCAAATGATCTGTCATTTGGAAACTTTATTATGGAAATTTTTAAAAGTGAGAGTTATTGTAATGCTAACTACTAGAATCTGACCTTTGCCTTCCTAGATTATTGGTCATTATCACCTCTGAGTTCAATAGCATTTCATTTGTCTTTAGACTACTTTTTGTTCTAGACTTTATATAATTAGTTATTGTGAGTAAAAGCTCAAAAACTTTTGATATTAACAAGTTTTGGCCTTTACTCTAAAGGGAACCATTTTTTTCTGTCAGGGGACTGGTAAATGGATATAGTCATTTTGGATGGTTAGAACATTTTACAGTCTAAATTGACAACATAAATCCATTCTTGCATGCAATGGATTAAGCTAAATTTTCAAACGTTTTGGGTACTTGAAAAAACTAAAAGATATAGACATTTTAGAATTAATAAAATGTATTGAAATGAAAAAAAATACTTCTTACTGTAGGCTTTTTATAGTTCTGAATATCATCTTTCCAAGAAATTTAAGGTTTTTACTTCCTAAGCATTCACCATACTTGATAGTCTGTTTTTCCAGAAGCAGTGGATTTAATTTTATCTGTCACATAACTGTTACTAAAGTTTTGGTAAACCATACTTTTTTTAAGGCAGTAGCTGAGATGTAAGAATGAGCTGCTGAAATAGAAACCAGGCCTGTAACTAGAAATAACTTTGCAATTCCTTTCTGATATTCTATTCAGCACAAAAGAGAGGCTAAGAGAGAAACAAATCTAATAATATCATTCTTTGATTTATCAACATCATTCCATAGTATTTAGCAGAGCATTTAGCAACATATAAAAAAAGTTAAATATATATTGTTCAGAAGTTACTCTGATTGACTCTTTTTACCATTTCCTTTGTAAAAGAAAAGAAATTAATGTGTTGTAGGTTCTTAACCTCCCCATTGCTTAGACAAGTTCTAAGTCTTAACACACCCAAACATTCATGATCAGGCCTTGATTAGCTTCCATACTGTTGGTCAACACCCTCTCCCTGCCCCCTGAGTTTTAACTATGTAAATGAATTTCTCTTTTATTTATGTAGAGTTAGCATGGCATAATGGATAATCACAGACTCAGGACACAGACAGATTTGGGGTCTAACACTGTCCTATCACTAACGCACTATGTGACTTTGGTTAATTACTAACTTCTGTAAGATCTGGCTACTAAAGTGTGGCCCCTGGGCCAGCAGCATCACCTGGAAGCTTGTTAGAAATGCAGGCTCTCAGTTCCACCCCACAACTACTGAGTCAGAATCCACACTTAAAAAACCAATCTCCATTAAAATCTGAGAATTATTGCTCTATGCTGGTTTTTCATCTGTAAAAATAGGGTAAAAAAAGAATCTTGCTTAGGGCTCTTGTCAGGATTAAATGGAAAAAATGCTTATAAATGGTTTGGCATAGTGCATGACATATTGTAATGCTGGCATTAATATTTATTAAGGATTTTTCAAAAGTACTTTTTGAAATTTTCTCATTCAAAGGGATATTATCCAATTTTAAGGAAAAAGATATTTAAAGAAGTTTAGTTATTTCTTTGTGACTATATACTAGTAAATGAAGCCACCAAGATTGAAATCTCAATTGCAGGGTCACACATTTACATACTATACTCAAGATATGCACCACAGATGTAGTTTCTTTCTTATAACTGCTATGATACTCTTTTTTTTTTAAATCCTCACCCAACGATATATATTTTTTTCTATTTATCTTCAGATAGAATGAGAGGGAGGTAAGGAAGGGTAGAAAGAGAGAGAAACATCCATGTGAGAGGGACATTTTGACTTGTTGCCTCCCACACAACCTGACCAGGGCCAGGGGCAAACTGCAACCAAGATACATGCTCTTCACCAGAATCAAACCCATGACTCATCGGTCTGTGGTCTGAAGCTCTAACCACTGAGCCAATCCGGCCAGGGCTATGATATTCTTCATAGTGGGAGGGGAGGGGATAAAGAGAACTTTAACACTTGTGAATTCACAATCTCACAATCACTTCATGCTTTGATAAATCAAAACCTTGTGGCAAATATAGTCTTCTAAGGGCCTTTGGCCTTTTCGAGAAATGGTCTGTCTCCCACTGATGTGTCCTGACTCTTAAAAAAAAAATTTTTTTTTATTCTCACCCTAGGACACTTTTTTGCATTCATCTTCAGATAGAGCGGGAGGGAAATAGGGGGGAAGAGGGAGAAAAAAAACATCAGTGTGAGAGAGACACATCGAGTGGTTGCCACCCACATGACCCCAACCGGAGCCGGGGACAAACCGCAACCAAGGTACATGCCCCTAGCAGGAACTGAACCTGGGACTCTCTGGTCCGCAGGCTGTCACTTTAATCGCTGAACCAAACTGGCCAGGGCCTGACTTTCTCTTAATTGTATAATTTCTGTGCACAGAGAATTCTTATCCCGACTTGGACTCTCCCAGCACCTCTGTATTTCCTCAGTGGATAACATGGGTTTGTTGGTTTCTGCTGCATTTCACACACAACTTTTGGGGAATCTATTTGGCTACCTCACTCCACCATGGAGGCTCTATCCCTCCCATGTTATCCTGGCTATTTTGTTGAGCCCAAAACAGAGCAACTTCTACTGTCCATGAAAAGCAACTGAGAAAGCTGCTCCCACTGTTTCTGTACACAGTTGTGCAGACTGTTGTAGTACAGGGTGGCCCGGGTCCTAATGACAATACAGGTGGCCCTGGTCCTAATGAGTCTAGTACACTCTGTATCTCATACAGCCTGTGCTGCCCTCATAAAGCCAAGCAAAGAACTGTTTTCACACAGCACTCAGAGTTCCTTAGCTCCATACTTTGCTCATGCTCTTTCCTTTATCTAAAGTACTTAATCCTCTCCATTCCCATCTCCACATGTGCAAAGGTACACATTCTTTGACATGTAGCACAAACATCATATCCCTGATGCTTCCAGCTATGATAATCTTTCCTCTTTTCTGATTACATATGCACCTGTATCTTGCCCCTCCATAACAGGCAAAGAAGAAAGTTTCCTGAGTTCAGAAACAGTGTTTTATTTATTTATCTAGACCCTACCCACTGCCTGCCGCACCTCCAAAGCACTAACACGTGACTTTATCAATGGTAAAGTCGATGAATATTATTAAATGAATGAAACAGACTTTTAGAGGGTTAGGAGATAGGCTAATTTGGAGAGCAAAGCAGAGTTTTCCTTCCAGGCTAACTAGAGAAGTAGGTAACTAGATTTGAATCAGGAGTTAGATTCACAGACTCTCACAACTTGAAGAACAGTAGTTGAATCCCTTCATACTATATATGAAAAACAAACTCACATAGAACTAAAATGACAACATGGAGCCAGATTCTAGGACTCCTGATTCCCATTCTGGTGTTTTATTTAATTAGATAACATTTTATTTTTTAAAATTTACAAACACTATTGTAGAATAATTAATGAAAATTCTGAAAAAAAAAAAAAAAAATAGCCACTCCACAATCACATCGCCATGATACATGGTCTGTCTTATAATTAAGATATTAATTTAGATATTATCCATAAAAAATGCAACTTTTTACATAGAAATATCCCAACTTACCTAAAATATTATATTTATTCTATTTCACTTATTATTCTATACTCTTTTCTCTATGTTAGTATATAATTAAAACTATTTTCATTGCGTTTTTATACCAGATTGCCTCTGATTTTCCACTATGTGGTTAATACAAAGGGATAACTTTCTGTTTGTAGTATTTATTTCTTTTGAAGTGTTTCTGATCAATATATTTCCAGGAATTAATTTACTAAGTCTAAATCTATGAACATCTTTTATTGGCATTTATGCATATTGTCAGAATGTTTTTTCAAAAGGATTATGTTAAATATGCTACTTTCATAACAACCTGACAAGTACATATTCTTGTTATTTAAATGGAAAAATAGTGCTTGAATGTTGTCTTACCATGCATTTTTTCTGATTATTTACACGTCCATTTCTTCACTGTTTCATTCTAATTCTGTGAATTTCTCTATATCCTTTGTCTTTAGTTTTTTCTTAACGCAAATATAAGCCTTTGTTATCCTTGATGCAAATTTTAAAAAGTCAATCTGAGGATTTTTGCTTGTCAAAGACAATTGAATCAGAAATTATTGGATCAAAACCACCACTTCTAAGGTTTTATTCTTTCCTGCCTGTTTTCCTTGATATTACCTTCCCACTGGTCACTTGGTTCATTTCTTCTCCTTTCTGGTGGCCAGTTTCCCTTTCTCTTGACTGTTGTGCCTCCTTAGACTTGTCCTCTCGAGCTGTCATATGGTCAGTAATGTTTGACCCTTCCTCTGCACCCTGATATATCAGTTTATTCTCATGTTGTGTAAGGCAATGTTTCCAAAGGTGGACTATAGGTCAGATGTGCTTGGTGGAATACAGGATAATTTTAAATGGCATGTAGTATTTTAAAATTTAATTCTTCCTTTTCATTTTAATGTGTATTAATATGCACCTTCTATTTAGATCTAGTTACATTGATTTTGCACTTATGTAAGGAATATGCCAAGTGATATATAAACATGTCTTTCTTTTTTAAAGATGAACTTCTGTTTCTGTCACGTGTAAAGAAAGTCAGAGGTAGGTGAGGAAACTCTGAAAAGGAAGTTGTCCAGAGCAGTCAAGGACTCGGCTCCCTTTGTCCTGCTTCTCTGACATTTCTGCCCACCATGCAGGCCAGTGGCTCAGGTGCCACCATATTTATGTTAGCAGAGAGAAGGGTGGATGGGAATGCCATTAACTGAGCTAAGGGACATGTTTGAGGAAGAAGAGCATAACTCTTGTTTTAGACATGTTGAATTTGAGGTTGATATAGACAGAGCAATTGGAAATGTCAAGTAAGAGTTAGGAACTTCGAAGAGATGTGTAGACTGGAGATATAAATGTTTGGACCTCCTTATGCAAGCTAATTAAGGCTTCTGGGATGGATGAGAATGTTTAGAAATTTAGTCCATAGTAAGAGGTGTGAGGGCAGCACTGAGCCTTAGGTGACATTTTTATTAAATGGCATTTTGAATGAGACTGGGGTGTAGAGAAAGAGAATCAGGACCATAGTTCTCACAGTGTGTTGTTTTACAAGATTCAGCAAGTGACTCATAACTTGGTGATTATTATATGACAAGTTTTATGTTTTTAAATTTATAATAGATGTTGCAAGCTAGACGTTACCTCATTGTCTCATCAAAAGCATTGCTATTATTCCTATTCATTTGATAATCTGTTGAAATAAATAGGTGGTGGAGTGACACTCCACAATTATTATTATTTTTTGCACTTTGCGGATCTCAGATTAAATACAGAATGCCTTATTTTCCCCTTAAACTAACTTATTATTCTTGACCTTGCTTCCTATTAATTATCTGTTTATTTGCTTTGTCTTTTTTGTTTTTCCTGTGACTTTCTAGGCCTCAGGTATCCTGATCAACTTTAGAGAAGTGGGACCAATATCTCTACCTTAAACTTGGTAAGCTCTTGGGAGAGACACTTCTTTCTAGATCCTCAACATAGTCATAATCCAGATTTAAACACACATATCTGAATCTACAACTTTAATTAAAGACTAAGGAAGCCTATTTTAAAAGGTCCCTCCAACCAGCTTTTTCGTGTATCCCACATTTACCAGTGATTTAGGCAGAGACATATAATAGTGAGGGAGCTCAATGAACTTCCAGAGGCTGCTTTGTTATTTTATAAACTACCTCTGTGATGTTGGACAAGCCAGTGAACCTAGGTGTCCTGGCGTAGACTGGGAAAAATGATGCACTATTGCTTGACAAACCTAACATACTGTGTGAGGATCGAACATCTTCAAAGGCTTTACCCACACTCAACCCTAGCCATATTACTCTCTTAAAGCACCTTTAATTACCCCTTTCTCAGTAATTGTATAAACCTCTAAGTTAATACATTCAATTTTAGGCATGATCTCTCTATTAGTGACTCCCAGCTGAGCAGATTCTCTTGCTGGAATCACTGAGCATTCTCCCCTAGCTCTCTCCTTTCCCCCTCTAATTATGATGTGAATTCACATTTCTAGAATTCCAGAGAGGTTTTCTTGCAGGCTAAAAGGCCTTTGCGAGAACTCACAGATCCTGGTCCACTTCAGAGAAGGCTCTGGAGAGGGTATCTAGAGGTTTTCGGAGTCCTCATTCTCCGGAGAACCTTAAAACAATAGGTTTATTGAATACTTAATATGTAGTGGGTACCCTTGGGCATTTTGCACTTACACACTCATTTAATTTTCAGATTATCCATCTATTATGATCATCATCTCTATTTTACAAACGAGGAATCCGAGGCACGGTGAGGCTAAATCATTCGCCCAAAGTGGAGCCAGGCAACAAATGATGCGATGCTAGTCAGAGTGATGCTTTCTTCCCTGCACGCAGACATTCTGAATTTCACAAGGTATCCGGATGTTCCTTAGAGGGATGTGAATAGCTTCTTCAGGATCCCAGCAGCTGGCTGGTGCCCCCTGGAGAGTGACGTGTGGTCTGAAGGGGCAAGGACGGAGGAGCGTGCGCTGGCTGAGCCCAGAGTGCGAACGCCCAGCCGTCAGGCAGACGCCTCCGGCAGGAGCGAGCTGCCTGCGGTGGCAGGTGGCTGGAGCCGGCAGGGGCAGAACCTGTTGCTGAAGCCCAGCGTGGGCGTTTCTGGTTCCCGACATTGCCCGGGCTCTGCGGTGTGCAGGTAAGGGCGCCGGTCTGACCACGCTGGGGTCCCCAGAGTCTGCCTCTGGCTTGAATGATTCCCCTTAGCGAGTGGGAACTGTTACCATGGATTTTGTGATTTTACTCTTCCAACCTTTCGCCAAGTCCTTCCTAGTTCCTCGGGCAGCCTGTGTGAACTCACAGGCCAGGAGGGTGTCGCTTTAGTCACCAAGCAGCCGGGGCTCTGCGGACCGAGTGTGTGGATGCTTGCTCCCTGTCGCGGAGCTGGGACGGAGCATGGGACCAGGGGGCACTTTCTTAACCATAAAGTTCTCCAAATAGCCTCTCGGGTACTGTATTGTTGTAACTTTGTCGAATCTCCTTGGACAGAGTGCTTGATACTAGCAAGAGTTTTCTAAACTGTCCTCTTCATCTGTGATCGTTTGGAGCTTTGTGTATCTTTGTGATGTGAAGCTGAGTCCTGTGCGTCTGCACTTGCCTAAAGGCTGCGAAAACTGTTTTCCCTACTCCTGGACGCCACAGGGCCCTCGGGGAAGGCCTTGGAGAGGTTCAGGGGCCTTCTGCAGTGAGAGGGTTTCCAGACAAAGCCAAGTTTCACCTCTCTTCTGCCAAACCTCCCAGCATTTCCAGTAACATTGCAGCCCTGGGTCAAAGTTAGGGTCTAGTGTTAGAGGTCAGGAAAAGTATCTGTTCTGAGCTGCGGTTTTTTGTTTGTTTGTTTTTTTGTTTGTTTTTTAAAGATAGAGAACTATAAACAAATGAACAAATGAACAAAAAAACCCAAGATATTAATTTATCCCTCATTTCCCTTTAGCCAGCTATTTTGAAAAAATTTTTTTTTTAAATCTTAAATATAAGATGACAAGCTATAAGAAGATGCTGAGATTTTTTTTTTTCAGATCAAAGTATTCCCAATTATTTTAATCATGTGTCTAAATTTCTCTTTCTATTATACATCCAAATTATTTTCAGTTGATAATTAGTGATGGGAAGGAAATCGTGGTTTGTAAGCTGATAAATTGTTGTTTTCAGCTAGAATCCCAATTAAACCAAAATAGTTTGCAAAATTGTCTTAATGGAGATATTCTTTTACAACTGAATTTGCAAAATTGCTATGAAATGTTCAAAGAACCATTTTCATGAATAGAAAGTTGAGTGGCAAGTGCAGGCAGTTTTCAATCAGTCTTTCATATTGTAAAAACTGCTACAGTTTAACCATTCAAGAAAATAGCTTCTTCACTATGTATATGCTGCATTATCTTTAAAGGTACATAGAAATATTAAAGGGTAGATATTGTAATACTCTAAAATATGCTTTTATTATTGCTTGATAATGACTCATGCATTTCTAATACTTTGTATTCACATACTTTGTATTAACATGAGTTTTTCTAAGATCCATATAATCCAATAAGGTCTTTCTACCAGCCATTATATTGATGTCTGTAGGCATCTTCAGGAGAGTTTGAATCTCAAACTTACTTTTTTCTTCATCTATTTATTTTATCTGGCATTTTTATTTTTGAACATTTTTGTGACTACGTTACAAAGTATTTAAGAGTTAAAATTAAAATGTGTTCTTATTTTTATAATTCTTTTACCTCAGAGCTCCTGATGCAAATCACTCTGTTTATTAATCTTTTCTTTTATAGAAGTCAAAGACTGTAGAATGCATAGATCTAAATTCACTATTACCCAGTGAATGATTTGCTCCTGGAAAATTAGTTCATTTATCGCCCTTGGCTTTTGTGTGTGTGATTTTTTTATGAGAATTTCATGAAAATGCCTCTGATAAATATTCATGAATGTTTTCACTATATTGCACTAAAATAGATTCCCAGCTGTAACAGGAACACTCAATAAAGAGAACTTTGTTCCTCAAAGCTCCGTATATTTTAAAATATTATTTCATAAAATAGTACCCTTCTTATTGTAGAGGGAATTGATTTGAGGTGAGAACTTCAAAACTGTCATGCATATTAAAAGAGATAAATATAACATCATATTTCTAAACTATATCTATATACTCTTTAATACTCTTACCAAATTATTCCCTTAAACACATGAACTAAAGTGCCTGCCATTAGCCTGATGTCAACAGTGGATTTCTTTTCTTTTCTGTTTCCCTTTAGCTTTCATGTGTAGCTCTGTGGGATAAACTAGCTATTAAACAAAATTTCCAGTTGCCTTGGAGCTGGATATAAAGGGTCCAGAGAGACCCTCACTGCACTGAACTTAAGGCAGACGTAGATAAAGCATCCCGGCAATGAATCACAGTGGTCACAACAGGCAGCTCTTTCAAAAAGGTCTCACGTCCTTCACGTGCCTCACGGGATTTTGAGATCCAAGACTTCTACAAGTGAAGAGATAGATTATCTCCCCAGTCAGGCTTCTAGGGCTCCATGCCAGCGGCAAGTCATTTAACTCTGCAGTCTAAGAGTTCTCAAATATAAAAGGATGGGTTAGAATAAGCTTCCTAAAATCCTTTCACTGCCTGGTTTCCCTGTTCCTACGGGAAAAGGGCAAAGGATCAGGTGTGAGAAGGCTGACATGTCCTCAGTTTGCCACCCGAGAGCAGCTCCCCTAGGCAAGGCCCCGGACGTTCCGACATCAGGGTCTGCTGTGTGAAGAGGCCGCTGGAAGGAGTGGGCGATAAGAATGGCTGTGCGGGATGCAGCACCTGGCGCAGGGGCGCACAGGGAGGGTTTCAAGGCACACCTCTCTGACAAACCTAAAGGTTGGTCTGGCCCCGGCAGGGCAGAGGAGGAGCCAAGTGCAGAGAAGTTCCTCGTGCATCTTCAGGTGGCCATTACCAGGATAGCTCGGATAGTGTGTGACAGGGACCGGGAGATGGCAGGGTCAGAGCCTCAAGCATGTTATGGATGCCCCTTGATATCTTCCCCAGTCCCCCCACGCACTCACACACACAGCAGTCAAAATGAGTCGGGGCAGCACCCAAGTTAAATTGATCTCAAGACTGAAAAGATGTGTCTTCTTCCAGTTCCCTTGTCAAACCAGCTCCACTCTGTTACAGCTGAGGACACCAGACACATTGCGTAAGGAGAGCAGCGGCACAGCCCAAATCACATCAACCTGGTCATTTAAAGAAAAGAAAGAAAATGCCACGAACCAAATAACCCAGAAATGCCAAGAAATTGACTTTTTCTTAACTTTGTTGCCACCGAAAAGTTAACATTTCCACATATGACCAAAGTATATTTCTTACTTAATTTTTCTTCTGGGCTGTGGAAAGGGTTCCATTTAGGTGCCTGCACTTTGGCCACTGCAGACTACAGCATCCTCTACCAGGACCGATGCAGCTTTTTCTAGTCCTTCATGGAAATCTCCATTGACTTCCTTTTTTTTTTTTTTTGTCCTCACCCGAGGACATTTTGCCTTTATCTTCAGATAGGGTGGGAGGGAGAGAGAGAGAGAGAAACATCAACGTGAGAGAGACACATCGACTTGTGGCCACCTACACGACCCCAACCAGGGCTGGGGACAAACTGCAACAGAGGTACGTGCCCTTAGTGGTAACTGAACCCAGGACTCTCTGGTCTGAGGGCCGACGCTCTAACCGCTGAGCAAAACCAGCCAGGGCTTGACTTCCATTTTCACAACTCCCGAGGGTCTACCAAACACATTAGAATATCATAGCTCTCCCACAAAATTTAGAAAACAACAATTCCGTGAAGCCAAAGCTAACCTTTAGTGATATAATCATATATATTAACCTTTAACGTATAATCATATACATTATCCCATTTAATCCTCATGGTTTTAGAGATTGAGTATAACCACATTCCCCGTTTTGTTGTTAAGGAAACTGAGGCATGGAAATAATTGACCCAAAGTGAACATATTTACTCAGCGGAGGCATCAGGATAGTGAACTCACGTAGGCTTTAAGTCCACACGCTTGCAGCATTTGTGCTGCAGGGTCCCCAGGGCGAGGAGCCGCAGCCAAAGTGCTGATTTCTGCACACGCCAAGCCTTCTCAAGCCAAGGCTGCATACTTAGGAAGAAATAAATGTTACAGTCTTGACAAAGGTTCTTTTTCCTTTTAAAATTTAATTTTTTTTCCATCAAAGTAGAAAGCATCGGTGATTTGTGAAGCTTTTCAAAGCGCCCGCACCAGAGGCCCAGCATTGCAGACCAGGGATCTGGACTGCGGTCTGGATGTATGTATTTTCATGATTCTAAATAAAAATAATTCTCATGATTCTCAGAGTGAAAAAAAATTTGGTCCCAACACACATTGCTATTTGCAGTGAGAAAAAAAAACAACAAAAACAAACAAATAAAAAAAACCCCTCACGTTTTGTCTGGGAAAGGGGATATTTAGAGAAACATAAGAAGAGAACAAACATTTCTTGAAGTCAAGCTCACCTGATTGCCAGTTAAATCAGCCAGTTGTCTATACTAGAATTGATCACCTGTGAACATAAAACTCAGTAAGGAAAAATTTCAATTCAAGGGCTTGCTTATGACCTTATGATTCACATATGAGGGAGGGGGTGGTGGCCAGCAGGGATCTGTCACTTAGGTGAACTGCTTCCTCTTTCAGAGTGTCTTATCAAATACCCTGCCTCCTTGCAAAATGTAGGCACTTTATTAAAAAGTTAGAATTTCTCTGAACTTCCCTACATGACATAGGGATCTATTGCAGTCAAAGTCTTTAAAGCACCTATTTAAATTTTCTATTTTTTTTTTTTCCATTTACCATGTTCCTTTATTCTTGGCAAATCGGTACTAAAGCAAATGTGGCCTCCCTCTAGGAACTCAGCTTCTGGTCCTTCTTGTACCCAGGGGTGTGACATCCCTACAGGAATTCTCTGTGCGCATTTATAGCCTTGCATTTCCCTTTGTTCTGACTTTCAGTCTCCTGGTGTCCTCTCTGGACTTCCCTGATCTCAACAGGTTTGCAAGGTTAATTTTGTCCTTGGGGAGGCATTTCTATGAAATGCTATGTCAGGCTTGAAACTTTTGTCTACACTCCTCTTTGAGGACGTTCCCGTCATCCCTACTTAATTCAGCTGGAAAAGCGACCTTACATGATTTCTGACTCATAGTGCAGCTCATGCTTCCAAAACCAGCAGCCCAGGGGGCTCAACTGAACGCCAACCCGAGCTTGCTCAAGCACCCCTCTCCTGAGCTGGATTTTTTTGATATTTTGACTATCCAGGTTTTAGTAACTTCTATTTATGTTTTCCTACAGAAGTAGACACTTGAAAGTTCCACAGCATGCCTAGCCTTACACACCCTCTCTGACTTCCTCCTCAGCTCCCACCCCTCCTGTCCTCATTTGGTACCCTCCAGCCTGGGACATGCAAGCTTCTGCCCTGGCCAGTCTTTCTCCCTGCCTGGGAAGCTAGCCTGTCAGGGCTGCACAAGAAGAAATGCTTTGTTGCCCTTTTAGTCTCAGGTGTGGCGTGCCTCCCCCCGCCTCTCATCGTTGTGCCTGAGCCCTGCTGCTCCTTGATAGCACAACCATTGATGTGTTCACTTGTTTTTGCTGTAATTCTCCAAAAGGAGAATCTAAGCTCTGAGTGATGACTCTATGACTTCATGTTCACTGCTGGCCCCAGTGCCTAGACAGTCTGGCACACAGTCGACACTCAGCAAATATTTGCTTGGTGAAAATTTTATTTCCATTTCCACATCAGATTCTCCTGCATCTTTTTACTGATCCAGTCAAGTTGTTGAAGCTTAAGCATTAGGCGCCTCCTTCTCTTCTTTTCTGCTAATGTTTTTTCTCCTTTCTATTGCTCCTACCTTAACTAAAGGAGTAATCTGTACATATTTTTTCCCTCTCATGTGGGAGAAAAAAATTATTATTCTATGTATTTACCATTGACTTCTCCATTTTAATATACATTGGGTTCCATAGTATCTGTGTATATTGATTTTTAAGAAAGACTGAAATATAAAATGGCACACATTTACATTTTGATCAAGTGAAATCCACCTATTCTGTCATTTTGTTGGCATGAGAATTTTTCATCTTTAAAATATTTTATTTAAAATATATATACTTATGTAATTTTATATAAAGGCCCAGATTATATTACAGTGCTGTTACTTTTGAATTCTTAATATTCAGTTTCCTTTCCTAATGGCCTCTGCCAACTCCTTTTCTCCTCTGCTTCCATATCCCAGGTAACCCCTGTTAGCAACTGAATTCTACTTTTATACATTTTCCCATGTTTTTATAACCATTCACATACATACAGATGCATAGATGTTTTCAGATCTACTGTGTACATCCATCTTATTGTCACCATTTTTCAAAAATGTGTATCTTGTTTTTCTTACTCTTTGAATACCTTGTGGAAAGCCCTCTATGTCAAGTATTATAGATAAAATTAAAACTTTAAATATGTGTATACTATCCCATGATAAAGATAATAAGGAACAATAAATTCTGCCAATCTCTACTTCATAAACATCCACTCCCCGCCCCGAGACTTTTATTTTATTGCGTTTATCACAAACCAAAGCTATAATAAAAAAGCTATTATAAATTATTTTATTTATAAGTCCAAGGGATAAAAATATTTTCAAATTTTAATGCATGTTGCCAAAGCACTTGTAAAGTGTTAGAAATATTCACATTTTTACGAGAAAAGCAGACATGAGAAACTACTCTTTACTCGTGTCTCCACAGCCACAGATGTTATGTCTTTAATTTTTACATTACTTTGAATCACTTAATAACTTGTGAAGTTGAATATCTTTTCACGCTTTTCAGTTATTTAGATGGTCTCTTATGTAAAGTGTTTATCAATATTCTTACTCATGTTCTGCTGGGTTATTTTTGAAAATGTGTGTTCTTTGAGTATTGTCAATATTAACTTGGATAGTAAATATTTTCCATATTGTCTGTTGTTTTTGTTCAAAATTACTTTTACTAGGCACATTTAAAATATTTTTATAGCAGATATATTCAATTTGTATTATGTAAGTTTTAAGATTGCAGTGTTGATTAATATGACTTTCCCTAGTCCTAGATTAGACATGTGGTCTTCTGGATTTTATTGAAAGTTTCTTATTTTCAAGTTTTGAACATTTGTACTTAATTCAAGTGAATTTTTAAAAGTTCACTTAACCCAGCGAGCTGTGCGGTAGTGAGCCAAGTTTCATTTCTTCTAAATGGATTATTAAATATTTTATTCTTTCACACCAAATTGAAAGACCATCTTTGTCATATATTAAAATTTAATGTATAATGGGATATGTTTGTATATTTCTGATTCTGTTTAACTGTTCTATTTTTCCAATTCTATGGCAATTCCAAATTGCTTTGACTGTGTTTGCTACAGAGTATTCTTTCTGATATTGTAAAATAACATGTCTTCTTAATATTCTTTTCCTCATGATATTTTTTGCTCTTGTTGGCCATTTATTTTCCCCTCTGAACTTTTTATTACATTCCAAAACAAATCCTGTTATCTTCTTTGCAAATATTTTCTACAAATGAGCTGTTTGTCTACCAATGTTTTAAACTGCATTTATATTAAATTTATATATTAATTTGGGTCTTGACCTGTAAATGATTAAAAATTTCCTTAAAAATATGGTATGTTATTCAATTTTCAGAACTTTTAAAATATTTTAATGTGATTTTATTTTTCATGTCACTTATTTTTTTACATTAAATTTTTTTCTGTTCAGTGTTATTTCTATATACTCTATATTTTGGTCACTGCACTAAAATAGACCTTTTAAAACTTTAATTTCCAGGTTTTTATTGCTAATATTAAGAAAGGCTACTTTTTTTTTTTTTAATGTAACCTCTTTTGAGCCATTAGTTAATCAATTTCTGCAATTAATTATAGTACCTCTTTACTAGAGCTTATTGATTTTCTTGGAATAAAATCATGTTATCAGCAACAAGAAGACAGTTTTGTCTCTTCAACATTTCTACCAAATATGTAATATATTTGTCATTTACACTCATTATAGTTTATGAAACAAAACTGAACAGTGATCAACAGTAACCAAGAGTTAGTAGCATGTTGTAGTTTAAAACAGTTTGAGTTTGGTTTAGGGTAAATAGTCTTTTTTAGTGCTTTTTTTTTTCTATTTCTTTTGTATATATTTTTATTAGAAATGCCAAATTTTAATGTGTTAATATAATCATATTATTTATTTTATTTACTTTATACTTGACGTACTCTGTTATAATAGTTTCAAGTGTGATTAATATTTTTTATTTGTTGATAGAATAAATTATGTTGATATATTTTCTGACATTTAATTACTCTTGTATTCCTAGAATAAATCCTTTTTTATGGCTTATTTAACCTGATGTTTATCTAGAAGGATGATTGTTAGAAGTGTCTAGAAGAGTCTTTTAGTATATTGCTATATTTTATTTAATAATTTAAAAAGTTCCACCTCTAGCCCGGCCAGTGTGGCTCAGTAGTTGAGCATCGACCCATATACTGAGAGGTCACTGGTTTGATTCCCAGCCAGGGCACAAGCCCAGGTTGTGGGCCCGATCCCCACTGGGGGGCATGTAGGAGGTGGCCAATTGATATTCTCTCTCATCAATGTTTCTATCTTTCTCTCCCTCTCTCTAAAATCAATAAAGGAAAAAAAAAGTTTTACCTCTAAATTCTCTGAATCTGTATAAATGAGATTCATGAAGGATCGAATCATATTTATATTACTATTATCAGGTTTTGGTATTATATTTATGACTATGTCTGAGCAAAATTGTAGCTCTAATGTGAGCAAATGAAAGAGGTACCTGTTGGAAAAACAAACATATCTTAAGAATAAAGAAAAGAAAAACATCTAGATTTACTTACAACTGCAAGGGGATAGCCTCTTGTGTGAGCAAGTTATGTTTGAAGGAGTGTTTGGTGCCAAGAGACATAAGGAGTGAGATTTTCTTTACAATACTTTGATAATGAGACCAAAATGTGAAAGAAATTACTTCCTTCCATAATCCCTTTTTCTAATATTTTCCCACCAGCAAACAGTAATCATTGATCTATTTTCTGCTTTCGACTACTGCCATTCACCATAGTTCACAACTTTGGAAGACCTTGGAAAGGAAGAATACATTGAAGTCCTAGTTGTCATTTCCTTGAAAACTTTGAGTAAACCATTTTGGGTAGTTCTCCTAGGTCCTCTGACCTGTTCTCTGTGGAACATGTTATTAAACTTGAGAGTAGTTATCTACTGTGTTCAGATAATTTTAAAACCTGCGCTTTAACCTTGCTTGCAGCGCTCTGCCGCACAGCATAATTGGATTATTTTCTATGCAAGTGAGAGACAAGAATGAAATTTCAAAAATAGCCATCTCAACTTAGTGCATGTCCTCTTAAAATTACTCTTTGGAAAGAGGAGCCAAAGTACATTTACTAAATAGAATGTTACAGCACTCGATTTCAAACTGGGTTGTTTCTTTGGTTGCTGGTTATTAGATCTAGAGAAGAGTTTATTTATTTATTTATTTATTTATTTATTTTTAATTTTTTATTTATTTTTTTGTTACAGATATTTTACCTTTCTTACCCCATTGGCATCCCCCTCCCCACCCCACCCCGCCCCCGGCTTTGTTGTCTATGTGCCTTGGTTATGCATACATGCATATAAGTTCTGTGGTTTATCTCTTCCCACCCCCCCACCCTCCCACCCCCTCTTCTGAGGGATGTCAGTCTGTGCCCTACTTCCATGTTTCTGGGTCTACCGTATTCCTCAGACTGTTATGTTCATTATATTCAGTATATAAGTGAGATCATGTGGTATTTGTCTTTTTCTGCTTGGCTTCTTTCACTTAGGATAATACTTTCCAGGTCCCTCCATGTCGTCTCAAAGGATAAGAGAAGAGTTTTAAACATACTGTCCTGATAAAGAGTACAGTTGTGTTCTAATGCATTCAGTATGAACAGATCTTTAACTTAGCTTGTCAAGGTTTAATGCAATAGAAGTTTTTGAGGTGGTTATTTTAATAAAAAATGGGTAAAGAGGCCTAGGAAATGATCTTTTGCTAAAGCTGTAGAAAGGAGACTTGCCAATTTGCAGAATGTGGTGTTTATTTTAAACAGCTGAGAAATGTTTAGTGGGAGAATTTTAAAAATCTGCTGCAATTGTAGCCTTGGACATGATAGGATTTGATAACTAAGAGTCACCTTACAAAGCTGTGACCCACAAGGAAATGTTCTCTTAGGTATTTTAAAGTCATATTTATATTGACAATTATAAATATCAATTATTCGATATTACAGATTTTACATTAGATAGAGATAGAATGGTAGCCTTTCAAGTCAAGTAGATTCAAGCTCAGTCTAGAATAAATTACAGTCAAACATTCCTCAGTGGGATTTATCTAAATGTACATAGAGTACCACACAATTGGGGGAAAATGTCTTCCACATTTTTTGGCCCATTTCCTTCCTTCCTTCCTTCCTTCCTTCCTTCCTTCCTTCCTTCCTTCCTTCCTTCCTTCCTTCCTTCCTTCTTCCTTCCCTCCTTCTTCCTTCCTTCCCTCCCTCCTTTCCTTTTCTTTTAAAAAAAAAATTATTGATTTTTAGGGAGAGAGAGAAAGAGAGGGAAACATCGATGTGACTGGGAAACATCAATCAGCTGCGTCCTGCACGCCCTCCACTGGTGATTGGGCTTGAAACCAGGACATGTGCCCTGACCAGGAATAAAACTGGCGACCCTTTAGTGCACAAGACGACACCCACCCAACTGAGCCACACTGGCCAGGGCTTTGGGCCCGTTTTCAATGAAAATAATGATTTTATAGACATATAATCAGAGTTTTTTTTTCCCATTATTGGCCTCCTTAGATGGAAAAATCACTTACCATGGTGACTTTTCTTTGACCATCTATAGAAGCCATTTTTATTTGCATAGAAAAGAAACTTAACTGTTAACAGTAATATAAAAAGAAAAATGTTGCTGGGAAGGGCTGACCCAGTGTGAATGCAGTAGCTGCAGAAGAAACAATTTGATATGATTAGATCAGGGATAGATCTCATGACCATAAGCCACGCTATAAGAGAATGGATTTAAAAGAGCACTGAAGTGGGGACAGAAAGATACTGCTTGGGCTATGGGCGCACGGTGCAGGGTGCAGATGGTATTTTATTGAGTAGCACACTTGAGTCCTATATAATTTTGTGAACTAATGTCACTCCAACAAATTCAATAAATAAATAATGAATAAATAAACGAGCATGATTTTCTATTAGAATGTAATAGTCATTTATACTGGAGTAATCTAAGATGCAATATCAAGTTGTTTTTTTCTTCCCACATCAATGCCATCTAGTATGTTATTGTTACACACACACAACTGAAGTTTAACCCTAAGTTAAAGCACATTCTTCCCTTTAGGAAGGTTGCTTTATTTATATTTATTTATAATATTTCTTTTAAATTTTGTTTTAGAGAAAGAGGGAGAGGAAGGGAGAGAAAGAGAGAAAGATTGATTTATTCCACTTAAGAATGCGTTCCTCGGTTGATTCTTGTGTGTGCCTGACCGAGGATCAAACCCACAACCTTGGTGTGTTGAGCGGACACTATAACCAACTGAGCTGTCGGGCCAGGGTAAAGCTGCTTTATTTTTATTGTTTAAAAATAGGTTATATCCACAGTAGTGGAGTTAAGGGTTCTGTGTGTAAGTCTGAATCTGCAAATGCTACAGACAACAGAAACAAATATTGTCACATAATATAGCATGTTTCTTACTTTGTTATTTTATGGCAGTGAGAGTTTTCATAAACATCAGGTACCCATGTGTAATGTAAAGTTTCTCAGATGTACTTTTGGGATTGGATACAGTTGCCACATTAAATTAGGGAAAGTGTTGTGTGGAACTTTTGTGGAAGGAGAGCTGGACTTGGATATAGTAAGACTCTGGGAACTGATAAGGTGTTGGCAATGTGTGATGCTACTACTGGTTGCCTGTACTCTAGGGCACTAAGGTCCTGGGACAGAGACAGGCTACCTTAGAACCTCAACATCTGTTTTTCCTGTTTGTTGTCACCCTCCCATATTCTAGAGCAGTAGGTCTGTTGTAAAGTCAATTTAGTATTTTTTTAAATTAAATTTTATTTTTTTATTAATTTATTTTTGTTACAGATGTTTCTCCTTTTCCTCCACATTGACTCTCTCCTCCCTATCTCCTCCCACCCTGTCCCCAGCTTTGTTGTCTATATCCATCGGTTATGCGTACATGCATATAAGTTCTGTGGTTTATCCCCCTCGCCTTCTGAGGAATGTCAGTCTGATTCCTACTTCTGTGTCTCTGGGTATATTTTGTTTATCAGTTTGTTTAGTTCATTATATTACGCAAATAAGTGAGATCATGTGATATTTGTCTTTCTCTGCTTGGCTTGTTTCGCTTAGGATAATACTCTCCAGGTCCCTCCATATCGTCTCAAAGGATAAGAGATCTTTCTTTCTTACAGATGCATAGTACTCCATTGTGTATATATGTACCACAGCTTTTTTATCTATTTGTCTACTGTTGGACACTTGGGCTATTTTCAGATCTTAGCTATTATAAATAGTGCTGCTATGAACATAGGGGTACATGTATTCTTTCTGATTGGTGTTTCAGGTTTCTTAGTGTATATTCCTGGAAGTGGGATCATTGGGTCAAATGGCAGTTCAATTTTAATTTTTTGAGGTAACACCATAGTGTTGTAAAGTCAATTTAAATATGTGCTGTACAAAGCTAATCCATTTGTTTACAATTATTTTTAAATTTTATATTTTCTTCCCAGTGCTATTACACTCTATAGGTAAGAATAAAGTTAAGTTGCATTACAATCATATTTACTGATATATATAAATGGATAGGTAGGTAGGTAGGTAGATAGATAGATAGATAGATAGATAGATAGATAGATAGATAGATAGATAGAAAGAGATATAGATAGATAGATAGATAGATAGATAGATAGATAGATAGATAGAGCCAGCAATTATGTGTCAGCCTAAGCACAGTAGCAAGTTAGAAACTGATTTGGAATGGAACTTTTCCATTTTCATAAGAATATGATCTGCTGTAAAGCCCTTGGGATTGACTATGTTTCTCACCCGAAGGTTGTCAAAATTTCCTTTCTTTACCAGTCTGTCACAGTCTTTTAAGCACAATTGGATCCTATAATCTTAAGGTCAAAGTGGCAGAACAGTTCACACCACAGCCTGAATCTGCTGCAGAACCTTCTCTGCTCTGGGCTCCACTATGATTTAGTAAGCATCAGGTGATTTAGCAAATACACCAGCAATCCATTGATAAATAGTGTATATGACAGCCCACAGCCCATCAAGAGCAGTGCTTCTTAGTTACTGAGAAGTAAGAGATACAGCAGCTGGCTCTCCCTCTGCAGGGGATAACTATTCATGCCTTAGACCATGACTCCCCTGGAAACTGCATTAAGGTGAAAGATGCCTGAATTTCGGTGGGGATTGTCTTTTACCCTCTGGTATTCATGTGTCTTTTCATGGTATTGACTGTATGAACTATTTTTCTGCTCACCAGGTCTGATGCATACAATTTCATCATTTTAGTAGTCCAGTAACTGGAATGTGAGCAAGTTCCCTCAGGATAGCTCGTGAGCTGAAGAATTGACGTAGTGTGACACAGCCCTTAGGTAAAGAAATGCAGATAGGCTACTGTCTGCAGAGTGACAGCGAAGTATTTCTGTAGTCTTTGACAGTTCCTATGGGGATGGATATTTTTCAGACAGAGCTGCATACCCAGATCCAGGGGCTCTGCTGATTTACTTCTGCAAAAGCAGTACTTCTGGAACAGCAGAGTAAATGGAATCAATATCTGATCTCAATTTACAATAAGACCTGTCATTCTCCAACACCTTTATCCCCACACTTTAAAATTTTTATTTATTTTTTAAGAGTTCATTAGTTTATGTATAATTGCTGTATAAATAATTGCACATATTCAGTGTATACAATTTGATGAGTTTCGATGTATGCAAATACCCATGATACCATCATCACACTCAAGGTAACAGAGACATTCAACACCTCCCAAAGTTTCCATTGTGTCTTTTTTTTTTTAACATGTTTTTATTGAGTTTTTAGAGAGAGAGGAGGGGAGAGAGAGAGAAACATCAATGTGAGAAACATTGATCGGCTCCCTCCTGCACACCCCCTACTGGGGATCCAGGCCATAACCTAGGCTTGTGCCTTGACTGAGAATCGAATGGGTCCCTCATAGTCCATGGGATGATGCTCAGTCCACTGAGCTATACTGGCCAGGCTTCACTGTGTCTTTTTTTATCCTCACTCGGGGACATTTTTGCATTTATCTTCAGATAGAGTGGGAGGAAGGGAGAGAGGAAGAGAGAGAGAGAAACATCGATGTGAGAGAGACATACTGAGTGGTTGCCACCCACACAACCCCAAACAGGGCTGGGGACAAACTGCAACCAAGTTATGTGCCCTTAGAGGAGACCAAACCCGGAACTCGATGCTCTAACCACTGAGCAAAACTGGCCAGGACTCCACTGTGTCTTTTTTATTGTGTTTTATTTTGTGGTAAAAACACTTAAGATGTGATCTACCCTCTCAACAAATTTTGAAATGCACAATATTATATCATTAACTATAGACGCTGTGTTACACAATCATGCACAGCATAACTATATTTCAGTCATGAATGAACCACTTATACAGTGGTGGTCTAATAAGAGCATAATGAAGCTGAAAAGTCCCTGTCACCTAGTAATGTCAGATCCATCTTAACATCTTAGCTTCAGGCATTACTGGTTTTTGTGCAGAGCTCATTCTAACGGGTAGAAATGCCTAGGCAGGTGTGCTTCCCACAGACATCTCTCCTTTCTAAACCAGTGCTGCCACCAGCCAGTGCGGGCGGGGAGATCTCTCCAGGGAGCCAGTTCAGGAGCAGTATTTCCAGTCAGGGCACCATCCCCTGCTCTCAGGTATACCCATTACAGAACTGCACCAGGATGCTAATGCTTTCCCGACGAAGGTATTTCTCAACTACTTGGTAAAGGGAAAGTTCTATGGGCCTTCCTAGGGTACAGCAAAGAGGTGGATTCCTTCCTTAGCATTATAACAAAAGTGTTAAAGAATGCAACTTCGTCTAATGTCAGCTGACACCGAGTTTGTTATAATCAAGAAAACGGCTTCCTTCTAGCTCCTCAAACGAATATATTGGATTTAGAACCTGTGGAAAAAATATGTGAAATAGCAGCTCTCTTCTTCTCTGTTGATATCTTGAGATGAGACTTTAAAGCCCTGAGCTTGTCGTTATTTGTGGGGTGGGTTCTTTCCAGTGAGGTCAGAGCCAGCCCACCCGAGTCCTTGGAATCGTGGCTCCCACCATAGAGCCCCAACGCAGCAGCCACTTGTCCATTGTAAACCTTGCCTGCAACAGGCATGCTGTTCCACCTGCGATAATAAGTAGCTTTGTCACCGCATGTCACGGCTTACAAAAATTCCATTTTTCATTTATGGTGAGGTCATCAGTGCTTTAAACCAAACTGAGTAAAACAATCAGTCCCTGCTTGTTTGAGTTCCTGTCTCCTCTAACCTTTTAGGTATGCAAGCACGACATGAATCAGGGTTCTGGTTTATCTGAGAAGAGGTGTTCAGTGGCCAGAAGGCATTTAATTCAGGAAATTATGCTCACAAAAGCACTGGATGTGCTGATGGATCAATGATCAGGGAACGAGGCTGCTGGGTTGAAGGTTTTCTATCAGGTGTAGAAAATCGGGAAGACGTGGAACCAATGATCCTCTCTGACTGCAGCACTGAAGCCCACGATTAGAGAGTACCTGGAGGTACTTCATGGAAGACTCTGTACCTGTCCAGGCCCATAGAGCTGTCACTGCTGGAGGAGCAAATATGGTTTTTGCCTCTCCAACATTTTCCTAATCTCATGTAACTGCCTTCACTGCTGAATCTAACCTGGAGCTCAAGATTTTTCTTGCAATACAGGGAGAGTATAGAAGATGGTGAGAATGGTACAAATCTGTCATCAGACTAACTAACATAGTGGTTAAGAGTATGAACCTCCCGCCCTGGCCAGTTTGGCTCAGCGGTTAGAGCGTCCGCCTGCGGTCCGGAGAGACCCGGGTTCAGTTCCCGCTAAGGGTTTGTTCCCGGCCCTGGTTGGTCGTGCGGGTGGCGGCCATTCGTGTCCCTTCACATCGATGTTTCTCTCTCTCCCTTCCTCTCTCTCCCTCTCACTCTACCACTCTATCTGTACAAAAAATGGAAAAATATCCTCGGGTGAGGAAAAAAAAAGAGTATGAACCTCCTTGGCCAGTATGGCTCCAGTGGTAAGAGTGTCGCCTGAGAACCAAAGAGTCCCAGGTTCGATTCCAGCCCAGGGCACACACCTGGGTTGCGGTTTGTCCCCAGCCCTAGTTGGGGTTGTGCAGGTGGCAACCAAGTGATGTGTCTCTCTCACGTCAATGTTTCTCTCTCTCTTTCCCTTTTCCCGTCCATCTCTATCTGAAAATTAATGTAAAAATATCCTTGGGTGAGGATCAAAAAAAAAAAAAAAGTATGAACCAGACCACCTGGGTTCAGATCTGGGCTCCACCACCAGCAAGGTGTGTGACCTTTGACAGGCCACCTCATTTGTCTGTGCCTCAGCTGCACCAGCTATGAAGTGTAGATAATCTCCCTGCATCGAAGGGACTTGGAGAGTTAATGCACGTGGACTGTGTATAAACAATAGTAGTGCCTGGCATATAGGAAGACTCAATGCATTAAGCAATTATTATTGTTAAAATCTATAAATGTAGAATATAGTTTTTCCAAATCCAAACAAAATAATCAGGCATTGTATAAACTGTTTGGAACTGTTTAGTACCTGAGATTTTTCTTTCTTTCTTTCTAATTTGGGTGTTACTTTCCATATGACTTACAATTAACTTCTTCAGGTATACTTTATGTTTAAGGCTACATCTTCTAGCAGCTAGTTTAGGTCTAATTAATATTGTTTTTGGGTAAGGGAGGTACTACCATCTGAAGACTCGGAGTAAGATACTTATGTCATTATTTTTTACTTTCTCATGAAGGCCAAGGAAAATTTTTTTAATGTTTTCATACTTACCTTCTTCTCTTCCAGGTAGGATCACAGATGTGTGGTTTTGTAATGTTCATCCTGGGGATCTTTAAATTAAAATACCTCAAAGGTTTGCTCCTTACCCATAAAGTAATAGAACAAAACCTAATGATCTTGTGGTAACTTTCTCTAGCATGTTTCTCTAGTCACATTGATTAGTTTAATTAATCAATTACACTTTCACAGGTTCAGTTTATAATGTCTTAATATTTTAAATTCCTTCAAAAGTAGACATACTGTTTTAGATTGACAAATAAATAAATAAATAAATAAATAAATGACAGGTTACAGGTTTTCATCTCTCCCTGTCTCTACACCTCTTCCTGTATTAAATCATAGTTTCTCCCATAAAGAGGTGGAGCTTGCCCCTCTCTCTTGAATCTAGGTTGTGCTTGTGACTTGTTTTTTGTCTACAGGAAGTGATGATATTTCAGGCCTGAGGCCTTGTGCCTTTGACTTGCTCTTGCTCCTCTGCCTGATCTCGAGAACATGCCCATGGCCCCGGTAGCCTTCGAAAGATGAGACTCAGAGAGACGCACGGAACAGAGCTGACAGTCCAGTTGTCCTAACAGAAGCCTCAGACACAAATTGGCAAAGCCGAGCTATAGCTGAGCAAAGATGCATGGGTGAACCCTGCCAAGCCCAGTTCACATGAGCGGAGTTTCCAATAGCCTTTGGAGAGGAAAACATCACTGGAGTCCTCTGTGGTTACACAGTTGTTTGTTACACAGCTTTTTTCCCCCCCAATAGATAAGCATGCACAGTGACACAAGGATTAAAATACAAAGCAGTAACTATACTTAAATTCAAAAAGCATTTTTGTTTAGCCAAGTCTGAAAAGTAGCATTCCTATATCTTTGATTCTTTTTCTAAATATACAATGTAATGCTCTTAAAAACATCATAATTTAGGGAAAATTCATAGCATTTGCTTTTATAACCAAAAGCATGTTGCATTTCTTATTCTTCCAAGAGTCTGTAGGCAACATATACAAGACAGAAGAGTTTATTCATTCTTTACATTCTATATTCTACACTTACTTGCTGCCTATGTTGAAATAAACAAAACAATTTGAAGAAAAGAATGGTTTCTCTTTAGTACTGCTTTGCAGCAGGAAAGTCAGCCTCTAAAAAATTGCTTTGAAACAGCTAGAGGAAAGAACTTTTTAATGTATTTTGGGGATGTAGAGATACTCTGAGGACAAGTAAGAGAAAAATGTTATGAGTGGAACGCAGTACAGTTTCAAGCAGTCAACCTGCAAGTTTTCAAAACAAAATATGAGTTGCATAAATAAAAACAAAGACACCCTGCAGTATTACATGAAAAAGACAAGAGTAGTTATTTCTCAGTAGCCACACTTCGTGTAGGACCTAGCGAAGTTTCCCAGCTGGGGTGAACAGGACGTGGAAAAAACTTTGAGAACAGGGAGTTCAAGTTAGTTCAGGAAAATTCAGTCTTTCATTTGTGGTGTGTTAGTCACTCTACCAGGTGCTGAGGAGACAAAGGAAATGGTTATTAGTCTGTGTGAAATGCAGAATAAAAGTATTTGTGACATAAACAATAAAAGTTGCCTTCATGGTCAGAGAATGAGTAACAGAGGAGAAATAAATGACCAGGTCTCAGTTTGTACTTATAGTTTACCAGGTGGGAAAAAGAGGCGATTTTAGCAGTGAAAGGAAAAGCATGTACAAAGGCATGGAGATGTGGAGGCAGAGTCGCAGTGGAGCAGAGAGGCTCTGGGGCAGAAGAGCAGGAGACAACATCTGGTAGTCGGGATGCAATATTAGCTCTGTTTCTGCAGACACCCTAAGCCAAAACTTAGTTGCTTAAAACAACATTTATCTCTGGAATTGGGCATGGTAACTGGGTCCTCTGCTCACAATCTCCTAAGACTGCAGGTAAGGTAAATGGCAGAGTTGTGGTCTCATCTGGAGGCAGCAGGGGAAGGATCCACTTCCAGGCGCACCCCCATGGTTGTAAGGGAGATCTGGTTCCTTGTGGGTGGTTGGCCTGAGGCCCCTCAGTTCCTTGCCCCTCTCCCTGGGCAGCTGACCAGTTGTCAGTTTGCTTCATCAGGGTAAGCAAACAAGAAGAGCCCACGAAAGCGTGTGAGCGAGATGGAAGTCACAGTCCTGTGTAACTTCATCTCAGAAGTGACTTTTGTCATATTCTGTCCATTAAAACAAGTCATTAGGTCCAGGTGCCATTCAAGGAAAGGGGAGGGCAGAGAATGCAAGGTCACAGATGCCAGGAGACAGAGGTCATCGGGAGCTATTTCATAAACAGCCTCCAGAGGGTGGTAAAAGTAATTCTATCCTTCGGGAGTACCAGTACTCTAAGAGGTGGCTGATAGAAAAAATAAGATTAAGGTAGGTAAGTGCTAACTTGTGGGGGACATTATGTTGTCCTTGTGGATGGTAGGAGAACTTGCATAGGAGGGATATGTTGGTCCCTGTGCTTGAGGCTAAGAAATGCTAATGACTGTCACCAGAGGGACGGAGGAGCAAAATGGCTTTGAGTGCTTCAGCAAAGATGAACACAGCACTAGCCACAGTCCTGGGGCTGGCTCCCCACTCCTGCCTCCCAGGCGCCCCTGCCGAGGGGTGCTCGCAGCCTCACTGGCCGGCCAGCTGTGAACAAAGACACGAGCAGACAAATGAGCGAGGGCAGTACTGCCGCATCTAAGGTGCTGGTGGCCAGAAAGAAATTGGAAAGAAAAAACCAGCACAGGTAGTTCAGAGAAGCACACAGCGACTGGACATGATAGAGGCAACTTGCACAACAATAGTATTAAGGACATTTAAAAATTTTAACTAGAGGAGGAACCTACTGCGTAAAAGAAAATTATTTCAGAGTCAAATCATTCTGTAAACAAATGAAAAAAGAGATAATGTTAATATTCGAGAACTGGATCAGTGACCTGGACCATCACATTAAAGAAGTAGTTCTCTGAAAAATAAACCAGAGACAAAATAGAATGGAATGGAAATAACAAAAGATAACTAACATGCAAATAATATAAATTCTAGGAGGAGAAAAGAGAATGAAAGAACAATAAGCAATCATTAAATAAATAAGAGAGAAATAGGTTCTGGGTCTGAAGAAATATATATGAATATGTGTATTTATTTATATTATAATACCTCCAATATTAATGTTTTTAAAGAAACTCTTGGTAATGTGTTAGTATAATTATTGAATTTGGATGAAAAAATAATTTCTCATCCTATTATGGTATAAATAATAAAAATGGATCCAAGAAGATATACATTTTCCTCTCGTGTGCTGTACTAGAGCCAGAGTGGTCTGTTTGCTGTTCATAGAACGCTGTGCACCACCCTTCACAGTCCCATTTCCTTCTGCTGGGAGGAGTCTTCTCCCAGAAATGGATGGACTAAGCGGTTTGTATTGGAGGGCAAAGGGAGCGCTATGATAATGACACCAAGGCAGCACCAGGACACTGGGACCATCCAGACAAACCTGGTCTTGTGTTTACCCTGCCAGATCTCCAGAAGGTTCACTGTTGCACTACCTTGAAGACTCTGCTCAACTATCAGCTTCCCAGCTTCTCTGACCACCCTGCTGGTAATCATCACCACCCCTGCAATGCCTAACCCCCTTACCCTGCTTACTAGTTCACCTTTCCTATTATGCATTTACTTGTTTATTATCTCTCCCCACCTCTGAGAGCAGGACATCTTTTGTTTGGTTACTGCTGTACCCCAAAGAAAGCCTAGAACATAGTGCACATGGTAGGTATTCTCTTTCCAGATGACCTTCCATGAATGGAATATAAAACGTATATGCTATTCAGGATTTTAGCCCTGGAATACAGGAAGTTCCTTTTTTTTTTTTTTTTTTTAATCCTCACATTTTTTGTTCAAATAGAGTGGGAGGGAAAGAGAGGAAGAGAGAGAGAGAGAGAAACATCGACGTGAAAGGGACACATTGAGTGATTGCTACCCGCCCGACCCAACCAGGGCCGGGGACAAACTGCAACTGAGGTACATGCCCTTAGCGGGAACCCAACCCTGGTCTCTCTGGACCGCAGGCCGACGCTCTAACCACTGAGAAAACTGGCCAGGGCAGGAAGTTCCTTTAAAAGGCGTTAGATTAATGACTAGCATCTTCAACACCGTAACTGGAAGGGCTGCAGCCCTTCACAGGCTCCCACTCGCAACCTCCACTTGAAGGAGCTCACCCCTCGGACCACAGCTTCATCAGCAACCATCAAATCTCTCAGCACAGATGTGTCCTGATTTTTGAGCCAGACTTTCCACAGGGCTTCAATTTTCACTTGTTCCACTTGCCTGCTTTCACGCATTTCAGCCCCTAGGGAGCCAATATTGACTGATGTTTTCTTATCAAACCTAGATTTGCCTCAGAAGATATTGTACTCAGATAAAGGGAGTGTAGAGATTTTAAAGGACATTTATGTTGTGTGTTTGTGTTGTTGGGGTTGTATGGTGGTGACATTTCCTCTTTTCTGTGATAGAGCTATCTTTATTTTAAAAAGTGCATAAATATCCCTGGCTGGCTTGGCTCAGCGGTTAGAGCATTGGCCTGTGGTCCAGAGAGACCCGGGTTCAGTTCCCACTGAGGGCACGTACCTCAGTTGCAGTTTGTCCCTGGCCCTGGTTGGGTCGTGTGGGGGGCAACCACTCGATGTGTCCCTTTCACGTCGATGTTTCTCTCTCTCTCTCTCCCTCCCACTCTATCTGAACAAAAAAAATGTCCTCGGGTGAGGATTAAAAAAAAAAGTGCATAAATAGCTCTGGCCAGTTTTGCTCAGTGGTTAGAGCATTGACCTCGTCAAGAGCACATACCTGGGTTGCAGGTTCCATCCCAGCCCCAGTCGGGGTGGTGCAGGAGGCAACTAATCTATGTCCGGCTCATTCTCTCTCTCTTTCTCTCACTCTCTCTCTCTGTCTCTTCCTCCCTTCCACTCTAAACAAATCAATGAAAAAATTGAGGATTAATAACAACAACAAAAAGTACATGAATAGTAGGAAAAGAATGGTATCTGATCTCTTATCTATAATTGGTTCTCTCTTAATGTTTGTTCCATAAGAGATGCCATGGGTTATCAGGCATAAATTATGATGCTTTGATTATGTGGCGTTCTTCAGGATTTGGCTGTCTTGTCCATTATTAAATAATCTGAGATATTACGTTCTTATTTCTTAATTGTTGCAGCTGATTTGTAATAAAAGTTGACTATACTGACTAACCAACCATATTTTTATTTTAGAGTAATGATTTACATGCATAATACTATAAATTTTTTCAAAAGTCTAACATCTAAATAGTAATATTTGAAAGCTTACATACACACACACACACATATATATGTGTGTGTGTGTGTGTATATATATATAATTTTTTTTTTTCCTAAGTACTAAAGAAACAAAGATGGCTAAGGCCAAATTCCTTTTCTTTTATTCTCTTTAAAAAAAAAAAGAGAACACAATATATTTTATTGTATGATAACTAGAACACATACAGTTGTAAGAAATAATACAGAGAAATTCCATGTACCCTTCACCCAGTTTTGGGAATTTAACATGGTCCAGTCCACTGACCTTATTCAGATGCACCAGCTTTGCATCTGGTGTGATAGTTCTGTGCAGTTTGATAGCCGGCGTAGATTTATTTAACCACCTCCACAGTGATGATACAGAACAGTCTCATCACAGGGATTCCTGTGCTACATTTCTATAGCAACACCCACTTCCCCCTCCCAGCCTCATAAACGCTGGCAACCTCTGATCTATTTTCCATCTCTACAATTATGTCTTTTTAAGAACGTTATATAAATTGAATTATACAGTATAGAAAATTGAGATTGAACTATTTCAATATAGTTTCATTGAATTGCTTCTGCACCTTCATCAGCATCTGTTTGGGTGGGTCTATTCTATGATTCTCTGTTCTGTCCCATTGGTCTATGTATCTCTCTCCTTACCAGTACCACACTGACTTTTGGATGTAGCTATTTAGAGAGACTCAGTATCAGAGAGAGGATTCCTTCCAGTTTATTTTATTTTTTTTAAGTTGTTTTAGCTATTCTAGGTCCTATACCTTTCATATAAAGTATGGAATAAACTTGTCTATATCCACAAAAGACACTTCTGTTGATTTTGATAGAAATTGCAATAAACTTAAAGATCAATTTGGGGCATCTTCTGTCCTCTTTTAAAAGTCCAATATGGTGATTATCAGAGGGAAAGAGGGAAAGAAAGGGAAGAGGGGATTATAAAGAGGGATAAATGGTGATGGAAGATTTGACTTGGGGTGGTGAACACACAATACCATATACAGATGATGTATTATAGAATTGTACACCTGAAACCTATGTAATTTTATTAACTAATGTCACCCCAATAAATTCAATAAAGAAATGGAAAGCCCCAGTTTTTTGAGGCTCAGGTCATAAGACAGCTGCGCATTACCTCTCACTGTTGCAGTGACATTTTAGCACCGGGTTCGTTCTTTCTCTAGATTCTTTTCACTTATTTTTTGGTGCTGTCAACACAATACAGAGGGTTCATTGTGGCTTCTCAGTTTCTGACCTCTTTTTCTGAAATGACATTTTTCTGCTTGTACCATGTCATTTTTATGTTTTACGTTTACTACACCACCTGAAAGCTTTCTTTCAGGAAACACTCTTCCATCCAGGTGGTTTTCTTAAGAACTTCACTCCAACAACTCCTCCACTGTATTAAAGCTTCTAACTTAATCTTTCCAACAAATAGTGATGGGACAAACCTGCAAATAAAGAAAAGAATCTCAACCCATACCTCATACCAGATACAAAAGTTAACTCAAAATGGGTTTGAGACCTAAATGTAAAACTTCAAATAGTAAAACATCTAGAAGAAATTAGGAGGAGATATTTGTGATCTTGGTTTGAAAAATATAAAATTAATAGATTGAAATTCATAATAATTAAGAACTTCTACTTTTCAAAAGCCTGTGTTGACAGAATGAAAAAGCCAGCCAAAAATTCAGAGGCTATTTTTGTAAACTACACGTGTGATAAATGACTTGTATCCAAAATATATAAAAATCTCTCAAAACTCAATATTAAGAAAATAAATAATTCAATGAATGTTTGGCACAAGATTTCAGCAAGCACTTCACTGTAGAAGATATATACATAGCAAATAAGCACATGGAAATATGCTCACCAATATTATCACTAAGAAAATGTAAATAAAAATCACAATGATATATCTCTACATACCCATTAAAATGACTAATTTTTATAAAACAGGAAATAATACTAAGTGCTAGTAAAGATGCAAAGTAAATGAAACTTTCATATATTGTGGTTAAGAACACAGTGGTACTGTTCAGGAAAACAGTTTGGTTCTTTGTTATAGACACACTTACAATATGTCCTAGCAATCCCACTCCTAGATATTTATCCAGGTAAAATGAGAACTTTAATCAGACAAAAATCTGTACAGGAATGTTATCCTGGCTTTGTTGGTAATCGCCTCAAGCTAGAAAAAATTCAAATGTCCCTCAACTAGAAACCATGGTACATCCACAAACAATGGAATACTATTGAATAATAAAAAAGGAATGAATTATTGATGCAACAATATAGATTATTTTATTTTTATAATTTTTATTTTAAATCTCAAATGCATTACTCTAATAAAAACCAGACTCAAATGCAACTTACTATATGATTCCACTTATATGATTTTCTTGCAAATGGAAAAATATAGTCACAGAAAACAGATCAGTGGCTGGAGATGGAACTGACTACAAAGTGGTACACAGAGTTTTGTGATCTAATTGAAATTGTTTTATATCTTTATTATGATTATGGTCATATGACTATGTACATTTGTCAAGACCCACAGATATATACCCTAAAAAAAGGTAAATTCTATCTGCAAATTATTTTCAATTAAAAATGATAAAAATAAAAGCCCATTTCTAATTCAATGACCTTACCGATTTTTTCATTATTCATATACCCAACAGATTTTATTGTCTAGACTTGATTCCATGTTATTCATTATCATTAGTTCCTTATAAATACTCTTAACTAATTTACTATCTCTCCAATCTTTTTAAATTTTTGGATAATTGTAAATTCACATGCAGTTTTGAGGATCCACAAAGAGATCCTATATACCCTTCACATAGCTTCTCTTGTAACATGTTTCAAGGTTGTATAGTACAATATTATAATCAGAATGTTGACATTGATTGAATCAAGATGCAGAACATTTCCAACCAAAAAAAGATCCCTCATGTTGCACTTTTTTGTTTAGACTAAGAGGAAGGGAAAGAAGGAGAGAGAGAATGAGAGAGAGAAAGAAAGAGAGAGAGAGAGAGAGAGAGAGAGAGAGAGAGAGAGACATTGATATGTTGCCTACCACATGGCCTGGACTGGGGCCAGGGATTGAACCTGCAACCCAGGTACGTGCCCTTGAAAGAGAATCAACCCAGAATGCTTTGGTCTGTGGGCCAATACTCTAACTGCTGAGCGAAACCAGCCAGGGTTTATGTTGCACTTTTATAACCATATCCACTTCCATTTCAACTGGAACCTTCAACCTCTGAAAACCACTAGTCTGATCTCTCATTTTATAGTCATGTATTTTGAAGAATGTTATAAATATAGAAATATATAGTATATAATCTTTTGGGATTGGCTTTTTTCCCCAAATTTTATTTTATTTATTGATTTTTTAAAATTGATTTTAGAGAAAAGGGGAGAGGGAGAGAGCAATAGAAACATGGATGAGGGAGAACATCAATTGGCTGCCTTCTGCCTGCCCCCCACTGGGGGTCGGGCTCACAACCTGGGCATGTGTCCTAGCCGGAAATTGAACCGGTGACCTCTTGGTGCATGGGTCGATGCTCAGCACTGAACAACACCGGCCAGACTTGGGATTGGCTTTTTTAACTCATCATAATAACCATGGAGATTTACCCATGTTATTGTATATACCAAGAATTTATTTAGTTAGCTGCTAAGTAGTATTCCATGATATAGATGTACCGCAGTTTATCTAACCAATTCACCCTCTACTTCCAGGTAGACATAGCGTCCAGCTTTCCCACTCAGCTCTGTTTATATCTAGGGGTGAATGGGTGGTGCTTATTTCTGAGTAGAGGCTAGAGTCCCGGCTCCCAATAGCCCTCCCTGATGGTGAGAACGAGGTTTGCCTCAGTATTGTTTTGCAGCGCCCATCACTTACACTGGAGGGGAAGGGCTTGTTGCTGCTGGGCAGTGGTGAAAGTCCACGCTCCACTTGGTTCTCTCCGATGCTGTCGTGGTGAGGAGTCCTCGGTACCTTGCTAGAGAATCATGGGAGTGGAACTCTCCTCTGTGTTGTTCCTTGAGTCCCAATACCCCTAGCTAGCCGGCCTTGTCTCCACTATTCAGAATTTTCTTATATTTGTTTTATGTAATGTCCAGGGTTCTTAGTCGTACTTAGTGGGAATAATAGGGGAAAGATGTCTACTTTATTTTCCCAGAGGCGGAAGTTTTATTCCAGTTTATTATTTTGGGAAAAACTCTGCATAGAGTTAAAACCCAATGTCTTTATAATCTGTCATATATGGAATAGCCTGAGTGTGCTGGAGAAAAAGAATCACATAGCTTTATAACTGATTGACCTTTTCATTTCATTAATCTAGATTCCATGGGTAGACTCAGTCCTTGCCTTACATTTTGCATTTCTCTGATAAGCTCTATTTTTCTTTTTTTCATATAAAAATTTTATAACTCCTCTTCCCTCTTTGGATTTCTAGTAAATGCTTCACCCTCTGCTTCACTTTCAACTGATGACTTTATTTTATCCATACTGCATTTTACCCATTCTAACAATAATCATAAATATATTAGAATATCCATAAATGAGGACATCTTAGAATTCGTGGTGCCTAACAATCATTGTCAGAGAGGTGATAGTCATGATATGGTTGTCACTGGTTACACTGGACAAACAGTCTATTGTCATTTCTGTTTAAATCTAAAAGTGCCATGTTAATAAGTTCAAAATAAAATTATAAGGGAAAAATTTGAGTGTTTAATTGTCAAACCTTTTATTTGTTGGCAGTATATAAAATAAAGTTGCATCTTATAATTTATGATGTTTTATATTTGATGAAACATAATGTATTACTGTGATATCAGAAACTGTAAATGATCTGAGATGTTACCCCATTTGTACAAATATATGTTGATTGATAGATGATAGATAGATAGATAGATAGATAGATAGATAGGTGCATAGATAGAAATACTTCAGACACACAGAGAGAGGTGGCTGGGGTCAGGGAAAAGAGCTTTATTTACAATCACAGAAAGGCAGGAGCCAAATGAACATTGCAGCATAGGTCCTCCATGCTGGCAGGTTGGCAGGATACGAGCCAGATGGAAAAATGCTTTACACAGTTGACAGATTTTGTTTGGTAGGTGAGGGAAACAAAAAATAATTTTTTGTGTGTTTATAAAGAGAAAATGAACCAATTTCCTCCTCTTTTCCTGAGAGAGTCTCCTGGAGAGGCAATGGGAAGAATTTGTGCTCCAGCTCTGATATATAATCAATCTCTTCAGAAGCCAAATAAGTTCAGCATGTCCAGCTTTTGCAAACTAAAGATGTCTCCAAGGGTCTCGGATTTATCTCTTTTGAAATATAAACACCTAGGAAGATAACAGTAAAGCCTTCCTGTGAATCTCAGGGATAGTCTCTCCGTTTTGGAGTTAACCTACGGCCTAGCATAGGATGTAACCATTGGGCTCTTGGGGAGATATTAGAAAGTTTATTAGCCTTTTGAATGAGAGCAAATTACTTCATCATCAGGGAAACAACCGAATACAGATCTAATCGAAATGTTTCTAGGGGAAGTACAAACAAGCATGCTCTATATTTATATTGTATGCACTTCTATATGACAAGGGCCTGAAGCACTGAGAAATCCAGAGAAGATTTGTTTTCCACAGTTACATTGTGCTGAAATGAGACTCTTTCTACTTCTCTTTCATCTGTGGTCCAAAGATAGTACCGATCTGTGGCAGTGTCAGCTTTATAAAAATGTTTTCTGGAATATATTTAACCTGTATGGTTAGATAAGAGAGGAGATGTCATGAAATGACAGGTTAAACGGAAGCAGTAGCCATTACTTTGGAAGGACTTAGGGTAAGAGGCAGTGACAAACAGATAAGAAGGTGGTCAGCTTTCCCCACTCCATTCTGCTCCACCTCGCGTTCTTCTTCCCAACTGCTGACCTCGAGGACCAACAGAGGTAGCAGCCACACTGAAACAACAGCTTCCCATAGACCTGCCTACCAGTCCCTTTCTATGACCTTCATAAGAAAACCCAACCTGCCTGACTTCCCGCATGTCACCTCCAGCTCCCAGATGTCCCCTGCTGCAGTGCTTCAGGATGACGGGTCAGTGACGTTTTTTGTGGTCCCGCCACACTCCCCTTGGCCAGTTCACTCCCCTTGCACCTCCCACTCTTACATAAAGCAAGATGGGAAACCATCTACAGCCCCAGTGCCTGAGTTTTAAAAAATTTCTATTGAAAAACACTATACCTACTTGTTTATGTATTGTCTATGGCTGTTCTGTGCTAGACAGCAGATTTCGAGTAGTTGTGACAGAGACCTTTGGCTCACAAAGTAAAAAATACTTATCTGGCTCTTTGCAGAAAAAGTTCATTGACTTCTGGTGTTCAGTATAATTCTTATAATTGATACCATGTGCCATATGGTCCTTTCTTCCTGAATGAACTCTTACTGATACACCAACTAACTGGGACATATAAAGCAGGTAGCTAATAATTTAGTACTTCCTAGCTGACCTTCCATTACCCACCTCTGAAAAATTGAGAAAGGCCAAGAACGCAGTGAACAATTGGAGAGGCAGTTTTGTTGGAGAAAACTGGTGAAGGGCTGTGGCATTTCGCTTGTCCACTGTTTGCCGTCCCACAGCTGCACACACACATATACACGCGTTGTAAGCAAGAGATGGAATGTTCCTACTAACATCAAGCCAAGACAGGACTTGGATGGGGTGGAGTGGATTTAAGAAGACTGCCATGAGTTTGAGTCCAAACACTTGTACCTGACTCAGACTTTGTGGGCAAGAAGCTGGCAGATGCAGCTTATAGTAGCAACTAGGTGACTGTTTTTAAAGTAGCTGCACTTCGAAAACAATTTCAATGGGATACGTATTTCCCAGGGAACATATATAGAAACTGATGGAGAGACATCAGCATGGCATCAGTTTAGAAATAACTTTTTCCACAACAGCTTCCTTCAAGGAAAAGGAGGAGCTCAGCAAAAAGATTGGAAGAGATTCATCTAATAAGAAGACAGGTGGAGTCTTCCTTCCAAATTCATCCCAGTAGGGCTTTCTTCCTACCCACTCTAGCCAAAAAATCTTGTCTAGTTCATCCAGAATATCTATTTTACCAAATCCAATGGCCACTCTTTGTTTTCATCTTATTCAATATCTTGGCAGCATTTGACTATTTAATATAATTTACAACTCTCCTTTTTGAAATAGTTTTCTCTTTTGACTTCAGTAGCATCACACTCTCTTGGCTTTTTGTGTTGCCTCACTAACTGCCCCATTTCGATTGCCTTTTCTGGTTTCAACTCTTGTGCCTGAACTCTAAATATTGGAGGACCTTGAGCTTAACTCTAGACTGCTCTCCTTTCTTTCTTTTTTAGAAATTAAATTTATTGGATGACATTGATTAATAAAATTATGTAGGTTTTAAACATAGAATTTTGTGATCATCATCTGTATATTGCATGGTGTGCCCACCATCCAAAGTCAAATCTCTTTTCATCACCATATATTTAACTTCCTTTACCCTTTGCTACCCCCCATCCCCTTCCCTCTGGTAACCAACATACTGTTGTCTGTGTCTATGAGTTTTTGTTTGTTTTTCTTATTTGTTCATTTGTTGCTTTAAGTTTTATATCCCAATATGAGTGAAATCATATGGTTCTTGGCTTTTTTTGTCTGACTTATTTTGCTTAGCCTAATATTCTCAAGATTCATCCATGTTGTTACAAATGACAGTAACAACTGTCTTTTTTTGTCTGACTTATTTTGCTTAGCCTAATATTCTCAAGATTCATCCATGTTGTTACAAATGACAGTATTTAATTTTTTTTTTTATGGTTGAGTAGTATTCCATAGGGTATTTGTATTACGTTTTTATCCAATCATCTATTGAAGGACACTTCAGTTGTTTCCATGTCTTGGCCAGTGTGAATAATGCTGCAATGAATATTGGGGTGCATATGTCTTTGTAAATAAATATTTTCAACTTTTTCAGGTAGATACCCAGAAGAGGAGTTTCTGGGTCATATGGTGACTCTATTCTTAATTATTTGAGGAACCTCCAGACTGTTTTCCATAGTGGCTGTACCAGTTTACATTCTCCACAGCAGTGAATGAGGGTTCCCTTTTCTCCACAACCTCTCCAACACTTGTTATTAATTGTCTTGTTGATAATAGTCATTCTAACAGGTCTGAATACCCTATTTCCATTTTTAATTTCATTAGTTTCCATAACTTAAAATACTCAATATGCTAATAATTCCCAAATTAATCTCATCAACCCTTATCTCTCCTCTGAACTTTCAACATGTACAGCCAAGTACTTTCTATCTCTATTTGGTCTTCTAGAAGACCTATATATAGTATGTCTAACGCAGTATAGGCTTCCTTATTTAAATAAATGTTTTTATATTCCATTTAGTTATCATGCCTAACCAAGAGTCTGTTTGCTTCCTCTCTTCCTTTCTACCTAATTCATATCGAATTCATTGGCAGACAGTTAGTACTACCATCAGCAAAGTTCACCAATCCAGCCCTCTTTCTGTATGTGCACTGCTGTCACCTAATCTAAGCTATGAGCATCTTCCAAGTGAACCACTGGAATCACTTCTTAACTGACTTTCTTGCTTTTACTCTTAGCCCTTTCTCTGCCCAATACATGCTATCTACTATAACAACCAGGAAATATTTTTAAATGCAAATTAGGTCATATCCTCACCAGCTTAAACCCTTTCTATTATAATAAAATCCAATCTTTCTACTGTGGCTTATAAAGACTTACCTGATTTTATCTTTGCTCTCTCTTTTCAGTTCCATAACAGCATGTTGCATTTGGGAAACTGCAAACAGTTCAGTATGGTTGAGGATAACGGTAGGCATGCGGAAATTTGGAAGGTGATGGCACTGGAGTATATGAAGAATCCAATTAGGAAGGACTTAGGAATTTAGAAGTTCAAATATTTTTCAAAGAATTTGAGCAATATAATGACTAGATCAAAAATTACAAGAGCATTTTTAAGATCAACTGATTGTCACTAACCCAAATTTTCTTATCTCAAATAATAAAATGTAAACAACGGTTCAGATTCATCTTTGTAGCCGATGTTACGGGAGACCCGCTCGTTCTGTCAGCCCTCCTCTGATTCCAGCCGCAGCTCAGGTAGAAGTTCCTGTGTGTACACAATACCAGCGTCCCACCTCCAAGATCTGCAGCTCCCTCTCTGGATCCTGTGCTCATTTCTTTCCTGGAAGCAGCAGGTCTCTTGATCTGGACTGTGGGACACTTAGTGTCCTGACAAGCAACACCCAAGTAACAGGAATTTGGAGTCAGTCCTCGCCACACATTTTTTTCAGAAATCCTGCTTTTCTCACAGTGGTACCCAGCTTGATAGCTCATCTTTATTGGTTATTCTTCTTTTCTTTCTTGTGCACACTGCTCATTCACTCTTACTTCCTGGGATTGCCTCCCAATTGAACTACCTTGTCTTAGGCTCTGCTTTAGGTAGAATTCAAAGATGAGAATCATTTACTCTTTCATTCAGAAACTACTAATTGAGAATATTATGCACTGTGCTAAGAAATTGAAGTCATTATGTAATAGTTGTAAGTCCTCTAAGACTATAATTATAAATCTGCGGGACAAAAAAGAAACACCAACAATGTTAACACTGTTTCCCACATTCTGTAACCTTATCAGTTTTTTCCCCCCCAGTTATTACAATTGGCATGAGGTGACTCTCAGCTAAACACAGAGTTAGCATTAATTTCTCCCAACATTATTTTTTATGTCATTGCTATCTGAAACTTTTATAAAATCCAAATAACCTTCAGCTATGAAAGAGGAGGGAATAAAGTCTATTGGAACAAAGGGTTTATACCTGGGATTTTTGCTTTTTTAACATTTTACATTTCAAGATAGAGGAGTAGGATTTTTTTCCCCCCAGCATTTTTTAAAAAAACAACTCCTCCCTTTTTCTTACAATCTATATTCTTTTGTTCAACTGTGTATATTCCATGTTGAGATGATCATAGCATAAAGCACGCCTTTTAATTCTAGAGCATAATTGCCTGGGCAAATGATGTCTTATTTATTTTTCTACTTTTTATTGACATGATTACTGATTAAGGAGAACAACTGAATGATGTCAGGTTTAATGAATTAGGTCCACGAGACAATTTGGATATAAAGAAATGTTCATTGTTATCTAATTTACAAAAAATCCTCTGGACCCACCGACACCAACTACCCTGTCACTCCACTCTGCAGCTCATGACTTCCTGGTAGAGAAAACTAAAATTTTAAGATGAAACTAATGGGCAAAAGTCAAATGACCTTTGGGTAATTCCTAAGAGCACCTGTGTAGAAGTACATGCATAATGCCTCAGCAAGGGAAACCTGAGAGAGGAAAGAATGGGGCGGAGAGGTGATGTCCTCACGTTATAAGCTGGAAGAGAGCAGAGGTTGTGTCTGGCTTGCATGATACATACTAGGAAGCTGCTCACAATGACTGCTGGCTATCAGTGTGCCCTCACAAGGTTATTGTGAGCATTCTGTATATGAAATGATGCACATAACATGATTGAGTACCGAGCACATAGTAAGTATAAAATAAATATCTTTTCCGTGTATCCCCTGTTCTTTGCTTGGTAATCAACTATCAATCATTGCTCCCTTTTGAGGTTCAACGTAATTTTAAAAAATATTCCATGAACTAGCTTAGATAGGATACAAAGATTTAGACTCCTTTTGTTTTGCAATATGGAAATGGTTTCAGCTTTATGAAGCCCTTAACGTCTTCTACTAGAAGCAAGTAGCGCTCTGATGGTTCAAACCACAGATGTCAGGGACAACCGTGTTTCGGTCTTAACTATGGGCAGCTGCATTATTTTAAGCTGTTCTTGTCACATGCAATGTTCTATTTAGGCTTCTTACCATGTCAGTTGATAAACTGACAATTAAAAATTAAGTCTTAAAGACATTCTGGAAGTTCAGGTACAGAGAAGTAATCTAAGTATTTTTTTCAAATTTTCTTACTGATTTTAAGAAAATAACTCTATGTCTATTTATTTGAACTATTTATTTATTTGTTTATTTTGTTAAGCATGCATTTATCTTCCTTCTGAAAAGAACTTAAAGACAGGCATTGACCTTCTGACTAGTATAGAAAGCCAGAGTAATGCAAACCCAGCCCACTGCAAATAAACTTCATGTTTTAGCCTGAGCGACTTTCCAAATGATCTCCTTCGGGAGTATTGAAATGTACAAACCAGCTGAGGACCTCCAAAGGCCTGGAGGCTCAGGATACTCATAAGATCCCTTGGCCTTGACTCATCAACACCGCTCTCTGAGTCAACCGTGGGTCATCATGGGATAATAAATGTGAGGGAGGGCACTACCGAAGCCACCATCATCTTGCACCTGGATTATTGTGATAGCTCCTCAGTGCCTCACTGCTTCTGCCCTGCCCCACACCCCTTGCATCTATGTTCAGTGGAGCAGCTGTTAATATCATTTAACAGTCCAAAGCTCCAAACCCTGAAGTAGCTTCTCATTTTACTTGAGCAAAACCAAAGTTCTAACAATGATTCACAACCCCTCACCCCCCTCCAATCTGGCTCTTTATTTGAACAATTTAAAATGATTAGCAGAGAAAAAAAATGCAATTAATGGATTACATTAGTTAGGTTTAATATTCAGAATACTTTAAAATCATATTACTCATCTTGTATGATAGTCTTCAAAAGTGGATCATCTTTAAAAAAAGATATTTTCAAAGAGTATTAACAGTTTATTGCTAAGACAGAATAATCAGTGAAATGATTGTTGGTAGATAATTGAGTTGAGTATAAACAGTATAAAATGGCGTAAGAAAGTGTTATGCGTCCTGTGGGAACACAAAAATATATCTTTTATTTTTAATTTATTTTTATTTTTCAATTATAGTTGACAGTCCATATTATATTAGTTTCAGGTATGCAGCATAGTGGTCAGACATTTATGTAATTTATAAAGTGACCCCCCTCGATATGTTTAGTACCCACCTGGCACCATATGTGGTTATTACAATATTGTTGACTGTATGCCCTACGCTGTACTTTACATCCCCGTCAAAAATATATCTTTTAGATGACTAAACTGTTGATAAATTTTGACATGGACGTTTAATGACAAGAAAATTAGTAAATCTTTTTTACAAGTCTGTAATTTCCTTATAAACATTCTTAGAAATATTTGGAGAAAATAGGAAACAGTACTAAAGCATTAGAGAAGTGTTAGACTCCACCAGAAATACCCTCCTGAGTTGAAACACTATTTCATGCTAACGATTGCAGTGATGAACACGAGCATTCAGATGTGGAGATTGTGCTCTGAAGGTATATGACAACGTGTATGAGTTCAATTGCTAACCCTCACCTCTGAGCACTGAAAGATCTGAGTTATAGTCCACCCAGCAGCTTGCTAGCTATATGTTTGAAGACCCACTCGAGATTCTGTGAAATGCTCTGCTAAAAGCTTTGTTGTTTGCCGCTGTTGCCAATGCTCCGGGAAAGAAATTAAAATATATCTATATGGAAAGAAATTTCCATAACCCCTGCTATTTCCCTGAGAAAGATGGAAAATATGATTTTCACTGCCTTCCACTTATAGAGACTGTTGCAGGGGCAGACCGACTAGGTAAAAGTATAATCTAGGCCAAATTATACCAAACTTGAAATTTTGCTGGTTCTTCGAGTGCTAGAATTTAAGCATCAGCAAATGATTATCTTGTTTACATAACCAGTTTTTTTCAGTTGTGGCAAGGGAAGAAGGACCTGGAAGAAGATTCAGAGCAAATAGCTAAATTTATGAATAATAAATTATTAAAAATCTGAGAATTTTCCCTAGGCGATGTGTTTGCTTTCTGGAAGTGGGTGGTTGGCACTGGTGGAAGAGGGAAAACGGAAGGGATGGAGTGGGAGTGGGAGAGCAGTTCCCTCCCATGGAAGTTAAAAAAAGAACACCCCCCACTCCCCCCCCCCCCACAGGAAAACATCTCTTCATTGTAGGCAGGGCAAAACAATGTCTTAAGTTCAATTAAGGTTGTTTCCCTTCCTGGCTCTGCTGCAGTTCCCTGACATCATCCCCAAGCAAACAGCCTACCAAAAGAATACTTTGGAAAATGGAAAGGGAGACACAAAGAAAGCAGAAGGAACAGTATTTAGTGAGAGGCAGAATCTGAGAAACAGATGCCCCATTTCATCATTTAACCCCCTACTAAAAAACAAAATTCAACGGAGTAAATTTTAAAGATCTTATTGACTAGATTCAACAATTTATAAATCATAGCAACATCCAGTCTAGCAGATCAAAAAAGGTGTTCCAAGGCTCTATCCAAAGCAAGAGAATTTCTAGGCAGAAGGGAGACAGGAACAAGGAAGTTGTGCTAGGCAAAAAAGTGGATTGGTTATGGCAAGGTTATTTTCCTTGAGGAGATGACAGGGGTCTAGAAGGCTGATTTACCTAATCAGTGTTGATTAGGCAATTCCTGATTGACTGGCCTCAGATTTCATTTCTGGGAGAGCCGAATCTATGATCAAATTAAGTCTCAGTTTTGTGACGTGGGACTTAATATAAGCAACACATTTTGGACTTATTGTCTTGTTTTTAACACCTTCAAAGTCCAAGAGAGAGAACTGGATTTACCATGGTCCAGAGCTCTAGCCATTTAAAGTAGACATTAACATAAAGGCTTATCGTAGAAGTGTAGAGAAAAATAAAGCACACTTTTGGATGGTTTGTTTGATTATAAGTCAGTTAGTTAAGCAATTAGTATGTGGTTTTCTTGGACTGCCTGCCTTACTTGTAAACTGAATTGCGCGTATTTGTTCAAGTCTTTATTTCTACAACATCCTATTTTTATTTTCTTATCTCAGTGTTTCTAAGGTATTAATGAAAGTATCTATTTTTTGACATTTAAGGGAAGATGAAGTTTAAGGCAATTTAAGGAAACAGATTCTTATAAATGTATATTTGTTCATACATATTTGAAGAGTTAATTGCTCATTTATTTATGTTCTTATGTGTTATAGACAATTTTAATTGTTAAAGATTGTATTTCTAAATCTTTCTCGTTTTAGAGTTTTTTTCCTCTTTGATGATTACATAATGAAAAACAAATGTATGAAACCATGCTAACCATAAAATTAGCTTTTAGAAGGGTACTAAGAAGAAAGTAAATCCAAAATCCCAACACAAGAAGCAACCACTATTAATACTGGGCAGATATAACTTTGTATGTATCTGGTGTGCTGGATCCGGCTTCCATTGGCTTGAGAGAACAAATTGTGAGCATCTCTTCCCAATTCTGCATTCAGAGACATTACCTTGGTAGATTGAAATCAGCCATTCTCGGAATATTTACGTCATAGATATAGGCTCCATTCCAGGGCTTTAACTGTATTTTGACTGTTGTTTTGACAGCCAGTTTTTAAACATTTACAAGCACACATACAGAACTGTATATATCACATGAAGAGATATGGAAAGACAGACAGATATTTCCATATAGAGACCAAAAACAAACAAACAAACAAACAAAAAAACCACTTCATGGCATACCTAATATTTTAAAATAAAATGTGTTAAAAACTATTCTTAAATTTTAGAATAACAAGAAAGGGAAGTGGAACTAAAGGAATTGCTAAACGTTATTGACATTTTTTGTCTGGTTGGTGGGAAGAAATGCTGTTCTAGTCCCTGTGTAACCCCAGGGAATTCTTATCCTTTGGAAGGGGGAGGAGAGAGAGAGTTCTTCCAGTAGTCTGTCCTTAGGATTGCCACCCCCTTGGTCTCCCTGGATTTTCAACTCCATCTCTTTAACTCAGGGCGTCCACAGGGTTCTGCCCGGGTTCCCATTCTCTGCTCTGCAACCTCAAAACGCTCTCAAAACAGTAAGCAAGGGCAGGTAATTATAGGGCTCACCTCATTTTTTACCCATTTCTCAGTAAGATTGTCCTTATTGCCTGATGCCCAGTGTATTTCAAATCATGGTTTCTATCTATTTCGTCCATTGTTTGGTTGTGTAAGGTGGGAGAGTACATCTAATCTCTGTCATCTGTCTTGGCCAGAAGCAAGAGTTCCAACTTGATATTTATGCAAATATAAGATATTTCTCAAATTGTGTTGATACTGTAGATGGTTTAGGGTTGCTTCTTAATTGCTTCATTAATTCTCTACCTTCTAAAGAAATAATTGAGACATTCATAAAATATTAGATGGTGCATACTTGATAAAATGAAAGGTGCCTACTAAATATTGGTAATTTTCAGAAAAAATTATTTGTAGGTTTGTGATATGCATATATTTTGGCTTTAGAATAGACCATGATATCTGTATTTGTCCTTTTTGAAACTAGAAGTGAAAATTGAATGCTCCTACTGCTTTTGTATTAGCATACACAGAGTACACAATCCTTTATGTTCTATTAAGCAACAATAGTAATGCATATGCTATTCATAATGTACATTCATTATCAAGCACAGTGTTTAGTAAATGGAAGACAATAAGTATTGTTCAATTGTACAGATAGGAAAACTGTACATTAGTGAATTCCTAGTTTTGAGAATACTTATCACAATAAAAACTTTTGAATATATATTTTTTAATATTGTTTAAAAAGAGCTCATTAATGTCAACCAAGTCTCTTTTTTAAAGAAATGTATGCTTTCAATGAAATCTATTCATCTCTGGATGAGTAAAATTTACTTAATTCTGCATGAACCAATTTAGCATCACTTTTGTACACATTACAAATTTGTGTTCACTCGTATATTCCTGTTGTCTTGAATAAATATGTTTTTATATAAATGCAAATAAATTTTAATCATTATAACTCTCACTGTTAAAATATTTAAACTGTTATGTAAAAAACTTAGATCATAACATATAATCGTAACATATACTCTCTTTTATCCGGTATTATGGAAGATTAGATATCCTTCATATCAGTTTTCCATATAATTGAAAAATTTCCCTAAACAGTATTAATATTTTGTAAAGGGTTACTTATTTAACTTATAACATTTATAAAGTTTATTCCACTAATCTTTCATCTTAGATAGAAGTTTATATTTAAATTTAATTATTCAACGTTAATACTTGAATCATTGAGTATCGTTTTCATGACTATACTATATTAATATCTATGCGATATCGATGGTCTCTACATGGAAATTTTCCAGCTTTCTGTGCCTTTCTAAATATATCAGTGTTTTTATTGTTTCCTCTCTCTTCCTTGCTCTAAGGTTTTCAAATGGCCCTTTTCACTTCTGTGGTGATTCTGTTGTTTTCAGTGAAGCAGAACATGGACTTTATGATAAAGGCTTCACTGGAGCCTTTTAAACTGTCGGAAGCTTTTCTTCTTTTTCATCCTGATTCTGTGTTTGTGAATTGGAATTGTTCTTTGACATTTCACATTTTAAACAGCACTGTCGCATCTAGAAGAAAAATCACATATATAAACCACACCTGAGTATAAGATGACAAAGCTTTAGACAAGACCAAAATAACCAACAGAGGCATGTTATGGACTTTTAGCTTTAGAGAACTATGAATAATGTGCAATCCTCAAGTGAGCAAAGTTTTTTCAAATCTTCCACTTTTTGGTCTGTAATGTCACTTAATGATCACCAATATATCCTTAAGATTAGGCTCAAACTACTTGTCTTCTTGGAAGCAGTTTCTGATCTTTCAAATAGAGCTGACAATTTCTTCCATTGTCCACACCTTGAATTTATCTCTCGGACCTATGTTGCATATATTTATTTATATATGTATCTTGCTTTTTAGACTGTAAGAGTTCTGATGACAGATGATACTGTGATTTGTGTTAATTAAATATAGAAGCTCAATGAATGTGTATTGAAATTGTATAAGGTTTTGTGAATTCTATGGAATTAATTTAAACAAATAATATGTAAGGCATCATGTTATATGCTGAAGGGCATACAAGGATGAGTAAGAAGTAGGATTCGCCTGTCTAAAAGCTAAATACATGGGAAGAGATAAGGTGGTAAACAAACAACAGTGGTGCTTTATTAGTTCAGGAAGGGCAGGATGCGCTCTGGTAACAAGTACATCCTCAGCTCTCAGTGGCTTACCACATAGGATTTTCTCATTCATTCAAGTCTGAGCTGGGTTTGGCAACTTCACTGGGTGACTCCTCCTCAAACCATGACCCACGATCTGGGCTTCTTTCATCACGCGTTTCAGCCAACTCAGAGCCCTTGTCTACACAGTGCGTGAGAGAGAGCGAGAGAGCATAAAATACCACAAAAATCTTTTTCAGGACAGGATTTGGAAGAGACGTTTGTCACTTCTTGTCACATTCATTTGGCTAAAACTCATCTTATTACTCTGTCTAGATGCAGAAAGCTCAGAAATGCCTTCCTGGGATAGCATAACGTATTATTTCCAGCTCAGTTGCCAAATGTAAGTATTAAGTCAGTTTGTACAGGCAACTTAAAGAAGAACAGTTAACTTGTACAGTTCTTTGATTTTATTTCTGTCAGTATACTCAAAATGCTCTTTCATGTATCATTAAGCTACATATCTAAAATATTCTTTTCAGGAAAGAAAGCATGTCATAACAATGACATGCACAATAATCTCTGCTGAGCTCTTATTCCATTCACCTTCTGATAAATTGTAAATACTGTACCAGTGACTGCTGACACTGGCATGATACATCTGCTAAAAATTAATTTAACAAGAGAAAGTGGAATTTGCCTTGTCATTATTTTATCTTTTAGGAAATAGTAATAGGACCATATGTTCTTTGTAAAAGTCAACATTTTATTACTTTAATGAGGCTTATTGGAATAATTTGTTATGCTATTATACCTAGAGAACAGACGTGTGCTGTGTCTGTATGAGACACACACAAACATGAGAATGGACACGTGCTTACACGAAAATAAACATTAGTGATCTTAGTCACACCTCATAAATCCACAGATTCTGTAATTATTTACTAGAAACAGTACTTATATAGTAATATTCTATTAAAATTGTTAAATATATAATGCTCATCATCCTAGCAAATATCATCATTCTACCTTGAAGTCCAAGTATTATGTCTGCAAGGTCCGAATTATCTGTCTTCTCTTCTCTCCCCGAGGGCATTCTCCTGATGATTGGGAGAGAAATGGATTACCAACCAGCTGCTTTAACACCTTCAAGCAATTCACTCTCTGACCTCAGTTAATACTTCTGTGCCACACATTTTTCAGGCTATTATTATTTGTCTTATTACATTGTCTTTAATATTAAAAAAAAGAATAATCTTTCTATTACCTCAATTTGGACCATCCAATGAGAATTGGGAATAAAACGTATTCATAATGACCATGTCTCTTTATTTATTTATTATTTTTATGACCATGTCTCTTTCAAGGTCTTTTTATATCCTTTTGTCATCTCAGTTACTGTTTATCTTCAATTATATCTTTTTATTTGATTTGATGAATATATTTAATCAAATGCACAATGTTTATAAAGTCATTTACTTTCTTCTCTGTACAATCAATTTGTATGTTTTATATCAATCAGAGGCTTGAACTTATTTTATAATAGTAACTTATATTGTTTACTCTTCCCTGTATAAAAGATACAATGAGAAAACTATTCAAAGTCAAGTATTAGAAGTAAATAATACATACCTTAGTTCTTATGTCATATTTACAAGAATAATTATGCTCCCCTAAGATGATATAAATGTATACTTTATGAAAGACTAAAAAATACAATTACTAATGAGATCACTAAATAAAATTCCTTAATCTTTTGCAAACTGGAGCCTGATTATCTGCCTATAAATACTCATTTGAATTTATTCTCACCAATTCAAAGTCCATGAAACTACTCCAAAATAAGAGGTTGTGAAAGCTTAATTGTATAATTCTACTATCAAATTCATTTGCAATTGCAGGCACGTAGAACCTTTTGCCCAATCAATTTTCAAGGGATTCAGAACAGAGTTAACCAGCAGGTCTGAGGTTGCTGTCTTTACAAAGACTTGCTTGCAGGTTGCCCCTTGGTGAGAGACTGGAAACTAAGTCATAAACAGTTTCCAGTACTGATACAAAGTTTCTTAAAGTGATATGTGGCTCACTATGCCTAATGTATTTGTACAAATAACATATTTCATGGTGCATACCTACTAGCCAACTGGGAGTCTGAATTTTAGCACATGCTAGGAGGAAGGTGCCCACCTGGCTACTTTCAGAAAAGCTTGAGCACTGAGTCTCCAATCAGCTTCTCTGGTGGGTAACACTTCACACAAGTTGTCAAACTCATGGCTGGAGGAATTCAGCACGTCCTGTGTGACTCCATTGCGAGAGGACTCTGAAGCTTGTACATGGTTTCCTGCAGATTTTACCCCAGGTGCCACATCATATACCGATGTTACGTTGTAACCTTTCACTGTCATCAGTATTTTAGCTTTGAGTGCACTATATGCTGAATCCTTCTAGTGAATCACCAAACCTGGAAGTGTTGGGGACCTCTGACACACAGAGCGGATCAAAATGTCTATATTGAGATATATAGATTCCAAATAAAAATACTTATTGAATACATACTATGTGGATAGAATTATGTTCAGTGAAACCAGGACATGTAGCCTAGTCCTACTTTAAGAAATTCAAAGTATGGTGACTATGTTTGCACCCAGAAGTGTATAAAAAGAATATTCAATTAATGGAGTCAAAGCAGAACAAGAAAATACAAGAAGGCAATTCAATGGGAGTTTTGCAAATGGAGAACACTTCCTCTTGTTCAAATTATCAGGGAGGCTAGAGACGTGAAAGTTAGTCTTAAGGGAACAAGTAGGTTTGGGCAGGTTATGATATCTGAAGGCAGGAGGAGGAAGGAGCGTTTTGGAAGGCTTCTCTTCTACAGTTTCACTTGAAACTTCTTTTTTTGTAAATAAAATATATTTTTTTATACATCTTTATTATTGAAAGTATTACAGATGTCTCTCCCCAACCCCGCCATTGACATCCTCCTCCCTGTTCCCACCCCCTTCACTGCACTGCTGCCTGTGTCCATTGGTTACGCATAGACGCATATAAGTTCTCTGGTTTCTCTTTTCTCACCCCACCCCCTTCCCCTCCGAGGTGTGTCAGTCTTTTCCCTACTGGTAGGGAGTCGGGATGGCCAAGTGGGCTAAGGAGCCAGACACAAGATATGCTTCACTTAAATTTTTAAAAGTATAGAAGGTATGATAAGGAAGTGAAATATAGAGTATATTAAGGAAATAAAATAGAATAATAAGTATTAGTTATGGTACAAAGTGGAATTTTCAAATGCTCTTGGTTAAACTCTGAATACTTTAAATGACTCACGTATAGCTCAATTCCATGCAAAAATTATGGATTATTATAGGAGGCCCAACAAAATTCTAAAGCACTTTAAAAGTGTTACTCTTAAACTCAGGCACAGAATTTATGTTCTACTGGTCCCTAATTACGTTTTTTTCTCTTCTGCCTCTTCTTTGCTCAGGTCCATCATGAGTGAGAAATGGGACTCAAACTCTTCAGAGAACTGGCATCATAATTTGAGTCTCAATGACATGAAGCCTTATCTGGATGCAGACATCAATATTACCTACGTGAACTACTACCTTCATCATGCTCAAGTGGCAGCGATCTTCATTATTTCCTACTTTCTGATCTTCTTCCTGTGCATGGTGGGCAATACAGTGGTTTGCTTCATTGTAATGAGGAACAAACATATGCACACAGTCACTAATCTCTTCATCTTGAACCTGGCAATAAGTGATTTACTAGTTGGCATATTTTGTATGCCTATCACACTTCTGGACAACATTATAGCAGGTATGTTGACTTGTGTGCAGTGCAAAGATGGTAGGAGAAAAGGCTTGTCCTACCTCCCTGCAGCCATGGCTGGGTCATCTGTTCATTCACATTTATATAACTCATGAAGTTATTCCCCCTCCGTAAATCTAGTACCCACCCTACATCATACATAGTTACGACTATATTATTGACTGTATTCCCTATGCTGTATTGTACGTCCCTGTGACTATTTTGTAACTGCCAATTTGTACATCTTGACTACTTCTCCTTAGAGTATTAACTGAAGGTCACTAGAGAATGAGATCTAGCACACATTACCAAAGACTTTGAATTATTTCATACAGGTCAGGGCACATAGAATGTGATAGAAATATTATTGAGAATATTATAGACCATGAATTTCAAGGAACTGGTAAGTCTGGTTTCAGTTGGGGAATTGTCTTCTATCCAATATAAATAGATATTTAGACCCTGTTGTGATTAGCTAGGGAGATTTCCAATGGTTTTTGATGGGAGATGGAGCAGCCGTCCTAATGATTTCTCAAAGATAGAAGTTTCATCAGGGGTAATTTACACTTTTGCATTAATTGTGTACTTGGGGAATACAAGAAGAGTATGTCTCTAACTCCCAGTACAGTTTTGATACATAGTGCCTGCTTAACAAGTATTTGTTATAGTAACTAATGAATAGTACTCAAGATATTCATATTCCTAATCTATAAGAATAAATGAAACAATAGCAACATATCAAAACATTTAGAGCAGCATGAGCCATATCATAGTTTTTTTCATAACATTCAACATTAGTTGACAGAAGAATAAGAGATTTCCCTATAGAATTTACCCATTTCCTTCCTTTCTCTGCAGTAGGAGTTCAGAATGCCTATTCTTTATAGGTCCTGTGTCTTTGTGTTTTCTATCATTAAATAATGATCTTTATCAAGAATGTTCAATTTCAAGGGACTCTGCTAGACAAAAAGAGAATGAAAGAATTGATAAAAAATGATCATTATTGTTCTCAAGAAACCTATTCACCAATAACTAATGCAGTATTCCCTGTAAATGTATATAATTAAAATTGTTATTTAAAAATTTTCATATGCATTACGCTTGCTTACCTCTGGTTTGCATTCCCAGGAGGCAGCCTCATTCAGCAATTTTTGCCTTTATTCTTGGTAATGACTATCATATTTCTAACCACCATGTTTTCATTATTAGGTGGTATTTTCCAACTGTAGAGCTGTACTTTACTATCACAACCCTCTTCTACCAGATAAGGCTGTTCTCCCTAACAGACTGCCCTGAAATGACAGCACAAGGACAAAAAAACAAAAATACCAGAAACTACGTGTCAGATGCTATTGAATGTGACAAGACTGGCTGAAGTCTTGTATAAGTACAATCACACACATGTATACAGAACCACAAATATACATTCACACTCTTTCCTCCTCTCCTCTCAATATAATTAGATCAGTGTAATCAGAGAATTGCGTGGATTGCTTTTCTCCATTGCCATTGGGAGTGGGATTCTTACAATATCTTGAGAAAAATAATTTTCTAAGACTTGCATGGGAGAATGAGTGAATTTTATTTTCATGGTGTTATATCCCTCGGTTTGCAAAATCCCAATTCCCTTAGGACAGTCCTGGAAGATGTGCAGCTGGGAATTCAGCAGGGCTAAAAGCAGAGCCAGTGTCTGGAGTTTCTGCTCCATGGTGGAGTTGAGTCCAGCGTAGCATCAGGCTAATCACAGTCCATCAGTCCGTTGTTGTGGGGGGTCCACATGGCTCAACTGCAGGAGCATGAGCCCTGCAAGCCAGGAGTCAGGCTGGAGCCCCCAGAGAGCAGAAAGGGCAGGAGGGCCAAGAGGGAGGCCACCCCTTTGTTCAGGAGCTTAAGTATCTCAGGTTTCATTTCCTGCAGTGGCCATGCCTTTTTTGGCCGATTATCTGTTTCCAGGTGTGATTGACAGGCAAGCACCTTCCCATGTCACCCAGACCTTACTGGGCAGGCATCTAAACTGCCTCTGTCTGGTCCCTTCCCCCACTGATCTGCAGGGAACAGACCTAGACAGTGTTAAACTGCAGCTTTCTGGCAAAGCTGTACAGATGGCATGCCCATGTTATCTAGCCTCTCTTTGCTCCTTTTCTGTTAATTAATAACCAGGTTACTACAACTGTATCAATAGTTTTTGATTGAATCAATATTTGGAATATATGTTCCTATTATACATATCTTACCCCTGCTGAGCCAAGAGGAGTGCTATGATAGCAATTTTTCTCTTAGTTTTTTGTTTTCCTGGATTTAATAGGGGTTACATATTTTGATTTATTTAGTTTGGGGTGTATAACTGGTGGTAATGTACCCTCAAATTCTTTTCCAGGAGTGTGTTAATTTCTTGTCTATACTTTCAAGCATAGTAGGTAACCTGTAAATCGCATCCTTTTTCCTGGTGATACCCTCCAGATGCTCGGAGTTTCGTTCCCACCCAGACAGTGCTCTCCAGGCAGGGAGCTCAGCTGCGGCTCTGGACTGTCCCTTCCCTGAGACCCTGGCAATCCCTTTACCTCGACCAGTCCTCTGTTGTCGGAATGCCACCTGTTTTTTCTTGGTTTATTTTTCTGTTATCTTCCAAAGAAAGGGTGAGTTGAGATTAAAAGTCTGAAATCTTGTGGATCTGCACATATCCTTTATTCTGCCCTCATACTCGACGAGTTAGCGATGTAAAGTATTTTAGGCTGGACGTTTTTTCCCTCAAAATGTTTAAAGAGACTACTCTATTGTTATTCTGGAGAAACCTGATGTTACTGTAGAAAAATCTAATGCCGTTTGACTCTTGATTCTTTTACTCCTGACTTGTATTTTGTTTTTCTTCCTGGAAGTTCTTGGGGCTTCGCTTTATCCCCAAGTGTTTTAAACTTCAGGCCATTGTGCTTTGGAGTGTCTTTTTTCTTTTTCATTTATTGTGGTGGACATAAATAGGTCCTTTCAAGCAAAGAAAATGAATTCCCTTCAACCCTGGGGTATTTTCTTGTAGAGTTCCTTTCTGTTTTTCTTTCTTCAACTCCTTTTAATCAGATAGTTGAGATTTGAGTTGCCCTCCCCTTTTTAAAATCTTTTTGTCTTCCATTTTCTGTTTCTTTTTGTTCTACTTTCAAAGATCTTCTTAACTTTCTCTTCCAGACTTTATGTTGAGTTCTTCATTTCTGTTATCATATTTTAAAATCTTTGAGCTGCTTTTATATTCTGTGTGTTTCTTATATCCTCATGCATGTGTTTCATGGATAAAATGTGTTATACCTTTGAGGTTATTAATAATAATAATGTATTTGCCTTTCATATTTCATCTACCTGATTCATATTGGTTTTCTCCTAAATTTCTTTTTTTCCAGTTTGTTTGAGACTCATTTATATTTGTTGTTTTCCTAATGTCAACTGCTATTTAGCTGCTTGTGTTTCAGAAAGAGGCCCTGTGTGGCTTCCTTGAACTTCTGTGGGCATGATGATTCAGGTTAGGACTACCCTCAGCTTCCGGAGTCTGGGCCATTCACAACCATGAACATCTGCATGTCACTGTTCTCGGGAGAATCACTTTCTCCAGAAGGAAATTCTCCTATCTACTGCCATAGGCATATGAAGCTGAATGACCATTGCACTCCAGACTGAGGGGCCAGCGGTATTGCATGCAGAGTGTACTTTCATTTCATTCTCCTGCATCTCTGGGAAACTCACTCCCCTGCACCTAGTGACTCAGAGTCTAGAGACACTGTGCTTCCACCACCTTAACGAGTAGCCTCCTAGGAAAAATCTGATTGCATTTATACGTAATTCAGCCAACCGTGGTGTTTGCCCAACTTGACTTTCAGTTCATCTGCCATCTCAGTTTCTTTGGATTTCTGTTCTTTCTGTCCTAGTACTATCATTTCAGTGGAGTTTGGTGAGAGAAAGAAGATAAATCGTATGCTTATTCTTCCATTTTCAGCCGATGGCTGTTCACACTCTGCATTTTTGTTGAAAAATAATACTGTAACAAACACACACATTTTAGGGCTGGGAAGACATGCTCTCTTTTTTATTATTCATTAGAGTTACTCAAGCTCCTGACACAAATGGTCTGAATGGATGCTAAGTGTGTGTTTGTTTTTTAAAGATATACTTGAATTATTTAGGTTACTGGGAATATTTTTAATTAGGTAAGAATGTTTTAAAAAATAAATTACAGGATATTTTTAAGAGATACATTTTTAAAATCTGAGAAATATGTAGCATTCATCTTTTGGGAAATTAGAATATTAGCTAGTAGAAGAATAATGTTACTTTCCTATAATAGCAGGTGGATGTTTAGAATATCAAACTGCTGTGATAAGTTTACTCATTTTTTTTTATAAACATTCCAGTAACTGAGATTCACTTAATGAAGAATTCAAATAGACGACTTTTGTTCATGCAAAGTGCTCTTTATTCTCATAGTGTGTCTTAGTCAGCTCAGGCTGCTGTCACAAAATACCATTGACGGAGGCTTAAACAGCAGACATTTATTTTATCACCATTCTGGGGGTTCCAAGTTTGAGATCAGGGTGCCAGCATGGTCAGGTTCTTGGTGAGAGGACTTCTCCTGCTTTGTACCCAGCCACCCCCTTGCTGTGTGTTCCCACGGTCTTTCCACAGTGCATGCATGTGGAGAGTCATTCTCTTTCTCCCTCCTCTGATACATCCCATCAGGTGGGCAACACCCTCCTGGCCTCATCTAAACCCAATTACTGCCCAAAGGCTGAATCTCCAAATACCATCGCATTGGGGTTTAAAGCTTCAATATATAAACTGGTGGGGGAGGGGGCAAACATTTATTGCATAAGAAAGTACCTCGGTGGTGATTTCATTACATTATATGTAAATAAATATTAACTTTATTTTACCTGTAATGGCTCCTAATTTATGGGGTACATTCCCAACTTAGAATACCATATTCTTCCTGTTTTATTCATTTAAAGGGCATTATTGTATAAGAGAGACTTGTCTAGACTCTGGAACCATACTGCTAGGGTTTAAATCCTTAATATAATGCTAACCAGCTGTGTGGCAAGGCCTGTGATACTTGTGTGTTTGTTATTTAGTCTATATCAAGAGGAGAATAATAGAGGCTTCAAAAGCCTATTGTGGGGGTTAGATGTGTTAATAGGCAGAGAGCACTATTACATTGCCTACAGTGTAACTACTGTGTATGTCTTACATTGTTATTCCTATACTGCAAAACAGAGCTCTGAAGATACCGATGAAAACAATGGGAAACATTGATTGTTCCATGGATATCATTTAGAAAAGTTATATCAGTCTTGATTCCATGCCTTTCTGTTTATATTTTCAGTGAAATTTTTAAAAGTGATTTTTTCCAAACACTAAATGGTTGCCTTTCCTTTTCAGGATGGCCATTTGGAAGCACAATGTGCAAAATCAGTGGATTGGTTCAGGGAATATCAGTTGCAGCTTCAGTCTTCACACTGGTGGCCATCGCCGTGGATAGGTGAGTCCCCGAAGGTCTGAATCCAGAAGAGTGGGCGTGTCCACAGCCAGTCCCCCTAACTGGAGAAAAACGTGCAATCCGCCTAGCTGGGTTGTGTGTGTACATGAGAAAGAGATAGGATATTATATAGAGATAATATATATGGAGAGAGTGATGAAAAAACATGAAATGTAGTATAATTGTTGACATCAAAAACCTTGATAGATTCTATTTTTAATAGTAATTTGTTGTTTCCATCATTATTTACAATGTTTTAATCTATTTCTAAGAACTAGCACATCAACCTAGTTTATTTGGTTTACAGGTAAAGAGAATAGAATTTAAACATACTTTAACCAGTCTATGCCAAAGTTATGTTTTTTTACATTACGTTTCCAAATTTGCTATGTCCTGTTACTATTATACTAAATTATGTTTGCATACTACTTATTTGTTTATAGTACTATTGCTAAATTATTTTGATGTGGATTTTTATAATAAAATTTATACCTTAATCATATAATATACATGCCATCTTTAGAGCAAATAAAAACCTATAATATCCTTTTCACTTTCTCCTTGAATCTTGAGCCTATCAGGTTCATTTCCACGTTACATTTACTATTAAATGTCCCTAAGTTCCCCTTTCACTGTTTCTAGCATGCCTCCTGAATAGAGATTTAGAAATAAACACTGCTCTTCATTATAAAAAGTAAATGAGGTTAGAAAAATAAATAAACTGTGCTACATTTATTTGATGAATAACTATACAGTGGTTAAAATTAATAAGATAGGTATCGGCACATACTAAAATACCTAAATTCAAAGACATGCAATCTCAACAAAGAAGTTACATAATGATACATACAACATGGTGCCATTTTATAAAACTTAAAATGTTATAGATTCGGGCTATATATAATGTTAAAGATGACTGGGATTAAGTAGATTTACCAAAGGAATTTCAACTGTATCTGTAACATTTTAGGTTTTTTTAAAAGCTGATGAAAATACAATCACTTGCTGCGACTGATGGTTTAATTCACAGTCACTGCCTCTCTTCGCACCCATGCATCTCTCTTCTGTAGTCAGTCATCTATTGCCATATAACAAGTCACTTTCCAAAACAAACCACTCAGTGGTTTAAAATGGCAGCAATATTTCTTATGCACATGAATTTGTGATGTCAGCAGATTCAGCAAGTATAGATTCTCTCTGCTTCGCTTGGCACAAGGTAGAGTGCTCCAAGGCCAGGGCTGAAAGCTTTTCACTTTCATGTTGGTGCCTAGTCTGGAAAGACCTGAACAATGAGGAGATAGAACTGAGGCTCTCAGGCCCTCCGTCTCTACTGGTTTCTCCACCTGGATTCTACAACATGGCAGCTTCCAGGTAGCTGAACTTCTCTTGTGTCGGTCCGAGGCTCTAAACATCTGTGTCCTAGGAGGAAGTACCAGTGAAAAGCATGCACTGTCATTTCTGCATTCTCTTCATTAGAAATGAATTGTTAAGGCCAAACCAAATTCAAGCGGAAGGGAATAGAATTTGGAAGGAATGTCAAAGAAATTGCATCTTGTAAGGCCACCACACCTTTGTGTCTATCTCAACTACTTGTACTTGAATGCTTTTCTCAGGGTCAGCTCTTGGAGGAAGCCAAACTACAAAAAATAAAAACGAACAAACAAAAACTTTCAAACCTATTTCTCCAGACTAAGCCTTTGTCATAAATTTTATTCTTATGTTCAAAATACCGACTGGATAACTTCACCTGTATACCCAACAACAAGCACCTCAAACTAAACATGCCCAGAACTGAACTTCTCTGAACTACAGTCCCTCCAAAAAAAAACAGAAGAAAAACTTAGGTCATTTTTCTTGTCTTCCCCAATCAATGAATGTCAGGATCACTCACCCAATTCAAGTGAAAACCTAAGATTTATCCTTGAGACCTCCTTTTCTCTTCAATTTCTATCCAGTTATTCTTTAAATCCCGTCGGTTCTGGGTGCTGACTCAGAATGGTCCTGACTCAGAAACTATCCTTTGTTGCTTGAGATAGAATACTGATATTATTTTTCTATATAGCTGTGATGTGTGAACTTAACTGTGCCACAGGGTGCCCAGATATTTGGTCAAACAGTACGTGGGGTATCTTTGAAGATATTTTTAAAAATAATTTTAAAAAAAATTTTAGTTACACTTGACACACAATATTATATTAGTTTTGGGTGTACAACATAGCGATCAGACATGTATAACATACAAAGTAATCATCCTGATAAGTCTAGTACCCATTTGACTCTTGGTTATTACAATATTATTGCTTATATTCCCTATGCTTTACTTGACATCCTCATGACCATTTTTAAAATTGGCAATTTGTACATTTTATTAATCCCTTTCCCCTTTTACCCATCCCCCCAAACCACCTCCCATCTGGCAACCATCAGTTTGTTCTGTGTATAAATTTATTACTGTTTTGTTTGTTTGTTTATTTTTTTTTCTTTTTTAGATTTCATATATAAATGAAATCATATGGCATTTGTCTTTTTCTGTCTTATTTCATTTGGCATAATATCCTTTAGGTCCATCCTTGTTGTTGCAATGGCAAGATTTCATTCTTTTTATGGCTGAGTAGTATTTCATTGTATATATGTACCACTTGTTTATTCATTCATCTATCATTGGGCACTTAGGTTACTTTTATATCTTGACCAGTGTAAATAAAACTGCAGTGAACAGAGGGGTGCATTTGTCTTTTTGAATTAGTATTCTTTGGATGAATACCCAGAAGTAGAATTGCTGGGTCATATGGTAGTTGTATTTTTAATATTTGAGGAACCTCCATACTGTTTTCTATAGTGGCAGTACTAATTTACACTCCCACCAACAATGCTCAAGGGTTCCCTTTTCTCCACATTCTTGCCAACACTTGTGTTTGTTGAATTACTGATGATAGCCCTTCTAACAGGTGTGAGGTGATATCTCATTGTGGTTTTAATTAGAAATTCCCTGATGATTAGTAATGTTGAGCATCTTTTCATATGTCTATTGGCCATCTGTATGTGCTCTTTGGAGAAGAAATGCCTGTTCAAGTCATCTGCCCATTCTTTAATCAGATTGTTTATTCTTTTGGTGTTAAGTTGTATGACTTTCTTATATATTTTCAATATTAGCCCCTCATCAGATAGACCATTGGAAAATATCCTCTCTCATTCAGTAAGTTGTCTTTTTGTTGATGGTTTCTCTTGCTGTGCAAAACCTTTTTATTTTTTTTATTTTTTTATTTTTTTCATTTTTTGTTCAGATAGAGTGGGAGGGAGAGAGAGAGGGAGAGAGAGAGAGAGAAACATCGATGTGAAGGGACACATCGACTGGCTGCCACCCGCACGACCAGCCAGGGCCAGGGACAAACTGCAACCGAGGTACGTGCCCTTAGCGGGAACCGAACCCGGGTCTCTCCGGACTGCAGGTCGACGCTCTAACCGCTGAGCCAAACTGGCCAGGGCTGCAAAACCTTTTTAGCTTGATGTGTTCCCATGTTGCTATTTGGGGTCTTTCTTATTTTCATATAAACTTTATACTCCCCCCCCCCGTTGCTTGAGGATATATGTCATAAAAAATATTACTAAGAGAAATGTCCAATATTTTATTGCCTGTGTCATCTTGAAGAAATTTTATGGTTTAAGATCTTAACATTTCTTGTAATACTGATTGGGTCGTGATGAACTCCTTTCGCTTTTTCTTGTCTGTGAAACTTTTTATCTTTACTTTTATTCTAAATGTTCACTTTGCTGGATAGAGTAGTCTTGATTGTAGGTCTTTGCTAATTATCACTTTACATATTTCATACTTATCCCTCCTGGCCTGCAAAGTTTCTGTTGAGAAATCAGCTGACAGTCTTATGGGAACTCCGTTGTAGGTAACTAACTGCTTTTTTCTTGCCACTTTTAAGATACTCTTTTTATCTTTAACCATTGGCACTTTAATGATGATAAGTCTTTGTGTGGGCCTCTTTAGGTTTATTTTGTTTGAAATTCTACACTTCCCGGACTTGTATGAATATTTCCTTTGCTAGGGTAGGAAAGTTTTTAGTGATTATTTCTTCAAATAGGTTTTCAATCATTTGCTCTCTTCTTCTTCTGGTACCACTATGATGTGGATATTGTTATGCTTGATGTTGTTCCAGAGGTTCCTTAAAGTATTCTCATTTATTTGGTTTTTATTTTTTGCTGTTCTGATTGGTTTTCCCCACTACTTTGTCTGATTCTGTCCTCTGCTTCATCTAATCTGTTGATTTCCTCTAACATATTCTTCATTTCAGCTATTATTAGTCTTTATTTCTGACTGATTCTTTTTTATGTTTTCTATCCAGTTTTATGTTTCCTATCTCTTTGTTAATGTTGTCACTGAATTCATTTCCTAAGTTTATTGAGCATCCTTATAACCAGTGTTTTAAACTGTGAGGTTTTTTTTTGTTTTTTTTGTTTTTTTAATGAGATTGAATCAAAAGAGTAGAGTAAATGGTCAGAGTAAAGAAGACTGCCCTCTTTATTATGGCTGGCCCTTATTTAATCAGCTGAAGGCTGACCTTCCTACAAGTAAAAGAAAACTTCTCCTGCTTAGTTTTTTTTTTTTACTTGGAACATCAGTCTTTTCCTTCATCCAGACTTGAAACATCAGTTCTTCTGGGATCTTGAGCCTGCTATCTTTCAGACTGGCACTCGCATCAGTGGCTCTCTGGTTCCCAGGCCTTTTGACTTGAATGAAATGACACTATTGTCTCTCCTAGATCTCCATTTTGCCAACTGAAGGGACTTCTAGGGACTTCTTAACCTCTATAATAGCATGAATCAATTCTTATAATAAACATCTTTCAATATATTTACACATCCTGTTGTTTCTGTTTTCCTGGAAAACCCTGACTAATGTACTTGCCAAGTTTATATTCTAGCACAATTTTAGAAAAATTACACAATATTTCCATTGACTATTTTTAGTCAGGGAGCATTTTCTATCTTGTTCATCTTTTCCCCTGAGAATACATTTACATATGCATATATTTGTTGAATGAATAAATAAATAAAATATTTGAGGTTCTTATAGTTGGTTTACAAAAAGAGCAAAATATCTAGAATTGTGCCTATGAAGTTATCCATAATATAATAGTGAGCAAATATGAGGATTTGCTGATCAGAAGACTAGAAGAAAACTTGGAGGTTAAGACAGAAGGCTTTATACATGCGATGACGTGGTTCTAAAGGACAACAGAGCAGTCAAAGCTCAAGCTAACTAGTCATTATATTAAGTTATATCAGATAAATTAGTTTGGAGTTGCTGCTGGACCATGTAAAAACTCTAAGTTTTCTTAGGGGAAGATCCAGAAAGTAATCATTTTTATAACATTTAAGTTTTATAGAGTCATCACAAAAATCAAAGAAGGTTAAATAGGTGACAGTAATTTGAAAATTATAAAATGTTATACAGTTACTTAATCATATGATTATCTTATAATTAACATAATAAGTATCAGTAATACTAACATCAAGAATCACAATAACAAAATAGAGGTAAAATAAATCAGACTTGCTCTACCTACTGAATTTCTGTTCTCACCACAGGACATTGGGAAGGTGCATAATCAGAATTCATAATGGAAGGTCTTAGACTCTTATAGCTGTGAAGCAAACCACCAAAACACATAGTGGCTTAAAACAATAATTATTTAATATTTTTCATGATTCTGGTTGAGTACCTCTTGTGGTTCTCCTGCTCAGTGTGTTGTAGCTGAAATCAGTCATGCTGCAGCATTACCCTGGGAGCTAAATTGGGGCTGGAACATGCTAGATGGCCAGCCTTTCATGCCCCAGGGTCTTTCTCCACACAGTCTCTCATCTAATTCAAGCTTCTTCACAACCTGGTAGCTAGCTTTCAAGATGAAATATTTCAAAAGTCCAAGCCCCAATATGCGAGTTCATAAAAAAGCTTCTGTTTATGTCATGCTTGCTAATGTCCCATTGACCAAGGCAAGTTACATGGCCAAGCACACAGAATACACAGGAGAGGACCACAGAAGGGCATGAAGAAGAAGCATTTAAGAATATGGGCTCTGGAAGTCAACTACTTGTATAAAAATTATGTGTAATTATGGGCAATATTTTTACCTTTTCTAAGCCTGTTTTCCCATCTTTTAAATGATGAAGCTTAAAGAGATAACTCATGCAAATCAATGGAAAAGAATGGAACAGCATATTACATATTCATGTTTAATATATAATAGTTACCACTATTACTTTTGTTAAGAACAGTGTATGATATACTTTACTTATTCATATTTTCAATTGAAATTTATCTCATAAAAATTACAGAAGTTGGCAATCATGCCTTTCTTCTGCTAATGCTAACTTTCTATATTTTTGAAAAGAATGTGGGAATTACTTAAATAAATTTAATTCACAAGTCAGTCAGAAATTATGAGGCACTGCCTCAACTGATATTTGCCTTTAATTACAGGTTTCGATGTGTTGTCTACCCTTTTAAACCAAAGCTCACTATCAAGACAGCATTTGTCATTATTGTGATCATCTGGGTCCTGGCCATTGCCATTATGTCTCCATCTGCAATAATGTTACATGTACAAGAAGAAAAATATTACCGAGTGAGACTCAACTCTCAGAATGAAACCATGCCAGTCTACTGGTGCCGGGAAGATTGGCCAAATAAGGAAATGAGAAAGATCTATACCACTGTGCTATTTGCTACAATTTACCTGTCTCCCCTGTCCCTCATTGTCATCATGTATGGAAGGATCGGAGTTTCACTCTTCAAGAGGACGGTGCCTCACATAGGCAAGCAGAACCAGAAGCAGTGGCACGTGGTGCCCAAGAAGAAGCAGAAGGTCATCAAGATGCTTCTGATTGTGGCTCTACTTTTTATTCTCTCCTGGCTGCCCTTGTGGACTCTGATGATGCTCTCAGACTATGCCGAACTGTCCTCAAATGAACTGCAGGTCATCAATATCTACATCTACCCTCTTGCACACTGGTTAGCCTTTTGTAATAGCAGCATCAACCCCATCATTTATGGTTTCTTCAATGAGAATTTTCGCCGTGGTTTCGAAGATGCTTTTCACCTCCAGTTCTGCCGAAAGAGAGCACAGTCCAAGGAAACCCATGCCCTAAGAGCTGAAAATCATGTGGTCATAAATACATCTCATCAGTTAGCCCATGAACCTACAATCCAAAACCCACATGAGGAAAATTTGCTTTAGAGAAAGTGCTGAAAACACCAAACAGAAATTGATGGAAGAATTAGCAGGAGCAACCAATAGCGATGAGACTAAAAAAAGAGCTAGTGTGTGATGATGTCAACTCTACTGTTATATTGAAATACTATTGATACCTATGGTTTTGTAGTTCAATTGTTTCTAAGGACGTTTTAAAGAAAAGATGTATGGAAAGCCCTCTCTGGAAAAAAAATGTAAGCAAAATGGTCTTATGTTCATAACCAATCTTACGGTATGTTAAATATATAAAGTGACTAATATATGTTTGCCTGGATAAATCTATTTTCTAGGATAACATTTCAAAGCCTGACCCTTTTCAGCTTAACTATTTGTGTATGAGACAAACAAGCATGTGTATTATATCTATTGATCCACATAGGCGCACACACACACACACACACACACACACACACACACACACAAGGGCCCCATATGGTGATAAATCTGTAGTTCCTTGCATGAGAGTACATTCCGTCAATTCTCCCTTTGCTTTTGTATTTGAAATTTTAGACAAAAAATTATCTCTGTGCTTTTAAAATGTACTTATCTTTCTTAGAAACAAAAACTACAATAGCAAATAAAGGAACATTGTATTTTTTTGTATTAAAAGTTGACTTTTTTTCTTTTAAAGAATACAGCTATAATTGGTGAAATCATAGCATTGTTCCATAGAAATTATTGTTGCTTTTGAAAATATTTTTATAAATGAAGTTTATGTCCTAGCTGAGCCCATCTTCCTTATAAAGGTGATTCAGGGCCCACTTTAACCCCCTTGTTAATAGCATCGCTGACATAAAAAAAGCAAGTCTTTCAATAATGGAGCAGTTGGCAGAATGGCAGCTCTGCTTTGAAGAGCTTAATCAGAGGTACTCAGCAGTCGTGCTAAGACTCCCATAAGTCTGTGCAGAGCAAAACCAATTATTCCAACTTTTCTACCGAGTACATTTAAATCCAGCACTCCTACTGGCTTAGTTAATTAGTGCTACTGTTATAAAGAGAATTGCAACCCCCTGGATTCTTCTATGTTACAATTATGTTGATAATAGTTGTAAATGCTAGCTTTTAGGGTGACATAAATCCCTAGAAAATTGGGAATTATATAATAGCAAATAGTCTGGCAAATAAAAATCAATCTCTGGTCTTGGAACTATTGTGTTTTTCCAGTCATTTATGTAGTTCAAGCTAAAACCTTTTCAATATTAATAGGCCTTGGAGAAAATAATTGTTGAGTTTTTAATTGATTTGAGATTTGTGATATTCGAATATGCAAATGTTATTTTCTGCACTGAAGGAGGGAAACTTTTTGAAGTTTTATTGTCCAGTCTTCCAAATTGTGGTTCGTGTGTCTGAGGAGCAGTTAAAACCATACGCTGAAGTACTAGTGCTGGGCCACACAGAAGGCTACAGCGAGAGGCCTGCAGAGCTAGAGCTCCAAGACTCATCTTCCCCAAAGTTCAAAAGCAGGGAGTTCTAGGTGGCTAGGAGCAGGGCAGAGGGTGTTTTAGGGAACTGGGGGAGAAGTCTGTGTTTCTCCTGTCTCAGAAAACACCTCGAGCAACCAGACTTCTGGACTTGAGCAGATGACTGCAACTTTCTTAAAGGCTTTCCTTCTGCACAATAAACTCATACATTCTCCTCGTGACCTTGGAGTTATCGCCTCCTGCTTGACACAGAAACAGTATGTCAGCAGCGTACAATTGTATTATGAGAACAAGAGGTGCTTGGCAAGGAGAACAGTTGACATGTGTAAGCGAACTATCACGAGTCCAACTCTAGTTTCAAGTATAGAACTTGAGCATATTCCTCTGCCCCAATGTACTGAAATACTGTTTACAGTTGGTGTACTTAGATATTGAAGATTATTTTGTTAGAGACTATCACTTTCTGATGGGTATCCTCACATTCTACCGGTTCCTGAAAACCATCTTAATTAAATCCCCTACATTTGTCTGTTACCTATCTACCATTTTATTACCACCAATTATTACCTATTTCCTAAAGGTTGCAAAAGTCTTTTCACTGAACCCCATCTTGGCTTTCAGTTTTCTCTTTCAATTCCTTTTATAGAGTCATTTTCCTGAAATGGAGGGTTAATTTGTTTTCCTTTGTAAAAATACCTTCAGAAGCTCTCTGTCCCATAAAGCACATACTACAGACACTTGAAGCTCACCTCAGCCTGACTCTTGTCCCCTGGTTGTGTCTCCAACCCAAACTGTTTTCTGCTCTCCAGTTAAACCAAGATGGTCAGCCTAGATTATTGTATTTTTTTTCATTTATGATTTATTCTCTGCTTTATTCCCCCAGCTGCCTATCTACCCTTTGTCCAAGATCTATTACAAAGCTATGTCTCAGAAAGTCTGTTTGTATTCTTACAGCAGAGGTGTTTACTTCCTCTTCTAAGCATTGTGCACCTCTTGTATGAAAACTTCAGTTGTATTGTAATTACTTTGTGTTGGTCTTGCAACTAGAGTATAAATTTCTCAAGGACATTGACTCCCTCCCTTAAGCATTGTGCACCTCTTGTATGACAACTTAAATTGTATTGTAATTGTTCTGTCTTATCCTTGCAACTACAAAATAAATTCAAGGGATATGATGAATTAAGTCTTACTGGTATTTAGATGCCCTACAGTGTGGATCACAACAGCAACAATAATAAGAACTCAGTTTCTTATTGAGGATTGTATGCCAAAAATTTTACATACATTTGTTTTGTTTATTCCCATTTTATAGGTGTTAGAACTAGAATGCAGAGACAGCAAGTAACTTATCTAAAATTGTATAGCCAAATTCTGAGTAAGCTCTGAACAGAACACAGGTCCCCATGTAGTTCAAAACCTGTGCTCTTTCATCAGATTGTACTTCTAGATGGAGCTTCCTTGAATGTTCTGCATCAGACTTGTTTTTTCACTTCTAAACGTCTTTTATAAACATGTACCCACAAGCAGCAGAGTTACCAAAAAAAGAAAAGAAATGATGTGTTTTCTCATAAAAACTGTAGGGAAACAATATAATGATGAATAATGCATAACACATTTCAGAATACTTAGATACTTCATTTAGAAATACACTGTTAGACCATTTTTTTAATATATATCCATTTTACTTCTGTCAAAGACTACAAAGACAGCGAAGAAATTAAAGAAAATCAGGAAGAAAGAAAAGTGACTTTATGACAGAGATTTGATGCAGTTGAACTTCAGGTAGACATATTTTCCATTGAGCTTAGGGATAGCTGAGAATTGATACCATTTTATAAACAAACTTTTATTCCAATAACATGAGACACGATCTTTAAAGTAATGCAGCTGTCTTCATAAGCTTCCCAGGTGAACTGGTGTTACTGTTTTATGATGACACCCTTACTCGGAGTGTCTTCTCCACTGAAAAGCCAGTACTGTCTGACTAATTCAGAAACCTTTGTGTAAGCCCATATGGAGCTGTACAATACTGAGTAGCAAGTAATGGATCTTTTCTCCTTTACACCTGAAAAACTACCAGTGAAACATTCTGGATAGCACAGTTTACCTTTCCTCTGAGAGCTGCCACATTTGGTGCAGCTATTTGACAATGTCATCAAAGGTTCCATGTATTTTTCCACTCTCTCATCTTTGATATATTTACTTGTCTCCTGGTTAAAAGATGGCTGCCCCAAAAGAAAGAGTAGGAGAACTGCCAGCCAGGTCTGTTTGAGATAATTAGCTGATCCTGAGGCCAGTGAGTACTTAACAGGTGTTTTTCCCTAAGAGACTCTTACTATCAAAGCACAATGATTCATTTTAACACCATAATGTACAAAAAATGAGTTAACTACTCATGAGGACAATGTATATAGAATATTTTATGAAGATCTTGTTCTTTTCTGTCTGATTTATTTCACTTAGCCCAATATGCTCAAGATTCATTCATGTTGTCGCAAATGGTAACATTTCATCTTTTTTATGGCTGGGTAGCACTTCATTGTGCATATGTACCACAACTTCTTTTTCCAGTCATCCGTGGAAGGACATTTAGGTTGTTTATATGTCTTGGCTATTATAAATAATACAGTCGTCCCTTGCCACTTTGCACTTCAACTTTCACAGCATCACTCTATATACTATATATACTTCACTATATATAGTATGGTATAGTATTTGAAAAAACCACAATAGAGTGAAGCCTTGAAAGTTGAAGCACGAAGTGGCGAGGGATGACTGTATATAAATAAAGAATCCTCCTTTGTGGAAATTCATTTATTGCGGTAGAGTTTGGAACTGATTAACCATGATGAATGAGGGCCGACTGTACTGCAATGAACATAGGGGTACATATATCTTTTTGAATATGTGTTTTCAAATTTTTTAGGTAAATACCTAGAAGAGGGATTACTGATTCACATGGTAACTCTGTTCTTAATTTTCTGAAGAACATCCACATTGTTTTACATATATTCCATAATGGCTGTACCAGTTTACATTCTCACCAGCAGTGTATGAGGATTCCTTTTTTTTTCCATATCCTCTCCAACACATTTTATTTCTTGTTTTATTGATGATAGCCATTCTAATGGGTGGGAGGCAGTATCTCATTGTAGTTTTGATTTGCGTTTCCCTTATAACTGGTGACATTGAGCTTCTTTGTTTTTTTCCCCATGTGTCTGTTGGGCCTCTGTATGTCTTCCTTGGAAAAGTAGCTCTTCAGGTTCTGTGTCCATTTTTTAATTGGATGGTTTGTTTTTTTTCTTGTTGTGTTGTTTGAGTTCTTTATCTATGTTAAATATTAGCCTCTTATCAGAGGTATCATTTGCAGATATTTTCTTCCATTTGATTGTTTGAATTTTCATTTTGTTGATGGTTTCTTTTGCTGTGTAGAAGTTTTTAGTTTGATGTGGTCCCATTTATTTTTATTTTTTAATGTTTTTATTGATTTTTTAGAGAGAAATGGAGGGGAGGAGAAGTTGAGAGATAGAAACATTGATGTGAGAGAGAAACATCAGTCAGCTGCCTCCTGCATGTCCCCCACTGGGGATCAAGCCTGCAACCTGGATATGTGCTCTGACCGGGAATCCATCTAGGACCTCTCAGTCCATGGGACAACACTCAATCCACTGAGCCACACTGGCTGGGCAAGTCCCATTTATTTCTTTTTGCTTTTTTCTCTTTGCCCTTGGGTCAAGTTTACAAAGACACCATGTGAGGCCAAGGCCCGTAAGTTTAGTGCTTTTGTTTTCTTCTATGTATCTTATTGTTTGAGGTCTTACATTCAAGTCTTTAATCCATTTTGAATTAATTTTTGTTTATGATATCAGATAGCAGTCTAGTTTCATTCTTTTGTATATGGCTTTCCAGTTTTTCCAACACCATTTATTGAAGAAAATTTTTTTCCTGTTGTATGTTTTCGGCTTCTCTGTTGAAAACGAGTTGCCCACATATGTGTGGATTTATCTATGGGCTCTCAGTTCTGTTCCATTAGTGTATGTGTCTGTTTTTCTGCCAATACCATACTGTTTTGATTACTGTAGCTTTGTGGTTAGTTTGAATTTAGTGTGTGTTATACATTCTGCTTTGTTCTTTTTGTCTCAGGATTGCTTTGGCTATTTGGGGGTCTTTGTGGTTCCATAAAAATATGAGCATTTTTATTCTATTTCTGCAAAAATGCCATTGGGATTTTGACTGCATTAGGATTGCATTAAGTCTGTATTTTGTTTTAGGTAATATGGCAATTTCAACAATGTTAATTCTTCCAATCCATAAACATGGAATATCTTTCCATTTCTCTGTGTTTTCTTCAATTTTTTCAACAGTCTCATGTAGTTTTTAGTGTATGGCTTCTTCACTTCTTTGTTAAGTTTTTCTCCAAGGTAATGTATTCTTCGTGTTACAATTGTAAATAGGATTGTTTTCTTCATTCCTTTTCCTGATATTTCATTGCTAGTATATAGGAATGCTACAGAATTTTACATATTGATTTTGTAGCCTGCACCTTTATTGTCTTTATTTATTGTTACTAGTACTGCTTAGGATTTTTATGAAGAGTTGCTAAATCTAAATAGACTGTCATTAGTAAGGAAATTGAAACAGTAATCAAAAACCTCCCAAAAAGCAAAAGTCCTAGACCAGATGACTTCATTGACATATTCTGCCAAACATTAGAAAAAGATTTAATAACCTATCCTTCTCAAATTCATCCAAAAATGAAGAAAAGAGACTACTTCTTAAATTCTTTTATGATGCCAACATTACCCTGATACCAAAACCAGGCAAGAACAATTTAAAAAGAAAATTACAGGCCAGTATCTCTGCTGAACATAGATACAAAAATCCTAAACAAAATACTAGCAAATTGAATACAATGATACATTAAAAGAATAATAAATACAACCAAGTATGGTTTATTCCATGGGTTCAGGGATGACTCAACATCTGCAAATTGATCAATGTGATATACGCATTAACAAAATAAAGGATAAATATCATGATCATATCAATAGATGTAGAAAAAGCATTTGACAAGATACAGCATTTATTTTCAATTAAAATACTCAACAAAATGAGTGTAAAAAAAAAGTACCTCAACATAATAAAGACCACCTATGAGAAACACTCAGTTAATACCATACTCAATTGTGAAAAACAAAGCTTTACCTCTAAGATCAGGAATAAGACTCTAGGCACTGTTATTCAACATAGTACTGGAAGTTCTATGTCAGGCAAGAAAAAGAAATAAAAGGCATCCAAATTTGGAACGAAGAAAAACTGTAACTATTACAGATGACATGATTTTATATATATATATATATAAAACCTTAAAGACACCACCAAGAGCCCTGGCCAGTTGGGCACAGCGGTTAGAGCATCAACCTGCATACCAGAGAATCCAGGGTTTGGTTCCCGCTAAGGTCGCATACCTTGGTTGCAGTTTGTCCCTGGCCCCTGTTGGGGTCATGTGGGTGACAACTAGTCAATGTGTCTCTCTCACATTGATGTTCTCTTTCTCTCTTCCTGCCTCTCTCCCTCCCACTCTATCTGAAGATAAATGCAAAAAATATCTTCTGGTGAGGATAAAAAAATAAGAGACTCCCCCAAGAGACTATCGATTAAGTTTTAATCATGGATCTTCATGTCATGTGACCAATAGCTGAGATAAATTTAACAATATCTAATAAATACAACATACAATGATTAAAGGAAAAGAATACATCATAAAATTACTATTTAGGTAAGGGAAAAATAACATGTAGTGATTACTGTTTTGTGGTATACTTTATGGCCAAATCTGAAGAATTTCTATTACTAGAAAAATACATAATAAAAGCAGCCTAATTCTTATTGATATAGATTGGAGAGTGTGCTCTGGGAATTATGTTAGTGGTTTAACAACCTCAGCTCATTTATTTATTTGACATAAGGTTTTTATCTGTTTACATTCTTACAATTCCATGGGCTAGCAACCAAAGCCATAGGTTTTCTCACGTTAAAGTTCCTCGGCTTCTGGTCTCTTTTATTCTCCTAACCCTTAGCTTAATGAACACTTGAAACACCTCACCTCTTCCAATATATTTCTGTATTAGTTGGATCTCTTTATGTTGCAAGTGAACTAGAAACTGCACTTAAAATGTTCTGTAAGGACCAGAGAGGTAGTAGTGAACCAGAGAACCACAATCCTACATTCTGCTGCTTCACTTGGAACGTATTTATCAGTTCAGATTTGAACACCAGACTGTGAGCTCCAGACCTCGCCTTTCATTCACCACTATACACCAGCACCCAGAACAGAACCTGGGATATAGGCGGTGTTCCTATGTTAATTGGAATAACACACATGAACAAGAATTTGGTCCTGAATTCTTTAAAAGCTTCATGAACTCTTTAGAGACAAAGCAAAACCTAATATATCCACTAATTCAGCCATCCGATGAGTGGGCTATAAAGATAAATAAGATGTGGCCTTTGGGAAGTTTACATTCTGGTAGAGAAACAGCAAAGGCCAAAGCATAGAGGTGCAGAAGGCCTAGTATATTTAAGAAACTACAAGTATTTTGATGTGACTGGAGCAAGTGGGAAGATAGTAAGAGATGAAACTGAAGAGATAGGAAAGGTTGGGCATATAGGATCTAAGGATTTTTTAAATCCTGACAGTAACAAAGGAAAGTGGGGGGTGATAAAGATGGAATTAAAAAAAAACAAAACTTTCTGGCCCTGGCTGGTTTGGCTCAGCAGTTAGAGCATCGGCCCCCAGACCAGAGAGTCCCAGATTCGGTTCCAACTAAGGGCACATACCACAGTTGCAGTTTGTCCCTGGCCCTGGTTGGGGTTGTGTGGGTGGCAACCACTCGATGTGTCTCTCTCACATCGATGTTTCTCTTTCTCTCTTCCTTCCTCTCTCCCTCCTGCTCTATCTGAGGATAAATGCAAAAATGTCCTTGAGTGAGGATTAAAAAATAATAACAATAAAAAATAAAAATAAATAAAACCTTTCTGTAAGAAAGAAGGGAATTTCTTGTCTCATATCACCTGAATATCCAAATGGTAGGTGACTCAGTTGTGACTTGATCCAGGAGCACAAAGGATGTTGGCTGAAATCTGTCTATCTCTTGGCTCTGGTTTTTCCATGTTCACTGAATTCTCAGGCACACACTTTCCTTGTAGCAGCTAGCTGGATTCTGACAGTACCAGATTCAAACCTTAAAAACATGGAAATTTTAATAAATAAGAACATTGTGTCTTTCTGAAATAGTTTTCATATAAATCTGATAATTAGATCCTACTAGATTGGATCCAGGTTCATATTCTTCTTGTGATAAAGCATTTTGTCTGGTGAGATTAAACATTGACAGCTTCATTCCCATCCTTGTGTGAGACTAGCCCCACACAAACCACATGACCTTAAAATGAATGCCTTCTACTACATGCCCTGCCCACCACCACCACCAAAAAAAGTGTGACATTACTACCAGAAAAGTGGAAATAGATGTTAATGCTGAACAAATAATAAATGCCTATGACAAACATAAGTTTCTCACTTTGTTTTTGGTTTTTTTCTTCATTGATTTTTAGAAAAAGAGGAAAGGAGAGGGAGAGAGAGAGAGATAGAAACACTGATGAGAGAGAATATTGATTGGCCACCTCCTGCATGCCCCCCATGGGGATCAGGCCCACAACCTGGGCATGTGCCCTGACTGGGAACCGAACCAGCAACCTCTTGCTGCATGGGTTGATGGTCAACCACTGAGCCACACCGGCTGGGCAAGTTCTTCACTTTGTAACTTCATACTCAACTCTCCTAGGATTATGTTCCTTCAAGGGGCAATGAAGACGGTAAATAATAGTTTACTATAGGAAAATAGTACTTTTTGTTCTTAAATAGGCATTTAACCACATATTATCCAGTGTTTCTCTCAGCTGTGGAACCAATGAGGACAGACTCAGAAGTCCATCATTATCACAGACGTGGAAATGTGCTTCTTCACATTGCCAGCCGCACGGTAGCACAGATGCACCCGGTCCCCTTCCGGGATTACTGCTGGGAGATCAGCGTTCACGGTCCAGCCTCCCTCCTCTCAGAGGATGTTTATTTTGAGCGAGGAAGAATGTTAACAGGGATGAGGGTGGCAATGTCAAAACTGATAGCCAATGGACAGAGAAACCTAGCCTGAGATACTTTTGAATTTTCAAAACGAGGAATTCTTAAGCAAACCATACAGAATCCTGTCCTCATTCCAAAGACTGCAATTCAACCGATTTAGACAGTCTGAATCACACTAGATAGCATGTTCTAAGTAATTAAGAAACTATATTATCTTAGTTGATTTTTAATCTAGTGATGGTACTTATGAAAACACTATTCTATAAGGGTTATTTATTTTAAAAGAATATTTTTAAATGCTTAATAATATATAATAGAAGAAAACTATTCAAAAATCATGCCAAGTTGTTAACAAAAAATCTAAAAGGCCATTTTGAAGTGATAGTTACCTTGTATTAAGACCTGACTCTGTGACAAGTAGTGTGATAAGTACTTTATATTCACTACTGCATTTAATTTTCACAATAACTGAAAAGTATATATTACCTACATTTCACATATGAAAAAAATGAAGACCAGAAAGTCCAAATAAAGTCACCCAACAAATAATTTTGAAACCAATATTTAAACTCAGGAGTGTCTAATGACAGAACCTATGGAAATAACCCATTTATTTTAGAATATCCTTTTAAGAATTCTTGTTTGCTGGTAAACAAGTATCCTAAACTAAAAATAACATTAATGCTCATTGAGGCAGTTCAGTATAGATCAAGAGCAGAGACTAAAGTTTTAAGCATTGGAATTTTAACTCTGCATCTTGCTAGCTATATAACTATGGGAAATTTACTAAGCTTTTCTATGACTCATTTTTCTTATTGATGAACAAGAAATTGTACATTTATAACATTATTTATAGAGACTAACATTATCTGATACATATAGAAGATTGTGGCTGTTATCAATATAAGTAGCAAATAATTTCAAGATACTTGAGTTTGTATGTACATAAGGCTATACCAACTTTATTATTTATACCCAAAGACCACAGACATTAGTGTAAAGATAGTCCATTAAGTTTATCAATATTTAAAAGCCTTAAATAAGCTTAATAAAACATAAGTAAATGTTTTACAGTCTTAATTACTTAAATCAACCATGTTTTTATTAGAGCACATCTCATCTTGTAATATTCAAACATTTTTTCACCTTTTTAGTTATTAAATTTTAGTTCTCTAAAGAAAATTATTCTTTACATGTTCATATGATTTCTTTTTGGACTGAGTGTATTTCATTCCGTTGTCATGGTGCAGCTCATAAGTTATAGGAAGTGTGTATGTTATTAGATAAATATTCTAATGTATTCTTTATAAAGACAGTTTTGAGGAAACTTGGACAATTACAAGACATCTCTGTGAAGTTTTATTACTCTAGCAAGCACACTGTTGTGGAAACATTTTAATATAAGTCTTAAGACATGGAAATAAGATTATCTCAACCTATCAGAAATAAATACACACGTAAATTATTCTAATTCTGAAATCTAAAATAGTGAAAACAATTTGCAAGTTCTTAAAATTAGAAAATCATTCAAGAGTAAGTAAAACAAGACCAAATTTAAGAAATAGACAATTAATTAAATTTGCTATCATATGATACATAATAATAAAATTTAGTAACATTACTTAATGTTGGTCAAGTATTTTATTATTCCAAATAAATGCAGTAGTATGTGGCAGAATATATAGTTTTAATATATATGTAATTATATATTATTTACATATATATTTGTAAAGTAATGTCATTCACCATGGTACACAGCGAACAAAAAAAAAGTAGAGTGAAATGGTGTAAGTAATGGAAATATTAAAGAAAACATCTCAGTGATATATTAAGGGTAGAAAAATATATTGTAGTGAAACTATAAATTCAAATCCCAGCCTTGCTGCTTACATATTGTACAACTTTTGACATGTTAGTCAGCCCCTCTGGGGTACTTGCCAGAATTGTGTATAACCAGTGCATCCCTTTGTTGAAATGTAGAAACAGAATCACAGAGTATAGGACTCTGAGAAAGGCTTAGACAGAACCAAGGATAGCTTCTTCTTTTTATAAAGAAAACTTCCTTGTTTGCAAAATATCATGAAGAAAGCAGGCCCTGTAGTTTATAAGTAAAGGCTTAAAGGCACTGGAATAGTGGATTGTGACCTATTGATAAGTCTAATAATCTGTCCTTAGTTTAAACTCTAATGTGGACTTTAAGGCTAGAAAACGAAAAAAAAAAATCCTTTAAAATTGCAACAAGAATTATTACAGTTAAATAAAACCTCTTCAAATACTGAAGTTTGCTAAATTAGAATAGAAAACAAGACACTTTCATTAACAGGATATTTAGTGATCTAGGATTATATTGATGCTCTGTTTCCAAAGTTATTGGACTTATTCATTTAATTAATTTGTGAGCATGATATAACTTTTAAAATATGGGGTGGGAGATATAATGAAAAGAAACACTAGAGAATCTTGCAATCTATTCAAACCACATGATTGTCTTTAAAAATTGCAAGAAAAGTATAATTAAGAGTGATATTGTACAGCCTGGTGCTCTGAATAGACTATTTCATGTGTGTCCTTGCAACTCCCATAAAATTTGACGCAGTCTCAAAAATATGCGAATTGGTGTAGTTTACAAACTTGAATCTCTGAATTAAAGCACCTTGTATCTTTTTGGGGAAAACTTTTTTTTTTAAGGAGAGCAAAACAACTATAGAGAAAGAAGAAGTTGAAGCATTCCACCAAAGAAAAATTTTAGAAAACTAAGGATTTCCTTGACCATCATTATAACGTTTGGCATAGAGAGCATGTGCAGAGCAGGTCTTCAGTTATGTACTGCAAGGCCACTTCATCAGCACTGTTATTTCTTTAGATCACCCCTCTGGACATCCTAGTCAATTCACTGAACTGTGAATTGAGCGGTGTGCCATGTCCTTCCTGAAGTGCTGCTTCACCTCTAGGCTGAGCTGCCTGGAAGAGGTCCTCAGGGCTGGGAAGGACAGCAGAAAAAGTTCAGTGCCATTGTCTAATAATTCTGGGCTGGAAATCCCACTCTTTTCTTTATTCCTATTGTTGAGAATCCGTGAAAAAGTTCTGAATTAAATGGAATTTGGTGCCTAAGGTTGACAAATAACAGTAGTGTTATTTCCTCTTTATTCCACCATTATTCAGCTTCTCAAAGATAATTTAATTAATTAAATAAATAAACACTTCTGATCACTAATATGTGTGAAGAATGAACTATACCAGGTTCCAGAGATTAAAAAAATAAATAAAACACAGAGTGGTGTCCAAGCGGCTCGGAGTGCTTGGAGACGATGAGCAGGCAGGCAGACAGCTGTAGTGCAGGAGGGGAAGTGCCTTCAGGTGAACTAGACGAAGAATTACTCAGAGGAGGCAGAGTCCAGAATGTCTAGCTCCTCCTGAAGGAGGTAAGGACATTTTCTCCAAAGGGGGGGCATTTAACTCATGCTGAAGGCAAAAGAAACAGAGGCATAAATAGGTTGCAGGAGAAGCCAATCCTAGCTAAGCAATGAGTTGGACATAGGACATAGGAAAGAATCCTGGTGTGTTCACACAAGGGAGAAGTGAACTGTGGCAGGAATATGACAGGAAGAAGGAGGAATCAGTCTGAGAGGAAGTTAGAACCAGATTTTAAATGGCCTTCTATACCGGCTAAGACACATCGTCTTCCCAGTGTGTGTAGTCTTATTCTACTTTTTTCTTTTTCTTTTACTATTTCCATATTTATCTTCCTCTCCTTTTCTTCCTCTTGAGATCTTTTCAGAATAAAGCATGGCTACATTTAGTCACAGCACTTTGCTTACTTTGACCCTCCTTGCAGAGTGGATTTGATTCGGTAAAAATGCACTTGCTGCCTTTGCACAGCCAACCTCAGTTAAACCCCTTTCCAAGTGGAGTGTGCAGTGCATTCAGCTACATAGCTGACCACCATGGTCTGTGCCAAGTGACGCCAGTTAAAGAAAAATGAAATACAGAATGGGGCAAAAGTAGGTTTACAGTTGTGAATATGCAAAATACAGAGTTTATTTTTGCATTATTGTTTATTAATTCTTGTGTTATTTTCCATACAAGCGACTGTAAACCTACTTTTGCCCCCACCTTGTATATTTAATCAGTGAGCTGAGCTCAGATCAAATGTGATTGTTGCACCCAGAGGCCTGCAGACTCACTCTGTGGACTCATTCTTCTCTATCCTCTGAGAGCATCTCTAGTAGGTCCCACACCATCTCTGGTCATTCTCAATTAATAAATAACCTGTTTTTCTGGGTATTAAAAATTTAGTCTAATCAAGTATAATTTTAAAACCCTCTTAAATATGACTGCTTCCCCCAGCTCATGTGCACCCAAAGCAGGGAAACCTACAGTGGGCAGTGGAAGTGTGATCTGACTCGATTCCTCCTTCATCTCCCACACTGGCCAGCTGCTGTGTGGCTCCCCCAGGATCGGGTAAGAAGACACTGATTAACATGTTTGGGATGGAGAAGAGGTAGGGAAGCAGAAAATACTTACTTGATGTGTGAAAGTGTCTTGCTGTGATTTGGCTTCATGGACCTTCTGTGTGAGAGATACACAGTTTGGGCCAATTTATTGGCTAATTTAGTCCCATAAAGAATACAGATGGCTGCCCTGGCCGGTTTGGCTCAGCGGTTAGAGCGTCGGCCTGCGGTCCTGAGAGACCCGGGTTCGGTTCCCGCTAAGGGCACGTACCTCGGTTGCAGTTTGTCCCCGGCCCTGGTCGGTTGTGCGGGTGGCAGCCACTCGATGTGTCCCTTCACATCGATGTTTCTCTCTCTCTGTTCCTCTCTCTCCCTCCCACTCTACCTGAACAAAAAATGGAAAAATGTCCTCGGGTGAGGATTAAAAAAAAAAAAAAAAAAGAATACAGATGGCTATTTCCTGGCTAGAGCGAGGCCTCGTCCCTCTAGCCACTTCTGTGCATGCTCAGATTCTGCTTTGACCCTGCCTATCCAGCCTCATCTTCTTTGGCGTGATGCCACTCAATAGATATTTATTGAATGGAATAGAAATATGGTTTTGTATAATGCTTGCTGTTATAAACCTATGTCTATGGACTAAAAGAGCATTTTAAATGGAAAAGAAAAAATGTCCACACTCTTGCCTCTGGGCGTTTCCAGTAGCTGTTATCTCTGTCTGCCTCTAAGTCTCCTCTTTGGAGCTTCATAGCTTGTTCCCTTGCCTTGTAAGGACACTTACCCCATGTACAGAGCGCTTCCCCTGAAGATACCAAACCCGAATTCTATGTTTCATTACAACTGTTCTAACCAGCTGAAGTTACTACAGGTCTAGGAACTCGGAGGAGTCTTGGTGTGCCAGAACCTTACTGGGCCTAATTGAAGACTCTTTTCCCAACCAAGACCTGTGAACTCAGTGGCGCCTCAACAAAGTGTTTGTTTCCAGTCCTGTGTGAGCAGGTCCACCGTGACATTCCTGCAGCGGTGCCAAAACCAGGCTTTCCTTCCACACACAGACATGTTAAATGTTCCATACAGGTTTAATTCAAAGAGTAAACTGGGGAAATTATGCTTTAAAACTAAATTGTGAAAAATGTTTACAAATTTTTGACAGCTTTTGTGATTTTATATATATTTACAAAATCACATACATATTTTCTTTCCTTGATACCATTGCCATTATAATAAACCAAAATAAAGCTTTCAAAATAATAGTACAAGAAACCCAATTTACTTCTGTGTACATTTTGATGAAATTGTACAAATTTACACCAAAAGAGACATCTTTGTTTTAAATGTTGTGCTTAGCAGAGAATCTGTAACAGAACAAGATGAGCTAATTATGGAAATTACATTGAATTCAGTTGACTTGAAATTTCACAGTGCTGTGTGTGTTTGCATGCATGTGTTTTTCTAAATAATCCCCAAATATCTACTAGTATCTTTGTTAGAAGAAAACATTTTTAACAGAAATACCTTCCTAAGGTGAAAGACTCCATTGGTTTTACAACATAAAAAGGCTTTAATATGAGATTATTGAAGATATCTTAAATTTTATTTGCTTTCTGATTTCTTTTCAAACGTCTGTAAATCCCCTTTGAAGATATGTATTTGACCAGGCCATTCCCTAATTAATAATTAATGATAATTCCCCAGCATCTGCATAATGAAGCCCAAAGTCTGCATGCATTCGAATGTACGAGGTTTCTCTCAATCCATTGGTGACGACTTCCCAAAGCTCACCTCTTGCTGTTTCTTGCCATGTACAAGTTTAGCCCAGCCCCAGAGATAATTAGCTTTTCTCTGAACAATCCTGAGCTCTTTCATGTGCCTACATTTTCTGCTTATGATTTGGTCTCTCTTTTTATTTTTTTTTTGGTTGATCCTCACCTGAGGATTTTTTTTTTTTTTTTTTTTAGAGAGAGAGTGTAAGGGAGGCTGGGGGCAGAGAGAGAGAGAGAGAGAGAGAGAGAGAGAGAGAGAAACATTGATGTGAGAGAGACTCATTGATTGGTTGCCTCCCGCACAAGACCTGACTGGGGCCAGGAATCAAACCTGCATCACAGGTATGTGCCCTTGCCTGACAATCAAACCCTCCACCTCCAGTGCATGGGCTGACACCCTAACCACTGAGCCATGCCGGCCAGGGCATGGTATGGTCTCTTTATTTATTATTTTTTTAATCCTCAGCCGAGGATATTTTTGCATTTATCTTCAGACAGATTGGGAGGGAGAGAGAGAGAGAGAAACATCGATGTGAGAGAGACACATCAATTGGTTGCCACCTGCATGACCCCAACCAAGATCGGGGACGAACCGCAAACAAGATACGTGCCCTTGGCTGGAATCGAACCTGTGACTCCCTGGTCTGCAGACCGATGCTCTAACGGCTGAGCAAAACCGGCCAGGGCATGGTATGGTCTCTTAACAAAACAACAAACAAGCCAAAAAATGATTAAGAAAAATAAAGTTGTTTTTGTTTTTTAATATTAGAACACATGGAAACTAGTAATTCTGCTAGTAATCTAGTTTTCTATTTTGAAGGCAAAATTAAGGGACTAAAAAGTTCTTCCATGTCCAATTGCCACAGAATGAACCAATTTTCCTGTCATTTACTGCTCATGTACAATTATCGAAGAGCAATTTTCACTTGAGCACTGGCTCTCATCCTTCTCATCTTCTCAAGGACTTTCATCCTGAGGTTATTCTCGCTCTCTCATGCATCGTAAATTCCCCAACACATTCTTTACTGGCCTGTATCTTGAGACTGAAGCACTTAGTATCTGCAATTAAAAAAAAAAAAATCTTTCTTCTGATCTTTCATCTCTTTCCAGCAAGATCCTCAAGTGGTTACTTAAAGACAGTGTCTCCACTTCTAGTCAATCTCCATGATGACCACTTCAGTCTAGCATTTTTCCTTACCAGTCCACCCAAGTGCTCTCTGGTCAAGGTTGCCTTTGGCCGGTACATTGCTATGCAGTGGCCTTATTTTGCTAGACCTGTCAGCATTTTTGATGAGTAGTCATTCCTTTTTTCTGAAAACACTCTTTTTTTTTTCCCTTCACTTAGCTTTTGAATTATTACTCCCAAGGAGTTTCTCTTCTACCTTACTCACAACACATTCCTGCTATCCTTCTGGGACCTTTCTCCTGATAAAGAGCAGAAACCCAAATTTCTTTCCTGAAACTTAAACGTTAGTTGCCAAACAATAGAAAATGTATTGGTAATTAACAGAGTGATATGGGACACTATGAAAGTGAGATGATTAGAAAAATGAAGATTATTTTAGTTTATATGGAAGTACTGGACAAACACCCAATCCAGGAAAAAGATAGTTTTTACATTGTTTTGTGGTGGCTGTAGTTAAAATGGAGAGATACCTACTTGAAAGTTTACACAGAGAAAAAAAAAATTATAATATTTGGAGACCGAAAGGCAGTGGCAGCAAATTCAATATGAGTACCTTGCATGATTTAAAACATTTTAAGAAAGCGCTTCATTACTTTACAGTAATAAAACAGTCATTGTGGCAAAGGATTCGAAGAGGAAGATCCCTCGTAGTCAACAGGATCATGGTAACAGATTAAATGGCCTTGGCAGACTGGTTTGTGGAAGAGATGGGTCTCGGTGAATTTTGCAAATAACATATATGGGGTCGAAAGGGAAAGGAATACTTTAATGAAAGCCCCTACTGCCTTTTTATTAAAAGATTAGCATTTGGTATCGTTTCTGCTGCTGTCATTTGAAGCCTACAATGAGACCTGCAGGTGGTTAATTTACTGGCTGTGTTATCTTGGTTTGTCTCCAACACTTGATAGATATTCAGGACAGACATTGAAGAGCCTCAGTGGCTCTTTTCTGTGGCTTTTATGGAGAATTTGAAACTGTCTTGTATCAGTTCTCAGTTTGAGGCGGATGGTCATTCTGACCAAAAATACCGTGTTGTTGGCAAAGGGAAACAACGAAGATTGAAGGGTATTAGAGAAATGGTGGGAGAGTCTTTCAGTATAAAGTGGAAGTCAGATATGAGTTCTGGCGTACAGACTAACATGAGCTTGGGGTAGTTTTCTAAATCACTGCTCATTTGTTTGACTGCATTTGCAAAGCATGTTAAGTCTGACATCTGTTGACCTCTCTGTCTCCAGGTTAGAGAATGAAGAAACGGGGGCCTTGTAATTAATTATTCCCCATCGTTTCCAGAGACAATGGGTTTCCACTGACTGTCCCTCCTTCTTGGATCTATTATCCAATCAGTTCCATTAGATGTCCGGTTGGTCCTTAGCCCAGTGTCCCTTTGCTTCCGCTCAAGCTTTGGGCCATGCAATGCCAGTCCACATAAGGTAGCATGGAAAATAATTATTTTTTCCCGTTTTAATTGCGTTTACACTGGACTCATGTTTTTGCCTTTCCACAGACACCTAATTCACATCCTCCCCTTCAAAATCCAATTCCATCTAATGTTTTCCCTGAGAAACCCAGAAACAAGTGATCTTTTTGTTTTGTGGATTGTTACAGCACGTGTTGTGTTTGGCAGACATATAAGAATGTAATCGCATGCTGTCATGCAATGTTTCCTAGCCACTCTGTGGGTTTCTGTTGTTTCCCTCGTGAACGTGTAAGCTTGATTAGTGCCGTGGTTTACAGTCTGTGTAGCCCTGCCCCTCCATCCCTGCTGAACAGAGAGCAGGAGTCGGCCTGTGCTGAATTGAATTATGCATAACTGCAGACTGCAGAACAGAATGGGGTAAAATCGTAGAAATGCAAACTTCCCTGCGTGTGTCCTCTTTGGGATGTTTTCCTCAGAACCTCCTAATATCTGCTGTTGTGAAAAAGGGGGAATGAGAATTAAGTTTCCTGTAGGACAACATTATGAATATTTATAGGATTAGGTTAAATAAATATCACATAGCCACAGAGTCTGTAAGAACTCTGACTTCACATAAGAAAATCATTTGATAGATGTGAAGAGCCTTGAGATTATGAACTCCGGGCGGCAAAGGCAAAGGTTGCTCAGGCGGGCAGGCCTAAGACAAGGCCTGCCAAGGAGCTCTGTGCGGCGTAAACAGGCAAAACGGGGAGAGAAAGGAGAGTTCTGTTTGGGGCCATTGTTTAGAACCTGTGTGCCAAGAAAGATTAGAGCAGAAGGGAGGAGTGAGGAATCCTACTTCCCTCTTGAGCTCACAGAACTACCCTGGCCCGTTTGGGTCAGCGGTTGAGTGTTGGCCTGTGAACCAAAGAGTCCTGGGTTTGGTTCCCACTAGGGGCATGTACCACCAAAATAATAATAATAATGATAATAATAATAATAAAAGATTTTAAGGATTTATGGGAGCAAGTCTGCTTATCTCCCTTCTCTCTCTTAGTCACGCTTGAAGTTATAAATCCAAAATGTGCAAAAAGGAATAAATGCATACATAACATTGTTGAGGATAGGAGGTGGTGACCAGCATATCAAGTATTGTTGCAAATTCGCAGGAGATGAAAAGTGAATAGAGTCACACTGATCGGTGAATCACAAAAAAATACAGAATACACATAGAGAAAGACTGCAGAGTTGAGAAATGTTTTCTCTGAAAAAGCAGGGTTTACTGGTCCTGTCAACCCACCCATCATTTTTTATATCCTTTCCTTCTATCTCCAAATACAAAGGCATCTGCCTATGAGCTAAACTATATTTGCATTATTTATATGCTGTTGACTGAAACAGAAATATAAACTAAAATATTTTCGTTTTAATGTTATCAAGTGTGTTCAAATAAGATAGTTTTAAAGATTAATTCCCTATGCACTCAAACATAAAAACACATTTCTAAAAGGAACATAAAATTGATGGAACTGAGGTCCAAGAGCACATGTAATGATAACAAGTCGTGGACCACAGAAGACAGACATGCCTGTTTCTACTCTGCCCTGGATTCACTAGTACTTAGAAAGTTACTCATACACTTTCTGAAACCAGGGCTCCAAATGAATTGTTCTAGGTGTCAGCAGACAGCCCTTGCCATTCCTTTCCTCCAAACATGAACATGAGCAAAGCCCATCCCAGGCATCAAGGAGGAGCAGTATACCGAATCTGCCCTTGCTAATCCCTCACTAAGTTTCCTTTGCTTATGGTACTTACTTAAGTATGACTTTGCTGGCTGCTGCCTAATAGCCACACTGAAGGATGCTCTTGACTGCTCCAGGGGGTAACTACAGAAAGACAAGTCCAAATGTTTGCCCCTGCTGTGCAGTTTAATGTCCTATCTTTTCCTTTCTTCCAGTGAAAAGAGAGAATCAAGGTTAGTTACAAATTTAGGAAAAATACTATATACAGTAACTTCTAACTAGTATATAATTCTATGAGTTACTTAGAACAGCTGGGAGGAATAAATGGAAGGGAATGATAATATGTGCTTTGTTTATGCTCATTTACTGAGCTGTTGGGTATTTGCAGATAATTTAGTCTTTTTTATTACATTATTTGCTATGTGCTTTGAGCCATACCAGTATTGTTGTGAAATGCTCCCATGATATCTTTGATGAATCACCTACAAATAAACACCCAAGTGACAGGCATGTTAATGGACACTAAAAGCAAAATGACCATGGGATTATTTTATCCTATTTCACACTGTCAAATTAGCAGGGGCCATCACTTCATGTTGCCAGTGATTTTTTTTTATTATCAGAACTGCATGAATTTTTTATTGAATATTTAATGAACTTAGGTACACAATTTACTACCTGTGTTTCTGGTTTTTCATCTTCAAAATGAGTGGTTTTCCTACTATTTTTTCAACTGAAAAATAGTTTCAACTGAAATATCACATTGAAGGATAAAACAAATAAAAGAGTGGAGTTTCCTCATTGGAACGGAGACAAGGTTAAACCTTGTCTGCACCCACACCTTCCAAGTGTACCTCGCAGGCCCAGCCCTGGGAGGCACATCTGAAATTACCAGACCAAACCATCTTTTAGACCTTAGCCTTCAGATAGATGCCCAGTGCTGTACCTCACAAGGATTATGACTCACTGTACTGGAAAGAGAGAGAAAGATTATGTCCATAAAATTTACACTTCATGAATACTGATTAAGAAACCCAACACATTAGAAAAGGCATGTTTCAACGTAAGGGTAGAACCACTGAGAGGGAACCAAAACTTCAGAAGCCTTGCTCCTCCAGGGGCAGCATCACCCACCAGACATACAGAGCTCAGGCCCTGCCTCATGCATACACTATCAGGATCTGAAATTGAACAAGATGTACAGATGACTCATTTTATGTTAGTGTTTGAGAAGCTTTGTGCTTCAGCAATGGTTCTCAGCTCTGGCTGCCCATTAGAACTGGCTGGAGAGTGTTACACTGACACGTGCTCACCGTCCCCAGATAGTTTGTTTTAATTGATCCAAAGTGGGACCTTTATAAATTTGTACAGTTTCCAGGTGATTAAATGTGCAACCAGGGGTGAAAACAATTATTCTAACTAAAAAAGAAAACCTTATACTCAAGAAAGCTTTTAAAAAGGTCTCCAGGGCATAACTCAACAGAAGGCATGTTTCAGTGTGACCCCAGGGGAAGAGCTATGCATTGTGATTAATGACTGAGACACTGTTGGAAAGCAGATATGTCACTAACAGCGATCTGACAAACCTCAATGGGATGTGTGCTCACATTCTGAAGCAAATATCTGATGATGCCAAAAGTCCTCTGACAAATGGATGACTGAGTCGTATGGAGACAGAAATATAAAAACATTAACGATGAAAAATGAAGATGTGGATGGCTTATAAGAATGCTTCAAAGGATTTTTATTTTTTATTTTACAGATTATGAAAACAAATACATGTACTGTTAGTCATGGGTAAAGTACATCTCATAAGAATGAAAATACTTTTTAAAAGTTAGATAATTGTTCATTTATCCATAACTAATTCCCTCTAGGTTATGATGTTGGGCACCAACAGAGCTCCATGGAAACCAACTATATCCAAATCCTTAAGGCAAGTAATTCAGGAAGAATACCAAGATAAGACCACTGTCCCATTGTGCTATATAGCTAAAAAAGCAAGACTTAAATCCTAGGCTTCTCATCACACCAGATCATGGGCTGGTAATCTTCTAAGCAATGAATATGAAGTAGCAGAGTTGGACTAGATCCTAACCCATGGTTAAAAATGAGCAGGGTCTCTTGTTTCGGTAGTCATGCAGCTGAAGTTTCACATCATGAGAGAGAGATTGTCCCTCTCCTGCAGTCTGATGTCTGGTGTAACTAGATCCCTGTGAGCTATTCTAAAATTCTATGAACAGTGTGTATCTACACATACCTGATGTTGCTACTCTCTCTGCAAGTGTCCCCCAAAAGTATTATTCTATAGGATTTTGTGTGTGATCTTCAATGTTTGCTTAAAAAACATGTTTGTTTAACAAATATGTTTGTTTGGAGAATTCTCCAAAAGATCAATAAAGCTACAAAATAAAAACTGTACAAAAGAGATGAAAATAAACAATTAAAAATATAAGATGGGTACTATGGAGAATGCAATAACTAATTTTATGTGTCAACTTGGCAGGTCCACAGTGCCCAGATATGGGGTTAAATATTATTGTGGATGTGTTTATGAAGGTGTGTTTTCATTAGATTAATATTTATTTATTTATTTATTTATTTATTTATTTATTTTTCAAATCTTTATTGTTGAATGTAGAATGTATTACAGATGTTCCTCATTTTCCCTCCATTGACCCCATCCTCCCCACTCCTACCCCCCTCCCGCCTTTTCCCACACTATTGTCTGTGTCCATTGCTTATGCATATAAGTTCTTTGGTTTATTTCTTCCCACCCCCCCAACCCCTTTCCCTCTGAGGTTTGTCAGTCTAGCAATGAATTTGTATTTCTTAATCCCTTCACCTTTTTCACCCATTCCCCCAACCCCCCTCCCATCTGGCTACCAACAAAATGTTCTCTGTATCTATGAGAATGTTTCTGTTTTGCCTGTTCATTTTGTTTGTAGATGCCGTTGTTGATAGATATGTATTCATTGCCATTTTGTTTGTTCATATTTTATCTTTTTCTTCAAAAAGACCCTTCATCATTTCATATAATAACGGTTCGGTGGTGATGAACTCCTTTAACTTTTTCTTGTCTTGTCTGGGAAACTCTTCATATGGCCATCGATTCTAAATGACAGCTTTGCAGGATAGAGTAATCTTGGTTGTAGGTTCTTGCTTTTCATCATTCTGAATATTTCTTGCCACTCCCTTCTGGCCTGCAAAGTTTCTTTTGAGAAATCAGCTGACAGCCTTATGGGAACTCCCTTGTAGGTAACTAGCTGCCTTTCTCTTGCTGCTTTTAAGATTTTCTCTTTGTCTTGAACCTTTTGCATTTTGATGATGATGTGTCTTGGTGTGGGCCTCTTGGGGTTCATCTTGTTTGGGACTCTCTGTGCTTCCTGGACTTGTATGTCTGTTTCCTTCACCAAGTTAGAAAAATCTTCTGCCATTATTGTTTCAAACAGGTTTTCAATTTTTTGTTCTCGCTCTTCTTCTGGCACCCCCAAGATGCGAATGTTGGCACGCTTGAAGTTGTCCCAGAGGCTCCTTACACTATCTTCATTTTTTTGGATTTTTTTCTCTTTTTGCTGTTCTGATAGGGCGTGTTTTGCTTCCTTATATTCCAAATCCATGGTTTGCTTCTTGGATTTACGTACTCTACTGTTGAATCTGTGTAAATTAGTCTTTATTTCAGTTAATGCCTCCTTCATTTCTGACTATGCATTCATCATTTCTGACTCGTCCTTTTTTATGCTCTTCAGGCCCTCACTAAGTTCACTGAGGTTCTCACTAAGTTCATTGAACATCCTTATAAGCAGTATTTTGAACTCAGCATCTGTTAGGTTGTTTATCTCCATTTCGCATAGTTCTTTTCTTGGGGTTTTGTTCTGTTCTTTCATTTGTCTCCTCATTTTGGCTGCCTCCCTGTGTTTGTTTCTGTGTATTACTTAATGAGAGGTATGGGGCTAGCTGAGACCAGATGCTGCTTGTTTGAAAGAATTTAGGAAAAACCTGAAGCAGGATCCCGTGGTTAAGCAAGTGGCACAGCTTGGGTGGGCCTGAAAGTTGGGTGGGGCGGGGCCTCAGGGAATCACCAGGGCGGGGCTACCAGTGTAAGCCAGATTGCTGGAGTCCCAGATATGGCTTCTGTCTGCAGCCCCAGGGAAGGGCTCACCGAAGGAACAAAGGCCTCTGACAGCATGTTTGTCCTGGAGAAAGGCCCCTCTCCAGCCCTCGATCCAATGCAAAACAGCTCAGTTCTTCCGTGTATGTCTCTGGTGCCCCTCAAGCTGCCTCCCCTCCAAGCTTAGAGGGAGAGAGTCTGATAAGTCTGTGCACCGGCCCTTTAAGGAGCTGCCTGGGTCTCCAGCGTGTCAGCTTCCCTGAGCCTCAGTTCCCGCTGCTTTTTCCAGCCAGAAGTTCTGGGGACTCTCTTCCTGGCACTGGAACCCTGAGCGGGGCACCTGGTGTGGGACGGGGACCCCTCAGTCCTCAGGGAGGGACCTTCCCATCCGAGGTATCCTCCTGATTTTTATCCGCCACACGTGGGTGTGGGACCAGCCCGTCGCGCCTCCGCCCCTCCTACCAGTCTAGATGCTGCTGCTGCTTTATTTCCATAGTTGTAGGACTTCCATTCAGCTTGATTTCAGGCGATTTTGAATGATGGTTGTTCTGTAGTTTAGTTGTAACTTTGATGTGGTTGTGTGAGGACGCGATACCGCGTTTACCTACACGCCATCTTGACCGGAAGTCTCTCATTAGATTAATATTTAAGTCAGTGGACTTTGAGTAAAGCAGATTACCCTCCATTATGTGGGTGGGCCTTATCCATTCAGATGATGGCCTGAATAGAACAAAATACTGACCTTCCCTGAGCAGTAGAGAACTCTTCCCAGTAGATGGCTTTTAGACTTGAACTACAACATTGGCTCCTCCCTGGGTTTTCAGCCTGTCAGCCCACCCAGCAAATTTTGGACTTGAGACAGTTTCTTAAATAAACACACATTCACACACGCATAAATGTATATGCACACCCTATTTGTTCTCTTACTCTAGAGAACCTAATATAGAGAGCAACAGTGCAACATAGGAAAAAAAGTTTTCCAAGTAATTCTCAGTAGGAAACAAAGGAGCCACATACCAGGGGGCAATAATTGGGGATTTAAAAAATCCATATGACAACTGGTAAAAACAAACCTGAACTTGAAATTGTTATTCCTGTTGACAAATAATAAATCATTGATATCACTGAGATAAAGACATTGGACTTAAAATAGCAATATAACCACAGATCAAAGGTAGGTTGTTCAGAAGAGTTAAATGAGTTGATTTATATGCAACAATAGTAATGATTAAGAAGTAAAAATTCTAATGAAGAAAACAAAAGTAGTGTTGCCCTGTTTCTTTATCTATAAGAGTGAATTTTAACTAGGTAATTTCTAAGACATGATCTAAAATAATATAAAGAATTAGATTGTCAAATCAGACATCTACAAATCAGATCTTCCTGAGAATCAAGGTTTACTAATAGTTTAAAAGATACAATGAATTGTGAGACCTAAGCAAACAGGAAAGGCCTTGATCCTCCAGTGCAACGTCTGCCTGTGCTGCGGCCCCAGATCAACATCCAAGACCTCTCAGTGTTGTGGGCTGTCAGTCACTTACACAGAGGGAGGCATTTCAGTCATGGACCATTGCCATTTTGTACTCAGTTACATAGCTTATATAACATTTTCCAGGAATCCATGCCCCTGTACCCACAGATTTCAGGGCTGTTAACCATAAGCAAACCCAGAAAATCAGGCACATCTCGCTAAAGCATTTTATAGTTGCTGTTGAAACTCCATTGTTTTTCCCTGGGTCCACCTCATTGCTCTCTCACTGGACAAAGAAATTCAGGAGCAGGAGTGTGCAGTATAGAAGCAAATAGTTTAATATTGAATTGGCCAGTTGGAGATGGGGAGCTAATGCTCAAACCCAGCTCCCTGATGGTGTGTAGGTTACAGATTATGTAGGGCGAAATCTCAAGACACTATGGTTTAGGGATTCAGGTTGTGCTGGGAGCTAATTGGTCAGAGGTGAAGTAAAGTAATAAATTATTTCTTAGGTCTTGAGGACAGCTCTGAGGTCTTTTCCAGCATCCCTTTGTCCAGTCTCATGGGAGAGTAGCCAAGGAGCCGTTCCACCTTAGGGCTCAGGAACTGAAACACAACTTAGGTCAAGATGTGATCTTTAGCCTGCCAGAGTCCAGACTGTGTGACCATTAATCAGGTCTGGGCTGCTGTCTTTGGCTGCCTCCAGGGTTGCTAATAATTCTGAGAAAAGGCCAGGTCTCTGAGGTGTGTGTGTGTGTGTGTGTGTGTGTGTGTGTGTGGAGAGAGAGAGAGAGAGAGAGAGAGAGAGAGAGAGAAGAGAGATGATTTCTAGAGCTAGAATTTAAAACTAAATTTAATCAAAGTCGTAAGTTATAGTTAGGAACTCCCCCATTTACAGATATCATTTATTCAAGAGGATGTCTGTCATTCGTACTGTATGTACAAGAAAATTTGACGAGTTTACTTTCATTTTTTCCTCAATGTTGCAAAGTACCACAAATTAGGTGACTTAAAACAATGAAAATGTATTGTCTTATATTGTCTTCTATAAGGATAAAATAAAGGTACCAGCAAGTTGGTCTTCTTCTGGATGCTCTGAAGGAGAATCTGTCCCATGCCTCTCTCCTAGCTTCTGGTGGTCCTTGACATTCCTTAGCTTGTGACAACATAATTCTAGTGTCTTCCTCCATCTGTGGCATTCTGCTTTTTATATGTGTCTTGTTGTCTTTCATTATAGGGACATCAGTGATGGGTTTTCAAGTGCACCCAAATTTAATATGACCTTGTTTTAACATATCTTAAATACATCTACAAAGACCCTATCTTCAAATAAGGGCACATTCACAGGTCTCAGGTGAACATGAAATTTTGGGAGACACTGTCCCCATCATTACTCCTAGTGAAAGGAGAAAATGGAATGCAGACTTGCCTCTTAACCATTTAATTCCCAGCTTATACTCTGACCTATGTGAATATTCTTTTGCCACATATTTCTCAGGTATACGTCATTATTTGTCTTACAACATCTGCACATTTTTATTACAATTAGATTCCCTCTACAAAGAATATTAGTCATGATCATGATCCTTCACAAATCTTTAATATTCTCTTAATAGTTCAATCATTCTTTATGCTCTATTATCTAATTGATAATTTTTTACATGTGTTGTTGGGGGCACTTTATCAATTGTATAATTTTTTCAATACAACATTTACATTCTGTTTCTGATCATTTTCTTTGGGTATTATATAATTTTAACCTTCAAATAAAATCTTCTCTAAATTTTGCCTCTATCAGAGCGAAAAACATCTACCCATGAGCTTATTAAGCTTTTGTTCCACTGTAACAGAGACATTAAAATCTATAGTTACTAGCTTCCGGATGTTATGGCATAACATTGCTTAGTTATCCTCATAGAGACATCATTCTGTTGTCCCTTTATTTGTCTATGATAACCACAAAGAAGACACATTTTTTAGTGATTGGGTCATTAGTTAAAAATCGTAAAGACCACACTGGTCAGTGACATCCTGCCATAACTTAGGTTAACAGAATGTTCCCTCAAATGTACCTACTGGCCCAGCCTGCTAACACCCGTATCCATTTACCTTCAAAGACATCAGATTCCATAGCATTTTTTATACTGCAAGAATCTTTTTTATTCAATCATGCATATTGTGTGTGATAACCGAGCCAGCAGTTTAGTCATTACTTCCTAAATATTATTTTAGCTTCCCGAGAACAAGATCACATGAAGCACTTACATTAAATTAACTGTGTCCTTCTGATCATCACACAATTCATCTCCTCTAGGGTTTCTAGCATGTGCAAGAGGAAATACAAATTAAAAACAAGAGGCTGAATTCTCCCAGGTGACAATAAAGAGACTCTCCCCACTTCCTTTTCTTAGAAGATTTACTTAAAAAAAACTTTTCATTGTAAATTCTTCCTTTGACTCTCTGAAATGTATGCAATTATTTTTAAAAGCTAAATAAACCTCTTGCTGATTTACAACCCAGAAATGTCTTTGTCAGAGTCCTGGGAGCCATCTCTTTGAATTGTATGTAGTCAAGGGAAAAAGCCCGTCTAGCTCTCACTCTAACACTGCCTCCTGTCATAAGTGAGAAGTTTCCTTTTCTATTGGATAAAGCTAATTAGCTAACCAGGTGGCCACCCCAGTTTCCAAGAAGATTTAGGATGAGCTGCATGACGAAAGGTGCTGTCAAGTCCTCTTCCTTGAGGACTAGATGTTATTAATTGTGAGAACATGAGTGCTGTGGGTTGTATGTAGTCGGCTATATAAAAGGATGGAATGTCTTCTTCTCTTTGCAATTTCTTGAGTGAATTACCGGCGACAATATAACACTCTGGTTTAATTTATTAAATAACAAAACTGTTTTCTTTCTCCTCTACATTTCTGGAGAGCTTTTCTGGCTTGGCAGATTTTGTTTTTATTTTATTTCTTCAACAATTCTGGTAAGAGAATGGGTTGAGTCCCGCAGTTCTTGAATTGCATGGGCCACCTAAGTCAGACCACGAAACAATCAGGTTACAGGCCCTGAATGATAAAAAGTTTCCCTTCTGATTCTCTGCTCTTTTGGAATACTAGTCAGAAGAACGACCCTCTCCAAAGGTAAGATTTTTTAAAATTAAATAAGCGTTGGTAGAGTTCCTCTGGATCACTATAAGGTTGGAAACCAAGAATGCTGCCTTCAGGTCCTTCTCTTAAAACACTGAAATTTTTTTTTCAAGTACAGAAAGACAGCAATATAGCCCCAAAATACATAAAGCCCAAATTGATAGATGAGGTATTTGATTGTTTTTGTTGTTTTTTCCTTCAGCTTTTCCATTATTACTGGGGGCATTGGTCAGCTACAAGCTAGTCCTTCAAAACAAGCTAGAAAGGCAATTCTCCAGAGTTGTAATTGTTTCCCTGGATAGTATTTTTAGTGTTTAGATTTAATTTGAGTTTCTCAGGTAATCCAAAATTAGCAGCCTGCAACTATAACTTCTCCTGTAAGCATTTTTCATAACTTCTATTTTAAATGTATTGAAATTGCTTACATGTTAGAACTTCTGATGGGAGCTTTGAAGAGAACATGAGTCCTGTGAGCAGGCTGTTGTATTGGCCTGGAAGCTTCTGTAGGTCTAGAGTTGTTTATTTTATTTTTTCTTACTCAAAGAATAGGACATTTTAAGTAAAAAATGTTCATGATTAATTTGAGTAATTCCAGAATTATTTTCATGCAGTCATTTGCCCTGGGGAATACCTTCAATTAGAGGTGTATTACCAAAAAGCATTTTAGTGGCTTTAGGAAAAACATTAGAGTAAATTAACATGTGAAAAGCATTCACAAATCAAATAAACACATAAATTGATTAGCTTTCATCTTTTCAAATTCACCATTAAATAAAGCACTTGTTTGCTTTATTCAATTTTATATTTCAAAAAATGTGATGGAAATCATTTTCTTGTTTTTTTAAAATCCTCACACAAGGATATGAAGAAAAAGGAAGGAGATGAGAGTGTTCGGCAGATTTCTGGCTTCACTCCACACTGTATTAAGTATGTTAACGTAGCCAGCACTCACACTACATGTAATACTTGACATAAATTATTAAAAGGATATTTATAATATTGTTTTAAAATTATTTGGCTATGCCTGGCCACTGTGGCTCAGTGGATTGAACATTGTCCCATGGACTGTGATGCCCCGGTTGATTCCCGGTCAGGGCACAAACCCAGGCTGTAGGCTCAATTCCCAGTAGGGGGCATGCAGGAGGCATTTGATGGATATTTCTCTCTCATCAATGTTTCTATCTCTCCTTTCCTCTCTCTCTAAAAAACAAAACAAAAATAAAACAAAAAAATTTATAAAAACATAATACAATTAAATAAATAAAAATAAAATAAAATTATTTGACTATACGCAATTCAAATACTTTATAATTAGCTTCGATTCTCTCAAATCACCATGTGCCTATGGAAATTCTTGCAAACTGAAGAAATCTAATTTACTAGTTTCCAAGTATAATAGAAATATGATGAATACTAAATTGAATAATAATGCAGCTAACATAAAGTGATGTTATGTTGACTGCTAAATATTTATTTATTTTATACATAGATTTTATTTTGCTCCTGCTGAGAGAATAATATATTTTCTGGCTTCAGAAATTTTACGGGAAAGCATGTCATCCCTGGGCACTGTGCCTCTAATTCCTAAAGAAAAAGACAGTCCCAGGTTTATCAAACACTAAAGCCCTGGTGTCATTCACAGAGCCTCATCTGTGGACCTTTGCCAGGTGTGGACTTAGTGGGCTGTCTGGTATTTATGCATAGAAGACCAGCTGGAAGCCCTGGACAGGTGGTTAGGAGCCATGTTGATGCCCTCAGGGAACTGAATGTCCTCTGGAGATTTAGAAAACATCATCTTGGAGAATATTATTAAATATTATTGTTATTTTAAAATAAAAGTTAACCTATTTTCCTCTTGGTGAGATTAAGCACTTGACACTGTGTTGTCCACATTCAGGTTCAAACACCATAGTGGTTTGCCTTGTCTAGGACAGAGAATCCCCAGTCCGGAAGGATGCTGTTATATAGTATGATAGTTACACACACAAACGTACTCAGACATATATGTATCTTCTTTAGTCAGTCACACTTAACATGTTAGAACCTGAAATATGGAAAAGGAGAGACATGAATGAAATGAATAGTAATAGTATAATAGAGATTTTATGTTTCTGGATTCTCCTACATTTTCCTAGCTCGTGTCATGCTTATTTCAGCACATATAATATCTCAAAGATCTCCATTGCTTCTTGTTTCTAAATTATTTGACTAAGGATAGAGAAACAACAAGATGTCATTTTTCCCCACACTAAACTTCTATGATCATTTTAAGTCTTTTGCCTCTTATAGCAACAATACTTAACACAAGGCACAATGACAGGCTCTCTGGGGACATGGTGTCACCTTTTAGAGAGAGAGGAAGAGAGAGAGAAAGGGAAACATCAATTGGTTGTCTCTTGTCTGAGCCCCAACCAGGCATCAAACCTACAAGCTTTTGGTTCCGGATGACACTCCAACTAACCGAGCCGCCTGGTCCGGGCAAACTCATTTTCCATATAGACAAATGTAATGAGTATTCTCAAGGTAATACCATGTGGTTCACATAGGCACATCCTCCTCCATGTAACCCCCGAATTCCCACTGAGTAGCCAAGTGGGTTAGCTGTAACCAAAGAAGGCAGCAGAGAGAGAGTTAATAAATGATCATGGGTTATTTGATTAGTGTGAAAGTGTTTTTAGAAACATATGTTGTGGATGCTTGACAAGTATGACTTGTTTTCTTCAGAAAGATTTTTACCCCCCCAAATAGACAACTCTTGTATATATTTATAATTTTTCTGCTAAATTATTAGCCCTATAGAAGGTAAGATTTATTATACTTGCCGGGATAGATTTAGTTCTACAGCAGAAGCTGGCTGCCTGGTCTACAGCTGTTAAGGCTATGTTTGCGTGCCAACTGCAGATGGTACATGCTTACATAAATTCAGATAAAATGCTCATAGTTCACCTGTTCACCTTCAGTACCATCTGCTTCTCAATACCTATTTAAAGTCTTCATATTTTATCCCACCTTCTCTGACCAATTCAGTCTACATCAAACTGTCTAGTTGCTGACATTCTATATACTTTGTGTGTTCATTTGATTATTGTCTCTCTTGATTTGTTATATAACATTTTTCTGTTTATATGGAATATTTTAGCAATAGGGTTGTAAAATCCTTTAAATCAATGATTTTTTTTTGTTTGTTTAACTTATTTCAGAATACAACATAGGCATTTAACAAAGGTCTGAGTGAATTTTACTAAAGCTAATTCGCCAAAAAGTTCACCAAAGATGCATCAGAACATAATGAAATCGTATCCTTAGTGAGCATACAGAATACTGAGAGAGATCAAACGTTTACCTTAAAAACTGTAATATGGTACAAAGTATACCAGGTGCCATAAGATACAGAGAGACAAAGTACAGCTGATGTCAGTAAAGGGAAATGTTACTTTCAGCTTGGTCAGAGGAGTGAGAAGGGTGATGGGGAGAGAAACAATCGTACCATCAGTGACTCTGCAATATTCAGGAAATACTGAGCATTCTGGCTGGTATGAAGACTAGTGGGAAATATAATTGAAAAGGAGGTTTGGGAACAGATTGCAGAAGTTTTGAAAGTTGGGCTGGGGATTCTCTTTCCTAGACAAGGCAAACCAGTATGGTATTTGAGCCGGAATGTACTTAATCTCACCAAGAGGAAAATAGCTTAACTTTTATTTTAAAATAACAAATAATAATGTTTAATAATATTCTCCAAGATGATGTTTTCCTTTTTGAAATCTCCAGAGGACATTCAGCTCCCTGAGGGCATCGACATGGCTCCTAACCACCTGTCCAAGGCTTCCAGCTGGTCTTCTATGCATAAATACCGGACAGCCCACTAAGTCCACACCTGCCGAAGGTCCACAGATGAGGCTCTGTGAACGACACCAGGGCTTTAGTGTTTGATAAACCTGGGTCTGTCTTTTTCTTTAGGAATTAGAGGCACAGTGCCCAGGGATGACATGCTTTACTGTAAAATTTCTGAAGCCAGAAAATATATTATTCTCTCAGCAGGAGCAAAATAAAATCTATGTATAAAATAAATAAATATTTAGCAGTCAACATAACATCACTTTATGTTAGCTGCATTATTATTCAATTTAGTATTCATCATATTTCTATTATACTTGGAAACTAGTAAATTAGATTTCTTCAGTTTGCAAGAATTTCCATAGGCACACGGTGATTTGAGAGAATCGAAGCTAATTATAAAGTATTTGAATTGCGTATAGTCAAATAATTTTATTTTATTTTTATTTATTTAATTGTATTATGTTTTTATTTATTTATTTTGTTTTTTTTTAGAGAGAGAGGAAGGGAGAGATAGAAACATTGATGAGAGAGAAATATCCGTCAAATGCCTCCTGCATGCCCCCTTCTGGGAATTGAGCCCACAACCTGGGTTTGTGCCCTGACCAGGAATCAACCGGGACCTCTCAGTCCATGGGACGATGCTCAATCCACTGAACCACAGTGGCCAGGCATAGCCAAATAATTTAAAAACAATATTATAAATATCCTTTTAATAATTTATGTCAAGTATTACATGTAGTGTGAGTGGTGGCTACATGTTAATATACTTTATACAATGTGGAGTGAAGCCAGAAATCTGCTGAACACTTTCATCTCCTTCCTTTTGCTTCATATACTGTTGATCACTAAAGAATTCAAATTTATCTTCTAAAGACCTCATCGGCCCTTACCCGTTGCCATCCTCTCTTTCAGGACATACCGCAAGAGCCTTCTGGTGGGGCAGTGAAGACACCCAATGGGACAGGCTGGTGTCCACAGAAAAAGGAATGTGCTCTCCTGCTGGAGGGAAGAACTTGAGGCCTAGTAAGTAAGAGAGGGGCCAGGAGTTTTGGGGGGCAGCACAGGGAAATGCAGTAAGCAGCTGTTTCGAATACTGAGGTTCCAGGGAGAGACATATAGAGAAGAGTTTTTAAAAATATGTGCTTTATGTTTTATGGCCACCCCTTCCTTCCTCACGCAGACACTTTCCAGGAGTACAACCCAGGTACGTGCCTTTGATCAGGAATTGAACCCACGATCCTTAGGTCCGTAGGCCGACACTCTAATCACTGAGCCAAACCAGCCAGGGTAATTCTTTATTAAAACTACTTTTGAAGTCTTTAGAATGCAGCACTATGTAGGAATAGGCAGGGAATTGTGTGTGTGTGAGAGAGATTGGAAGATAGATAGATAGATAGATAGATAGATAGATAGATAGATAGATATTTTGGCATGTAATAGATGGTAAGATAGCACAATAACCATGGCATAGAAAGAGTCCCCATCATCACAGAAATCACTAGAGGCTGCCTTGTTGCGGTAGGCACCGTTTTCTACCTTGTCTGTACTACTTCGTGGTTGCCAACCACACTCTAGCACACCTGGTGAATTAGAATGTGATACAACATTTCTCCCATCCCTAAATTTAAACTCCAGTAATTAAATTCCTCCTTGTCTAAGATGACATTTGCATGAATTTAGTGTTGTGTAAGGCTCGAGAAATCTGTATTTGGATATTCCTAGGGGTGTTGTGGTAGAAGAATATGAACATCTATAAATAATACAAATGACCAGTTATTGGAAGGAACAAATTAAAAAAATCAGTGAAACTCAATACATATAGCATGCTAAGTGAAAACATCAATGATACTTTATACAGTTTAAATTAATAACAGAAACAGGTATCCAGTGCTTAGTACCTGTCATGCTCAATATGTTTTATTTAAAAAAGACTTATGAGCATATTAGTATCAATACTGCAGGTGTCAGTAGTATCTGCATTTTACAGATGATCAGTGGCAAGATTGATTATGTTAACTGCCCAGAACCAGTACAGAAATTGTTCAGAGACAATAAGCTGTACAGCAGGATCCAAAACCAGGTGATCTGGCTCGAAATCCTCTTTCACTAATCTCTCTGCTACACTATTATTTGTAAAATTAAATACTGTACACTTAATTTGCATTGACTGGCTCTCATTTAAGACATTGTCAATCATCTCCTTCCCTCACAAGGGATTTCTATTTTTCTTGCAGAAAATACACATACTAAAAGACTTGCCTTTTTAAAAATGTATTTGATTCTTCATCTAAATGTCTGTCCTTATTGTTTGTTTTTTCACCTCCAGTTTGCCAATTTCTGCCCATTGTCTGTCTCACTATGCAACTCTTAGCTCCTCTTCTTCCTCACTGCTCGCTGCAGAACGTGCTTCCAGCAGGGACGGTGCTCACACGCAGACAGGGGTCTGAGACCCAGGCTGTACCATTTGTCTGTATCTTCCTTGGCTTCACTGCAAAATGTTAATGTGATTATACCTACTCATATGGAAGCAAATTTTGTAAGTAAAACTTGGAGTTAGAATAGAAATGCAGAACCTGTGTTTTATTTTTATCAACTTTTTCATTGTGTATTGCATTCTGTTCCAAAAACATTTAAAGTGGGACCCTAAAGCCTTTCAAAGACTTCATTAATCTTTTCGTCCCTGGGTGCCCCGTTTTTTTTTAAAACTAGGATCAGGAGTCCAGTTAGGGGCATTGAAGACCATTTCAGGATCTACATTCATTTTTGTGTCCTAAAATACCTTCATTTAAAATTGTAACAAATAATTTGTGAAGAGTACCAGAAGCAGTATAAATTCTGACAACTGTTAACCTAAAGCATAAGGGCAAAGTGAATAATACTGTTTAAACATAAGGCAGTGTGTGTACATATGTCTATATTCTGAGTATGCTCACTTGTCATAAAGAAACCAATGCCAAAGAAAAGAAAGTATTTTTTAGCTAAAAGAGCTCTTAGTGATTATTCTTTCTTTCTCTTTCTTTCTTTCTTTCTTTCTTTCTTTCTTTCTTTCTTTCTTTCTTTCTTTCTTTCTTTCTTTCTTTCTTTTGTTCTTCTTCTTCTTCTTTTTTTGGTTAATCCTTACCAGAGAATATTTTTCCATTGATGTTTAGTTATAGTGGAAGGAAGGGAGAGAGAGAGAGAGAGAGACATCAGTGGGAGAGAGACATATCGATTGGTTCCTTCTCACGTGACCCTGACCAGGGGCAAGGATTGAACCTACAACCCAGGTATGTGCCTCTGGTCAGGAATTGAACCCATGATCCTTAGGTCCATAGATCCTAAGGTTAAGTCCAACACTAACCACTGAGAAAACCAGCCAGGGCAATTCTTTATTTTCTTTATTACATCTTTCATTTTAAGAGTTCACTCACCACTCAAAGTCATTTTTCCCCATAGCAATAGTTTTGAAATATTTAACACCTACCAGATGGCACAAGATCAAACATCAGAGCAAATTTTATACAGATATATATATATTCTGTATACACTTATCTGAAGTTGTCAGGCAACAAGATGAATTTTGCAGACAGATACATTTTCTTCTTTACCAATGGAGTCATCATTCATTTGCAGTCAATTTTATTGAAATTCTTTAATAATGTAAGTGCTTCCCTCCTCGTCTTTAAATAGAAAAGATAGAACATAATTTAAATCATGATGTTTAGCAATAACATTCATCATTTTACTGTGGGGAATTTTAATTTTTTCTCTGCTAATCTAAATTTTCTATTAATGTTAAACTGTCATTTCTGTTACTGTGTCTTTTTCAATCATTCACCAATCCACTCATTTGTTCATTCATTATTTATCATCCTTAGCATCTATAACTGTCCAAAAAAAAAAAAAAAAGCCAAGGGCTTCAAAATTTTTTCAATATAATAAAGGAAACAGGCAAGCAATAAAAGTGACATTTTATTATTAAAGTGATAGTTAAAAGTCTGTACCTGGTCAATGAAAATGCCAAAGAGAAGTCTGTGTCGGAATAGTCAGGAAAAGTTTGAGATAATTTTACAGCATGAATAGGAATTAGAAGAGGTGAGTAAGGAAGACTGTTTGAGAAAGGAACAGATTTAGTATAAGGAGCAGCATGTGCAAAGGCCTAGAGGTATGAACTACTAAAGAAATTAAAGAAAGATGATTAGATTTCCATTTTAGAACGATCACTCTGGTGTTGCTCTAATCACCACTGATTTTTAATTTTAATTTTTTATTTATTTATTTTTTTTTATCCTCACCCGAGGACATTTTTCCATTTTTTGCACAGATAGAGTGGGAGGGAGAGAGAGGAAGGGAGAGAGAGAGAGAAACATCGACATGAAGGGACACATCGAGTGGCTGCCACCCGCACGACCGACCAGGGCCGGGGACAAACTGCAACCTAAGTACGCGCCCTTAGCGGGAACCGAACCCGGGTCTCTCCGGACCGCAGGCCGATGCTCTAACCGCTGAGCCAAACTGGCCAGGGATGATTTTTAATTTTTAAAATACTGTGCTTCATGACCAGATAAATAAGCATTTAAGAATTATTAGATTAATAAAACTTGATAAATGAGGCTAATATACTTGGTTGTGGTAGAAGGACTTATCATTATTGTTTTTTTTTTTTCTCACCTAAGGATATTTTTCTACTTATTATCAGATAGAGTGGGAGGGAGGGAGAGAGAGAGACAGAGAGAAACATCGATGTGATAGAGCCACATCAACTGGTTGCCTCCCACACGACCCAACCAGGGCCAGGGACAAACTGCAACCGAGATATGTGCTCTTGACCACACTCGAACCCATGACTCATTAGTCTGTGGGCAAACGCTCTAACTGCTGAACCAAATTGGCCAGGCCATAATTACTTTTATATACTTAACATTCTGAAGGTTTCTGAGAGCAAGCTGCTTAAGTCAGAAGTCGAGGCAATCTTCGTCACATTTTTAATATTTATAAATTGTTCAAAAACCATACAACTATGCTTATAGATACACTCAACATTATATCTCCAAATTACATATAATTATATACACATTTATATATGATTATCTATGTATACATAGATATATACACATTTGTTAATAAATATGATACTGCAAAATGACATTTTTGTACTAGTGATGATAAAATGGAATAGATGGTGAAGTCTGGGTATTGATGAAAAAGAGAAATTTTATTGCCTGGCCCATATGGCTCAGTGGTTGAGTGTCAACCCATGCCCCGGGAGGCCACCGATTTGATTCCTGGTCAGGGCACATGCCCAGGTGGGGGACAAAAGGGAGGCAGCCAATCGATGTTCTCTCTCATCGATGTCTCTATCTCTCTCCCTCTCTCTCTCTCTAACATCAATAAAGACAAATAAATGAATAAAAAGAGAAATTATCCAACAAGCAAAGAAAAAGCCAACACAGAAAATAAATGCAAGATGATACCATTCGAAGGAAATAGATGGTATCATATAATGAAATTCACAATAACTGCCTACAGCCATTTCTTTGAAGCTATATTTGTACGTGTGTAGTGGTTTCCATATAATCCAAGGTCCCTACATAGTTGAGCTCCAGGAGAAAATGAGACCACAAATGGAAAACACAAGGGCCAGAAGATAGTAATTAAGAAGATGGTCACTTTTTCTAGTTACAAGGAGAAAGTCCTTCATGGATTTAAATGAGGCAGCAAAGGGGATTTCAGCTTCCATCGGGCATTTATCAGTGTAATGCTTACTAGTAAGTTCATGATTAAACTTCTGTTCTGACAATCATAGGGTGGAGATGTCATCAAGAAGAATGGCGAGCATTCCTGGCTTATATTTCCAGGAGAGTTTGGACAAGGTAAGGAGGAAATTACTATCACTTACAATATTTTATTAATTTTGTGGGGAGTTTGGAAAATGACACATCCACATTCGCAGTTGCATATTAAATCCATGCCATACTGAAATTAATTAACTAGTGGAAGACCTAATATATATTTTCTTTAGTGTTTATGGTAGCTCATGTCATTTGTTATGATTCCTTACATATTTAAATTTTATGCTGAAATCTAAAACACCAAAATTTCCAGGAGTGTATTTAAATTTCAGTATGGCTAAATATCCCATAAGATAATGAAAACTATCCCCAAATTATCAGAAAAACTTCTTAAAATAGTGTCGTATGCCACCATGTACATAGGTAATAAATTATCACATCATAATTACTGTGTAGAGCTGTTGAGACAGATATGGAATATGATTTACTTAACAAAATATTACCTAGATTCTAAAATAGTAGTTTAAAATATTTAGGGGTCACAGCATGTTTGTTAAACTGATGAATACAACAAGACTGCTCTGCAAAACAATGTTCATACTCACATACATGCGAAATGTTGCAAATAATTTCAGTAGGTTTGTGGATGCTTCTGAAGTCCAATCCATTGAACCAAAATTCACTACTCCTGCATTAGAAAATTTGATAATGATATGCATTTTTATTTTTATAACATTTGATTTTGAAATGTTTATTATGCTGAGAGAAAGCTAGTCAGAGAAAAGACAAGTTCTACATGATCTCACTTATTTCTGGAACATCATGAACAAAATAAGCTGTCAACCAAAAGAGAGCCAGAGTCAAGGAAGTAGGGAACAGACTAACAAACCTCAGAGGATGGGGGTGGGAAGGGTGGGAAGAGATAAACCAAAGAACTTATATGCATATATGCACAACCAGGGACACAGACATTAGGTTGGGGAAAACGGGACCGGGTGGAGTCAGGGAGGGGGGGGGTTAATGGGGAAGGTTAGGGAAAGGGGGACATCTGGAATGCTTTGAACAATTAAAAAAAAATTATAAATAAATAAATAAAATGTTTATCTTTACAACATTTTGAAGCCAATTTTAGTCAGGTGTCATGAAGGCAACTTATTTGAAGAATAAAATAATTTTTTTTAACGTGAGGGTCTTCTTTCAGTGATACTAAACTTTGTGACCTGTATAACCTGTGGTCCCTTTGCCACCTGTTCAAAATGAATCTTTCAGGAAGATTTGCTTGTTACCCCAAAACTAATCTCATTCTCTGCTTGCTCTGCTCATGTTCTATTTAAAGACCATGAATTAATGGTCGCAGTTTTGTTCTGTAATCATGGGTAACCACAAGCAAAGTATCTTAAAAGCGGTGTGTGTGTGTGTGTGGGGGGGGGGGGTGTCAGAGTAGGGGTTGTTCGGCTACCTCTTTTATTTTCTAGCAGAAAATTCACAGTAACATGTGAGCTCAGTCATTCTCAGACTGACTGATGACGGCAGCACAAAATGTTTTGAGAAAATGAGCAAAGAGCCCAAAGGAATTTTTTAGAGAGCAGCAAGAGAATAATTTGAAATGTAGTTTAATTATATTACCAGTAGATTAATGTGGAAGAAAACAGCATTTGCTGAGCTAAAAATCTAGGATGTTTTTATTTATTTATTTTAATCCTCACCCGAGGATGTTTTTCTACTTATCTTCAGATAGAGTGGGAAGGAAGAAGAGAGAGCAACAGACAGGGAGAGAGAGAGAGAAACATTGACCGGTTGCCTCCCACACGACCCTGACCAGGACTTGGACCAACTGCAACCGAGATACGTGCCCTTGACTGAAATTAAACCCGCAACTCATTGGTCTGCGGGCCAACGCTCTAACCACTGAGCAAAACTTCATTTCATTTTTAAAAGAAATTCTAGATTTCAAGTTGGAATGGAAATTGACCTTAACCTCCTGATTGGGAAACTTGACTCTGTTATAAAAGTTCTGAAATTCTAGGCTAAGCAATAATTTGCCATAGCCGTTTGTGGCGCTCTGAATGCCCCCCATGGATTGCGCACCCTGGCATCTTCACAGCGCTGCCACTGCTGAAAACAAGAACTGCTTCTGGTGTATTTTGGAAAGAGAAAAGGAACAGTTCCCTTTCTGTTTTTATAACTTTTCCAGCTGGGTTAATAGTCTAAGATTATGAATATTCTGCCCCGGTAGCATTTGCCTATGTTGCCATATGTAACTTGTACAATTTGTCTGCCATCAGAGGTTACATTTCAAACCTCATAGTTATTTTGTTGTCCAAAGTAAGTAACATATAAACTCAGTCAGGTAGAACCTGCAGGTGAGAGTTCTCTTTGCTTTCCATAGCTTTATCAATTTTTCAGTACAACTGACAAGTGAATGCTTTTCTGAGTCTCTGAGCTGTACCAACTGAAAGTGAATTAGGAACAAAGATAAAAGGAGAGCAGTACTTGACTGCAAGCAATCAATAGAACAGGAACGTTAGAGGCTAAGCTCGTTCATCCTCCACTGCAGTCTCCTAAATCCAACACCCCCATTTTATTATATTGATAACGGAGATTGTTTCTCAGTGAGTAATTTTGAAGTCTACCACTGTTCATCAAATGGGTGGATCAGAATTACCCCATGATGCAGGGCATCAGAACTGTATTATCCAACACGGAAATGCACACTGAGAAAACTGCAATGCTTCCTCCTCAGTAAGACCACCTCAGTTGCCATGACCACAGACAGGCCCTCTTGCTTTGCCTTAAACTTATTATGAGCTTGTGATATCCAGGGACCCCAAGTCCTGTAAAATCAATGTAAAAATCTGATACATGCTTATAGCCATTAGAAACATCTTTACTCATCATATTATTAAAATGTGGAAAACAAAGTTAGATATGAATTTTCATGTATATTAATAAGGGCAGACTTATTGCACAGCATGACAGAATACCTCTTTTATATTTTATTGTTCTTTTAAGAGGTTATTTTCTCTATTTTTCCAATTTATATTGCATCAAAATTCCCTACACACACTCAATTCAGTAATAACATATCTCTTCATTCTTTATGGTTTCATATTTGGAATAAACAAGTAAATATGAAATACATTTGGAATAAAGGAACAAGAAAAGAAAAATTAGTCAAGAAATAATAACAAGTTAAGTAACAAATAAAATGCCTAAATGTATTATTTCCCCCATTGATAGCATAATATTTTTAAATGTGTTACCTAATTTATTCTTACGTAATCCTGCAAAGCAGGCACAGCCATTAACCTCATTTTGAGGTGGAGAAAATTGAAGTTTAGTGTCAGGGTTTAAACCAAAGAACTTTGATTCAGGAGCCCATTTGTTAATCACTACACATCATGAGTATAGCAAATAGCTTTTCAAGTGCAATGTAGTTGGCTTTATTCTACTTTTTCCTCTCTCAGAGGCTTTGACAAACCACCGATGTCTTCCTCTCTTGTTATTCAGATACTGGAGTTGAGCCAGGGAATGGAAATTGGGGAAAGGAGCCTGTGAAAAAAAGCTTGTGGAAAAAAACAATATAGAAAGATATTATGTAGCATCAGCCAGAACTTTGAAAAAGAAGGGATTTGAAATATGAATATGTCAATAACTCAGGAATTCAAAGTGAACAGTTTGTAGAAAACCCAACAAAATGTGGACTTAATTCCTTACATTTCTTACTGATTAAGGGCATAAATTGGTGATGATAGTATGGGTACTGTCTCTTAGTTTAGAACAAGGCAGAGCTAGATAACCTGCTGTGTAAGTCATACCAGTGGGCCAGCTTTACCAGCTGATTGCACCAGCCACGGGTTTTCCCCAGTCCCAACAGAAATGGAGAGTGCACCTTGGTTTTCAGAGGGTGTTCAATAGATGTGGAAATTTTTATTTTATTTTAGGAGCTAAGAATACTATTTATTCATATATGGTATGTTTTACTTTAGGAATAGAATATAACTTTCAGAAGGCAGTTGAAACTACTAGTAAAGATAAAATGGGAGTGTCCTCACAACAATAAAAAAAAATAAACTTAACAGGAAAATAGTTTGCTAAAGGACAGGATTGAAACATTAAGAAATGGATTTCAGGTGCATTTAATATATGGCAAAGGCTTTTGTGTAATAGAATCATGGCTACCATCTGTGAGTAAATTCAATTTATAGTTTATGTTTACCAGCTGAAAATTTCTAGGATGTCTCAGGTAACTTAAATTCCAAACTATACCACCTCTAGATCCCGAAGGATTATGGCAGCTTGCCAGAATTTTACATCATCCACCAGTGGACTCTGGCTTCAGAGGTGGTATCATGCTTCACCGGACTGGGCCTGGGTGACATGTACCATTATCCTCTCATGCTCTAAGCTCCAAGTCATATGGAGCTACTTGAAATTTCCAAAAAGTATTTGCTTGTTCATTCCAACATCTACTTACTTGTTCCTTACTTTACCTGAAGTCACCTCTTTTGCCCTCCATTCTTACCTTTGATTATTTTTGTGAACTCTTTTCTTCCTTTAAAATCTTTTAAAGTGCCTTTAAAATCTGCTCAAAACAATGTATTAGTTCCTCTCTGAAGCTGTTTTATGGTCTCACTGTTACCTAGGAATAACAGATTATTCTCCTCTGCATTCTCCTTAGCAGGTAGGGGGATCGTTTAAGAATTTAGGCAAGGGTAACAAACAAGATATGCAAAGACACAGATGTTGAGTAGACACTGACACATGAGGAATTAAAAGAAGACCATGTAGGAAAAAAGGAGAAGTGGATAAATTCAGGTGGAATACACAGCCAGGAGTCAGGTCATAGAGTCTGTGTTTTGATTTTATTCTGAGGCAATGGAAAGCCATGAATGTGTTTAAGCAGGGTCATATTTTAAATAATTATTTTTGGGGTCTATATACAATCAGGAGTTGGAATGGGAAAACCATTTGTCATAGTCCAGGTAAGAGCAGATGATGAACTAAACCAAAGCTGTAGCAGTAGATGTAGAGTTTACTACATTAGAGATTTTGTTTTTCTGATGATCTAGATATGGTGAGGATGAGGATAAAGGAAAGAATATGAGGTGGTGTCTAGGTTTTCTGGCTTAAGGAACTGAGTAGAAATACTACCATTTTTTTCTAAGATGTGGAAGAAACTGGGCCAGGTGGGAAGTTGGTTGGGTAGGACAGATTTGAAGGGAATCAAGACTCCTGCTTTGCATGTTAAATCTGAGATGCTTATAAAACATTCAAGTGGAGATGTGGGCATGTGAGCTTGGATCTTAGAGGAGTGATTAGAATTGGAGATAACAATTGGGAAGCCATCTTGCTAATAGATAATCCTTCAAATGATAGAATTAAGCGCATCAAGAAAGATAATATAGAAGAGACAAGAATAGACCCAAGAATTAAAGCCTGAAGAACATCAACATTTATATGTTGGGTAGAAGAAAAGGAGAGAGAAAGACTGACTGATGAGTTAGAAGGAGAACCAGCATAGTGCTTCAGAGTCCAAAAGGAATAATGCAAACAGTAGTAAACTGTGTTAGAATGCATTCTATGAGGACAGCTAAGTGTCCACTGGATTTGATAATATGTTGGTACAGTAGTTAATTGTATGTGTCCACTGGACTACACTATGGGGTACCCAGATATTTGGTGAAATTATCCTGAGAGTTTCTGTCAGGGTGTTTTAGTTTTCATCACGTGGTGGGCCTCATCCCATCAGTTGAAGATCCAAATAGAACAAAGGACCTGCCTCTCCAAGAAAGAGAGAATTCTCCAGCAGACTGTCTTCAAACTTCATCTGCGGTGTCAGTTCTTCCTGGTTCTGTAGCAGACAGTCCTTGGACCGGAACTGCAGCATTGGCTTTCTTGAGTCTCCAGCCTGCGGGCTCCTGCTGCAGATTTTGGATTTGTCAGCCTTCATAATCACATGAGCCAGTTTCTTATAATTAATCTCTTTTCACATATATACACATTCTACCAATTCTGTTTCCCTGGAGAAGCCTGACTGATATAGGAGGTCACTGGAAACTTTTTGACATGACTGGTTACAGAAGAGGATTGGGAGGTAAAGCTGAAGTGTGTTATGGTAAATAACAGAGAAATGAGCAGTGAGGAAATGAAGATATTATGTGTAGGCAACTCTTTTGAGAAGTTTGGCTACAAACAAGAGCAGATTTAAAAAATGATGGGAGCCCAGCCAGTATGGCATAGTGCATCGAGCATCGACCCATGCACCAAGAGGTCGCCAGTTCGATTCCTGGTCAGGCCACATTCCTAGGTTGTAGGCTCGATCCCCAGTGGGGGCATGCAGGAGGCGGCCAATTGATGTTCTCTCTCATTGATGTTTCTATCTTTCTCTCCCTCTCCCTTCCTCTCTCTCTAAAATCAATAAAGAAAAAACAATTAAACAAACACACACACAAAAAAAAACTTTCAAAAAAATGTGATGGGACAAGGGGCAGAAAACAAGGGATCAAATATTTTTTTTTAGTATGAAAGATACTAAATAAAACCTGTTTCTATGATAAGAATAGTGATAAAAGGGGAAGACTAATAATGCAAATGAGAGCAAAAATTAAAGAAAATTCTGGAGGAGGTAGGAGTGCATCACATCACAAGTAGAAGAGGGACACTTGCTGCAATGTACTAGAAGAAGAAAAGAATTAGGGGTACACTGGGTATGAATACTGCCCTCTAAAATTCATGTCCTAATGGAACCTCAGCAGGTAACCTGATTTAGAAATAGGGTCTTTGAGGATATAATTAGTTAAAATAATATCACAATGGATAAGGGTAGCCTTAATCTAGTGTCTAGTGTCTTTATGAGAAGAGAAAACAGAGACACAGAGTCAGAGGAACACGTAGGAAAATGCCACAGAAACAGGCACACACTGGAGTGATTCATCTACAAGCCAAGGAATGCCAAGGATTTCTGGCAACCACCAGGAGACAGGAGAGTCCCCCACAGACCATGGGCTAAAGTAAGAAGCAGGATGAGAGGGATCACATTACCAGATTTCAGGTTATACTACAAAGCCACTGTAATCAAAACAGCCTGGTACTGGCATAAGTACAGGCAGATAGATAAAATGCAACAGAGTAGAGAACCCAGAAATGGACCCAAGACAATATGCCCAATTAATATTTGACAAAGGGGGCAAGAACATGCAGTGGAGTAAAGACAGCCCCTTTAATAAATGGTCTTGGGAAAATTGGACAGCTACATGCAAAAATATGAAGCTAGACCACTAACTTACATTATACACAAAAATAAACTCAAAATAGATAAAAGACTTAAATGTGACTGATGAATCCATAAAAACCCTAGAAGGAAATGTAGGCAACAAAATTTCAGACATCATAAGCTGAAAGACACCTCTCAAACGGGACATATGAATGGCTAAGAGACATATGAAGAAATGCTCAACATCACCAGTCATCAGAAAGATGCAAATTAAACAATGAGGTATCACCTCACACCTGTCAGAATGGCTGTCATCAACAAATCATGAAACAAATGTTGGCAAGGGTGTGGAGTAAAGGGGACTCCAGTACACTGCTGGTGGGAATGCAGACTAGTGCAGCCACTATGGAAAACTATGGTGTTCATCATTGGTGTATAAGAATGCCATCAATTTCTTGATGTTAATTTTGTATCCTGCTACTTTGCCAAATTCATTTATTAAGTCTAGTAAATTTTTCATGGAGTCTTTGGGGTTTTCTATGTATAGTATCATGTCATCTGTGAGTAATGTCAATTTCACTTCCTCCTTTCCAATTAGGATCCCTTTTATTTTTTCTTTTGTCTGATTGTTGTGGCTAAGACTTCCAGTACTATGTTAAATAAGAGTGGTGAAAGTGGGCATCCCTGTCTTGTTCCTGGTCTTAAGGGAAACACTTTTAGTTTTTGCCCATTGAGTATGATGTTGGCTGTAGGTCTTTCATATATGGCCTTTATTATGTCGAGATATGATCTCTCTGTTTCCAAATTGCTGAGCATTTTTATCAGAAATGGGTGCTGGATTTTGTCGAATGCTTTTTCAGCATCTATTGATATGATCATATGATTTTTATCTTTCATTTTGTTTATCTGGTGTATCACATTTATTGATTTGTGAATATTGTACCAGCCTTGCATCCCTGGGATAAATCCCACTTGGTCATGGTGAATAATTTTTTTGATGTATTTCTGGATTCGATTTGCTAGCATTTTGTTCAGGATTTTGGCATCTATGTTCATCAGGAATATTGGCCTGTAGTTTTCTTTCTATGTACTGTCTTTTTCTGATTTTGGAATTAGAATTATGCTGGCCTCATAAAATGGGTTTGGAAGCCTTCCTTCTTCATGAATTTTTTGAAATAGTTTGAGGAGAATGGGTGTTAGTTCTTCTTTGATTGTTCGGTAAAACTCTTCCGTGAAGCTATCCAGGCCTGGGCTTTTGTGTGCTGGGAGAGTATTGATTACATCCTCAATTTCTTTTGTTGATATTGGTTTGTTCAAGTTTTCTATCTCTTCCCGGTTTAGTTTTGGGAGGCTATGTATTTCTAGAAATTTGTCCATTTCGCTTAGATTGTCGAATTTGTTGCCATATAATTGTTCATAATATTTGTTCAAGATCCTTGGTATTTCTGTGGTGTCAGTTATTATTTCTCCTCTTTCATATCTGATTTTGTATATTTGGGTTCTCTCTCTTTGTTTCTTGGTGAATCCAGCTAAGGGTCCATCAATCTGGTTTATCTTTTCAAAGAACCAGTTCTTTGTTTCATTGATCCTTTGAATTGTTTTATGGTCTCCACGTCATTTATTTCTGCTCTGATCTTTACTATTTCCTTCCTTCTGCTTGCTCTGGGGTTTTCTTTTTGTTTGCTTTCTAGTTCTTTAAATTGTGAGGTTAGATAGTCTATTAGAAATTTTTCTTGTTTCTTAAGGTAGGCCTGTAGTGCTATGAAATTTCCTCTCAGAACTGCTTTCACTGCATCCCATAGATTTTGTGTTGTTGTGTGTTCATTTTGACTGGTTTCCAGGAAGTGTTTAATTTCTTGCTTGATCTCCATGGTAACTCATTCATTGATCAATAGCATGCTATTTAGCCTCCATGTTTTCAAATGTCTTTGCATGTTCTTGTTGCAATTGATTTCTAGTTTCATGCCATTGTGATCTGAGAAGATGCTTAATATGATTTCAATCTTCTTGAACTTGTAGAGACTTAGTTTGTGTCCCAACATGTGGTCTATCTTTGAGAATGTCCCATGTGTACTTGAGAAGAATGTGAATTCTGCAGTTTTGGGGTGTAATTCTCTGTAGATATCTATTAAATTCATTTGATCTAGTGCTTCATTTAGAGTCTGTGTTTCCTTGTTACTTTTTTGTCTAGATCTATGCAGTGATATCAGCGGGGTATTGAAGTCCCTTGCTATAATTGCATTGCTGTTGATTTCTTCTTTGAAGTCCTCCAAAAGATTTTTAATATATGTTGGTGCTCCTATATTGGGTGCATATATATTTACCAAGGTATATCTTCCTGTTGGAAAGATCCTTTCAATATTATGTAGTGGCCTTCTTTGTCTCTAGTTGTGGCCTTCATTTTGAAATCTAATTTATCAGATATGAGTCTTGCTACCCCAACTTTATTTTTCTTTCTATTTGCTTGAAAGATTTTTTTTTTCATTTTTTCACTTTCAACCTATGTGAGTCTTTTGTTGTGAGGTGGGTCTCTTGTAAACAACATATATGTGAGTCATGCTTTCTTATTCAGTCAGCTACTCTGTGTCTTTCTATTGGAGCATTCAAACCATTTACATTTAAGATAATTATTGATATGTACTTATTTATTGCCATTTTTGTTTAGTGTGGTTATATTTTTCTTCCTATTTCTTCTACTAATCACAGCAGTCCTTTTAGCATATCTTGTAGTGCTGGTTTGGTGTTAATATATTCCCTTAGCTTTTTTTTTTTTTTGTCTGGGAAGCTCTTTATTTGACCTTCTATTTTGAATGATAGCCTTGCTGGATAGAGTAGTCTTGGATTCAGATACCTGTTTTTCATTTTGATTACTTTATACTAATCCCTTCTGGCCTGTAGTGTTTCTGTTGAGAAGTCAGCTGAGAGCCTTATGGGGGTTCCTTTGTAGGTAACCTGTTGGTTATCTCTTGCTACCTTTAGGATTCTTTCTTTGTGTTTAATTTTGGGCATTTTGATTACTATGTGTCTTGGTGTGGGCCTGTTTGGGTTCTTTTTACTTGGGGCTCTCTGTGCTTGTTGAACTTGAATGTGTTCTTCCTTCACCAAATTAGGAAAGTTTTTTGTCACTATTTCTTCAAATATATTCTCTAACCCTTGCCCATTTTCTTCTGCTTCGGGGACTCCTATGATGCAAATGGTATTATGTTTCCAGTTGTCCCACAGTTCTCTTAAGCCATCTTCCTTTGTTTAATTGGTTTTTCCTTTGGTTTTCTGATTGGTTGATTTTTTTCTACCCTGTCTTCTAATTCACTGATTTGGTCCTCAGCTTCCTCTACTCTGCTGGTCAGTCCTTCCAATGTGTTCTTAATTTCTGCTGTGTCATTCTTCATTTCCACTTGGCTGGTTTTAAATGTATCTATATCTTTACTCATGGTGCTGACGTCCTTACTCATGCTGTTGAGCTTCCTCAAGATCATGGCTCTGAACTCTACCTCTGATAATTTGCTTAACTGCATTCATTGATCTCATCTTTGATAGAGTTCTCTTGTTTTTTCATTGGGGATTTATTTCTTTGTTTCACCATTTGGCTTTCTCAGTGGGTTTTGGAGCCTACCAAACTTTCCCTGTGGGTGTTGGTGTTCTGCTGTTTGTGCCTTCCTCTGCTGGGTTTGGATGAGCCTGGCTTGACCCACATGAAACACCACTGTCAAGTCTTACTTTCCTGGGTAGATTTGCAAGCCCAGGAAAGGTTCAGTTAACCTCTAGTTTTTTGCCTGGAGGCTAGTAGTTTCAGTTTCTCAGGGCCTTGGAATGCAGTCCTGGTGTTCTGCATAAGAGAATTTCCAAAGGGTGGGATAGATGCTGGTTGTTAATGAGCCTTAATTTGCATTTTTTTTTTTTGCCTCACCTGGGAAAGGCTGAATCTCCAAGAGGGGGAGGGCTGCTACTTTTCCCCACAGCTTAGGGAAGGAGCAAACTGGCCACTGTCCTTTGTGGCTGCAACTCAGCAAAAACTCTGAGTGCCCTCCAAATTCCAGATGTCCCCACAGAGTTTCAGACCAGTCAACCCTCCCTCTGCTGGAGCCCCAAGTGAGTGGCTGTGGTTATTTTAGTGCTCTGTCCTGGCTGTCTGCACTGTGGAGTTGCTTGGGAGTTTAACTCCGAGGGTGCTGCTCACAGCTAAGACCGCCGCTGTCCTTGGGCTCCCAGCCCACCACCCTCTTGCACCTCCACAGATCCTACCAGTGTCCCTGGTTATATGATTCTGTTCTGCTGCTTTTCTGTTTCTTTTTTCTGAATATTTGTTTTTATTTAAGTTGTAATTTCCATTTGTCCTGGGAGATCATCTGTGTAGCTTCCATTCACTCTGCTGCCATTTTACCATCCTGAGATTATTGTACTTCAGAGCTGTGATCAGCTACCTATGTTATGGATTTTGAGTAACTCAATCCTGAATTTCAAAAAAATGCTTTTAAATATTTAATATTAAAAAATCTAACCTTAATTTCAGTTAAGATCTATTACAAACCTCAAAGTCTCTTCATAAGTGTAAAATTATCAGGTATATTCTTAAAGCTCAAAATATATTCATGGGATAAACTCAAATGAGTCCTTATATTAAATTGAATAAGTGTATTTTTTGCATGACATGTTATAGCTACCTAGAAGATATGTTGAATGGGCAATAAATCACATGGTCCCAGCAGAGGTAGGAATTGTGCCCAAACAAGAAACTGATCATTTTCAGTTATTTCACACAATACAAGGCAAGCAGAGGGTTGAGCAGTCTATTCATTGTAAGGAAAGTCTGCTAAAACTTGAGACAGTTACGCAGACTCAGTGCCCTGTGTTTTGAGAATGAAACTGTGTGTGATCCTATCAAGCAGAATGAAGCATAATGAGGAAAGTGAAAAGCTCAATGCAGTCACCAGCAACCAGAACTTAAGGGACATGCAAAAGGGGAGAGAGGTTTTGCGAATACTTCACAGACGTGGAAGGTCGATGAAAAGGGAGGGGAAAGAATGCCTTTATATTGTCTTATCCATCTGTTATTCAACATTCAACAGTGATTTGTTGAGTGCCTACAGTTACTGTCCGAAGTGTTAAGATAACCCTGCCTTTGTGGTGCTTACATTTTAGTCAAGGAAAATAGCTAAGATGATCGATTAGAAGGTATTTAGTGTTAAAGAAAAAAGGAAAAGTAGAGCAAAGTAATAAGACTGGGAGGAGGCCCGTGGGGAGGGGTGTGGGTTGCAATGTTAACAGGTGGTTTTTGAGGAAATACTTGAAGGATGTGAGGATTTCTGCCAAGTGGATGCCCCAGAAAGAGCATTCCTAGCAGAGGACATGGCTACAGTAAACATCCTAAGGCAGGGGTACACCTGGAATGGAATACAGGCTGCTCTGGCTGGAGCAGAGTAAGAGAGAGTCTAGTAGGAAATGAGCCAGTGAAGTAACGAGTTGAGGTTGGGATGATGCACAGGGACCAGACTCATGCAGGATCTCGTAAGCCATTGTAAATATTCTGAGTAAAATGAGGAGCTGCTCCAAATAGAAAGGACCATAGTGGGGCAAGGATGGGAGGAGGGAGAACAGGTAGGAAGCTCTTACAATAATCTAGGTGGAAGATGAGAGTGACTGGGGCCAGGTAGTAGTAATGATGGTGACAAGTCATCAGATTGTGTGTGTTAAAATAAGCAAGATTCCTTAAAGACTTTGATGAAGAATTAAAGAAAGAGAGGTATGTGGTAGGAAGAATAACCCCCAAAAGTGTCCACATCTTAATCCAAGAACCTGTGAATATGTTATATTACATGGCAAAATAGAATTAAGAATTCTGGTCATTGCAGTTGGAATTAAAGTTGCTCATTAGCTGTCCTGGAGATGAGACTATCCTGGACTATTGAGTGGTACAGTCTAATCACGTGCGTTCTTTAAATACAGACATGTTCCTATTATGCTGAGAGAAAGATGAGATGACAGAGGATCAGAGAGATGTAATGCAGGAAGTACTGACCTGCTGTTGCTGGCTTTGAAGGTGGAGGAAAGACCACATGTCAAGGAACATAGGAAGCTGCTAGAAGGCAGGACAAGTAAGGAAATGGACTGTTCCCTTGAGCCTCCAGAATAAAGTGCAGGCCTGCTGACACCTTGATATTAGCCCATTGAGACTGTGTTATACTTATCACCTGCAGAGTTTAGGATAATATTTGTACTGTTTAAGCCACAGAGTTTGGTGGTATTTCATAGCAGCAATAGAAAACTAATCCAAGGAGTCTTGGGTGACTCCATGATTTGGGCCTGAGACACTGAGAGAAAGGGAAGTTTCTGGATGAAAGAGTTTGGGGGACAGCAAGGTGGGAAGAAAGGAATTAAAATTTGGGCTTGTTAGGTTAGAAATTTTCATTAGTTGTCCAAATGTGAACATGTCAAGCAAGTAGTTATAATATGAGCTTGGAACTCAAGAGAGATTATGGGCTAGAAAGGTAGACTTGGGAGTTTTTAATACTAGTTATTAGATGTTTTTTAATGATATAAAGACTAGATTATATCCCCAGACTCTCTCATAGCATTTAGAAATCTCTTTCAGGTTACAACTTAAATGATAAATTGTTTCTATTCCAATTTCTCTGACACCAGCCACTACTTAGAAGTGAATTCAATAACATAGACTTGTTTTTTTTCATCTTGTAGTTTAGAAATATTCTAACAATGTGATCAAAGTAAGAGTTGTGAATTTTCATGTAATTTGACAATTGAGTTTTGTAACTATTTTAGTTTACCCTTTGAAAATAATATTGTCAACTGGAATCAACAAGATGGTCATCCCTGGCCAAGCAAATCTGTAGAACCCATAAGTGGAGTGAGACCCCAACATGGAGGCGTGAGTGAACACAAAGAGATGAGAGAAGTGTGCCTATTTCGAGGAATGATTAAAAACATGTCTTACTTATTTACTGAAAATCTATTGAGTATAGTGTGTGCACAATTGGTATGTAGAGATTGAGACTTGGTCCTGGCGTTCACTAAGCCAAATTATCAAGGATAGTAGAGAACAAAGCTCATTTTATGGGGCTAAAAATTTGGATTTCATTTAATGGGGCAGTAAAAGAGTAAAAAAAAAAAATCTGGGATGGGATTTTGTGGGTTAGGAGTATGAAAAGTTGAGGAAGGACCGATGATAGGAAAGAATGAAACCACAGAAGTGCTTTGTTTTGACATGACTTAAATGTCAATGGTGTGCAAAGGCAGATGTGGCAGGTGATGGTGATGTTAGAGAAGGGAGAGGAAACAGAGAGGGAGACATCGCAAGGCAGTGATCATTCTAGTTAGGGCCTGATGTGATTTAGGCAGAGACAATGGGGACAAAAAAAGAAAAGGGAACAGGGGCAAGAGGCATTTTTAATTTGGAATCAGCCGGACAAGAGGCCAGATTAAATATGCAGAGCAGAAGACAGAGAGAAGGATAATGAAAAAGTGTAGCTGGTATTCTGTGAGGCTCAGTCTAGTGAGAAACAGAGCACGGACCGAGGTTGACGGGGAGGGGTGGCGGTCATTTGGTTTTACAGTGTTGGTGTGCTCTTGTGACAGCGACCCAGTGGACACCTGCAATTTGTGGTTTGGAATAGAAGGTTTGTACATGGATATTTGGGGTCAACTTTTTAAGGGGCGATGAGAGAGGAGCCAGGCAAAGGGACTGAGAGGGAAGAATCAGACAGCAGTTCCTTGATGTCCTACAAAATCCCAACTCACAGACTGCATAACTGCAGACGCAGGGGAAACTGGTAAAGCCTATTACGATGAAAACTAAGCAGGCTTCCTTCCAATAACGGTATTTGTAAGAGAATTTAGAAAACCTCTTTCAGGCACAGGAGCTCATTCGAGTCACACTAGACGTCTGTTCGAACGTATTTTCATTCCATTTTGTAAATGAGGGAACTAAGGGAACTTAAGAGACAAATCCCACAGTTCATGAATGGGAAGTGAAATTCAAACTCATGTTGTCTGGGGCCAAATCTTAGATTCTTTTCACTAGGTCATGAAATACCATAGAGAATCTGGTAAAAATAAAAGCTCAAGTCCTTGTGGTGGCCTGCCAGGTTCTAGTGATTTTTCAGTCAGCTGTCACCTCTGACCTTATCGCCTGCTAGTCACCCCTGGAATACTCACCCGTTGGACAGTCCCATCCAGCTCACTGTTGTCCTTGCTGTTCCCCGATCATGCCAGATGTTATTCTGCCTGAGGAATTTGCACTCATCATCCCTTCCTCCTCGAATGTTCTCACCCAGATTTCTCTCACCTCCTCCAAGTCTTTCCTCCACTGTCACCGGCTAAATGGGTTCCACCTCCATCCCCCTATTTCAGACTGCAATATGCTTTGCTTTATCACCTTCTTGTTTGGGGATTTTTTGTTAATCCTCACCTGAGAATACTTTTATCATTGATTTTTTGAAAGAGTGGAAAGAAGGGAGCAGGGAGAGAGAGACACAAGTCGATTGGTTGCCTCCCACAAGTGCCCCGACAAGGGACTGGGGATCAAACCTGCAACCCAGGTATGTGCCCTTGACCAAGAATCAAAACCATGACCCTTCAGTGCATGGGCCGACACTCTAATCACTGAACAATACTGACCAGGGCTGCTTTATCACCTTTTAAAGTACTATATAAGAACCTGTGTATAATGAATATTGTACGTTATATGTTTCTTCTGCTACAAAGTAAGCTCTGGGCAGAGGTCACAGATTTTTTTTTTTTTTTTACCAGTTTTCATGTGACTGACTATATTCCAAGCACCTAAAACAATGTCTGGCACATAATCAGATCTCAATAAAAAATTAATCGAACCCATGAACTTTGGGAAAGCTCCTTCTGTTGTGTGCTTAGAGCAGAAGACAGGCTACAGTGGGTTCCACCCGGAGCTGGTGAGGGGTGGGGCGGGGGAGGGGGTAAAGCTAGGCCACTCTCTTTGAGAAGTTTGGTGGTGAAGAAAGGAAATCAGAGAGTGGCTAATGAGGCAGAAGCCAAGTCAAGCCAAACTTTGATCCTATCTGTAAGATGAGGAGAACTGAGCATGCTTGTACATTTAGAGAATCTGTGTAGAACAGGCTGAGGGTTCAAGTCAGAAGGATGAATATGAAGGAAGGAATATTAGAGAACTAGTTATATGATTAAAAAAAACTACATGCATTTCTAACCACCATGAAAATCCAAAGCAAAGGCAGATGGTATCAAAGTGTCTGCTTCTTCTGACAATTTGAGCTTCAAGTTGAGAACATTATAGATATGAAAGCATTCAGCCAGAGGCTGTGTTTCTGTCTTTAAGCACCAGGCAACATCTGAAATATTGAAAACAGGAGAGAAATCCAACGGAGAACCCAGAGTAATACAGCATATCATTTAGACACTTCTCGTAAAATTAGAGTAGAGAAGCGGGGCTCACCCCAGTGGCCAATACACACAAACAAGATGCCCGGTGCATACAGAGGACACATTCCTGTGTAGTGTGTGGGGCTGCAGTAGGCTGTGTGGGCAGTGCACTATGCTTTATTAATAGATTTTATTTCAAATTTTCTCTCTCAAAATGCACAGTTCTACTCACTTCTGTATGATGATCACATACATATTTGCTGATCTAGGGATAATGGCTTTTCATTATAATTAAAGGTCATATGTGAGCCTTCCTTCCTGTGCATGTAATCGCCAGATCCCCTCCCGTGGGCCCGAGAGAAAGTGTGTCACCCATGGAAAAGGATTTGTCGACAGTGAGTCTGTAGACAAAGTCTTGTGGTGCACGATGCTGTCGGAGAAAGACCAGTCCCCTTGGTCTCCGGAGTCATTTGCCAGATTGTTCATTATGAAAGGACATCTTTTTGCACTATATGCATAATTCATACAACTTTCCCTTTTGGATTTCATGTTCCAACTTCTTTTTGGGCATATGGACTTCATGAAACGTGTGACATTTGATTTAAAATATCAACATAGGACTTCTGGTCCTATGGTGGTGGCTAGGTAAACGTGGTATCATGTCCTCCCACAACCACATCAAAATTACAACTAAACTACAAAACAACCATCATTCAGAACCGCCTGAAATCGAGCTGAATGGAAGTCCTACAACTACAGAATTAAAAAAGCAGCCACAACGAGACTGGTAGGAGGGGCGGAGGCAGATGGAGTGGTCCCACACCCACGTGTGGCGGATAAAAATCAGGAGGGACACCTTGGCTGGGAAGGTCTTCCCTGAGGATTGAGAGGTCCCTGTACCACACCAGGCACCCAGTTCAGGTTCCAGTGCCAGGAAGAGAAGTCCCCAAAACTTCTGGCTGGAAAAACCAGTGGGAACTGAGGCTGAGGGAGGCTGAGGCGGCTGAAACCCCAGGCAGCTCCTCTTAAAGGGCCCAAGCATGAACTTACTTGGACTCGCACCCTCCAGGCTCCAGTGTGGGGGAGGCAGCTCGAAAGGCACCAGAGACATACAGGAAAGAATTGAGCTCTTTGGCTTCCGGATGAGGGCTGGAGAGGCGGCTTTCTCCTGGATAGATTTGCTGTCAGGGGCCTTTGTTCCTTTGGTGAGCCCTTCCCCCACAGGGCAGGCAGACAACCGCCATATCTGGGACTCCAGCAACCTGGCTCACACTGTTTGCTCCGCCCTGGTGATTCCTTGAGGCCCTGTCCCACCCAACTTTTAGGCCCACCCAAGCTATTGCCAGCTTTACCAAAGGAATGACCTGTCTCGGATTCTGCTTCAGATTTTCCTAAATTCTTTCAAACAAGCAGTATCTAGTCTCAGCGAGCCCCATACCTCTCGTCAAGTGGCCCCAGGCCTGGCACTACAAGCAGCCAACCTTGGTTCACAACTTCGTTTTTCCTGGGCACCTCCAAGCCCAGCAGAAGAAGCAGCCATCTGCAGACTGCTTTGTAGCTTATGCCTAGTGGTCCCAGGTAAAACACCAGGCAGTGGCTGACCTGGCCCCAGAGGCAGCACACCCAGTGGACAGCTTCAGACCACATCAAAACACCACCACCCAACCACCTCCACAAGTGACACACTCAAGGAATAGATTCAGTGGGTGCCAAAGCCTTGCTGAAGTATGTCTTGCTCTGTGTGGTGGGCCCCTGCACTGCTGATCATCTAAGGTAGTCAGACGTTGGTGAATAGTGGGCACAACCAGTCCTTGCACCTGATCAGCCTGAGTAAAACCCTCTCACTGATGTGCCAACAGCAATCAAGACTCACTTACAACAGAAGTCCACACGAGGGGTGCACCCAGCTGGGAAATCAGGGAGGCTGAGCCACTGGACCTACAGGGCACCTACTATAATAGGTCACCTAGGAAGCCCAGGAGACATAGCAACTCTACCTAACAAACACAGGGAGGCAGCCAAAATGAGGAGACAAAGAAACAGGTCCCAAATGAAAGAACAGAACAAACCTCCAGGAAAATAACTAAGTGAAATAGAGATAAGCAACCTAACAGATGCAGAGTTCAAAACACTGCTTATAATGATGCTCAATGAACTTAGTGAGAACTTCAGTGAACTTAGTGAGGGCCTCATGAGCATAAAAAAATACCAGTCAGAAATGAAGGAGGCACTAAGTGAAATAAAGAATAATGTACAGAGATTCAATAGTAGAGTAGGTAAAGCCAAGAAGCAAACCATTCATTTGGACTATAAGGAAGCAAAAAACACCCAATCAGAACAGCAAGAAGAAAAAAGAATCCAAAAAAAAAAAAAATGAGGATAGTGTAAGGAGCCTCTGGGACAACTTCAAGCATGCCAACATTCGCATCTTGGGGGTGCCGGAAGGAGAAGAGAGAGAACAAGAAATTGAAAACCTATTTGAAACAATGACAGAAAACTTCCCTCACTTGGTGAAGGAAACAGACATACAAGTCCAGGAAGCACAGAGAGTCCCAAACAAGATGAACCCAAAGAGGTCCACACTAAGACACATCATCATCAAAATGCAAAAGGTTCAAAACAAAGAGAGAATCTTAAAAGCAGCAAGAGAAAAGCAGTTAGTTACTTACAAGGGAGTTCCCATAAGGCTGTCAGTTGATTTCTCAAAAGAAACTTTGCAGTCCAGAAAGGCGTGGCAAGAAATATTCAGAGTGATGAAAAGCAAGAACCTACAACCAAGATTACTCTACTGCAAAGCTATCATTTAGAATCGATGGCCATATGAAGAGTTTCCCAGACAAGAAAAAGCTAAAGGAGTTCATCACCACAAAACCATTATCATATAAAATGTTGAAGAGTCTTCTTCAAGAAAAATAAGATAAAAATATGAACAAACAAAATGGCAATTAATACATATCTATCAACAATTGAATCTACAAACAAAATGAACAACCAGAACAGAGACATTCTTATAGATACAGAGAACATTTTGTTGGTAGCCAGATGGGAGGGGGTTTGGGGGAATGGGTGAAAAACATGAAGGGATTAAAAAGTACAAATTAGCCCTGGCTGGTTTGGCTCAGCGGTTAGAGCGTCGGCCTGCGGTCCGGAGAGACCCGGTTCGGTTTCCACTAAGGGCATGTACCTCGGTTGCAGTTTGTCCCCGGCCCTGGTTGGTCGTGCGGGTGGCAGCCACTCGATGTGTCCCTTCACGTCGATGTTTCTGTCTCTCTCTCCCTCCCACTCTATCTGTACAAAAGGATGAAAAAATATCCTCGGGTGAGGATTAAAAAAAAAAAAAAAAAAGTACAAATTAGACTGACAAACCTCAAAGGAAAGGGGGTTGGGAGGTGGGAAGAAATAAACCAAAGAACTTATATGCATAACCAATGGACACAGACAACAGTGTGGAGAAAGGCAGGAGGGTGGTGGGTGTGGGGAAGAGGGGATCAATAGGGGGAAATGGAGGAACATCTGTAATACATTCAACAATAAAGATAAGTTTAAAAAATAAAATATCAACATACAGGTGATGTACCATAGAAATGAACACTCAAAACCTATATAATTTAATTAACCAGCATCACCCCAATACATTTAATAAAAATAAAATATATAATTTACAATAAAAATAACTCTACTGACACCATGTCAACAACAACAAAAATAAAATAAAAAGTCAAATTGAGTCTTTTTGGGTCTGTTGGTCATCCATAAAGATATAAAGTAATTGCACACTTTTATTGAACACAATGCCTGTCAGGCCATGTTTATTGATTTTCCTGGATGATCTAGTTTCATTTTTCAAACAGCCCCACAAAGTATGTATTATTGTCATTTTCATTTTATAGAGTGAAAAACTTTCATTTTATAGAGTGAGGCTTAGACACATTAAGTAATTCACTAAAGTCACAATAAGTTGGCAGTAGAACCAGCACTTAAACCAACAGTCTGGCGTTAATGCCCACACTCTCACGAGGGCACTGTAACTTCTCTGGCCTTTAGAAGTCTTCTCTCTTTGGCATGAAAATAGAAAGCAGGCCTACCGTCCCTTTCTGTTCAACCATGGAGAAGTTTGTTTTTACTCTTGAATGACTAGTGACAGTATCTCCATGTAAGTCTCCAAACAGCTAATTTGAAAAGAAATGTTCTGTGTGTGGATATGTTTCTATTTTTAGCGGCACTTGTTTGTTCAGTAGTGGATTGTATACAGGTTTGTTATTTTGGTTTAAACTTTTGGAGTGACCCCACAAGGCAGGATATTAACCCTTGTGATCTGAGTAAGAATAACACTTGGCTGTGAATAATCATTTTGTTCTTGACATCAGAGTAATATTGGGGTTTTGGTAGAGTAAAAAAAAAAAAAATTATGCACACACAACACTCCTCAGACCTAGGTGAATTGTTAAATATCGAAATGGTTGAAAGCTAATTGGTCCAATCAATAATTTGTTTGAAAGTATGAACTGGCTGGAAAAGAACTGCCTTTCCAATCAACAAGTGTTGATGTAACATTAGTGTCATCCCAAAGTAGATGAGTGACGTTTTACGCACCTGCCATATATAAGGATGGGGGGAAGGGGTAATTCTAATTCCTAGGTGATCTCTGTGATGATTTTTCAGAAATTTACAGCACTTTGTTTTGTTTTAGAATTTGTATTTTTGATCAATTCATTTCAGATTATGTTTTTCTTGATAGGCAGTATTTTAATTAATGTTTTGAATTTTATCTCTAAGTGATTTAGTCGGAAGCATCTGGGCCCCATCTAACTGTTTTCTAATTAGTTGATGTGTTGTAAGCCCATGCACCCTAGGGTGGTTTTTCTATTTTACTGCATTTTAAGCAGTTTTATTTTAACTGTTTACTTTTTAACTTTTTTATTTAGTACTTTTAAGCAAGTAGTGTCTGTTATAGCTTATCTATGTTTTCATCATTTTCAACTGATTTTTAAAATTTTATTTTATTTTTTAAATTTTATATTAAAGCAACCCCTTCATGAATATAAAATAGGTATAGAGTAATGACTTGTTGATGTTTCTGCCATGTGTAAATATATGAGATACATTGTTTTGCTAATAATTTGGGGAATTACTGCACCTTTGACCCCTTTATAGGAACATACAATTAATAGTTATTCCTTAGTTTGACTATTTTCGTTTGCAAAAGCAGAGTGAGCATAAATAGCTAAAAATCTTCAAAATCAATGACTAGAGAGCATTTATTTTGCCTTTATGTTTTTATTGATTTCAGAGAGGAAGGGAGAGAGAGATAGAAACATTGATGAGAGAGAAACTTCAATTGGCTGCCTCCTGCACGCCCCCTACTGGGGATAAAGCCCACAACCCCGGCATGTGCCCTGATCCTGAATCCAACTGACAACCTCATGGTGCATGGGACAACGCTCAATCCACTGAGCCACACCAGCCGGGCTGAAGGGCATTTTTAATGAGTTCATCTTTCCTATCAATTTTTCAAGCTAAATTTTTTTTGCCTTTAGATTCCTGAAACTACATTCTTTACCACCATCAATGAGACCCATGACCATGATTCATACCAGCTGTGGACTCCACAGGGATGCTGTGGTCTGGTCACACAATGAAAATGAGGCGGCGGCTGGGGCAATGATACTCTTACTTGTGAGTTACTATGTGCTAACAGCTTTACTTATGTCATTTCTCACAGGCATCACACAATGGTGTTTCCCAGTTCTGTCTCCCATTTCACAGATGAGGAAACTGAAACCTAGCCAGGTTTCAAGAGCATGCAGGTATGAAGTTGCAGGTGGTGCCTCCTTGTTACATAAGGAAAGGCCCTCCAATGTGATGTCTCGTGCCTCCCCACACTCCTGAGTCATGGGTGACGTGTTCCCACCAATCCCAAGGCTGCCAAGGTTCAAAGCTGGTGGGGAGCACTTCTTTAAAAACCACTCTGGGATTACTCATTTTAAAAGACTACCCCCTTTTCTTTATATATATTAGCATTATCACCATTTTTTTCTCTGCCTCCTCATAGTCTGTGGAATGAACTTAAGCCATATCCTATAACATCTTTTGTTCTTTAATTTTAATTTTTAAAATATATTATGATACCCCCTAATGTGAGGCTAGGAGACCCTGCCGCTTTATCTGAACCTCTTTAGAGAAAGTCCAATAGCAAGTGGCTTTGATGCTACTTCACTTTGTAGAAAGAAAGAGCACTTTTGCATTATTCAATGATGAATCTAATGATAAAATCTAGATGGAGCCAAATCTATATTTTATTAACATTTTTATTGCTACGTGCTCCCAATACAACAAACAGCATCAGTAGTGTACACTTTGATAAAAGAATTTTTAGCTTAGTAGAAAAGGAAGCTTGAAGATCAGAAGTATAACGAATGTGTACATCTTTATGGGAGGTGTATGTGTGTGACCATCTTTCTCTATATTCTGTGGACCAGATGTTAACACACGCAAGCAAACTAGAGAGAATTCATTCTGGGGAAGTTTTTTGGGGGTGGGATGACTTCTACTTGAGGCAGGGATTGTTTTAAGATCTGGAATTCACCTAATTCATTTGACTTTTAAAAGTCTTGCACAAAGTAGCAGCGATTCCTTAGAGGTATAGTCAATAGGTGAAGCTGTTAGGTTGCCATGGTTAAAATGCAACAGTCCCTGCACACTTAGTGCTTCGAAGGGTTAACATGTCTTCATTTCAGTATGCATAGTACTTCTTTAAACAGTCCCGGAACTGACCTCAAAAACATGGTGACATACATCTTTCTTTTTCCTTTGAAGTATAATTCATGAAGCACATATCACTTTCATATACTTAAAAAAAAATTGTTTCTAACTCACTATTTCATAAAAATCTAGCTGAGTTCATACTATTTTGTGTTTCCTTGAAAGGAAACAAATCAACTTTGTTTCAACTACTTTAAAAATGCATCACATCAAACATGTTTAGTTTCAGCTTTTTGATTTGGCTGTTGTAGTTTGCTTAAATTCCTCCTGTAGGCACAGAACAAAGCATGCATCTCTAATTATGTCTCTCTAGTTTACCAAAATATGTCATTGATATTAGCGTAAATATTTAGTACATAAAAATACTATCAAGAAAAAAATCAACTTTTAATAAATATCTTCAGTTCTGAATTCTATATACAAGTACTTTACATCTACTCCCTGGAGAGAGCATTTCTGGCTTCACTGTGAGTAAGGTGACCACTGACATAAATTACTAGCACATTATTGCAGTCCGATGCATTGTGGTTGTGAACATTTGGGTACATGAACCATGCAGAAAATAAATTATGCAACCATTGACAAATGCTTTTTTGAACCTGCTTTCAAAGCCCTACTATGCTTGAATATCAATTCTAGTTCAATAATGCTTTTCTCAGCTACCAACATACAAATTATCTCAATACATATTCCTTTGTTATTATTACAGTACATTGAGTATGCTTTTTCTTAGATATGTCAGCAATGGGAAAATCAACAACAATAACACAGGACACTTGAGTGGGGCCTGTCGAGGTCCTGGTAAGAGGGTTTGTTTTTTTCTTGCACAGGCTCATTTACTGGTCTCTGTTCCCTGTGACCACAGTCCTATTCCTTTTTATTAAAGGAAGGAAAGTAATAGGTAAGCTGACATCTGTATATCTGCAGCTTATCTATTTTTTCCTTTTTCTGTAACGTAGGTATCACATTGTTGATGAAACAAAACCCTTTGTATTGTCAGTAGCTGCAACTCTAGCTTCTTCTATGTAACATTCTGCTTTGAAAATCAACCCACAGAATGTCAAATAAGGCAATACTCAATGACAAGCACCTAGAACATCCAGAAATGTAATATAGTAAACAATCATTTGAGAACACATCTCTTAAAATAATACTGATTTCTGCAATATACAGTATTTACACAACAGCTGCAAATTTGCTCATACAATATTTCTAATATAGATAAATAGGAATACAAGTCTACGAATTCTTTGCTCCATTTCCAAAGTGTTTTGTTAAAGTATTAATCGTTGGCACCTCTTTCTTATTTTTACCATACTTTTTTAAAACAAAAAAAAAATAACCAGCCGATAGGCACAATTGGTTCCAGTCCCTTTTCTGCTTTAGAGAGTGACCAATAAATTTAGCAACTTACTTTCCTTCTGTTAATACTCTTTGGTGCTTTCTTCCAATGGATTCTGGTAAATGAGTCAATGCAGAACCAAAAAAAAAAGGAGGAAAACAACTAGAAAGTGAACCAGCACTTTTGTTCTTCCATTTATAGGCAAATGAGTTGACAATCTATGGAGATGTCTACTTTACACAAGCTGTGTGCACCCCGGGCAGCGTGGCCAGGCTTCCCTCGGATTCCTAGCCTTTTAGGTTCACCTTCTCATCTTTCCAAGCTAGGTGATCCCATCGGATGTCTCTTGTCAATAATCTTTTCATCTTTCTTTGAGGTTCTTGCCTGAGAAGAAGCACCTGTTGAACCACGGACTGCAAGGAAGGGGGGGGCAGCCATTTGTGGAGAGGCGGCGAGGTGGCCACTCCTGGCGGCGGAGACGGGTCTCTCAGTCTTACTTCCAGCTTGCTGCGCCCTCCTCGGGGGTGAGTTAGCACCGGCAGGTCTACTGTTTGGCCTGAAAGCAGCATATGCATTTGGACCCCCCACTGAAGAGATCCTACTCAAAGATTTCTTCCTTTCAGCAGGAGTCTCTGAATAGTAAGGAACCAAAGACGTGGGCATCACTGGAGACCCGGGGAGGTGGCTGGGGTTCAAGACCACGTCGTCCTGAGTTTCCGCAGCCTCGGGGAGGAAGGGCGGCGGCAGGGTGCTGCTGCGCTTACTGCAGGACTCACAGCACAACTTGTTGTAACCCGGGATGGAGCAGTAGCGCGCCAGCACCTCCATCTGGCAGAAGATGGATTTATCCCCCAGACAGGGCTCATCTGCGAAAATTAAAAAAAAACAAATACTGAAACGTAAAATATAAGGAGGAAAGAAATTAAAATGGCTTATGACTATAAAAAGATTTAAGTAAAATCAGACATTGTTGGGAGTTGTCCATATGAACCTTTGCAGGTGTGTGTGTGTGGGGGGGGCAGGATGGGGAGGAGGGTATCTAGGGGAGAAAAAGGAGAAACATCTGTAACAAAAAATAAATTAATAAAAATTGAGGGAAAAAGGAAATTTAAAAAAATCAGCATAAGATGAATTTGTGGGGAAAAGCAGTTCTTTCTGTGCAATGCACTTGAATGGATCTCTATCAGGGGTCTTCAGAGTGAAGGTATTTTTGTTTTACTAGGACCATATATCTGATTTTCTAATGAGAAAATAGGATTAATTTTACCATGAATATTTTTAGGTTATAAAGAGGTATCTGGTTCATTTTATTTTATGGTATTTCTGTCTTTTTAATAGAGTAGCCTCCATGTTAAATTTAACATCAAAATATATACTAAAGACCTGTTAGAATAAATTAAATATTAAAAATGTATTACCAAAGAAAAAAGTCAAGATAACATTTTGATTAGATGTATTATTGGGTAATACAAGATAGCTAGGTAAGGATAAATTATCAAAGAAATTGAAGAATCTTTTTTCTAAAGTTTGAAAAAAAATAAGAGGGTCAGTTAGCAAGGACAATAGGAGGGCTAAAAATATCACCTTTGCTTATTATGTATTAGAAATGATAAAATTACCTATTAGACATAAAAAACTACACCCCAAATTGTAGAATGAGTTATATTCGCCTGATGTTTACCGATTCATTTATATAGTATGATATGTTTGAATATTTATTAGCTAAGGTGATCTAAGTATGTTGTGAATGCCTGAGAATCACCTTAATGGGTTTTACCTCAATTATCAATTCCTCATCAGATCTAAATGACTTTTTCTATGCCTATGTCATACAATAAGAAAATTAATTTCTTCTGCCCATGTGTTTAAGGCTCTAGGCCCTGGGATAATGGACCGTATCTGACCCTGTACTCTCTCTTCCCTCTGACTCCTCACCTCCATGACCCTCATTCTAGCTCCAAGTCTTTTAAACCTTCTAAATAATATGGCCCAGATCAAAGTGCTCCATTCTCTTTGCGTTAAAGAAGGTGACCATATAAGGGTCTCCTAGGTCTAAGTATGGCCAGAATATGCTTCTGTATAGAAGAGGGAGAGCTAGTCTGGGGAAAAAAAAACAAGAGCAAAGGAATACATTCATTTTATGGTTAATTTGTCTTGGGATAGACGGGAAGGGCTTAATGGCAACAATAAATAATACAATCAAAATGGGGCCTAGAAAAGGATTCATATAACAAGATCATTACAATTAAAAAAGCTTTTTAGCCTTCTCACTCCATGCCCAGATCATTTCAAAAAGCTCAGAAAAGCCTTTTTACACAGGGTCTCAAAAGGCTGTTTACTTCTAATTGCAGCATGTGACTGATGGGAAGCATTACTTACTTGACTGATACATGGCAGAGATACGGGGTGTTTTAGAATTCTGTTTCAGGGCAAGAGAGCAGCTAGAAGGATGTGGAATCACTAACATAGTTATGTCCTCACATCAGCACCTGTTTCACAGTAAAAACATTTTCTTTTGGCTAAAGGAAGGGAATGAAGCACATTCTTGCTGATAATCAGGTGGATTTGCAGAAATATAGAGCTCTATTAAGATCAATACAGCTTACTCATAGTGTTCATTCAGTCTCCTGGAGGAAACACCCACATAAGAATAAAATATTAGGGTAACTAAACTTTACAGCTTCTGAGTCAAGTTTGTTTGTTTGGATTTGACACATGTTTTACACTTTCAAATATTCTTTGCAGAGACAAATGATTAAATATTTAAGTCCTTTGTCTCCCCCTCATGGTCATTCTTGTTCATGCCACTACATATTTCAAATGAAAACTTATAACGAAATAATTTATAAGGTTTAAAAGACTTGAAGCCTGACATTTCCTCAAAAAATAGGATATTTGATAAACAGTGCTCCACAAATTACCTTGGGGGAAAAATCATTTAGCACATGTCAATATTCAATTAATGGCTTACTTATAATGTTGTGTAGGCCTTTAGAAAGGCAACTTCTTTAGTCCCAAATCTCACTAGGATGTCAGAGCAGCCTCCATAGTTGTCATTGGGCACAGACTTAGTAGAATTGCATGTAAGAGGATGCTTGTAGTGGGGGAGAAGGTAAGGAGAGGACAGAGGGAAAGAATGTGTGAGACTGGGAAGAGAGAGACACAGGTGGCATAGAAAAGGTGGGGGGAGAAAGAGATAAAGGAGAGGCAGGAGGAGGGGGTTTCGGAGGTGGAAGGCCAGGGGGAGGGGGAGAGGCAGAAGGGGAAGCAGCGGACAGACGTCAACAGAGCCAGCACAGGAAAGGAGACAGAGTGACAGAAACTGAAAAGTCATCCAATATATATTTTATATGTCTTATAGCAGCAAATTGATGTCTATTTTTTAAATAAAATCAACTCTGCTTTTGCAATACAGCGAGAGAGCAGGCTAGGCAGATTTCCACATGTGTGTGGTGTCTTAAACTCACCCTGGCGGCACGCGTGGAGATGGATGGACAGATACTGGAAATGGCTTTTTGATTAGCATCTATCATTAACATGTCTGGACTGAATAATCTGAGTAAAACATTTCAAAACCTTCCGCAACATTATGCATGTACAATGATGGGAGGTTATAAAGAAACCCAGGGAAAGGCAATAAGTAGCTCTCTAGAATCACAAATCGACAGGCGCTCCATATACGGGACACAGCCCTGACCCCGCAGAGCGGAGACAGGACAATGCACTGGTGGGACGTGGTCTCCAGCACCATTGTTAAGAATTGTGTTAGGCTAATTTTTAAAGACTGTTTATCTTTGTTTATTTTTCAAAAAGCAAATGGAAATTCTGCTCTTTGATGCCTAAAAACGGTGGTCAGAGCAGTGAAACCAGCCCGGGTCACACCTACCGTCACAGGGAGGCAGCTGACAAGCTCTGACGGACTCAGGCTTTGCCCCGTCGCAGTGGTCTCCGGCCCTGCACAGCACCTGCCTCCCCTCCGTCCCTTCACCGCAGGTCACGGAGCACTACAGAGAAAAGGCTGTGATTAGAGACGGTTGTTGCACTGGGCCGGCTTTCCTCCTCTCCCCACGCTCACAGCACAGCTCCGGAGTTCTTTCCCTGTGGGGTGCTGTTACACCGAGGCTGGAATCAGATAATCCCAGATTTATACTCTGGCTCCATCATTTAGCAGCCTAGGCATGTGGCTTTTTCTCTGAAAGCTGGGATAATCATATTTGCCTCATAGGATTGTTGCAGAACTAAATGAAGGCAGAGGAGACAAGGCACGTAAAAATGATGCCTGACATGTAATAAGCATTCACCATGAAAGAAGCCATAGTATTATAATGGTAACATCTGCATAGTTCCTAAAACAGGAGTGGTGCCTGTTTTCAGGAGCTGATCCCATACTGACCTTCCTTACAGATGGCAGGATCTACTGACATGCTACCTTGGTTCATTCAACCCCTTTGGAACCACTACAGTATTACACTATTTGCATAAATTCCTTTCTTTAAGGAAGGGGCTAACTGCTCTAAAACTATGCTCAGAAACCTCTATGCTACTGTTCTAGATAGGAGCTGCAGAGGAGGGCCCTCGTTCCAGGACTCCCAGGGGAAAAGAACATGAGTCATCTTTATGGTCTGTTGGGGTGACCTTCACTTGCCCGTCCATTCTCTACCTGCTCGTGATGCTCCTCTCCTATGACCCCATGTCTCCTCATTATGATTTTTACAAGTACCAACGACATGGGATTAACTCAGGCACCCCAACATGGGGTCACCCAGTCACCACACAAACATCGTTTGCCCAGGCCCTGGCGTGGCATCCGGGAAGCTAAGTACAGTTCCTGAGAAGTGGCAAAGCACAGGAGTTACAGCGCTCTGTGTGAGCGGCACGCCTTCAGGTGCGGAGCAAGGGCTTTGGGAAGGGCACCCAGAAGCTGGTGTTTGGGGCAGTGGAGATGAGCCTTGGTAGAGGAGAGGGAGATGGTTAAACAGGAGGAGAGGGAAGGGCCAAGCTACCAAAAGGTAGGAGGCTCTCACCAGCTCAGTCTTTTTGAAATAGACAGATTTCACTCACACTGGGTCAAAGAGTTGGAATAAAGAAAGACGAAGAATCACTATAGGACTTCTTGTGGTGATCATTTTGCAATATACACAAATATTGACTCATTACATTGTACACCTGAAACTGAGATAATGTTATGTCAATTAAAAGAAGAAGAGTTGGCGTGGTGTCAAACGGGACAGGGCCCGGCACTGGGTGTTGGGTTTGGAATATACCCCGCAGGAGCAGTGAAGTCAACAATGATATTAAGCAGACGATCCATCACCTTTAGACTCTTCTATGTCATAAAATACCCAGACACGGTTTGCCTCTACCAACTTGTCTTAAATGCAAACACTTTTAAAATATTAATTTTGCCTAACACCTGCAGGTGCTCCATGATTGCAGAATATGGGAGTTTCTCACTTCACACAAAGCCTGCTGCCCTTAAAACCCAATGGAAATAGGCACCATATGCTTACACACAGGTGCGTGCAGAATTCACACACCCACCTCACTCCAGGGCCCGGTTTTCCACTGCGCGGGGCAGGGCACTCTGTTGCAAGGCCGGCGGTTCTCCGGCCGGTCACCCACGCAGTACTTGCTGTGCACAGAGCGGTTGGTGCCGTCGTGGAGGGGCTGCAGGCAGCGCACGGTGCGCAGCTGGTAGCCGGAGCTCCCGCAGGTTTTGGTGCAATGCTCCCACTCTTCCGCCATCCAGCTGCGGGTGTGGGGAAGAGAGAACACTGTCGCTGGGGTGTAGAATGCGCACCTTTCTGCACTGCCTAGGGTTGTCTGCTGAGCGACATGCAAACCAGTGGGGCACCCGGTAGTACAAGAAGCACTTTCAGAAAGTCGGATGCATCCAACAATTAAAAAGCCTTCGAACTTTCTAAAATTAATCGGTGCAAAACTCCTATTTTTACTGGCTTAGTATTTTCCTGCCTCTCGTTGACTCTGAAACCTTCTCCTTTCCTCAAGGATGACCAACGGAAGGTTTCTGAAACTCGTCTTAAGGACACCCAGTTAGGTTCAGACATGATGGCAGTTTACAAAATCATACCAGCTCACTCTCTGCCATATTGCCAAAGGTGTTAAAGATCAGTAAGGAAATTAAAAACCAAAGAATCCATCTGGTGCTTGCTAACACATCTATTTGGCTGCTGCTTTCTCATGACATCATGAATTTGCTCATGTTTTAATTTACGGAGGTGACTTTCATTTCCACAGTTGTTGCCATGAAGACTACCTGACATATCTATCCTGTTTGAAAAATGCACTTCTTCATGTGGGTCTTTACTGGGTCTGACAAAAAGGTAAAAGTAGTGTGCATCCCCGGCTTGAATGCACCTGAAAGAAATACTTCCCAAAATATATTTTCAAAAAGATTTCACATGGGAACTTTCCAAATTCTAGTGTCAATGCCTCCAGCACTCTCCAAATCAGCTGTGTGTACAATGTTATAGGCAGTTCTCTAGGACATGTGTTACCAGGTCCCAAAGGGCTGTCACCATCAAATCCATTTGTTTAGTCAATCTGTCAGAATGTAACTGAAGCATACTATTTAGCCTTTCTCTAAAGTTACTCTTCCTCTGCTATTTTTTCCCCACATATATAGGGCACCAAAATACAACCATGATAAAACTTTAGCAGTCCTTGTTATTAACTGTTTAAGGCTACGCTAGTTGTCAAACACACAGTGCAATGTATTCTGGCAACTATAATTGTATTCAGTTTTGAAGGCCTTGGAAATAACTCCCATTTGAAGACAGAAATTACATAAGAAACACACTTTGTGGTCATAGACAATTACACTTACCTTATTTCACCTTGAAATTCTTAGAATGACAACAAAGGAGAAAAATAGCATAAACCCACAAAGGCCAAAAGAAAAACAATTTGAAAAGAAGCCACTACAAGATAATTTGGGAACTTGGAAAGAGGCTGGCCATATGGCTACGAATTCAGTAGACATGAGAAGGATGAAGTGTAATGAGCAGGAGGAGCTGATAAGCAAACTGACGACGCAGAAGTGCAGACGTTTGGAGCACTCACAGCCTCGGGTGAACGTGTAGGCTGGGAAAGCACGGCGATGGCGGAGAAAACGGGCAATGACGGAAACTCGACCTGGAGCAGTCAGGCCCCCTAATCCTTGACCCCGCAGGGTGATTGCCCCTCCTCTAGCCCAGCAGAACACTTGAGCTTTGTCCTCTGTAGAAGGTGAATCCAATTTTTAACTTGTGAACAACAGATATAATCAAGAGACAACAGAGAAAGAAATCACAGTGAAAACAGTGGGTTCTGACAGATTAAGCATATATAATGGTGAGATGACCCTAGCTGCCTATACATGTACAACTTCCAGAACACCTATTAAATAGGCTTATCGCCCCTAGGCAGAAGCTTGATTCTATTCTATGGAATTGAATAATCATTTTATTAGAAAAGCTCTAAATATACAAATGATTTAGCGTCTTTCGTGAAACAGGCCAGCTCATCCTACAGTGAAACCCACAAGCAAACAAGTCTTAACCAAAAATCAAGCTTCAAATCAGCCTGTTTACTACTGCATTCTTAGATATGTGTGAACAGTCAACAATGATCGGACACAGAAATCCTCTAGCACAAAAGATGAAGGCGGGGAAAGGAAACAGAAGAAAACAACTCAGAAGACAGAATGCATGAAAGTGAAAATGTTGAATATTTTAAAAGAGATAAAAGAATATATTACATCTGTGAAATATGAATCAAATGCCTTGAAGAAAGAAAATTTGGGTAACAAAACAGTTTTTAGATATTAAAGCTCTCTTGATTATTAACATAACAGCAAAAATGAAAAAAAATTAGCAAGTGGAACAATAAACAACAGGAGAGAAAAGAAAATTAGATCTGTCTAAGAAGCCTAACTACAAATATCCCAGAAAGAAAAAACATTGAAAAGAAAAAAACCCCCACACACAAGACAATTTTCAAAGATCACAGAGATGAAAAATATTGGTTTCATGTTTTAAAAAGTGTACAAGTACACAGCACGATGGATGAGAAAAGATAAGTACCAAGGCTGCTGTGAAATTTCATCACTGAAATTTTCAGGATGCTGGGAACAAAAAGAAGATCCCATAAATTTAGGATAATAACAGGTCACATAGAAAGAACTGGGAATCAGAATGACAAGTGACTTTTCAACAGCAACACTAGAGTCTGGAAAGTGATGGAACAATGCTTTCAAAATTCAGAGGGAAATATATTATAGTTTGGAATTAAGTATGTGTTCTAATGATCAATAGTGAGAGTAGAAGAAAGACTTCTTATATACCCTTATGCTTTAACTTCTTATATTCTTATGGGTGTACAAGAATTTAATTCTTACATAAATTTTTTTAAATTTTTATGTACTGTTTCCATGAAGCTATGGGAAGATACGATCCACCAGAACAAATGAATACACCTAGAGAAAGACGACAGGAATGCAGGAAACAGGGGCACCAAAGCCAGCAAGAGGCAGTAGGACTGGCTAGGAAGATGGTAAAAACAGACCCCAGGATGAAAGCTCTGTTGGGTCCAGGGCAGAGCTGGAGCACAGAGAACTCTCTGAGAGATGCCTCTAAAAAGATGCAAGTGACAGGATACTTGAGTGTTTAGTATTTAGAGAGGATTGATACTCATGGAAGAGAGTTTGGGGACAAACTAGTGAAAAGTAGTAAAAAATATATATATAAATCAAGACATTCATTAACTCTAAAGGAAACAAAGTTTTACAAGAAATGAAATAAGAGCATGCTAAGTGACTCAACTGGTAAGAAAGATGCATATTGAATATAAACTCTGGATATTAATATTAGTAAAAGATAGGCTATACCAACATTGGAAGTACTGGGGAAGGGAGAAGTGTAGGCTGTGGGTATGCCTTTGGAGGACTGTAAAAGAGGGCTAAATCCTTCCCTTTCCACCCTGGAAATTCCATATACATAATGCTAGTCTCCCCCCCCCGCCCCCAAGTCAAGCAGTAAAAGCAAAAACATCTTTCTTACTTAGAGAGATGGAAACAGTACCAAATACCAAAAGATGTTTTTGAGGAGCAGGAATGTGGTAGAGGGCAGGGAACCACAGCTTTATATAATTCCTGTGAATTGATTTGACTATATAAACCAGGTACATGTATTAGCTTTGACTGAAATTCAAAGTAAAAAGGACTAAAGACATTTAAATCCTTATTATTTTGCCCTTGGGGTGTGATAGTTAAAATGAATGCTTACAGTGGATGTGTACACTCTTGAATATTGCACATTCTTCTAATAGGTTTTGGCTTTTTGTTGACTTCACAGAAGCTGCGATGCACCATTTTATTATCGCTTTTCCTACGGCATCCGTATTTAGTATATTGGAAACCTAGGAAAGGAAATAAATTTCTTTGGATTTAATCCCTTAATCATTCTGCTATATATTTGGTCATTCATTCATCAAATATTTACTGAGTGCATACAATAAGCCTGGCACTATTCTAGGCACTGACAGTGCCGAAGTAAATTAAATAAACAGAACTTATCTTTTCAGAGCCTACATTTCATAAATATTACAAATTATTTAACCATAACTGCACACCTGCTAATAAACTGGACCCTGAAATGTACAGAATCTATCATCAGGGACAAATTTGAAAACCAGTGTGACAATACTGTGACCTAGGCTTTTATAGAGCGATGCACACAATTTGCTGTAGGGGGCACCAAAGGCACACAGAGAGGAAAGGAACTGAGCTGGAGAGGGGAGGGAACGCTTACAAGATCAGCACTTCCTTGAGCAGAATCTTGAGGTTCAAATAGTACTTCGCAAAGGGAATAAAGTAGAATAATACTCCAAGCAAAGGAAATAACATATAGAAAACTGCATGTCTTTTTGAATGGCTGAAGTTTCACATGGGAAGCAGGTAGGAGATAGGAAAGGATCCAATGTAAAATCTTTTCATGCCAGACAAATGTTTGGACTTTATTCTGAAGGTTGCAGGGAGTTATTAAAAGTCTCCTCAACCAACAGCTTTCACGTTTGTAAATAATAATTTATTTTGAAAATTTTAAACCTAAAGAAAGTTGTAAAGAAAGCACAACAAACATTTGTATGTATACCTTGCATCTAGATTAGCCTTGTGTTATGATGTCACCATATTTGAGATATATACATATAATATATTAATTATAATTATATTATAATATAAAATTACTATATAATATATATGTAAAATTTTGTTGAACCACTTGAGAGTAAGAACCTTTTCTTACAGAACCACACTATAAATCTTAAGATCGGGATGTTTAATGCCAATATAATACTATTATATAATATATTGACCCTGTTCAAAAATTTTCTATTCTTCCTATAATATTCTATGTAACAATGTTTTTCCAGTCAAGATAGTTGTCATGGAATTAATCAGGAACAGGTTTTGAGACTCTTTTTAACTTTAAATATTTGAGATGTGCAGGCCAGTCATTTTATAAAATTTGGATTTATTTAATAGTCTCCTAATGGTTAGATTCAGGTTATTCACTTTTGGCAAGGATACTACTTAAGTTATGTCATGGAAACACATTAGGAGACTAAAAGATATGAATCAAGGAAATAATATAATTCTAATTCATTCATTCATTCATTCATGGAAGAGTACCCTGGAAATAAAGGAAGAAAAGAAAGTCAAAAGTTAGTTGACAAGAAACTTTTGCAATAATCTTCCTTTCCAAAATGGTGAAGGAAGCCCAGTGAGGAAAGGACAGATGCGGTACATATTAAAAAGGTGTATATGACAAATCCTGTGACCAAGTCAGTGCTGAGGGTGCAGCAGGAAGGAGGATCCAAGTTAAAAAACATCTTGTAACGAGTCAAGTGTCATTTTACATAATTAAATAAAACACTTTATATCTATTCCGCCCCCCAAAAAAGCCCTTTAGAAATACATTTTTAAATTTGAAATGATAAAATAAATTGTTTAATAATCTTTTGTTGTCAGTTATTCAGTGTCATCACTGTGAGAGGCCCTCGCCTTCTCCTGCCTGTGGGGAGAATTCTGTGCTGGCCGGTGATTCTGGAGCGCTGCTGTGCAGGATGAGAGGGGTGAATGACGGGAGAAATTGAGAAACCTTGAGCACAGCTTGACGGATTGACTTCAGGGAGGGCAGAGAGGCAGCATAATGTATTAAGAGCACATACTAAGAGGCCAGACCTGGGTTTGATCATTTGGCAAGTTACTTACCTTCCCTGTGCTTCAGTTTCTCCATTAATACGACAGAAATAATAATAGTAGCAACTTCACAAAGGTATGTGAGTCTTCATGCATCAATATATGAAGCACTTAAAACTGTATCTGGTACATAGTACAACTAATGGCTCTTTTATTATTAACACTGATAGAAGAGAAACGCATAGGAATGGAAAGTAAAAGTGGAGAAAAAAGGTGAGCACCAGGGAACACAGGGTTTGGGAGGGTTGGGGAAGAGTCCACTGATTAAGAGAACCACTACCTGATATGAGACAGAAAACCTCGGGGGAAAGGGCCACAGGATTTTAAGAAGGTCTGCTGTTCTTATGAATGGATTCTTATCCTTTGTAGATGCTGAGATGTCAGTAAAAGTGAGTTCTCTTTATGTTTTCATTATGTGTGGTATTCTCAGATCATGGACTCAATCAGACTATCCTTAAGGCATAAGCAAGATGAATGGCTTAATTGAATTACTCTGTAATGCAATACATGTGTTCAGCTGTTACCTCCACCACAGGGTTTGGAACACTGAGACCAGCTCTTCAAAGCCCACTCGAAAGTGTCTAATTCTTCCTGGATGACGTTGTTGTTGTTGATTGTAGGTGCGGAGTCTTCATGGATGATGTACTTATATGTCAGGCTAGAGCGGGTATCATTCTCCTGAGGTATAATCTAACGCACACATGAAACAGATACATGTCAATCACCTGAGTTTCTAATTATGAATGAAAAGTCTAAAATATTTCAGAATATTGCTCTTATTGAAACTGAAAGACTTTTAAGTTGTTTCTTAAAATACATTTTTGTTTCAATCAGCTAAAGTACAAATGTACCCTGTTTAAAAAAAACAACTCAAAATATAAAACTTTGACTATAAAAAATACAAAAAAAAAAAAAAAAATGCGCCCTGGCCGGTTTGGCTCAGTGGTTGGAGCGTCGGCCTGTGGACCAGAGAGTCCTGGGTTCGGTTCCCGCTAGGGCACCTACCGAAAAAAAAAGAAAAAAAAAAACCCCAAAAATTAATATACTGAGGAATAAGAGTTTGTATTATAAAAATAACTTTACAATAAGATTCACTGTAAATTTTATTAAATTATATAGCTCCTTAGTGCATTTAAAAAGTATTCTTTAAATGTTTTATGATGATGATAAAGATAATAAAGTTCCCTTCAGAAAATACAGATTATAGAAAAATATAAGAAAATCATCCATAATTCTAATAAACCAGAGAAAACCAAAGTTACTTTTCTTATTTTGTGATATACCCTCACAATATTTTCACATGGTGTGTGTGCATGTGTGCATACACACATACTTATTTCACTAAATTATTCCCTACATCTCCCAAAACAGTAAATGTCAGCATAGTGTTTCATCCTCGAGGTCCTAGGCATTAGTTAATCATTTACTTATAATACATATTTGTATTAATCAGAATCTGTCCCCATCTTCATGGTGATTTATGATTGTCCTTAGAGGGCTAAAGGGTACACACACTTTTTATAGTTTTTATGACAGACTGGTGAATGGTCCTTCAGAATAGTTAGAATAATCATTACTTCTATAATGAGACAGCATGTGAAAGTGCCCCAATTCAGCACTACCTATAATATAATTTTCATCCTTATTAACTAAATGGGCAAAAGTTTGTTGTTTTGGTTGCTATTTGCTGGATAAATAGTCAAGTTCAATTTTCCTGTGTATTAGCCACTTGAATTTTGTCTGCTGTACACTGCACGTTCATGGTGTGTCCTATTCTTTTTTTTTTTTTTTTTTTACTATTTTTATTATTTATTTATTTATTTATTTTTATTATTAATTTATTTTTGTTACAGATGTTTCTCCTCTTCTCCCCACTGATTCCCCCCTCCCCCTCCCTCCCTGCCTTGTCCCCAGCTTTGTTGTCCATGTCCATTGTTCATGCATACATGCATATAAGTTCTGTGATTTATCTCTCCCCCACCACCCCCTCTTCTGGGGATTGTCAGTCTGTACCCCACTTCCATGTCTCTGGGACTACCCCATTCCTCAGACTGTTATGTTCATTATATTCCACAAATAAGTGAGATCATATGATACTTGTCTTTCTCTGTTTGGCTTGTTTCACTTACGATGATACTTTCCAGGTCCCTCCATGTAGTCTCAAAGGATAAGAGATCTTTCTTTCTTACAGCTGCGTAGTACTCCATTGTGTATATGTACCACTGCTTTTTTATCCATTCATCTACTGATGGACACTTGGGCTGTTTCCAGATCTTAGCTATGTAAATAGTGCTGCTATGAGCATGGGGGTACGTATATTCTTTCTGATTGGTGTTTCAGGCTTCTTAGGGTATATTCCTAGCAGTGGGATCACTGGGTCAAATGGAAGTTCAATTTTTAATTTTTTGAGGTAACACCATATTGTTTTCCATAGTGGCGGCACCAGTCTGCATTCCCACCAGCAGTGTACTAGAGTCCCCTTTTCTCCACACCCTCACCAACACTTGTTGTTTGATGATTTGTTGATGGCGGCCATTCTGACAGGTGTGAGTGATACCTCATTGTTGTTTTAATTTGCATCTGTCTGATGATTAGTGATGTTGAGCATTTCTTCATATGTCTCTTAGCCATTTGTATGTCCTGTTTGGAGTGGTGTCTATTTAGTTCCTCTGCCCGTTTTTTAATTGGGTTCTTTGTCTTCCTTTTGTGGAGTTGTATGAGCACTCTATATATATTGGAAATTAACCCCTTATCTGATATATCATTGGCAATTATGCTCTCTCATACAGTGGGTAGCCTTTCTGTTTTGATGATTGTATCTTTCGCTGTGCAGAAGCTTTTCAGTTTGATGTAGTCCCACGTGTTCATTTTCTCCTTTGTTTCTATTGCCTTAGGTGATGTATCAGTGAAAATTCTGCTGTGTATGTCTGAAATTTTGTTGCCTACAGTTTCTTCTAGGATTTTTATGGATTCATGAGTCACATTTAAGTCTTTTATCCATTTTGAGTTTATTTTTGTGTAGGGTGTAAGTTGATGATCTAGTTTCATTTTCTGCATGTAGCTGTCCAATTTTCCCAGCACCATTTATTAAAGAGGCTGTCCTTGCTCCACTGTATGCTCTTGCCACCTTTGTCAAATATTAATTGAGCATATTGCCTTGGGTGTGTTTCCTATTCTTGTAAAACTGGTATGCATTTTTTTCCCTAAATAATCTATGCAATGAGGATATTAATTTTTATAAGCATTGCAAATATATTTAATTTTAAATTTGCTTTTTAGTTTTGTTTGGAGCAAAGAATTCTTTTTTTTTTTTTAACGTATTTATTGACTTCCATGTAGTTTTTGTAGGATTATATCAACTATACAAGGGGAGAAATGTGCAATTCATTGGTATTTTTTTTAGTTTTTTCTCTTTTTTAGCTCAATCCCTACCCCCACACCCTGATAGCTGTCAGCCTGCTATCTCTATGTCAGAGTCTGTCTCTGTCTTGCTTGTTAGTTCATTTTGGTCATTAGATTCCACATATAAGTGAAATCATACTCTACTTGTCTTTCCCTGACTGGCTTATTTCACACAGCATGATGCTCTCCAGGTCCACCTATGCTGTCACAAAGGGTAAGATTCCCTTCTTTTTTATGGTCAAGTAGTATTCCATTGTGTAAATATGCCACAGCTTTTTTATCCACTCAGAATTCATGGTATTTTAAACTAAACTTTTACAAACAGCTTTTGTTTAAGAAATAGAGGGACACTAAACCACTAAAATGAAGGCTGTGGTTATTTGGATTCTGTTCTCTTTCTTCCCCTTAGTCTTTGTCTTTAAAACAGCATTAAAAATCAAGCTTCAGCCCTTACACTATAGCCATATGTCTAATGCCTTCAGCCCCAGACAGCCTAGACCCCATGCTTCGGGGCTCCCCCTGGGGTTCTAGTCCTTTAATCATGATGATGGAGACTGCTTGTCCACAGCCTCTATACTAGCTACAACTCTCCTCTCTCCAGCCCACATTGTTCCCTAGGTTCATAAACTTAAATGTAAAACTACAGCACTTTTTACAGAAAGAGAGAGAAAGTATTTTGACCTTGGATTAGGCAATCACAGACTAGAAGAAAATACTTGGCAAATCACATATTTCGCAGAGGACTTGCATCAAGTATATATAAAGAACTCTTAAGACTGAACAAAAAGAAGAAAATAACTACTTTAGCAACAGGCAAAAGATCTGAACAGACACTTTACCAAAGGGAAATCACTTTCAAAGGAAAACAAACCCTTGGAATTGAATGGGAAAATCTGGTTTTAGATTAGTACAATATTTTTATAGAGTCTAATAAATATTTGTACACAGTATGCAATACTATTTTTCCAATCAAGTAAATGTCTTCTGCTTTCATATCCATGAGGGAGTAACAGAGGTGTCTTTCTGACATTAAAAGCAATAAAACTGGAGAGAATTATATGAGGAAACTTTTGGGGGGTGGGGAGCAGTGAACAGTAGCATAGCAAAGACGATGATCCCTGTGAGAAGAGGAAATGCCCAGGCCTGGCTTCCTGACAGAGCCAGGTCTGGACCCTGGCACAGGGAGCCGAGCTCCCGCCAAGACAGCATTCTCACTGAGCTGAGGGGATAGAGGGCAGAGTCTGGGACTCACAGGGCAGGACACTCAAGAAGAGGGGGCTGCCTGGAGGGGTGGCCCAGAGGCTGCAAGAGTCTCAGACTGAGGGCCAGTCTGTGCATGCCTGGGGCTAAGACACCACAGCGTCTTGCAATGAGCCCCTGGGAGCAGGACAGAGATGCTTGAGATCTGGGCTGAGAGACCTGGAAATTCCCATCCAGCCAGGGTCAGGAAGCCTCATTAACACCCTAGACGTCCAGTTAATGCACCAAAAAGGCCAAGTCATAAGAATAAGGACAACATGAAATAGTTCAGCCCTAGTGAAGAATAAACCAGGCCCCTAGGATCAGAAGGAACTGACAATAACTGCCAGCCAGGATGAAACCCGGCAGCCTGTAAGGAAGGCAATATAAGTCAAAGGCCCTACAATCTGTCGTCTATAATGTCCAGTGTACAATAAAAACGATTGTAAGCAGCAGGAAAATGACTCATTTAAAAAGAATCAGTCCATAGAAGCAAACAACATGAGGATGCAGGACTTGAAGGAAAAGTCAGATAAAATGAGTGGAAATATACAGTAAGCTTGGCAGAGAAATGGAAATGATTTTGAAAAAACGGCAAAGAAAAGTATACCCACCGCCTGACATGAAAATGTACTGGATGTTCGATAACAGATTGTAGACCACATAAGACAGCCACTGAGCTTGATCACAGCTCAGCAGAAATTCTCCAATCTGAAGAACAGAGTAAAAAAGATTGGAGAAGGATGAACAAAGCCCAAGAAACCTCTGGAACAATTTCAACTGGTTTAACAAACCAGTTTCTCTAGGAGTAGAGAAATGAGTGGGGGGAAAACAAACAAACTTGAACACATAATGGAAAATTCACCCAAATCTGGTAAAAAAACAACAACTTCAATTTAGAGATCCAAGATTCTTGGTGAACCCCAAGACCTATACACACAAAGAACACCACAAACTAAACATAAACAAACTGCTAAATAAATAAAGCAAAACGATAAAGGAAAAACATCTTAAAAAGCAGCCTGAGGAAGTGTATACTTGACACACTCAGCAGCAATGTAAATGAGGCTGAGTTCTCATCACAAGTGATGGATTCTAGGAGACAGAGGTTACATGATGAATCAAAGACAGCTCCTGTATATTGGCGCTGAGCTTGTTTATTTCTTCCCTACAGGCTGTGCCCCTTTAGCTTAGAATCCTGCTAGCACCAAACTTAAAATTTTATAAACAATTGTTTTAAAGGTAGCCCAAACAAGCATGTTTTTAGCCACTTAGAGGCCGCTTACTTTGCAGACCCCTATGAAACTGCATCCAACATCTGCTAACCATGAGCGAGGCTGTGGCTATCAGGACCCCAAGCTGCCGCTGCTGCTGCCCTTCTTACTCCCAGACCCAGAGACTCCCTGCTGAGCTGCTGAGTGACGCCACCAGACACAAAGCCCCTCTCCAGTCTCTTCTCTCATAGGAGATCCCTTTCCCTTCTCTCCTGGACGGTGGCCCTACATGCAAACCTGCTAAGGTGTCAGCAATAACGCTTGTGCGTGCTACTGCCACCTCACGGTCATCCTTGATCAGCCCTGAAATTCCTCTAACTCCCTGCAGCCACGTAAACACATCTTCAAAGTGCTGAAAGAGAAAAACAAACGAGCAACCAAAAAGTTTCTATCTGGTCATTGTAACCTTTAAGAACTAGGGTGAAATAAAGATGTCTTTAGATAATAGAAGGTTGAGAGAATTCTTTGTTAGCACACATACCCACACCACAAGAAATGCTAAGGGAAATTCTTTATATTGAAAGTAAATGATACCAGGTGGAAAGTCAGATTTACAAGAAAACAAAATGAAGAGCAGTGGAAATGGTAAATAAGTAGGTAAAATATTTTCTTTTCTTTTCTTTAACAGATAACTAATTACTAGAGTTAAAATTGTAATACTGTGTTATTGGATTTATACTGTCTATATAATAAATATATGGCAAAGTTGCACAGAGAGGAGCAGATAAAAGGCATTATAAAAAAAACAAAGCAAAACAACAAGAAACTAAACAGTTAATGTTCAAGGTAAAAGTGTTTTCAGGTAAATTAATATCAAAATTATAACAAAACCAACTACACAGTGAGCCTATCATGCCACATACCAAAACAATGACAGGGTCGTGCAGAGGTCCATCAGTATGAAGAGTTTCAATGTCATCTTCAATGTTATAATCCCATTCCACACCAAGGTCTATGAAGGTCCGTGACTTGGCTTCCTCCCCTTTGCCATTTAAAATATAGTGGCCTGTAGCCTGGTTCTTAATAGCTAAAGGAAGGACAATGAGTAACCAGCAGACATTTTATTTTATCACATTACAGCTTTGATAGCCCCTATTAAGTCGATCTATCCCCTTCTATAAGTCAAAGACTGTGTTTATTAGCATCAAACAAATCAAAATGAGTGTTAGTTCTGATATGAGTCCCATTTCATTCAGTAGGTATTTAAAATCCTCAAGAAGGACTCCTCACTAGTCAAAACATAACAAGAAGGTTACACAGAAGATAAAAATTGGGAAATGTTCCCATTTGAAAACATTGCCAGAGAGGTTCAGAGTTTCAAAGTCACTTCATCTTACACATTTCCTCAGATGGGACTATTTTGAGAATAATGGATACTTCCATAATAATCAATACAAATCATGTATGTCAGTTCAGCTCATAATAGCTTATTTATTTACTGTGTATCTGTTTCAAGTTAGTCAAAATAATCCTTTGGAAATTATAAACAGCCATGCAAATGGATCTGCATGTACCAGCCAGACACTGGACACATGACAGATATGAGGAAAACTGCCATTAGACTAGTAAAATTCATGTGGTTGCTTTTCAGTCAAAGAACTTAAAATGCAACAAAAGTAAGGAGAGGCAGACAGTACAGCATCCACCAAAATATCAGAACTAATTTGTCAAAGTAAATATGGCAAATTTTTCTGATATTATTCCTTAATTTAGTGCATTTTAGCATATTTATTTTTTCTCTTTACTCCCTAATGCAGATTAAAAATGCACATGTACACATTTGCCTAATGATTTTTTTTCTTCATGTAATAGTAGACCAATCGAGGCTTCAACAAAAAGGAAACTCTATTTTTAAATATTTCTTGTTTTAAAGGAAGAGTAGTTGGGAAAAATGACCAACAAAATCACATAATGCATTTATTTATATATACATTGAATCCTGTATATCTATGTATACATATATACATCTATATATACACACACATCTACAGACATATCTATATCTACCTATATATATAGGTATATAGGTATATAGGTGTGTGTATGTATGTGTGTGTGTGTATATATGATTTCTTTGACATTTCCATGTTTAAGTGCATGGTAAAGCAAAGCCAGTGGACAGAAACACTTACCAAGAATATGAGGAGAAGCCTCGTCTTCTTGGATTAACACATGTCTAGCACCAGGGGGTATATCAAACATCTTAAGGTACCCTTTGCATGTGTAGTAAATATTGTAGGAAGCAAAGGAGAAAACAAAAGCAACAACCATGGTTAGCTGAGCATTACGTTCTCACTGTCCTGCTCTCAGAAGAGGGCATACATAAACTGAAAGAAGCAGTTTCAGAAATTAACTTCAAAGCACTGGTAGCTTGTGTGACATCTGGCATGAGATTAGAGGAAACCTTTGTTTTTTGCTTTTTTTTTTTTGTAATTAAAGAGGAAGAAAAGAGTTGATCTTGTTTTCAACCTATTAGCCATTTATTTTGTGTTGACCTGTGAACTGGGTCAACAACAATTCAGGCAAATTCTATACTTTCCTGTGTCCTATGTGATTTTAGTTTGTAGACCACTCTTTTGAAGTGGGGCCAATTTTTAGAGTACTTGGTTGAACTTCTGAACATTTTTATCAGCCTCTATGTTATTTGAAAAGCCTAAGTGGCGAGTACAGATCATTAAACTTCTAATGAATAAAATATCTTCCTATTTGAAAGCCTGCCTTATTCTAAAGAAATTACAAAAGAAAAATTAGTGAGCATTTGTCTTGTGATCAGCAACTAATTTTAAGCTTTAAACAAGTTTTATAATGCGAGTGTTTTAAAAATATTTGTTGTAAATTTGACCAAACTATTTGGTTGGCACATTTATCAACTGACAAAGGTGCCAACCAAATATCAACTGCAAATTATCAACTGATACCTTATAGTACGAAACATCCATACCCTACAGGCTGAGTACTGACAGAAATTCAGTTATAAATACACAACTGCTGATGGAATCAGAAAGAAACATGTTTGTCACTTGCATATGGACAATTAATATCTATCTGTGGGCAGATTTACTCAACTTTTTCACAATATTCATTAGAGGCTTAACTAATGGGTAGTAATTTGGGGGTCAGGGTGTTTGGCACCTGAGCCAGGGGGAAGTCCTGCACATGAAAAGTACCATGTTTGCCTGAGTGTGCAATGGCTACGAGTAGAGTAACATGCTTCAGATGTCAAGAAGAGCAAAACAGCTTGATGCCATTTATGGATGCCCGTCTTCCTGCAGTTTGCTACAACTTACCCAGTACATTTTTAGCTTCCCTTGTTTCAGCAAGAGAAACATTACGAGCTCCTTTGGGCAAAGTGAAGGCGCCTCTCATCTTCCCTTAAATAGAATGTCTTTAATTAGTGGAGGTTTCATGTTTATCAAAGTCTTGCTGTTTCATTGACTATATAAGCTATATATATATATTATTAGGTAAGTTAAAATATGTTATGTAATTTTATATGTTGACGTCAAAATGCATTTATAATAGTTAGCTAATGCCAATGAACTGTTAATAGTCAATGAAAGTAAGACTAGACATGAATGAGAAATGATATAGGTGATTTGAAGTTGAATACTTGCAGATTTCATTTTCCAGCAACTTGAATTCTTTATGGCACCTCTTGCTTAAATGTTTCCCTGTGGGAAAAGGTTCATTAGTCTATTGAATGACTATAATGGCCTCAGTGCAAAGAAATGGATGTTAGATCATCTTTGAACAGTTTGAACAGTGTGACTGATGAAAGCTTTCTTCTGTTCTTCTGACCTGAATTCGTAGGTGTAGTATAATTTTTGAGGAGTCTGAAAAAAAGTATCACTACTTCATATTACACACAATACATAGACTAAATAAGTATGGCAGATACTTTTTTCATTACATTAATTCACTCTGGAAAGAAAAGAAAATGAATTATTTTACATCTAAAATAATAATATATAACTGCAGTAAAGCATAGTAAATCACTTCATAAGTTGGAGAAAATTACATTTTACTCCGCCAGATCACTATTCATGTATAATATATATAAAAACATTCTAATTCTGTTTGTTTATTAAAATAATATAATCAGCTGGAAGGCAATAATTGCTTTTTAACAATGTTTAAAATACAAAACATAGTAAATTATCACACAGGAATAACAGACATCAGTAACTACAGTAAGGAATGCCTGAGAAAAGCACATTAGAATAGTCACCCAGCTCTGCTACCCTAAATATATCAAAGAGCAGCCCTGCCAGTTCGTGGGTTCGATTCCGGTCAAGGGCACATGCCTCAGTTGCAGTTTGTCCCTGGCCCTGGTTGGGGTCGTGCGGGAGGCAGTCAGTCGATGTGTTCCCCTCACACTGATGTTTCTCTCTCTCTCCCTCCCTCCCACTCTTTCTGAAGATAAACAGAAAAATGTCCTTGGATGAGGACTGAAAAAATATATATATCTCAAAGAGCAAAGCAGGGATATGTGGAATTGGCTTGAGCTGGGTATCTGAGGTATAATGAGAATAAGAACCCAGAGAATTATCCATTTGGATGAAGAACAACTTTTTTATACTTTCTTCTCTTCTGAAAAGGAAAATGACTGCCACAACAATGTGCTCAAAGGAAACCAGATCAGTGTTGTTTTGCTTTCTATTGTTCTATGAGAGACAACTGCATACTGACAGTGCTTTGGATGACGGAAGAGAAGCTTCTCAAGGGAAGCACCATGTCAAATTTATTTATTTTTTAAATAATTATTTTTATTGATTTTGGAGAGAAAAGAAGGGAGATGAAGAGACAGAGAGACATCAATAAGAGAGAACATCAACTGGCTGCCTTGCGCATGCCCCCCACAGGGGATCAGGCCCACACCAGGGCATGTGCCCTGACTGGGGATCAGACTGGCCATCTCTTGGTCAATGCCCAACCACTGAGCCACACCATTTATTTTTAAATGCTGAACTCTCAGAATCATTTGCCCAATAAATGCTTATTGAATAACTAAATATTTGTTATAAACTAAAAACAGTAATGTTTGCATATAAATTTTAATGAAAATTCCAATGAATAAGTATGAAACTACTACTATTTTTAAAATATTATTTGTGATTTTTTTTGTTCCATTTGTTGACATTTACATATGCCTAAGTCCAGGTTATTGATTGTATAACAAGCACAAAAGTTCACAAACATAAGCAGTTTATACCTTAGATTATTTTTGTTTGTTATCTCAATTTTAATATAAATTTTTTTAAATATGTGAAATATGGACCCTAGATTTTATATTTATAACCCTGTTCACTTTTAAAATAAAAGAAGCAAAACTAGTGTAATATTTTTAATTGTATCTAAAGTTTAGTGATTTTTTTAAAAACTTCTGATCAACAATTTATGTGCAACAGAAAATTTAAAGCAATCATCATCAATTTTAATAACTAGGTCTAATGCATTCTGTTAAAAGCAAAATAAAACAAAACAGATTTTAGCTAAGTACCATAACTGATATTGATTTTTATTCATTCCTTATCAAAATTTAGTAGATAATTTTTATCATGAATGCTATGGAGCATGAATTCAAAGTTGTTTTTTTTTAATAGTTCCTTAAAAGGTCATCCGAATAAAAATAAATCAGCAGCTAATATTTTATTATGTTTACAGAGAAAACACTGCATTCCTAAAAGAAGTCTCAAAAAATATAAATCATGGAGAAGGATACTAAATTCATCTTACCAAGCTTCCTGGGAGTTCTGGTAAATGTCCCCTTCACAGTTCGACAATGGGAGTTATCTCCTCCACAGACACCACACTTATCCTCAACCTTGTTGGAACCGATTTCTTTATCACAGCCCACTTTCTGGGGAGAGAAGATGTGAAACGTGGCTAATTTTAATGTGTCACGTCAAGGTCAGCATCCTAGAGAATGATGATGACCTTGTTTAAGCAGGAGCCCAGAGCCTGGCTGTTTGCACCAACTTTCTTCCAGCCCTGATTTAAATACCTCAATCTTTTAAAGGACTACTGTGTAATCAAATGACTTGTATTCTAGGTCAGATTGTACTCCAGGATAAACTTCCCCCAGTCTAATGGCCATCGTATGCAGTCATCATCATCAAACATTTATTAAGCACAGATGTTGTAGTAGATGCTGAGGAGACAAAAAAGCTGGTGCTTTTCCCTGGTTGCTTTCACATTTATAAAGATGAATAAAATAGTAAGTTGTATATGGGTACAAGCTTTGCAAATTGGCTAAGACAAAACTCCACCGAAGTGGTAGAGACATTCACAGGTCCCTGGAGGAATTGAGTGTGTGGAAATGCAATTCAGCAATGCACAGGGGTTCAAACAGAGCCATGGAAGTTTTGCCTTCCTGGGAAGTGGGTTCAGAGCACACTATTTAAGCATCTGTAACCCAGTGGAAAGTTGGTGCAGTGTGGCAGGGGAAGAAGAGCGGAAGATTTGCAGAGCATGGGCTGTGCAAGGCCTCAAGTATCCGGAAGAGTTTACATTCACATTAACGGGGAACTACCGAAGGTTTTCTAAGCTAGGACAGCTCCTTGATGTACCTCGGTGTGGGTAACGCTACGTAATATCCACTGCGCTGGTAAGTTTGAGATGAAAGTGGGCAGAGGAAATAGTGAGCACACATTGATCAAAGCAGGAGACACTGTGGGAAGTAAAAGATGAACAATACAGACTGTACTTTCAGGGAAAATTCAGATCAACTCGGAGGCATGCATGTACGTAAGATTTGTTAATGTAACACTAGCTGTTCTGAAGTGAAAAGAAATCAAACAGGAGCAATGTGTTCAGTTAATAAGGATAATTTTGTATCAATTTAACATGATATGTGAACATGAATAAGAAAATAAACTGCATTGAAAAAAGAGATGAGCCTGGCTCAGTGGTTGAGGGTTGACCCACGCACCAACTGGGAGTTGCTGGTTCAATTCCCAGTAAAGGCACATGCCCAGATTGTGGCCTGATCCCCAGTAGAAGGGCATACAGGAGGCAGTCAATTGATGTTCTCTCTCATAGAGATTTCTATCTCTCGCCCTCTCCCTTCCTCTCTCTCTCAAATCAACGAAGAAAAAATATTTTGCCCTGGTTGGTTTGGCTCAGCGGTTAGAGCGTCGGCCTACAGTCCAGAGAGACCCGGGTTTGGTTCCCGCTAAGGGCACATACCTCGGTTGCAGTTTGTCCCTGGCCCTGGTTGGATCGTGTGGGTGGCAACCACTCGATGTGTCCCTTTCATGTCGATGTTTTTCTCTCTCTCTCTCTCCCTCCTACTCTATCTGAACAAAATATGGAAAAATGTCCTCGGGTAAGAATTAAAAAAAAAAAAAAGAAAAAAATTTTAAAAATGAAATGGGGGCAAACACCAGTTTCGTACTCTTGCTACTTTTGTTCTGATGTGAAAATTCAGTGTTTAAACTTACAACCAATTGGAAGGTGAGAGAAGGAATCGTTTCTATTATCTCCTAAACAAAAAACAAAATACATATAACACTGAATTTTTTTAAAAAAATGACTTGGTATTTTAAGAGCAGATGGCTACTAGTAAAATACTCAAAGCAAAGGCATTGTTCCCAAGTTGGATTCCCAACCTACAGACATCAAAGTGACTCAGGGAAAAGCATTTGGCTGGAAACGGGGAAAATGCATTTACATCTCGATTCGGCCAGTGAGCAGTTTGATTTTACTAAGTGCAGCTTCTCCCAGATTCGGTTTAGCTACTGAACTATTCATACATCTACATCATAATGAGACTTCACAGAGAAGAAATAGTTCAAACATTCTGAAAATCTGCAGCCGGAGGATCGTAAAAGCAGAGCTGCACAAGCCGGCAGGGAGCTCACCACACACTCTCCTCGCACACATATGCTGTAGGGGTCCTTGTAGGAACAGCGCGTCCCGTCGTGCACCAGCTGCTTCATGTAGGCGACGTCGCCGGTCTCCTTGGACTGACAGTAAAGGTGGCATCTTTTCTTGGCTGCATAAGACGGAGGATTAAATCAACTATATAACATGGTGTATTTGAATAGTCTAGTTTATTTTATTTTTAACATATAAAGCTTCCACATGATTTTCCTGGAAACAAAATAGGGTATAAATAAATAAAGAAGAGAGAAAATTATCCATATTTAACTGTTGATTCAACCAGGGTGACCGTATGATTTAACATTTAAACGGGGATACTTAAGAGAGTAAAAAAGGGGCTCTATTCCTAATGACACAGGACAACAGGTGTAAATTGGGCAAATCCTCGGCAACTCAGGTTGTGTAGCAGCCCCAGATTTAACCACAGCTCTGCAGATACCTTAAACCAGAACCACGCTCCTTCCAGGGACTCCGAGAGCACCGACAGGTTTCTCTCTCATTTGACCCAATTACCTTGTCCAAGTTTTGCCTTTGTGTCACCTCATTAATTAAATTTGACATAATCTGTGTGACTCGCTTCACCAAAATACATTTGAAAAATAATGCACTTTTTCCTAATGCATTGCAACTGTGAATTCCTACATGGGTGCATCTTCCTTTTAAAACAGTTTTCCACTGAACTCCGCAGTATATTATATCATATGATAGTCAAGTAACTATTTTGTTTTATTCATCCAAATAAGAAATCTGGTGAGAAGTTTCCATTTGACTATATTTTACTGAAAAGTCAAAGGTACGAAGTGAAACATTAAAAGGGAGTTTCCAAGTGTATTTTTTAAAACCAGTGTATCGTACAAATGTAAAAAGGTTATGAAATTTCTGTTGTCATTAAATAATGGTCTTGTTCTCACTCCTGACCCCATTGTAAAAGAACTATATTTTCATCTAATTATTCAGAAAGGACCGATCACAGTATCTCAAAAGCATTTCCTGGTACGGGGATTTCCACTGAATGAGGAAACTCAACATCTCTTCCATGCTTTTCATTTTGTTTGTTTTCCAAACTGGTCTTTTCGGTAGTGATGGATGTAGTGATACCATTGCAAATAACCTAGTTATAAATAACAGGAAAGGAGCAGGGGGAAGGCCAAATAGTATAGGCCTGCCATTTGTGCAGTTGTGCCAGGAAGCTGCAGTTAAACACTCCCCAGGTCTATCCCCTGCAGATCGCTGGAGAAAGAGACAGAACAGGATGGACAAGGGACCCATGCCCAGTAAAGTCGGGGTGAAACAGAGAAGGTACTTGCCTGTCAGTCACACCTGGGAACAGGTCATTGGCCAGAGTAGGCATGGCCACTGCCAGCATGGGAAGATCTGAGAAAGTTAATCCCCTAAACAAAGAAGTTTGGTCTCTTGGCTCCTGGCTCTCCTGGGGCATTCTATTGGCTTCCCTTCATTCACACACACGGCCCCCAGCCATGTGGACCCCACACCATGGACTAACGGACTGCAACTAGCCTAATGCTAAACTGAACCCAATTCCAACATGATACAGAAACTCTGGAAACTGGCTTTGCTTAGAGCTCTACTGAGTCCCCAGCTGTACTTCTTCCAGGACTGGACTAAGGGAACTTGGACTTTGGAAACCCCGGGATATAATTCCACATAAATAAAAATCACTCATCCTCCTGTGCAAGTCTCAGAAAATTCTTTTTCTCGAGTTGTCATAAGGACCCACCCCCAGCACCCATTGGGGAAGAGGACGGCCCACTTCCATCAATACCAGTAATGCTACTTGCCAGGAACTGTTCCACAATTCTCGCCTCTCTAGAGAAAGGAGGATGTTAACTTTATTCTTTGAAACCCAGGACTTACCACTGTAGGCACCAAGGTTTCTAAGTTACCATGTATGGATCAGGAGTCCAAGGGATTGGTGTGGACAAAGCGTACGTTCTAAGTAACCATCCCCACAGCAGGAACCGAGCAGGCGTCTACTCACAGTCAGGATGTTCATATGGCATCCAGTGGTGCTTGGTGTTCTGGTATTCAAAGTGGGAGTTACGCTGCTGGCACTGCTGTGCTCTGAAGTCCTCAAAGTGTTTTTGGCATTCTTCTGTATTACAAAGCTGGTACTCAAAATTAACACCCGGACAATCCTGACCGCCATTGATGGGCCTAAAGAAAAGACAACATTTAAAAAGGCCTTTGGGCTCTGGGCCAGCAGTTGAAGCTTGTAGACACAGTGCTCGAGGGAGGGCAGGAAGCCAGCACGTCTGAGCTGCCAGCTCCAAGTGAATGAACTCATACTTCCTCATTTCAATCCCTTTCCAAAAGCACCATCCTCTCCCTGCTGGGGGCGGAGGGGGGTGGACTCAAAACACAACTTAAAGTGCCTTTTCAAACAGTGTATTTTAAATGCCTGGCAAAGGTGTATAAATAAATAAAAACATAGATGTGGATTTGGGAAATTCACATATTCTACGATGCGTAAAACATGTAGATGCAACCCAAAGAGACTTGACCACAGCTATATGCCTCAACTTCCCATCCTTTCTTCCTTAGAGAAAAATTGAGAAGACTGAATGCAGTAAAACACTCAGAACAGAGTGTGGCTCGTAGTGAAACTTAGCTGTTCTGACTACTGTAGTTTTTATTGTTTTTGTGACTTCTACTAATACCACCATCATCTCTTCCTGTGAAGATAGGTAAGTGACTCTCGGTCTTTTTAAGAGACATGTTCAGAGCCATCTACTGCCAGAGACACAGGGCTGCTCACATGTTAAACCCTAGACAAGAAAGAATGTCCTAAGTTTAATATTCTGCTTATTTTATTTCCCTTAGAAAATAAATTTTCTTGAGTGTGCAAGAGGAGTCGATTAATTTTCTCTGAATGAATACATGGATAACTTTCCCCCAACAGTTCCTTGGCCTTCTTCCTCCATCATTTTTTGTTGCCCTGCCCTGAAGCAACCCCCTGCTAACCCGAGGGAGCGAGTATCTGGGGTTGGTGCTATTCCCACCCTGACACACCTGTGCTTCTTACAGCGGACCTCATGGCCTCAGTGCCCAGGCCCCTGAGGAGAGTGAAGGGCTTCCCCTGCTCAGCTCCATAATGTTCCTGAACAGCAATTTCTTCAAAATCTCTTATCTTCACTCAAGTCTCTTATCTTCACCAATGACGACTCCTCACAAAATTGATCAAGGGAGATTTACCCCCATAGACACTTAAACCCTTAGTTTTCACATTCTGTATTTTACATGTACTTTATGAAATAGTGATAAAATTACATTGAAGCATTTTGTGGCTTATCCCAAAGTAACCAGAATCACAGGGGTCACACTCACATTGGATTATTGCACTGGCGTGTTCTGAAACGAACACCAGTTCCACACGTCCGGGAACAGGAGCCAAATTTGGTCCATGACCCCCAACTGCCATCTTGTTTTTGTTGATTGGCATTCTTCCACATGCAATGGCCCTTATAGCACCACTTAGGAAAATGACAAAGGGAAGTTATGAAAATCACACACATGCTGAAGCTGAAGTTGTTCTACAAGAACCAGTGGAAGGGTTGCATCCACCCCCCACCACCAGGAGCAAATGCATTTAAAATGATCCAAAGCAATTATAACAATAAGGTTCCCTATACAAAGGGTAATTTAGAAATACATTTTTAAGCATAACATTGAAAAAAGAAAATAATTCATTCTGACAAGTTTTTATATGATACATTTACTGGTGAGTATCAAACATAATCACAAAATGATCTGCATACCTGATTTGCACAGTAGGAAATGTGGAAAATTGGGCCCTGAAAGGATCATGAGTAATATAAGACCATCTGACCAGGAAGTAATTCAGTGGGAACTACTGGAACCCTGATAGCATAGAGGCTCCTAGCTTACAGTGCCCGGCATACAGCAGGTGCTCAAAGGTGTTAGTTCTCTTCCCTTCCAACACTCTGACTTGCTTTTTTATCCTACATACAATAAAAGTGCTTCTTAAAACTCAACTTTGTTAGATTTAAATATAACACAAATGTGTTTCAGTAAGTTGAATATTCAGAGTTGATTTGGAGGATATCTTTTTCATGAAGAAAAATGAATCAACTCATTGTTGTTCTTGTTTTTCTTTCTTTTCTTTTTTTAAATTTAATTAATTAGTTTATTTTTGTTACTGGTGTTTCTCCTTTTCCCCCTACTGATACCCCCTTTCCCACCCTCCTCGCCCTGTCTGCTCTTATTTTTTAGTCAAAAGTTTGTAATACTAAAATTTCCCACAGCGGCACACTATATGTAATATGTTTAGCATAGTGCCTAAAAAGGTTTAAACACGGCCCAGCCAGCGTGGCTCAGTGGGTTGATTGTAGTCCCATGGACTGAGAGGTCCTGGTTCGATTCCCGGTCAGGGCACATGCCCGGGTTGTGGGCTTGATCCCCAGTGTGGGGCGTGCAGGAGGCGGCTGATGAACGTTTCTCGCACATCGATGTTTCTATCTCTCCCTTCCCCCCTCTCTCTCTAAAAAATTCAACAATAAAAAAGGGTTAAACGTGAATAGTGGCAGGTATTATTATTATTATTTTTGTAATCCTAATTGCAAGTACAGTTTATGTACATTTGAAATTGAGCTTTAAAGGGCATTAAAAGAACTAAAAGCTACACAAATCTTATTTGCCAGCTTTTGCTCCTGTCTACAATATCTTATTTCCAAACAAGTCAAGGCACTTAAACCTGCATTCTTAACATGCCTCAGTTTGGGGATGGTGCTCTTTCCCCTTAGGACTTGGGCAGCTTGGCACTTGGCCAGTTTCTGAGCATTTAATCCTAACTCCACCATTTGAGATTTAAAACCTCTGGGCATCTTTCCCCAAGGAGCAAGGCCAAATCTGCATAAATTCACAAGACTTGATTTCTAGACAACTTCCACAAGGAGTGGGAGGTCAGCAAGTAAATCAATTCCCATGGACAGGGTCCCAGATATCCTGCTGAGCCGCTGCTTCCTGGTCTATCCGTAGTGGGCTGAGTAGTGGTCCCAAAGACGTCAGGTCTAGAATCGGTCAAAGTTAGCGTATTTGGAAAACAGTCTTTGCAGATGTGATTGAATTAAGGATTTTGAAGAGAAGTTCTCCTGGATTACCCAGGTGGGCCCTGACTGCCATGTATATCCTCATAAGAGAGGGGTAGAAGGACATCAGCACACAGAAGAGACAGGAGCAATGTGGTCATGAGGTCAGAGGTTGGAGTGGTGCAGCCGTAAGTCAAGAAGTATGGGCAGCCACTAGAAGCTGGGAGAGGCAAGAACAGACTCCCCATCACAGATCCTAGAGAAAGGAGGGTGCTGCCCACACACTGATTTTGGCTCTGTGACACGGGTTTTGGACTTCTGGCATCCAGAACTGTGAGAAAATACATTTCTGTTGTTTTAAGCCACCAAGCTTGTGGTAATTTGTTAGAGCAGTCGTTGAAAACTACTAGACAGTGTTAGTACATTACCACAGTGATACCTCCCATGCTATGGTACTCATAAAAATGACAAGACAACTATGTTAATCATTTTCCAGACTTGTAAAGGTGATTGAATCTTCGTGGGACAGACTCACTTTTCCAGCCGCACATTCAGTCCCATCAAGTGGGGGTCCCTTTTTAGTCTTACAAAAGTAAGGGTTATCAGGATGGCTACACCACAGCTGTTTACATGGGTCAAAGGTTCGGAACTGGAAGAGAGAGAATCAAAATCTTGGTGAAATGCAGGTGGTATGACATGCAACAGTCACTTCTATTTTACTTTCAGTGAATGGTCCAAGTTGTGGTGTGTGGAGAAAAAAATTCTGCCTAAGAATTCCAAATAGAGAATATTTTTATTCTACTTTTCTAAAATAACAGTGACAAACAATGGTTTATCTAGGAGTCTCTAGTTGACTGGTAATATTTTTGCATGACAAAATATTTTCTGGTTTTTCAAATAGACAATATTGGGATTTTTAAGAGTCGTTATTATGAACATTTTAAATATGAAAACTTATTATAATGGGTTTTCCAGCTCTCAAGCTACCAACATGGCTTCTCTTCACTGTAAGTATGAACCAGTCAAATATAAAAAATAAAACCGCCCATCCTAGTGAGCTAACAGTAGAATATATCTGTCAGACTTTCTATGTAAGATAACGTATTCCAGGTGTAACAAACTATGACAATCTTCATGTAGTTCATGAAGTACTTTCCATGTATTTGGGCCTCACCACAACCCATGGCTGAGAGATCTAGGTTACCAGGTAAGGCTCTACTTACAGTTACAAGTAAGACAGTACCAGAGCCCGGCTAGAATCTTCATTTTCTCAATCTAAAACTGCTTTTTATTTTCCTAAAACATCACACTGTAATATCCAAATCTACGTGTCAGCACACCTGAGTGTGCTCTTCCTGGCCTGCACTCCTTCGCACTGTAACCATTTCCCATTCTTCAGATAGATTAAAAAAAAAATCAAACACCAATTTACACACATGTCGTTGCCTACACCACTAATTATATGCAGACTGGGGTCAGAGCTTTTTCTTAATTAGAACTCATTTTGGACCTGGGCTTTTTGTTTTAACTCCTATTACTTAATGCAGAAACTGTACATTCCCACCATCCTGAGCACAAGCTTTAGAATTTTCCGGTCAAAACACAAATGCAGGTCATTCGGAGCTGACAATGTACAGTTTACAGACAGTCCCAATGGCTGCAGCCATCAGCAGATGGAAGATTTGAAACAGCAGTTTGACTCTTTTCAGTACCATGAGACACATTTTTCTGGCTTTAACACATAAAGTTTGCTCCAACCTATAATAAGCCATTTTTTTTTCTAATGAACTACAAAAGCTCAGAATGGAAATGTAATGGAACATACCTCTAATCTAAACAGCCACATGGAAGACTAGCTCTACTGGAGTCCACTGAGCAGGTACTACGAGCCCACACTGTGCTAGGCACTTTGGTTACATTTAGTTACAAATTGAACCCTGAGCATCAATTCTATGGGATAACCACTATCATTATCCACATTTGACACATGAAGAAACCAAACAGAGAGACTCAAGAAGGTGCTCGAAATCATACATCTAGGGAGTGTCCTCATGACCCACCAGTCTGACCATGAAGCCCATATCCCTGACTCCACGCTCTGCCATGTGATTCTTGTGTGAGAACAAACCAGTGCCACCCTTCCCCATGCTCACTGATACATGGTATCCTCACCAACAAGCTAATGAAAAGCAACCTATCTAAGGCTTAAATGCCATCTCTGAAGGTCACCAAAACCAAGGGAGCAAGCAACAGAGCATAAAGTCTGGAGCTGGACAACCTTGGTCTCAATAACCAGCTCTCTTATTTTCCAGATGTGTGAGTTAAGAAAGCTGCTTAAACTCTGCAAATCTTTCTTTTCACCTGTAAAACAAAAGTATACCAACTTCCACCTAGTCTATCACAAGGATTAAATAAGACAGTATTTAAGTATACTTAAAGCACTTAGCTTTAACAAGTAGTGAGATGGCAAACAAAAAATCATTGGAAGTAATTATTATTCTCATACCAGTGAGTCTGTAAAGCTCACCAAACAGGAGCTATGCAAATAGAGTTCAAGATGCAAGACCTAAATTGACTGAGAAACATACCGCAGTGCACATTTTATAACCAACCCCAAAGTCAAAACGACATTGCTCATCCATAGAATAATTGATTCCTGGAAGTTCTGGGAGTTTGGGCCAATCGTGGTCAAAAGGGTCATCAAGGAGACAGTCATAGGAACTGTAGGAAGGAAAACATCGCATGTGGTTAAATGTTCATTCTTCTATCTTGTCCTAATGAAAAAAAGTATCCTTAGGTTACATACTCTGGGATTTCATTAGATCACAGAGCAAGGTCACAAAAGCATGTCTTCAAAGTTTTTGGTTTTAGTTTCATTTTTTAAAAAGACCTTTCACCCTTATTCATCCCAGAAAAAGAAGCCAAGCATGACTTAGGGACACAGTATAAGAGGGACAGCCTTATTGGTGTCCCGTTCTGAGCTCCTGCCAGTGGCAGAGCAGATTCTGATACCCAGGTTTAGGTGGGTATAGGTGGTACACTATGAAGTCATCACAGGATCATCCTCTCTTCATCCTCAACTCAAATCTGACCTTTAGTCAAAGATTCCATAAAGAATTTATAAAAAAATCACAATTAAAAAATAATTTGAATTCTAGGCTTATGGTTTAAAACATTGATTTATATTATGGATTTCATTGTGCCAAAAACTCTGAGTCCTAAGAAAATGTTTACTGTGAACAACAGTTTTCATTCACTGGGACTTTTGTTATAAGCAAGATCCTAAGAGTCAGCGTCATCTGTCTTTCTGCTATAATGTACACGTGCTCATGACATGCAGAAAGGGACATACTGAATGTATCTCTTCAATTCTTGGCCACTGCACCGGGACCAGTGGTACCGATGGAACGCCGCTTGCACCAAGGGCGCCATGACGCTCCCCATGGCAGTCTCGTCGCCGCACCTGTTGCCTTGTCCATCATGCTCCATTCCCAGCCTGGAACACAAAGGGACACCGTGCTGGTGAGGCGCAGGGCCCAGGGCTTCTGCCTAGTTTCTGTTTTACTTGTTTGTTTTTTATCCTCACCCGAGGACATTTTTCCATTTTTTGTACAGATAGAGTGGGAGGGAGAGAGAGGAAGGGAGAGAGAGAGAGAAACATCGACGTGAAGGGACACATCGAGTGGCTGCCACCCGCACGACCAACCAGGGCCGGGGACAAACTGCAACCGAAGTACATGCCCTTAGCGGGAACCGAACCCGGGTCTCTCTGGACCGCAGGCCGACGCTCTAACCGCTGAGCCAAACCGGCCAGGGCTAGTTTCTGTTTTAAAAATAAATTCAGTAGGACTTCAAATAGTGTCATTCTGGTGGATGTCGTTTCCTTATAATGCTGATGGAAGGCTGTAGAAGCTTAACTCCGGTTTATGTCCATTAGCTTATGGTAAAACTGACTTCATTGTTGTCGTTAAGCTTAAAATTACAGAACCTATTGATGATGTTAAGTGAGGATTTACTGTACAGGGAAAGATTTTTTTTTTTTTTTTTTAGTTAACATGGCTTCTGTGGAGGAGTCGCAGGTACTGTGGAATGGAGAACTGGCCAGTGCTGTTCCTATTTCACAGTATGGAAAGGGCAGGTGTCTGCAGGCTGCGGCCACCGATCTGGTTTCAGTGCATGACCTCTCCAGTGCTTCCCGCTCCTCACACTTGGCAAGGACCGAGCTGCATGCTGGCATGCACTCTGCCCGCAGTGCGAACAATGCTGAGAGGCAGGAAAGAAAGACCTTTTTTGGCTTCCTAGCTGTCAACAGTGACTTACACATGGCCGGTTTCATGGGCTACTACAAAAGCAGATGAAAAACCATCCTCATGATTCAGGGTACAGCTTCTCACTGGATGACACATGCCTGTGACTGGAGCGTATCCTGTAGAGAATAACAATTACTTTTATTTTCATTTGATGAGAAAACCCGTTAAGAATTACTCCTGGACCCTTGCCTAGGGGGAAAAAAGCTTTTCAGGAAACAGAGGCAGTATTATTTCCCGCTAGCATTGTGCCACATTCTCTTGGGAAAGCCGCAGGTAACGGTCTCTGAAAAGATTCACTGGGTCTGCATTTTCTCCTTTCCTGAGGGAAGGAACTGCCTGGGGTCACCATGCTGTTCTGCCCACCAACTAAGCCTTGTCTTTCTGCTTCAGTGAATGGTCCTTCCTATCAGGGTACCGATGAAGGGAGCCAGAAATTCCATCAACATTGAAAAGAAAATCATCAGCCGACTTTTCCCAAAGCCTACATCAGAACGTATTAGATCGATGTAAACTGGCTCGGAAGAGAAGTCTCTGGCAGCAGTCATTTCTCATGGCCTCTCTTTCCCACTCCAACACTTCGTGGGGATCACACAGTGTTTTACAGCATCTCCTCCATACCCCAAATGCACAGTCATTATGTTAAGGGCAAGCAGAATTTATCAGAGTACATAAGTGACATTGAACATGGAGAATTCCGGAGAAGTCACTGGAAGCAACAGAAAGAAAATGTTTGCTTGGTTGATGCATGGTGGAAAGAGGAGGGAGGTAGAGACAGGAACATTTGAACAGACTCCTTAATTTAGGATTACTTTTGCAAAGTCATGCCCTTAAATTCCTCTTCTACATATGAATGGAAATACCTTGCATTCCAGCAGGTCCAAAGTCTTGCCTGGTTAAGAAAATGGCATGATCATGGTGTTCAGAGTGGTTGGGATCGGATTTTTGTTGTTGGCAAGCCCAGCGACACACATTCTCCAAGCTTCTGGATGGGTTTCCCCTTTCTATGAGGCTGATGGACTGACAGGGAACAATATGTTGAAGACATACATAGCATTTGCTCAAATGTTAACTTCAGCTGAAGTTAACACTTGGGATTATAGCATTTAAATAATGTTCAATAATATTATTTGGGGCTTATTTAGATATCTAAGTTTGGAATTCTAAATGCTCATGAAGGCTATCTTTATGATAATATTACCTGTGTGAAAAGTGACTGGCACCATATATGGGAATATGTGATGCTGAGATTTGCGATTCTGAGGCAACTCAATGTTAGTCGTTCGGTTAAGAACTCTAGTAGTCTAAATCATTCCTAATCCAGCTTAGATTTTTAGTTTCATAGGTATTAAGAATAAAAATAGGGAAAGATTCTGGCATGAGACTTTTATCCAGAGCTGATAAAGTGAAAGATCTTTAGTTGAGATTTTTTTTGGGTCCAGAATTAATCAACGTGTGGGGAGAATGAGCTGGCAAAGCTGGTCAAATCTTAGTGTATGGGGAGCAGTCAAATGCTATAAAGCTTGCACTGTTAAAAAAGGGGTTGACCTTTATCTTGCAGTTCCAACAGATGGACTGAAATGTTGCTGCTATCACATTATGTCAGGAGATAAAAGTTCAGAGGGAAAGAGCCCGTCCTTCAAGAACCCAGGGGCCACACTGCCCAGAGTAGCTCTTCTGGAATGAGAAATTGAACTTGCAACCCCAAATTAGTCCCTACTTGGCGGACAGGCTGAGGGTTTTGTTAAATTTCAGTAAATGTTATTATCAGTGTTTACATTCTTAACAAAATTAGCTTGGTTTGTGATATGCTCATCACATGCTTCTCCAAGTGAATGATTTAACAACCAATGAAGGCTGTTAACATCTCCAGTTGGAGTTGACTGGTATTCAGTGTTGTTGACAATTGGTCAGGTTGATGGGATCACCTAAAGATCAATGACACCCCCTTATCGGAAAATAAGTGGATGTTAAATACTTAATGCAGGCACGTGGATTTCTTTCTATGTGCTAAATATATAATTTCATTACTATTTCATAATCAGAAGAATTTAATTAGGGGAGGGGGCATATAATTTTAAACATCAAGAAAACTGCCAAGTTAGTCACTTTCCCGGTTTTCTCCCCAAAGGGAGCAATTATTTCATCCTACTGTCTGTGTACATGCATATACGCATACATTCTAAAACTCTTCTAAATGAACATATTCATTTGTGTGCTTCATTTTTCTTAAGTGGAAAGACCTAAACTATTATTTTTAACAAATCATGTGAGGGCAAGGATCTTTGTTATTGTTCTTCACTGATATATTTGAAGCACCTAGAACACATCTGAGACACACACACTCAATATATATGTTTTGAATGAATAAACGAATCATAAATTTATAATAACAATGAGACAGAGGAAATTCTCTTTCCTCACAATGGTATCCATTACTTTTCACCCATGTTGTCATGCTCAATGCCAGGATAACTGTCTACTACTCCACTACAGAGGTAAACAAGGGGAATGGTACCAGCCCCAAACCGTTCACTATCTGCTCAAAAGTGGAGATCTCCACTCACTGCGGCAACCGAGGTGTCCGTGAGACCTGTCTATGCCATATGTTGGCTGTGCCTTCAACTATGTAATCTGCTCGCTAACTCAGTCCTGAAGGCCCCAGCTCACAGAGGTCCGGACAGCTTACCTTCGCGTAGCCCAGCATGACCATGCGCACCAGCACCACATTTATATGCACTCCAAGGGACTCGTCGTGGTAGATTTCATTCACCTAGAACAAAGCAGACACTTACTAAAAGAAAGGCAACACGCAGGATTTTGTGAAATGTGCACAAATTAAGGGCTCAGCCATGTAATCACAAGTACTGAAGTCAAATCGCTTTAAAAAAATTAGTTTAAAAAAATACTGAACTGTTATATACCGTCACCTTTAGCTTTGGGATAATTTTCAGATATGAGAATTACTGAGTTTGTAAACTCCATAGTATCACGAACATAGAAAATATGCTTTAAAAGAGCCTCGTTAAACTACTATAGAGTCAACATGCGCTAGAATCCACGTATAGTATTTACCAAAAGCAACCACTAGAGGGAGACTCTGGTGTAGCGTCTGCTAGCTTGAGTGGCAGCAGCCACGTGGAGGAAAACAGACTGGGCATTTGCCTGCCAGGATGCCCATGTACTAGCAGGCTGGTATGTCCAGTTGAGAGAGCCCCTGGAAGGAGAGCCAGTGTTCAGGGACGAGGCCCTCTCAATGCCCACCCCCCTCAGGAGTGGGGTACCTGGGCAATGATTATTTAGAAGTCCTTCCATATTTGAATTACTAACAGGATTGTAGGAGTGCGTATCAGATGAGTGTCAGCTTGCAGAGAGCTCAGAAGAGCAAAGTTGAGTAACTGCTTTTATTTAATATTTAAAGTTATGTTGAAATTTCTAAAAGTGATTTGGTACACTGTAAAATCATAGATATTAGAATTTAAGCAACCTCAGAGGTCAGAGTCCAAGATAATTTTATACAAATGAGGAAGATGAAGACTGTGGCTATTAACTGACACACAGAAACACAGTAAGTTGCTGGCAGATGTGAGTGCGAAATGGACTGTCACTGTGTTTTCTGTGGAACGCAGTGCAAACAAGTGTGATGAGGGGCGCTCAGGAAGTTCACAGATGCCAGCAGGGATGGGAAAGGGGAACTATCCAGCTAGGTCACAAAGTTAGCTGTCCCCCAGAACAGGGACCCGACATTTGTCACAATACCTAAAAGAGAAAGGGAAACCAACTGCAATTCCACTGGAGATCCAGGAGGTTTGGACAGTAAGCAGAGTAAATTAAAAACGTACAGAGAAAAGATAGGCATTCTCATAGAAAGGGGCTTTAAAAAGAAATATAACTCAAGAATGGTAGAATGCTCTAAAAAAAAAAAAAAAAAAAAAAAAGAAAGAAAGAAACTCATGAATCATAAAATTGTGAAATGCCATACTGACCAAGATAAGATACAGACCAAGAAATCTCAAATGAAATGTTTCAAGATTCTAATGGGACTGCATAGAACACCTTGCAGAAAACTAATGCCTTAGATTAAAGACATTCTTACTGAATTTATACATAGAACAAAAAAGGAGAAAAACACCTAAAATGGAGGGAAAAAACGTGACAAAGCTAGTACATACTAAGGGTGACAAAGTGTAAGAAAAGATGTAGAATCCTTTCAAGTGGAAAAATGCATACTTATAGACACATTCTTTTACAAATACACACACAAACAGAATGGCACACCAGATTTATACCTGTTGAAGATAAGCCAAGGAATGAAAAAAAAAAATGCAACCAGGTGTCCAGGTAGATAGGTCATCCCCAAGTTGTCCCACTGCAGGACAGAGTACCCCTGAACTACTGAGTCCCTTTTGTCTGTGCTGCCATATAAGAGGTATTGCCAAATGCAAATGTATCCAAAGAGCAAGGAACCCAGAGAATGTGTCACATGAAGAAGGCCCATGGAGACACCGTGGCTAAGCGCCTGACACCAGACAGCGATGCTCTCAGTTGACATCTTGGTTCAACCCCTCACAACTTGTGGTCTTCAACTTTCTGAGCTTCAACCCAAAGGACATAATAAGAACACAATCTCACAGGGAGAGGTAAGAATGAAAATACTAGACTCATGCAAACAAACTGCTCAAAACAATGTGACAGGAACATTAAAATGTAGGAAGTAGAAAAGAAAACCCTAGAAAGAAGATTTAATAGCAGCCATACGGAAAAGGGGATCAATTTATTCTGTGTATCTACATAAAATAAATCTAAAAACCATGAGTTAACACTATTTAAGGGGCAGATTTAAAGTAAATACAAGGAAAAAGTGAATGCTGGACAAAAAAGTGGTTTCTTATGACATTTTTGGGTCATGGGCAGATTCTCTCATCTTGCCCCATACCTCATACTGCCCAACTAAGAATGGAACACCCCCTCTTCTTCTGGATTAATTATCTAATAAGGAAGTCCTAATAGTATAGGCCAGTAATATTCATTCAGAGACTCGTGAATATTCCAAGAGACTTTTTGAAAGGTAGCTGTTTTGAATTAGCAACATGGCTTCACTCAACACATACAAAGCTTCACATAACTGTGATGTAAATGCAGTCAATGTGGAAAAAAAAAAAGGTTGAAAGCAATGTTAGTACATACACAAAATGGGAAAACAACACAAATGAAAACTAAAGGAAAGTAGTTAGGATTTAAAAAGTGAATTAATTTCTGGGACAGAGGTGATGGAGGCGAGGGAGGAGCCGATCCACTGAAGAACAGCCGTGATAACCACACTTTTAAACATTACAGGAAAAGTCAACATCAGCAAATCCTAGGGCCATAAAATTAACAAATGGTGGTGATAATGGCATATAGCTTGTGATGGTTGAGTTAGAATGATGTACATATAATCCCCCTAAATCAGTAAATTCCTTTGTATTTGGTAAATTTTAAAATCAGTTCAGTGCCAAAAACGTATAATGAACAAAATTCATGTTGTCAATGGCAACATTATATAAATATATTTCATGGAAATATTACATTATAAAATGATGCAATACAACAGTGGTTCTCAACCTTCCTAATGCCGCGACCCTTTAATACAGTTCCTCATGTTGTGGTGACCCCCCAACCATAACATTATTTTTGTTGCTACTTTAGAACTGTAATCTTGCTACTGTTAAGTCTTAGGCGACCCCTTGTGAAAGGGTTGTTCGACCCCCAAAAGGGTCGCCACCCACAGGTCGAGAACTGCTGCAATAGAATGACACTTTTAAAAATTTACCAGTCACCAAAAGAATAGTTTTATTTAACCGAAGTCACCATTACACCAAGCTAATTAGACAATAGGGTCTGACAGAACCAAATTTAGTTATGGAAAGTTCTGAGTCAGCACACATTTATAAAACTGTCACAGGGTATACCTAAATTTTATGGGTAGAAATAATCAAATATAAGGCAATATGTTTATACAAAGAAAAAAGTATTCTTTCAATGTGGCAAATCAACAAATATCAGGTGTCTATATTATGAAAAGTACTGGATATCATTTATTGTTTTGCCTTCAAGGTTTAAAAAGTTGCTTCCATTACATTATTTACTTTTAAAATGAAGTTAATAATTTGGCTGCTTTTAATCTTGGCAGGCCTTATTGTAATAGGACGCAAAGATTTTATACTCTGAGACATAGTGGATATGGTAAGAGTTGGAGAAATAATTAGCACCTCAGGATTCGTTTTTCAAAGACCTGGCTTTGGGTCCCAGCTATGCCACTGATGAACTTGAGTGACCTCACTTAGTCCTTTAACCTCCGAACCTCTGTTTTCTCATTGGCAAGTTATAACTGGACTTGCTCCGCCTACACCCAGGGCTGTTCAAATCCAGCGAAAGGCCACACAACTGCCCTCCGCAGGATGCAAAACGCGTAACGCGTTCGCACTCTTCCACCTGCCCATGCAGAATCTTTTCAAGGTTTGTGCGTGTATTTTCATAATCTACCAGAAAAGAGCTAGAAAAACTGTCATCCTAGTTTTCCCGGAGAGACATGAAGACTCATACTTAAAATGTATTTAATTTTAAATGAGTAAAAGATGTAGTTTAACTTATCAAAAACCAACAAAAAAATGACACTATTTTCCCCCCCAAAATAGTCTAAAGGTTGTACAAAAGCTCTTTCCAGCAGATGGCAGTATGTACATTGTAGAGGGGGTTAGGGAAAGTACTAATGCACCTGAATGTACTTACATACCAGTGGGTGGGTCTGCCTTTTCCTATATTTACATATAAATAAAATAACTTCCTTAAAATTAAATAAGTATTTAAAAATATTCTATAACCCGAGGAAAGCACTGAATTTTGAATACTTGACTCATTTGGCTCTAGAAAGCAAAGAAATATATTTAAGACATTTTGATTTAGACTGTTTTTCAGTGTCATCTGATTGAAACATTATGAGGCATAAAGAAACTCCTTTGACTTGACTGTAAGTCAATCACAAGTTTTAACAATCAATAAATGATATACAGAAAAACAAAGCATAACATACTGAATTGCCCATTTAAATCTGTCAAGATGAACTACAGCAGGATTTATTTAGAAAGCATTTTTACAATCTTAGTGACAAAGAAAGCATTGTTTTCCCTAAGTAACAGCAACATCATCAACAATCAAAAACAGCAGCTAAGATTACATAGAGCTTTCCAGGTTCCACTCACGGTTCTAAATACTTCTATTAATCCAAGTCCTCTCTGCAACAGCTCTAGAGATACCTTCATTTTACATCTAAAGAAATGGAGCCCCCGCGGGAAAAAAAAAGGGAGAAATTGAGGCCCAGGCAACTCAAGCAACCTGCCCCAGGTCACACAGTTAGCAGACAGTGCAAAGGATGGACCTAGGCAGCCTGGCTGCAGCCGGTGTTTCCAGCGCGCTGCTGCCCTGCCCCAGACCATGGACACCGCGCTGTCACCGTGCACAAAGGATCTTGCTTTAGAATAATCCATACTGATTTGCTACCCCTGAGTTTAAGAAACTGGTGAGGAATCATATTGACAAAAAGAGCTCTAAAATGTCACTTTCTTTTCATACCTAATGTAAGTGTTAAAGGAATGAGAAAATAGATTCAATTTATTATAAGTAAGAATTTCTTGACTACCAATATAATGGTATTCAAAAAACATCAGGGAAAAATAAAGAGGAACTAAAGCACGTCACTGGTACAACCGAGTGAGACTAGAAAAGACAGGGCTGAAGTTTATCACCAGTAGTTGGGTTGTAAGAAAGCCTTAGCCATAAACATTCCAAGAAGTCACATATTTGATCCTACATAATGCAAATCAAGGTTTTTCTACAAAAAACTGAATATCCTTTCACCCTGTGAGCCAACCTAGTGGAGCACGGGCAGATTTACTGTGAGGTGTTCAGGGCTGAGCCCAGAGTCCTTATTAAATTACCTGAGAGAGGAGTAAACAGAACATTAATTCAGTTTTCAGATGACCTTAAATTGGAAGGGGTTGCCACTGATGTGAGGGGAGAAAAAAGGTAAAATCAAATCAAGTATTCCTTTCCTTGAAAAGAAAATTCCTTCCAGGTTTGTTCCCGGACAGGACAATCTCTCCCAGGACATTTCCCTGGCAGGACAATCTGACCTGCTTTGTCTGACTAGCTGATGAACAGCTCTGTCTGGCTTCACCGAATTAACATTCGTTTTTCTTGCAGATGAGTGGATTAGGTCTTGAGAGGCAGTATAGCTTAGTGGTTAAGAGCAAGGGCTCTGCAGTCGTACTGCCTGGGTTTGCTCTTAGCTATGTGACCTTGGGATGTTACTTGTTTCTATGCCTCAGTTTTCTCATCTGTAAAATGGGATAATTATAGTCCTGTCCTTCTAAGATTGCTGAGAGGAATAAATGAGCTCATATATGTATAGTGCTTAATGGTGCCTGGCTCTTGCAAATATAAAAACAAAAACCGCCCTGGCCGGTTTGGCTCAGTGGTTAGAGCGTCTGCCTGCAGTCCCGAGAGACCCAGGTTCGGTTCCCGCTAAGGGCATGTACCTTGGTTGCAGTTTGTCCCCGGCCCTGGTCGGTCGTGCGGGTGGCAGCCACTCGATGTGTCCCTTTCACATCGATGTTTCTCTCTCTCACTCTCTCTCTTCCTCTCTCTCCCTCCCACTATACCTGAACAAAAAATGTCCTTGGGTGAGGATAAAAAAAAATAATAATAAAATAAAAACAAAAACCGTTAGCCACTATTTGTATTATTATTCACACAGAAACAAATAAATGGTACATGTATATAATTTTTTTTAGAAAAAGTCTTGGTTAACTGAAAGCAAACAAATAATATGATAGCCTAGGTAATGCTGGCTGTAAGAATAAATAAAAGAATTCTGAAATGAACTGGGAAAAATATCACTATCCTCAACTATCTCCTGTAGAGCTAGAAGTTTCAACCACATACTCACTTCGATTCTCAGCCCCGTGGTCTCTCGTCCTTTTACTCAGAGTAGGTAGTTGTCTCCCAACCTGTCAACTCTTCTTCCCTCACCCCCAATCTCAAACTGATTTTTATGAATAATCTTATCAAATATTGGCTGGACAGGTGCCATGTATGCAATTGCCCTAAGGGTGGGGAATGGAAGAACAAATGAGTTTGAGTCCGATCTTATCATGAATCTATTCTAAGGGGTAAAACAGGCTATGAGCATGGGGAAAATGAATACAAAAAGGCATGCAGTTTAAGGTCATTTCAGATGGAAGAAAACAAATCTGAGTGACGAGACAGGGGACCGGAGGTTGAGGAAGAAGGTGCCTGAGCTGCCAGAGCAGGAGACCCATGCACAGGAAAGGGACGGTCTGTGCCCGTCTGAGAATGAGCAGCTCAGGCAGAGGGCACAGCAGGTGTACGGTACGAATATACATTATGAAAGCTCAGAGCCCTACAGAGACCTCTTTCTCCCCACTTTAGGAAGAGACAGACCCAGAGAAGTTCCATGACGTTGCCCCAGATAACTGGCACAGCCAGAACTCCAGTAAGTCTGTGTGACGCCAATCCCTGTTCTCCATCACTGCCTTGCCCTTTTTCTTTCTGTCACAGTGAAAGTGCTAAGTTTCTACCTTCTTCTATGGCTCCTTCCAACTTCCCTAAAGACATTTGCTCCAAAGTTTCAACTCCGTGTCCCTTATTCAATCTCTCTCTTTCTTGGTGTTTCTTTTCCTCCTTTATTAATAGTCTCAATTTTCCTTCATCATAAAAAAAGAACCCGCGTACAATGTTTTGCAGGATTCAGTAGTTTACCACTATGTTCTTCAATGATATTATTGGGTTTATTTTAATTTATTAATTAATTTATTTTTAGCAATATTCACTTACCGTTTTTTTTTGCCTGGTCCTTACATTTCAGTTTCTCATTGTTTCTGATCCTCTTCTCGTCTCGCATTCCTTCCCTGCAATGTTCCATCCACTTCAATAGGCTGACAAGTTCCTAGTGTTTCTGTACCCGACACCGATCTACCTCTCATGCTCCAGAGCTATCTGTTCAACTCCAGTAGCATCTATTTGGAAGTATAACTAAATATCTCAAAGCCTTCTCCCTAAAATATAGTCTTTTCCAAATATTCTGTCACATTTAAAGACTAAATCATCCTTGACTTCTTCCTGTCCCTCAGGTACTACAGTCAATGCATTTCCAAGCCCTGTGATCTCTGAGCCTTATGCCCTCCTGTGCACCCCTGCATCCAGCAGCCAAGCAGCCATCCAAATCAGCTGAAATCAACCCGTTAAAACTGCAGCAAATGTTTGCATTTATTTGGGTAGTTCACGCCTATTTCAGCGGTTCTCCAGAAGGGCAGATTATAATGGTCAGATGATTGTTTTAAAAAAACAGGAGTCCAGCCCAGCCAGTGTGGTTGTTGTTGAGTGTCAACCCATGCACCAAGAGGTCGCCAGTTCAATTCCTGGTCAGGGCACAGGTCTCGGTTGTGGGCCAGATCCCCAGTGTGGGGCATACAGGAGGCAACCAATCAATGTTCTCTCCCATCGATGTTTCTATCTCTCTCTCCCTCTCCCTTCTGCTCTCTCTAAAATCAGTAAAGAAAAAACAAAAACAAGCATGAGTCTGTCCTTTTATATTAATTACGCTTTTACTCCTTTAAAGCATCAAAGGAGCTTTGGGTGGATCAAGAATAGGCAAGTCAGCTGCAAGACCTTACAAACTCTTCGGGCCTTTCGAACAGTGGGACCTACCAAAGCTCAGGTAGAACTGATTCTTTTCTCAAGAATGAGAAACATGACTTCCTCAGCAAGCAAAAAGGCTTTTCTGTGTTTTAGGACCCTGGGAGAATAAAAGATAGGCTAAATCTGGGAAGGATAAGGTCAGTCTGATTATTTGTAGCATCAAAAAGGAAAAATGAGTGAATGTCAGAAAAGGAATTTGGGGCTCAGAATCAAAGGGGAGGGAGGAAACTGAGATGCTGCAGTAAAAATCAAAGCGACCTCTGCGGCAGCAGCACCGTGGACGTCGAGTTGTTAATGTAACCTGTGATGTGGGGACTCTCTTCTCGGAGGACGGAGTCCCGGATTTTCCAGGGAAGGGGTGCATGTTTGTAGAACGGGTGGCTGAACTGACTCGTGCTTCCTCCAACCTGTCTCTGTGACCTGGTGTGTTCGGTCCACGCTGGGGAAAGTAAGCGAGTTTGCTGAGGCAGGGAGGGGTAGTGTAAACCACAGGAGTCGGGAGCCAGACAGAATGTGGTCTATCCCTAATGCTGGCACACAAATGCTGTGTGTCTGTGCTCACAGCACGGTGTCTAATGGACTCTTTTCTTCCAAATCATACGAATGCACCCAGAACTCTCTTTCTAAAACACAAACTGATCAAGTCACTGATCTTCTTAATTTAAAGCACGTTATGACTCTTCCTTAGCACAGCGAAACGCCCATGTTTTTCTAAAGGTAGCCTTAGCTGCTCTGTCCACTCCCCCAACTGCCCTTCCAGTTCACCTACAGACAAAATTCCAGTGGGTCCAAAACCTATCACTTTTAATGTCTTTTCATAATCTGTTCCCTACCTTCCCAGATGCCCTTTTTTCTAACAGGGAGATGCCAACTCATTCTCTAAAATACAACTCAAATAGCATGTTCTCGCTGAAGACTTCATCTGCCACTGGCATTATCTGCCAAACCATACCCCTCCTTTTCAATTAACACTTACTTTGTGGCTGAATCTTCTGAAGACGCGAATACATCTTATTATTATTTGCTGAGTTGTTTACTTCACCTGCTAGAATTGGCTTCTCATGGAAAGGAGCTAAATACTGTGTTATTAATTTTTGCCTGTCCAGAATCTAACAAGACTTGGTCAGGGAGAGGGTTTATATGCCAGGTGAATCGATGACGAGAGGACAGTGTGAACACAAATGTAAGAAATGGATGAACAATAATGACCCAAAATAGAAACTGCTACCTACTTTGCTTAGGTTGCCTAAACATAGCTACTCCCCAGATAAATCTGCCTTGCAGTCAGCCGCACTCATCGCCTTCAGAGACATTAGTTAAGAAATCAAAAGCAGCCTTGCGATGTACTCATCACTAAGTAACCAGTCACCGCACGTATTTGCTGACTCTTGAATAAGTCAACTAATGCTTAGTTAGGGCCAGAGTACTTCTGTGGCACTTTTATTTTTACTTATTTTTTTATTAATTTTCTGTGGAATTTTTTAAAATACCAGGTAGTGAAGCCTGCCATGTCCAGCTAACACAATGCTGCTGCTATTGTTATTATTAGTTCATCATCCATCTTAAGTAGCCAATGTCAATAGACAAAAGAATTGATGAGCTTGTTCTCTCTTACTTATTCATGACTACTTGGAAGTGACAGGGTAGTTTTTCATACTAGGAAATATTCTTTTACATAAATTGTTTTCTTTTTGCTTGGTAAATGCTGAGATTAAGGCACAGACTCAATTCTCTGCAAGGCACTGAAAATTTTAATAGGCACAACAGACCCAGATCACTTCACAGATCTTAGCAAATGACAAGGATAACCTGCCACAGACAGGGAAGTGTTGGTGACAGGGACCATCTGGCACACTGAAGGAAAACAGCCCAGCCTCTTAACCACAAAATCTGCTTCATCGCCGGTAGAATTTTAAACTGGACTGCGAGTTGATTTTGATTCAGTCAGGCATGTAACTGAATTCTCATTTCAATGACTTGGATGGTATTCTCACAGTACACAGTAAAAGGTAAAGGAAAGACACCCGAGTTTTACTTGGCAAGGGACAGACAAGGGCAGTACCGCCCGGGCGGGGGGGGGCGGGGGGTGAGCATGGGGCTCTGAAGGTAGAGATGTGGGCTCACGGCCTGGCCGTGCTGTCTGACTGGGAAAGTTGCCTGACTTCTCTAAATCTCCATCTCCTCATTTATGAACTGGGACTAAACATGAACATATGTCAAAGTTGAGGATTATTACATAATTCATGTAAAGCATTTAGCACAGGACCAGGCAGACAGCAAAGGCTAAATGTTAATTGGCAACAGTTTAAGTCTTCATCCTTAGCAGCATTAAATCATTCTTTGAAACTAGATGATTTTGAACACCTTCAAAGATTTTATCACTAACTTTTATTCCATACACTCTGTGGTTTTTTTCATAGATCCCTCCATCTACGCAAATGGCACCATCATCCAGCAGGGTTCAAGCCAGAAAAGTGTAAATTGTGGGGGATTCCTCCCTGTCCCTCAGTCCCGTCTAATCTGCTGGCAAATTCTATTGATTGTACCACAGATCCTCCCTTGTAATTGCAATCACCACTGCCCCGTCCACCATCATCTGTTACCTAAACACCTACAATTAATTTTCAGTTGGCTTGCCTTCATTGTTCCTAAACCTCTCCAATCTATTCTTTACAACACAGAGAGGCCTTCCATGGCTTCTCCTCAATCCACTTAAAACTGAATTCAAGCTCCTCCTATGACTTGACCCCATGTTAAAGTGATGTCTGTGGGGTTTTCGCAATGTCAAGTTCCTAGATTTCCCTTTAAAATTAATACCATTTGTAGGGAGATACCTTGAGGCTATGTGGATGTCCTGTTTCTCATTATACTTTCTCTCAATAATTTGGTCAGCAACAATTATTGCTTTAGTGTTTGCCAATTAGCAATTTTCTATGTCTATCATTCCTGCGTCATTTATTAACTGGAATTCTATTGTAAGGAAGAACTGTCCTGTTTACTTACGCACTCCATCATTTATTTATATCAGTATGAACTCACAAGTATTTATTTTACTGTATGCACGCTAATCCCTTACTGTCATTTATTTTTGCTCATATTATCTCAGGTCTGGCTACTGGGAGCTACTTGAAGCTGAGTTGGCTGTATGTCTTAACCTGGAAGAACATCAGGTGGGCTTTGAATTTCTGAAATGGACACAAAGACATTTTTCATGGTTTTCCTCAAATTCATAAATCAATTCACACTCAAAAACATTTCTTAAAAACCATTGTTTTTATCTACTACATATATTTTTAATCCTAAATATTAGTTTGACTAATAAGAATTTTTAGGTTTGAGTTGACAATTATGGAACAAGTCAGGAAATTTCTAAAAGAATGAAGGTTGGCGGCATATTCTTCCTTCAGGCAAATTACTCTGAGGTTGTAAATTAGTTCCCATTACAGTCTACACTTTTGAGCACCCAGCTCAACATAGTAATGAGCACGTATGTTCTTCAGTTCATATCATAAAGTTTCCTTTTTCGCTATATTGTTGAAAATTGTGTACTGATGACTATTAACATATATATTAGTAAAATGGAGTTAAAATAGGGATCAGAGACAAAATCAGTCTGGCTGTGCATTAACCAAGTACTTGACAGCAGAATCTTAGAGAGGATCACCGTTAACATTCTTCTTAAATCCTAAGGTGTGATCTAATGTCAGGATATATCAATGGTAACTTTTACCTAAATCACCTGTGGAAGAGAGCAAATGGCTGAAAAGGCAAATGTAAGAAAACAAAGACTTCTATTGTAATAAGTGACACTAAACTGGCTTCTTGAGAAGAAACTTCGTGAATCCATTTGCATTACAGGACATTAGACTTCAAAGTTGAAAATTTCATATGATGAAATTATGCTTTGAAATTCCACTTTCTTTTGTTGATCATTAAGTGACCCTCCACCTTTATCCTTATAACTCAAGACTATTCTAAAACTCTTCAGGGCATTTCTCCTTTTACTTTCATAATATTGCCAGGAGTCATTCTTTTCCATCATAGATCAAAAGAGAACAAGAATGGGTGCCTATCCTTTATATCTCATTAGTTTGCCTCTCAGCAAGGTCCATATTTCCCCCTGTAGCAGCTGATACATACCCCAAAGGAAAGAACCACTCCAAGGGCATGAAAGCCCATGAGGTAGTAATTAACAAGTCAAAAGACTTAAAAAAAAAAAAGTCTGGGGAAAAACTGTTACCGGCCTAGAATGCTCAGAGTTCAGTAAGATACGCTTCACAGTAGCTCACATGCTAACACATTTCTGCCCACAGAGTTTTGAGTATCAAGATACAAATAAAAATTGTTGGAAAAATTTCCAGGATAGTCCAATTATTCATATTTTTCACTCTAAGAAATTTCATTCCTAGTCTTTATTTTCAAAGATTTCCCCCATTCTCTCCTCTCAGTTCTTGTCCTTTATTATGCTACTAGGGGTATTCCTCAAATTACCCATTGGGCTTAAAAAAACACAATACCGCCGATTCAGTAGCTCTTTCTTCTTTTGACTATTACCTGTGTCCTCTACCAGGCTATAAGAGGGCAGATAATTTTCTGTTGTGCTCATTGGGATACTCCCTGTGCCTAAACAGGCCTTGCCCATAGTAGGCATGGATCAACATTTGTAGAATGATGTGCCCCATAGCTGAGAACAACTTTTCCAGCAGTGCAGCCATGTTAAAAGAAGTAAAACTAAACATCTTAATGTAACCAGATATGATATGAGATCCCAACAAAGCCTTAACATATATCAACGTATCTCTTATTTGAAACATAGTAAGTTTGTCAAGAATGGGCAATCTAAGAATCTAAGAATCTAAGAGTGGGCAATAGTCATGCTCTTCTTAGAATACATTAGAATCTGTTTATCTCTTCGTTATACATAAGGCCTGGAAAAATTTCAGGATCTACAAAAAACGAATTAAAAAGGAAAGGAGATACAAGAGAGGTTACTATTCACACCTTCACCGACTCACAAAGGAGCTGGGGGATGGGTAGAGGGTTCTCTCCCCTCTTAGGAGTCATATCAAAATCATCTAGGGCCTGTTTAGCCATTCCTGTGACCCTTGAACCCCCACAACAGTGCTAACTTAGTGAGCTGCCTTTCCTGTGTCCAAAACCCAGATTCACATGGCACATCCCCTACAGAGCTCTGCCATGCGCTCAAGGACAGTCATCACTACGATGAGACAGTATGATCCTGAAACAGATGAAATGGAGATAAGAAATATTTAGCATTACTCTTGACATATATTGTATATTAAGTGTTTATTGATTACACTTAAACTGTGATTAACTTGAGTCGACAGTAATATGACTGGTGTTTTCTAAACAAGTTTCTTCTCTTCTGCCTCCTCCTCCTCCTTCTCCTCTCCTCCTCCTCCCCTTTAAAAAGCAATTGCAGTAATTTATTCTCTCCAGTCCCCGTGGGTCAGGAATTTGGGAGTGATTTGTGTGAGTGATTCTAGCTTGGTGTTTCTCATGGAGTTCAAGTCAGATGTCAGCTGGAGTTCTTCAGCTGAAGGCTTGGGTAGGGCCGAAAGATACAAGATGTGATTGGAGAAGAAAGATTCATTTCATGTGAAGCCTAAGAGGAGATATGGACTCCCCATGGTCAACCAAGGGCCCAAACTTTATAAATAATAAGAGCCTAGCTGTCAAAGGCTGCAGGGGCTTCTCATGTACTTTGTATCGGCGAAGAACCTCAGACTGAACTCGAATTCCCACACCATGCCCCATGTATTCTTTCCGAGTCAACCACTGCAGGGAAGCTCTGGTTTCTTCTTTCTACCAAGAGACTAAGACTTACCCCACCCAATCAGAACCTCCCAGTTTGATACTTTATTTACATAAAACAGACCTAATTGGGAACCTGGGCAAAAGCTTTCACTATAATAGGCAGGCTCCCCTTTGTTCAGTGAAAGCAATTTGGCCTGGCTGGTGTGGCTCAGTGGTTGAGCGTCGACCCAGGCACCAAGAGGTCACCAGTTTGATTCTTGGTCAGGGCACGTGCCCAGGTTGTGGGTCTGATCCCCAGTGGGGGGCATGCAGGAAGCGGCCATTCAATCTCTCTCATCAATGTTTCTCTTTCTCTCCCTCTGTCTCTAAAATCAATAAAGAAAAAAAAAAAATTTTTAAAGAAACACAATTTGTGTTGCTATCTGAATCTGTGTCTCCCAGACTATAGCTCCTTTTGCACAAATAAATGCTTTTTATTCTTTATTACAGTCTAAAACTGATTGTGGTGTACAGGATTCCACTTCAGAGGTAACTTACTTCTACGGCTACCAAGATGTTTGCTGCTGGTCTGCTGACCTCAATTGCTTTCCTCTGAACCTCTCCTCAGAGTGCAGGGTATTCTCACGACATGGTAGCAGCTCTGCCCCAGACCTTGTTTGGTCCTAAACACTGGGGCAGAGGTTTCTCCTCTACCCTGGCCCGGATGCAGCGATCTTTGTGCCCGGGACACAGCTCCGGCGCACCTCCTCCAGCAGTGGTTTTTGCTTCGTAGGAGAGAATGGTCCACAGACGACAGGAGGGGTTTGTGTCTGCCCCCCATTCTCAGTCATCATGACAAGGAAAATAGCTCAGAGAGGTTCTGTACCCTTTCTCTCCTGATTCTCTCCAGGCTCATCAGTGGGAGAAGTCAACAGTGTTCATGAAATCGGGAACTGAGATCCGGCTCCGTACATCACCCCGAGCAAACCCTTTGGTGTTTTCTGCTCTGAGGTTCTGAGAGGATCGGGGGCCTCAGACAGGGATGGGAGGTGTGCTCCTTGCTCCGATCTCCCTCCAAATGTGCTGTTTTGTTTCGAAAGCCCTCTGCCTGTGTCTGACTCATGGCAGATACTTAAAAACATGTGTCTCCCCCCTCTTCACAGTATGAGCCTCCTGTTTTCCTCTCTAGTTGACTAGAGGGGAAGAGAACACTGTGGGAAGAGCGTGGACTTCCCGTAGAGCAAATGTAAACTGCTGGTCTGCTGAGCACCTTCTCAGTCCAGGCGTGTTCTGCTCAGAAGCTCCTGCCTCCTTCAGAATTCTCCTGTCAGACGGGGGGCTGTCACCCCATCTCACGGGCGAGGAAATGGAGGCATTGAGAAGTCCATGCTTGCACAAGACCTCTCACCCAACACTGCCCTGCCTTTCTGCCCTAGGCTGCTGCCTCCGACACTTCTGCTAGTTTCTTTAGAAAGGATACAACTGGGGAGCAGCCCAACTGGAACAGACGCACAGACTGCGTGGACGGCGGGTGCAGAGTCCCTGCTCGCGGCCCCACCCTCCAGGCACCCTCATGTGTTCACCAGCTGGGAAGCTCCGCCCTGTCTCCTTTTAGTAATTACCATCACCACATGACCAGTATTGGAGACTTTTACAAAATTCAAACAATTTTTAAAATGTACCTCCATTTTATTAACATTTTAAAGCCTTTGTTTCCTCTAGAAAAGTGGGAATAATTTCCATCTTGCAGTATGCTTACAAAATATATAGATATATATATATGATACCGAAGAAATGTTAATTTAGTTCTTAAACAGTTTTCACTATATCATTAAGCTGATTAAAAGCCTTAATTTGTCATTTATATCCTCGTTTTGAGTCCAAAATATCTGCCTCCCGAGACTGTTCATAATCCGCCTCCATGCTATTTATGCTCCTTTGCTCATTTATCCATTCTTTCAGCAAACAGATGTTTAACATTTAATCACCTAACATCCCTTTTCACAGCCCTGGCTGGGCAGCTGAGTTGATTAGAGCATCATCCCAATGTGCCAAGGTTGTGGATTCAAACCCCAGTCAGGGCACACATATGAATCAAACAGTGAATGCATAAATAAGTGGAACAACCAATCTATGTTCCCCTCTTTCTCTCTCTCTCTCCCTCTTTCTAAAATCAATCAATATATAAAAATGCCTTTTCACAGTAGGAACGTGTGAAATAAGAAATACAAGTTTCCAGCCCTGGTCGGTTTGGCTCAGCGGTAGAGCACAGGCCTGCGGACCAATGAGTCACAGGTTCGATTCCGGCCAAGGGCACGTACCTCAGTTGCAATTCATCCCCAGCCCTGGTTGAGGTTGTGTCGGAGGCAGCCACTTGATGTGTCCTTTTTACGTCGATGTTTCTCTCTCTCTCTTCAGCTCTCTCCTCACCCTTTATTTGAACAAAAAAAGGAGAAATGTCCTTGGGTGAGGATTAAAAAAAAAAAAAAAAGAAATACAAGCTTCCCTTTAAAACAGAGTTCAGTTTTAATTAAAGAGACAACCATAAAGCAAATCACTTGGACCCAAAAGTACTCCCCTAGTCCAGGAACTGTGTAGAAAATATCATCTGGGATCTGGTATGGAAACTAAATTGACTACCAGGTAAATGAATCCACTCAGGTAAAGGTGCCAAATGAGATGAAAAGAAGCCATGGTCTTTTCTCTACCACAGAGTCATGTTTCTCCCCAATGCGAGGAGATGGACTTTCATTACTGTCAATTGTCTTCTACAGTTTCTGTCTGAACCTGTGTGACATGTAAAGGAAGCCTCTAAGTTTCACGTAGGGCTTGAGTCCGATGAGCCATGACTTCAGATAACCACGGGAAGTCATAAAGTATGGATGGCATAGGAGGTAATAATTATTCAAATTATTCAAATTTGTTCCCTACCAATAATTATTGGTAGGGAACAAATTTTTCTTGGCTTCAAATTTCCATGAGACAGTTTCATTGGAATACCAATATTGGTTTTACTCATGCCTCATTCATTGATACATTTGAGACAGAGTAACAAGCATACTCATCTCAGTGTTTTGGATCTAACAGTGCACAATAGGATGAGTGGGGCTCTGGGAGGAGACGAAGGGACTCAGTCCGTTGTCTGTGCTGCTTAAAACTTTCTGTCTGTCCTACAGGGAAAACCTGAAATTTCCAGTTGGAGAGGGATGGGGTTATAGACTATCTAATTTAGCACCATTGACATTTTAGGGTGGATAATTTCTAATTCTTCATTGGGTAGGGCTGTCTTTGAGTTATAAGATGTTTAGCAGCACCCCTGGCCTCTCCCTCAGTAACACCTCCTCCCAGTGGTGGAAACCAAATATATTTCCACTGCCTAACATCCCTGGGGCTGGGGGCTGGGACACACTGCCCTCAGTTGATAATCACTGTTTTACAATCAGGAAAATCTTTGTAGCTATACCTTTAAATCATGTGTTCAGCTCTCATCAATTACAACACCATTTTTTCTTATCTATCTGTTCAACACATCTATCTTTCAGTTGGTTATGAACTTGGGAAGAGCAGGGTAGGAGCGGTATTATCTCCTCAAAACCCCTACCTACAGGAATGACTTCAGTGCAATGAAATAATGTTTCAAAAGTCACTTTCTTGTCTATAGTTCCATTCTCTCTCTGATGCTCTATTAACTTTAGAATGATTTCTAGTTTTTGAGACAGAGACTCAATCTATTATTTAACCTTTTTAAGGGACTTAAATGTGAAAGCTGTTTTGATGGTTACATAACCTAGAATGCAGCATTTTGCTTATTCTTTGACTCCTAAACATATTGTCTGATAAATACATTATATCCACTTCTACTTCCCTGTCAATAGATTCTACCTAGAAAACCTTTACATTTTCATGTGCCCTTCAAAAAAAAAAAAAAAAAAAAAGGCAAAATAAAGAAACACTAGGTCAAAAAATCCCTAAACACCCAGTTTAACTCCAAACTTTCTAATGAATTACATTATTAATAAACATCTTGTTAAAACTTTCAATTTTATAAATACACAAACTAAATCCCAGGAAGGCACATGATCTAAGGTCACACAGCCAACCCGTTAATCAAGCTTGAACCCACGCCTCTGCCCCCTAAGTCCCACTTTAATATCCTCAGCACTTTACAACTTGGATCGCTTGTGTCTTAGCTCCTTCCCTCAAGTCTTATAGACTTTGTAATATGGTACCCACAACAAAAACCTTATTAATAGCGTGCCTTTTATGACTCAAGCTTTAAAATTTCCCTTGTATTTCTTTTTTCTCCTCAACTAAATTCTAAGTTCTGTGAGGACAAGGACCATGCCAAACGTCTGCTGCAGGAGCATTCTATAGTCTGAGCACGAGTCCGAGGCCAAACAAGCCTGTCACAGCTGCCTGCCTTGCTAGGGTAGGAGAAAGCAGCCAAGGGTGCAGTGACCAATGCAACTGGGAAGAGCATCTCCACAGAAATTTCTAGATAGATATATTTAGATAGGTGATGTGTATTTAATAGGTGATTTTTGGAACTAAATTTTATGTAGCAATCTAAACCGTGGCTGTATACTTCTGCATGTGCACACAGCACTGTAGAAAGCCCGTGACTTGCATTTATTTATTCATTCATTCCTCCAAACATTCCTAGAAAGTCTTATTCATTTTCTCACTACCCTGGTGGGAAGACTAAAGCAGGCACAGAGAAGCTAGGCAACATACTCCACTAAATATGCAACCAGCAAGTCATATTAAAAGTTAATAGCCTTTTTCAGCAGGTGTGGCTCAGTGGTTGAGCCTCGACCCATGCACCAGGAGGTCACCAGTTCAATTCCCGGTCAGGACACATGCCCAGGTTGTGGGCCCGATCCCCAGTGGGGGGAATGCAGGAGGTGGCCAATCGATGTTCTCTCTCATCGATGTTTCTATCTCTCCCTCTCCCTTCCTCTCTCTAAAATCAGTAAAGAAAAAAAAAATTTTTTTTAAGTTAATAGCCAGTAGTTGAAGGCATTCATTTAATTCTAGAGATGAAGCTCTACCCATACCTATTGTCAAGGCTAGTCATTTGCTTTCTGTGGGATAATTGGTCTTCACAACAGAAATTAGTGCCAATGAACAAATAAAAATGTGTTTGAATTTCTATACTCATTTTCCATTTCAAAGAGACATGGTTATATGTGGGATTTTATAAACTGACAATTCAATGAACAAAAACATATTTAACATATAGGCTTAAATATTAGAATAAATAAAATCATGATTAAGAAAATTAATTTTTCTTCTCTAGTATAATTATTTGAAATTTAATCTTAAGCATGGAAAAAAGAAGGTAAACAACATAGATGCCCAAAGAAATTATATTTCTAGTCAAAAGCTGAGAGAAACAATTGACTTAGGTAATATATTTGATAGATCAACAGAATATGTATTTCAAAATGAATTATACTACTGTCTCAATGGTCTTTTTTAGAAGTAGGTGATTTATATGTTATTTCCCCCCCAATTATTCTCTGCTAATTCACAAGGGAGAAGGAAACACCAGTCTGAGGATCATGACTAAATTTCTTCTGGATATGATTAAGGCTCACAGAAGAAATAAAGAACCAATTTAAAGAGCCCTTTATGACTGCATTGAAGCACTGTGCCAAGGGTTGACTGTGCTTTGTAAATATATTACCTTCATTGTGTAATATTGAAAAATATCACTCTTATTCAAAATCTCTCCCAACAAGCACCCAGACAGAGTTATCAAGCCCGTCATTCTTTATCATCCTGGTGCAAAATGATGCTAAAAGAACTTTTTATCCTTTGTGGTCCACATCAAGGCAGGCAGACTAAGTCCTGAGAGTTTTGATAATTCCCAGAACAAAATGAAAAACATAATTCATGTCACAGTTCCATCACATTCTGACTTTTTAAATCTATGATTTCCCCTTGATGACAACGAAAAACTAGTTGATCAAAAGAAATGTGTGCGTCATGCTCCCGTTATTTTGCACCCTTGTATGTTAACTGTCTAAATCCCTGTTTGCATTTAATGCAGCATGTACACATTTTGAGTGTGGGGCACAGCCATGGAAGGGTTCGCCCAGGTTTTCAGAAGACACTAACAAAACAGAAGTGAATTAAAAGATAAAAAATAATAATAATAAAAAAAAACACCTCAAGAAGGAGTCACTACTCACAATGTTCATCAGGGTGAGGAGGTAGTTTTGGACGTGCTCTTTGCCATGGAAACGGACCACAGAGTCATCCACTCCCAGCAGCACCTCAATGTTGTAATCGTTCTCCCCCGCGTGTCTGCGACGCCTAATTGTTTCGTTCAGCTGCCGGTCAATGTTGCGGTAAACAGTACCTAGATCATCAAGGCCTTCCAGATCTGACTCTATAAAGAAGCAAAGAAAGCTCAGGCATTTCAGCTTCCCCAAGAGGCCTTCGAATAACTTCTTACATGAAAAGGACCTTCCAGGGGGGCCCACCGTCATACTCCACAGTCACTGAGACACTAAATTTCAGTTTATTTCGTATGTAATATGCGGACCAGATGATCAGACAGGCCTCCTATAAATTCAACACAGAACAGCAACATTGAGGGTAAAATGGTACACAAAGCAGTGTTGCCACGCTGGTCTGACGGTTCCGTGAGGATTTGAGCAGTTCAGTCTTCCTCTAGCTGTATCCCCAGGGCACAGCAAGGAAAGTGGGGTACCGAGCAGGTGCTGGCTACATCATTATTAAATAAATTGAGATTACAAATAAAAAATCCTGTGTTGATAAGTGTACAGAGGTTAATTTAAGTAACTACAACCACAGAGTATAGAATTTGTATCTCAGACATTTATATCACTTCTTTCTCCAGCAGCCTTGACTTAAAAATGCAATGATAGTATGGGGCACAGCAGCATTAGTGACATCATTACTGGTCACTATACATTACTTTATTTCTTCTGAATCTGTTTTTCTAGTGCATGTTGAAAGGGAAGAAGTGGCCATATAAGGTATCCCCTCTTAACATCCAGTTAACACTACAGACCCCCATATTTGTACTAGCCGTTATTTGAATACATTTGAATAGCAGGTCATTTCAATTGGTATATAACTGAATCTATGTGATGCCAAAGAAAGTCAGAAAATCACCTATAGCAGAAGTTAATAATACTATAAATGATTTTTTATTTTATTTAGTTGAAGGAATTTAAATTTACTTTCCAAATGGAAATACACACACTCAGGTATATATACAGAGAAATAAACATACAGATATACACTATTTATCTGTCTGGAGAAAGTGAGTGAAGCATTCTTAGGTTCTAATTGTCTAGATTATCTGCCTTCAGATGACCATAAATTGGACAAAAAAAATGTATTTATTTTGTGGGTTAAAAAATAAAATCTATCATTGACTACTAAAATAAAAGCTGTTCAAAATTGCTGGTATAAAACTGAAAGCATATTCATTTCCATTTCAAATATATAAAACCTAGAAAAAAAATTTTTATTTTACAGACTACCTTGATGTCTAAAACAACCACATATCTAAAAACACCCCTGACAGAACCAAGTCTGACTCATGCTATATGTGAAGGCTTATTTAATGCTGTACGGGGGCCTGTAAGCTATTTGAATTAGTGTCTGACATTAATGAATAGGCATTTTCCTCTCCACCTTTGTGGTTTTAGTCAAGTTGAGGGGTAAACAAAGGTGTCTCTTGGCCAGAAAGATTGATGACCAAGCCATAGCCACATGGGATTAGAAATAGTGGAAGTACAGATCCCACTCACACCCTTTCCACTTGAAAAAAAGAAAGAAAGAAACAGCAGCACCCTCCCCTACCAGTAAGTCATATGCTCTGAATGTAACTACTCAGGTTTGAAAGCTATACTGTAATTCACTTTGACCGAAGCCCAGCTGCTAGATCATTAGCAGGGAATTTTCTCCTCATCAGGGAATCGCATTGGCTCCACAACACATAAATAACTCTCACCACCATCCACATCAAATGGAAAGCTTTCCTCAAAAGTTGTTTTTAAGAGTTGTAAACCCGCATTGAAGGCAAGAGACTATACCTGCAAACAGCTTTCTATTCAAACCCGAGTCTTTTCGCACACTCGAGAATGTGAAAGGTTATGATAGCTAGCATGCAAACAGAAAATTCATACATGAACTCCCAGTCTAAAAATGGTTTTTTGGCAGACCACATCCAATGGAAATGTACCAGCAATGTCATCATATCATTTAGTCTGATGCATGAATGAAGGAGCTGAATACTTATTTCAGAGAGACAGTTCATTCTGCTCTAACACACCTTTGGTTTGGCCTTTCTCTCCCTCCTTAAATAGGTAGTTTTCTGGAAAGAGAAGAGAATCTCTTTTTTCATTGCATGGAACCTAGGAAGGTAGAAGGAGCCTTTTTCTTTCAACCATTGCCTTTATTCAATCACGAAGACTTCTGTTCCTATTTCCCCCTGTGCTGTAAATTTTCTTTTGTATGATTCCTAAAGTGGGTACTGCCAAACATCTCAAAGAAAAACAGTGGAATAACTTCTGGCATTTGTTATCTACACACATCTCTATTAGTCACAGACAGTTCTGAGCTGTAGAACATCTTCCTTCATCATGAAATGTTCTCACTATGCCTACTTTATAATATAATGGTAAAATGATTAGTAGGACGGGCTTTTAAGCAGTCATACCTGGCTTTAAATCCTGGGAGTATCACATACTAGCTGTGTGATTTTATTGAAGATGCCTAACTTCTGTGAGCTTCAGTGTCTTCATCTGTAAAACTCTGCAGACTTGCTGTGATGATATGATTATGATCACCAGAAACACTGTGCACAGTGCTCAGATGTAAGCGCGTAACAAATACTATTTACAACTACTAATATGATAACAATGATGTGATGCTGGTTTCCCATTAATAGAAGACATCCTTTTTTTTAAAAAAAAGCTTCCTACATTCTATTTTGTATGTCACAAATTAAATAATTAGAGTTCTTTGAAAACAGAGATGAAGGAGGAAATCTTGAATGAGGGAAGGAAACTCTGAACTGCTGGTAACTTTAGAAAGAATGAGGGTAATAGTATTTCCTGCAGGGCACAAAGTAGATACAAGAGAGAATTCAGAATGTTTACATTCAATGTTAAATTAGGGTTAAACTCAATGAGACAAACTTGCTTAGATTAAAAATCATACAAAACTGGAAAGAGTTAGCTTACAGATGGCACTAATCTTCATTCCACACATACTTATCAAGGCCCACACAGGTGCTAGACCCTGAGAAGGTGAAGAACTACTCAGCACTTCCCTAAGTGGAACCCTGGGAACCAGGCAGTTGTACTGGATTTACATTCAGGATGCAGGTGAATTTTGTCATGTAGTAACAATTCTGTAGGCTTGGGTCACTTTCACAATGGTGAGTGTGAGCAGATCTAATCAGGGTACTAACATATGCCTTTTACTAAGAGTTCACAGCTTTATAAAGCTCCAGAGTTTAAAAGCTGATGAACTTTGACAAAATTTTAGATGTCTCTGTCCAATTCTCCATTATCTCCGTGCCCCGATAAGATACAGGAATAGCAACATGGAAGGGCAATATCATGCTAATCATGTCCAGCTGCTCCCGAACAGCTCCATTTACTGCTAAGGGCACTGAGAGGAATGGCATGGGAGTCAGGAGGCAAGTTCAAGGGAAAGCTGGGTGTAGCAAACCCTGGATCTCTAATAGCATCCTGTTGGCACCCTGCTGCATGAGGCACATTCAAGGTGACTTGAATGCAATGGCTGAGCTGGACGGCAGAACGTGATTGATGTGATAACAGGATTAGCAGGAAAATGGAGCATCTTGAGATACATGAACAAGTCGCTGCAGTAAGTATAGTGGTGCTACTATTCCCCAGGCTTCATTCCAGAAAGATGCTCAGAGGACTTTCCAAGCTCTTCCAAAATATCAAAGGCAATTCCTCTTAGAACTTAGATTGAGGTGTTTTTTTTGTGTGTTTTTTTTTTCCTAACACTTTTGTAAAATGGAAGTTTTTCAAACTTGCCTGAGGAGTTACCAATAAAAATTAATATTTTGGAAACATTTTGATTGTACTTTTTTGTGTACTCCCAGCTTCCCACTTGCTGCTGTATATGAACTTTCAGAAAAAGAATAATTTTAATAAAACCTGTTTTTATTGCAATAAAATATTTTGGGGAACACAGGTAACCAAGTCACAGTGGTATAATCATTTTAATGTTAAATATAGAATTGTCAGTGTTAACTCAGAGTTGTGAACTTGTCTAACAGATAAAGTAGAATATAACTTATTTTGCCAATTATGAACACTGAGGCTTAGACATTTTCAGAATGGAATATGGCATGTGTATATGCCTAGTTTTATTTACAGTGTAGGGTTGGTGAAATCATTCTGCACCCCAGAAAAACTTCTATAGTCTGAAAAATAGTAGGAGACAAATATACAATTGGAAAGGTACAAGTTTTGACCAAGTTCTCAATCTGATACAAAAATATTTGGGGTTGGGCCCTGGCCGGTTTGGCTCAGCGGTTAGAGCGTCGGCCTGCGGTCCGGGGAGACCCGGGTTCGGTTCCCGCTAAGGGCATGTGCCTCGGTTGCAGTTTGTCCCCGGCCCTGGTTGGTCGTGCGGGTGGCAGCCACTCGATGTGTCCCTTTCACGTCGATGTTTCTCTCTCTTCCTCTCTCTCCCTCCCACTCTATCTGTGCAAAAAATGGAAAAATGTCCTCTGGTGAGGATGAAAAAAAAAAAAAAAATTTGGGGGGTTGGAATGCAATCTTAAGCATAATGTGATAAAGGCAGTAAAAGAATCATCAACCCCATATTCTAGTCTCTCCTTCCTAAGGAGAACATTGGTTTTATTTGAAGTGACAAAAAATCCAGCTAGAAGTCATTCCCAGTCTCCCTGTGACTGAGGACCACCCATGATTAAGAATAAGCCAATGAGATATAAACAGAAGTTTTGCTTGTCCCTCAGTGATTTAAGTTGGTTGTATGGGGGGCTTCCACGAAGGCTCCCCGAAGAGAGGTGGTTCACCTTGGTAGGTGTGCCCCACCGCACCCCTTTGTCCCTTTACTCAGTATTTCTTCCTTCTGCCTGGAAACATGGTCGTGATGCCAGGAGTTCTATCACGTGACATGTGAATCAAGGCCAGTGTTAAGTATGGCAGGGCAGCTATAAAGTAGGGATCTGACCTCACGACGACTGTGAGCTACCATTTTCTCCTGGGCTGCCTGGCCCCAGACACTGCTACTCAGGAGCAACAGCGCAGCCACTGTGTTTTGGCCACATTTGGGTTTTCTTTTTTATGTCACTGAATCTAGTCCTAATAGACACAACACTGAAAATATTTAACCTTGCGGTCTAGATTAGCACTCCAACTGTCTTTGGGAATGCAAGTTAATTTTCATGTGAATAACTGAATGATAAAGAATCACTGTGCCAAAATGTTCCATAGCAGCTTTCTTTGTAGCACATCTACTTCAGGAAATGAGGAAAAAAATCATATTGTTTTGCAGTAACAAAAAGTACAGAATGTAGAATTTATGCATTATTCATGAACAGAATCGTGGTGAATATCAAGTGACTGGAATATCACAAGCTGGATTTTCTAAGAGTAGATGGAGATCCTATTAATCAGATCTAAAAATAGATTAAAAAAATCCAAAAAACAGCATATGATAACATCATAATCAGTGCAGTTAACTTAAAAAATTGGATTGATCTGTTTGTATCATCTAATAGTAATTTTTACACTGATATATTTTTAGAAATTATATTATTATCAATTCCTAAAAACGTGCAGTAACAGCATCTCTAAATATATGGGGCCACTATTCTACCAAGATATAAAATGTTTCTGTGCAAAGCAGCTGAATCCTTCACCAACTGGGAAATTCCACAATAATACTTCAAAGAACCATATTCAGGCCAATTTATGATGTCAACTATGAAGTTTCATTAGGCAACTGTTGCTGTTTAAAAAATAAAAAAAAAATAGGACATTACCATTGAATGAATGTTAGTTTCTGTGATTTCTTTCCCCTAAAAGTTCTCATTCTAAAGTATGTTTTGCTTTACCGACTACTTTAAGGGATAACATACGGCATTTTGTTTTAATGGAAAACGTCTTACCTTTTAAGTGAAAAAAATAATGCTTTTCTGCTCTGGCTTTCTGATCATTAAACAAACAAAACAGAAAAGTCACCTCAGTAACCAATATAGAGAAAATTCTGACTTTTAGTAAGACTCTTCTTTATGTCAGAATATTGTTATCTGCAAATAAAGAAAACTTCACTTAAAGTATCTTAAGCAGTCAGAAAACATATTTGTTTGCCTTATAAGATGTCCGAAGGTAAGGCGATCCTGGATTAGTCAGTTCATCAGCAGTAAATCATCAAGTGCCCAGTTTTTTCCATCTCTCCATATCCTGCTACTCTTGGTGTATAAGCTTTGTCTTCAGATTAGCGTCTTTGATTATTCGCAAGTGGCGACACCAATTCCAGCATCATAGCCAGGCACAACAAATCCCACCCTCATGCATGTCTTCCTTAGGAGTAGAAATCCCTTAGAAGCCCTCTGGTACATTTAATGACATGCTTCCGTGGCCAGAACTGGATCAAACGCCCATGGAAACATCACTCACAAATCAGAACAGAACCCCACTTACGTCTTAGTCCAATCAGAAATCACCCTCTGTGACTGCGGCCAGCCTCCTCTGAGGCATATGTTTAGGAAAAGTGTGAGTTTGTGATCAATAATAAGGTCCTATTTGAAAAATTAGAGGGAAGGCCTTACATAAGAGAGGAAGGGGATGGTGTTGTATGGGGCAACTCACAGGGCCGAGCCCTGCATTTCGAGTCTCCTCTTCCCCACTCCCTAGTAACAGTCTTCCACCATCTTTTTTATTTTTAGTTTGCATTAATACAGTTGGTGTTTGATTTTTCTTATTGTAATCTGTCTGTCTAGAGATCACATCTGCATTCTTTTGGCCTCTTAGTGTTTTTGGAAAGGTACAGTCTTTCATTCCCAGAGTAGTGGACTCTATTCATTGTTGCTTGCTCAGCCCCATTCCAACCATTTCCTGAATAAATCACTAGAATGTCTGGGTGTGGGCCGAGTTGTCAGACAAAATACAGTGTTCTCTGTTAAATTCAAATTTCAAAAAAATAACAATTTTGGGGGCTGGGGGGGGGGAGTATGTCCCACTGATAGGGACATACTTAATCTAAACACTGTTTATCTAAATTTAAATTAAAATTCTGTATTTTTATTGGCTAAATCTGGCAAATGTAGGTGTGGGGCAACTACCTTTCTCCAGGCAGTCCGCAGAGTGACGCGGATTTACACCCTCCGGCCTCATCTCCGCACTCCACCCTCTCCGCTCAGCTCTAGCCGTGGGGATTGGCCCAGGCACAGCTGAGCACGATATTCTATTTCCTTACTCCAGTAATTGGTTAGTAGATGGGCGAATTGCCTAAACCATGCCAATAAACCTAGGACCTAGGACTGCTTTACTAGGAGATACTAGGAAAGAGAAGTTCTCACTACTAAACTTGAAACTAGAATATAACCCTGCAGCTGCTGGGCCTAGCATGGGGATAGTTGTTGGTTTATATTCAACGCAAGAAGAGGAAAGTGAAGATTACTAATGGAGAGAAGAGTTTATGCTCCAAGGATGACCTCTGAATTCAACCATTCCTGAAACCTTGGTCTTTTCAGTTCCATCAGTCAATAACCTATCACCACCTCATTTTCTTTTCTATTTGTTTAAAAAAAAAAAAATTCTGTTTTTATTAACACAGTTTGATGTTAGTTCCTAACAGCTGAAACTAAAAGAGCCTGATTAATAAACCTGTCTATATTTTTCCTGCTATAGTCATCAATTATCCTCATTTTCTTTCCAAGCTTCTTTAATAAAATATTCTCAAGTTATACAGTCCTTTGAAAGGATGATATATTCTGTTTAATCTTCTAAATTAATTACTTTAGTCCATTTATTTCATTTTAAATGAAGGGCTTTTTTTTTTTTTTTTTTTTCAACTAGTGATCTGCTTGGTAGTTTGTTTCTTCTGTTAGTCTTATTCAACTAAAATCATAATGTTAGTTTTGGAAAACAGTACATACAGTTTCTAATTTTCAAATTGTATTACATTATACATTTGGTAGCATTTCAATGAACAGTTCTTTTCCTTTTAATTACATGATATCCTTCCTTCCTTCTGGTTTCGGAAATGAGCACTACGGAACTGAAGAACAGAGGAAGGGGTGCCCGTGTCCCATTGACCGGACTGCATTCCAGCGATCTCACACGCTGGAACCTCAGGTCTCCTAAGCAAGCGCGCCTGCATACAGAGAGCTGGGTTCCACTTCCCGGCTCTCAATGTCAAAGCTCCAGTTACTTCTTCCTGTGGCCTCTCATGTGCTCGTTTATCAAGGGTAAAAGATGTCTTTACCTCAAATTTCTCAGGAAACCACTTGGGCATACTAAATTTTTCCTCAAAGGCATACTGAATGATTTCATGAAAATTTAAACAAGTTGTTACAGCCAAACTACGAATATTAACATGTGACTTGTATTCTTTCAGATAACTATTTAAATAGCAGGGCCACCTGACCTGCCACCATTCCGATCACTCGGCGAGGAGGGGTGGACTCGGCCAACATGGAGCTGGACCCCGCAGACTAAATTTCCAGTGATATGAATGATGAAGCAGGGTAAGACTAATAAAACAGACCGAGGACAGTAAGAGTGCAAAGTGAGATAGGCACACTTTTAGATAAGCTGTTCAAAAGGAGGCAGATAACAGGTCTTACACAATGATGGAGTAAGTCACATGAGTATTAGTTATATTTATGTGAGCCATAAGGAAATGTTTTATCCATATATGTAAACTTCTCCCACATTTATGGCATAGATCTGTCAGAATGTAAGATATAGTACAAAACACCTAACCGACACATGACAACATCCGAGTTAAATTTAATAACAGAATTCTTTTCATTCAAATAAAATTAATGAGTCAGACATTCTTAAAGTGAATTCCCACTAACAACACTTATTTGCTAAAATAAAACTATTCTTAGTTCAAGGAATAAAATATGCTAGAGGAAAGAAAGTTATATTTACATTTTATCCTATGCTTAGAATACATTCTCCCAGATAGTACTGATCATATGGAAGCAAGAAAAATTGGGGGGTAATTTTACATCTTCTATTTTTAAAAACCATATGGAATACATACATATTTTAATAGCTGTTTTAATGTTTTATCTTTTAATTCTAACATTTCAGTCAGTTCTGGCCTGATTTTGACTGATTTCTCTCATCAATATGGGTTGCATTTTCCTGCTTCTTTGCATACTTGGTAATTTTGATCAGATGTCTGACATGATCAATTTTACCTTGGCTGCTGGATGGATTTGTATTCCTATAAATATTCTTGAGCTTTGTTCTTGGATGCAGTTAAAATACTTGAAAACAGTGTTGTCCTTTCAGATCTTTCCTTAAAGATATATTAATCAGGATCAGACCAAGTTCATCTAGTTCATCAGCCCCTGGCTTCTCAACTCTTCCCTGGGATTCAGACTGGACACTCAGCAGGAGTGAACTGGGGTGATGCCGAGGCTCACCTCATTTGTTTCTCATCTCTCAGGAATCACTGTCCTTCATTGCAAGATATCCTGTTTGCAAAGGATGGCTTCATATATCTTGTCCACTGCTGGTTGTTTAAAGGAAGGTAAATTCAGTTGTTTCATCTGGGCCAGAAGAGTTCATTTAATTGGATTTTGCTAAGAACATGGTGCTTTAGAAGCTTAGGTTATAGGCACGTTACTCTGTGACATGATTTGGAATTCTCTATAACCATTCAGTTATCCCTAAATAATTTTCTATACACATTTACTTGGATGCGTGGAAGTTAGGTAGTAGTAAAATGTTCAATGTAAAAACCCTGACATTGCTCTTTTAATAGACCAAAAAAAAAAAAAAAAACACACATTTATGAGATATTAAATCTCCTTGAAAATGTCCTTGCAAAATAGGGTATCATATGCAAGGGAGAGCAATTTAAGGTTTAATAGCATTCAGTAAATTTCAAAAAGAGAATCTCATTCACTTTCTCATAAAAGGATGTGAATTTCTTTGTTCATTAAAAGCTGGCTGAGTCAGAAGGTACTGTAACTGTGTTTACAGGAAAAAAAAAGTCTTCCAAGAGTAGCCCCCCCCAAAAATAAATGCTGCTTGTTACTTAAAAACATGGAGAGTTCAATAAATTAAAACCTTAGCAAACATAGGTATCACCTTATAGTTCAAAAAACATGATGTTTGAAATAGTCACTGAAAATGTTTTGCACTGAGATTTTTAGAGAATTGTAAACTAGGTTTTTTAAAATCATAATTAGATGATAGAAAATTGGAGTTGAACTTCAGGACATTATATTGTAGAAGTGAAGGCAAGAAAAAAATTCTATAGGGCTCACTGTGGGCCATCCCCTAAAATCAACAAGGGCACAATAAGCAGAACTGCAGCTTAAACAAGGGACTGCTCAAAAACAAGAAACACCTGTAATACTTTCAACAATAAAGATAAATTTTTAAAAATCAAGGAATCATATTGTGATAAGTGAAGAAAACGGAAACCAATATGGTTCATGGTGCACTAGGTCTCATTTTAGCTAAATTAATCTTTCCAGATTTTTTAAAGATCCTTTTTTTTTTTTTTTTTGCATTTTAGTGCAAGAAATCTAAAAATGGATGTTCATCTCCAATTTAGGAATGACATATTTGATATGTTAACAAGGATATGAAAACATTTAACCAATGCCTGTTATCAAAGTAAATAAATACTGATATTTTCTTCAAACACCTGAAGGGAATTCCACACAGCAGGTAGTAAGCCCATTTCTAAGGGAGTGCGAGTTGATTTCTTCTCTATCCACTCAGTGTTAAAGATCTACTACATTGTATACAAGGGGAATCATCCCAAGAGAAAATGTTAGAAGGACCAGAAAAGGCGCCTTTGCTCCTCTCCTCCTGCTCTACTCTTTCCCTTGTCTTCCCCTTTCCTTCCTTGTCTCCCTCTCTCCTTCCATTCCTTGCTCCCTTCATTCCCTCTTTTCATTTCTTCTTTCCTCACCCCCTCAACGTCCTTCCGCTCATGTATCCCCAAACATTTCTTGAGCACCTTTTCAGCACAGAATCTCATCTAGGTTCTAGGAATAAAGAATGACTACACCAAGTTCTTATTCCCCGAGGACGTCACAGCTGGATAGGAAAGAAAGATGTATGAAGAGATACTTTACACCAGGGAAGCACGGCACTGAAGACTCGAGGCCCTTCACCTACCAGACTCTGAGAAGGTTTCGACCTCTGAGTTGGCTTTTAAAATACTCACAGAAGTTAAACTAGTGGAGAAACAGGGAGGGCCATCGGAGGCAGTGGACACAGCGTATGCAGGAGACCCCGAAAGTACTGACCTCCTGGGGGAACAGAACACCAAAGAGGATAGAGCAAAAAGTAAGTGAAGATTTGTGTTGAGAGATGTGGTCACTAAGGGAGGCTGAGGGCAAGATCGTGACGAATCTTAAATATAGAGCTGGTCCTCCCAGGCCAGTTTGGCACCTTGCCTGTTATTCTGGCATAAATATTAGTAATGCTTTTTCTCCCTTTCAAATGTGTCCCGGTTTGAACAGTTTAGTGGTCACCCTTCCTTTAGGTTTCTCAGCGTCAGAATGTGATTTCTAGAAGGCAGAGCTGAACCTATAAAATTCTCTTCTGTGTACTTGTGTTCAGTGATAACAGAGAGACTGAGAATGGGGCTTCCATGTCCTTGCTGCAGTGATGTTCTTGCCTAGTTGTGGCAACAGGGCGATGGGACTCCCTGGCATCGACGACCATTCCTGCGGTGTACACTCCTGCAGAGGCTGGAACCCTGTGCCCGACATGCCTGCAGGTAGGACTCCAGGTGGGAATTCGGTTAAGCCGATCAGACGCACCCATGTGAGGTATGAAATTCAGAAGTGGCAAGTGTGGTTGTCGCTAGCTATGTGGACAATGAGGGAAGTGTGGTAGCAGTAATGGCAGTTTGTCTTCCTCAGAAAACACCTTTGGTGGCAAGTTCTTAGAGTCAAGCAGCTTGTTCCTTCCCACTCTGACTGCAGCAGCAACAGCAGCTGCCCGGGTGGGCCAATCCACTGTGTCCTCTGGGAGCTAGTCCTGGAGCCCCCGCTCAAGGCCACTCCTCCAATCCGTCCAACAATTTAATGTGCACTTAATTATTTATATTAAATCCTTTCAAGCTTAAAATAGCTAACGTGGTTTCAATTTCCTGGAACTGAACATTGACATATATATGGTACGTTCTTTAACAAACCAGGTCTCAGATCCATAGCTGTGTAATGAGCGGGCTGGGCTACTCAGTGACCCGCAAGATCCCTCCTACCTCCAGAACTCTGCTTCTGTGAGTCTACACTTTTGTGGACTTTGCCGAATACCTCTATTTTTCTCTCCTTCATCACCCAGAAACTGCTTCCAATCTGGCCTCTAGCTTATATTGCCATATAACTGCTTCAGTAAGATCACTATCAATATTCTTTTAGTATTTAGAAAATGCACTAAAAACCACTGGGTATATACAAGGCAGGAATGAGAGATCGCTCACTCATTCAACAGGCATTTTTTGAGCATCCATTATGTGCCAGGTGTTCTTAAGAAATATTATATAAACTCCTTAACCTGGTCCAGTAATTTCCAACCTTTTTTTTTTATTTCATGGTGCATATAAACTAATTACTGAAATTATTCAGCACACCAAAACATATATTTTTTGCCAATCTGACAAAAGAAAGATAGGTATAATTTTGATTCATTCATACTCTTTGCTGTTCTTGTTAATCCTCACCCCTGAGGACATTTTTCCATTGATTTTTAGTTAGACAGCATGGGAGGGATGAAGGGAAAGGGTGGGGGAGAGAGAGAGAGAAACATCAATGTGAGAGAGACACATCGATTGGTTGCCTCCTGCATGAGGTGGAGCCGGGAATCCAACCTTCAACCCAGGTATGAGCCCTTGACTGGGAAACAAACCACGACTCTTTGGTCCGCCAGCCAATGCTCTCACTGCTGGGTCAAACTGGCCAGGGCTATTGTCATTCTTTTTTTTTTACAATCTAAGGGAAAAAAGGTCAGTGCCCCTGACCAGTCAGGTATTGCATATTTTAACAATTCTTGAGGCACACCAACTGAAAATCACTGACCTACTCCAAGCATTTGTTTAGACAAAACATTACTGGAAATACATTTATCTTTGTCTTTGCAATTTAATAGCTTTCAGTCCCCACCCTGTAGATCACTCTCCTTCCCACCCCTTTCCATTCCAGGCTTCAGTCTGGACAGCTTCTTCTTTACAGAAACTGACCTGAGTCAAATAAAGACTCCTTTTCCCATCTCTCTAGACCACTGTCTCCATTTCCAGCCCATGTGCTTTCTTCAATAGAGCGACTGTCACACATTCTCTTCACTGATGCAGTCTTTCAACTCTGCATTTCATTCCTCTCTGCTCTTGGTTTTCCATGTCTCCTCAGTGGCCCTTTGCTGGATCCAGTATTCCTCGCCAACTGCTGAGAACTACCCAAGGCCTTGTGCTTTTTACACATATTTCCTTGGACAACTCATTCAGTCTGAGAGTTTTAATACATTTTTTAACCCTTAAGTTACATATCCTGGGTTACAGAACATTCCTACACTCTGTTCCAACATCTTCTCATTATTAATATCCTTCTCAATTAATAACAATGCCTTATTAACTTGTCTCCACATAATATATCCTTCAACGATCCTCTGCACTTCCTTTCCATGCAATCGAAATTCTGCAGTTATTTTTACTTTACTTGCCTCATCAGGCCATTGCCAAATTCTGATCATTCTTGCTGCATAACATTCTTAGATTTGCCATCTGCTTTTCTGCATCCAACATCATATTTCGGGTTCTATACACTGAACTGTTTCTTGTCTTTCTCTGTGTTCGGTCTTCTACATTTATCATATGTTCAACCAATTAAATTATCTTCTTTAAATGTTACTCCAACAGCTTTTGGTAGTACAAATGTCCTTCCTTCATTAAATCTACACTTTTTGGCACTGGCCAAACATTTCACTACCTAAAGTACACATCCGTTATTGTAGCTTAGTTTCATTTTTCCTCTAGAAGAATTAACCTAATTATTTTTCACCACAGTCTACTCATTTTTGCCATTGTACTTATTCATCAGCCTAGGATGTGTTCCACCTGAACAAAGTAACATCTCAAAAAATTCTTTAAAACATTGATCAAAGTCTTCCCTGTCCAAGAATTATTTCATCTGACTCCAATAAATATATTTATCAGTCTCAGAGGATTTTCAACTAACATCTGTAAAGCCCAAACTTCAAAAAATAAGTGTTCAAGGGTAAATTCATGTGCTATATTTTTTCTCTGTGTGGTAGAGCAAAGAAAAGTCACAAATAATAAAACTCACCATAGTACATAACTTCATATAACAAGGCTAAAAACTGGGTATGTACTACATAATATATGTTATAATATAGTTGTAGTCATAAAAGGCATGTAATTGATGAGAGTTAGTGCATCTTTATCCTATTTGCTTTGGAATTCTTCATTATACCGACTCCATGGAACTGTAGACAGAGGGATAGAAAAAATAAATTTTCTTGAATGCAGAATACTTTTGTGATTTTAAAAAATATGCTAATTGATAACTTAGCCCACTTTTTTCCAATGGGGAAATGTGCTAAAAAATAAAAGTAGTCCGATGAGCCTGAAATTCATTGAGAGATCAATAAATGTTTGTTAAACAAATAAATGAGTGAACAAATGAACAGGTATATGGTTTGAGTTTAGAGAAAATGAGGATATAAATGAATCACAATGTGTCAGTATGCAAAGAGTGGAAGAATGGAAAAGAAAAACAATAGCTAATTGTTACTGAAGTTTCTAACAGTATAAGAAGAGACAATATCAAAGAAAACTGGAGACAAGTAGAGTTGCAATTAAATAAATTAATCTTATAGTACACACAGAGGCACACACTATAATATTGTATGGTATTATATTATAGCCCATGTACAAAAATATCTAATACAGTCAACCTTCATTCTGTATTTGTGAGTTTGCTCCCTCACTGAAATTTATTTGTAATCCCTAAATCAGTAGTCAAAGAGCTTTCTAAGTCATCTGTGGATGTGCACAGAATGGCAAAACAACTCAGTGGAACAATAACAACAACAACAAAATCATAAAACAGAATTATGATTGATAAGAAAGAAATAAACGTGCTATTATTTCCAAATGACATGAATTTTTTTCATTGAAAACCGAAAATAATCTATAAATCATCTATAAGAATTAACAAATGAATTAAGTCAGTCACTGAATACAAAACCAACATAGACAATTATGTGATTTTGATGAACAGTTGACCCTTAAACAGCGCTGGGGTTAGGGGTGCTGATCCCTGCACAGTGAAAATCCCCGTATAACTTTTGATAACTGAGCCCATTTTTTTTTCCAATGGGGAAATGTGCTAAAAAAAAAAAAAAAAAAAGTAATCCAATGAGCCTGAAACTCATTAAGAGTTTTTTAAAACTCTTAAAACTTAACTACAGTTGTCCCTCAGTATCCAGGACTGGTTCCAGTAGCCCCCACCCCACAGATATCAAAATTTGAAGATGCTCAAGTTTCTTATATGAAATGGCATAAAACAACGTATCCAGTCAGCACTCTGCATCTGTGGATTCCCAAAGGTGGATGGGAAATACTGTGGTTGGTTGAATCCATGGATGTGAAACCCAGGGATATGGAGGAATGACTGAATATTTATTGAAAAAAATCTGCATATAAGTAGACCCACACAGTTCAAACCCATGTTGTTCAAAGGTCAGAAAACAATGAGAAATGAAGATTAGAGAAGATATTTGCAATACACATCTGATCAAGTATTCATATACAGAATATACAAACACTTCTACAAAACAATAACAAGACATCCAATTTCAAAAAGTGTCCTTAAACAGGCACTTCATAAAAATAACAGTCTAACAGCCAGTATATAGATATAAAGGTTCTCAACATTGTTAGACATCAGGAAAAACAAATTAAAGCCAGATAAAACCTATCGACTATAATGGCTAAGTTGGAATATAAAACTTGACAATTCTAAGCATTGGCTAGTAATTTGGATCAACAGGAACACTCATACACTGTAGGTGGGAATGTCCATTGTTATACTACTTTCTAAACCATTTAGCATTACCCGCAAAAGTTGAACCCATGAATACCCTATGACACAGCAACCCTACTCCTATGCAAAAGTGAAAGAGAAATGGATGCATATGTACACCCACTATAACATATGTATGTACAAGAATATTTGTAGCTATTTATAATAGACAAACGTGGAAAACAATTACCAAAATAAAACAAAAATATTTCATATCCCAATGATTGTTTGACACATGAGTATGGAAATATGAAATGTTGAAGAACATCATAAAAATCCCTGAAGGACATAATATAGCAATCTAAATAGATGCAAACTAATTTATGCAAGAGTGGCTGGCAAAGGCCTCCCACAAAGACTGCCTTCTCTCCTCCCCAAAAAGTGACTTGAAAACAAAAACACTTTAAATTAATCCACAAAATTTACTTTCTAGGGAGTGGAATGTCTGGTTAATGTAAGCCTAGCTAGAGTATACAGGACATTTGCCAGATTTTTGCCAAAGAATGCCTATGAGATCATTCTTCAAAAGGCCTCCCCTCCACACTCCTGACATGATATAAACTACTTTGGTATTTATGTATGCTGGACACTACTTTAGTGTACTTTATAGGTCTTTAAATAAAACCAGCTGTCATTCTAGCTATGCTTAAGAAGAGAAAAAGAAACATGGTTTCTCTACTACACTCTTGTGCACAGAAGAATCACCTAATTCTTAGGGCCTCCTCTCAGACATTTTACTACTCCAAGTCTGCAGTGGGGTCTAGAATCTGCAAGAAGCATGCAGGACATCCTGGATCAGGTGGTTTGGGCTGCACATACCACAGTTCGTGTTCATTTTCAGTTGATCTGCTTATTTAAAAACACACGGAAGCATGGAACAGACTGATGAATGTCAGAGGGAAGGTGGGAGGGGAGAGATTAACCAAAGAATTTATATGCATATATGCATAACCCATGGACACAGACAATAGTGCAGTGAAGGTCTGGGGGGTGGGGAGGCAGAAGCAGGGTGGAGGGGTACAATGGAGGAAAAAGGAGGAACAACTTTAATACTTTCAACAACAAAGGTAAATTTAGAAAAAAAAAAATGTAATGACACCCTGGCTGGGTCGCTCAATTGGTGGGAGCATTGTTGCATACATCAAAAAGGCTGTGGTTTCAATTCCTGGTCAGGGCACATATCTAGGTTGTAGGTTTGATCCCCAGTTGGGGTGCATGGGAGGCAACTGATCGATGTTTCTCTCTCTCTAAAAATCAATAGAAACATATCCTCAGATGAGGATTAAAAATAAATAAATAATAAAAAATGTAATTTTTTTTCTCTACATTCTCTTAATTAGCTTGGATGACAGAACCTAATACAATAAACAATAAAGAAAAATAGGGAAAAAAAATAAAGAAAAATCTGAGAAAGACACGAGATTACAGAGGAGTAAACAAACAATCTGCAATTCACAGTTGGACAGTGACTCACTGACAATCAGAACACTCAGGCTGTTTTAAGTGAGAGAGAAAGACCTCCTTAGAAAACATGGTAGAAAGTAGAAGGTCGACCTTTGGATTAAATTAATTTTTACTATTAGAAAAAATAATTTCCTGAATAAGCAACTAAAACACACACACACACACACACACACACACACACACACACACAAACAGTGAACCCAATCAGTATGCTGCTCATATTTCGAGCTTTGGAAAATGTGCTTGATCTTTTTTTTTTTTTTTTTTGACTTTCACACCATTATAAAATGGAGACACCACCCATGATCTACTCTAGACCTCAAAGCATCATGCAACTAATGAATTAAGATTAGTGAACTGTTTTTGAGTTTCTCAAGATATAGCACACAGTTATTCAGAGTATTATGCGTTTGATTTATACTAAGTTATTAAATTATATGAGTTATTTTTAAAATTTTAATATCATGAGCATGGAAAAAAATAAGCAAATGCCATACTGGAAATGTATTCTGGAGAAAGGTCATGTATAAAAATACATATGTAATTGCTAAATCTATCAGCGAAAGGACACTATTAGTTTTTCCCCATCTGAATATTGGATATCACTTGAATTTGAAAGTGCCAGAAATACCAAGACCTTGCTTGAAATAATAACTTTAATGAGGATATACCACCAATGCTGATGAAATCTATACTACCAACCAAGCACTTAAAATGCTAACTTAATGAATAGCCTCTCATTACTAATAATTATATCAATCTGAATGCACATCACCACTTTAATATGGCAAATAGATCACCAATGAAGAACCATCATAGGTAAAAAGAAAAAATACAGCAGCACTTTGTAAATCCATCTATTTTGTACTTTCTCTACTGTACTTGAAGTTTCTGTTTGTTTGCCTCCCCTACTAGTTCTGTCAAGTTTTGAGGACTCAATCATGATTCATTCTTATTTGCACCCACAGTGCCTACACAATACAAGGCCTGGCATGTTAGAAGGCATTCAGTAAATAATGGTTGAGGAATTTCATACTTGTAGGAACAAAAAAAAAAAAAAAACCAACAACAATGCTGTCTTCTACCACATATGAACAAAACTGTTTGAGAGGCTAATATCGACCAGACATGACCTCATAATTGCATAAAGATGTACGCAGCTGTGTGGTCATCAGGAGAGCAGGTTATCAGCTGGAGAAATGAGAGTTATTTCCAGCACAGCTGGAAAAACCACTCACATTCAATTCTACCTCCTTGTATTTCTGGTAAATATTTTACAAATACTTGCCAACCTCTTCTTAGAAACCTTTCCCATACCTCCATACCACAATGCCATTTATGTTTTCCACAACTCCTTATGCATACCTTTATTATATGTGTAATAGAGCTACATTACAGTATTATTTGTAACTATTTTCTTTGGCTGCACTGGGAGCTCTGTGAAGGCCAGAAGTATGCATTATATATACATCAGGGCCACTGCATCCAGTCTTGTGGGTTATGCACTGCACCAGGGCACCACGTCTAAAGAGATGCTGTAAACATCATGGATATCATAGATTGGTATATTTATAACATCAGTTTTCTGTTGTATGACTGTAAAGTATCTTGTGGAGAGTCCTTTATTGTCCAATATTCAAAGTTCCTGGAACATGTAAGGTACACACACATATTTACATAAACAAACACCAAGAACTTAATGAACAACTAATGCATAAGAAATTGCCCTGGCCGGTTTGGCTCAGCGGTTAGAGCGTCAGCCTGCGGTCCACAGAGACCTGGGTTCGGTTCCCGCTAAGGGCATGTACCTTGGCTGCAGTTTGTCCCCGGCCCTGGTTGGGTCGTGTGGGTGGCGGCCACTCGATCTTTCACATCGATGTTTCTCTCTCTTCCTCTCTCTCCTTCCCGCTCTATCTGAGTGAAAAATGGAAAAATGTCCTCGGGTGAGGATTAAAAAAAAAAAAAGAAATTAACATACTGAATCCTGGTTTTATCTTTCAAGTTGACATGTGGGGAAAAAATTGATTCACTATGACAGATAATATAGATTAAAATGTGATAAAACTAAAGATCTTTAAGCAGTAAATATTGATGAATTCTATGGTCTGAGGATATATAAAACAGATGCTCTCTGAAGTGACTATTGTCAGCTCTGTCATTACACCCTAACACTAAAGCACCAGCATGGGAAACCAGGTCCAGAAATTCGCTCTGTCTCCTACAGTGCTTATAAGCTTCAATGTCACAAAGCATGATAAGTGCCCCGAATTAGGTTTAAACAAATGATGTTTTTTTACTTTCAGGTGTTCAAGGGCTATGGATCCAAGAGACCAATAACTAGGGCAAGAAGCATTAACAAAACAACAACACAACAAAATAGTCTGAATTTCCTGGTTTGCTTTCCTCTAACCAGTATTTTCTGAGTATTTGTATAAAACACTATGCTGTGTGCTAGCATTCTTTAGGCAGATTCGTGTCTCCAAACTGCTTCCTTAGCAAGCTGATACCTTTTTACTATACTGATATTTATTATACTGATATTCACTGTTGGGTTAGGGTAGAAGATACTAACCTTGGTGATGTAAAGTTTTTGAATCTAACCCAGGTGACCAAAGGTATAATGTAATGTAATCCAGCCTTTGGGTGGGCCCTGCTCTATCTGAAGAAGGGGCATATCCAGAGGTCCCAAGCTATGCTCTTTAGGGTTTCTTGTAGTAACCCCCTTTGCATTTAAAAATAAAACATTCATTTATTGTGGATCTCAACAGAGAAAAAATATAATTTGGTTAGAATTTCTAAAAATGTGAATGGCATCAAGTTACAAATTTAAGAACCACTACAGAACCTAGGAGGATAGAGAAGAAGAAAACCACACCGAGGCCGTGAAATCCGAAGACAAAGGGAAAACCATAGAATCAGTTGTGGAGAAAAAGAAACATTACGTTCAAGTGAACAACAACATGACAGGCAAGTTGACTTCTCAGTAGAAATAATGAAAGTCAATATGCACAAGAATCATAGTTTTAAAGTACTAAGAGAAAAATATTCTACTAAAATAATCTTTAAAAAATAAGGCAAACTAAAGATATTCCCAGATAACCAAAACTAAAACGAGTAAACAATCTAAACTGTTGTCAACAGACCCACAGGAAGAGGTGTGCTAAAGGTAGTTCTTCCAACAGAAGGAAAGTGGTATCTGAAAAACTTGTTTAGAAAGGTTTGAAGAACACCAAAAAAAAGTGGATAAATAAAATGAATCTTCACCATTTTGGGGGTTGAAAAACATACACAGAATTAAAACACATCACAATAATAATTCAAATGTTGGTAGGGAGTGGTAAGGAGAATTAAGTTGATCTAAGATTATACTAAGATTTTAGTATTTCCCTAGGAAGTATAAAAATAAATTATACTAGCCCATAAGAAAAGTATATGAAAGTTGTAATTTTGATGGGTAAACATAAAAAAGAGTAAAAACATTGGGGTAAACACTACAAGAATTCAAAGAAATGTTTCTATAAACAGCTAATCAAAGATGAAAATAGAATAATAATAAAAAATACTTGAGTAATCCAAAAGAAGGCAAGAAAGTAGAGAGAGGTAGACAAATTGAAGCAAGACCAGTAAGAAACTAGTAAAATGGTACATAAAACCCAGATATATCACTAATTATTGTTGTGGGTTGAATTGTGTCCTCTAAAATGATATGTTTAAGTCCTAAGCCCTGAACATAACCATATTTGGAAGTGGTATCATTTCAGATGTAATCATGTTAAGACCAGGTCATACTGAATTAGAATGGACCCTAATTTGATGACTGGTGTCCTTGGAAGAAGAGGGAAATTTAGACAGAGACACACGTGAAGATGGAGGCAGAGATTGAATGTGTCTATGAACCAAGGAATGCTAAGGATTTCCTGCAACACCAGAAGCTAAGAAAGAGGAATGGAATAGATTCTCCCTTACAACCTCCAGAAGGAACCAATCCTACTGACACTTGGAATTCACACATCTAGCCTACAGATCATAGAAGAAATTTCCAGATATTTTTGTGTTTTGTTTTTTACCACAAGTTTGTGGAATTTTGTTATGGAAGCCCTAGGCAACTGATATAATCGCATTATGTAGAAATTGAACATATACATATATTTATATTAAGAAAACAAAGATCATCATGCTGCACAAGAAAACCAACCTAAAAACCTAGCAACATACTACTTACAAGAGACCCACTTTAAACAGCAAGATACAGAGAGGTTAAAAATTAAAGAATGGAAAAAGGTTCACCAAAGCAAACAGAAAAGAAAATAAAGCAAATGCAACATACTAGTATCAGATAAGATAGGCTTTAAAGCAAGAAGCATTACTAAAAATAAAGAACACATTTATAGGATTTAAAAACTCAATCCACCAGGAAGATATAGCCATTTTCAATTCACATGCAAATAATTACATAGCCTTACAATATATAAAGCGAAATTCAGTAGAACTATAATAAAAAAAATCTTAATCATAATGAGTAGTTTTAACATAGCTAACACTAAAGAATAGGCAGATTTAGAAAAACAATACATTTCTAGATAATATTAACAACACAATTAACAAACTTGACTTGTTGACAAACAACATTGTATCTAACAGTAATGGAATTCACATTCTTTCTAAGTGATCACGGAGCATATGTCTTTTGCTGGAGTACAACATTTTATGCTGGGCCATAAAGCAAACCTGAACAAATGTCAAAGAATTTAAATCATGAAGTGTTCTCCCACTACAGTGGAATTGAGCGAGAAATCAAAAGCAAAAAGACGAAAATCTTCAAACAGGGAAATTAAGCAATACACTCATAAACCATGTGTCAAAGAAGACATCACCGTGGAAATTAGAAAACATGTTGAACGGAATAATAGCATATTAGAATTTGGCAGCTGCACATAAGGCTGTACTTAGTGGGAGAAATTATAGCCTTGAATGCCTAAATTGGAATGAGAAGAAAAGGTAAATATCAACTTCCTAAGTATTCATCTAACAAATTAGAAAATAAAAAAGTAAAAGTTATTAAATTAGATGAAATAATAAAGAAGACAACGAAATAGAAGCAAATACACAATAGAAAAAATTAACAGATAAAAATTAAATTTGTGGAAAGAATGATGTAGTATTAAAGACTTCTACAAAGATCCATCAGAGGGATAAGGTACAAAAATAAGAAGTGGAAAAGGGAATATCATTACAGATCCTCAAAATAATTTTTTTAAATAATGGGATATCATGAACAACTTTATGCCAATAAATCTTAAAATTTGTAAGAAATGGACGAATTCCTTGAAAAAAACACAGCTTACTAAAAATGATACAAAAATGAAAGTATGAATTGTACTCTATCTATTAAGGAAACTGAATTTGTAATTAAAACCTATATAGAAACTCAAAAGATTCTATGAACAAACTATAAGAATTATTAACTGATTTTAGCAAGATGAATATATAAAGTCAGTATAAAAATTACCTTTCTCTGTGCCAGAAACAAATATATATATTTTTTTATCCTCACCCGAGGACATTTTTCCATTTTTTATTCAGATAGAGTGGGAGGGAGAGAGAGAGAAAAACAGCGAAGTGAAAGGGACACATCGAGTGGCTGCTTCCTGCATGACCAACCAGGGCTGGGGACAAACTGCAACCAAGGTATGTGCCCTTAGCGAGAACCGAACCCGGGTCTCTCTGGACTACAGTCCGATGCTCTAACCACTGGGCAAACTCTAACTGCTGAGCCAAACCAGTCATGGCCAGAAACAAATATTTTTAAAAATAGAATTCACACAAAAAACATCAGATAAGTAGGAATATATCTAACAAAAGATAAGCAATACTTGTACACTCAAAAGAATAAAATGTTACTAAGAGAAAATAAGAAATTAATATATGAAAGGATAAACTATGTTCATATTTGGGAAGACTCGCTATTAAGATGTCAGCTCTCCCCAGATTGATTTATAGATTTAGTGCAATCCAAATCAAAATGTCAATCAGTTATTTTTGTGGAATCTAGAAGGGCAACTTTGAAAATTACATGGAGCCCTGGCCGGTTTGGCTCAGCAGTTAGAGCGTCGGCCTGCAGTCCAGAGGGACCCAGGTTTGGTTCCCGCTAAGGGCGCATACCTCGGTTGCAGTTTGTCCCTGGCCCTGGTTGGCTGTGCGGGTGGCAGCCACTTGATGTGTTTCTTTCACGTTGATGTTTTTCTCTCTCTCTCTCTCTCTTCCTCTCTCCCTCCCACTCTATCTGAACACAAAAAAAAACAAAAAAAAACAAAAAAAAAAGGAAAAATATCCTCAGGTGAGGATAAAAAAAAAAGGAAAAAGAAAATTACATGGAAATACAAAGAACCAAACACAGCCATGGCATATACTTGAACTCGCACCACTACATATCAAAATCTATCGGAAAGCTCAACTAGTTGAAACAGTCTAACACTGACTCAAAGACTAACAAAGAGGCCCGATGGACAGCACAGGGTCTAGAATGGACCCATACACATACGGTCACCTAAGAAACAGGCAACACCTACATGAAATGGGAAAAGAATAGCTTTCTCAGTAAATGGTGTGAGGACAACTGACTATCCATAGAGCGTGAACGAATCTTGAGCCCTACCTCACAGCAAACGCAAAAATCGCAAGTGGGTGGTTTGTAAACACAAATAAAAAAGGAAAAACAGAAGAACGTTTAAATGAAAAGAGAACCTTATCTTAGTTGACTTTAGGATGGGCAAAGAAACTTGAACAGGCCATGAAAATGTTAACTATAGGAAAATTTGGCTAAGTTTGATTTTAATACCCATTCGTTAAAAGACAGTGAAAATGAAGAAAAGGAAACACATGCTACAGTGTGAGAAGAGATATGTGAAATATTTATATATCTGAAGAAGTTATCATATGTGTATATGTAAGTCCTATTCTACAAATCAATAACAAAAGCATATATTCAAAAATAAAGAAAAAGATAAAAGATTTAAACAGACAATACCGAAGTGGATATCTAAATGGTCAATAAATATATAAGATAATCAACCTTAATAGTCATCAAAGAAATGCTAATAAAATCAGAATGAGATATCACTACACACTTCCAGAATGGCTTAAATTAAAATAACAACAGTACAAAGAACTGACAAGGATGTGGAACAACTAGCCTTCTCGTGTACTGTCTGATAACATTATATACTGATAAAGCCACCATGAAAATGGGAAATATCTTCTAGAGCTGACTGTATGACAGAAACATTTCACTCCTAGGTATATACCCCCAGAAATGTTTGTGTATGTGCACCAAACGACAGATACAAGAATGTTAACAGCAGACCTATCTGTGATAGCCACAAATGAGAACAATCTGCTCTGGTCACAATAAAATGGATGAGGATATCCATGCAATGAGAAGCTATACAGCTACACGGATGGATACATTTCACAAAAAGAATCTAAACCCCCAAAAATGACATACTATGCATATAATTTCATTTTTGAAGTTTAAACTGAGGCAGAATTAGCTTATACTACTTTAAGTCAAAATAATTGTGATAGAAGTGTCTGATGTTCTAGGTCTTGATCTGGTGGCTTTATATTTTCTAGAAAAACAAAGGGCTGTGGGACACCCATGAAGACTAATGATTCTCCCCACAGCTTAATGAAGAATATGCTTGAATGAGCGTATTGCATATTTCTTCATTTCCCCAGACAGAATGTGTTACAAAGAATCTAAAAAACAAATGTTGTCAAAGCATATGGCTATGTTAGCAATATAAAGAAAAAGTGCACACTTTATAAGTCGTTCTATAATAGTTTGGTCATCGTGACAAAATTTTAAAATGTATTTATTTAATTAAAAACTGGCAGCCTGTTCGTTCTACTGCTGTATGGGAATAGTCCTCCACCACCACCCCCTTTTTTTCTGGTATAGAATTCCCTATTACTATTTTCTTGTTACACTTTGAATCATCTAAGCCAAGAGTTGTTTTTAGCATTAAGCGGCTAACCCAGAAGCAAAGAAAAGCAGTCACAAGGGATTAGCTCCTTCGGGCCTATACTAGAATTATTACACATATGAATTACTTAAAAATTGGATAATTTCATGTGGCAAAAGGAAGAAGAGAGTTATAAATAGAAGAAAGTAAAAGATGTCACTAATTATTAGCTAGGCCATATGAAAATAAATGCTTCCATAAATAGATTTTTATATTTTTTCCTTACACTGAATTTTCTCCCACTTCTGTTTCTTCCATCCTGTCTACATTGGTGGGTTATTTATTGCCATTTCAGTTATATATTTCAAGAGAATGAGGTGACTGATTATACTTTTGCATAGTTGCTTGGGTTTAAAATGCTGTGAAAGGTATTTATTTTTAAATTTGGAAGCTGTTTCTATGACATCAAAAAATGACAACAGAAATGGTTAGCAAAGAAATACTCTCAATAACACCTTTAATTCTAGTGATTATAAATATTTAAAACCTCTTGCCCTGGACACAAGCAATAACACCCTTTAAATGAAAGTAGGTATTTCTAAGAAACCCCAAAAGCCACTATCTAAGCTTTAATGTTCTCATTCTTCACTCCTCTCCTCAGAAATGCTTCCCATATCTCACAGGTTACTACACGAAAGGAGATCATTGTTTATAGTTTTAGTTTTGAGCTGCCAGCCCTGAAATGTTTCCTCTAACTATATTTCTTCTTGATCTAGATCTTCCTGGCTACCAGTGTTGTTACCAATTCCTCCATTTCTTCCATTTCTAGTATTACCTCACCTTAACAGACTGTGCTAGGCACGGTCTCCCTGCCCCACAATGTTACTCAGTAACCTGCCTTTGGCAACCCTGAATACATACTCTGTTTCATCCCTGTAAGTTAGCAACTTGGCTCAGCAAGCTTGGCTTTGCCATAGGAATTGCCCCGGAGCAGCCAATGCATTTCTGGGAGTTCCAGTCCTCTCAATTCTGCAAATATTTCCTGAGTGCCTACTGCGTGTCCAGCACTCTGTCAGGTGCTAGAAAGAAAATGATGAGTAAAAAAAGAGATTCCTGGCCTTTCAAGGGCTCTTATGTAAAAGCTAGAGTTTAGACAAGTAACTGCACAGAAGTATGATTACAAAGTATAATGAGTGCTGGGAAGAGCGAATACTTAGTACTCAAGGGCATGTGATAGTTGATATGACCCAGTCTGCAGAGTCAGGAAGGGCTTGCAAGAAAGTGATATTCAACCAAGATTGAAAAAGTAATAAATAATACCAAAAAAAATCCCCCTAAACAATCCGAATAAAAAGTGGGTAGAGGACCTGAATAGATATTTCTCCAAAGAGGACACACAGATGACCAAATAGACATATGAAAAGATGTTCAACTCAATGTCACTAATCAGCAAGGCAAAGCAAATCAAAACCACAAGGAGCTACCACTTCAGAATGGCTATCAACTAAAAATCAACAAGCAAGTGTTGGAGAGGATGTGGAGAAAAGGGAATCCACATACACTGTTTTGGGGATTGTAAATCAGTGTGGCCACTACAAAACAACAGTATGGAAATTCTTCAAAAGATTAAAAATGGAGCTGCCAAAGCTCAACAATACCATTCTAGGTATTTATCCAAAGAAAAGAAAACAAAACACTATTTTGAAAAGATCTATGCATCCCTATGTTCATCGCAGTATTATCTATAATAGCTAAGATATGGAAGTAACTAGGTGTTTGCCAACAGGTAAATGGATAAAGATGTGGATATAGATATATAATGAATATTATTCAGCCATAAAATAATGAAATCTTACAATTTGCAACAACATGGATAGACCTAGAGGACATTATGCCAAGTAAAATAAGTCAGACAGAGAAAGACAAATAATGGATGAGTTCACTTATATGTGGAATCTAAAACAAAACAAATGAATAAAGAAAACAAAACAGAAACAAACCCATAGATACAGAGAATAAGATGATGGTTGCCAAAGGCTGAGGGAAGAGTGAAAAATAAATAAAATGACAACATTCATTTCATTGAGTGATTATTATGATGATTCCATGTGATGATTTGTGAGAAAGATTCTAGCACCAGCAGACTTTTTATTCCTTGTAGTGAAAACCCAGAATGTCACTTAGTGCATAGGGAAAATAAAGTGACCGAGAAAAGCAGTAATAAATGAGAGTTTATTTTAGTAATTATGTCAAATAGTGGCAACACCCATGACTACCATATACCCCACATGTGGAACGATTCAGGAGAGACAATCTACAAGTTACAGCAAGAGATTTCCTGCTTGGATCCCTCTTTAAAAAAAAAAAAATTATATATATATATATATATATATATAATTTTTTTTCTCTTTATTGATTTTTAGAGAGAGAGGAAGGAAGAGGGAGAGAGAGATAGAAACATCAATGACAGAGAACATCGATTGGCCGCCTCCTGCATGCCCCCCACTGGGGATCAGGCCCACAACCTGGGCATGTGCCCTGACCAGGAATCAAACTGGCGACCTCTTGGTGCATGGGTCAACACTCAACTGCTGAGCCACACTGGCCTGGCTCCTTGGATCCCTCTTAACACAGAGAAGCCACTGGGTAATTTTTTATTTTTTATCAAATGGTTAGAAATGAACGCTTAACATTAGGAAGCTCTTGCTTAATTAAACAAAGACCCTGTATATGGGGAAGCCCACTGCTTCTCCCCCCTCATAGGTCTGGGACCTGCCTCAAAGAAGGTACAAGTGGAGAGAAAGAGGAAGGGAGCTGGCTCCTACACATTCCATAGGTATCAAGGGTACCGGTCAGCAGTTTACCTGTGGCAGGTAGGCCAGGTGCCCTCTTAGGAGAGTTTCTAACTTTAAAGCTGGTGTTGGGGAGAGGTTAGCATGGACAGCATGATGAAGGGCTGTAAAAGAGAAGGCAACGTCTGGCATGAAGAGTAACTAAACCCATAGCCTATGGGGCACTGTGCAGGGGCATTCTGCTGCTTGTTATTCCAGATTTATAACAAGATGTAGGTAGCATCAGCAGGAGGCCAGGTTTATTGGTCTATGCAGGATGAAGAGATCATTTGCAATATGGCTGCTTGCCATTCTGATCTCAGTCCACCAAAACTGTGGATCCTCAAATAGTGGCCCAGTGTGGACTTCTGTTCAAACTGACCATCTGTAGGATGGGAGCCAGAGCGAATGATCATGAGCAATGAGTGACAGGCTCCCGGGCAGGCATCTTCCTGGACATGGACACGCTTGGGGTTGGGTGGGTAGGATGATTTCACCTGCTAACTGCAGCACTGCAGTGAGGGACTCAGGCCCTCAGCGATCAAAGGCCTATATGGCAGTAGCAGTCCAAACACAGACATGTTAGTGTTAGTGGCTTTGCCTCTATCTGATGCTGTGTGTAGCTGGGGCTTCTGCCTGGAATCTCTAAAGTACATAGCCGTAGCCAGTTGCTTGGCTCTTGCCTCATGTGGACAAGCCAAGGGTTCTCGTGTCCAACACTGGTATAACCTGTCAGTAACTATTACCTCCAGACTGCATCCTGCTGGGCTCTATGCCTGTCTGGGAACGTGCTTCCTGCCCCACAAAACTAAGCACCAAAACAAATAAAGGTTCTGAGTGAAGGCAAACCATGCAACTTAGGTATGCTTACAAACCCTTCTGAGCCTCAGCCTTCTCTCCTGTATACAAAGGGGTCATGATCACAGGGATGTTTGTGTACTACATCAAATAATGACTTGCTCAAGTCCAGCTCTGGTGTTATTATCCAAGGCTCTGAAATCCATCAAAACAGAGTCCATGTTTAAAAAATGAAGGAAAGAAAAAGAAACAAACAAATAAACAAAAAACAAACAAACTGCCCTGGCCTGTTTGGCTCAGCAGTTAGAGCAACGGCCCGCAGACCAGAGAGTTCCAGGTTCAGTTCCCACTAAGGGCATGTACCTCGGTTGCAGTTTGTCCCCAGCCCCAGTTGGAGTCGTGTGGGTGGCAGCTAATCCATGTATCTCTCTCACATCGATGTTTCTCCCTTTCTCTTCCCCCCTCTCTCCCTTCCACTATATATGAAGATAAATGCAAAAATGTCCTTAGGTGAGGATAAAAACAAACAAAGAAACTGATAAATAGGCAGGGGCCGTAGTATGGCAGGATAAAAATTTGGGTCCATGAAGTAAAGGTACTTTCTTCTGGAAAATTTAAAATAATTTACCAAAAATAAGGTGATGAGGGAAAACTCTCAAATTTTGACAGGGGAAACTAAAATTCAAATATATTCCAGCATAAGGACTGTTTCACTCCAAAGGAGGAAAATAATGACTCTTGTCTTCAATGTTGCCAAGAGTCTCTCTGTGCCTCCAGAACAGAAGGACCCAGAGCTATGACCAGAATATTCTGTGGCATAACATTCTATAAGAAAAAATACAGATGACAAAAGGGGAAGTTGTAAAGTTAGATATCATTTACAGAAAGAGCAAGAAAGGGGCCAAAATGCCATACACCAGAGGTGCAGACAGCTATAGAAATATAGGAGAGGTCATTGAAAAATAAAATTTCAAAAAATAAAAATAACTTTAAAAAATATATAGGAGGAGAGGTTAATTTAAGATAAACATCAAAAGGCGACCATTAGAATATCTATTAGAGTTTCAATATATATTGAAAATTGTCAAATATATATATCATTATATGCAAGTACTATATAGTGTTCAATATAAGTAAAACATAAAAAAGTAAAGATTAAAAGTTGGAACAATTTCATTCACAGCGTCACATACAGAAGGAAGATGTTCACACGTAAGACAACAGAAGGACTCAGTTCTTTTCACCCTTGTCTCTCTTTATATTAAAAATTGGGCAGCTCCTCTGACTTGCAAATATCATCAAGATAATATCTACCATTAAGCCCCACATAGACGACACACAATCATTTCAAATTAGCTTGGACATTCAATAAACATCTGCCATTGTGGAGGCAGACAGGAAAGTGGAGAGGATCCCGAACATGAGTCCTGACTGAACTTCACTGAAGGCCTGAGTCACTGAACATCTCAGACAGTGAGTCTCAAGCAACAGAGTCCATCAGAATCATCCAGAGGGCTTATTTCAACACAGACCGCTTGCCCCCCCCCCCCCCGAGTTTCTGACTAGCAGGTCTTGGTTGGAGCCTGAAAAGGGCATCTCTAACTAGTTTCTAGGTGAGGCTGATGTTGCTCAGGAACCACATTTTGAAAACTTCCTCTCTAAGGTCATGTTTCCTTACCTGTGAAATGAAGATATTACTGCCTCTACGGCCCATCTCACAACCTGTTGAGTAAAACTAGGATATCCTTGGAGGATATAAATTATTTCATATTTTTCTTATATTGCACTGCCAAAGATGGTATCTTTTCATGACCAAATGTCTGCATTTTGTTACTAAAAAGATACTACATGAGTGGCATGAATAAGTAGAAATTCATGTACTGAAAAAGAGAGGAGGACTAGGTAGATATGTAGCCAGTACTTTGAACATGTCTTAACAGATGTTAAAATACTGAAATGCTTCTATACTGGTTGGCAAATAACTGCTATCCAAACCACCCCCTGAACATTGCAGACCCACAGAGACAACGAGGAGAGAAAATGCCTGCTACAGCAGTGGACTGCTGCCACCCTGCCTCAGCGCCCATGCAGGGCCCATTCTGTTGGGTGTGCCATTCCACAGTGGTAATTAGATGCTTTGCATATCGCCTTTGGAAAGGAAAGGCGATAGGAACATTACTAGCTCCTTGCAGACATCTTTCTAAATCATTCTGGTGCAAATCCTGGACATACAACCATAGTTGGTTCTTCCTCTGAATCTTTTATTCCATGTGAATCCATGTAAGATGTTCCAGGAGAATGAAGACGTAGAATGGAAAAAGAAGAAACATCAAAAGGGATAACAGATTTAGGATGATATGTTGTTGCAGAATAACTTAATTTGGGCATCGCTAAAGCCTGCCCAGAAAGTCCATTTAGAAAGGCCCAGCTGGACTGCTCCAGGAGCAAGGACACAGCCGTCACAGAGCATGACTGGACTACACCTGCCCCTCTGTCCCAGCATTTTCCAAAGCTGTGTAAACTCTCCTCTGCGTATGCTAGAAGTATTCCAAGCTTGCCACCTGGTGTGACATAATTCCCTTGCCAGCAGCTCTGCCACCTTGAGCCACTTAGGTTACAGCCTTGATGCTCTGAGTGGCCTTTGATATTGCCAGGCACTGGAGAGAAATACAGAATCCCTACTTTGAAGCTAGGTCAATGTTGTCTTTCCTTGTGCTCAGAGAAAGGGCATTTTCTCTATTATTTCAGCTGAAATTTCTTACCTGAAAAACTGGGATTCACTAACATTGAAAACCTAGAAATAACAGTGAAGAAACACACTTCAAATATTTATTGCCAATTAAGCTACTTCAAACTGTGACTCTTTCTGCATATTCTGAGCAATGAGCTTGGGAAGAAAACACGCTTGGAGAGGCCAGAAAACACCCTTTCGGGAATGGTTTTCTGGAAAAATTCTCTTTAGTCGATGGAATTGAAATGGTAATATATGAAGGGTCCCATCTCAACTTATAAAAATCTCACCCGTATTAAAAGACTGGTGTTTCTTATCAAGTTTCTTCACTGGTTTCCATAGAAAATGGTAGATTTCCTTGCATCAACTTGACTGCAAAACATGGGCAGAGCGAATACAGTGATACCTCGGTTCTCGAACATAATTCGTTCCAGGAGGACAGTCGAGAACCAAATTGTTCGAGAACCGAAGCAATGAAACCCAATAGGAAATAATGGAAACTGGATTAATTTGTTCCAAGCCCCAGAAAATTCCTATTTACTGGCCTAATTTGTATATAATATGTAGAAAAACATAAGTCTCAACAAGAAATAAAAGTGTACAGTATGTCTAAGGGTTAAATTCAGTGTAAAGCGTGACTCTCTCCACAAAGCGTGACTCACTCTCTGCACTCACACTGATGACGCAAGCAAGGCGCGCTGGGCCGAATGAACGCCATTCGGCTCAACTCGGCTCATCTCGGAAGTTCGAGTTCCAAATATTTGTTCGGATTCCAAGACAAAAGTTTCTCGAATCTCCTGGTCGAATACCGATTTGGTCGAAATCCGAGGCGTTCGAGAACCGAGGTATCACTGTAAAGCATTTAGTCAATCATCGTGCAGTTTCAAAGGGATCTTTCCAACTCAGTGTTGAGAGTCAAAATGGCTATTTTTCTCTTTGCATTCATGAGAGAACCTGGTAGAAACTGCTGTGGATTCTTGTGTTTGAGCTACAATCAGTTGTAAAGGTTGATGGACTAGTTCAGAGCAAAAGGTACATGTGAATATTCTATTAGGAAGAAATATTCTTAAATAGATGGAAACTAAAAAATTTGCATATAAGTAAATTTTTTAAAAATGGAGGAAAGCCATTAAGCACAGTAACAGGCTGTACATAGTGAAAGATATGGAAAAGAAATGCTTCCCTGGTCAGATCTGTACAAAGGGTCACTATTTATCAGAGCTCTCAGGGGTGCTACATGAAATCTACAGTATCATTTTATTGACAGGATCTTATTTTAACTTTTTCAAAACTTTTACAAGTTTTCAATGGAAAATACACTGCAGAGATGATAACAGTGCATACATGTATGAGAGTAAAATAATAAGTTGCTGAATTTAGCATTTCAGAAATATGACATAACTAGTGTGGAAGGAACAGAGGGGAAGGAAACAAAGTAGAAGTGGGACAACACAAAATAGGGCACATGTATGGAAAATCTGTGTATTTTTCACTGGTGATCTGGGACATCTTTGGTTCTTAAAGTGACAGTGTAAATTTTAGGGTCTTCTAAGAAGAGTGAAGGGAGAAAGGGCAGATACTAATGATTTGAGGGCAGAGAAGGCTCTCAGTATGACTTAGCAAGCTTTGCAAACTAATCAAATAAATAAAGCACTTTTTTTTTTTTTTTTTAAAAGAGGCCATTCAACAAAGCCAAGCGGAAATCAGGGGAAGGGTGAAGGCATGGAATAAATATAAGTCTGTTCTTTCCCTTTTATCTGGGAAGTAGTTTAGATTTCCACCAAGAACATGCACATTCATGGAACTGAGCCTTGAAACAACTTCATTTACTGGAATCACAAATCTTTGTCTTTTATAAATAAAACTTCAAGTATTTTAAGATTGATTGATTACCAAGAATTGTGCCAGTTGTCCTGAAAGATGTATATGAACATTTACAGATGATTTATGAGCAAGATTTCATATTAAAAGCTCTTGAGTTGAAAAACAACATCCAAAATAATGTCATTTAAATTGATGAGAGGCAATATGTAGTACTTAACAAGTGCAATATATTGGGTATTGGACAAAAGAGATATCGCTGAAGGCTTTTCCACTTTCTAGCTGAGTAAGTTATTTAATTCACTGAACTTGAGATATCGCAATAAAATGAGGAAAATAAGTCTACTTCATATACCTCATTCCTTCATTTATTAACCAGACTGTAAGATCTATGAGGGCAAGAACAAAGTCTGTTTGGCCCATCATTATAAGCTTAGTTCTTAGTATAAAACAGTATATAGAACTTAGTATAGAACAGACACTCTTTATATTTTTTGGTAAATAAAAATTTAAAAATACTTATAAAGTAGCTAACATATAAGTCACTCTACTAAGTGCTTAGAACTTACAGAGAACAAGACAGAAAGGGGACCTACCCTCAGGAGAGTAAAATAAAATTATATAGGTCAAGTGTGTATCATAGTGGCTAACACATGGTTAACTTAAAATGAATGTTTTTAGATGTCCAGTCCTGCTTCCCCATGTCTAAGAGACTTAGTGGGAGTCCAGAACCCTGTCCTTGGTTTTGGCAAATTCCTAAAAGCTGAGTACCTCTTCCTGGCCCCCTTGCTCCCTGCGCAATGTCTCCTTCACATCCCATGTTAACTAACACAAAGTTTACTCCTGCCTCTGGCGTGGAAGGAAGAACCACTTTCAATAAATATTTGATACGTTTAGTTAGTTTCTTGCAGTTTTTCAGGGAAGGGTGACATCCCACATTCCTACTGTTTCAGTTTACCGACTCCCTGTCTTTGCTCTTTCTCTTCCGTTTCTGGCGCCATAAGCAAATTCATCTTTGTTCTCAGACGAGAAAGTTCTGCTCACAGGCAAGTCCAGTATGTTCTCATTTTCTGACCCAAGTAGGTTTTGATATTTTATTTGTTTGCCAACAGAGGCTGGTCCCTTCCTAAGGAGAATTCTCAAACCATGTAATAAATATAATAAAATAGGAATACTTTATCCACCTAGTTATATTACTTACTATTTTTATAATTATAATGCTTATAACAATTAGCACTAGTAGCAGAACCTTCCATTTCTACTTCTGAATAGAACCACATGAAACCATCTTAGATGGACTGTTAATAGTAACCCTAAGAGCTTCTGCACGAGGTAGCTTTCCTTACTCACTGCTAAAATGTAAGTGCTTCCTTTCATATAAGTAAATGATGTTTCCAAACCACCATCAACATGACCTGGAATTTTTATTTGCAGTCATAGAAGTTATAATGACTAACACTATGCCAACTGTTTTAGCTCTCCATTTGCTGTGTAACAAATCACCACATTTTTTCAGCAGCTTAAATCAACACTCATTTGTTAATGCACAGTCTTGCAGGTCAGAGTCTGGGCAGGACTGAATTGGTCTTGTAGGTCAGAGTTTGGGTAGGGCTCAGCTGGTTTTCTCTCTCAGGATCTCACAAAGCTGAAATCAAGATATCAGCCATGCCGTGGTTCTCATCTGAACTCCGAGGTCCTCTTCTAAATCAAGGGTTGTTAGCAGACTTCATTTCCCTGTGGGTGTAAATTGAGGTCCCACATTTCTTGCCAGCTGTCAACCAAGGCTTCACCTCCTAGAGGCTCCCCTTAGCTTCTCATCACAAGGTCCCCACAGGAGGTTCACAACATGGCTTTGCTTCCAGGCCAGCAGGAGCACACTTCCAGATCTAACTTCACCTTCATTTTAGTTAGGTCCTCTAATGAGGGCAAGCCCATCCATCACATTCACAAGTTCTGCCCACACTCAGGGAGGAGATCACAGAGGGTACATACCCAGGGATGGAAATCCGGGCACCGTCTCAAACCCTGCTTGCCATACCAGCTGTCCTGAAACTGCGCTCCCAAGCAGCCAAGGATCCTAACGAGCCTCTTCCCCAGACGCCACAGGATCAAGGTAGAGCGAGTGGCCGACTCTCAAAGAAACAGCCCACTGCCATCTACTTCACATTTTGGACTTCCTGACAAATAAGTTCTTTCTTTTTAAAACTTATTTGGGTGGTATTGGTTAATAAAGTTATATGGGTTTCAAGTATACAATTCGATAATACATCATCTTTATAATACATTGTGTTTACCACCCAAATTCTATTTACCAGCCAAATCTCCTTTCACCATGTACTTGACCTCATTTACCCTTTACTGCCTCCCCACCACCCCTTTTCCCCTCTGGTAACCACCGTACTGTTGTCTGTGTATACGCACCCCTGTGTTCACTGCAGCACTATTCACAATGGTCAAGACATGGAAACAACCAAAGTGTCCTTTGATAGATGAATGGATAAAGAAGATGTGGTATTTATATATAATGGAATGCTACTCAGTCATAAGAAAAGATGAAATATTGCCATTTGTGACAACATGGATGGACCTTGAGAATATCATGCAAAGTTAAATAAGTCAGACAGAAAAAGTCAAGGACCATATATATGATTTCACTCATATATAGGATATAAAATTGAAAACGAAATGAACAAATAAGAAACAAATAAATGTAAAATCATAGGCACAGAAAATTTCTTTTTAAATAAGCAGTTATCCAGGTAAATAAAAAAGTTTAATAAATTTCTTGAACAGAAAAATCACTTAGAGATCACCCTGGCATCAAAACCTCTTCTCTCACTAACATTCCTTGATTTTATAAGAAATAAATTAAATCAATCATAGAGCCTAAGAATTTTTGATAAAGTGAAAAGAGTATTTTATTTTTATTTATTTATTTATCTTTTTGTCCTTACCTGAGGACACTTTTCCACTTATTGTTCAGATAGAGTAGGAGGAAGGAAGAGAGAGAGAGAAACATTGACACGAAAGGGACTCACCATGTGGTTGCCACCCACACGACCCAACCAGAGCCAGGGACAAACTGCCCTTAGCGGGAACCAAACCTGGGTCTCTCTGGACCCCAGGCCGACGCTCCAACCGCTGAGCCAAACTGGCCAGAGCAAGAGTATTTTATTTTTAATCACAAATATTGAATTCAAGTTTTACAGAATAATGCTGGGTTTTCATACAAGTAATTAAGTGGTGATTATAATTATAGTTAGTGTTCCAGACATTGTTACTGGATTAACTAACATAAGTTATTAGCAGCTGTCATATGATAAATTTACTAATTTTTTTCTTTATTCCGTTAAGACAAGAATACCAATACACTAGCAAATTTACATGGCAAGGCCATCAGGATACCTTTGCCACTCTGCCCTGGGAATACAACAGATCTCTCTCACACAATCACACGCTGCACCACTCTAGTCTACAATAGTGAATTCATATTACAGACAGGTTCTAGAAGCAATTGTCCCAGATGACAAAAAAAATGTGTGGCAGAGGTCAAGAAATAAACCTCATAGAAATACATGATCTTGCCAACTCATTATAGTTTTTAAGGGTACAATGACTTAAAGAATATCAGTTTACTTCTTCCACGTGAAGAACAAGTTGCTCTATCCTGTACACCCAACCGCTAAGGAGTAAGAACATCTAGTTAGCCACTCTGACTTTGGAAGTGACACTTATCACTGACCCATTCTCCTTTTTTTTTTTTTTCAGCTGCCAATTTTGAGGGGCCCAAAGCAAAACAAACTAAAAGTAAAAAGTGCCTAACATACAATGCAAGTTGCTCTACTTTAAGTTTTCATTATCAGACAATCAGATGGTATATAAAGTGTCTTTTCAGATTGGGTGCTATCTGGAGACTCTGACAAGTTTTAATAAAAGAACTGCAGCAGAGCCTTTGTGTGTTTAATGTATAGTCATAGGCCAAGAACACATAAGCAAATAACTTTATTTTTTTAAATGGCTCCTAGCTTCCCACTGATCTCCTATGAAACCGAATACTGATCACAGGATTCCAAATAACCATGCAACTTCATCTTTCATTCCTGAATTGAGTGTTATCTGATTAACTGTGCTATTATGACAGGCATATCCAAAAGCAGTCCTTCCCCATCAACCAATGAACATGATCTATATGGGCTTAGATTCTGAAGGCATATACTGTTGACCACTCTGCTCACAAAACCCAGTATGCATGCCTGCTGCTACTGTTTCTCTGCTTCTCACTTAATTCACATCCATGTACTCCTGAGGAGTTCTTCTTTACTAACTAAAGATGAAAAGTCTCTATCCTGTCTTATAATGCTTCTATGAGACATACAGGGGCCACGTTAAGTGGACGGTGAAAGTGTTTTAGGCTCATTCAGAAATGGAGAAAAAAAACAATGAAGAATAATAGTCCACAGTTGGCTGAAATTAAGCACTATACATCACCTTCTATTTTGTCTGGAAGGAGACTCAGCCAAGGTTGGGATCTACATACCAATTCCTGGGTTGCCTGGTCAAGTAATTAGAGTCATGGAAGAAACAAAATTGGAATTTGATGATCAAGAAGTACAAAGGAAAAGCTGGGAGAGATATTTTGAAATGAGACCAGGGTCTGAGGTTATCTGTATCCCATATAAATGCTGATGAAAAGGTTCCCTGAAGAAGAGGATATTAATCAGATGGGCAGGGAAACTCCTTCCATATCTGTCAGTTGTTCTCCTTGCCCACCCAGCTCGATGCTCTGGTGGCAGTAAATGAGGCTGTGCATGGGATCAACAAGATAAACTTAACCTCTTCCAAGACTAGTCTGGATCTCACTCTGTGGATGGCCCAGATTGCCAAGTACAGGATCCATCCCCACTATGATGCAACGCCTTGAAAGAAGATACCTTCATGACCTATTGCATATCATGGCACACACAGTTAATAATAACATTTGTATGGCACACTAGAGCAAATAGACAAGGACGCTTGGTGCCAGAGCTAAGGGGATCATTAAAACAACACACCAATAACCCATTAATGGCACATAAAAGTGCCAAAGCAAACAAATTGGAAAGCATCATATTATTAAGAGGACCAGCCAGACTGAACTCACCGTCTAATTTCACTGCAGAATACTAAGCAGTTGTTCCCACTGACACAGAAATGTGTTTGACATTGAGATTTACTTTAATTGCTTAACATGAGTCTCCCAGCATCACCATCTGAATTCCTTATCCAACCATATGTATCTCACATACTGATGTCTCTAATGAACAAGTTCAGTTCAGGCAACAGTCTAACATTGAAGATGAATACTTTTTTTTTTTTTCTATGTACCCTAAAGAATGACCTTTTGAAAGCTCAATTTGGGAAATAAAACTTTGTGAAACTGAGTTCCTCTCTTACATTTATAGTTTATGCTATGAACCAGTGACATATGGTACTATTTCAACAAAAGCCAAAATATAAGGGTCCACAAACCAAGTATCTGAGTCTTTAAAAATTATACGTAATGACTAAATACTAGTTTTTCCTCTAACCCCATAATTCTTAGTACTGCTGATTTGGTTTGTAATAATAGGGGGAAGAATATTTCGGCAGAGAGCACAATAGTTCCACTGTTTGGAAAGTTGAAGCTATATGCCAGTCATTGTAACCACCCCATTGGCTAAGATTCTTGGTGAAGGCAAGAACAATACAAAATGACCAAAAGAAGCTACAAATGTAAGTTATGACCCAGAAACTACTTAAGAAAACAGCTTGAAATAACATACACATATACTTTTGTAGTTTTTTGGTTTCTTTTTTTTAGTTTCTTCTTTGTACTCCCTATTATGCTATAAAAGGTAAGTAAGGAGGGGGCTATATTTACCATCTGGTCTGTACATTACAGAATATTTAGGTGATAATATAATAAACCTAGAGGGAAACTGCTATCACATAGACCTGAAGAATAGTGGCCCCTTGACAGTATGATTTAGCACATCATCCATTCAGGTATAAGAACACCTATAACTATATTCAGGAAATTCTACATTTATATTAAGTAGGGGAATTTTCAGAATTGTACAGAGGGTCCTTGGGAGCCAAAATGCAGAAATTATTGGTGATCTCTCTATTTTTTTCCTGCTTGGAATCTCTGAAAGCAACACTGCCAAACTGTCAAACATAGGATCTTTACTTCAAAATGCAGGAGTGGACATATGTCCCATACAAACCAATCAAATTCCACTTTTGCAATTTAATCTTTAGAAGAGACCTCAAGTAACTGAGTCATCCAGCAAGAGCACTCAGAAAACATCTCCATGGCTCTCTGCAAATGAAGAGCTCAGAGTTGCCTCATGGTTGTGAATCTAGCACCTGTTTGTTCAGCTCTTTGATTATCTGAACTATACAGAGTTCTTTCAATTCATTTCTTTATTTTTTCTTTGCTTAAGTTAGTATAGTCATATTCTGTTGTTTGCAGGCAAAGAATATTTAACGCGTGAGAAGTTATAGATCTAACTTGAAAACTACTAAGAAATTTCCGTCTTCCTTAAACTCCCAATCACATATCCTGAGGAGCCCAATATCTAGGCTGAGATTAAAAGATATACCAGTAATTCTTGAACCTAGTGGTGGAACAAGAATCACCAATAAAATGTGCTAATAATATAGATCCTTAGGTAACATCCCAAAACTTATTAAATCAGAATATCTGGGGATGGAACCCAGGAATCTGTACTTTTCATGAACCCCATGGACTGGAGTATGCTGCATATTAAGGATTGAGAGCTACTTGATTAGATTCTCCAAATGGAGCCCATAGGACAACTGGGTTGATATCATATTCAATACCATATTCAAATATATTCAATATCATATTCAAATATACTCCTCTGTGTTTTCAATCACTAATTTATAAATTATAACTTTTCAAATAGTTAAATTTTTTAAATAGGCATTTATTTAAAAATACCCTGGGAAGTAAAATAGGCCAATCAGAGAAAGACAAGTACCACATGATCTCACTTATTTGTGGAATATAATGAACAAAATAAGTTGGTGAACAAAATAGACCCAGAGATATAGAAAGGAGTATAGTTCAGACTGACAAACCTCAGAGGAGGGAGGTTGGGGTGGGGTGGATGAGATAAACCAAAGAACTTATATGCGTGTACGTGTAACCAATGGACATAGACAACAATGCTGGGGTGGGGGCGGGATCAGGAGGAGGGTGTCTAGGGGAGAAAAAGGAGAAACATCTGTAACAAAATTTAAAAAAAGAAAGAAATGTAGGAGACTTATGGAAAAATAAAAATACCCCTGGGGAATTAAAGTAAGATTCACTACCGTTTTCTTATTTAAATGATCTCTTGCTAGATAAACAGTTCCTTCCCAGAAGGGAAATTTATAACCTTATAGTATATCCTGAGAATAGAAAGTCTCTGCTCTTTCAATAAATATCTCCCACTATTTTTTATTTATAGCTGGTGCATCTTCCACATCCCAAAGCAAATGGCAGCAGCTCACTTCTGGAATGGCCCAGTATGTCCTATCTAACCAACCCCCTCTCTTACAGATAACAACTATAAGGCATTGACAAAGCAAGCAACAGAAAACAAGGCAGGCAGAGGGGAAGGTGGGGTATAGAGGGAGGAAGAGGAAGGGAGGAAGGGAGGGAGGAAGAGAGGGGATATGAATTAAGGAAACAAGTTCCCAGGACACCATTACAATGTTTTTGTGAACTAATAAAAAATAAAATAGTAGATAACTTTTTTATCAGTTAGGTGAGAATAGGATTGAAATGCAGACAGTCTGACCCAAGAACTTGCCCTTTAAACCCACTGTACCATTTCATCAAAAATAATCAAGGTATAAATACACTATGGTGTTTTAAGGGTTTGTAATAAAGCAGACCCTCAGTGTGATAAACTCAGCATGTCCTTTTGGAAATCTTATCCACTGGCCCTCCCATTTAAAAAATCAGGTGAATGATAAAAATACAGTAGCTAGTTAAAACATGAGTTCATTTAGAAAAACAAAAACTTTTAATAATAGCTAATGCTATCCAAACTCTTAAGAACCTGTTCTTTATCTTTGGCTGTTAAAGGAGTTTTAGAATAAGAAGCTATCTAACTTCTCAAGACTAATAAACATTATCAGGATAGAAATTACCAATTAGAATTTCTTTGTAAATTCTGAGTCCCCTCCCTTTAGAAGACTAAATCTATTAGCTGATATAAAGTATCAGATCATTAAAATCATAAGATATTTATAGGCTTCAAGATGCTTTCCATATAAACATTTTATTTTATCCTCATAACAATTATGTGAAGAAAGCATTCCTGTCCTTAGACCCATTTTATAGACCATGAAGAGAGGTCCATAGAAGTAGCCGCATGATTGATGACTGTCAGAATTTCAGCTATTCTTAAGCTTGTGATCTGAACCCAATACTCAGTCAACTACACTTTCTATCTCTTACATTTATCACAGATATTTTTAAAAATTATTAAACTGAAAATAACTTTTGCAAATAATGACATCACATACCAGGTACCACTCCTCTGTCATGTTCTATGTTCAAATCTCCTAAGTACAAGTAAGGTGTCAAGCTGTGAGGAAGAGTGTTGGGGGCTTGGAGGTATATATGGGGGTTGTCATGGGTGAATCTTACCTCACCTTAGCTACAGTGCATGAGGCTAATTAGTAAGAAGAGGCATTTGTAGTTCTGGGGTGAAATTACTATGATGAATACAGTGCTATCAAAATTGCCCATTGAAATTAACTTGAAGTTGTTACCTACGGCAACTTACGTGGTGCTGCTCAAAACACAAAGGGTTCAGTCTCTTCCTCCTTGATGAAAAGACTCAGACTCAAAAATGCAATTTAACTGCTGTCCCACAGTATGTAATTAACAAAAGATGAAAAAGTCCTGTTTTTACAAGTTCTTAAAGAATGTTACTTAGCTACATCCGACACTAAAGAAGTAATTTTCTCACATCAAAGTATAAAACCATAAATCCAGGTAATTTACAAGTAATTACTAGCAGCCAATCTCTGCCTCATCTGTTAATGAAATAGAAATAACTGAAAACATATTACTCATTATTGAAGAAATAAGCTGCTCATCATATATAAAGACAACCATTGTATAGATAAGTACCCATTCTGAGATGTATTTTTATTTTGCAATGGAGATTATGATTCTACTCTATCCAAACTCTTTCATCATGTTCCTGTTTTTCCGGGACAATGGAAATAATGTGTAAGGTATCTAGCCAAGGCCAGGAATTCAAGCAGTGTTTCATAGAAGAGAGTCTAAGTAATTTCTTCATCAGACTAGATGGTCTTATTTGCACCTGATGTTAAACAATTCCAAACTTCATTTTAAATAAAAGAAATAAAGGAGGAGAAGAAAGACTAGAAAACCAAAGCGACTGGGGGAGAAAGGAAAGAAAGGGATAGCAACCATTCTGCAATGGAAACAGCTAGGATATTTTGTTTAATCATGTGTTTATATCAGACAAGACAGAGACAACCTAAAAGCATCCTTTCTACTGGAGAAAAACAGTATTTACCTTACTGGCCTTCCTCCGTGTAAATTTATAACTGTTTTTGGAAGGGAGTCGTAAATCAAAAAGAAAGACCTGCCATGTTTGTATCTGGATAAATTATGAAAACAGTTCTCCTTTATGGTCCATCAAAGATCAACTCATCTTCAACTACTTGAACAAGAAACCCAAAAACAGAATACTAGGGCTGGTCAATAGACACCACCATAGAAGGGGGTCAGGAGAGAGGATTGGTGGGTGAGAAGGGGAGAATAAAGGGAGGGAGGAAGAAAACTAAGGACCTTTGTTATGCTTCCTACCAAGAAAACACTTGGTACATACAGTCAGCCCACTCATCAGTCGATCAATTATTCGTTCTTTTCCCCTATAAATTAGTCGAATCAGCTAAGTATTCAATTATTTATTTGGTCAATCTTGCTTTTTAAAACAACAAAATCCCAAGTGTCATGCTGGTATGAAACTTTACCAAAAATTCACTAGTTACAATCAAACAAAGGAATATTATGAACTTAAAAAAATAGCTGCCAAAAATATCTAGAAATGCTAAGTGAAATATAACCTACATTCTTTTAAATGAAAACCTAACCTTGCAATAAAGGAGCAGTCAACAGTGCCAGAAATAAGAAGGAACTAAAAACCTTCTCTGAGGTACAAGCCACATTAAGCAGCCAGGTGTGGAGGATGTTAAGGCAGGGTAGGAAGGGTTCTCTTTGAGGGGGAGAAACAGTAACCTCTTAGTTAAATAGGGGCATAGACTTTAATACACAAAGCAAGATAAGAGAAATGGACTGGGGCATAAGAGACTCTTGAATAAAGTCAGGATCACAGAAACACTGGCACTGACCAATTTGTAAATAGAAAATGCAAACCTTTCCATTAGCATCGGGAGAAAAACAGGAGTCCTCTCAACCATGAATGCGGATATGACAAATCCTGCTGCTACTCTGCCATGTCACAGCTGTAACTGCAGCCCCCTGAGCATGCCAGGTAGGAGGCTGGTGCTCCCCCAAACTCAAACCCTCATCTGGCAATGAAGACCTGAAGCCAAAGTCCTGCCAGGTCACTACCACTGGATTTGGGCCCATGGTCATGCTAGATGGTCCACTGGAATTTCCCTGATCATGCAGCTTAAAGCACCACAGCCAAATATTGAGACCCCTCTCCCAAAGTCTGGCATTAAGACCTGCTAGTTAAGTGAAATAAGCTAGTCAGAGAAAGACAAATGCCACATGATCTCACTTATATGTGGATTCTAATGAACAAAATAGAAACAAAGGCATGGATACATGGAACAGACTGACAGCTCTCAGAGGGGAGGCAGTTAGGGTACCTGGATGAAAGAAGACGAAGGGATTAAGCAAAAAATATATATTTATATATGTCTATAACCATATCTATAGATAGATAGATAGATAGATAGATAGATAGATAGATAGATAGATAGATGATAGATAGAACAGATAGACACAGAAACAGTGTGGTGGTAGCCGAAAGGTAAGGGAGCTAGGGTCGGTAGAGATGGATAAGGAGAGGAAATGGGACAGAAGGAGACTTTGTTTGGTGCAATGGGCACATGGTGCAGTGTGTAGATGATTTTTTATTGAGTTGTACACTTGAAACCTGTATGGTTTTGTGAACCAATGTCATCCCAATAAATTCCATTAAAATTAATAAATAAATTAATTACCATTTGGTCACAGTCACACACACACACAGACCTGCTAGTGTTATTTGTGCTGCTCTAGAATGCAATGGGCGGTAGGAGTGTCCTTGTCCCCAGTGCTGCTGTCCCCATACATTCCCCTAATGTGCATTGCTCCAGCTCCAATAACTTATGTGTGTGCTGCTTGGCCATTTATCCCTATCAGCCTAATGGTCTTTCAACTTCTGAACTGTTACATTAAAAATAAATGAGTATCAGTCTTTCTCGTTCAAGTCACTGCACTCTGGGTTCTCATTGCAGCAGCTTAGCCTATATCTCAACCAATACAAATGCTATCCCCTGCCAGGGGTCCTCAGGACCACCTCCAGGTTCAATCACTGGCTAGGAGGACTCAAGGGACTCAGCATACCTAATGCTCCTGGATACAATGTATCACAGTGAGGAAATACAACCAAGGGAAAAGGCAAATGTGGTGAAGTTCAGAGAAAACCAGAAGCAAGCTTCCACGAGTCCTCTCCCACTGGAGTCACACAGGACAATTTCCTCCAGCATAGAGTTGTGATATCACGCAGGAAATGTTGTCTACATCAGAGGCTCAATACCCAAGATTTTTATTGGGGGTTGGTCATGTAGGCCACCTCTGCCTGGTACAAACCAAAGGCCAGACTCCCAGAAAGAAAGGTGGTTAGCATCAACGACGTTGTTTGTACAAGTTAGGCACACTGTGCCCCTCTTATCTGCTCTGGGAATGGTGGGAACCTCTTGAAATCCCAGTTCTCAGATGTCAGCCAAGGACAAACCTTGCAGGCAGACCTTTCTAAGGATAATAGTCTTAGAATTGCTACATTAACTCTTTTCTGCACATACACCCTAACTAATACTGCACATAAAACTAGTAAAAATATAAAACATTCACAAAAATAATTCATATCAAAATTTGTGAATGAATAACCCTTACGTAGGAAGACATGGAAAGGCATGAATAGTGGAACATTCTAGCCATAATGTTTTCTATTTTGTAAACAGAAAGATTCAAAGCAATTATACGAAAATATTGGTAGCTGTTTACGTTTATGATACATAAAGCACTTCATCTCATTTAATTCTCAAAATAACACAATGAGGAAAACACGGATTTCCCCCCTTGTTTTACATGTGCAGAAACTGAGGCACAAGAGTTCAAGTGAACTGTCTGAGGTGGAGTCAGATTCACCCAGGCGGCTGTGACCCAAAGCCTGTATTTTTAACTTTACTTATTTCACCCACTTCATTTCCTATTATCTCATACTTTATGAAAACATAATATCCAACCAAAAATAACTACATTTCCTATACTGATTACTCACAATTTTGGCAAAGCGAATGTTGTTGTACAGGAAGGAGCAAAGGCTGTGTTTCTCCTGTGAATTAAAAGAAGGCGGCAGTAGCATTTCTCCCACACCCGTACTCCAAAGCCCAGCAAAAACACCTGTCTGGGAAAGCGCTTCATTTCCTAAGCTGCTCTATAAATATCTGAACACTATTTTTAAAAAATAAAATAAAGTAACTGTTCCTGAAAATCACCACGCCTACCTAATTTCCCCCATGACGATCCCTTTTTCCTGGGCTCCTAGAAGAAAATAATTCTGGCCAAACATTATTTTTAAGCTCCTTTTATGTCTGGGGCAATGGAAAATCACTATGAGCTCACATTTTCTAAGAGCTGGCTGCCTCAAAAAATTGTAATGATAGAATTAGAGGGCCCCAAACAAGGGCACACGCAGCATCCTTCCCTTTGCAGTCTGCTCATCAGACCACATCCATGGTCCTTGTCCAGCTGTGGGTACCACCATTTAAACAGGAACGTGAAATGCTGGGTCAGGGCAGTTACAGAAAAGAAAATCCTTTTTTCAATAGCACTCTTCACTCAACACGCCAGTTTGTTTATTATGTGTATCTTACCTCTCATCCACTGCTGCAGCGGGTGTGGGCCAAGCTCGGCTACAGGGTTGAAGGGCAGAGGGAAAGGGAAGAAGAGCAGAGTATTGCTGGTAAAGAAATGGCATTTCCAAAGGCCCACACTGAAGAGAAAGCTTGGCAGTCCGGGAGATTGGTAAGAAATTCCGCCCGCTGGCCGGCAAGAAAGTGAAGGTCGGGTTGTCAAAGCCAAGTGAGCAGGGACAAGAAGGGGCTGGGGGACACAGAGGTAAAGGAATGGTGGGAGGGCTAGGGGAATAGTGAGAAGCCAAACTTCTGTGACTACAGTTTGGATAATGACCTTGAGTCGCACCATTTGAAAACTTAAGTATTCAGCGATTTTGGATCGACAAAAATGGCAGTTACCTATGACTGAACCTCATTAAAACCTTCCAGAAAGGAAGCAGGACTGAAGACCAGGAACTTGTAAAAGCAGGTAAAAAAAAAGAAAACAACACGGTGATAGTGAAGCTGTTGTCACAGACAACAATGCTGGGAATGAGTTGGGGGGTGGGATCGGGAGGAGGGTGTCTGGGTGGGGGGACATTTGTAACAAAAATAAATTAATGAAAATAGAAAATAAATAAATAAAATCTGGGTTTAGGATCTTGAAGGAACCTTAGGAAACATGACGACCTCTAACCACTCTACCCCACCTTACTTTACAATAAGAAAAATGATGTATTTTCACTTCAGAAGCTGTATTAGGAGCATGTTCCAGGTGCCAGGTCCCACGCTGAGCACCGTGAGTATGAAGATTTAAGGACCGTAAATCCTATGCTCATCCGGAGGGCAGCCACAGGCACAGCTGAGAAGCCAGCTCCTGAGGTCCCACTGCCAGAGAGAACAGAGGACCGGAAGTCGTGTTGCCCGACGCCTGAGACCAGGCCCTTTCCATACACCACGCTGCTGGGACTTCTCAGCCGACCTGGGACAGGCAGCCGCAGCAGGTCTCGCCATGCCCTCCGGGCACGAGAGGAGAGGCCACACACACAGGAGTTCAGTGTCAGGCAGTTGCAGGTTTACGATTGTGAGTACGTGAAACACAGTTCATTCTATCATTATTATTCATTAATTACTGGATTATTTTCCATAAGAACAGCTCGAAACCTACTTTTGCCCCACCCTGTGTTTCTAAATCTGTTCCCCGAGTACAGCCCTATCTATCAATACCTACCCCACCACAAATTTCGTCGTACCTTCCTACATATCAAAACATTCCACCCCCTTATAATATGATTACATCATCACATAATTCTGGACTGAAATTTAATTCATTTGAAAATTCAAATTACCCTCTGGTTGTGCCCCCATGCCGGACCCCGGGAAAGGTGCTGGGAGAGCCCAAAGCACACCACGATCTCCCCAAGAGCAGTTCCAGAGGGGAAAGGGGGGTCAAGGGAGAAGGAAACGTTTTTCATTGACTTCTTTGACTACACATTTGCTGCTGCTTTTTCACTCCACACTTTTTCAAAGGTAAATGAAGACAGCTAACTTTATTTTGTTTCTAACAGTCAAGAACTAGAAAAGAAACGCCGATGCCGTCTTTCTCTTCAAAAGACTGTGTCTAAAAGACATTCTACTTCGATCCTTCAGAAAATATCCAATGGAAAGATTACTCCGCATCTCCTTCCCTTCTTTATAAGGATCTGGAGTTTTCAGATTGGAATTGGAAACTACCATGAGATAGAATTTTTATAGACTTGGAATGAGAGTAAGCAGAACGTGGAATAAATGCTTAGTATTCTCCCCAGCTAATAAACTTTCCTCTTTGCTTTAGCTTTTTTCAAATATGTAACACATAAATGTGTGGCTGCATTTTAAAAACTGAGCAATAAAAAAACAAGCAAATGTCTTCTCTCACCATTCTATCTCCCAATTACTATCCCATTTCCAAAAGACATCAAAATCTTGTTATCACTGCCATCAATCTTGTCATTAAAAGTCAAGAGCTAAACTTCATTACCCTCAGAGACATTTTGATATATAATGACAAAATACATGATCCTTTCCACATACAAAATATATAAACAATCTCTGAACCAGGGAAATAAAAATGACCTAGAGATCATTTATTTCATAACAATAAAATAGTATTACTTAATTTTGAAAACATGTAGTATCTGCTGGATCAATGAAATAAAAATCCAGGGTAGGAAATAGGTTAGGAACATCAACTCTTCACTTTTCATATATGACTAGATAACATGATCAGTACGAGCCATGTAATATGTTTTTGGAATTCTTTTCTTTATTAAAACTAAAGTTGAAAAAGATATATATTTTCAAAGAATAGTAGTAAATTAAAAGTAAACCATTTAAAAAGTCCATGCCTGGACATAAATACTAGCTCCTTCTTTTTTTCACACTGCTTTTCCCACAGGAAGGAACAGATTAAAGGGTGGATTACTTCCAGCACTACAAAGGTCTCTAGACTGACCCCACTCTTAGAGGAAACTCTTTCAGAGGAATAATAACTATAAAGAACAGTGAAAGCCCAAGAAAACCCACAACTGAGCCCCTCAGCCCTCATTCACCATCCCCATTGACTGCCCCGGCCTCTCTGAGGGAATTCAAAATAATTCACTGCCCACCATAATACGGAATTCACAGCAGAGAGAGAAAAGGTGATGGAGCTGCTTTGCATCTGTTTAATTTTTTGCAGCAACGTTAAGGGGGTTAATCTTCTACAAGCCCAGTCATGTGCTTTCACAAAGGGGCCAAGAAAAGAGTCGCAGCGCCTGCCATGACTCAAAGGGAGGCCCTCTGTGTCTTCGTTTCTGAACTGTGTCTGACCAAGGAGCGGCCTCGGCTCCAAGGCTCTGGCTCTTGCTTCAATTCAGAAGTCAGTGAAGCCACAATGGTGTCACTGCTTCTGAAGGCCACTGCTGGCGGAGACCGTGAAGCGCTCTTCCCCAAGAGCCCTGTCATTTCTGTCGCATACATTTCCTACACTTGCAAAACATAAGGATCCTACCTGTTGGAAGGGTGGTCATATTTTGTTTTTTTGGAAAGAAAGCATTTGGGGACATGTTTCCGTCTTGCCAAAATATATGTTTTAAAGTTTAGCCAGTAGAAACCATTGGACCAGAGCAGTTCACTTATACATTTAAGAGGGGAAAATATTATGCCTCTTTGATGGGTGATAGGTATGTTATTCAATTAATATTCTCATAGTAAAAATCCAGCAGTTGGTAGGCAGCACATATAATCATTACATAAATCAGAGCCATTTCCCCCCTCTGTAATTCCCAGTATATGCACACATATGGCTTTAAGAATAAAATTAAATTATCCAAAGAAAATTAAAACAGTTGAGGACCATTTTTCCTCAAACTTTAAAAAAAACAATGGACCTGCCCAGCCAGTGTGGCTCAGTGGTTGAGTGTTGACCCATGCACCAAGAGATCGCAGGTTCAGTTCCCAGTCAGGGCACCTGCTCAGGCTGTAGGCCCCATCCCCAGTGGGGGGCATGCAGGAGGCAGCCAATCAATGTTCTCTCTCATCGATGTTTCTCTCTCTCTCTCCTTCTCCCCTCCTCTCTCTCTAAAGTCAATAAAGAAAAAAAAAGAAGAAGAAAAAAATAATGGACCCCTTTGAAAATGTTTTAAAAGCTATGGGATCTCTGGGAGAAATGGAACAACCCAAGTATGCACATACACAGGAAATTAAATTCAAGGAGTTTACAGAGCTCTTGATGCTCTTGCAGATAAACTCTGCTTTACAGAGTTTGATTTCATTAGGGAAAAAATCTGTTTAGCTTTTTGGAAAGTATTTATGTAAAACAATGACTTTCTTAAGACATTAAGTATTTTCTCAAACCAATGTTTAATTTTCGCCTCTAATCTGTTTTATGGTAGGATCTTCTACAATTATATACAAAATTAGCTATAAAAAAAAGTAGATCTCTTGCCCAGCTGGTACGGCTCAGTGGATTGAGCATCATCCCATGGACTGAGGGGTTCTGGTTCAATTCCCCATGAGGGCACATGCATTAGTTGTGGGCTAGATCCCCAGTAGGGAGCGTGCAGGGGCAGCCAATCGATGCTTGTCTCTCACATTGATATACTTATCTCTCTCTCCCTTCTTCTCTCTCTAAAAATTCAATAAAAAATATAGTTTTTTGAAAAGTAGATCTCTCTTAAATTAAAATAAACAAGAAATCTGAAGGAAAATGAAATTTTCATTTTTATTCTCAAGGGAGAAAATCAGAAGAGATTAGACAAAAATAAGAGGTGGATATAAATTAAAATATGCCAGGGGTTGAAGTGAGTTATCTTGTTTAGTCCTCATCTATGAGAAATATTATTCCCACCTTTCCGATGCTACAAAATCCAAGAGAAACATTTATTCTCTTCTCAAAAAAGATGGTCCAGTGTTTGCCAGGAGAAGTCTGCTATAAAGATACACCCCAATGTTCTAAAAGGAAAACAGATGTAGTCCAGCATATATAAGGTCAAACAAGAAGTCCAGGTGGGAACTACGTGTATTTAGGGAATTTAGAGTTCAGTGGAGTTCAGAGCAGAAGTGTACAGTGGGGAGTGAAGAGTGTCAGAGATAACACAGATAAAATATGGACGTTCCAGGTCACAGAGGACAATGCTAAGAAATTTCTATTTAATCTGGCAAGGAATAAGAAATGATTTGCGACTTTTAGACTAAACAGTATCATAGTAAGTATTTCGGTTTACAAAGATCACTACGTCTTCAATCAAAAGCAGCAATCTCCAGGGCAGGGTACTTATGTTGCAAACATGTATAAAAATGGTTACTGGATTCTTTATCATTTCTATCTCTGTGTATGTCCCACAATATACATTGTGCATGTTCTACAATGTATAAACTGTTAACACATTACACAGTTCACAAAGTTTGATAACATTCTATCTCAAAACAGAGTAGAAGTGGGCCAGGTTTAGAAGCAGGAGAATAGTTGGGAGGCTGCCTCAGTATGTAAATCAGGAAATTATTAGGTTCTGACAAAAGTAGAATCACCAGAGACTGAATGGGCTTTTTGAGAGCTTTCTGGGTATATAATCTGTGGGTCTTCCATACCAACTAGATAAGGAATGTGAAACTCAGAAGGGTTAACCGAGTGAATGCCAGTACCATTCACGCAGACTAGGATCTGAGAAGGGAAGAGCAGTTGAGGGATTGGTGGCTGGTCAAAGACAAGCCCAGTGTTGGCTGTGTTGAGCTGGAGGTCTCTGTGCGATATACAAGTGCAGGCAGGTAATAAGTGGTTGAACATACAGTGCTCTACAGAGAAGAATGTGGGCATAGCACACCACTGTGCAATTCACTCACTCACAGATCACTAGCGATACAAAGCATGAGAAAAGATGACAAAAACAGAACCTTACCTTAAGGAAGATCTGAACAAAAAGAATCGATGAGAAAAAGTTATCAAGGAAGGAGGCCAAGAAAGAAATCCAAGGTAGGAGTCAAGTCCTGCAAGCCAAAGAAGTCATCTAGCACCTCAGAGAGGTAAAGTGAATGCAAAGCAAAATCTTTGTTTCTTAGTTAATTTATTTATTTTTATTACAGATGTCTCCCTTTTTTCTCCCTCCCTCCACCCCTGCCTTCACCATACTGTTGTCTGTGTCCATTGGTTATGCATATATGCATATAAAAGGGGGGCGGGAAGAGATAAACCAAAGCAAAGCAAAATTTTAGTTTTTATCTTCGAAAAATTTTGTTATTCATTTTGAAAATAACAGAAATAGCAGGAGCTGAAAACAAGATTTCTATAAATTAAGGAATAAACACATAAAATAATTCTTATGATAATATGGTATATGACAAAGTATACAAATGAACTGATTTTGGTCCAGCCACTGTGGCTCAGTGGTTGAGCAGCAACCCATGCACCAAGAGGTCTCTGGTTTGATTCCCAGTCAGGACACATGCCCAGGTTATGGGCCAGATCTCTAGTGGGGGACATGCAGGAGGCAGCCAATCAATGTTCTCTCTCATCAATGTTTTTATCTCTCTCTCCCTTTCACTTCCCTCTTTATAAAATCAATAAAGGAGAAAAAAAAAATTCTTTTAAAGTGAACTGACCTTTTAAGAACTATGAAATTTCAGGGGGGAAAAAAGCACACTTTCATTGAAAAATTACACTCGAGCTAAATAAAGAACACTAAGTAGTGACAAGAAGATATTCCAGATACAGAAAAGAGCCTGTTCACAGAAGTATACCAGACAGAGGAGACAATAAGGAAACCTATCTAATTACATTAAATATCTCCCCACAAACTACACCTGACCAGACACCACGTTCTTTCTTTAAACTTCCATGAAGATGGACACATGATACTACTTTTGAAGCACAATAGGTTGGGATATTTACAATTATTTCATGATTTCAAACACACATTTTTTCAATGACTCATTCTGTATATTAAAAAAAAAAAAAATTCTAAGTAGTACATGTAACAGAGATCTCTGCCCCATCCCTAAATCTTACGCTCAGAGATTAGGTATGAGGCATTCTGTTGTGCTTATGACTTGGACATTTTAAAAGTTAAAAATGTACTAGTCATAATGATCACAAACAGCCTCACATCAAAGTGGCCCTGTAAGAATGTTTTGCTCTGCTCCTAAAATGTGCTCAACCCCATCCCGTCTTCCTTTTCCACACTGGGCAGCGGCAGGGTGCCCTCGCCCCCACCTGGATGACGACAGCAGCTCTCACTGCCTTCGTTCCCCAGCCCTCCATCTACAGTCCACCAGCATGGAAGGCAGAGCTCCTAAAACAGACACGCGATAGATCGCTTCTGGGAGTACAATGGGTTTTTTGTTTATTTTTTGTTTGTAACGTAAGGTCTTTGTCAGCTGGCATTCACGAGCCTTTCCTGCAACAGCTATGAGAAGAGGCAGTGTTTCAGCTGGGGAAAGATGGGAAAGAGATTATGAGTTGACCGCCCATCTTGCCTAGGGCACCACCACCTGGAGGGAGGCAAACTTTCAATTTATAGACGACGCCATGATGCCTGGAGTTGTCCAAAATACTCAAGTCACAGAGATAACCAACAGCAAAGCCACTCTTTGAGTCCAGGTCTATCAGGCTCTAAAACCCACCCAGGAAAGACTGAAGGACTTTCAGTAGAGGTAATACTTGAACCATTTAAAAAAGCATCTATTTTGAAATTATGCAAAATAAAATTAAATATGAGGGAAGATACACTATTACATGATAAAAAGAGAAAAGAGATCACAAATAGCTGATCAGAGATAAAAAGGGAGGAGGAGGTACAGTGATTGTGACAGACGCCTAGAGAACAGAAAATTGAAGAAACGATATGCTATCAAATGTCATGAATGGGTGCAAGACAACAGATGCTGGGGTGGGAGACCTATTGAAAAGTTTAAGTGTCTTTCAGTATCTGGGGAAAACTACTTATGGAAAGTGCTGAGTAGTAGTGCCAAGCTGAGAGGGAGCTGGATAAGAGACTACATGATAAGCAAAAATAATGACAAATAAATATATACATGATATGGAAGGAGCAATATATATGATAAGAAAGGAGCAAAAAAAAATATGTTCTGTATAGCAATCTGGCACCAACACCAATATCTACAAAGGGGCAAAGGGCCCTAATTCCAACCAAATATTTATGAAGACAGAGGAGACCTGTATCAGCCTTCTGTGCATTCTTTGTGTCTCCCACCTGAGACCCATGAACATCTTTATGAAAGTTCATGAAGATGGAAAAATGCCTTCAGAGTAAAAGGAAGAAATGAATTGTGTGACAGATGCCATCAGCACTAAGCAAGCAAGCTCAACACCAGTCTGGAGCCCCCTGGTGTCTTCGGTGTGGTCATCCCACACAGCCACCACCCTCTGATACTCTGAGGAACTCTCAGCAACAAACTTCATTACATAGCTGGGTTTGGTAAACATCTGAGGTGAGAAGTGCTATTTTGGACCCTTTTCCTTGGAATTCTCTCCTACAGATTACAGAGGATCTCTGACATTGTGCACCTTCTCGTATGGTACATGAACCGCCTCTCACGCTATTGCATGTTCTACCTTCCTGACAAATTTCAGTTGAAAGATCCATTTGTTCACTTTTAAAAGTACTTGAAAAACCTGCATTTTATTATCAAATTAAGAGTGTGGAGAAAATTTTAAATTATTTTTCTTAAGGAAGGTACTTAACATTTCTGAGTATCAAAAGCATTGACTCATTCATGCACTCATTATTTACTGAAGACTGTTCTGTGTTAGGTCCTGTGCTAGACCTTGAATAACCAATGTTGAACAGAGAGAGAGAATTGGGGTAATCCCACCTATTCTAAGTCATATCAGTTTGGGGAGACTCAAATGAAATAAGGCTTTCATTTCATGAAAGAACTTTGCAACCCATTCAAGAAGATGTACATCATGGTGAACATCTTGATCTGTGCTGTCCAATACAAAAACAATTACTCATACGCAGCTCTTTAAATTTAAATCCACTAAAATTAAAGAAAATTAAAAATTTAGTTCCTCAGTCCACTAGTCACATCTCAATTGCTACATATGGCTAGTGGTTACCATACAGAACCACACTGATGTAAAACATCCGCAGTACCACAGACAATTCTATTGGGGAGAATTTCCTGGAAGCTGGAAGTAGAGACATAAGAGGGAGCATGTGCAGACACCAAAAGGAGAAAACACAAGTGATGCTACGATGAAAACATTACAAACCACGTGCTCTAGGAAATATGGCTGCTACTCTGACATTATTATAAAATTAGTATAAAAGGAAAACATAATTATGGTAAAAGAGTAGTAGCAAGGGAAAAGTTTTACAGAGTGCTTAATAAGTGCCAGGAACTAACGCTAAATGCTTTATATCAACATCAGATAATCTAAAGAACAATTCTTTAAAGTAAGTACTATTATCTAGCATGTTCTTTGCCATGTAAATGAGGAAACTGAGGGACTGATCTGTTAAGTAACCTAGGTCGCAAAGCCACTTAATGGTGAGCCTTTGGGCAAAAACTCTACTGAAGGGAAAAAATATTCATCCCATCAAGAACAGCTTAGATGTTGAATCAATCTGACTGCATTAGTTATTATGTAACAATAAACCTTGAAGTAATACAATTTCTACAAGTGCCTTTTCTACTTTTGGTATTAATAGCTACTAATAATAATCTCACCAAACTATCACCAATGTCAGTACCTGAACTCCTTCTTCCTTAAGGATGTCTTCCTTTCTCCCCAGTGATTGAATCTTGATTCAAAACCCAGGTATATTGCCCTGGCCGGTTTTGCTCAGTGGTTAGAGCATCGGCCCGTGGACCGGAGGGTCCTGGATTTGGTTCCTGCTAATCCTAAGGGCACATACCTCAGTTACAGTTTGTCCCTGGCCCCAGTTGGGGTCGTGTAGGTGGCAGCCACTCAATGTGTCTCTCTCACATCAATGTTTCTCTTTCTCTCTTCCTCCCTCTCTCCTTCCTGCTCTATCTGAAGATAAATGCAAAAATATTCTTGGGTGAGGATAAAAACAAAACAAAAAACAAAACCCAGGTATCCTTCATATCTTTGAAGACCCTCAAACACTGATATCTCTAAAGCTGCATACCATGTTTTCTAGATCAGTCATTATAATGCATAATGATTTCATTTTAATTGTATGTTTCTTTACCAATCTATATTGAAGTATACCATACTCTTTGATGGGAGAGCACATATTGAGGACCCAACCAAAAATAAAAATAATGTATCTTGCATCGATAATATACTGTTTGTCTAAAACTCCTCATTAATAATTTCATATTATGTCTTCATACTTTTTGAAGGCATAAACTAGGGACATGTATTACATCTTTGATAAATGTTTTAGTGTTTCTATAAGCTAGCTGAAAAATGTGTCTGTTTCCTTTTCTGTGAGATGAGAAATAGTAAAGATGGTTAAAGAGACACATGTTAGTTAGTCTTGTATATAAGAAAAAGTAACTGCTTAGATTCTTGACTTCTTTAGTCTTCTAAAGACCTAATTTTAAAACTGGCTCAAGAGATCAGATTCAAATACTTCATTCTGTTTTTATACAGTATATGCCTTGGCTAACTTTAAGAAATTTAACACAGTTAGGCTGTCGTCTTCTGGCTATGAAACACCTTTCATAGAAATGGCCATTAAGGTGGAATAAGAGTGTGTGTGGAAAGGGGGTTGAACAGAGAATGTGTGTGATCCCATCTTAATGCAACATGTTCTTATGTTAACAAAAAATGTTTTCTGAAATAAACACATTCTGCCCCATACCTAAAAACACAAGGGTGTTCTCAAGGGACTAAATACTGAGCACTCTGGCTTCCCCTTCCCGTTCATTTTTCTGCTGTATATCACATTCAAGCGGTTCTTTAAGCTTTAGTAACTGGACCTGGGTACCTAGGGTAAGAAACTGCCTTCATGACTGGCCTTATTAATTTTTCCTTTGTTATTGCCAGGAATTGTAAAAGACTAAAACAGATGACCTCCCTATTTGTACTGAAGGAGGACTGGTCATGATACCTCCTTCAATTTCAATACTATTATTCTATTGAAGGACCAAAAGTTAGAAAAATCTGAAAAAGTAAGTATGTGGGCTCATGATAACTAGACTACTATTCTCTGATTTGCATGAAAGTCACTTAATTTTAATCATATAAATAAAACATCAGGTTTTTCTATTCACAAAGAGAATAAATTTGATTTCCTCTTTTAATCATGACTAAAACTCTGTGAAATGTGGGATAAAATTCTATATTTGCAGATATTAGTTAGAAAAAGAAAATAATAGTAAAGTAAAATTAAGACTCAGAACTTAGACATAAAAACATTGGAGAATTAAATATTCCAAGGGTCTAGTGACTTGTGATGTCAAAGCTATATTTGTGATGCATTTCAGATTACAAATCACGTGGTAATGTATACTTAAGAGATAACATTTACTTTTTCTGACATTAATTCCATTTGTAACCCTGTTTTTTGCTATTTTGCATTTTTCATCTTATCATTCCTTATCCACAAGTACATGTATAAAATGGGGGAGGAGAAGATTCCAATAAGAAGTCTTTCAACAACCCCTTGATATACATGGTTTCTGTAACTGCAACAATATGCAACTGCAACCATGTGGGCCACAGAAATATGGTAATTTGTGCAATGTGGATGATATCTGGAAAAAATCATGTTCATCCTTCTCCGCCTTTGTGCATAAATGACCTGCTTGTTCATCATCCCCAAGCACCAACTGGGAGGCCTTGCGAGGGGGAAGGGAAGGGATAGAGACCGTTGGACACTAGAACTGTTGCATCAAGAATATAAAGCGACTCAGTATTCAACTTCTGGAGTTTAAACAAGATTTTCCAAAAGAAAAGAGATTTGTAAGTGAGGCTGTCTGGAGAGAGAAAGGATTTTCTCTTAGTTCTTAGTTCTTACATCACATGTATCAACACAAGGCCTGGAGATGGGAATATAAAGATCTTTTTCATTTGTTTGCTTTTTCCTCCTATGGAAGTTTGAGCCACCATAAGTCTTAGTGATGAGGCTAGAGGAGTGAGGAAAAGCGTAGGAAGGAAAAGGCAAACTCGACTCTTTGGCTCTGTAACTGCTTCTGGGACAAGGGAAACAAACAGCAAGGAGGAGACTGGTCCTGATTCCCTCCCAGATCCCTCCAAGGCCACTTCTCGGAAGAGAAGGGACAAGGAATAAAACATACAGCTCTTGAAGGACCTCCAAGGCTAAAGCCTTTTTTCCTGAACTATTTTGGGGACTCTGGGAGATCACCTCAAGGGCTACTAGCATTTAATCACATCAACCTGGTTGTAGCTGAAGAAGCCAAGACTCCCCTTCATTCCTGTGCTGCAGGATCAGCAATATCCGAGTTTCCCGGGGAGCCGGTCAGATCTGCTGCACCAAGATCAACATGGTCCCACAACAAAAGCTGTGGGTGGATCACATGGCCTGGGTACCCAGGGTTCCTAGCCAGAACTCAGGGTGGTCTGCGGCACCAGGGAGAGCCGACTCCAGGCAAGTTGAGAGAGATCCGCAGTGAATGCCAGCAGGGCTAGCAGCAGCCAGGCAGACAAGGAATATCAGCCCAACGGGACCTACTTCGCCAGCCAAAGAAGCCCATGTGCTGGTTAACATATAAAACACATGTACAAAACAAAATAAGATGCATTCCACATTGTGGGCTTTTCTCTCCCATTTTTGTTTCCTCCATGAATATTTGTAAAGAATGAATATGTGCTACAATGTAGCCACACTCTATTGATAAAAAGAAGGTCCATGTTCATAATTCCTACCACTTAGAGTACATTCTTATCTTTTCATTTACTTATTAATCATCAGAATACAGAATTTGAAGTTCATTCAAACTATTTGAGTTGCTTTGTCAAAGTTGTCAGAAGGTCACACAAAAAAGCAACAGAGAGGAGTGATGCTCTGTGTACACTTTGAGCTGAGGTCTGAGTTGCAATGTAACTGGGGCCCTATAACTAGGAAAGATTAAAAAAAATCCATAAAGTTGAGCTTTTATTCAAGAATGAAAATCTGGGTGATTATTATAATGATTATTTTGTCCAATGTCCATGATTCAGATTTTTACAAATAATCCTAGGGGATATCATAAATGCTCATTAATAATCTGTATAAGTCTGCGATGACAGGAAGATAGAACATTTCTTCCATTAATTTAAGAGTGAGTACTGGTGAGTGATGGAAAGATACCCAGAGGAACTCAGATGATGGCAACCCTATCACAAACATACAGGGGCTTCTATTGGTTTTTCAAATGTTGGGTCATCACAGATGACAGAAGGATGTTGAAGGAGACAAAAACAACATACGGAGCCTGACCAACTTAATTATACCTCCTTTAAATAAAAATAGGGAGGTGCATTTACTACACCTACCAGTGAGGTCCCCGCGATATCCACCAGTATCAAAGGCCAAACCCAGGCTCAGGGAATGAGAAACAACAATGATTGTTTGCATCAAATTCCTTATTGGCTTTATTTATATGTCATCTAAATCCAGGAATGAATTTGATATCCTAATTTCTTGTTATTAGAAAGCTGTATAGTGAGATTTAATTAGTACAGGTATCATGGCACAGGACATAAAAAGAATCTGCTTTTATCACTCACCTTTTTCACCAAAAGGGCATTAGATACTGATTTTTTTTTTTTTTTTAGCACATGGGGTAAGACCTGATAAAACATGAAAATAAAACTTGCCAAGTGCTGAGATAGAGGACTGAAGGTAGAATGTAAAAGTTTTAGTGCCACAAAGACATTATTCTTGACATTAAAAGAACACACAGCAATTTCGAAAGCACACTAGAGAGAAACAAAACCTTCCATAGACAGTGGCTAAAATACGCTTAGAATTAAAGACTGTCCTTTGGACAAGAGTATGTATAAAAGTTTAGAATGTTTGGTATCATTTATCAGAGCCCTGAAATGCTGAACAAATATCTCAGCCTAAGGACAAATAATACATTAAAATGAAGGGCATATAAATAGCCACAATAGTTCAGAAAGGTGAAAAAAAATTTTTTTTGAACTAATGTCTCATTCAGACCTGTCCAAGATTTTTTCCCAGATACACAGTATGGTACTAGAAAGTGATACAGAGATATGTTGTATATATTTATTTACTACAATAAACCTCATATTCTCATTTAGGAAAATGGTTCCCAACATTCCTAAAACAAATCATCCACAAAGTCCCAAGTTCAAGAACTATCATTTAAACATTTTTAAATTTGGATAGAGCAAATGGAAATCTGAGCACAGTTTCTTGTATCTAGAAAAAATAAAACCAAATATTTAGCTCCCTTGCAGAATTCTCCATTAAAGGAGCATTTATTTGAACCAAGTGTAGCTCTGACATTTTAATTCACAGTGCCCATAATCTAATTTCAAAGAATTTTCAAATAAAAATATTATTTTATGCTACACTTATTTTTCCCCCATTATTGCATTTCTCTTCAATACCACTAATCTTCACCACATCTACCCGGAAGATGCCCTATGGGGAGACAGGACAAAATGGTCCGATAAAGAAAGAGAAGATTGAGAAAAACACACCCGAATCTTCCACAGGCAGGCGAGGAACCACAAGGGGAAACATTGTTCGCAAAATACCAAATAAAGATGATCAGAAGTGAGTAACATTGATCATCATAAATAAAGATTATATTTAAAGTTAATGACTGATGAGCCAGCAGGGAAAATAGCTGATGACAGAAAAAAAAAGAAAAGAAAATCTACTTATAGCAAATTATCTTCTTTAAGAATATCAACCACATTAGTGAAAAATAATGAAACAAAAGATTGCTAAACCTCTAGAAATACACAAATGCTTTCCACTTACTAACATGAAAGTTTATAAGTTATACATGAAGACAAAATAACTATAGGCTTTACAATGTGTTTAAAGGCACACTTGGCATAAGCACTGTCAACATGTACTTAATATTTTACTTAAAATGGGGTCTATCCCTCCTAAGCAAGAGCAGCTGACATGGATAAAACCAAACTCTGAAAGCATAATTTGATCATAGGATATATGTTATATTTAGAAAGAATAAATGCATTTTAATTACTAACGACATTTCTTCTTGGTATGAATTGCTCCCTCATGAGTCAACTGATAAGACAGTTGACCTTGAACAACACAGGTTTGAACTACACAGGTCCACTTACATACGCAGACTTTTTTCAAAAAAAATATGTACAGTACTGTAAATGTATTTTCTTTTCCTTATGATTTTAATAACATTTTCTTTTCTGTAGCATACTTTATGGTAAGAATAAAGACTATAATACAGCCCTGGCTGGTTTGGCTCAGCAATAGAGTGTCAGCCTGCGGAACAATGAGTTGCAGGTTTGATTCCGACCAAGGGCGCGTTCCTCAGTTGCAGTTTGTTTCCGGCCCTGGTCAGGGTTGTGCAGGAGGCAACTAGTCGATGTGTCTCTCTCACATCAATGTTTCTCCCTCTCTCCCTTTCTCTCCCTCCCACTCTACCTGAAGATAAATAGAAAAATATCCTCGGGTGAGGATAAAAAATAAATAAATAAATAAAAAGAATATAATACATATACCATATAAAATATGTGCTAATCAACTGTTTATATTATTACTAAAGGTTCCAGTCAACAGCTGACTAATAGTCAAGTTTTGCAGGGAGTCAAAAGTTATACTCAGATTTTTGACGGCACAGGGATCAGTGCCCCTAACCTTTGTGTTGTTCAAGGGTCAACTGTAGTTACTTCTGAGCAGGTGATCATTTAATTTAAGAATCAAGATCTGACCTAAATGATCTGAATTAGCTTTCTGCCCTAACATAAATTAACTGCTTTCCATTGCACTGCAATTTCCTAGCTATATCTCAAACCCTCCAATTCATTTTCCATTAATGCCACATTAAAAATGAAAGAGTAATTCAGCAGCTCTGAATTCTCAGTGCAGTTTGTCTTTCCATTTTAATTATTTATTAGAAAAATTATGGTTCATTTCATAAACCAATTCTTTTTAGTGAACCTATTCATGAAAACATAAAATAGCCACAGTAAGGCATTTTAATAAAAAGAAATAAAGTATTATGCTTATGTGTCACCTGAAAGGTCTTTATCACTTTATGTAATAATTCAATCTTCAATTTTTGTCAATAATTGTTATAAATACCTAGATGATGAAATATAGAAAATCTAACTGAAAAGGAATTTCATATATACAATTACTATTTCCATATGAATCCAGTGGCATAAGCCTTAATGAATAGCTGACCCTCAGATTATAAACTAAACTACACATTGTGAAAATCTTATCATTTAACAACTACCTAAAAGGACGGTGGCTATTTGACAGATCTTAATGATTTAGACATATTATATTCCATGCTACATTTTAAAGTTTGCTAACATTTATTTCTCGTGTGTGTGTGTGTGTGTGTGTGTGTGTGTGTGTGCATGTACATGTATTACAAAGCCTATCAATGTTTCTCTTTGATCAGGGCATAGGTCATGAGAACTTACGATTACAAAGGGTTTTAGCACCTATTGACATGTCTATAGATCCAAGGAAGGAGTCTGTGCCTAGGAAGTGCCTAGCATCACTAAAATAAGGAATAGTCTTCCCATTATTCCAGTTCTTGTTTCATAGTTTCATTCCCCAGCAACCAGGAGCAACTCCCAAATCATTTCAGACTTGTACATGTTTCCCACCTGGGACAAAGACTCCTTAACAGCACCATGACAACCACACCAGTGTCACAAGCACTTGGGTTCATGCAGGAAAATGAAAATCCTGAAAGGAAACTGGGAGATAAAGGCTCACTATTCCTTGTTTCCCACTGGTAGGAAGTAATTATAAAAATTACTTTAACACAAAGCTGCTGATGAATGAATAGTTTGTAATTTGAAGGGAGAAGCCTTAAAGGCCTAAGGATTAAATAAAAAATATGAAAAGCAGAATGATACCATACAAGTTACAGCCCCCCTCCCTAAAACAAAAAAACAAAACAAAACAAAACAAAAAACCCACCAAAAACTGCCTAAAGCAAATCTTCTTATTAATGGCAATGTACACATTCTTAAGAGATGGTCAAGGGTACATTTTGTTTTGTTTTGTTTTATTATCTGAGTTTAAACTGGTGACTGATTTAATGGTGGAGGTGAACTTTATGACCCTTGAATGGTTTACCAGCTATGTTGTTAACAAGTAAAAATTCAAAGACCATAAAACAGAAAATAATTTTGTCCAAACTAAAGTTGCCAAAAATGGATATGAATTCCATACTCTCAAAGCAGGAATCAGAAAATGAAGGAGATTCAACTCTCCCTCCATGACAAAGTAGACAAATTTCTTTATCATAAGCATGTCAAGTTTATGTTTGTTGTTTAATGAAAGGGTGGTATTTTTTTTTATGTCAGAAACTGACAGTGCTAAGTGGTATAAACACCTGCCAGTTCTGCAAGGGAAGATAATCTTTATACTACCTAATTTAAAACTGCTTTAGGTCTTACTTTAAAAAAGAGTAATTCTAAAGCTGAGCATTACATCTGTGATTTTCTCAGTTTAATATATGTTTAAACAGCTCTTCATATTTTTCCACATTTCAAAACAATACAACTTCCCTATTAAGAGTCAAGGAAAGAGAATCTGGGTAATATATGGGAATGCTTGAAGGTTTTTTTCATTGCTGAATCATACCATACCATATATTATCTCAGTAAGTTCAAAGTTGTGACTTTTATTAGAAACTCAGATAAATATTTTTAGAAGAAGCAATAGAAATATACGTTGGCATTCAGTCAAGTGAAATAGCTTAGGGTTCTTGAGTACAGGAGAAACATAATTTTTGTTATATATATTTTTAATATGTTTTTATTGTTTTTTTAGAGAGAAACATCAATCAGTTGTGTCCTGCTCAATCCACTGAGCCACACTGCTGGGCACAGTCCTTATTTTTCTGAGGACATAATGTCCTCCTCTCTGATAGTGATGGGTTGCAAATATCTTTCACGGGCTTCCAATTCTGTGCATTGTACACCTTCTGATTCTCAATGATACACCGTGGAGAATGCGAGAGAAGGCAAACAAAGACACTCCGAGCATCCACAAACCAATAGCTTCCACCTGATTCCAAAACTAACCTTTATCCTCTCTACCATAAAGTGTATGTAAGCCACTCATACACTGACTCTGGGACATGATTATAAAAATAGACACAATGCATTTTTTACTTCATCCATTGTTCCAATTTATATTCAAACAATATGTTCAAATTTATTCCCACATGTCACCCTCCATCAAGTTTATGTCTATATCTCTTTTTAAATACCCAAATCCTGGAAAGAGAATTCTCTAATCTTTCAAACTAGAAGTCCAAGTCATCCTAATCACTCTCTCTCTCTCCAACACTAACATATACTCCTAGAATTAACCCCATCAATTTGATTTCAATCTCAGTCCAATCTGACTCCTTCTCTTGATCTCACTACTTCTCATCTAGTTCAGATCATAATTGATTTTAATTTAGAATGCTTGCAACAATCTACAGACCTCAGATGAATGGCAGTTCTGACTTGCCAAGCTGACAAAGCAAGAAATGTAGCCAGGCAATTACTGTGACAACTAGCAAAATGCAGAATATTTCACTACAGGGGCCCTGCTGATGAAACTGTAGGGTCCAAAGTGCCTTGCTTAGCTCAAAACCCCTCCTGATGACTTGCTGTCAGAGAAATTTATGAAGACCTGGGCCCTCAAATGCATTTCTTTCTAAGTCAGTCTTATCTTATGTATTTTTTCCTCTTCATATAACTTTTTAAATTTGAAAAACCTCATGTGTCTCCTAAAATAACACACTGAATTGATCCAGAAAAAGCACTTTTATATTATACTATAGTTTTCATTTATAAATCAATATGCCTTTCTAGTCCTAGAATCTGTTCAATTTTACATTTTAAAATGATGGAATAGGGTATAAAAATATATTCTTTATTTTCAGCTGTAAAGTATTTAGTCCATGAAAAAGCTTGGCTCTCATTTCAGAGACCAAGAAGTTAAAAGAAGAATTTAAAGTTATAGTATGGTACACTTACAGTTCTGAATCTGAATCTCTTTTTACCCTGAGGAGAGATTTACACTTTCAAAATATGTGGTTACAATTTAAGATTCGCAAAAGGAAGTAAATGATATCACCGTTAACTCAGTTCAATCAGAACTTTATAAATAAGAAAATAAAAATTGTTAAGCTTATATGAGGTTTTATCATGGAACACTTTAAGAGAACTGAATGGTTCTATTTTGGTTCAAGTTTCAAGGTAACTAAGAGTTAACAAAGGAACCCCTTTTGCGTTCACGCAAGATCATTGAGAACCTTTCCAAAATGTTATTACTCTCATTTGTGGAATACTTCTACTGTAAGGCAATCTTCTCCATTCATGAGTGGAAAACTCAAAATAAACAATCTCAGTCTACATTATAAAATCTGGGCAGGTTAATCTTGATAGCATAAAATTTTAAATAATTAAAAAAATTAATATCTCAAATTACCTTAATGCCATTCAGTTCTTTTATACTAATATACCGTGATCACTATATTATTTTCTCTAAAATAGTACCAAAAAGACAACAGGTATTAAACATAATATTTCTCACAATTTTCTTATTTCAAGAAAAAAATATTCTTTTCTTCCCTGAATTAGCAGACTAGTAAAAAGTACCAGGGCTGATATTTAGAGAAATAGATACCATCAAAGATTAAAATGGAGCAACAGAATACAGCTTAGAGAAGTCTAGGTATGACAGATGGAACACACAGGACGGCAGTCATAGTGACCCATCTGGTCTCCAGTCCTCCAACACAGTTCCACATGTGGGCTACACTTCCCTGAAAGATACTTAACCGTTGCCTCAAAAGAGATATTAGATATGATTAATACACAACAACCAAAATCAGAGAAAAATCCCTGTACCCTCCTCTCTATCCTTCGGCATAGCCAGCCATCTGATTTAGAATGACATTTTTTAAACATAAAAATATAAATGAGAATTAACAGTAATGTATTCACATGAAGACAAGCAATGTCTAACTCTTCAACTTTAACAAAACCCCTAACGTGAATCTTTTGCACAAAATAATGAATACTAAGAATTAATACCAAAAACAACACTCAGCATTGATTAAGCACCTGTTCTTGTGGAGGGTAGCATTCAGCAGTTCACATATATCATTTCCAATACTTATTACAATTGTGCAATGTATTTTAACTCTATACACAGGTAAAGAAACTCAGAAAGGTATCAAACTAAGGTAAACAGAGCAACTTGATGTTGTAAAGCTACTAGTTACACCTGTCTGTCTAACTACAGTGTCTTCTCTTTGTTATACAACAGTGACCCTCTGGGATAAACACACATTTCATTGTACTGCATCTATTAATACAGACATTTTGTTTCAAATCAGACATTTTTTTCCCAAAAACTTTTCGGGACATATGCGTTTTAAATTTATTTTAGCCCAGCCAGTGTGGCTCAGTGGATTGGGTGTCATCCCATGGACTGAGAGGTCCTGGTTTGATTCCTGGTCAGGGCACATGCCTGGGGTGGAGCTCAATCCCCAGTAGGGGGTGTGCAGGAGGCAGCCAATCGATACTCTCTCTCATTGATGTTTCTATCTCTCTACCTTTGTCTCTCTCTAAAAAAAATCAATAAAACCATATTTAAAATTTTACAATCCATGAGACCAGCATATTAAAGGAAGCTGGTGACATCTGAAAATCAAAATAATAACTAGGTAACAACACTTAATCTAAAGACAGATAATTGCTCAATTAAGATGATTATTTATATCCTTGAAATCTCCCTAGGGGAAAGTTCCATAACCTTTAATTCAGACAGTTGGTCTGGCAAAAGTGAATACAGACTTTTTGAGATTTGGTTTAACATAGATTCCTAATTTTCCTTTCTCCTCCATACAGGAAATGTTTATACCCAATTTTATACCCAAGAATCTCTCTTTAATGCCTACTTACTTTCAGATGCAATTAAAACAAACAAAAATATTCATATGCCACAATTTACTTTGACATTAGTGGACCAGACTAGTTTAAAATAAAATTCAACAGAAGCATTCAACGCATTGTCTCCTCCACACATACAAAGTGTAGAAAACAGACCTTCAAGTCAAATAGCATACTTATTTTCAAATATACCTATCACACTGGTCTTAAAACAAAACATAACTCTTTACCATGTCAGTATATATATTTATATAGATATATATTATAAACATTTTAAGTAATATTAATAAAGCATGATTTAGATACTTCTAGAAAGCACAAATATTTTCAAACTTTAATATAAGCTAGAGAAATTACTGTTTTAATGTGGAACTTTTTAAATATATCATAAATAACAAACATACTGGGGATACAATAATGCACTGGAATAAAATAATGACTATAACATATATTCCTATATGTAACTTTTTAAAATTGTTTTTAATATTTTTATTGATTTTTTTTTTAAGAGAGAAAGGGGGAGAGTGAGAGTGGAAGGGGGAGGGTAAGAGAGAGAGAGTCAGAGAGACATCTCTGTGAGAGCGAAACAACCATCAGCTGCCTTCCTGCACACCCCCTACCAGAGATGGAGCCCACCACCTGGGCATGTGCCCTGACCGGAATGGGAATTGAACTGGCAACCTTTCGGGCCATGGAAAGCTGCCCAATCAACTGAGCCACACCAGCCAGGGCCCTATTTGCATTTTTAAAAAGGCAAGCCTTATTTCATGTTTTATAAACACAGGGGTGGGCAAAAGTAGGTTTACAGTTGTAAGTATGCAAAAACAGAACAGTGTATTCCTCTTTTCTTTAGAGACACTTAGGAAGGGAGATAGAGATAGAAACATCGATGTGAGAGAGAAACATCTACAGGCTGCCTCCTGCACTTTGCTACTGGGGATCAACCCCAAAACCCAGGCATGTCCCCTGACCTCTCAGTCCATAGGACGATGCTCAATACACTGATCCACACTGGCCAGGCAGGAATTTATTCTTGTATTATTATTAATTATTGTATTATTTTTCATATGAACTGTAAACCCACTTTTGCCCACCCCTGTATAAAACTTTTTTACTACCTCCACGTTATATAAGAGCACATGATAATCACATTCTCTTAATTGATGAGAGAGTTGTTTTCATCATATCTTAAAATTACAGTTATTATGAAGCCGTGTCAGACGCCTACCTCTGTAGTAGAAGTCTTTGGACATGTCTATGGGAGCCCGTTCTACTGCTGATCTCTTGTAGACAACATGAATCCTTCCCTTTTCTTCCTCCATCTGCTTACCTCTTTCCAAGGGTTCAATGAAATACTCATCATCATCACTTTTTATCATTCCAGCCTAGAGAAAGCATAAAATGTGTTAATTTAAAATAAAAATATTTACCACCTTTACCTCATGAGTACCTTTTTTAAATGGTAAGAATATAATTTGTGAAAACTAATGTTTTTTCTTTCCACTTTCGGCTACAAATGTAAAATGTTGAAGGTATTATGAGATATTAGTAATTCATATGAGGTATAAATTTATGTATGATAGGAATAAAAATTCATTTAAGGTACAATAAGAACTATACATAGGGCAGAATAAGAGAACCATACAATGTATATATTTTATCAGACTGCAAAACAAGCGCATTCATATATTCTACTTGGTGTTTTACCTCTAAAGAAATCTTAAGGAACATGTAAACTCCAGAAATATCTCTAGTTTACTTATAAAAACTCATTATGGAGCTTCTATTGATGTATGTTACATATTTTTTTAACTCATTTACATCTTCCTTCCATACCACTATGCTACAAGAGGAGTAAGTTCCATAATACACTCAATACATAACCTTTTCTGCTTTTAATTAGCCTTTTTAAGCTTAATTGAAAATCCAAATTTCTAAATTTATTAATTTGAAGAACTCATACTTGTTCTATCTTAATCTATTAATCTATATATATATATAGTTTTCCTTCTTAAGTGTTATCCTTTAACACTGAAAAGATTATTCTTACATTTAATTCTGTCCACTTTATCATCTTTTCTGACTGCTTCATCTTTTGTTTATTTACAAAACACCAGGACTATATTCCGTAGTACTACAGCAGAAGAGAAATGATGGTTTTCTTTGAAATTTGTTCATCTTTAAGTATCCAGTCTACATTATAGTCAAACAGTTACATTTATTACTTTAAAGGTCATATGTTAATATGTATATTAATTTAAATTTCAGTATATTTATTTGAGGAAAATAACAAAGTTGAGGAAATAACATGTTATGTGGGAATTATAATTATTTCAAAAAACTATTTTAGATCAAGAAGTTAGTCACATTTTTCTTCTGAGGCCCTAAACTTGTTCTGTATTTTCACAGGTCACTGGCCTTTATGGAACATGATGGGGTAGGGGAGGCTCTCATCCCTTCTAATTCATGTTGGTCTAATGTCTCTACCACTCTGGTGTCAAACAACACAGAAATGAAAGGTAGGTACATCTTACCAAATAACATTTGTTCGCAGCAAACATGCCTCTGACTGTAGCTTTTCCATTACATTCACATCTGTCCCCTCCTTTCCATTATGACTTCTACCAGCAGCTACATACATGCTACCCCCTCCCTCTCTTGTGTAACCCTCACAGGCAGGTCTTACCAGCTGCGGTGTCTCCAGATGCCAACTCTACAGCCACCTAGAGGCTGAGTACATATAAACAGCCCTTGAACCTATGGGGCCTTGTCTTATAAGAATATAACACCAGATCCTTTCACCAAGCTGTCCTTACCATCTTAAAGAAACTCTGGCCTTAACTAGAAAAGAACATGGAGCTAGCGGGCATTTACTAGTATACTGATCTTCCACACACAAACTCTAGTATTTGGAAGTGTTTTCTCATCTGGTCAATTACGTTTTCTCTTCTCTTGTACTAGGACATGCAATGTTCTCACAAGTGGCCTAATTACATCTTTATTCTTCAGAGTTGCTTTTACTGTCAATGGATTCATCTCCTGTACAAATACAATTTCCAATGCTTTTCAGATATCATTTTTATTATGCACTGATCTTATATTATTATATACCTTCTTACCAGTAATTTCAACATCACTGATTTTGCCCTTTTCAGGCATGGATGAGTTAATAATGTTCATAAAACACATCCAAACTAAACACAAATACAGTAAACACGTAACAAGTTAACAAACAGACCACATCCAAGGCTGACATGTCTAGTCTCATCATGAACACCATCTGTTGGTGTCAGGTGGCATTAACTGGCTTTATCTTAGAAACACAGTTCTTTTGATATACACTTAATTTTAAGAGTTGAAGCTCACTAGCATGAGGGCTTCCATATTCATCTTCATTCCAGTCTTCTAGGCCCCAGCCCCTCCAGTCACCATGTTGGTAAAGCCTCCTACACTCTTCTCCTGGTCTCCTATGCCCACTTCCACTTTCTTAATCACAGACCACACCCTTGTTCATTTAGATTACAGAAATGGCCTCCTATCTAGAGATTCTCCATAGATCACAATGATTCTCCCAGAGCAGTGCCTAATGCCAGATGGAAATAGTGGTCACTGAAGCATTCAGCAACTCTGAGCAAAGAGCAATAGCTGGAAAGTGATGGGGAGTGCAGCGAGAATCAGCCCACATGCCTTTAAAAGGCATTTCTCCATCCCTTCTATTGCAAATATTCAAATCCTAGGCCCCATGATGTTACTTTCCCCATTAGACCTCTCCCTTAGAAGGCAATGAAAATTTAAGTCAGATTGAGGCAATATCATTGGCAAGGCAAGAGTGGGGTCATGTGACCACCAATAATTTCATGGACAGACAATCTGAGAGCCTACCCTTTTATTCATTAATTTGAACAAAGTTAGTAAAAAGGAGTATTGTACTAGACATCATGGTAAATCAAAAATTTTCAAAGACATGGTTTGTTTACCCTCCAGTTGAGGGTAATCTCGTCAAATGAAGGTCTTCAGTGAGGTATGCTGTGGGAAGTCCAGAAGTGAGTGACATGGCAGTTGAGAGTCAAATTGAGGTTTTTCCACCCTCAATATTATTATACATAGCAAACTATCAGTATAAACTTGGATGTTGATTCTACATCCAAAATGACCTAAAATCTATTTTAACTAGAATCTCCCTGGTCTCCATCACAATGGGACTTCACTTTGGCCACTGCTATTGTTCACACTGTTTCACATAAAGCACAGCAGCCAAATTTGTTCTTTCAAAACACCATATTAATTTTAGATAAGCCAGAATGTGGTAACACATGGACTGAACATGTATGAATGGCTCAAAGCATCAGGCACTTCTTTCTGGCTCACCTACGAGTTCAGAACAGTTCTACGTAAGCTGGGAGGAGTTCCACACAGACACGCAGGTGTCCAGGCTGATGGTGCCATCTCAATACGGGCTCCCATTTTTGCCCAGTCAAGAAGGGGAAACAGCAGGAGCAAGCCCACCTGGGAGGTTTCTATGAGCTCGCCTTAGTCCTGGTATTCACCACTATCGCTTACTTCCATGGGTAGGATATACGGCCGACCGCAAAGAGAGCCAGGAGATGGAATCTGGCTGTGAGCCCAGGGAGAAAAGACAAACGGATTTTGGTGAACAGATGGCAGTCTCAACCTCAGATAAAATTATGACACTCTCTTGTCTAAAACACATCAATTGCTTCTCATTGTACTTAAAACCACACTCCCTACCATAGCCTTCAAGGCCTGCATCGCCCAGCCCTGTCTACCAACCTCCAGCAATGCCACTCTCACCTCCACCCGAGGCCCCTGAATTAGGTTTCCCTCAGGTGGGCTCCCGCACTTCACAGCTTCAGGCCTTGGAAAGCTGCTGACTGCCTAGGGCTCTCTTCCCCCCCATGCCATATTTCCCTTGAATAATTATTCTTCCCTCCAGGTTTCAGCTTAAATGGTACTTCCTTAAAAATGATTTTCTGACTCCCTCTTCCTCACATAGATTAGGTGTCCCCAAGTATATTAGGGCCCATCTTAGCCAATCCTTCTGACTCAGAACAATGTGTTCTTTGGTCTCATGGTCCTTACCACAAATTCCAGGCTGTTTTACCTAAACACCAAACTTCTGGTTCTGTCTCTCAAGGCACTGTCACTCTTGAGGCAGACTTGTCTATCTCAATTCACCTTTGCCTGCTTAACCACCAGAACCATGGCCGGCTCCAAAAATGTCTGCAATATATTACTTATGAAAAAATACATGAATGAATGGTATAGGGAGGGGATAAAGCAGTTTTAGAGACCTGTGGTGGTCTTGAAAAGGTGGGAGGATTGTCGTGCTGGGAGTGAGAGAAGCCATTAAAAGTGAGACCTTTCAGGCTTGAGCAAAGGATCTGAAATGCAAAAGCTCAAGACAGGCGTGAGGCCAGCGAGGATCCCATTCACTCAGAGAAGAACCTCTGCAGGGCAGTTCTAGGAAACAAAGCTATGGAGAACTTGTATTGCCTCCACCAACTGAACAGGAAATTCCTAAAATCCGAACTCCAGACCATGGCCTACAAAGCCCCACATGGCCTGCCTTGTCTATTTTCTGGGCTTCTCCGGATGTTTTACACGTTGCTCTTTCTGCACCAGTCACATGGCCCCTGGTTCCTACCCACACCTATACAAACTAGCGTCCCCTTCACTCCCTATTCTAGCTTTTTTTTCTTTTTCCTAAAGGCATCACCTTGATGCCTGTCACCCTTTGGAGTATACTTGTCATCAAGAACAGACTCTGACATATCACTGCTGTTTCCCAGGGCCCAGACCAAGGATTGGCTCAAGGCAGGTGCCTAATATTTTAGGGAGGCTGGGAGAAGAATAATGTAAGACACGGACATGAAAATAAAACATCTTAGAAGGACGCTGAAAAGGAATGGCCCGAGAGAGCTGACAGGAACAAAGAGTAGAGTGCCACGGGTACAGAAGCAGCGAGTTTTAGCAAAGTAAATGTAACCACAATGAGGACGACACAAAGAACGAAGGCTGAGACGGAAACGGGGCAAACAAGTGTCTGACGAGACAATGAGGGCTAGAGAGATACTACAAAGAGTTATGGGAAAAGGAGGTGGTAACACCACATATATTTCATATCCTAGACTATGTAGAACCATTAAAGTTCGATTCTTCTGCTGTTCTTCCCACCACACTATTGATTTTTCTCCCTCAGTAGCTACCAAAAACACAGTGACTATGTTTTTAAACAAAACTGCTCATACTTAGTAGGGGGAAAATTATCCATACTAATAAGTAAGTATTGAAGTCTCTTTAATCCACTAAGATACTCACTTAGGTAGTCACTCATTCAACAAATACTTTGGAAGCTCAAAGACCATACATCATCCCACCCTAACATTAAATAACAGACACTGCTGCTCTCCAGTCCCCATGGTTTTATTTCATAGGATGCACTTATTACATACAAGGTTGAAGTGACTTGAAGGAATACAACCCAATAAGTATAAAATAAAAACTCTCAGACCGTGGCACTCTAAGTACTAGTATTATTTATAATGCTGCCAGAAATTTACCACTTTTGAACTACAGTATAACTTCAAAAATTTTAGAAATGTCATACATATGCTTACTAATAGTCCTCAGAGACTCTGTTTAAACAGATGCAATCATTTTTAATCCATCTTTAATGCTACTTAGTGTATGATGTCAAGATAGCATTTCACAAACTTCCCTCTGACACAAAGCCCTGCGCAGTGAGTGTTCTTTAAGCCCATGCACCAAGTAGAAAATATTTACCATATTTCTCAAACTCTTTTCTAAAACTTAATATAGGTTAACGTTTAGAATATTTATGTTTAGTAGAGCATCATGCACATTATATCGAACATATCTTATTATGTTTTAATGGAGTCTTCACGCAGGCCCTTTGACTGCATTTCAGAGGGGGATTTTATAATACCATGACCTATGCGAGAAATCCAGCTCCATAACTCCCCTCTCATCTGGACAACTCTTCAAGCTCCATCTCTCAACTCAAACACTGCCAAGAATCCAGAATTAAGCCAAACAGCCTCTGAGCATGGAAACAGCTATCACAAAGCCACACTCCTTACTCACTAAGAGGGGTCTTCAACACCCAATTCTATAAATCAGGTTAGATGGTTTCCTAACCCTCATCAGAGTATAAATGGCAAAGGAGAGCAGGGAGTGTGGGGTACAGGGAGTTTCCGATGAGATCATGTCTATAAGTGCCCTTGATAAGCATTAAAGCCCTACAACAAATATAAAATTCTAGTCTTTATAGGTCAGCAATAATAAATATCAGTCACCAAGAAAAGACGAAATTGTGTTTGACTTGGTTTAAAATGAAAATCAGTATAGAAGTCATTTTAGAAAGACTTCCACCCGGCTAGTATGGCTGAGTGGACTGAGCGTCATTCCATGGCCTGAAGGTCCCTGTCTAATTCCTAGTCAGGGCACATGCCCAGGTTGTGGGTCTAATCCCCAGTGGGGCACATGCAGGAGACAGCCAATCGATGTTATCTCTCATTAATGTTTCTATCTTTCTCTCCCTCTCCCTTCCTCTCTCTCTAAAAATCAATAATAAAAAAAAAATTTTAAGAGTTCCAATAAGAATTATTAAGATTTCTTTGAAAATTCTGTGCCAATTATTCTAAAAAAAGTGTATGCTATGGACACATTCCATTTATAATTGTGACACCCAAAATTATTTTATTGCTGTGGTTCTCAAATTTATTAAGGAGGGAGAGTTGAGCTAGGTAGCTTTTTTCTGGAAGGCCAGGAAATATGTGCCAAGTAATATAATAAATAACAAACTGAAGTTAAGTACATATCATTATGTTGTGCTAAATTGGTTACAATTTTAACATAACATAGAAAAGCAGTAATAAATTTTAAATGTCTAGTTTAAGTTTTAAATTAGTTTAATTAAATGGTTTGGATTTAAATGTCTGAAAGAGATGCTTGAGAAAATTTTACATTAATGTGTGGGAGAGAATAAATGTATATGTAATACTGAAAAGACTATCATACTTTAGTGATACAACAACTATATCTTAGCTCACTAAGTTTCCATGAAGATACATTTTGAGAATCAGCATTCCACTGTGTTGCTTTCTCCAACATTTATTGTATCAAGGTGCCAACTGAACACATTGCCTGGTTCATTTCATTCAATGCACAGATATTATTACATAAAAATGATTTCCAAATCTTTCCTGAATTTCAAGGGTATTTCAATGATATCCCCAAAATTTCTACAGCACAGTGGTTGGGGAAGGCAAAATAGTTGAGAAGGGTTGGAAAATAGAGAACAGATTCTAATCTATATTTGTTAACCAAAAACACTATTTAGATTAAAGAAGCTTAATTACATGGGATGTATTTGGATAGCATTCATGAAAATTAAAAAGTAGCTAAAACATCCCCCAAGTCATGCCATTGATTTCCCTAAAGCCTTCAATTATTTCAGCCCTGGCCAGTTTTGCTCAGCGGTTAGAGCGTCGGCCCACAGTCCAGAGAGACCCAGGCTTAGTTCCTGCTAAGGGCGCGTACCTCGGTTGCAGTTTGTCCCCAGCCTTGGTTGGGTTGTGTGGGTGGCAGCCCCTCGATGTGTCCCTTTCGCATCGATGTTTCTCTCTCTCTCTTCCTCTCTCTCCCTCCCATTCTATCTGAACAACAACAAAAAAAAAATAGAAAAATGTTCTCAGGTGTCCTTAGGTGAGGATAAAAAAAAAAAAAAAATTATTTCAAATCCAGGAGAAATTCTCACTCTTTTTGGACAGCCGGTATTTTATCAGTATTTCTATGGTACTTACCACTGTCAATCTTTTATTATAATTTTTTAAGTTAACTGTGCTAGTGCCTGGAAATTAAGAGATGTTGAAAGGATGTTGGCTTATTTTATTGGATTTGGCTGACATTTCATTCAACAATGATCCTCTAGATGACTTATGAATTTCAACAGCATCTAGCACAATGTCCTGCAAATTGATTAACACTAAATGTATGTTTGCAGAATTTCCTCCATGAAAGGGATGAATGGACCCACCAGTCAGGCAAGTATTACAGCTGAAGTACTAAATTTCAAAAGAAAAAATACAAGGATGTGGGCAATTATGCCATCTTGACCCCCAATTTAATTAATTGTGAAAGCAAATGAATCTAACCTTAATGGTGACATTGGACATCACCAATTCAGTTCCTCAATTAGAGAATTACAGAACATATCCTCCAAACTCACTGCCTGATTTTTATTAATATCTAGATTGCAAAAAATAAAATGCTAGATTTCCTAAAGACGGAAGGATTTCTTATGCATCCAGTCTAGTTTCACTAATTTTCTCTACTCTCCATTACCAGCCGTTGCCTCTATTAAGCCAGGCTACTGTTATTTGGGCCCTTAATACAACTTTTTTTCATTCAACTGCATAAAGTGTTAACCCATCAGCCTACGATGAAAGAGATTACACAAAAAGAGACCCCAGAAAGTTCATTATTGTAATAACGGTATGGCTGTTGTTGAGGACCACTCCCAATATTATAATCATACACTGTTTTCTCTGTGAAACCCCAGGAAAAAAGTAAATAAATAAAATAAAACCTGTCACATTTTAGTAGAAAGCAGTTTTGCTTCTCCTGCACAACTAGTTCATTTTTATTCTGTAAATTCTGAGCATTATATAACCGATCAATATCTGGCTTTTCATGTTGTGTTTTTCATGTTAAGGCATTTTATCTAGTAACTTTACTGAACCATGACAAGGTTTATGAGGACATAAATGAAAATCTCTAAGAAAAAACTTAAATCAGATGACTAAAGCCCTAGTCGGATCAAATTCTGTAAACATACAATTTATTAACAATGTCAATTCAACAAACCAATAGGTCCCTTCTGATTAAATCCTCAGGATTTCCTTTCAGATCTATTAATATGGTTTTTTAAATTGATTTTTTTTATTTTTAGAGAGAGAGGAAGGGAGTGGGAGATAGAGAGAGAGAAACATCAATCGGTTCCCTCCTGTATGCACCCTGACCTGGGACTGACCAAACCCACAACCTGGACAAGTGCCCTGACCTGGAATTGAACCTTCAACCTTTAGGTGCATGGGACAATATTCAACCAACTGAGCCACACCAGCCAGGGCCTTTAGGATATTTTTTAACACACCTAACTGCCATGCTTAAAATTAAGATGAACCTATCTCATGTTAGAGAGCATAAAGGAGAAACCTAGCTTGGTTGACACAAGATTTGGGTTCTGATCATAGCCTGGCTACTAGTTAATATAACTATTGAAAAGGCATTTAAGTTTTTGGGGGCTCAGTTTCATAATCCGTAAAAATTACAATTTTTACTAGATAATCTCTAAAATGACTTCCAATTAAATTATCTTTCAATATTAGAGCTCCCAAGAAAGACATGAATTTGACAAGCTGCTGTTCCCTGCCAGTATCCTAAGACCCGCTTATTCCCATGATAAAGAACATGAGATATGATCATAAGACTAACATAAAGTAGGTTGCAAACTTTAGTGTGCCAAAGAAATTAGGTCCCAACCTCAGAGACTTTTCCATGTTTCAACTCCAGAAAGCCTGATTCAAAAGGACTGGGATGGGGATCAGAAATCTGCAATTTTAACAAGCATTTCAGATGCTGCAAATAGTAGTAGTCTGAAAATTATAGTTTGAGAAAAACTGCCTAAAAACTAATGTGCCAATCAAAATGACTTTTTGGATATTTATGCCCTTACTCCAAAACAAATTTTAAAAAGATGACTATTTAAAAGGAACATGAGTAAATGAAATTTATTATATAGAGTTCAATTCATAATTTAAATACATAATAGTCATCTACTAAACATATAATAAAATATGTATACATTTATCAGATGTTTAAGAGTGTGCAGAATGAGTAAAGGTATCTTAAATTGCCAGTCATAAAAGACAAATTAAAAATCACATTCTTTCATTCAGAAGAAAATAGATTATCTAATTGTCAGCTGTCACAGGAGAGAAAAATAGCTTTATAAATTGCAATGATTAAAAAATAGTTTAAAGGGAATGTAAAATCCAAAAGAACCTGTTTGATCATAGAAAATTTTAAAAACAGCATTATAATACATACCAAAGTACATGATTATTCCAAACCTTCTTTAGTCAAGGAGATTAATGATTAATTATTAAAGCTAGAAATGAGCATTATCCTATACTATGAGGATACATATTGAAGACATATGTACTTTTTCTAAAAAGATAAGCAAGATCACAATTAACACAATACAGTCGAAATAGTACGAGACATATAATTTAAAGTATAGAAATTCTGTTTGTAAATAGGAGTTCAATCCAGATCAGTTCAACTACTCCATCAGCATTTGCTATTTTCCTGCTATGGGGTGGGTATTAGCAAGCCCACAACATGGTCAACGTCCCCTGGGGCAGAATTGCACTTTAAAGGGTAAATGAATACCAGGAGACCTTATCAATGCAGATTCAGACTCAGGGGTCTAAGATTCTGTATTTTTACTTAACTCCAGGGTGATATTTGCTTCTGGTCCCTGGGTGACACTTTGAATATCAAGACCTCAGAGCATTTCAACCTCATTGAGCTAAACAGAAAATCCCTTGAATAAGACATAGGTCAATGTAGCAGATTTTATTTTCCAGTAATGGCCCACAACATAATCACCCATCCCACATTGCTTTTCCCGGTATGACCTTGCTATTCCCCCATCAAGAGGTACAATTTAATTTCCCTCCCCTTGAGCCCAGGCCAGCTTTGGTGACTCCTTTGTAGTCAAAAGAATATAGTGGAGGTGTCACTGCATGATTTCTGAGCCTAGTTAGGAAGAAGCCTTGAAGCTTCTGCCTCAGTCTCATGGAACACTTCGTCTCCAGATGCTTCCTCCCAGATCCAGCTGCCACAGCCCAAGCCACATGAAGAAGCCATGTGTAGGCACTCTGGTAACAGTCCAAGCCTTCGAATCACTCGGCCCAGCCACCAGACATGTGAAGGAAGAAGCCAGCTCCCAACACTTAGCCACTCAAATAGATCCCAGTCTTTTGAACATTCCCAGATGAGAACCCAGACATTCTGGAGCAAAGACTTTTTGCTCTCTCTAAATTCCTGCTACACAAAATTCATGAATATAATAAAATGGCTGTTGCTTTACACCCAAAGTTTGTGCCATTTGCTATACAACAATAGAAAACTGAAAGAATAGAGTTAGAGTTAAGGAAGAAAAAGACCACCTAGTAAATACTGGATCCTTACCTGTTATTTTTTATTGTTTAGATAAAGTTACATAGCTACAAGAGGGAAAGTCTGGTGATAGAGAAAAGGCTTCCAAGACCGTTACAAGAACTCAAGAGAACAGTCTGGCTAGTACAGAAGGTGAGTCCTGAGATGAAGCAAGAGATTGTAACAGGAATTGAATGAGGACAATAGCAAGGGAACTTTGAAGGCATCAGCAACAAATAAATAGCAAGCAATTAGATGGAAACCTGAGAATATATAAAGGAAGTTAAAATGGAACATGGACTGTTAAGACTTTAGGATGGCTTCTGGTTACATTTTTCATTAGACTAACTAGAATACCCATAAAGCAAAATAGAAATCAAACTACAGAGAGCAAAAGAAAAGCTGTAAAGAGAGAAATGGAAGTGATACAATAGAGAGAACAGTCAGTGGGCATAAATAGGAATAGAAAGAAAGAATAATAGCATGATGGCTACAATGGCCTGTGGAATCCTATAATACCTTCCTCTAAACAAAAAAAATGTTGAGACCCTCCTGTGGGCCGTTCACTGACCCAGGAACAAAGATAGTGAGCATTATGGAAAAGGCACTACCCTCTGAAGCTTAAAATACCAACGAGGACAATAAACAATTAAAGCATATGCTTGCATATAGTGATAAGTATTATGAAAAAAGAAAATACAGCAGGGTAAAGGAAAAGAGACATTTGGGGAAGACAAAATGGGAGAGATGCATAACCAAGAAAGAGCCTATGAAGAGAAAGCAGTAATGAGAGGAAAAGCTAGGAGTTATTATGTATAAAGTTACCAACAGAAGAGAAGAAAGCCTAGCATAGCTTCCTAACCGCAATCCACCAGGTGTCCTGGTCAGAAAGTTGGGAGTCATTCATGATCCTTGTCTAGCAGAGGCTGCTGGTAATCACCACCAATGCACCAGTATTGTCCTCTTCTTTCTAGGCACCCAGGAGAACTACATTTCCCAGCCTCCTCTGCAATTAGGTTTTGTCCAGACACTAGCCAACGAAAGCGATCTACGCCACTTCTTAGTCTGGCCCATAAAATCTTCCCACAGTATCCTCCATGTCATAGGACTGAAGAAGAGAGAGGATAGGAATTTATCTATTTTCTCTCCCTACCACTCCACAGATCTGACAGTGGTGGTTTCCACCTGCCTCAGATATCCTCTTTGATGGCCCCAATTTTAATACCATTTAAGACCTTGAGGTCTCAAGACAATAACATTTTGCTCTTGACAGGCTCCAGATGCCTCATCATGCCACCTTGGTTCCTTTACCTGGGCCACACCTCTTTAGAGAGTCCCATCACAGAACTCTTCTCAGGTAAACTGTTCAAAGAACGTCACTACTCCCGACCAGGATCCTGACAGAAATACTACTCTATTTCATTAAACATTTGAACAAAAAGTATAATACTTGGGTATTAAAGAGAACTAATAAAATGGCAGAACATTAGAACTGAGAGTGATCTCAAAATTCACCTTGAACCCATCCTTCTCATTTTATACTGATGACACCAACAGCCAATACTGCCGTTGATGAGTGGTTTTTTTTTTCCTTTTACATTTTCTACATAATCATTATATGTAGCTCACACCAAAACATATACCTAAATGCCAAACTTTTCTCATATTTAAGATTATTTATTTGTGATATTAATAATATTTTTAGGAAAAAGTAACAAGATCCAATTCTTAAAATTAGCACTCAGAAACTAGTTCTACATTGGAACAGCATCACCTCAGCTGGAAGGCAAAGAACATATATTTCTCAGTTCTCATTCTTTCAATGAAACCCTACTCCGTTTATAGGGCTGCCAAATGGCTGAACCAGCCCAAAACAGTTTATAGTATTGAAATATACTGACTTTTTCCCCTGATGATCCTCTTATGATGGAAAAAAACAGTTTTAACCACAGCTGACCCTGATCATTAATGTCAGCTCCTGATCAAAAGCCACACCCTGCCTGCAAGTCACATTAAAATGCTACAGCATCTCTCCAGCTAGAAGTTCAGTAGCGGCAAATGGCCATTATCAAGCTCCCTGGATCAAGACTCTTTCTGGTTCCCTCTGTGTCCCTCTAAATTTACCCTTGCTCCACAGCTCTCATATCTTGAGTTTCTTCCAACATTCTTGTTCTGAGATGTAACATCAGCTAATATGCACCATTCCAAGAAAAGAAGAAGGCGTATCTGTCAAAAAAGCTATACTTTGCTTCAAACCAAGCCTTGACCCGGCACATTAACTATGACTTTCAAGCCTTTGTCATTTTGAACAGCTACATCAGTTGATCTAATAGGAGTCAGGCACTGAGTCCGGTGTATTTCGCACACTTTGATCTTCCTGAATCTTTCTTTCCATGCCTTTGCTATATGAAAATGTGATGTCACACAAACATGGTATTTTTTATAATAAAATTTACTACATTTATGTGCTGTTACTCCAGTATGTCTCTTAATGCCATAATCTTGGTTAAATAGCTTAAAAGATTTTCCAAGCATTTATAGTTGTTTCTTACAAAACCTCTGTGTGCTTTCTGTTATGTGTGCCAGCTGATTAATGCTTTCGTTCTTTATAAAATGTAGATGTATATCACAGGTATGTGAGCTGGAATTAGGAAAAAAAGTTGCTTTCAACAACAAAGCACTGTTTTTATGGATGGGCTGGCCTCCTTTGTGTCCTATTACTATCTAGCACATCAATCAAATACACCACTGAGTTTCAACCTTTTTCATCTCAGGGCACACATAAACTAATTACCCAAATTCTGCAGCACAACATAAATATATTTTTTGCTGATCTGACAAAAAAAAATAGGTATAATTTTGATTCACTCACACTGAATGGCTACTGTTGTGTTGGCTGCTGTCTCTCCCCCCCCCCTCTATATATATGTATGTGTGTGTGTGTATCTATCTATCTATCTATCTATCTATCTATCTATCTATCTATATCTATATCTATATCTATATCTATATCTATATCTATATCTATATCTATATCTATATCTTAGACAATCTACAGGAAAAAAAGTCAGTGTTCCTGACTAAATAGTCAGGTATTGTATATTTTACTTTTTTAAAATACTTTTTTCTTTATTGATTTGAAAGAGAGAAGAAGGAAGAGGGAGAGAGAGAGAAACATTGATGAGAAAAAACATCGACTGGCTGCCTCCTGCATGCCTCCCCCTGGGGATCAGGCCCACAACCTGAGCATGGGCTCCAACTGGGAATCAAACTGGTGACCTCTTGGTGCATGGGTTGACGCTCAACCACTGAGCCACACCAGCTGGGCAGGTAATGTATATTTTAAAAATTCCTGCAGCACAACAGTTGAAAATAGCCTAACTAGACTAGTGAGGTTGATTTCATTAAAAGCATAGCTGGCCAATAGTTGGTCATATATATTATCAAATACAAGTGACAAACCTCTGCCTTCAAACCTGAGCACATCCTGATTTTTAAATGGGCATTAGAGAACAGAGTAAGGAGAGAGAGCCCAGTCTGCATCCTGAGAGCCATACTGCAAACAAAATGGAGTCTCTGACCCCCAAGAGAAGTTAATTATGCACCTGTATCTTTGAGGTCCAACTATATGGTACTATAACAGTGTTAACAGTGTAAATTTACACTTGGTTCAATCCCACGCTCCCAATCGACAAAAAAAATGTGTGATTACATTAGCCCATTAAACATTTGTTCGCTCATTCAGTCTTTAAAACCACCTTGTGCTATTTCAAAACCAGGATTCAAGGAGTTAAATGACATACCATGATCATATAGTGTGTGGCAAAACTAGAACTTGAACCCCTGTCTTTCAACTCCTAACATGACATTCTTTCTATTCTTACAGAGTAGAAGATCTTGGTTCTATAAGAAATGGAAGTCCTGGAACTCCGGTGGTAGACCAAATAGTCTGAGGTTACGTCTGATGATAGGTAGAGTTCTAAGGCGGTCCCTATTAATGCCCTTATTATTGGCAAAGAATAAAAAAAAAAAAAAATATAATCCCCATGTCTTCAATGTTATGGAAAAATAATATTCTTAAACATTACTATGGAATTATAAAATATCACCACCTTTCAGGAAGATAATTTAAGAAGTGAATCAAAATTCTTAAAACATGCATGTATCTTTTGATTCTGCATTTTCATTTCTAGGAATTTAAATTTATACATGCCAAGTAGAAACAACAAATAGAGATTAAATAAATAAACCACGGCACAGCACAGCCACATCAAATTAGGTCCTTGGTGAATTGTTACTGCCATGGAAAGATGCTGAGCTCTGATGTTTAGTAACTAGCAAAATGCCATGGATGGGTTGCACCACCAAAACCATCTCATTTTCAACCAACTTTCTAAAATCCTCTCAAAGTAACTGGCAGTTTAAAAAGCAAGCTTGGTACTAATTCATTGCAACAAAAAAGATGATCAGATTACTAATTTCTTGCCCATGAATCTTTATCCCCCTTAGTTCATAGCAAAGATTTTACAGCCATAATCATAATCCAATGTCTACCATGATTTATCACTCTCCAGAAAGTGTTTAGGTTAAACTGACACAGAATACATTCTGCTAGGGTTGGGTGTCCACAACATCCCCCTGTTCCAAAGACCCCAGCCAGGGCTCCGTATGAGTGCCCTCTGAACCCGTTCTCCAGGTGGTCGTCACAATGCCCTCTCCTAGAGCCACATGGCTTTGGTTCTGTCATACTAACAATAATTCAGACCCATACAGTGAAGAAAATAGGAATTCTTTCTGGTCTCACACTGCTAGGTGAAGTTCTGTGGTATATTGATATTCATTAATATTAACAGTGGGTAAAAAGCTAGTAGCAGTAATGGCCAAATACAGTCAGTTTTGAGGAAGCAAAGGTACCCTTACTATGTATAAGATTCTTTCCATTAAATAGGATGGGTGTTTAGTTTGACGGAACTGTTTCATCCTTTTGAGTTACCACAAATGTTTGGGGGTTTTTGTTTTGTTTGTTTTTTCTCCTTTAAACTTTTAGCTGTTGTGATGTAGAATGAGGTTAAGGCAGAGTTAACTGACACCCTCCTTTCCACGTATGGAAAGTAGGGTGTGGGGAAGCAGCCTCGCTACACATGGAGGTACCAGGAGTGAGATGAGGCGTCCCATAAACAGAGTCTGCTAAAAGGCTCGAGCTGTGATTCTGTTCAAAATAAAAGTTCCTTCTTTCACACAGCAAAATTATAAAGCAGTGTTTCTCAAACTTTTTGGTCTCAGAACCCTATTATACTCTTTAAAGTACTGAGGATCTCCAAGAAGCCTTTGTTTATGCAGGTTATGTTTCTTGTACTTACTATATTACACATTAAAACAAAAATCTGTAATACATTCATTAACTCATTTAAAAATAAATCAGTCTATTATATGGTAAAAGAAATAACATTTTATGAAAATAATTCTGATTTTCAAAGCAAAGAACATTCAATGAGAAGACTGGCATTGTTTCTCACATTTTTGCAAATCTTGTTAAGTCTGACTTAATAGAAGACAGCTGGATTCTCCTACCTGCTTCTGAATTCAATCTGTTGTATTATACCTCTTGTAGCCTCTGGATACGCCACTGTATACTTGAGTGAGAATAAGAGTGAAAAAAACAAAAAATGTCTTAGCATTACTATGAAAATAATATTGAACTCACAGAACCCCTGAAAGGATATTGAGAACACGAAGTGACCAAACTGTCGGGTTTGCTTGGGACACACCTACTTTTAGCACTCTCGTGTCCAGGGAAACCGCTAGTCTGGAGCAAACCAGAATGACTGGTTAACTTCCCCATAGTACAGGGTAAGAATAGCAGTGTTCAAACAAGAACCGAAAGATTGACTTGCTTAAGATGAGAACACACAACAATTACTCCCATACCTTCAAAGTCACAATGCTACCGCACATACATGCATTGTTAGTTTTATACAGTGCTTAACAATATCACACTAATTTAAAATCAGTAGAATCTTCTAAGCAGCATATACCTAAGTACACAAAAAGCAGATACTACTTGGATTACACTAGGAAAAGTAAAAATTAAGTGATACTTATTTTTTTTATGGTTTGAAATCTTGGGATTGAACCAATGTAATTTAATGCATGGCCCCTAAAGTGTGTGTGTATATATATATATATATATATATACACACACACACACACACACATACATATATATACACACACACACACACATATATGTATATATATATATATGTATATACACACACACATTTTTTTTTTCTTTTTTTTTTTTACCTCACCCGAGGACATTTTTCCATTTTTTGTTCAGATAGAGTAGGAGGGAGGGAGAGGAACAGGGAGAGAGAGAGAAACATCGACGTGAAAGGGACACATCGAGTGGCTGCCACCTGCATGACCAACCAGGGCGGGGCACAAACTGCAACCGAGGTATGCGCCCTTAGCGGGAACCGAATCCGGGTCTCTCTGGTCTGCAGGCCGACGCTCTAACCACTGAGCCAAACCGGCCAGGGCTATATATTTTTCTTTAATGTTTTTTCTTTATTGACTTTAGAGAGAGAGGAAGGGAGCGGGAGAGAGAGATAGAAACATCAATGAGAGAGAACAACAATTGGCCGCCTTCTGCATGCCCTCTGACTGGGGATCGGGTCCACAACCTGGGCATTTGCCCTGACCAGGAATCGAACTGGCGACCTCTTGGTGCCTGGGTCGACACTCAACCACTGCGCCACACCGGCCAGGTGATATATTTATTTTTTAAAAGAAAAGTAACACATGCCATTTTCATTAAGTATTCACAAAATGAAATCAGAATTCTTTACTATCACAGAAATTAATTATCTTGAGCAACAACAAAAAAGTATTTAACTTCCTCAGAATTAGCTCAGTTTTCAAAACCTTTACTGAATAAAGTATATTAACTTTGCTTTATGACATTCAAGTGCCAAACCACATGTTTTCCCTCCATCACCTTTAGTTCCTTTTAAATCAAATTGTGTATGAGTAAGTCTTTAGTCAAAAAATGCAGTCATCTGTTTCCATCATTTTTTTTCATTTTCTTAAAAAAAAAAAATGTTTCCTTTTTCTTAAATGTTAGGTATATAACAACTAAATGACTGGTGTGATCTTTTAACAATTCCTAAGGTTCTTTTTTAAAAAACATGAATGACAAAATCATACTGTTTAGATTAAAATGTTATAAGAAATCACCATCGTAACCAGTGGTTTGCGTTCATGTGAGATATTTTGCATTATTGAATTGGCAAGGCATTCATTTCAAGCTCAAGACATTTTTCTTGCCATCTTTCTCACAAAATTAAATGTGTACCTACAGTTGCTATGTTACTGGTATAAGCCTTACCTTGGCATAGTAATTTTGTTTAAATAAATCATTTTCTGAAAAGGTGTTTGCTGAAACTTTAAAATACATTTCCAAAAGCAATAATTCTCTCAAAGAAAAATGTGGCTTCCTTCTCCAATTTTTTTGAGGTTTTTTTTTTTCCCCTTTACTTTTCAGTTGTCTACAAGTTCACTAGGAAGGATATTTATGATATTTTTTAAATGTCTTACAATGTCAATGCAAAATTTCAGAAGATACAGCTTTTCTATGTCAAATAGGGGGTGGGGGAAGAAGGTAAAATATTTCACAATGAAATACCATAAGTTAATATTTCAAACTTCAAAGCATTGATAAAGGTCATTTGTAATTTCCTGAAAGAATAATAAATATTTAATACTATTCAGGTAAAAAAAGCATCAAATTGGCAAGATGAGCTTCACAGTATGTTTCAAACACATTTCAAAAGAGACAAAGGTCTGTGCCCCATTTTGTAATCATGCAACAAAATCTGGCAAAATGTTGGAATCTATCACAGAAATATGACATTCAAACAAGAATGTCCCTGTCCCCAATTTCTCCAAATTTTAGCCTACTCTCCACAAAGCCAGTCAACTGAGGGCAAGAAAATCACTTTCCTGCTTACCGACTTCCATGGGTATCTGTTGTGTAGATGAAATCTGAATTTCTCAATATAGTTTATGATATTCATTCAGTCCCCAAACATCTCATCTTCTGCCAATTCATTCCTTCAACCAGTAGGCCTCGAGTGCCTTTCGGCACCTGCCCCCAGGTACTCAGTCACACATTTTACACCAGTGACAGTGACGTCCTTACAAACTCCTAATCCCGTGAGCCTTTGGACACATGCTTCCTCCTCTCTGTGAAGACATGCCACCGTACAGGGGAGACCTTTGTACAAGAGCAGTATTTCAGAAAAATTACAAATGCTGTGTCAATTTTGCCCACCCATAAATAAGACCACAATAACCTAATTAAGTCCCAAGAGAGAAAAATATATCTATTCAATTTGGATTTCTACTCTTTTAGCACTAGAAGAATTCTGATTAGAAAATTACCACTATTTGTGTTTGTGTCATTTTTAGAAATGAAGTAAAAATGATATACAATAAACACAAAGACTATAGGTGTAGTTTCATATTACTATATGAGTAGTATTCTACTGTATGAATATACCATACCTTTCACATATTTACTGACACTGTATATCTTCTTTCATGAAATGTCTGTTCAATTCTTTTGTCCATTTTTAAAAATTAGATTGTTTGCTTTTTCATTTCTGATTTGTAGGATTTCTTTAAATAGTCAATACACAAATTGTTTTTCAGATATATATGTTGTGACTATTTTTACCCAATCTGTTGATTTGTCTGTTCATTATTTTAATGGTGTGATGAGCAGAATTTTAAATTTTGATGAATGTATCAATAGTTTTTGTTATTGCTTTTTATGTCCTATTAAAGGAATCTCTGTTTACTCCAAAACTTTCAGTTAGAAGCTCTTTGGCTCTAAGATCACATAGAAATCTACGAGCCACCTAAATAAATTTTGTGTATAGAACAACACAGGGGCTGAGGGTCTTCGATGATTATCTGAATTATGTTACTATCTGGGAGAGACAGGGATTCAGCCCTGAGTGGATGAAGTGGGACAAACACTCCATCTCTCCTCTCTGGAAAGAGGTTGCTGGGCAGCCTCCTCCACCAGAGTCAGACCCAGGAGCTAAGGCAGAAGACCTTGGTCCCTATGCATCCAAATAAGTGGATTTAAACACTGCATGGTCTACAACTCTTGTGCATGCCTACAGACTACAGACACCACTTTAAGTATTTTTTGAAGTTTTTGTGAAAACTTGCAGACCCATCCTTCACAATTGCCCATTATTTGTTCTATGTGCCCACAATCTTCTCCAGATTAGGAGCATCCTACTGTTATGAGGGTTCTCACATCAGAGGCTGCATCTCTGCCAAAGAGACAAGGCTCCACAGTACGCCGGTCTGGACTTAGTCATCTGTCATTTCAATACCATAGCCACCAGTTTAAATAGCCTGCCAATCTCAGACACGTGCTCTCCAGGTGGCTAGGGCTTCTTGCAGCATGGTGCAGGGGATCGGAGGGACACCTGAAAGCAGGGGGCACCCAAGAGGGATCACTTGGATGGGGAGCACTGAAGAGGGACTGCTCAGAGTGCCAGGAAAAGCAGCATCACACGAGAAAGCTTACTGGTACGTTATAACCAGAAAGAAAGAGGCAGTTTTCTGGTTTTTCATCTTGAAATTGGATATTTGGCTGTTATTTGGAAAGTTACTTGTCACTCAGGTGGAAAGGGGTGACATATTCTTGAGTTCAAAAACTGGCCCAACACTGGAAGCTCTTTGACCTTTGGGTAGTCATCTAATATCGACAAACTTCAGTTTTCTCCTTTGTATTATAATAACAACATTACAATAATAAAAGGATTACTGTATTACACCATATACTAATATGTTATAATACTGCAATAATATTACAATGGAATACTACTACCTGTCTCTTAATATGACTGTTAAAATAATTTATACATCATGTCTGTAACATGACAAGTGATTTTATAATTTAGTTCCCTGCTCTTATCTGCTTGGTGAAATCCTATTCAGTTATCAAAACTCAATTAAAAAACAAATATACCTAAAACTCCCTCCCTCACCAGGGCAACGCCAGTTCCTTCCATGTGCCTCACATTTCGTTATAGCACTTTAATACAGTGTTATGATTATGAATTCATTCATTCAACAACTCTTTGTTGAGTGCCTACTGCACATCAAGGACTGTGCTTATAAACAGATATACAATGTTTAATAAAAACAGTTTGAGTCCCAGCCATCGCAAAGCTTACCCGCTAGTGTTAAAAGTGTCTTCATCTGCACCTAGACTATGAGGTGATTGAAAGTCGCCACCGTGTCCTACTCAGCACACACCCTGGCAATTCGTAGTCTCACACATGTTTGTTGATTTAATTTTCTATGAAAGATAGAGTAGCTTAAACCTTGTTCACAGCTGGTTCGTTATTAGGCAATCAAACATAATCGTATTAAAATAAAGTAATGCAGCCCTGGCTGACATGGCTCAGTGGTTAGTGCATCAGCCCATGCACCTAAGGATCATGGGTTCAATTCCCGGTCAAGGGCATGTAGCTGGGTTGCAGGTTTGATCCCTGGCCCCAGTGGGGGGGTGTGCGGGAGGCAACCAATCCATGTGCCTCTTCATCCATGTTTCTCTGTCTCTCTCTCTCTCTAAAAAAACCGATGGAAAAAATATCCTCGAGTGAAGATTAACAAAAAATAAAGTAATGCCATTTTAACAGGTAATGTTTCCATTTACGGGAATCTGAAATCCCAGAGATGATAGAATGAGAAGCAAAAATAAAAAAAGTCTAGGAAACCTCATTCACATTCCCAGTTCAACCAATCCTGTTTCATGTGTTTAATCTTATTAGGTCAATTATTCTTCAAAATTCTGGGCTTTACAAAAGAATGATACTGGTCATGCTGGTGTCCTCTGTGGCCATTCAAGTGTGACCTCTGGGTTAGCTACACAAACCTAATAGGCTGCAGAATGGGTATCAGAAGGAGACAGAGCCCTATACTTATGGAATTGAAACACACAGGTAAGTAATCAGCCTAATGAATAGTCCTTGTATGTATCACCACATCCTGCAGGAAAATCAAAAAGCAGCCCAGCTACGGGCCACAGAAGCAGCAAGGGGACACCCACTGCACAGTGCTGCTGTGTGTCCGAGTGGAAATGGGTCCAGTGCTGACTTCCCTTCTGAGGAGAAAATACAAACACATAAATGCACAGACAGTTCCTTCTCCTGTTCCGAGAAAAACAAACAAGGAAAGAATTCCCTGCTACCCTCACCAAATTCTAAATGGGGAGGTGAGAGAGGTACGCAAATCTCTGTGTGTGACGCATGATAAAAATTGACTCCTCTCATGTCTTTCCAAGATCATAAAAAATAAGTTGGTAGCTGTCATCACAGTCTTATCCTGGACATTCGAGGATAAACATTAAACACCTCAGGGTATTTTTTTCCGATTTAAAACTAAACCCAGGTTTACAATAACCGTCTGTGTTAAAAGTAATGTTTTCACATGTGACTTTCTCTAACTTTTTAAATCCAGGGATTTATATGTGTGGGCACTTGTATTTGGATGTGTGCTGAGTTTTCTTCATTCTTTCAGCTTTGTGTGAAGCTCTGAACACGTTTTAAGGAATTAAGTGGTCAGTTCAAGTCTCACATGGAAATGTCATATCTAAATGTTGGATATAGCCAGAGGGAAACAGCATCGTTTATTTCTTTGATTTTGCAAGTCTGGATGCAAAGTGAAGAAGTAAAGGATCAGTTCACAATACTTTATAATTCATAACAGCCTAAGAAGTGGAAACAAGCAAGCCAACGCCCCTGAACTGAAGAGTGAATGGACAAATAAAATGTGGTTGGGGCCATGCCGTGGAACACCATTCTGCAACAGAAAGGGACAAAGAACTGTATGTGCCACAACAGGGATGACCCCTGAAAACACGCTAGATGAAGAAGCCAGGTACAGAACACATACTGTATGATTCCATTTACATAAAATGCCTAGAACAGGCAAATTCACAGAGACAGAAAGTGCATGAGTGGTTGCTAGAACTGAGGGGAAAGAGAACGAAAGGACTGGGAGAAAACGGAGAATGAGTGCTAATTCACACAAGGCTTCTCTTAGGTGTGACAAAAGTGATCTCAGGTTAACTATGTCAAGGGCTGCATAATTCTGTGAATACACTAGAAACCACTGAATCTTAAATAGGTGAATTGTATGGTGAATTATATCTCAATAAATCTTTTAAAAACAGCTTACACTTGCAAAGGGGAGAATGGGGGACATCTGTAATACTATAAAACAATAAAAAATAGATGACACTTAGGTGCAGTGAATGACACGAGCATCTACTTTGTGTATAAAAAGAGAGCATGAAATTAATACCTGTCCATGTTTATAAGCACATATCTGGGAGGATGAAGAGGGAGGTAAGACTGGGAGAGAGCTCTTCTCCTGAGTCAAATGCACACACTGAACATACTTTATCTCAGCCAGTTACTGCAGACACCAGATGATTTCATAATCTGTGGCAAAGCTTCTCAACCTGTTCAAAGTCTCAGTTAAATACACAGTGCTCAATAACTTCAGTACTAGAGGGAAAACAGTTCTATAAAAGAGAAGGATTTTTTAATGCATTTCCTTTGAAAAGTTGAACAGGAAAACAAAGCCAACAGGAACAAAATGGCAAAATGTTACTTTGATCGGCAAGACCTTGTTGTGAAAAAAGCTAGCCATAGCTCAGGGCTCATCCTTTAAAAAATCATGGGCCCAAGTGTTAACCACAGTTAAACCCACTGCTGAAAAACACTGCCAAGTGCTGACACCTTCACGCCAGGATAAAATTGTAGAAGAAAATTCGGTTTTCATCTCAATCATGTTATGTGCCTTTGCCTGTGTTTTATGAATCACTAAAGATTTGGTTCAATATAAAAAATTCCATGGAGAAGACATTACAGACATTGGTAAGTGTATCACTGATTGGCAGACATTGCAGGTAACATGAAATAATACAAGGAAGTGGGTCTCTATTAGTCAGGAGGTGCAGAGTGGCAAGTAACAGAAGAAAAAGCTATAGGAAAGGATCAGTCATCTCGTATACAAGGATTTATATGGAAGGAGTACTCAGATGCTCAACTTGACCTCAAGGATCACAGGACTTTTAGTCTTTCTACCTTGTATCCCTAGACTCCAATGATGTCTCTCCTAATGTTTCCAAGATAACTATAGCAGTTCTAGGTGTCAACTACTGACAATCGCACATGCAAAAGAGGGAAGGAAGGGCAGTTAGGAAGGAAGTTGAAGGAAGGAAGGAAGGAAGGAAGGAAGGAAGGAAGGAAGGAAGGAAGGAAGGAAGGAAGGAAGGAAGAAAGGAAGGAAGGAAGGCACTTTCTCAATGTATCCTTTTCTTTGGGAAAAAGTCTTTTCAAACATCCCCTGGTTGATATCCTCTCAGGTTCCAGAACCAGGATTGAGTCACGTGACCATGCCTAAACCAATCTCCAACAAAGGGAAACAGATCTCAATGACTGGCTCATTCTGATCATGATTTTCCCCTAGAGCTGGGGAGGGGAGGTTATCCCTCAAAATCAGCTGGGAGGGTAGAACAATAAACAAAGTCAGGGCTCTTCCAGGAAGAGAGGGAACAACCATCACCAGAAGAAAGGTGATCAGAATGGTACGTTATCCATACACCATCTCACATGCAGAACAAATAAACTAAGTTTATTTACCCTGCCTAAGAGCAGAAGACTATGATAAAGTCTTCAAATATGTGAAGGATCATGTGAGAGAAAAGCTCCCTGATTAATCTGAGACCTCACAAACTATAGCTCTCCACCAATATGTACAGGGCAGAGTCATGAAAGGGCAATAATGAGACTATTCAAATACAGGCCAACTCACCATCTACATTATCTGAGAACATAATCTTTGGATAGAAGGTTGAAGTAGCTAATCTAAGATTTCTTGAATCCCTTTCTCTAGTTTGACTAACTCGAGCATACAGGAAACTTGCCCATGACTTTCCTCCTCATCTGCCTTAACAAATCTGCCAATTCAAATTAAAAACCTAAAATGGATATTTCTAAATGGCAAGAAAAGAATCCACAAAATGATTTTTCATGGGTCAAACAGCCTTTTCTTGAATCAGACAATATAGTAAAGAAAATAAATAAATTTCAAAGGGGGCTAAAGTAATTCTAAACATCAGGGCCATGGTTCTTTTCATTTCTCTCATATTCCTCACTCACAACTCCATTCCTATCTCAGGCCACTGTTCCTGGAATTGGCCTAAGTAGAAGAACAGACTGCAGATCATACGAGGTCTCTAGCTTCAGCCAGAATTTACTAAATAAATACCAACATGAACAAGCAAAGAGAGCAATGAAAGAAGCTGCCATCAAGACCATGGGAGGAGCCCGTTACTTCCAATCAATCCCTCTTCTCTCCAAGTCCTACCTTCCAATTTCCATTTTGACCTCTTTTCATGCAGTTAATGTTGATGATTATTTAGACAAATAATATGATCTCAACCCAAATTTATTTGACTTTAAGAATAGAACTTCAGTCACTTGTGAGCAAAAGTATAAAGTTTATATTCAATTACTGCAAAATTTGAGTCAGGACCATTCTCCCTGACACCACATTTGAAAATAAATTTAACAAAATGCAGATGTGAAATCAACCTAGGTTTTTCCTGTGTTCAAAACAACTCAGATTTTGAGATGTAAGACTAAAAGGACCTAAATTTAACTGAGAAATGTCTTTGATGGCTCCCCACTCATCTTTGTCTTAATCATTGACACCTTTTTCATTTACAGATTTTATAGCAGATAAAATCATAAAGAGTACTATTGGCCCTAAAAGGAAAAAGTCTGACCCTAATTAAGCAAATGTCAACTAAAATTTGTATTTTCACCCCACGTAGCTCAAATCTTACCTCTGCTAGCCTAGAGATTTTACCAAAATGTTATTTGCCCAGCATATGATATTGCTACTTAGACAAAACTTTTCATCAAAGACCTAGACCTATTTTTTTTAATATTAAAAAGTTAATTTTTTAGTATAAATCCAATGGGGACCTCTCTGTTTCTCTCTTGGTTTTCTGCCTGCCCTGTATACACTTCACCTTACTACTCAACTCCCAGAGCAAGTTCAAGATGTTTAAGGTTCAGGCCTGTTATTTGCACAGGCCACTTCTAAGGCTAAAGGAGGAGCCCTAAAAATGCTTCCATGATCCATTTTAAGTTTTTTTGTTTTTTAAGATATTTTAACCTCAACTTTTAACACTGTTACCACTTTCATTTCAACTTCCTCTCCACCACACTCGCTCTTGTGTTGGGGGTCCCTGGAGAACATTTTTGGGTTCTATACAAATAGAAATTGAATTGGGTTGTATCTCTGTGATCACAGTAACTTTCTTGCACAGTTCAGTTACCTCTAGTTGCCCTGGGTCAACCCTTCCTGGGAGATGACACAAAAACATCAGTAATAAACTGGTTTATGAGTGTCATCAATTTAAAGGTTATTTATTAGTCCATGTGCATGAAAACTTGAAATCTCCGGAAGCCATAAAGCTCGTATATAAAAGAAATTTAATAGAAGTTTCCCACAAATAATCCTAAATATTTACATGACATTATCAACAACAGGCTGTAATATACTAAAAGAACTTTTCTAAAATCATCAGTACTAAAAATAACATTTTGATCAACCATAATAAATAGGTAATTAATTGCCTTTCTAAACTCTGTAGAAGATATTACAAAATTATTGTAATATGAAGAAAAGATCCAAGGTTAAGTACTTATCCCCACAAAAAGTGTCATAAAAGCACATTGTATGCTTATTATTAATATGTTATTTTTCCAAAATTGTTTGATATTTGTGGGACTTTTATCTCTTTACTTTGCAATTTCTCATGGTTTCTTTCTCATTCTCAAAGGACCCCCACACTGATTAAGCTTCAGACCCCACCAAACCTAGAGCCAGATTTTTTGTATTCTTGAAATGCTGTCATCCCTTGGCTTCTGGGAAATCGTACTCTCCTTGTTTTCCTCCCACCTTACTGACTGCTCCTTCTCTGTTTCATTCACTAGATCCTCTCTGTGCTTAAACCATAAAAGCAGGGGAACAAGAAGATTCTGTTCTGGGTCTCCTTCTCCTTTCTGACAGTTTACTTCCCTTAGGTGATCCCATCCAATCCCACGACTCTAAAGAACGTCTTCCTACTGCTAAGGTCACCTAAATCTCCAGCCCTAGCCTCTCTGTGGAGCTCCGGTCCTGGTTACCCAACTGCCTACTCCATGGGAAGGTCAGGCAGGCATTTCAAACTCCCCAAGGCCAAAACAGACCTTCTGCACCCCTAGTGATCCCCATCTCAGGAAATGGCCCATCGGTACTTTTCCTCACACCTAAAATCCGAGTTATCACTGTTTCCTCTTTCTCTCACTGCACATATCACATTCATCAACAAGTTCTGTCAAGCTACCCTCAAAACATATCCCAAATCAATTACTTCTTTCCATCTCCCTTGTTGCTGCCATAGTCTGAGCCACCATCACGGCTCCCCTGGACACCAAGCCCCTCTTCCGTTCCCCTCTCTACACAGCAAGGTAATATTTTTTTTTTTTTAAGTAAGTCATACCATAGTATTTAATCTTCTGCTTAAATCCTACATGGCCCCCATTACAACTACAATTAAGCTTATACTCTAGCTTATAAAGTCATAAAAGGCCTGCCTTCCTCCCAGTTCTTGGACTTTATCTTCTAACACTTTCCTCATAGCTCACTGACCATAGCAGCTTCTTCTGCCTGATGTTTTACCCCCTGATCCTTCTGATTGCCCCACATCTGGCATTTTCCTTTCTTTCAGCTCCCAACTCAAATAACACCTCTTCCTGACCCCTCAGATGCCTCAGTCTCTTCTTGTCATATTATTCTATTTTATTTCTTTGCATCTCACACTTCTGCTGATATATGTGATCTAGGAGCCATGTGACCAGGTTGTGGCACTATGGAAAAGCATGGAGGGCACTCCTGCAGTAGAAAAAGACACCCCACTGCTTTTCAGGTGAGATTTGCTTATTGAATCTGTGCAAGAGGCTTCAGAGTTATAAAAATCTTCATTTAATCCACTACATAACTATTCTCAAAGAACTGGTTCACAACCTGTTGTTTTACCATGGCTATGTAGAGGTAGCAATACATTTATCTTACAGAATTTTTTCCTAGGTATTCAATGATACCAATGCCATATATACACATAAGGCTGTGATATACACTCCAAGAAAGTCTATGGTGAACTGTAATCTGTGGCAAGCGCCCTAACACTGCAAAAGTATAGACTCCATGAAGCTTGTTCAATCAGTATTACTAGTCCATCCAGCTGGGTGGCTGGCGCCTTCTCAACCATCTCTCCCATTTGCCTTGCTAGAAAGGCCTTCACAGAGGTGCCAACAAGAGGCATATGAGAAGGAGTAGAAGGCCAGGAGGGGGGAAAAGGAAAGGAAGAAGCAAGGAAGAGGAAAGAAAAAAGAGAGAGAAGAAAGAAAGCAAGAGAAAAGAGAGAGAGAGAGAAAGGGAGGGAAGAAAGAAAGGAAGAAAGAAAGGAAGGAAGAAGGAGAGGGGAGAAAAGAAAAGACTGCATCAAATAAGATGTTCCAAAAGAAAATAGCACTAACACACAATTTCCATTATTTTCACTATAGAGACAGACTGCGGACAAGTGAAAGAACAGCATACCATTTCATGAAATCATCTACAGACATTTAAGAGTATCAAAGCCTAATTCTGGCCAGAGGAGTTGGCCAGGTATCTAAAACCGGAGAGGATCAAGTCTGACCCAATCCTGGCTAGATCTACGGATTCTTGAAGGTCAAGTAGCATTTAGCACAAAGTGACTGCCTGGCTAGAGTGGATCAGAGCTACTCAGAACAAATGTCAGCAGAAAAACACAGTTGATAATGGGAATGGAATGACACAGATTTCTCAATAATGTCTGAGGTCATCTCTGACTGGCAGATTCCAAAATGGTAGCTAACCATCAGTATACCGGATTGGCAAAATCCATGAAGCCTAACTTTAAAAAGATAGGTGTGGAAGCACTAGTGGAAAACATAGCCCTGTGCTAATGTCAATATATTTAGAAATAAGGCCAGTGCTACTTTATGACGTAAATTGAACATTTTTCAGACCCAGAAATTTGTAACCACAGACACAGAAATAGCACATACTAGGGTGAAAAAAAGTGTGTTACACGAACTGGCTCCAAATGTTTTTCAAAATTTCAAAGAAACCAAAACCAAAACTCAATATATTTCTGATGGGATTTTTCATAATAAAGTGTGTATGTTGAAGGAACTAGGATCGAATACAAAGTGGTGTGGTCCCAGTATGCACAGGCCACCCTCAGAACTGGCACTTGTTGATTTCCTTTCCCTCTGCTGGTGGCGAAGTGTCTTACAACAAGATGGGAGAGGGGACCTAGACAGAGCAAACTCACTGGAAATGGTCAAGTTGTGCCAGTTAAGTAAAATGCCAACTGGGTTTCAAGAATTAAAGACTACCCCCCACCCCCAATAAAAAAAATTGCAAACTTCTCTATCAACAGTGAGAAAATAGATATGACTTTATGATATTAACTTTGCCAATTTGCTTGGCAAAGGTGGAAACATGTGTAGACACACATACACCTCTTTACAACAAAGATGAGGAAAAATAATATTCCGAGCCTTTTCACAAAGACTAAAACAATGTGAATAAAAATATTAATGAAATAAGTCAATTGTATATTTCAACTCAGAGACAGGCATTTTATTTTGTTCTACTAACTTTTTGAACTACTTACTGACGTCTTACAAAATTATACATTATTACACAGAATTCTGAAATACTAAATTTTATTCTAATAATTATCTTTGACTTAAACATTTTTGGTTTTACAGATAAACTGTCATAAAATGATGTCATTGAAAGGGCTACAACTACTAAATTAAGAAAATCCATGGGCATGGGGAGTTATGATTAGAAAATACACAGTAATAATTCTAGTATTAATATTTTATTAATATACTTACATTAATAAAAATATAGAGTCATTTTGGGATTCAAACTACCCCATCTCAGGTGTAAATTACTGAAAGGGGGTTTGTAGTGGTTTGGAACACACGCTTCAGAGTCTGACAGACCTGTAGAAATCTCAGTAAGATCAGTTTTTTTCATCAGTAAAACTGTGATCAGTACAGTAATTACCCCCAGCAGCTGCTTCAGGGACTAACAGTACAGCGCTTAGCGCATGCTTGATGCACAGAACTTGACACTTAATACCTACTACTTTGATTGTTTTTTTTTCTTTATTGATTTTTAGAGAGGGAGGGAGGGAGAGGTAGAGAGAGATAGAAACATCGATGACAGAGAACATCAATTGGCCACCTCCTGCATGCCCCCCACTTGGGATTTGGCCCACAACCAAGGCATGTGCCCTGACCTGGAATCAAACCGGAGACCTCTTGGTGCATGGGTCAACACTCAACCACTGAGCCACACTCGCCGAGCCTCTGATTATTCTCCAAAAAGCCTCGAGGCTTTGTCTTAGATATTAACACTTCTGTTTAAAAATTACCAGATAAAATGCACTAGACTGAAGGCCAGAAGGAGGGCACTGGCAGCCCTAGGAGGATGGAACAAAGGTAGAAACAGTCAACAGTGAGTGGCCGGGAGGGCAGGGCTGGTGGGGGACAAAGAGTCTGTAAGAAGCCGGAATCTGGGCCGTGGAAAAATCGTCCAAGCCTCAGATGTGCCAAACTCAGTGAAGGAACTGATTTTCATCAATGCCTGTTCAAAATGGAAATTCTCCCTGTCAGAAATGTGTCTGAGAAGTGAACATATATCACTCCGCACACTCTGTACTGTGCTTTCCTGTTTGGTAAGAGATGCACAGACTGAAGACAACCTGTGAAGAGAATGCGCTCTGCATACCAGGATGCCTCCAATGGCAGGCTCCTCAGCACTTGGTTCATTATTTATACTTTTATGTCTGCTTCTTCCCTTGCTTCGCTTTTAAACAGAGCACCCCCTCTGGAGGGCTCCCCTCCAACACAGTGAGAAATGACAGAATGATCGAAAGACAGGAAAAAAGTCCTTGAGAGACTTACTAAAGCGAACGTGTCCATAATGACATCTACTGGAACATCACAGTCTTAAATTTGTAGAAATACTCATGGAAGAAAATTACCCAAAATATAAACAAAAGGGATCTTTGAGTTGTAGGGGTGGAAGCATTTTTTTTCTTCCTCTGTTTGAAATATCTTTTAGCATGGTTAAATGCTAAATGAAATAAAGATGTGCTACATTTCTAATGAAACCAAAAAAATTAATAAATAAAATGAGCTTTTTCTAGTAACCCAAAATGTTCTACATGAGTGAGTGAATTTACCAGGCTCTGTATGCCCATTGTCTATAGGCATTACTTATGTGACACTGGCAGAACATAGCATGGGTTAAAGAGGAATCATTTACACTTACAGGCTGAAAATCATTAAACACATAAATGACAGTAATACTCTTACTGGTTTGCAATAGAGGGGAACAAAATACATTTTGATCGGTTTGAATGTTCAGTGATAGTATCTAGTTGGGCAGAGAGAAATGAGCACTCCTCTATATCAAAACTATATGCTTCTTGAATTTGTAAATATAGACTTTGGGATGTTTTACTTTAAATAGAAGTGGTTGTGTTCCTTTGAATGGAATGCTGTAGTTCCTAGATAAGTCACTAAAACTGGGAGACATCAAGAGATATTTCCATGTCGCCCACACACAAACATTTACTGAGGACTTACCATGTGCTAAGAAGGCTGTCCAGCCTGTAGGTGCACTGCTATTCCATGTTTTCCTGGGCTGTAAAGGTGACAGAGCTAACCAGTGGCAGGTCTAAGATAACAGAATCCACGGCCTGGTTGTTAACTACTACGCGGTACTGTTTAGCATCATGAAAGACTGATTCAAAACCAACCTTTTTCCTTAAAACACATAACACACTTTATATCCTTCTTTCATACTCTCTCTGCATTTTCCTTCATGCAATGAACGCATTACCTCTGTTAGACAATTATAAGAAGAGCAAATGCTGGGACTCATCTTTGGGAGGGAGGATGCAAAGTGAAGAGGGTGAACAAGAGAGGACAGGGAGCCCCCGCACTGACTGGCGGCTTCCTTCATCACTGCAGGGACTCAAGTCCACCCCAGACGGACAGGAGCGCAGGGCTTTAACCAGGTGAGTCTAGGGCCAGTAATACTTGAAGGTGACGGAGGTAGTGGCCCTCGTAGTGATAAAGAGAAAGGACACTGATAAATTCCTTTGCTTACAGTCAGGAGAGAAGAGGGGATCCTAGGGCTGTATTTGAGATTATTAAAGTGTAGTTTGTATACATCACTGAAATAACAGGTTTCAAATATCCAGCTCACACCAGCCAATCATCCCAGAGGCCTAAATTCTCCAAATTATAATCTCTCCCCTACTCTCCCCTCCTCCCTCCCTCCTGCTCTCTCTAAAATAAGGGCACTTATGCAACCAGAGACTAACAGATCATGCTGATAAACTTTTTAATTTTTTTAAATATGTTTTTAGTTTGGCTAGTGTGGCTCAGTGGTTGAGTGTCGACCCATGCACCAAGAAGTTGCCGGTTCGATTCCTGGTCAGGGCACATGCCCAGGTTGTGGGCCTAATCCCCAGTGGAAGGCATGCAGGAGGTGGCCAATTGATGTTCTATCATCAATGTTTCTCTCTCTCTCTCCTTCTCCCTTCCTCTCTCTCTCAAATCAATAAAGAAAAAAATATTTTTAAATAGGTTTTTATTGATTTTTTAGAGAGACAGGAAGGGAGAGAGAGATAGAAACATCAATCGGCTGCCTCCTGCACACCCCCTACTGGGGATCGAGCTCACAACTTGGGCATGTGCCCTGACCAGGAATCAAACTGGGACCAGTCAGTCCATGGGAGGATGCTCAATCCATGAGCCACACCAGCTGGGCAATAAATTCTTTTTTAAAATGGCCATAGGATACATTTTTCACACTACTTGAGGCATTTCTAAGGTAACCTGGAGCTGCCTCTATGGTTCTCAGGTTAAGAACTTCTAAAGTAAACAGTGATTATGATTATAAACAAGTATTTAGTGACTACTCCAGATATCAGAAAGAGCTTCTACTGGTGCCACACCATTTTCTTAAAATAATTTTTTTTCCTTTATTGATTTTAGAGAGAGAGGAAGGGAGAGGGAGAGAGAGAGAAACATCAATGAGAGAACATCAATTGGCCACCTCCTGCATGTCCCCCACTGGGAATCGGGTCCACAACCTGGGCATGTATCCTGACCAAGAATCGAACTGGCGACCTCTTGGTGTATGGGTCGATGCTCAACCACTGAGCCACACCGGCCGGATGCCACACCATTTTCAGTAAGAGTAGGGTTGACTGTAACAAAGACCTTGAAAGAACACTTAAATCTTCTAATGGAAACTAGTGAACACACAGAATGCAATTTTATCAACTTCAGTCTCTTTACTGCCCAGAGTGCATCAATTGCCAAAAACTGGCAGAACTGAAAATATTCATGAGAAATGCTAATGAAAAATAATTTTGCATATAAAAAGCCATTTTGACTTTTCAAAAGTGTTTTACATACTATAAACTATAAAATATAAGAACTACTATTAAATAAGGAATGTACTAGAAATGTTCAGGCCCTGGCTGGTTTGGCTCAATGGTAGAGCATTGGCCCACGGACCAAAGAGTCATGGGTTCAGTTCCAGTCAAGGGCACATACCTCAGGTGCAGTTCAGTCTCCGGCCTTGGTTGAGGTCTTGCGGGAGGCAACCAATCGATGTGTCTGTCTCACATAGATCTCCCCACCCCCCATTCTATCTGAAGATAAAAAATGGAAAAAAGTATCCTTGGGTGAGGATTAAAAAAAAAAAAAAGAAATGTTCAGGACCAGAATCAATTTTATTTTTATTACGTTTAGAGTTAGGAGACAGATGAGCACTCTGTTTAAGAAAGAGGCCCAGGGTTAGGGAACAGACTGAAACTAGGGAGTAAAACTTAGAACTAGTAACTGTTTACTTTGTGCAGCAAGAGTGTACATCAATACCTGGTCATCAGGAATTAAAATGTATTTACTTAATATTTCAACTCTGATGGTCATACAGATCCACACAATCAGAAACAAAGAGACTTTTAAAAATAAATCCTTATAGATAAATTCAAATGATCAAAACCGATGTATTTAGCACAGCATCGTGATTAAGAGAAATCACAGGCTTTCAAAGCTGCCCAGACCCGAGGATAAATATTGTTTTCATCTCTAGGTAAAGTTTGTTAACTTCTCAAAGCTTCTGTTTCGTCATCAGTAAAAAGGGAAAGATAACAGGATTAAGTGGGGAAGTGCATAGGAGATACAGTATATCACACATAAAAATTTCAAATTATACTTATTAATAGTAGCTATCATCCTAATATCAATTACACTATTATCTTAGAGTTATCAGGAGATTTTAGTATTCCAAATATTTAAACATAACCAGGAAACAAAAAGTTAAATATTGAGTATTTTCTTCTTATTATTATTTTTTTAATGTTCATTAGCTGATTTTTAACCAGATTTGGTCATCTGAAATAGTCACAGATACCTTTTTCTCTTTATTAGAGCTGCTCAAGATGGATTTTCTAGTTTACCTTGCCCCTCTGTAGAGTAACAGAGCTGAGGAAGATAAAATAATTATCATATATCATATAAATATGTGTGAATGTGTTTTAACAATTTAAATCAACTTCAAAAGCCACTAGGTATTTCAAAAAACTTATAGAGAATGAAAAGGGAGTGGGCTACAGAAATGTCAAAATGTAGAGACCCCACATAAAGTAAGACTTTAAAACCTAAGCTTACAACATTAATTGTTAATGAGTATACACACTACAAGATTAAATCCTTTAAAAGCAATGAGCTGCATAATTTATAACAAAATCTCGTTAATAAAACCCATAAACATGCTATGACCATACCAAAAATAAGCCTAAAATGAAAACTAAAATAGGTTGTTACCTATATTCAAATGTGGCAAATACTTCTAGCTACAATATGTCAGAAAGAAGAAATTGCCACAACTAATGCAAGATAAGGTCAAAAATACCCTTTTTTATTTTATTTATTTTGTAAGACCAAAGGAATACTGAAATATTGAAGGTGTCATTATAAGAGTATTACCCATTCACAAATAAAGAGATATAGAAATGTTGACAACTTTTGACTGAGAAATCTCCTTGTGAAAATTCATCCTAACTGTGCATCAAAAGAATGATGAAGTCATAGGCAGTCAGACAGACAGTCACCACATAATTACTTATAATGTTAATAACCATAAAAAAGTCCTGATATAAAGCAAAAGCTAAATAAATCTGATATATTCCATTAAAATCAACAAATGAATTGAACATGTTCTACACGCCAGGCACATTGCCAATGCATGATAGCTTTGCTCTCTAGTCTCATTGTAACATATCAATTTGATGAAATATAAAACCATTAGGAAGACTGTAAAAGAAAACAGATACATCTTCATGGTAAAATTTAACATACAAAAATATAAAATATGAACTATGATGATTTGAATCATATAAAAAGTGGACGTAGAGTGGAAAGAAATATTATAATCACGAGAAGGATAACTGGTAGTTAATTATAGGGTGTTGGCTAATCCATTATCACCAATTTCAACTTGACAGGGTATTTCTCATGCCATCTGTTATGCATCAAATAATCCTGTTTTTACATTTTTTTTAGTGGACAGGAGATACTTCTGTCAATTCCATCTGTTTGTGGCAGCATGTGCTATAGCACCAGAATGTTAGCATGCTCAGAGAACAGATACAAGCAACTAATGGAAATTCTGAAATTGACAAACCTATGCCTTCTGCAAGAGATGGCCTATGAGGAAAGAGAATTTTAAATGTACTCTTAAAGCCAACAGTAAAAGTTCCAAACCTATGCTTTTTTAAACACTTTATTAAAACAAACATAATTTTCCCAATCAATCTTTTGTACAACCATACACTGAAATGTTTTCATATTCCCTGATTTTTGGCTAACTTGGGCCAAGTGATATGTTTGCTACATGCAATCCAGTTTTCACGCGAAGTTTTATTGGAAGTACTAACACACATTTCACATGTGCAAGATCGATGGACTTTCCTGTCCTTGTTTAACTAGCAACATGATGAATGGTATTATCTGGAATACAATCATTATTTCCTTTCTCTACATCATCTTTTATTGTTCATTTCCTTCTCTTATTTATTCAGTCACTCGACACACATTTACAATGTACTCCCTATATCCTGCGTACTCTTCTGAACACTGAGGGTTAAGTAGTGAATAAAACAGAACCCTGTCCTCATAGAACTTTATAGAGTTGAGAAGATATAAAATTTTAAAAATATATATCATTTCAGCCCTGGCTGTTGTTGCTCGGTGGTTGGAGTATCAGCCTGTGCACTGAAGGGTTTCGGGTTCGATTCCTAGTCAAGTGCAGATCCTTTGGTTGCAGGCCGGGGAGCATGTGGGAGCAAAGAATTGATGTGACTCTCTCACACAGATGTTTCTCCCTCTCTCACCCCCACCTTCCTCTCTCTAAAGATCAATGAAAAACTATACTCGAGTGAGGATTAACAAAAAAAAAAAAAGGTGAATTTGGAGCTGAAAAGCACTAATATATGCATATAAAATTTCAGATCATGATAACCACTGTGAAAAAAAGAATGCAAGTGAGTGGTAAATGACTGACTGGGATGGACGCTTGCTGTTTTGATTCTTCTGAGGAAGTAACACCTGAGCAGAAGCCTGAATAAAATGAGGGAGTGTCAAATTCACCAACCTATGAGGACTATCAACACCCGCAATAACTTAAAAAATATTATAAATCCCTCTTGAGACATATAAACCAGAGAAAGATTTATATTTGTTTCCTTCCTGTGCTGTTATTTCTACAAAGTCTAGTCACAGCCCACAGCTTCTGGACCAACGTACAGTCATGAAGACCGACAGCCTGAGGGCAGCCTCATCCCAAGCACCCAAACGTGAGTGCCCTTCACAGAAGTGCCCTTGGTCTAGAGCTTTGAAATGCCCACGTTCGTAAAAAGACAGCCCCCTTCGCATCTTTGTCAGATCATCTACACTTCATTTATGCCAAATATATTGTAATCACTTGGAGAAAAAAATCCTTCTTAAAGAAAAAATAAGGCAAAAGCCAGAGTGAAAAGCAGGACTAATTATTCTAATAAAGATCTTCCCACAGGTCCCCAAATCCCTAACTACATGACAACAGCATCCATTCTCTATCCCTCCCCCAACCTCACCACTGCCCAAAAATAGTGGTGGGGTTCAGGTAGGTTTTTTTCCCTCATTTTCTTTTTCAGTGTTTTTAAACCTATTTGGGATATTAAAACAGGCAAACCAACAAGAATGTAGTAAGATTTTTTATTTTAAGAAAAATTTCCTCTTCTACATCTCTGCATCTTTTTTTTTAAATCTTGGCCAGTTACAGGTGGCTAGCAGCAAAGAACTCTACCCTGCCATTAACTGAATAGAAGCCTCACTGAAAAGGATCAAGAACTCTGTGTTTCATCAACTTAACATCCCAGCATTAGCACTGGCCAAGCAGACACAGCCAGGCTGCCAAGACAAACAAATGGGGCTTGGCAGGAGGGGGGCCAGTTTCTGGAGACAGCCCTCCAGTCTAAACTTCTTAGGGAGTCGGTATAAACGTGCTTTTATTGAAAAGGTGCTGCTCCGTCTAAAAAGCACAGATTCAGTTCAAACACTGCCACCTTTCACTGGTTATGTTGGCTTAAGGTGTGTGCATCTCAGTGACTGCAAAACCCACGTCACAGCTACCTGCTGCTCCTTTTCTAAGCCCCAAATCAAAACTTTTGGAGACACACTAAACACTGTTTTATCAAAAAGAAAACAAGAGTGAAGGAGGATGCTGGGCCATGGAGCTGTTCCCCGCCTCCGCCCAACCTCATCCACATAGGGGCTTACAGTAGGTGCGTAAGTGGTTGTGGACCCCCTCTGCTCCCCTAGCCTGGTGGACAGGATTTCAGTTTATGGGGGTATCACTCCTTCATGCCTCTTCTAGTTCGCCAGTAAGCAAACAGTACTTAAAGGTTAAGTTTCTTGGACATGGTGGGTCAGGGGGAAGGCTCAATTTTGAAATCTACAAAAATTGAAAATATTCACTTCAAACTATAAATTGGCAGTCACAAAATAGTCACAGGGGTGTAAAGTACAGCGCAGGGGATATAATCAATAATATTCTAAAAACTATGTGTGGTGCCAGACAGGTACCTGAAATATTGGGGGAAATACTTTGTCAAGTATATGACTGTCTAATCACTATGTTGTATACCTGAAACTAATACAAAATAAGACAGGACATAGCCTGTAATTAAAAAATAAAATTTTTCAAAACACTGAAAATATTTTACATAAAATTCTAAATTTTTAAATGTAATGATTTCTTAAACCACCATTCACAAACATTTATTGAACATATACTCTGTGCTGAACTCTGGATAAAGTGCTGGGGATAGAAAAGAGAACTGGGACTCACAATCCTTGGAACTAGCAGTCTAATTCAGTCAAGTAGTTTGGCAACTAATAATAAAAATTACAACATTCTGAAAGTTTGAGTGATTTGGGTTCCCAAGAATGTGCAGAAAGAATCTCTATAAAGTAATGTACCAGAATTCCATAAGCCAGTTTGAAAAGGCAGTCTCATTACTTAATGTTCAAACTGCATAACTTTCATCCTAAAAGTCTGAGGCATTTATTTAAATGATGTGTCACCAACAGTGTTCAAGTATTCACAGCAACAATCGGTCCCCCTCACGAGAGTGGAAGAAGTATTTCATTCATCCATCCTCTCAATATGGGGCTTCTAAGATGTACTAAGCACTTCCTCCTAGACAGTGAGAAGATGATGGTAAATAAAACACAGAAAAAGGCCCCTACCTCAAGACGTTGACAACCCAAGTTGGGAAACAGATTAATAATTAAATAAATGAACATTATTGCTCAGTGACAACTGTGATGATAAAAATTAGCCTGAGTTCCAGGAAGATTTGGGGGGAAGGGGCAAGAATCCAGAGAACTGTTTTAAGAGAGGGTAGTCTGGGGAGGCTTTTCTGCAGAAGCAATGAGCAAAGATCTGAAGGATCAGAAGAAGCCAACCACGTAGAAAGAGGGCTAACAGAGGAAGAAATGAGCTTAGCTGATTCCAAGGAGAACTAGAAGGCCAATGTGGCTGCAACACAGTCAACCAGGGAGGGGTGGCATGACTAGGCGTCAGTCTCAGCCAAGGCCCAGATCGTGGAAGTCCTTGTCAACCATGGAAAGGAGTTTCGATTTAATTCCGATGCTAATGGGAAACTATGGGGGGAAGGGGAGCGGCATGCTATGATTTACTTGTTTTCAAAAGCCAATCTGGCTGCATTTATTCATCCAAATATATGTTGAGCATTTACTGTATTTTAGAACCTAGAGCTACAGGAGTAAATTTCAAGAAGGCAAAATCTTTACTTCACGAAGCTTGGGCATGGGCCAGAAATTTCAGGGGCAATTAACACAAAGCAAACAAAACAATTTTAATATCCCAAGTGATGAAAACTTCTAAAAAGTGAATGAAGAGGGAGAATAATATGATGGAAGGTGCTACTTCAAACGGGCTGGTTGGGGGAAGTCTCTCTGTGTAAGCGACAAGAAGCCTGAGTAGAAAGTGTTCCAGGTAGGCAAACAAGTCAGTGCAAAGGTCCTTCTGGCTGGGGCTGGTGAGGTGGCCTGGGGGGATGAAGAAGGGAAGATTGGAAAGGCAGGTGGCCTGTGGCAGTCATTGCTGCCTTGTGGACCATGGTAGTTTGGATGACCTTAATCACAAGGAAGAGTATGGGATGATTCAGGGCAGAGAAACGACAATCTGACCTACGGTATGAAGAATTGGTCTGACTGCTGGGTGAGAGAAGACAGCAGGGAACAGCACGGATTCAGGAAACTGTTAGGGCATGAGAGATGTGAGTGGCTCAGACCAGAGGACATGGTCAGACTTCAGATATATTCTGAAGACAGAGCCAACAGAATTTGCTGGTGAATAGGACGTGGGGGTGACGGAGAATGAGAGCCTTGAAGGATAATTCTAAAATTTTAATCTTGGATGCAATGTTTTTTCTAGTTAGCTCCTACCTCTCTGGTTGCATCTTCTATGGGTTCTATTTAATCTAACATTATTTTCCCAAGTTCTGTCTTTGCCCATCTTATCTTCTCTGTCTATATACTCTTCATGGACATTTCCATTTATACCCATCACTTCAAGTATAGCTATATGCAATGATTCCCAAAGTAACAGAGTGGGGAAAGGCTGTACTTTAGGGTCAGATGGACCTTGACTCAATGCCAAGTTCCGCCACTGCCAGCTGTGTGATCTTAGGTCAGACCTCGCTGAACGGCTTCCTCACTTGTCAGTTACAGATGGTAATACCTCAAGGGGATACTAAAATAATTAAATATGTTTTGCTAAAAAAAAATTACTCTATCCCTGGCACATGACAAAGTACTCAAACATTATTTTAGGGCTATATTTTATTCTGTATCCAGCTCAAAGCCCCCTCAAAAAAGCTTGCTCCTCTCTTGTATTTTCCATATCATGACCCACGCCTTAAACCTAAGAGTCACCCTCGAGTCCTTCAGCTTCTTCAAGACTAATTTCTAATTGCCACGTTGGCAGATTCAAACTTGTAAAGACCTCTTGATTTCATTCTCGCCTGTTAACCCCATACTTAAGTACCCTGGAATCTGCTGGTCACCATCTCAAGTGTTACTACTACAGTCTTATCTCAGGGCACATCACTTCTCACTGAATCTATTCTAATACCTTCTTATTTCTTCTGAGTGCTGCCTCAGTGAGTCTCCTAAAATGCAACATCAGCCCTGGCCAGTTTGGCTCAGCGGTTAGAGCATCGGCCTGCAGACTGGAGAGTCCCGGGTTCAGTTCCCCCTAAGGGCATGTACCTCGGTTGCGGTTTGTTCCTGGGTTGCATGGGTGGCAACCAGTCGATGTGTCTCTCTCACATCGATGTTTCTCTCTCTCTCTTCTGCCCCCCATCTCCCTCCCACTCTATCTGCAGATAAATGCAAAAAATGTCCTCAGGTGAGGATAAAAAAAAAATTTAATAAAATGCAAGATCATATCACTCATAATTAAAGTTACGAATAGCCCGGCCAGTGTGGCTCAGTGGTTGAGCATTGACCCATGCACCAAGAGGTCACCGGTTAGATTCTCGGTCAGGACACATGCCCAGGTTGTGGGGTAAATCCTAGTGCAGGGCATGTAGGAGGCAGCCAGTCAATACTCTCTTTCATTGATGTTTCTGTCTCTCCCTCTCCCTTCCTCTCTCTCTCTAAAAAAATCAATAAAGAAAAAAAATTAAAAAGTTACGAATAGCTTCCTATCATTAAAATAAGATCCAGACTTGGATACATTAATGTCAGGCCCATTACTCTTCTGCATTATCCCATTTTTACTCTAAGTTCTTACAACTTAAAACAGTCCTACTGTCCTATTCCACCATGACTGTCCCACATTACTTCTCTGCCTAAAATACGTTCCTTCTTCTCAGCTCTCCTAATTATATACCGGCCTCTCCTTTAAGTTCAAGCCTTACCTCCTCTGAAGCATCTTCTCAGAATGTACCCAGGCAAAGTTGGGATCCTTTTGCGTCACCTCATCCCTGCCCTCACCACACCTCATTGTGATTGTCCACTCACATGCAGTGCTGCAGCTACACTGCTACCCTGAAGACAGAATAACTGCAACTCATCTTGCTATCCTCAGCACCTACCACTTCCCAGCAACCCCGCCGTCTGTTACACAGAGGAGACCACGCCGTGTGGCCTGAGTATCAGAGAAATGAAAGTCATGAACTCTGGTCCATTTTGTCCAATGGCTATACCTTTTCAAAATCAGAACCATATAAAGATACATTATTTAATAATGCTTCAACGATTTTCAGAGTATGAAATAAATCTCTTTATGCAGAGCTCATAAGAATTCTATCTAAAAATAGTGAAATGACAAATTATTTTGGATCCTTTCATTTACAAACCCAACAACAACAAAAATACACAATGTACAGAGTAAGAATCTGGTTGGCAAAGTTCCACAATTATCATGATTATGATGCTGATGAAATTTCTACTTTTTTTTCCACAATAATCATCATCCAAAGTTTACAGGAATCTTAAAGGACAAGAAATCAGGACTGCAGAAAAAAATACTTTTCAAATATAAACACCTCAGTGCCAAATATTATGCAATTATTTCACAGTTCACAGTTTTAGTGTGTGTTTTTTATTTTATTTTACTAGCAATCACCCACATGGCAATTATATAAAGGAGAAACTAGATAAATCATTTATTTTAAGGAAATCTCTCCATACCCAGACATATTTAAATGGATCTGGAATAAGAAATAATGACTAACAAGTGTATTATTCAAATACAAAGAGTTGTGTAATACTTTCCTTAAAGGCTTAAATAATGTCTTAGGAAAATCAAGTAATTTCTTTCAGACACCACTACATAAAACAGATCACAACAAAGTTAAATGGATAATGTTAAAGTAATACATGTATTAAAGCAAGCAAATAAATGAACAAACTTGAGACTAGAATTTGAATCTTCCTGTTTTGTTTCACTGTTTATTTTGCCGATTCACATTACATGATCCCCTCCCTCAACTGCCAGTCACTCTTTTATTGCTCATATATAGGGGAGAAAGCAGTCTCATAGGTTTCAATAAGAAGATAGTATAGCATCTTTCTTACCAGGAATAAGCATTAGATAAATGTTAAGAATTTTCCATATACAACTTCCTACAGTACATACAAACAATTATAAATCAAATGACAATCATATAATTTAATCCCTGCTCATCAATTATTATCTACTTAATAAATTAGCACTCTTGCCCCCTCTAGTGGATGAATAAATAAAAAAAATTGTTTGTTTTCCCCAGAAAGGTAAAAGTTAAGCCTGAAGTGTATGGATGTGTTTTCAGAAATATGCTAAGGAGACAGATACAGTAATAATTAACCAGTTAACAATGTAATCCAAGAAGCTCAAGAATACTGATCTAAAGACGCTATGTTAGAATGAAGAGATGGCTGAATTCCAACTCCAACCCATAGGAGTGATATAATCTCAGGCTAGCTGTTTAACACCTGAGTTCCACTTCATCATCTCTAAAATGAGGCTGATAATAGTGACTGCATAGATTTCTCATGAGAACTAAGAGGTACCATAGGGAAGTGCCTTGCACTGTACCTGGCACACATGAGACCATTAATACTATCCTTTCCTCCTTATTGCTATCTCACCACTCACATTTCAGTGGTTCACACACACGAGTCTCTCAGGACTGCCCCTTCCAAGTATTCTCCCAAAGTGCCATAATTTTTGAGATACTCTTCCTCAGGGAAGACTTCAAATTTGTGCACAAGATGAGAAAAACAGAAGTTAGGACAGGCTCATGCTCACTAACATTTTAGTCCAGGCTGATACTGGCTCTCTCGTTGACTTCCTTCTGAATCAGAATTCTTGCCTTTTCAACATGTCCTCTGGTGTATTTGGCCACAGGCAAAATGGCTTGGCCACAGTGACTTGACTTCTCCATCTCTCAGAAACTCTCATTGCCACCTATGTCTCAGGGCTCCATGAGGATTACCAAAACTATTTTTTTTTGAAATTCCTTTAAATTTCAAAGCAAAAAAGAAAATATTTATATAGCCATAAGCATTTTTATAAACTACATCCACTGTCCTACATATCGGTGACTTAGAGCAGCGGTTCTCAAAGTTTGGTCCATGAACCCCTGGGGATTCTTAAAGAGGTTCTACAAGGTCAAACCTGTTCTCATTTTAACATGCAGGCATTCTTGCCTTTTTCACTGTCATGATATCTGCTCTGACGGTACAAAAGCCATGGTGAGTGGCACTTCTGGAAACTTAGCATGAATCTGGGCCGTGGCACCCAACTGTGTGAGGGGTCATGATCTTCTTCACCTCCACATACTTACAGCAATAATCATTTTTATTTATTTAACTTTTTATCCTCACTTGAGGATACTTTTTCATTTATCATCAGATAGAGTGGGAAGGAGGGAGAGAGACAGAGACAGAGACAGAGACAGAGAGAAACATCCATGTGACAGAGCCACATCAACCAGCTGCCTCCTGCATGACCCGACCAGGGCCGGGGATGAACCACAACCGAGGTACATGCCCTGGGCCGGAATTGAACCCGCAATTCTTTTGTCTGCGGGCCGATGCTCTAACTGCTGAGCCAAACTGGCCAGGAAAGTAATAATAATTTTTAAAATGCCAGTTGAACTTAATAATGTACTGATAAGCAGTAACAATGTTATTACATTTTTAGACTTAAGTACATTTTTAATGGTCTGTGACAGAAATGGGACGTGCAAACCATATCACATGTCCTTTGCATACCAAATTATAAAGGATGTCTCAGGAAAGATCACCAACGCAACTGTTTGAGATGTGGGTTGAACTATCCCCACCCCTCCTTTTTTTTCATGGAACACCATTTTACTTGAAATAACAACTAACATAAATTATGGTTATTCAAACGTGGCTATTTGGCAAACATCTTGACAATGAATAAAGTAAGTCTGCCTCTTCAAGGAAAACAACTGACAGGATTTGCTGCTAATGATAAAATTCAAGCTTTCAGGCAAAAATGAGGATTTTAGAATACTTATATCTTCCACTGTGAGCCTGTCAGCCTGCCAACACAAAAACACTCTCTGATTCAATCTATGAATATATTAACACATGTTGATATTGTAATTTCTCATAACTCAGTGAAACAATATTTTCCAAATGACCAATGCAAGAAATTACAAAATCATACATAGCTAAATAAATGAGCCCCTGGAAGTGCATCATGGGTTTTAATGTAACAGAGTACAAAAATATTTATATGGTTTTAGATTCTACATTGCAACTAACCTTTAAAATGCTACCATTTGTAGAGTTTTAGTAGGATTAAAGAATATCCTCAATTAGCTGAAAAGGCTATTAAAATACTCCTTTCTAACCTTGGCTGGTATGGCTCACTAGTTAGAGCATTGGACCTCAGACTGAAGGGTCCCGGGTTTGATTGTCGGTTAAGGGCACATACCTGAGTTGCAGGTTCAATCCTCACCAAAGTTGGGGTCATGCAGGAGGCAACCAATCAATGTGTCTCTCTCACATTAATGTTTCTCTCTCTCTCTCCCCCTTCCTTCCCTTCCACTCTATCTAAAATCAATAGAAAAATATCCTCAGGTGAGGATTTTAAAAAGTTAATTTAATTGTTTTAAAAACTCCTTTTCTTTCTAACTGCATATGTTGAGACCAAATTTTCTTCATAGTCTTCAATTGAAACAACATATGAAAATGCAAAAGCAGATATAAAAACCTTGCAATCTTCTATTAAGCCAGATATTTAAAAGGTTGGCAAAATAAAAACAATTGCCATCCTTCTCTCTAGAATTTAATTTTTGAAAACACATACCACTATTTTTTGTTATTTATGTTAACATATAATAAGTTTACTATTATTTTAAATAAATTAACAAGTCAATTATTAACATTTTCTCAGCTTTAATTTCTAGTGTGGCAAATGTAGATTTATATAGTTTATATAAACAAAATCTCTTTGAAGTTGTCAATAATTTTTCATATATAAGGAAGTTCGAAGGTCAAAAAGCTTGAGAACCACGGCCTTTGAGAACGCAAGTTCCACCCACTGAAAAACGTTATCAGTAGAGATCACTTCTCCCTCAGTTTGAAGCTGGAATGTCAAAAATTAAGCAACACCAAGGAGATACCTGAAATCCCTAAGATTAATATAAGGACTACCTAGAAATGAGAACAGAGTTTCTGAAAGTGACATTATTTCACATCTGGAAATCCTGTTCCAGTAAAAAACAAGATGGGGCTTCACAATGTAAATGACAAGTAGAAGGAGTTATAATGTTTTTGTAAATATTTTGATATTCATACATTCTCATTTCCACAGTGCCTCTTGTTTTTCAAAGCCAAAATGCCATGCCCCCTAAGAGAAATGAAGCCTATAAAAAAAACAAACTACATACTGATCAGTTTTCTTCTGAAAATAAAATGTTATCCTCTGCTACTACAGAATACATGCCCAATACAGAAAGATCCCTGGTGAAATATCTTCTACAACATGCAAAGCAATTCAATGTAGGTTTATACAGTATATTAAGGACACATAAACAGTGCTTTAGAACATAAAAGTTACTCATAAGTTTTTGCTTCCATGTCAAGCAGTTTGTTTTCTTACTGTTTTTGCTGAAATAAGCTAACTAACCTACTAGTTCATGTTATAAATTCCTTTAAAGTGAAGAATCAATAATGCCTTCTTGCCCCTTTCCCTTTATGTATTTGAAAAGAAGTTATTAAAATTGATATCATTCAAGGGAAGAGTATTGCTTCTTTCCTTTTGCAGTAAATCCCTGATGTAAAACAGAAAAAGATACGAGCTGTGACAGCATGCTCTCATGGCAACAATGACTCGATATCCCACTCAGAGGATGGGCAAGATGAAGAGCTGAAGTAATCCTTTATCAGTACCTCATATTGACAGTTATGGAATGATGTAAGTGCCTGCAAAAACTTTTGCTAATGATTTGTTTTGTGTTAAGACACTGGTCAATCAAAGGTGCCTCAAACTTAATTGTAATATTTGATTATCAGGAATATGAGTAAGGGAGAAGATCACCTAAAAATTAGTATAAGGTACAGCAAAACGAACTGTAATTTGCAACAAAGGTAACTTGATACTCCATTTTCAAACTTCTAAAAAAAAAGAAGTGTCAATATTAACAACATGAATGATAACTAACTACGCAGTCTCACTGTTCAATATGTGTATCTTCAGCAATAGATCCCAGAGATCTTGTTAAAATGTAGAGTATGAACTTCCATATCCAGGAATATAGGGTAGACATACTTCTACTCCATCTAGGGATTCTTTCCACTAAGTATAACTGAATACCCTGGACATTACGTATACGAGAAACATAAGACTCTAAATATGGGGAGAAGAGATACTGGTTAGAGACCTCAGGATCCGTGGTGAGGTGCTGGGTTTTCTTTTTGCCTCATATATTCCAGACTCAGAGTGGAAAAAGCTGGCAAAGTCAGTAATAACAGGCACAAAGAAAAAACAAAAGCCCCAACAAAAGACTGTTCTCTTTAGCCAAAGGACCAGGAGAGGGCCAGTCTCAAAAGACAGAAAGCCTTAGACAATAACAGCTCTACTCCAGCCAAACACCACAGGAAAAAAGCTGTGGTCCCACCCTCGCCCACACCAACACAGGCCAAGTGAGGAGCCTAGACTTCCATTCTCTCAGTATTATAATGAGTCACCCCAACACTTCAACTGATATGTGAGAGAAAGCCAAGTGGGAAGCTGGAACTTTCATCCCACAAGTCAGTAAGCAGCCCTTTCCCAGTCCCCTGTGTTATCAGTGGACACTGCATGGGAAGCCAAACTCCTACCCACTACCCAGAAGTAATGAAGCATCCTTCCCTTTTCCCACATGTCCAAACTATACCCTGACTACAAGGTGTCTAAAAACTGACTTCAAATATAAGCAGATTTAAAGTAAAAGAAGGGAGAAAGATTATGTAAATATCAATAAAAGGAAATCAGAAGTAGACAATCCACAAAGAAGACATAGCAATTTTATGGATATGTATCAAATAACAGAGCTGCAAAATATGTTACACAGAAACTGGCAGAATTAAAAGGAGACATAGACAAAATCACAATTATAGTTGGTGTCTTCAACATGCTCTTTGATAGAACAAATAGAAAATCAGAAGGGAGATATAAGAGCTCAACACCACCATCAACCAGCAGGATCCAATTAATATACAACATTCCACTTAAGAACACCAAAATACACATACTTTCAAGAACCCACAGAAAATAGACCAAGATGGAAATATCTTGGTCCATTAAAAAAAAACTCAACAGATTTAAAGTAACTAAAATTAGACTGAGTCTTTGACTACAATGGAATCAAACTAAAAATAATAGAAATACTCCCAAACAACTACTTTAAATAATCCATGAATCACAGAGAAAAATCTCAAGGAAAAAAAGTACACTGAACTGAATGAATATGCAACATATCAAAGTGTGTGGGGCTCATCAAAAAGGGTACAGAGAGAAAATTTTATAGTATAAAATGAATACATTAGAAAAGAGGAAAAGCCTCAAATTAATCATCTAAGCTCCCACCTGATGAACCTAGAAAAGTGACAGCAAAATAAACTCAAAGCCAGTAGAAGGAAAGAAATAATAAAAATAGAAATCAATGAATTGAGAAGAAAAAAATAATAGAGAAAACCACTAAAACCCAGAGCTGCTTCTTTGAAAGCATCGATAAAATTGACAAGTCTAAAAGGGGGGACCATGTGTAATACACTCAACAATGAAGATAAATTTAAAAAGAAAAAAGAAAATTGACAAGCCTCTAGCAAGACTGACCACAACAAAAGACACAAGTTACAAATATCAGGAATGAAACAGGAGATTCATTCAGGACCTCACAGACAGCAAAAGGATAGTAAGGGAATACCATGAACATAAATTTGATAACAGACAAAATAAACTGCTTCCTCAAAAGAGCAAAATACCACAACTTATTCAATATGATGTAGATCATTTTAATAGTCCTATAACTAAGACAATTAAATTAATAACTTTAAAAATCTCCCCACCCCCACAAAAAAGAAATCTACAAGCCAGGATGGTTTCACTGGAGAATTCAACCGAATGACTAAAGAAGACTTAACACTACTTTCACTAACATCTCTTCCAGAAAACAGAAGAGAAAGGAGCATTTAACCAATTCATTTTAAGAAGCTAATATTACCATGATACAAAAACTAGACAAAGACAGTGAAAAGAAAATTAAAACTCTACATCAAGATCTGTTATGAATATTGGTGCAGAAATCCTTAACAAACACTAGCAAATAGCATTCAACAATATAAAGAATTATACAACATGACCTAATGAGGCATACTGTAGGGATATAAGTTTGGTTCATATAGGAAAATCAATCAAGCAATGCAATCAACTACATCAACAGGATAAAAAATAAAAATCACATGATAATATTAATTGATGCAGAAAAATCATGACAAAACTCAACATCCATTTATGAGAAAAATGCTCAGAAAAACAGAAATAGAGGGGAACTTCCTCAACTTCATAAAGAGCATCTTAAAAATCTTATAGATAACATTATACTTAATGGTAAAAGACTCAAAGCTTTCCTCCTAAGAATGGGAACAAGGCAAAAATGTCTGTTCTCACAACTCTATTTAATGTTGTACAAAAGGAAGACATGTAGATTGGAAAGAAATAAATAAAACTAACCCTTATTCCAAATGATATGATACCCCCAAAAAACAAACAACAACCAAAAAACTCATAGAAGTAATAAATAAGTCTAGTAAGGTAGCATGACACAGGGTATGCATGCAAAAATCAATTTTATTTTTATATAAGCAATGAACATGTGAACACTAAATTATAAAACACAATACCATCACAACAACTCAGGAAGAACAATAAAATAATAAGTATACACCTAAAAACACATGTAGAAGTTTTATATGCTGAAAACTACACAATACTAATGAAAGAAACCAAACAAGATCTAAATAAATGGAAAGATATATTGTGATCATGGATTGAAAGTTTAACATAGTAAAGCTGTCAATTTTCTCCAAATTTTTATTCAAGCTTAATAAAATTCCTATCAAAATCCAAGCAAGATTTTTTATAGATATAGATAAGATTATGCTAAAATTTATACAGAAAGGCAAAAGAGCTAAGATTGGTAAGACAATTTTGAAAAAGAATAATAAAGTTAGAATAATTTGTCCAAACAGATTAGCCTAAATATAAACACTAAAACTACATAATTTCTAGGAAACAAAGAATTTTGAGTTTGTCAAGAATTTCTTAAATGGAACACAAAGAACATGAATATATATATAAAAAAATATATCAACAAATTAGACTACAAAATGAAAAACATTTCTTCTTAAGAAAATGAAAATAATAGCTACAGACAAAAGAAAATACAATATTGATATACAAAAATTATAAAGAATTCTTAAATTCAGGTTGACACTCTGTTATGGGTTTTTTTATTTTTTATTTTTTTAGGGGGTGGGGAGTGAAAGGGAGAGAGAAAAAGAGAGAGAAAGAGAGAAATATCGATGTGAGAAACAGTGTGCCCCCTACTGGGGATCCAACCAGCTGGCCAGGAATTGAACCCACGGCCTTTTGCTGTATGGGACAATGATGCTCCATCCAACTGAGCCACACCAGCTAGAGCAAGACAATCTGCTTTTTAAAATCAGCAACAGATTTTCACAGTCACATCACAAAAGAATATATATGAATGACATACACACACACACAGGAAAAAAATCCTCAACATCCCCAGTCATCACAGCAATGAAAATAAACAAAACCTTAATGAGATAACCCTACACGCTCATAACAACAGCTAAAATTAAGAAGACTGACATTACCTAATATTGGCAAGGATATAAAGGAACTGGAGCTCTCTCACCTTGCTATGAGCAATGAAAAATGAAGTCAGTTCATAAAGTAGTTTGATAGTTTATTGTAAAGTTAAACATACACTTGTTAATATAATCTGGCAATTCTACTCCTAAATATTTACATGTTCCTAGCAGCTTTATTTGTAATAGCCCAAAAATTTAAAGAATCCAACTGTCTTTCAACTAGTGAATGGACAATCAAATTTTGGCATATCCATTCAGAGGAATAGTATTCTGCAGTAAAAATACACAATTATGGATACAGCATTAACAACATGAATCTTTAAAGCACTATGGTAACTGAAAGAAGCCACATGCACACACATACAAAATACCTACTGTATGATTTGATGTGCATAAAATTCTGGAAGAGACACAATCACAGTGAAAGAAAGTAGATGAGAGGTTTCTGGAGGTGGAAGAAGGGATTGACTACAAAGGCACATGAGGAGTGAACTCTTCTAGATCATGATTGTGATGATGGCTACAGTCTACACAATTATCAGAATTTATCAAATATGTCACCTAAAGTTGATAATTTTTTTCAACATATTTGAGTTATACCTCAATGAATCGTTAAAAATTCTATAGCTAAACTAAATATTATAGTCATGGTTAGAACCGTATCAGTGTTTCATCTTTAAAAAAATGTTTTAGCTTAATTTGTGTTTATGACAAGTCCTTATTTTCCTTCTTTCATTCCCAGAAGAATAACAATAAATTCAGGAAGCACACACTCCTTTTGTCTCCAAGGCAGGCATACAGCACACTTGGTCTACCCTGGTGTCAGGTGGAGAACAAATCTGTTACAAACAGTGGTTCTCAGAGAGGTTTACACCAACCCTACTATCTATCCTCACTGCAAGGGAATATAATGATTTGAATAAAATATGGGGTTTGGGGGACAAGGAGCACCCAAATCTCATTAAGATAACATTTATTTGCCACATTCCTATTCCAAAATACCCTTGGCTCCTTCTCCTCTTCCGCCATTCAACCTATCCCAATCCAATCCAACTGTTCTCCCTTAAAAACATTAAAATTACTGAAATGTGTGAAAAAGAGAAGCAAAAATAATAATAAACAAATCTTTAAAAACCTAACACTACAGTATAGTGCATGTTCCTAATTTCTCTCCTGTGTGAAATTCTTCAAGTGATAGAAAGTTATTGGCCTTTTTTTTTTTTTTAATGTATATCATTAAATGAACAACTAACTTAATCTTTCAAAACTCAGAAGCCTGCCCATCTACGTCCTACCAGAATATACCCTGAGCAGAGCAGGCTTAAAGCAGAAGAAAAGAAAAGAAGGATGAGTGTGTCTGAATCTCATTAAGGCACATATGGAGTTACATTTGAGTCGCTGCGTCTGCTCTGCATTCCTACACCAAACCAGAGATGAGGCCTGGAAAATGCAATGCCCTTGAATGTCTATGCTCACCTTAGCAGAAATGGGATGCCCCCCGCCCCAGGCTACTCACGGCAAATCTGCACTGCCCACAGGTTTCACACGGGAAAAACCAGGAACTGCCCGAGTGAAGATAGGCAGCCAGCAGGAAGTGTTCGGAGAGCAGTGGTGAGGGCCATTGCTACTTTTGATCACTACAGCCTAGATTAAAGGTGGGTACCTAACAGATAAAGTAACAAGGCAGTCAGTCAGGGGTATAGACCACTCTTGGAACTAGATTTCTAGAACTACAGGCCCTAAAATGTCTCTTCATCTTGGAAAATGTTAGATTACAAATGCCAGTCCCTTTCAATTATTTCTCCCTCTTTTGCTTCCCACGTGACAAACACTTTAAAAGCTGAGCATCTGCCGGAGTTTGGTATGCTCAATGTGTTTTTAAATACTATGTGAAATGTGAAGTTGGATGAAATGGGTTAAGAAGACAAGTGTATGTAGCATGTTATAATTCTGATGACTGCTGCAGCCACCAGGTTTTCATTAAGCCTCAGGCATGTGGGTTTGTAATTATTCTCATGACAACAAACACTAAAACTGGGGAACAAGATCTGTAGTTTGAAGAAATTCAATCTTCCAAAGTTTCTCCACATAGTCCAATATACTTACTGCTCTTGCATATTTTGTTTCCAACCCTGTTATTCCATTTCTTGAACTGCTACAGATGTGTTAATCATAGTGGTTCATTCACAATCAGCTTAAGCTAAAACATTTCATAGTTCAGACTAGAGTTGAATAATCAAGTGGAGATTTCAGACCTCATTTTAAAAAATTGATATCATTAAAAATAGATAACAAGCCCAGCTGGTGTGGCTCAGTGGGTGAGCATCCACCCATGCATCAGGAGGTCGCCAGTTCTATTCCCGGTCAGGACACATGCCCAGGTTGTGGGCCCAATCCCCAGTGGGGGGCATGCAGGAGGCAGCCAGTTAATGTTCTCTCTCATTAGTGTTTCTCTCTGTCTCTCCCTCTTCTTTCTGTTCTCTCTAAAAAAAAAAAATCAATAAAAGAAAAACAATTTTAAAATAGATAACAAATCAAACTTATATGTGTAATACAAAATGTTGGTAAGTTTGCCTATATCAACTTAAAGTTTTATTTTGTGTTCTAATTTAAAAGGTTATTGAGTTTTTAAAAGATCATTGAGAAAATATGTTCAAAATAAAATCATTCAAGGATTATCTTTCTACCAGTTCTCTTCCTAATATTCAATTTTTAAAGTTTCTTTAATTTCCAACCCCTAATTTTCTTCTTCTCTCTCCTGAGATATATTTGCTGATCCTAACCATATTTACCCTCTTAAATATATTCTAAACTTCTAACAGAAATAACAGCCATGTATGTACCTTCATGAAAACAGTGTAGTAAGACACTTATGTATGTTATCTTACTTTAAGCCAGACTGAAAAACCTCAAAGTAAATATTATTCCTACTTTATAAATAAGAAAACTATGACCTACAGAAATCAACTAAACTTGCTCAATGTAACAAAGTTTCTAGCAGAGCCAGACTCTATTCAGTTTTCATTTATTTCAAAAACCTATACCTCTTTTCATCATCATGTAATTTTGATATTCATACACTTTACTTATATCTCTGCTTCGTCCAGGACAGAGAGGCCTTTCTGGCTCCCACTTGCAAACAAAAATTTTTGAACCACAGGTTCTATGTCTATTGCAAAAAAAGACAACTGACAGTCTAGGTCTCCATCAAATCTCTGAGGCAAGAGCCCTCCAACACTAATAAAACCAGGGCTCTGAACACGTTATCTTTTAGAGTGCACCAAGAGGACTGACCATAGTTAGCAAAATCACATTTTCAAATAGGCAGATTTCTAATACCAAAATGTTGAATGAAAAGTAGGAGAAAAAGTATTTCTTCTCCAAAACAGATGGAAGAGTGTAAGATCAAAGAGTGTCAGTTCATAATTTGAGGGAAGATCTAGGCATTCAGTGATCAATGCACTACTTAGAACAGCTGGAATGCCTGCTTGGATGGACTGCTTTGCCCCCGTTCCCTCATGCTCCTCCCTTCTCATCTGTTCTCTCACTCCCTATTCTCCCTCTAGTGTCCTTAGTTTTAAAAGGTGGGACTGAACAACAACAACGAAAAGGATTAAAAAACTCATGAACACGGACAACAGCATAGCGATTGCTGGGGGAGGGGAGACGGAGGAGAGTTTTGGAGGGATAAAAGGTGATGGGCGGAGACTTGACTTGGGTAGGGGAAACATACAGGAGTGTACGATGATGTGTTGTAGAATTGCGCACCTGAAACCAATATAATTTTGTAAACCAGTGTCCCCCAATAAATTCAATAAAAAGGAAAAAATATAAATTAAGTAAATAAATGAATAAATAAATAAAAGGTGGGAGGGCAAAACAGAGCCTTGCAAATAATAAATGCTCGATAAGCTATCAATTGTCTATTAACTGGATTTAATGAAAGCTATGTTCATCCTTACCTGAATTTAGGAACTTATTTTAGAGAAGATCACATCTGTGATCTTTTATTTTTATAATTTTTTTTTATTTTATAAATTTAAATAAATTTTATTTTAAAAATTTTTTATATTTTTTCACCACTTATATCACCACTTTTATTTTATAACTTTTTTTTTAGAAAGATACTGAAAGTTTAAAATATTCTAAAAGTCACAAGAGGAGACGCGAAATGCCTACTCTATGCCAGGTGTTGGTCTAGCCCTTACATTTTTTTTTTAATAAAAGGTATGTCAATGCCCTGGCCAGTTTTGCTCAGAGGTTAGAGCATCGGCCTGCGGTCCAGAGAGACCCGGGTTTGGTTCCCACTAAAGGCACGTACCTTGGTTGCAGTTTGTCCCCGGCCCTGCCTGGTTGGGTCGTGAGGGTGGCAACCACTCGATGTGTCCCTTTCATGTCGATGTCTCTCTCTCTCTCTCTCCCTCTCTCCCACTCTATCTGAACAAAATATCAACCAAAAAAAGGGTATGTCAACCCTTAGAGATCATTATCTTTTTCATAGAAAACATGACTCATTGTAAATATATACATTACTGGCTCAATGTTCAGAGAAATAAACAGAAGACAATTGAGAAAGAAAAGAAGCTAATATGGATTTTTTTTCTCCCTTCAGAAGGAAAAAGGATGCCTGTGCTAAAATAGGTCCTTAAAAATTTACAGCAAGTAATATCACTCCATCAAGAGGATTGATGACCTTCTGAAGAGGTGGCGTGGAGCCAAAAACAACTCACTAGATGAGAGTAAAGGAGAGAGTCACAGAACCAACCAGCAAAGCAAAATTTTAATAGCTACTCCTAAGTGAGACACATGCCCATCTGTGTGTGTCTTCCACAGGCAACACAGACACTCAGTTACATCATTCTCTGACCATCACTTTTGGTTCAAGATTCACTGAGTAAACAAGACTTCTATCAGGCAGTCACTCTTAACAATACCTTTCCCTACATATTCAGTTTTTTATTTTCTCACTTAACTTATATACCAAAGCACACCAAAGCCAGGCTCTCTATGTAGACAAGCACAGAACTTAAACTTGGTATTATTAATTAATACAGTGCTCTATTCTGCTAAAATAGTTTACAAATTCAAATAAGTACCACTATCAATAAGAATTCTGATGCCTTTGTAAAGCTCAATCTGTAAAAACTTTGGCCCTTTCCTTACCTATTTTCTTGGCCACATTCAAAGTAGAAAAAAATATAAATAACTGTCCAAACCTTAAGCACTTTGTGTATGATTCCATACATTTCTAAATATTAGATGCAGAAAACTATACAATAGTTTCTTATGCCTCAAACTGAAAAGGCTTTGTTCACATGATTAAAAGCTTACACCTTACACATTATTATACACATGTGTAGAAAGAATGCAGGTGTGGCCTGGCTGGTTTGGCGCAGAGGTTAGACCATCGGCCTGTGGACCAGAGAGTCCTGGGTTCAGTTCCCACTAAGGGCATATACCTCAGTTGCAGTTTGTCCCCGGTCCCGGTTGGGGATGTGTGGGTGGCAACCACTCGGTGTGTCTCTTTCACATGAATGCTTCTCTCTCTCTCTTCCCTTCTCTCTCCCTCCCGCTGTCTGAAGATAAATGCAAAATTGTCCTCAGGTGAGGATAAAAAGAAAGAATACAGGTGACATTCACTACCTTTTGTTACAAAAGGGGGGGAAAAAAGAGTAATTATTGGTCAAACTGCTTTAAAATCTTTTTTAGAAATACAGTCAAGCCTACAACACATGATTCAATAATGATTCCAAAACAAATTCCTAAAAAGAGCATCCAATCACACCTACTTGTTTCAGTTCAATTATTTCTTAAATGTCTGCAACAACAACAACAAAAAATCCACAATAACCCCATATAACCGTTAAATCATTAGATGTGGTGTCAACTGAGACCTTAAGAACACTACGATTTGAGGAAAGGACTTTTTCATGAAATATATATTTCAACATGGTAAAAAAAAAAAAGATGGAAGCACAAACCAGATTTACTAAACAGCAAATATTTTGCATGGAGACAAATCAGCACATTGTTTCCATACAGCACTCTCTCCTTCCTACTTTTCCTGTGTAAGCAATCTCGTTCACCTCCAAACACACTATGCACCTACTATGTGCCACTCATTATACTAAGTGATTTTTTTTTCACGTCTTTCATTTAATCGTTTGAACTGAGTTATAATTTTGTAAAGAGAAGTTCATTAGATTTTTCAAAGATCCAGTTGTCTCTCCTACAAACATGGCATTTAAAAAAGAGGCATATTTAATCTTACACAGGAAATTTTCAACCTCCAGTCATGGCAGAATGAGCTAATAAAATCTGGAATGATAAAGCAGTCATCAAAGCAGTAGCTTTTGTGTGGTTTTCTAGCCATATTTCTGAATGTAATAAACCAAATGTTCTTACTTGGGACTTTATCTTGCTGAAAGCAGCATTGTTCACGCAAGTGTTCATTTTGGAAATGTTTTATCAGTGTAAAATAACTCCATCGTGTGGATTGTCATGACGGTGGCATTCAGATCTCACTTCTCTTCAAGCTCATAAAGATGGCCAGCATCTGCCTAAACCTTCCAGCCTTCACAATCTGTAGCATGCTTGTTTCCTGTTGGATAATGATCCTCATGAGCAACCCTCTACAGTGTACATACGAAAAGTGTCTGCCATTCCACTATCACCACTGTGACCGCCACCATCGAGCTTAGCTGTTCAGCCCACCCTGACGAACATGGCTGAGTGTCAGAGAGCTGGTTTTCCTGTGGGCGAAACACGAGACCTAGTCACTTTTAATTCCAGTGAACTTTCTAAGAGGGCAACTATTAAACAGTGAGAAAGAGTCTTTAAAACTGAGCTAGGGGAGCATGGTGGCCAAGGGCCTCCCCACTTTAAGTGAGCTTCGGTCCTTTTGTACACTCTTCTCACATTTTGTTTGTGAAAGGGATAGAGTCTCCCCTCCCACCCTAACCCATTACTTTGCACAGAAACAATTTCTAATACCCAGCATTTCTTCCTGGTGTCAGTCAAAGCACACTCAGTTTACCTAAAAAGGAGTTATTAAATATTAAATGTGTGGCCTGGCTGGTGTGGCTCAGTGGTTGAGCATCAACCCATGCTCCGAGAAGTCACTGGTTCAATTCCCAATCAGAGCACATGCCCAGGTTGTGGGCCTGATCCCCAGTATGGGGCATGCAGGAGGCAGCCAATCGATGTTCTCTCTCATCAATGTTTCTCTCTCTCTCTCCCCCTCCCTTCCTCTCTCTCTAAAATCAATAAAGAAAAAAAAATGTTTTTAATGTTAAATGTGTGAAGCGAATAACTGAAGTGTTCTTCCTTTACATAATTCACGGATTTAAAATGGAAGAAGGCAAAGCTATTAGAAATGTTTCATCATAAGGGCAAATGTAAATTAATTTTATCCTATCACTTAAGGCCATATAAACTTCTACTCTGGAAATAGGTGTATAGATATGACCATAACATCAGATTATGTTTTATATTATGACTAAAAATGTAGAGTAGGCAAGGTCTCAGCATGCAACAGCATTCGTACTTCATTTTCTAGTTTAATAGGTCACATTTCTGTTCTATAGACCCTATAAACATACTCTTTTGGAAAACACTTTCCTGTCTATCTCTTACATTTTTATGAAAATAATATAACTGAAGATACAGCAATGAGAATCTTTCACTTACTATGCATAATTTAATATTATATTAAATATTAAAATATTTCATCAGGAAATAGATCACAAAAGTATAAACCTAGAAGAATATAATAAAATATCAGCTGAATTTTTTAGAGAAAAGTGGATGAATTTTTATACTCTTTTTTTTTTTTTTATCCTCACCCAAGGATGTTTTTCCATTTTTTGTACAGATAGAGTGGGAGGGAGAGAGAGGAAGGGAGATAGAGGGAGAAACATCGACGTGAAGGGACACATCGAGTGGCTGCCACCCTCACGACCAACCAGGACCGGGGACAAACTGCAACCGAAGCACGTGCCCTTAGCGGGAACCGAACCCGGGTCTCTCCGGACCGCAGGCCGACACTCTAACCGCTGAGCCAAACTGGCCAGGGCTATACTCTTAAATATATTACATCATAGGACTTATAAATATTCAAAGGGTCTGCAAGGAGTATAATATATAACAAACTCTCCTCCAACAAAACTTCAACTTTTCTTGTTATAGGTTAATAATCATTACCAGAAAAATGTCTGTTTACATTAAAATTCACCAGCTGATCTTAATATTATTCAGACGTTTGTCTAAATAATTTGAACAAGAAAAACATTTAATGCTGAATTCACATCACTAAAGACAAGCTATTATTTGTGCTTTGAGGACCTTTTTTCAGCTAATTGTTTTTTTATAAAACTACTAGATTTGGCCCGGCTGGTGTGGCTCAGTGGTTGAGTGTCGACCCATATACCAAGAGGTCGCCGGTTCGATTCCCAGTCAGGGCACATGCCCAGGTTGTGGGCCTAATCCCCAGTGGGGGTTATGCAGGAGGCAGTCAATCGATGTTCTCTCTCATCATTATTTCTCTCTCTCTCTCCTTCTCCCTCTCTCTCTCTAAAAGTCAATGAAGAAAAAAAAAAATCAATAAAAAAATTTAAAAAAAAACAAACTACTAGATTTGCTTATCCTGCTTAAGACTTTCAAAAGCTGTGGTGATTTGTCAAATGCAGTGTCAGCTGTGTGGCCCTCAGGTTCCAGCGTATTATTCACACATGTGGATGCTTCTGCCGAAGCAAAACTAAAAGGAGTAGTACGTAACCAATTTTTTTCATTTTACATGTAGTCAAATATGTCCTTTGTATAATAGAGCTGACCAGTATATTCCAAACCTGACAATATTAATAATTTCACTCAAAAGTAAACACTCTGTTTCTGTTTGCTGTGTTCCATCCTGGTCTAACTACTCTAACAACCTTTGTTTTCAGGAAAAAAAATGTACATGCATGAGATACAACTTTCAAAGGAATGAAGGATGAAACTCCCGTCTTGATGCACGTATTACACTATACTTACCAGAGAACACTGACTTGTCCCAAACACACAAACAAGGGAAACCGAACCTTCTAACCTCACCCTGAAACACTGTCATATACACACACAAAAAGTGTTAGTAATATGAGATGCATCTAGAACTAAAATGTCAGTTGAGAATGTAGATTTCACTCACAAACTGTTCTTTCTCATTAACTTTCTAATATTTTTAGTAATAACTATTCTCAACCATGTTAGTTGGGTAAGATCAGTAAATAATCTGAATGATCAATGTTAAAACAGTCCAAACAAAACCCCTGAACTAACTATATATAATATTTACTTCTTTGACACTATTCCGAAGCCGATACATTCTGCAGAGCAGGGTTTTCTGGAGTGTGGTCCACAGAGCACTTGCATCATAATCATCTGGGATATTAGGTAAAACTGGAATCCTCACCCCCACCAGACCAAACAAATCCAAATCTCTGGAAGTCAACCCAGATATCTGTATTTTTAGCAACTGCCCCAGGTGAGACTCTTACCAGATGAAGTTTGAGAACCACAGATCTGGAACCTGAAAGGTCTACATAAATGACTTCAGAAGATATTTTTGTATCCTTTTGTCTAGAGTATATGCACCACCGTGACAAACTTTTTCCCATTATAAAAATGAGAATCTACCTAAAACAACTATTCACAATGTAAGTGGCAAGCTCTAGACTTTTGTTGACAGTACTGTACATGTTTTTAATTGTAGCAAATCAAGTTCTGAACCAGAAGCCAAGCAGTCCACCAGAAGGGAAAGCTTATTTCAGCAGGAGAGTCTCCTCCGACTGGCAGATAAGAATATTCATATAAGTCAATGCAAATTCTACTCAAAACAAAATGATGTGGAAACATCTTTTTTTTTTTTTTTGGTACATGCCCCTAGCGGAAACCAAACCCAGGACTCTCTAGTCCACAGACCAACGCTCCAACTGCTGAGCCAAACCGGCCAGGGCTATGGAAACATCTTTGCCTAAAAAATCAAACAGCCGTGGCCAGTTTGGCTCAGCAGTTGGAGCGTTGGCCGTGGACCAAAGGGGCACAGGTTCGAGTCCAGTCAAGGGCACGTATCTCGGTTGCGGTTCAGTCCTCGGCCTTGGCCGGGGTCCTGCAGCAACCAATTGATCTCTTTCTCTTTCTCTCTCTCCCCCCGCCCCTCACTCTGTCTGAAGATTAGTGGAAAAAATATCCTCAGGTAAGGATTTAAAAAAAAAGAAAACCTGCCTGCATTATCAACCCCAAAATGACTCCATATTAAGCTGACCTCAGCATTTTTCACGCATTACACTCTGTAATAATGCGCCTTTGCGGGCCTCTTGTATTTCTTGAAATTTTCTCTTTGAGGGAAGAAAGGCAGCCTGTATGAGTGAGTGAGTGTGTCACTCAGTATGTCAACCACAAGAGTAGTGAGTGAAGGGGAAAAGGGCAGAGATCATCCAAAAGCAGTGTATAAAATATGTATGTGTGGGGATGTCTGTCTGCATATCTAAGTGCATATAAATCTAGATTTAGTTTCAGAGACCACTCAAGTCCATTTATTTTACCCTTTTTTAAAGAAGTACAAGGCACCATAAGTGTCCACAGCAGGCCTCTTGTGTTGGCCTGTCCAGCACCTTCTTGTGTTACCCACACCTCACTCGTCTTTAGGAGAGCAACCCCTCCGCAGTCCACGTGGTTTGATCACCATGCCATCTTTCAAAGGGTGACCCAAGCCAAGATGACCTAATTGGAATCTCACTCCTGGGAATTCGGATCTAGAGAAAGACAGTGATGGTTGGAACCTGGCCATTCCAATCTCCCAGAAAACAGATTTTGACAGAGTTCTTGCTGTCCTGTTTCCTGCCCTCTTGAAGCTTGGCTGTTTAGCTTTTCCTTCAATTTCTGTGAGTCAACTAAAATGCTTCAAGTATATTCTGTTTTTCCTCATGCTGGCCAATACTATGTCTCCTGACAACTAAAACACCCAACTGGTAAGGATGGGATATGCTGAGAACACACCTTGTTTTGGTCCATTATTTATAGGGCACTGTTTCTCAATAAGCATTTAAACTGCTTTAAAAATCCTACCACTTCATCCATAAAATCCTTTTATATTGATGGAAAGTCAAGAGCCACTTCTGCGTTCATCCTACTAGCCTAACATGAAATCCTCCATAGGCACCTAGCCTGTTTTCTCTCTAAGGACTTGATATCTCTTACTAATGTCCAATACAGAGTAAAGTGCACCTCTGTCTCTTTTGACTTGCATGTTAAATACTTTATTGCCCATCTACATGGGTAATAAATAAATGTCCTTGCATTTATGGCTATTCACAACAAGCATATTTAGCTTAGAGTGTACACAAGTAACAAACAATATCATGGAAATGCACGATATCACTCACCATGCATTATCATCATCATCATCATTATCGTCATAATCCCAGTTCAAAAAGTACATCCATGACTGCAATAAATAAGCACATGTACATTATAAAATATGCATAAGTCAAATCTATAAAGTGAAATATGCAAGTCCCCCTACAGACATATTACCAATCACCCTCCAAATATCCTCTCTACCACTCCAACTACAATTCTGGGGAGTCAGCTTTTAATCTGTACCTCAGCGATGACTCATTTATAGTAATGGTTCTGAAGATGCTTATAAACAAACTGAATGGGAGGATTAAAGCAAATTAGTAGTTAAAAATCTGCCAAAAATAACTCTTGGACTGCAAAACTAACTTATTTTTACTTTACTTTTCTAATCTATATTTCAAGGTAACTGTAGAAAACAGAGTATGATCATATTTAACATGGGGAAGATGAGTCTAAGGGGATTTATATGATTTTTGATCCGAGAAACAAGAATTAGAAGTATTTTATATTTTAAGAGAGAAACTTTGAAATATTATCTAGCTGATTCAACCATGAACAAATATAATTTCATGATACCAATACCTGAGTAGATTCTACACTTAGTAGATTCTATAAGAATTTCTTCTTAGGAATACGATTTTGGCATAATTTTAGTTTACAAGACCACTTCAAACAAAAAGGATTGTGCAATATAATTATTCTACTGATTTAAACTTGACCCTAAAGTTTAAATCCTTTTGTTTCTATAAACTTTCTACTCTTGTGTTTACTTTCCTTTGGTCAGCTACTTCTTTCTATCTCTTCCTCTGGCTCCTATTCTTCTTGCTCCCTAAATGCAAATATCCTCTGCATATGTTGGGGGAAAAGGGTACTTGGGGAATCTCTGTACCTTCTGTTCAAATTTGCTGTGAACCTAAAATTGCATAAATAAGTAAATAGAATTTTTAAAATACGTATGGCCCAGCCGGTGTGGCTCAGTGGATTGAGCATTGTCTCACAGACTGAGAAGTCCCAGTTCAATTCCTGGTCAGGGCACACGCCCTGGTTGTGGGCTCCATTCCCAGTAGGGGGCGTGCAGGAGGTAGCCGATGGATGTTTCTCTCTTATTGATGTTTCTATCTCTCTCTCTAAACTAAAAAAAAAAAAAAAAAAATCATTTAAAATAAATAAATACGTATGCCCCAAAGCTCTATACTTCAGCTTTCCCATCTGGACATCCTCAACTCTATCTACAGTCCCAGCTTCAGTCACCTCCCTTATGCCCACATCCTCCAAATTTTTCTCCCTGGCCATGTATCACTCCAGAGTTCCCACAACTCCTGGCTGTCTGTTAAACACTTCTATCTACACATCCTGTTGGCAGCTCACATTCAATGTGTCTTTGAGAAAACTTATCAAATGTTTTCTGTTCTTCTGTTTCCCATATTTCCTAGTCATCCCCAAACTTTCAGCTCAGTGATGCTCATCTTGGATGCCCCTACACATACTCTCTGCTTCCCTCTCCTTCCACACCAGTTGCCAAGTTGTAGGAATCCCACTCAATAATGTTATGTAATCTTGCCCTTTTCACCAGGTCTACAGCTACTTCTCTAGCTCCGAATCATTCCTATTACTGTGTTGTATTGCATTGCATTGTGGCATTGTAGCTACTGCAGGAGCCTCCAAACAGATCCACCACTTCCCCTCCACTTCTATTTCCCTCCTCACCATGTAACCTATGTACTGAACCTTCTCGAGTACAGTGCCAATCAGGACACTCCTGTCTGTATTGCCTCTCAAGCTCTTTAGGTGTTCTATGATGAAGACAACCAAGGTTTTCACTCTCCTTCCTTCCCCATACTTGTCACGTCCATGTCTTACTTCTATATTTTCCTCCATACAGACTGGCAGTCTTTCTCTTTCTGATTTCTTTATGCTTAAATATCAAATATTCTTTAAGACTTGCCTCTCCAAAATCTTCCTTGGGCCCTAGGATCGGAGTAATCATTCTTATTCTGTCCTCTGAATTCCTGCCCCTTCCTCCTTCCCTCCATACTTACTTATTTTCTCTTCCTCTCTCTCTCTCTCTCTCTCTCTCTCTCTCTCTCCCCCCCTCCCTCCTTCCCTCCCTCCCTCCCTCCCATTTTCATTGGTATAACAGCCATTTCTATAACCCCTATATTGTCCAGACTTTACCCACCTAAGGGCACAGATGGGTCTAACTTAAATGTCACCAACTCATGGACCTGCTGATATAGGATTCCTAGGCCCATATAAATTCCTAGGAAACTCCAAGGCGTGTTTCCCATATACTCCTGAACAAGTGCCTCTTACTCTAGTTTTTATTTAGATGCCCTCCTATATTTCCACGAGGCTTAGACATAAATCTATTGAGAGCTAGAGCAATAGAAAAATACAAAGAGCCCTGGCCAGGTGGCTCAGTTGGTTAGAGTATCCTCCCATACACCAAAGTTGTAGGTTTGATCCCTAGTCTGGGCATGTACGGGAGGCAACTGATCAATGTTTCTCTCTCATATCGATGCTTCTCTCTCTCTCTCTCTCTCTCTCTCTCTCTCTCTCTCTCTCTTTCTCCCCCTCCCCACCTCCTTCCCTTCCTCCCTCCCTCTCTAAACGTCAATAAAAATATATCCTTGGGTGAAGATTAAAAAAAAAAAGAAAAATACAAAGAGTGTTCACTGCGGCAGCACATATACTAGAAACCTGAACAGACACAGAGGTTAGCATGGCCCCTTCTGCAAGGATGACCCACAAATCTGTAAAGTATTCCACATTGAAAATAAAAATACGAACAACTATCCCATGGTCAGAGCTGCTCTGTCCCTCAGTACCCAAGACCAAGTCAACCTTAGAAGAGCTGAATTCTTCCTCCCTGGGGCAAGCTCTCTCTCAGGGAGCCCATCAGATTTTCACGCAATCGGCTTCTGAGCTTACCAGTCGGTCTTTCTGCCGGGCCTCACACATTATCTATCCTCCGCCCAGATTCAAACCGTAGTCAATGTGGCTCCTTCCTCTGCTGCAAACTCTCAAACACCCATGTTTAAATAGTCTATATCCTCACCAAAACATTGAACAGTTTCTTACAACCATCCCTTAATAGTAAAAATAAGTTAAAATAAACAAAGAGTCCAAATTAATGGTTATTTAACAACATTTCAAAATTAACCCAAATATTTATAATCTTTATGTCTGATAATGCAGACCCTAACTGTTTAAGCCGGGGTCTATGCAGCTATCAACCTCTCTTCTCTATTTTTCCAGTACTCACACTCCCTTAAAATACCAGGTGTCTTCTGAAATCATTTTCAAAAAGAGCTTGGCACCTAGTTCACAAGCTTGTTATTAGGATTAAATAACACAGTGCACAGAAAATACTTAGAACAGTCTCTGGCTTATAATCAGTACTCAACAAATGTTAGTTTATATCCTTCTTGTTGTGAAAGCTAGTTTTACTTATAATTGCTCCAAAATAAATCCTACAAAGGAATAGCCTCAAAAGTAACTAGTTCTTAAATTATACATAAAAGTCTCCCAAATACTGCACCTTGCTTACAGTTTATGTCAAATTCCTTTGTCAATTATCTCTTCTATGTAAATTGAAGTTATTCGTAGCTTTTAATTATCTGCCTCCATTACTCTAATAGTCGTTATCAGAAAAATCAAGCTATACTAACCACATAAAAAATGAATGTTTTCAGTAAGTAAACAAAATGATTTCCTAAAGTTTCCAGGTCATTAACTGCAGCACTGCTCTACCTAGCTATGTTAAATAAGGTGAGACTCTCTAGATCTCTGTTTGAGATGGCCCTAACACTTCCCACCAACACACAGAGCTTTAAATGTCCCTTTCACCAAACAGAGAAGGAAAACTCAAGAAATTCAAGTAGAAACATGGGAGATTCTACAGAAACAAAGCTTAAGTGAGATGGCAGGTTAAATTGCTGGAACCGATACAATGAAAGACCTCGTGGGAAGGACATTTCACAATCACAGAGGAAATGGTACATCCTTTCTCCTACACACAAATCCGTGATTGGAAAAAAAGACTGAAAACCTCTCCTCCCACCACTGACCCTCTAAGTAGGTGTGGCGGGCCAGACTCCATCCTCGGTAGTCACTACGGATGCTGATCTTTTTAACACCTGGTCCAGTTTGCAGAGTCACTAAATAAAACTGAACCTGGTTTGTTTCTCTTGATTCGACTTACATTGTACTCCCATGAAATGTCCTTTCTCTCTGAACAGCTAAGGCAGCACCCCCTACACAGTGCTGGTTATAACTCTCACAAGCTGCTGGGCATGTTGAAGATACTTCCACAGAACACAGACGGTGAGCTGAGACTCAGAGGCCAGACCAGTAAGAGAATCAAAGTCACCTACAGTCTATGATTCATGTATCAGGTACCATGTAAGAAAAGGGTGATTCTCTGAAATTAGACCATTCTCATTACTCACTTTAGAATAAATACAGGCTGACCATACTTATCAAATTGAACATGTAAGTCTCCCACACACAGGTTCTATTCTATTCCATCATCGTACATGTAACAGCTTGTTTAAAAACACGTGGAGATGCAAATCAGACCAAACAAAAAAAGAAATTTCATTTCTGACCATGTTAAAAATATCAGAACATCTTTAAAAGGTTAAAACCATTATAAAAGTTAAACATTAACTTCAAAGTTAAAAAAATTTTTTTAAAGAACCAACTAAGGCTGAGGGAATACCAAAGTGAGCTAGTTTCCTAATTCTAACAATTGTTTAACAGAATTGTTTTAAATCTTTAAAATATAAAAATCTCAACTATCACCCCACCAGATAGAAACTAATATATTCTTACTTTATTTTCAGACAGGGCTGTTCTTCTATGAATGAGAGAAGATAATGATACCTGAATTTAATCACCTAGTTTTTGATTTCATAGTTTTGGGCATTACCCAGTAATCTTTCATATTACAAGTAGTAAAAACTTGACTACATAAAGGTTCAATAAGAAAAAGAAAACATAGGCAGAGTGTACATTCAATCTACATTCGAGGTATGCATTAAAGGAAGAAAAAATTTTCTATTTCCAATACACTTTGAGGCAATTTCTTTACAACTTCATGCATATAACATAGGCTCAGAGTAATAATTCCTTTTTTCCCCTGAAGCACAGTTTTTAGACTTCTCATCTGATTACACAATTAACATTAAGAACAAAAACAAAAAACCTGAGAACTATGTTGTCCTACATATTTTACAAGCATTTTTGTTTTCTAGTACAGTGAAAACAAACCAAACAGTAAAATTAATATAAAAGACAGCATTATCAAACTTGTGTAATGTAATATCTGAAGATATTCTACACATTATATTAAATTTTAATTAATTTTCAATAGGAAGAATCTATATTGAATACTTTAAAACAGTTTTTTAAATAATTGCACAACTCACCCCTATTGCCTGTTTAAAAAATTAGTGAAAATATCAATATGCAACCCACTCAAAAGTGACTCACTTTGACATTGAATTATTTCCATGCATAATTCGAACATCATCTTTTAACATATAACCAGATTAAAATTAGATCCTATTAAAAAACAAAAATGACATGAAAATGTGACTTGTGAATGCAAAGACTGAATTGTCTATGAAGTACAGTACATTGGTCAAGATTTGATTTATATAAGAAGGGCCTACAATTGTAACTTGAATTTTGCCCTATTGAGGATAAAATAATTTGTCTTTGAAGGTTTGATGTGTCTTGTTTTTTATTGTCAGGACTACAATGAATAACCTAATGTATTTTCTTTTAAGCTTTCACTGCCAAAATCTTTAGAGCAATCTTTATTTCCCAAGTGTTTAATCTTGTTCAGTTCATATACTTGAAAATATTCCTTTTAGTTTCCTTCACATGGTCTTTGTTCTAATCTGCTCTTAAATGACTTACTGACACTGTCCTAACTTGAGATCTTCTCAAGTCCTTTCAAAAGTAAGTAAAAGGGAGAAAGTTCAAGACAGAGAGAGAGAGAGAGAAGGATGAAGAATAGGAAGGATGAAAGGTATGCAGGTACCTATGCACACTTGATCCACGGAATAGTCAGATCTGCTGTTCTGTTTGTGAAAACAACACTAGACTCTTTCTAAACACGTCCATGTTGACAACATTCTATGGTCTTTAAAGTGGAGGCAATGACAATGCTGTATGTGTAATAAACTAAAACACTGAGCATATCTAAAAAGAATAATAATTATCATTATTGAATATTTATTATGTGCCAGGACCTATACCAAGTGCTTACATGGATTATTTATTGCTCACAATAATCAATAAAACAGGTCTTATTATTAAATTATTGTTTATTATCACCATTTTAGTAATGAAAAAGGAGACTTGGACAGGTTTCATGCCTCGTATGTGCTGAATGTAGGATGCACACTGCCAGCTCCACTCTGTGTTCCTAACCAGTAGGCCCTCTTACTGCTATTAAATAAAATGTGTGTTGTTAGTCTGATACATATTTTCTGAAGGACATAACTGACTTAGGAGAACTTATGCTTCATAAGAAGTAGGCAGAGGGCAGCCAGCTGAAATAGATAATAATTTTATATTGCCAAACCAAGCATTTGAATAAGCTGAGGAGAAAGAAAAAAACTGAATCGGACAGAATAGGAAGCTATCCTAAGATCTCTCAGAAGGACTCTGGATTCAGAATCAGGTGTTATACAGGAAAAATGCTGGTTACAGGGTTGTGAACCCTGGTTTCCAGTTCTTTCTCTGATAATTAGAAAGTGAGACATGGATTTCCTCACTTGATTTCTTGGTCATTTGTTTCCTCGTCCATAAAGCGATGGAGATGATTCTACCATAGCCAAGGACCCTGTGCTCTAGGACTAAAACCCTGGGCGGACATGAGACCCTTCCATTCCCTTGCTAGGTGTGCTCACAATTCCGGGGTGGTCTACACTGGGAAGGGCCTCTGCTCCATTTTATTGAGAGTCAAAACAGATGGTCTTAGGACCCCACTCCTATTCAGTCAGAGTAAATGCTTCTCCTTAGAGAGATCCCACTTCATTGAGGAGAACTATTCCATGCTAGACAAGTCCTGGATAAGCACACAACTCAGTAAAGGACCCAGAAGTCAGCAGTGACCAGATATTCCATCCACTAAGAAGTGCTTCACCACCCCGATATAACCTAGAAAAAGTCTGCCCTCAAATTCCTCCCTGAAAGTCCATCGATTAGGAGAGGGGCATCTGAAGTTAAAAAATAAAGCAAATACTGTGGCAATGAGGGCAGCTCAGACACAAAACTAGCTACGTCCCTGCTTTAAGTGTGGAATCCTTCATCACCTTGATAGAAATGACACTTAAGGGGACTGACAGAAATAAAGCTGCTCATTTTCTTTTGGCCTCACCCTCTTAAGAAAAAGAAATGGGCAAAGTCAAGATCAAACTTAAGTAGAACTGAACGGTGAAGAATGGGAAATGTATGGTTTTTTTCTTTTGTTCATCTCCTTACTGGTGGCCTATTTTCCCAGGCATTGCCTGATTCTTCCTGACCTATGCTTCGTGTTGAGTCCACCTCACCTCTCCTTTCTCCCACCCCGACCGTCCTTCAAGGAGCAAGTCTGCTCAATTGCTAATGTGATTTGACCTAAGCTAAAATGTTAACCAGAGGGTATGATATTTGCATTTTCTAATAGTGGGAATTCCAGGCAAAATGACTATCAGCTGAAGTGGGATGGGCTTTATGATCTCCTTAAATCATCCCCACGTACCTGTGGATAGCACAAACCAAATTCTTCTCTGAGAGCAACCCAGGGGTGCGTGGGCGGGGGGCAGTGAGGTATCACAAAAGAATTTAAGAGGCTGGGATTAGCCAGCACCAGCCTTTTAGGGCTTCACCCCAAGCAGGAAATTGCTGCACTGCTCCATGGCTTCCCTGCATTGGTGCCCAGGCAGCTGGCCAAATCGCTAACCCCTTCCTTGGCCTCGCTCAGACGGCATCGTGGCATGGTCCGTGCAACCCAGCCCCACAGTAACCCTGGCTGGCTTGACAGCAGTTGGCAGAGACAGTCCAGGGTGAGCTATTTAAAGCTATAAGCAGCTCCTGCGGATGGAGATGAGCTGCTTTAGCTGCAGATCATAAGGCCAGACGCAAAAGATTTTTCACTTGCCGTAATGAAATTCACTCGCCTGCTGCAATTCGGTACCCAAATTTGATTTAAAAAAAAAAAAAAAAACAGCTGAGTTCCACTTATTAATTACTGGTATTCGCCTATCTGTCCTATCCAGCACATTTTTCATAGTTATATTGCTTGGTTTCAAACAATTCAATCTTCAGCCTCAAAATATACTAATTAACAGATACAATATATATACACACACCTAAATACCCACATGGACTATTTTATATAAACATACACACATCCACCTTTGTATGCATAGGTATATAGATAGGGAATGCATATACAGATAGAGACCCATATATGTGTCTATGCTTGAATTCAAGCTGCCCCAGCCACCGGCAGTATCAGGACTGCCCTCTGGGAACCAGAACTACACAGCAGCGGGACACCGATTCTGGATGCAGCTTTCGAGTCTGGTGTGAGCCACAGGACAAGACACGGGCTCCTCTGGATTTCTAATCCACAAATGGGAACTGTTGGAAGGATTAAGATAATTCCCTTAAAGGACAGATCGGTGCCTCACACATACTGGTCGGTGCTCATAAAAGTTTAACTAGTATTACTATTATGATTAAACATCTTTGGTCACTCAGGGGGACCACAGTGACAGATTCATCCATTCATCGTCTGGAAGTTAAATTGTACCTCCACCAATCCTAATCATGTGACCCTGTGATGTCCTTGTCTTAATTCATAAAACATGCTCAATAAGAACCTTACCTAGGGAACTCCTATTCATCCTTAAAACGTCCCCTCGCCCTGGCCAGTTTGGTTCAGTGGTTGAGCGTCGGCCTGCGGACCAGAGAGTCCCAGGTTCGGTTCCCACTAGGGGCACGTACCACAAAAAAATTAATTAATTAATTAATTAATTTAAAAAGTCCCCTCAACTACCATTTCCTCAGGGAACCTTCCCTGATTCCTAGCCTAGGTCAGATGACATTGTTATTTATTTAATAAAACAATGCCCCTTCCTTTATAGCAGTCATGCCAGTTTATCTTCATTTACAAGTTGGGTGACTTTTTAAAAAGTAATATCTGTATTTCCCACTCTACCTGAACTTCATAGGGGCCAACACTATGCCTGCTTTTGCACTGCATCCCCAGCAATGAAAACAGCATTACAGTAGGTTCTCAATAAATACTTATTGAATAAATGAAGGACTCAGCCAAGTTCTATCTGGATGTCAATCAATCCATTTAGTTCCTCCTAAGAAGCAGAAAGAGGAAGAATTCACTTAGGAATATACATAATCCTGGGAGTTACCAAGGGACACAAAGTTGGAAAGACCAGTTTGTCTAAAAGAAGTCAAACAATCCAAGAAAGTAAAGAGGTGTGGCTTTCTGTACTTGGCTTGAGAAACTTTTTAATGTTCCATCAAGGAGAAACCACAGAAAGAAACAAAAGTTATAAGGCAGAGTCCTGGGTACCAAAGGAAAAGGAAGGAGAGGAATTTTGCACAGAAGAAGCAGTTAATTACAGTTCATGAAAACTGGACAGTCAACAGATAATCCATGGAATTTGTCTCTTCATTCTTTCAGTTACTCATCAGATATTTATTGTGCACCTACTGTTTATCAAACATGGTACCTGGTTTTGTGGATGCAAGAGTAAGCCTATAGACACAAGTCCAACTCACAGAATTTCCAATTTTGTATGGGAGAAAAATCATTAAACAAAAATTTATGTGATCACTACTCAGAAAGAACTACAGGTTGCTATAGTAACAACCTTGACTGGAAAATCAATAAATAAGCATATTTTATTTTCTTCTAGGAATTAGTCCAAAGTATAGTATTTTATAATGTCTTTAAACAAAAATTTTTTAAGCAACAGGAAGACATGCTGATTTGGATCTGCTTTTGTTGTCTAATAGGAGTAAGTTAATTTAAGAGACACACTATACCTCTACTATGGTGTTGCACTCAGTGTGGGTTTGGGTCAAACTGATATTGTCCCTTTACTCACTCATATGTGAAAGGAGATGGAAAAATGAGAAGATAAAAAACTTAGATTAAAAACCACAGCATTAAAACACTATTCAGGTTGATGGAGCTGATTTAGATGAAATCTTAGGAAACAAACTTTCAAGTTCAGAGCACTCCCTTCAGTGGTGAAACTTATACACAGGGAAATCTAAAAGCATCACAGAAAGGCCTATAATTCACCTTTCAAAATGGTAATCGATTCTCCATTCCAATATTCACACCATTCAGTCTGTCAATATTAATTTGTTAGGGGCATACTTAATGCCAAGCATTGTTTAAAACCCGGGGGTGAAACTTCTTGTCCTTAGTAGAGACAGACATACCTTCCCAAACAATAAATGTTAAAAAATAAATTTAAATGTGACATGCCAATAAATGGTTACAAGTATGACTTGAAACACTGCTAGAGTATAGTGACTAGGGTTTCTGTTTTAGCTAGAATGGCCAGGAAAATCCATACTGAGGAAATGGAATTTAAGTTAACACCCAACTGATGAGAAGGAACTTCTATTTAAAGATCTATAAAAGAACATTCTAAGAAGTCTTAAGAAACAGACTTTTCAAAAGGCCAGAGACAGAAAAAATTTGTAGTATTCAAAAGACAAATGGAAGACCCAACTGGCTGAATACAGTGAACGAGGGGATGATATCAGAGAAGTGTGCTAAGACCAGATGTTGTGGAACAGGGGTTCTCAAAGTGTAGTGCCACCTGGGAACTTGTTAAGGACACAAACTGTCAGGCCCTTCCACAGATGTACTGAGTCAGAAACCCAAAGTGGTGCCCAAAAGCCTGTTTTAACGAATCTTCCATGAGAACTCATGCCCTCTAAGGTTAGAGACAGCAGTGATTCTCAACTCGAGCTTCAGATTAGAATCATCTGGAGCGGCGTGGAATTGCCCTTCCTGGGGACCAAAGGAGTCTGTATCTCCGGGGTTGGGGTCTAGGCAGCTACATTTTTTAAAAAAGCTCTTTAGGTGATTATGATACACAATAATTATTGGAACTACTGACATAGGGTCTTTAAAGTCATGGTAAGATTTTAATGGGAAATGACTGAAAGCTTTTAAAGAGAGAAAAGTTCATCAAATTTAGAAAGGTTACCTCGGCTTCTATGTGAGAATGAAGAGGGATAAAAATGGACCAAAAAAATAAATAAATAAAAGCAAAATAGGAGGTCACTGCAGTATCCAGGGAAGAAATTTTTGGACAAAAAATATTGTAGCTTTGAAGATTTAATAATCTTCATATTTTATAGAAAAACCTCAAGACGTATTTATGGATTTTATGGGAGAGATGAGGAAAACAAGAGAAATCTAGCGTAAGCCTAGGTGTTTGGCCTGAGAAACAGTGCCCACACTTCTTTTTGGAGGAAATCGTGCAGGGGTGGCTATGAAGGGTTAATCTCTGGTCCAGTTAAAATTGAGATGATTATTAGACATCCAAGTGGAAAAGCTGAGAAGGCAGCAGGAGACACATAGAAGTCTGAAGCCGAGAGGAGGAGTCGGGGCCAGACACGGAGAGTCATCCCTGTATAGATGGTACTTGAAGCCATAAAATTGGATGAGATCATCTAGGTTGAGAGTGTAGACACAGAAGAGGGAGAGTAGAGCACAGAACTGGCTCATGGATAGAGTACAGGGCTCACTCATGGGAGCCCTAGGAACATGATGGCCCCAGATGACAGAAGCACAGGACAACGGATGATCTCAAGGCCTCTGTGTTGTCCATGGCGCAGCCCCACACCAGTTCTTGAAAGCAAAGTGATTTCAGAAACCTGAGAGCACTTCTTAGTGACCGCTGACTGCGGAATAACTGAATGTGATCATCCACTTCAGAGTTCCACCTACCATCAGGAAATCTTACATGAATGAAAAGAGGAATCTGAAAATCAGACACATTAAGTGGTCTGTTCAAGTTCACACAGTTCCCGTATTTTGCCAGAATTTGGCCTGGGGAGATGGCACTTACCGGGAGCTTCATGGAACATGCAGATTCCAGGCAAGGGAACCAAGAGAGGAAGCTGTACTTGTACATAGTTAATCCAGTCTGGGGCTGACAGGTGCTGAGTCAAACTGGCTGGGATTACGACTGGGCAGCGTGCAAGGGCCAAGACAGTTTTACACATTAAAAAAATAAAAATAAAAGGCTGAAATTCCTTACTAGAGAAAGCTGGTCAGCTGGGAAAAACCCGTATCCAGTATCACTGCACATGAACAAGAGACAGACAGTAGAGTGTGGAGTCTGACAGTACTGTGACCTTGTGAGAAATGTAAACGTCCAGGTCCCCACAGAGCTTCGCAATCAGGAACTCAGCGATCTATGTCCTAACAAACCCTCCAGGAGATCCTGATGCCCACAAAGGCTAGAGGCCCTGGGAGAACAATGCTTCTCATCTCCAGTTGCATATCCCTCAAGTACAGTATAGGAGGGACTCTGCCAGGGAAATGCTGCTCAGTAGAGCTGGCACTGCATTCTTATGGCGAGGAGACCTGGTACCAGCCTCACAGCATATCCAAGGAACAGTCCCTTCTGCTCTTGGTATTTTATAAAAATATAAATATATTTCCCTTTCTCTGTGTGTGTGTGTGTGTGTGTGCATGTGTGTGTGTGTGTATACACACATATATGTATATATACATACACACGCAGAGTCATGTGCTGCTTCACAACAGGGATACGTTCTGAGAAATGCATAGCTGGGCGATTTGTCATTGTGCGAACATCATAGAGATCACTTACACACACCTTGATAGTACAGCCTACTACACACCCAGGCTATAAGGCATATACATCATATGATACCATATTTTATACACACACACAAACCTGTAGGGCATGTTACTGTACAAAACAACACAAGATTAAATCAAGCACAAGAGAAAAGGACATATTAAGAGGCTCAGTAAATATGAGACATGTGAGTCTGCTACTGTCCTAATAGGTCATACCGTTTTACAGCAAACTTATAAGTAGAAAGACTACTCTCTAAAATAATAATAAAAAGTACAGTGTATTAAATACATAAACTAGTAACACAGTTATTATCATTATCAAATACTATGTACTGTACATAATGTATGTACTATACTTGTGTATGACTGGCAGCACAGTTTTGTACACACAGCATCACCACAAAATCCTGAGTACAGTATCACTAGGTGATAGGAATTTTATATCTCCACTATAACCTATGGGACCACCATTCTCTATGGGGTCCAGCATTGACCAAAACTTCATTATGCAGTGCATGACTATATACTTACATATGTATGCATGTGTGTATGTTTATACATTATAGTTCCCTTTACATGGATAGTTTCACATTTCATTAGGAATCAAGCTGAAACATCTCCCAAAACTTTAACATCAGTTAGATTATTCAGAGCCGTCAAGAACACCGGGCATTTATAGTCAGTGAATTAAAAATGTAGAAAAAGTGTTACTAGAAAGTAACTCTCTCTCAAAATTTGGAAAAGTAACACATGTGCCATTCCCACTTCAGACCCTGATTAATGAATAACGATCAGTGTGATGCTTTGATCTCTTCCTTGGGATGAAATGCACTGTCCACAAAGATAAACAGAACACCAACTTCGTTACAGCGTCATAGAAAGAACATCCGTCCTAGAATCTCAGGGAGCTGATAGTTAACAATTCTCTAATCTTAGATCCCCAGGCCCATGGGACCAGTGGAGGTGGTAATGAAGATCTGGGATGACTGTTACTGTGTCATAAGGCTGAACAAAATGGGGCAGGTCTATGAATAATTCAATCTTCTTATTGGAAAAATTATGAACCAGTGCAGAGGGAAATTAATTTGTACTCATTGGGAACTTTGACTGGCAGTTTTATATATTTTTTTATTATTAACAGCTATGTAAAATAATTTATCACTTAACAAACATTTTGTCTGGTTTGCAAAATATTTCATAATAGAAAGTGAAACGGGTGGAACAAAAAGAACCACTGATCAAAGTCCAACCCCTAATACTTAAGTATGTGAAAGAGTAAGAAGATAGTTCTAGAAATCAGCCCAAATGTAAAAACATCCTCATCGACTAAAATACTTTAAACATTTTTCCAAGCACAGTGTATAAAATGAGGCCCCTCCCTGAAAATGGTAGATCAGTGGTCAGAATCTAGAACCACTATGGCTCAGAGTCCTCCCTCATCATTATGCTAAGTCTAAATGTGGTCCCATAGCTGAAACCAAAGGTGACAATGGCATGCAGCTGACCAAACAGAAATAGGTATCTCACAGTGACTTAATTTTATCCGAGCCCACATCAGTATGCTTGGTCCGCTTTCTTGTCCTGGCAGCCAGTTAATACCATCCTCAGAGCCAGGTATACACAATAAAGGACTATATGAAGCCAGGCAGGAAAGCATGAAATATTGGCACCCTCTAAGCAAGATCAAGTATCCTGCAAGCCCAAAGGAAGTAGTGCCCCAAGATTCCAATCACTATGTTAAAAGCATAGTGTTTCACAGATAATGCTAAATAAAACGTTTCCCACTGTGTTTGGTTGCTAACATTTGCAGAATCTCTCACTAAGTGCTGTTCTTCATTTTCTCTTGGCCTTCACATGTTCAGACTGGGTCCCACTATGATGTTCATATGACACCCCGGCATCTAATAGCACAGTCCTCTCAATCTATAAAGAACTTCCACTTAGGAGCATCATCAGACAGAAATCTCATACATTTTTAATTGGGGTTGGGAAGTCCTATCACTTAATTTAAAAAAAATCATCAAGACCACTTTGGTAATACCATTTAATTTCAAAAATGAATGTTCTGGTGGTTGGAGCCAGGGACCCACCCCTCCCCCTTTATCTCTATCTCCCTTAACTGCCTTCACAAAGTTGTAGAAAATGCATACTCCTTGCTGTATGTTTTTTTTTTCCCATGAAAAACTCTAAATTGAAAAAAAATGGATATAAGATAGCATATTAACTACCAACACCTAATGAAAGAGATATGAAATGAACAAGGTTGGGAAGACTCTGAACAACAGTGTATATAAGCCAATGCCATAAATTCTTTTTCACTATCCCAAAAATGTCTCACTCTGAGATTCATAATTTAAAATATCTAATCAAATGAAAAGCCTGAAAGGAATGTTAAAATTGTGGCTTATGTCTGGTTAATTCCCTTCTAGCCAGGGTATGACATATATCACACTAATAAAGGGAAATATTTCCTAAAGATGAAATCGTTTGCTATGTAGTGCACTGAATGAGCAGGTGTTCATTATGTAGAACCCAAGTACTGTAATAATAACAACAGCAAGAGGACAATAATTTTCACTCTATCTTCGTCAACTCGAAGAATCTAGTAAGTGAAATGAGATATTTTCACTTCGCATTTCTAAGTAGAACCTAAGGAAGAACTTCCCATGCGGCAGAACTCTATATACATATAATGGAAAGTAGTGAGTTTCCCATCCTTAGCAGTCTTCAGAGCAGAGGTTGGAGTACCCCCCAGAGAAGATGATGATAAAGAAGCTCTGTATCAGGTGGAGAAGGTCATCTGAAAACTACAGGTTTTCCACCAAGTTATTCCCTTCAGAGAAAACTCTATTTTCCACAAGTTAGGTCACAGGGTAGGTTGACTAACTGCAGTCTTTCTTACTTTGCAACCTTAATCATCATTATTATTATCAGTCACAACATCATAAGGACCAATAATTATAGACAGAAAAAAGAAAGGACTGTAGTAACAACCACTGATTTCCTTGGAGCCAGACGGTGTGAAAAATGCATTCACATTCTTGGTAAGGCTTTGGTGTGAGAAGTCACTGTCCCCACTTTATTGAAGGAAGGAGACTCCCAAAAGGTTAAGTAAGTTGTAAGGTCACAGGCTGGTAGGTGGTGGAACTGGAATTGGAGTCCAGGTTTATCTGATTCAACACTAACACCACCATGCCTGCTCCCAGCGTGATCCATTTCCCTCAACCATTTTATAAAACTTTTGACTTGTCTCAACAATAGTACTTACTTACATTTTTTCAAACTGAACTCTCCTAATGTATCCTAACTCTGGAGAGTTTGGCCACTGTTCCTCTACAGTGATATTTATTGATTGTTCTTACTACAAAATTCTGAATTTGGCATCTTTTAAATACTTTAGAAAAGTAGGCTATAAAAATCTAGATAATGCTTTTCAAAACCAACAAGCTATGTAATATCCTTTCCAAAAATATTACTAACTCTGGAATTAGATGTCAGTGCAAATATATATCCCTATTTTTTAATCAATAAACAAGAATTTTCAGAAATTTGTCATAATTATGAAAGAATTGAACCTATTTATCAAAGGACTTACCAATCACAGTAAGACTAATGATAATCTCTTAATACATTTAGAGTAGCCTAGTATTGCTCAAAAATTAATCAACTCCTTTGAAAATAAATATAAAAAAATACCAAGTGTTTGAAATTTCTTGTTTTAGAGACAGAGAATTCAAAGCCTGACTATCTTAATAAATAGTACAATTGATATTTTTATCCCAAATTTTTTTTGCAATTTCACTATTATAAACTGACAATAGTAAGCTAAAATCTCCCTACTGTATTTCTGATTAATCTCTCTATATATCTAGTAGTATTAAAAACATTCAAGTTAATTCACGACATGGCCTCCTGGTCAACGACCCACATTGTGAGGAGCATATTTAGGTAGCTTGGGGTAACAGAATGACCATGTGCTTTGTTGTCAATAGAGCCACATGCCAGTCTAGCTCTGCCACCAACTCTATGACCCAACAACACATTCTGTCACTTGTCCTTGAATCAAAGTATTAAATTAAACACTAATATTCTCTGCCTTTTTCTATGGTTTTCCATATATGTGTATATATGTATACATGTATATAAGTATAAATATGTATGCATGCATATATATTTCCATACATATAGCTATACATAGTATAGATACTACAAATGACAAAATAAAGTGGGACTTAAGATCAAAATCAACTCATTTATTATAGGGTTATTTTTGTTTGTTTTGAGAATTAAGTTGATCAAATTACTCTTTATGCTCTACTTTTTACTTTCTACATAGCAGGGCACTACAAACAAAATCACTAAAATGGCTCCGGCTGGTTTGGCTCAGCAGTAGAGCATCGGCCCATGGACCAATGAGTCCCAGGTTTGATTCCAGCAAAGGGCACATACCTAAGTTGGTTTGTCCCCGGCCCTGGTTGGGGTCGTGCGGGAGGCAGCCCATCAATGTGTCCCTCTCACATCGATGATTCTCTTTCTCTCCCTCTCTCAAAATACAAAAATATCCTTGGGTGAGGATAAAAAAAAAAAGTCACTAAAATGACATCAGGAGTACTCCTTGGAGACTATAAAGAAGTAATGGAGACCGAAAAATGGCGGCAGAGTGAACGGAACTACACAGACCGTCTCCCAGAACCAAACTGGAATTACAACTATAACACAGACAAATCGACAGGAAAAACCAACAGAAAAGAAGCTTGCGAGGACCATACAACGAGGGACACTGACTCCATCCTGGTAGGCTTGCGAAGGCACGAGACGGGGCTGGGAGCCCACGGTCGGCAGCTCGGCAGCGGCCTCAGCTGGGAGCGGTGCCCGCGGGTCACACTCCCAGGCGACTCCACAGCGCAGCCGGGACAGAGGCTGAAACAGCCACAGCCACTCACCTTGGGCTCCGGTGGACGGAGGGCGGACTGGACTGGAACTGTGTCGGGACACTCGGGGTTTGGAGGGCGCTCAGAGCTTTGGCTGAGTGCAGCCACTCAGGACAGTGGCCACATTGCTCCTTCCCAGGGCTCTGGGGAGAGGCAGCAGCCCCTCCCTCGGAGATCCAACCCCACCCTGTGGGCCATTGAAGTGCTAATTGAGGCTCACTAACAACCAGCATCTGCCCCACCCTCCTGAAAGCCCCTTGGCTGAGCACCAGAGGGAGTTTTTCAATCAACTGACAACCCAGAACTCATCAACCTAGCCTGCTACCCTCCAGGCAAAAACCTAGAGGATAACAGTACGTTTCCTGGGCTGGCAACTTTAACCAGGAAAGTAAGACTTGACAGTGGTGTTCAACGCGGGTCCTCCCTCGCTCATCTAAACACAGGAGAGGGAGCCACAAACAGCAGAACACCAACACCCACAGGGAGAACTTGACAGGCTCCAAAGCCCACAGTGATAGCTAAAATGGTGAAACACAGAAACAGAAGCCAAATGAAAGAGCAAGACACCTCCACCGAAGATGAGATCAATGTGGAGCAATTAGGCATGTTAACAGAGCTAGAATTCAGAGCCATGATCTTGAGGAAGCTGAACAGCATGAGTAAGGACATAGAGACACTGAAAATAAGCCAAATGGAAATTAAAAACCAACAAGAAGAGATAAAAAATGACATATCCGAAATGAAAAACACATTGGAAGGTTTAAAAAGCAGAGTAGGGGAAGCTGAGGACCGGATCAGTGAATTAGAAGACAGGGTAGAAAAAATCAACCAATCAGAAAAACAAAAGGAAAAAACGATTAAAAAACAGGAAGACAGCTTAAGAGAACTATGGGACAACTGGAAACGTAATAATATTCGCATCATAGGAGTCCCCGAAGAAGAAGAAAAGGAGCAAGGGATAGAGAATATATTCAAAAAAATAGTGAGAGAAAACTTCCCTAATTTGGTGAAGGAAGAAGGCATTCAAGTTCAAGAAACACAGAGAGTCCCAAGTAAGAAGAACCCAAACAGGCCCACACCAAGACACATAGTAATTAAAATGCCACAAATTAAAGACAAAGAGAGAATCCTAAAAGCAGCAAGAGATAAGCAACAGGTTACCTACAAAGGGAACCCCATAAGGCTCTCAGCTGACTTCTCACAAGAAACACTACAGGCCAGAAGAGAATGGCATGAAGTAATCAAAGTCATGAAAAACAAGAATCTGAATCCAAGACTACTCTACCCAGCAAGGCTATCATTCAAAATAGAAGATCAAATAAAGAGCTTCCCAGACAAAAAAAAGCTAAGGGAATACATTAGCACCAAACCAGCACTGCAAGAAATGTTAAAAGGACTGCTGTAATTAGCAGTAGAAATGGGAAGAAAAATAGAACCACACTAAACAAAAATGGCAATAAATAAGTACATATCAATAATCACCTTAAACGTAAATAGATTGAATGCTCCCATAAAGAGACACAGAGTAGCTGATTGGATAAGAAAGCATGACTCATCTATATGTTGTTTACAAGAGACCCACCTCTCAACAAAAGACTCACATAGGTTGAAAGTGAAGGGATGGAAAAAAGTTTTCCAAGCAAATGGAAAGCAAAAAAAAGCTGGGGTAGCAATTCTCATATCTGATAAAATAGATTTCAAAATGAAGACCATAACTAGAGACAAAGATGGCCACTACATAATATTGAAAGGATCTATCCAACAGGAAGATATAACCTTGATAAACATATATGCACCCAATATAGGAGCACCAAAATATATTAAAAATCTTCTGGAGGACTTCCAAGGAGAAATCGACAACAATACAATCATAGCAGGGGACTTCAACACCCTGATGACAGCACTGGATAGATCCTCTAGGCAAAAAATTAGCAAGGAAACAGAAACTCTAAATGAAGCACTAGACCAAATGGATTTAATAGATATCTACAGAGAATTACACCCCAAAACTACAGAATACACATTCTTCTCAAGTGCACATGGAACATTCTCAAAGATAGACCACATGATAGGACACAAACTAAATCTCTACAAGTTCAAGAAGATTGAAATCATATCAAGCATCTTCTCAGATCACAATGGCATGAAACTAGAAATCAATTGCAACAAGAACATGCAAAGACATTTCAACACATGGAGGCTAAATAGCATGTTATTAAACAATGAATGGGTCACCGAGGAGATCAAGGAAGAAATTAAAAATTTCCTGGAAACCAATGAAAATGAACACACAACAACACAAAATCTATGGGATGCAGCGAAAGCAGTTCTGAGAGGGAAGTTCATAGCACTACAGGCCTACCTCAAAAAACAAGAAAAATTTCTAATTGACTGTCTAACCTCACAACTTAAAGAATTAGAAAGCAAACAAAAAGAAAACCCCAGAGCAAGTAGAAGGAAGGAAATAGTAAAGATCAGAGCAGAAATAAATGACATAGAGACCAAAAAAACAATTCAAAGGATCAATGAAACAAAGAGCTGGTTTTTCGAAAAGATAAACAAGATAGATGGACCCTTAGCTAGACTCACCAAGAAACAAAGAGAGAGAACCCAAATACACAAAATCAGAAATGAAAGAGGAGAAGTAACAACCAACACCACGGAAATACAAAAGATCGTTAACAACTACTATGAACAACTATATGGCAACAAATTCAACAATCTCAGCGAAATGGACACATTTCTAGAAACACACAGTCTCCCAAAACTATTCCCGGAAGAGAGAGAAAACTTGAACAGACCAATAACAACTAAGGAAATTGAAGAGGTAATCAAGACTCTCCCAGCAAACAAAAGCCCAGGCCCAGATGGTTTCACGGGGGAGTTTTACCGAACATTCAAAAAAGAACTAACACCCATTCTCCTCAAACTATTTCAAAAAATTCAAGAAGAAGGAAGACTTCCAAACACATTCTATGAGGCCAGCATAATTCTAATTCCAAAACCAGAAAAAGACACTACGAAGAAAGAAAACTACAGGCCAATATCCCTGATGAACATAGACGCCAAAATCCTGAACAAAATACTAGCAAATCGGATCCAGAAATACATCAAAAAAATTATTCACCACGACCAAGTGGGATTCATTCCAGGGATGCAAGGCTGGTACAATATTCGCAAATCAATAAATGTGATACACCACATAAACAAAATGAAGAATAAAAACCACATGATCATATCAACAGATGCTGAAAAAGCATTCGACAAAATCCAGTATCCATTTCTGATAAAAACGCTCAGCAATGTAGGAATAGAGGGATCATATCTCGACATAATAAAGGCCATATATGAAAGACCTACAGCCAACATCATACTCAATGGACAGAAACTAAAAACATTTCCATTAAGAACAGGAACAAGACAGGGATGTCCACTTTTGCCACTCTTATTTAACATTGTACTGGAAGTCTTAGCCACAGCAATCAGACAGGAAGAAAAAATAAAAGGGATCCAAATTGGAAATGAGGAAGTGAAACTGTCATTATTTGCAGATGACATGATATTGTACATAGAAAACCCTAAAGACTCCATCAAAAATCTATTAGACTTAATAAATGAATTTGGCAAAGTAGCAGGATACAAAATTAACGTCAAGAAATCGACGGCATTCTTGTACATCAATGATGAACTCACAGAAAGAGAAACTGAAAAAACAATCCCATTTACCATCGCTCCAAAAAAATTACGTTACCTAGGAATAAACTTAACCAAAGAAGTAAAGGACCTATTTGCAGAAAACTACAGGTCATTGAAAAAAGAAATAGAGGAAGATATAAAAAAGTGGAAGCACATACCCTGTTCATGGATTGGAAGGATTAACATAATTAAAATGTCCATACTACCCAAAGCAATCTATAGATTCAATGCAATCCCCATCAAAATACCAACGACATATTTCATAGAACTAGAACAAATACTTCAAAAGTTCATATGGAACCAAAAAAGACCCCGAATAGCCACAGCAATCTTGAAAAAGAAGAACAAAGTTGGAGGGATCACAATACCAGATATCAGGTTATACTACAAAGCAACTGTAACCAAAACAGCCTGGTACTGGCACAAGAACAGGCATATAGACCAGTGGAACAGAACTGAAAACCCAGAAATGGACTCAAGGCAATACGCTCAATTAATATTTGACAAAGGTGGCAAGAGCATACAGTGGAGTAAAGACAGCCTCTTTAATAAATGGTGTTGGGAAAATTGGACAGCTACATGCAAAAAAATGAAACTAGACCATCAACTTACACCATACACAAAAATAAACTCAAAATGGATAAAAGACTTAAATGTGACCTGTGAATCCATAAAAATTCTAGAAGACAATGTAGGCAACAAAATTTCGGACATCATACGGAGCAGAATTTTCACTGATACATCACCTAAGGCAACAGAAATAAAGGAGAAAATGAACACATGGGACTACATCAAACTAAAAAGCTTCTGCACAGCAAAAGAAACAATCATCAAAATGGAAAGGCAACCCACTGTATGGGAGAACATCATTGCCAATGATGTATCAGATAAGGGGTTAATTTCCAGTATATACAGAGTGCTCATACAACTCCACAAAAGGAAGACAAAGAACCCAATTAAAAAATGGGCAGAGGAGCTGAATAGACACCTCTCCAAACAGGACATACAAATGGCCAAGAGACATATGAAGAAATGCTCAACATCACTAATCATCAGAGAGATGCAAATTAAAACAACAATGAGGTATCACCTCACACCTGTCAGAATGGCCGCCATCAACAAATCATCAAACAACAAGTGTTGGCGAGGGTGTGGAGAAAAGGGGACTCTAGTACACTGCTGGTGGGAATGCAGACTGATGCAGCCGCTATGGAAAACAATATGGTGCTACCTCAAAAAATTAAAAATTGAACTTCCATTTGACCCAGTGATCCCACTGCTGGGAATATACCCTAAGAAGCCTGAAACACCAATCAGGAAGAATATATGTACCCCCATGTTCATAGCAGCACTATTTACAATAGCTAAGATCTGGAAATAGCCCAAGTGTCCACCAGTAGACGAATGGATCAAAAAGCTGTGGTACATATACACAATGGAATACTATGCAGCGGTAAGAAAGAAAGATCTCTTATCCTTTGAGACGACATGGAGGGACCTGGAAAGTATTATCCTAAGTGAAAGAAGCCAAGCAGAAAAAGACAAATACCACATGATCTCACTTATATACGGAATATAATGAACATAACAGTCTGAGGAATACAGTAGACCCAGGCACATGGAAGTAGGGCACAGACTGACATCCCTCAGAAGAGGGGATGGGGGATGGGGGGGTGGGAAGAGATAAACCACAGAACTTATATGCATGTATGCATGACCAATGGACATGGACAACTAAGCCGGGGACAGGGTGGAGGGGGGTGGGGTGGGGGGTGCCAATGGGGTAAAAAGGTAAAATATCTGTAACAAAAAAATAAATAAATAAACAGAAAAAAAAAAAAAGAAGTAATGGATATGCAAATATAGTAAGAAAGTGAGGAAAACATTTCAGTAGAAGAAATTATAGCCGTAGAAAGAGGTTTACTAAATGGGGCACTTAACTGATCAAACATGAAAGATTAAAGGACCTAGATAAAAGAAGTTCAATTTCTCAAAATCAAATTTCATAATCATCTCAGATAAAATTTATGGATGGAATGCTAGAAAAAAGTTACTGAAGATAAACCTCCCTAAACTGCAGAGAAAAGGGTCTCATGACTTCAGAGTAACTTTCCTACAGAAAAAAGCAAAAACAAAAACCACAACATAATCAAAAAACAGGAATCTTGCCCTTCTTTCCTCCTGATGCCTGAGCAAGCCTGTCAGTATCAACCACACACTCAGCCTATTTCTTTCTCTCTTTTTTGTATCATACTTGGTCCTGTATTCTGGTAAATACTAAGCAAAACTTCTTTGGCTCTCTGGTGTATTCATTATATGTTACAAAGTTCATGAAATCAGCTTCACACCATTTTATCCCCATTCTTATGGTCATTGCATGAAGACCTCCACTCAATGCTCCTTTCCTCAGAGGCTCCTCCTCCTCCCCATCCCCCAGCCATCCCCAGCCATCATCAGTGATGACTTTAACAAAAATAGTTATTTTTTTTTAATACTCTGGTATCACAAATATTGTTTCCTCCCAGAAGCCTTCTACCATCCTTCCAGGAACAATTTTTTCATCATCCAAGCTTTTGCATTTCATCGACATGTTCTAGTCTCACAGCATTTCAAAAATTCTGCCTTGTGCCTGCCTGGTGTGGCTCAGTGGATTGAGCATCATCCCATGGACTAAGAGGTCCAGGTTCCATTCTGGGTCAGGGCACATGCCGGGGTTGCAGGCTTGATCCTCAGTAGGGGGTGTGCAGGAGGCAGCCAATTGATGTTTCTCTTTCATATTGATGTTTCTATCTCTCGCTCTCCCTTCCTCTCTCTCTAAAAAATCAATAAAAACATAAACAAACAAACAAACAAATAAATAAATAAAACATTCTGCGTTGTATTTTGGTTCAACTTTTGCCTATCTCATTTCCTATTACTCTTGGAAGTCAAAGGTTACATCTGACTCCCCTCACTATTTACCACAGCAATCAGCTTAGCACCTGACATATTCTAGTACTTCAAAATGCTTCATCAACTTGATCAGTATTCCCAGAAGCAAATTACCATGCTCAGTAACAGCGTCTGCAGTTGAGAACCTTGAGGCTGGGTTTAGCTTGTAAGAACTCCAGGACCTCAAAGCATCATTATGCACAAGGGCATCATATCAATGCCTTACTGGACTGTTGTTATTGTTTTAATGATAATTTACCCAAAAGAAGATATTTAAGATATGTTTAGCACTATTTTTACAACTCTTAAAGCATTTCTTCTGTATCTTTAAAAATGAATATTAGAGTTATAATGAAATTGTGGTTGTCATGGCATTGACAAGAATAGGAAGCATTACTTCCCAAGCCAACAAGGAAAAGAAAAAAATACTTCCTCTCCCCTTTATTCTGTTTTCCATTTCTGTGCAAAGAAAGATTTGCAATACATATTTATCCCCCCCCCCAATTTTTAACTCATCTTTAAACTTAATTTAAAATTTTACTATACCAAAGTTAGAAAAGACAATAAAAAATAAATAATAATAAAATTTATGTAAATCAAATATTATGCACTGAACAGGGTACTCATAAGCAAAAATGAATAATTTAGATTAACTACAAAATAACTATTAAAAAGAAGTATTTTCAAAATTTGAAAACACTATTGACTTTTTTCCCACTTCCTACTTCATTCCAAGCTCATTTATTTGGCTGTATTTTATATAACATCAAATAAGTCACACAAGAGAAATACAGCCAAAAAAAAACTGGAATCAGCAAGACATGGGCTTATGGAAATTAGATACAAAATGTAAAGATGATCAAGGAGTATGCAGAAACTTCCCTCTTCACCCCCAGATAAGCATATGGCTGCCTGTCTATTTGAGAATGGAGGCATGATGGGAGATGCACCCAACAGCCCAGACCTGGCATGGCCAAGTACAGTAACTAGTTAAACCCCCTCAGCTCCCATGAGGCCACTGCTTGACCAAATTTCAAGGAAGAAGTGATGAGGTCTGTCACAAACTGGTTCTCCCAGACTAGTTAACAGAGAGGACACTCACCCATGCTTCATTTTGAAAGGGACTGATGCTGATGCGTTATCCCTTCTACTTCCAGAAATTAAAGGGTACAAGGGCTTTCAGTTTCTCCTAATCCTACATTGCTAAAATTGTCCGATGTAGATGCCTAGGGCTGAAACAAGGTTTCACTCTGTTGTTCCTCAGAACTTCAAGGTCTCCTAAATCAGCATGCAAACCATGAAGACAGAGCTCCCTCTTGCCCCATCAATAAAATGCCTGACACCTTCTATAGACGTGTTCCACAGAAGGAAAAGGTGGGAGGTGATTGGCTATTAGCGATCAGGTTCCTCTCATAAAAGCAGATGTTCAAATGTCAACATCTCAAGATCAGCCCTGGAAAACCCTCTTCTCTAATAATAACTACATAGTTGTACTTATTTTTAGTATCAAACACTTCATTTACCAGATTAAGCTGTGTTTACAGTCACTGCTCAAATGTTCTCAGCCCCAGGTATAGTATCTCATAATAGTTTTTTAAATAGACTTGTTTTTAATGCCTCTGCAGGTAGACTGACTGAAATAGGCATGACAAGAACATGTTTTTGAAGGGACCAAAATCCCAAAGCAAAAGCCTTCAGGCAGGGAAATCTTGAGGTGGTTTTCTTCCTAAGTTAGCAGTAGTCCACAAAAACTTCATTTGGCCATGTCCCAAATCTAAAAAGCATAAAATGCCTCCAGGATTAACCAGATGTGAATATCAGATATTTTAGAAAAGAGGTTCTGTTTGTGGTTCCCAAATTGTTAACCTCAGGCTTCCAAGACCTCCTGCCCTAACAGTGAAGGTCCCTGTTAGGTGTGTCAGGAGGCCCACGAGTGGTCTGGAGTGAGACCAAGGCAGGAGGAAGAAAAACTAGAAGGAAGAACATCTATCACCTTGTTTTAATCAGGCCTTTCTTGAGTTTATCCATGCTACATATTATTTCATTAGATAACCACTAGTGACTTCATTGGATGGAAGAATTCCAAATGTTTAAAAAAAAAAAAAAAGTTGATAACATCTGTCCTAGAAAAACTTCCTTGATCAACCCACTAGGAAATCACTGGACTAGATAACCCAAAAGAGCCAGCACCAGTCCATGCTTCCACTCCCAAACAGGTTCCTCTCACGATAATCCAGGAGAATTAACAAAGCAATGTTATTCTAGTAAACCTAGAAAAATCCAGTTCCCTTATGTTATGAAATACATGACATAAAGCCTACTAACTAAACAATCCTTTATTTTGGCAAATTTGTAGACCACAAAATATGATTGAGAGCTGCCACTACTGGCAGGAGAGATTTAATGGTGTCACAGAGCACATGCCAGGGCTCTGTGGAATAAAGAAATCTATTTTCAGCCAGGATTCTCAGCCAGGAGTGTCTTCCCACTGAGAAGAGTGTGAAATGCCCTGCCATAACCATGACTCCTGACCACTGGACTCTCACTTCAGAGATGTAGACATAGAGAGGTAAAGTATGTCAACCCCTCTAGCCAAAAACCACCAGGAACACATCTGCAGTTGACGAGCCGGGTTTATTACAAATTGCATGGAGGGAGAATGCACACCAGAGGGAACTGTTAGCATCTCAGTAATAAAGTGTTAGGGGAAAAACCTATTAACAAGATTTAGGCTTTGGCTGGGTGATTTGGGGAAGGGTCGAGAGAAGCAGGGTTTATTCTAGATTGGATGCTGTCAGAAAGCAGGGACAAGTCTATGACTGAGTATCTCAGTAACTCTTACCTATCAGTGGGATAGACAAGAGCAGGAATAAAGTTGCAACTGGTAAAGAATTAGCAGTCATTCATAAATGGTCATCTTGGCACAGAAGAGAAAAAGGTCATGCTAGACAGGAACAGACATTGCTCTTGGTCATATGAGGTGAGAATCATTGTCAGTTCTTTTGTGCAGAAGACTTTGATGTTGATTTCAGACACCCAAAGAATAATATTTTAGTTATCAAGCATGTCTATGTCTAGATCACATGCTTGACATGGCTATGAATATATTACTCAAGGAATTTTTCTGTCCTCTTCAATAATGTCGATGTTAAAGTACCTTTCCTGTGATCATTGTACACAGTTATATGGAATAGGGAGACTCGACCTATATTTCAGTCAAGTTTCTGATGTCCAACTATAAAAATTGCTAAAAGTCATTGCTTGCTTTTCAAACTATCTGTGGTGAAGAAAGTTTCTCTTCTCCAAATTGGTCTCAGAATGATAATTTTATAAAATACAATAAAAACTAATTACTAGAAAAATAAAATAAAAACAAGACACAAAACCCCAGCCCCATTTTTTAAATTATTAGAACCAACACAGCCCTGGCCGTTTTGGCTCAGTGGTTAGAGCACTGGCCTGTGGACCAGAGAATCCCAGGTTCAGTTCCCACTAAGGGCACATACCTCAGTTGTAGTTTGTCCCCAGCCCTGGTTGGGTGTCTGTGGGTGGCAACCAGTCGATGTGTCTCTCTCACATTGATGTTTCTCTCTCTCTCTTCCTCCCTCTTTCCCTCCTACTCTATCTGAAGATAAATGCAAAAATGTCCTCGGGTGAGGATAAAAAAAAAAAAAAAAATAGAATCAACACAAATCCAGTAACTGTCAAACTATTATAAAAGTTTCTATATATAGTCTCACTTTCTTTTTATTTTTTTTATTTATTTTTATCCTCACCCGAGGACATTTTTCCATTTTTTGTACAGATAGAGTGGGAGGGAGAGAGAGGAAGGGAGAGAGAGAAACATCGACGTGAAGGGACACATCGAGTGGCTGCCACCCGCACGACCAACCAGGGCCGGGGACAAACTGCAACCGAAGCACGTGCCCCTAGCGGGAACGGAACCCAGGTCTCTCTGGACCGCAGGCCGACGCTCTAACCGCTGAGCCAAACCGGCCAGGGCTATAGTCTCACTTTCTGTATTTATCTTGTCACAAACCTGATTCTGTGGACATGCTTTGAGCAGCACTTTTTTCTTTAATTAAAGCATTCTGTTTAATATAAATTAATTCTGTCTCAGAATACTGCCCATTTCAAAGTCACATAGCTGGTCTGCTCTCATACCTCTGCTTCTCTCCCTGATATCATCTCACTCTTCCTCCATAGCTACTGTGAGCTGGAAACTCTAGAAGAGCCTTTCATTTCTGCTCTCGCAGTCAGCACTGCCTGCCACAGGCCACACCTACCCTTTAGCTGGATCAGGCTGAAGACCTGGGCAGGCCACTTTTTTCTGATTTGAAACTGTTCCACTCATAAAATCTCTCCAGAAAATACTGCTTTTAACCACAATTTTTAAGTTAAACATGATACACACACACACATATATATACACATACATATACAGGCATATACACATATATATGTTCATATACATATAAACATATATACATCTACATATATATGTATGTGTGTATGTGTGTGTGTGTGTGTGTGTGTATATATATATATATTTTTTCAAATATTTTGATACTTAAATTCTGTGGCAAATTTAGCATCTTTGAGTTCCATGAGGATGTAACCATGACTATTCCTTTCACCATTTCACAGTGTCTGGAATAGTACTTGGCCTATAACTAGCTTCCTACAAATACCTTTTAATTAATTAATTGATTACATCAACAGATGGAAAAATGAATACCTGTAGTGTACACTGGTACTGCAGTGTACACACACACGCATACATATATTATACCTACACATACAAGATGTCAACAATTAACACCGTATCTTTAAAATTAGAAATTAAATCTAATAATGTTCAGTCACAACTTATATCTATTTTTTTAATTAATTAATTTATTTTTGTTACAGATGTTTCTTTTTCCCCTCACTGATTCCCCCCTTCTCATCCCTCCCCACCCTGTCCCCAGCTTTGTTGTCCATGTCCATTGTTCATGCATATATGCATATAAGTTCTGTGGTTTATCTCCCACCCTACCTCATCTTCTGAGGATTGTCAGTCTATACACCACTTCCACGTCTCTGGGACTACCCCATTCCTCAGACTGTTATGTTCATTATATTTCACAAATAAGTGAGATCATATGATACTTGTCTTTCTCTGCTTGGCTTGTTTCGCTTAGGGTAATACTCTCCAGGTCCCTCCATGTCGTCGCAAAGAATAAAAGATCTTTCTTTCTTAGAGCTGTATAGTACTCCATTGTGTATATGTACCACAGCTTTTTTAGCCATTCATCTACTGATGGACATTGGGGTTGTTTCCAGATCATAGATATTTTTTTTTTTATCATAATGTGTTATTACCCCAGACTTCTTTATCTACAATTACATAATTTCACGGGTAGAGCAAGAAAAATACTGATTGCTAAATCAGATTTAAAAATCACTGATAATCTATTCAAATAATTTCCTTCTTTTGTGCCTTCCTTAAACTGATATTTAGGCCAATATCCCAAGTTTCAAGTCTTAGTTGAGGAGATGAAAAGTATATGATATTTTTCAATGCTTAAAATCTAAAAAAGAGACTTCCAGTCAAGATGGTGGCGTAGGTAAACGCGGTATCACGTCCTCCCACAACCACATCAAAATTACAACTAAACTACAGAACAACCGTCATTCAAAACTGCCTGAAATCAAGCTTAATGGAAGTCTTATTACTACGGAATTAAAGCAGCAGCCACATAGAGACTGGTAGGAGGGGTGGAGGCAGATGGGCTGGTCCCATATCCATGAGTGGTGGATAAAAATCAGGAGGATACCTCAGTTGGGAAGGTCCTCCCTGAGGATTGAGGGGTCCCTGTCCCATACCAGGTGCACCGCTCAGGGTTCCAGTGCCAGGAAGAGAAGTCCCCATAACTTCTGGCTAGAAAAACCAGCAGGAACTGAGGCTCAGGGAAGCTGAAGTGGCTGGAGCCCCAGGCAGCTCCTTAAAGGGCCCATGCATGGACTTATGGGACTCGCTCCCTCTAAGCTTGGAGGGGAGGCAGCTCAAGGGGCACCAGAGACATACATGGAAGAACTGAGCTGTTTGGCATTGGAGTGAGGGCTGGAGAGGGGGCTTTCTCTGGGACAAACGTGCTGTCAGAGGCCTTTGTTCCTTTGGTGAGCCCTTCCCTGGGGCGGCAGACAGTTGCCGTATCTGGGACTCCAGCAATCTGGCTCACACTGGTAGCCCTGCCCTGGTGACTCCCTGAGGCCCCGCCCCACCCAACTTTCAGGCCCACCCAAGCTGTTGCCAGTTGCTTAACCATAGGATTGGCCTGTCTTAGATCCTGCTTCAGGCTTTCCTAAATTCTTTCAAACAAGCAGCATCTGGTCTCAGAGAGCCCCATATCTCTCATTAAATAATACACAGAAACAAACACAGAGAGGCAGCCAAAATGAGAAGACAAAGAAACAGGTCCCAAATGAAAGAACAGAACAAAACCCCAAGAAAAGAACTAAGCAAAATGGAGATAAGCAACCTAACAGATGCTGAGTTCAAAATACTGCTTATAAGGATGCTCAGTGAACTTAGTGAGGGCCTCAAGAGCATAAAAAAGGACCAGTCAGAAATGATGGATGCACATCAGAAATGAAGGAGGCATTAACTGAAATAAAGAATAATTTACACAGATTCAATAGTAGAGTATGTAAATCCAAGAAGTAAATCATTGATTTGGAACATAAGGGAGCAAAAAACACCCAATCAGAACAGCAAAAAAAAAAAAAAAAAAAAAAAAAGAATCCAAAAAAATGAGGATAGTGTATGGAGCCTTTGGGACAACTTCAGGCTTGCCAACATTTGCATCTTGGGCTGCCAGAAGGAGAAGAGAGAGAACAAGAAATTGAAAACCTGTTTGAAATAATAATGACAGAAAACTTTCCTAACTTGGTGAAGAAAACAGACATACAAGTGCAGGAAGCACAGAGAGTCCCAAACAAGATGAACCCCAAGAGGCCCACACCAAGACACATCATCATCAAAATGCAAAAGGTTCAAGACAAAGAGAGAATCTTAAAAGCAGCAAGAGAAAAGCAGTTAGTTACCTACAAGGGAGTTCCCATAAGGCTGTCAGCTGATTTCTCAAAAAAAAATTTTGCAGGCCAGAAGGGAGTGGCAAGAATTTTCAGAGTGATGAAAAGCAAGAACCTACAACCAAGATTACTCTATCCTGCAAAGCTGTCATTTAGAATCGATGGCCATATAAAGAGTTTCCCAGACAAGAAAAAGTTAAAGGAGTTCATCACCACCAAACCGTTATTATATGAAATGATGAAGGGTCTTTTTGAAGTAAAAGATAAAATATATGAACAAACACAATGGCAATGAATACGTATCTATTGACAATGGCATCTACAAACAAAATGAACAGGCAGAACAGAAACATTCTCATAGATACAGAGAACATTTTGTTGGTTGCCAAATGGGAGAGGGGTTGGCGGAATGGATGAAAAAGGTGAAGGGATTAAGAAGTACAAATTCATTGCTAGACTGACAAACCTCAGAGGGAAAGGGGTTGGGGGTGGGAAGAAATAGACCAAAGAACTTATATGCATAACCAATAGACAGAGACAACAGTGTGGAAAAAGGCGGGAGGGGGGCGGGAGTGGGGAAGAGGGGGGTCGATGAAGGAAAAATGAGGAACATCTGTAATACATTCAACAATAAAGATTTTTAAAAAATAAAAATATATTAATGGGCAAAAAAAAAAAAATCTAAAAAGAGGTTTTCAAGATGGCGGCAGAGTAGGTGGATCATTCTTGAACCTCCTTCCAAAACCAAATTGGATATAAAACTAAACTGGGGAACATTCACCCTGAATCACCAACTAAAGACTGGCTGAAGAGGAGACTTTTAACAAGGAAGGGCAGAAACCACCTCAAGACTGGTAGGAACGGAAGGGTCATAAGAGGGACCAGCCTAGCTCCCATGGGTCGCAGGCCAAGGGTGACAAGGGACATCTCGGCTGTTGGGAGTTTTACCCTGATAGTGAGGTTGGGATCCCAGTGTTCCCCAGCCGGGAACACAGAGCCAAGAACAGCGGCCTATGTAATATCCAGCCATAAAAGATGGCAGGGCTTCTGCTCACCAGGAAGAAAAGAAGCCTGTTGAGATAAAGCCATGCTTGTGTTTGTTTTAGTTTTAGTTTTTAAAAGAAAATCATAGCATGGGATTTTCTTTTGTAGCCAGTCACCCCAAGGCTTTGATGGAGGAAGGGTAGTACGAACTGAAGTCACCAGGAAAGAGTCCAGGGTGGGAGGCTTTGGGGGAAATGTGGAACAATGGTGACCAGGAGACCTGTGCACAGTAATCTCCTCTCCATACCGCAGCAGCCACCTTCCCTGAGAGGTGCTAGCATCTCTGAGCAGCAACAGCCTGGGGAAAGGCAAATGCCCTGCCCTCACTGCACCCTCAGGAATCCCACTCAGCCTACCCTGCATCTTGACCCGTGCTGAGGAGGCAGCAGCGGAGAACAACCCTATTGAACTGGGCAGTCTCAGAGGGTATCAGTGACTGGCTTTGGAGTGGAGCTGTTACCCCGACTGTCCCAGGAACCTGACTGGTGCCTCCCCTTCACAGGAGATCCCATAGAAACTCCCAGCTTCCAACAGACCCCACAGGACTGCAGACAAGGCGCTCCACCCTTCAAGGTCAGAAAAATATTCAGGGACAGAATAAGATGTGTGTCTCTGGGACACGGAAACACATCCACCATCCACTCTGCTATCTCAACAGCACCTCCCCCTTACAGGAGACCCAGAGGTCTCATTCTCCCAATTCCTCCAAAGCCCATTCAGAAACAGCCTTTTCAAAGACGAAGTCTGACAACTGGCCAACAGGCAGAGGCAGGTGAAGGCAGGTCCCCAGTTGCTTTGGGACAATTGCTGACCTGCCCCTGGGCCCTATCCTGCTAATAAGCCAGCCCTAGAGCACAGCTTCGCCCCTCCCACTTGCACAGCCAAGCCTTACGGAGGCAGCCACAAACTGTGGACTCCTTGAAGCTTCTAACAGGTTGCCAAGAGCCAAACATGGACAGTTTCTGACAGTGGCTGGCGCCAAAGTATTTCCTGGGAGGACCAGAATCGACATACAAAACAGTCAGCCTCAGTCAACATAAGAGCAGGATCCAAAGGAAGCTCCCAGCAGGCACTAAACTCTGCCGAGAAGAACTCCATTTCACTTTTTTTCTTTTTTTGCATGATTTTCTTTATTGTTTTCTTCTTTATTGCTTTATTACTTTTGTCTCTTTTTTTCTCTCATATTTCTCATTTTTCTCTTTCCTGTTCTTACTCCATTTTTCTCTTCCTCCTTTCTTTTTTTTCTTAATTTTTTCTTTATTCTTTTCCCCTTTCCTAAATTTTCCCTCCTTTTTTTCTTTGCTACTGTTTTTCTTTTCCTATTCTTATTTTTTCTCTCCCTTCTTTCCTTTCATATTGTTTTTTCTTCCACTTTTTTTTTCTTCTCATACTATCCTTTTCTTTTCTTTAATTATTCTTGTTCTCTTTCCTCATGCTCTTTTGTGGTTGCTTTTGCTGTTGTTGGGGGCCTTTCATATGTTTTTGTTCTGCACAACAGCTTGCATGACAGGGTCGGGGTTGAGCCTCTTAGTCAACCATCTGAGGGGAAATCCCATCCATGAATGGGACAACAACAATCAAGAACCAATTACAACAAAGGAGCCCAAATACCACACAAGACATGTTCCTAGAACATCCAGCTCAGGAGATAAAGCAGATGGTACTAATGGGTCCCATAGAAAATTTACTACATAAGGCCATCTCAGGCAGACTGGGAGGCAGAGCAGTTCTTTTTAATACATAGAAACCAAGAGACAGCTAAAAGACACACCATAATTAAAATGACAAACATTAAAGTAAAAAAAAAGAATTTTAAAGGCAGCAAGAGACAGAAAGTTATTTATCTACAAGAGAGTCCCCATTAGACTGTCAGTTGATTTCTTAACAGTAATACTTAAGGACAGAAGGAATTGGCATGAAATATTCAACATAATGAAAAGCAAGGACCTGAATCCAAGACTACTCTATCCAGCAAGGCTATCATTTAAAGTTTGAGGTGAAATAAAGAGATTCCCAGACCAAAAAAAAAAAAAGGCTAAAGGAGTACATTACCACCAAACTAGCACTGAAAGAAATGTTAAAGGGACAGCTTTAAGGTGAAATCGAGACAAAAATGAACATAGGTATAAAAATATGGCAATAACTAAGTACTTATCAACAATAACCTTAAATTTAAATCGAAAGACACAGGTAAGCTGAGTGGATAACCCAACATGACCTATATATATGCAGTCTACAAAAGACCCACCTAGGAACAAAAGATTTATACAAACTAAAAGTGAAAGGATGGAAAAAATATTCCATGCAATGTAAACAAACAAAAAGAAGCTGGGGTAGCAATACTCATATCTGACATAATAGACTTCAAAACAAAGGCCATAACAAGAGACAAAGATGGTCACTACATAATACATAGAAGGATCAACCCAACAAGAAAAGATAACTCTTGTAAACACCTATGCATCCAATAAAGGAACACATAAATATATTTAAAAATCTATCAGTGGACTTTAAGGAAGAGATTGACAGCAATACCATCATGGCAGGGTACTTAACACTCACTGACATCATGGATAGATCTTCCAGACAAATAATCAACAAAGAAACAGTGATATTAAACAACACACTAGATCAGATGGGTTTAACTGATATTTACAGAATATTTCATTCCAAAGCAGCAGAATATACATTCTTCTAAAATGCACATGGAACATTCTCAAGGACAGACCACATGTTAGGACACAAAATAAGTCTTAAATTCAAGAAGACTGAAATCACATCAAGCATCTTCTTGTATCACAATGGCCTGAAACTATAAATCAACTACAATAAAACTCAGAAACATTCAAACACTTGGAAACTTACTTGCATGTTATTAAACAATGAATGAATTACCAATGAGATCAAGGCATAAATCAAAACCTTCTTGGAAACAAACAAAAACGAACATACAACAACCTAAAATCTAAGGGACACAGCAAAAGCAGTCCTGAGAGTGAAGTTAATAGCATTACAGGCCTACCTTGAAAAACAAGAAAAGGCTCAAATAAACAATCTAACACTAAACTATATGAATTAGAAAGAGAACAACAAGGAAAGCCCAAGGTAACTAGAAGGAAGGAAATAATAAAGATCAGAGTGAAAATTAATGACAAAGTCTAAAAAAAAAAAAAAAAAACCAACAGGTCAATGAAACCAAGAGCTTGTTCTTTGAAAAGATGAACAAGATTGATGAACCTTTAGCCAGACTTATCAAGAAACAAAAATAAATAAAATCAGAAATGAAAGAGACAAAGTAACAATTGTGACTTCACAGAAATACAAAGGATTGAAAGAAAATAATATGAACAACTATATGCCAACAAACTGGACAACTTGGGTGAGATAGACAAATTCCTAGAAACTTACAATCTTCCAAAACTCAATCAGGAAGAATCAGAAAACCTGAATAGGCCAATAACAACTAATGAAATAGAAACAGTAATCAAAAAATTTCCAGCAAACAAAACTTTTGGACCAGAAGGCTTCACAGGGGAGTTTTACCAAACAGTCAAAGAAGAACTAACACCTATCCTCCTCAAACTATTCCAAAAAATTCAAAAGGAGGGAATACTTCCAAGCAGTTTACAGGTGAGTATTATCCAATTCCCAAACCAGATTAAGACACTAAAAAGAAAGAAAATTACAGGCCAATATCCCTAATGAACATAGATGCTAAAATCCTCAACAAAATGTTAGCAAATCAGAGCCAGCAATACATTAAAAAAATCATGCACCCAAGTGGGATTTATTCTGGGAATGCAAAACTGATACAATATTAGCAAATCAAATGTGATACACCAAATAAACAAAATGAAGGATAAAAACCACATGATCATATCAATAAATGTAGAAAAAAATCCAACAAAGCATCTAACAAAATCCAGCACCCATTTATGATAAACTCTCTCAGCAAAGTGAGAATAGAGGGATCATATCTCAACATAATAAAGGCCATATATGACAAACCTACAGCCAACATTGTACTCAATGGACAAAAACTAAAGTGTTTCCTTTAAGAACAGGAACAATTCAGGAATGTCATTTTCACCACTTTTATTCAACATAGTACTGGAGGTCCTAGCCACAGCAATCAGACAAGAAAAATAAATAAAAGGTATCCAAATTGGAGAGGAGGAAGTAAAACTGGTATTATTCGCAGATGACATAATATTGTACATAGAAAAATCTTAAAGACTCCACCAAAAAACTACTAAATGTAATCAATGAATTTGGCAAAGTAGGACACAAAATTAACACCCAGAAATCAATAACATTTTAATACACCCAAAACAAACTCTCAGAAACTTTAAAAAATCCCATTTACCATTGCAACAACAACATAAGAAATAACATGCCTGGGAATAAACTTAACCATAATCCTATAGAACATTGAAAAAAGAAATAGAAGGAGATACAAGAAATGTATCATGATTACAAGAATTAACATCATTAAAATGTCCATACTACTGAAAGCAGTCTACAGATTCAGCACAATCCCTAGTAAAATACCAATGGCATAGTTCACAGATCTAGAACAAATATTCCAAAAGTTTATATTGAACCAAGAAAGATCCTGAATAGCCTCAACAATCTTGAGAAAGAAAAACGAAGTTGGAGGTATCAACACTCCCTAATATCAAACTTATCTACAAGGTAAAATAAGCCAGTTAGAGACAAATATCATACGATCTCATTTATATGTGGAATCTAATGAACAAAAAAAATGGCAAAAAAAAAAAATATGTCCAGAGGCATGGATGCATGGAAGAGACTGACAGATTTCAGAGGGGGGGATGAGGGGATGGGAAGAGATTAACCAAAGAACATATATGCATAGCCCATGGACAGACAATAGTGTGAGAAAGGCCTGGGGTGGGGCGGGGGCTGGGTAGAGGTGGGCAAAGATGAGAGAGGAAATGGGTACAGCTGTAATACTGTCAACAATAAAAAATAATAAAATAAAATAAAATGAATACAATAAATATTGTACTTAAAAATCTAAAAAAGAATACTGAAATTTTATACTCAAATTTTTCTTTAAATTATTATAAAACAGTACCTTTTAAATCATTCATTTCCATTTATAGCTTAGCAGTACTAAATCAAGCTCTCTCAGTGAGCACTTTAAACCTAAATGACTTAGTTAATTCAGATATATTCAACCTTTATGTGGAAGAAGAAGAATTTGAGAGGTTCCCCATGTCTTCAAACCCCAGAACATGGTCCAACCCCAAACATGAGGGTATGGATCCTAAACAAATGGAATCCAACTTGGAGAGTCAGGCCTACTGCACATATTCTATTCAATTTTCTGTGCTGGCTTTTAAAATTCAACAGAACAACATGAGGTGGTACAAGACTAAAAAAATAAAACTTAAAACAATGAACTCAGCAGCATTTGATAAAACATATGGTATCCTAATTCCTGTGGGTTGGTCTTAGGCATAGAAAGGGCAACAGCAGAATATTCACAGTACTGGTGGAGGACCAGCCAAGGTAGAATAATTATGAACAGGAATGTAAGGAATATTTTTGAGAACTCTTAGAAGCAGTGACAAAACAAAGGGAATAGCTTGAACTCCCAAGAAACAGCAGCCTGGCAACCATAGAAAGGAAAAATGGTTGCTCTTTTTAAACAAAGACTTGGAGTCAACTGTGGATGAAAAAGGCATAAACATTGACACACTTTTCAAATAACACCTAGAGATACAAAACAAACAAAAACATTTCACATCTGCAGAGTGTGTAAAGAAGGGTCAGTTACTATGGGATTCAATCATAAAACTGAAGAGCAATATAAGGGTATTTTACTTGAAGATAAAGGAAAAAAATGAATCAAAGCCACCATACATAGACAACTACATCTCACATTCATAAAGTAATGCTGTTTGAACAAACTGTGACATAAGATCTGCTCATTTCCCATTTTAACATTCTGTGGGGAAGCAAAAGAATGCTTTCAAAATACTTTCTTTAAGAAAATATCCAAAGTTTCCACATAAGAAGTGTAATACTATCATTTTGGAGGAATCTATGTTTCTTTAGAAAGTTTTCAGAATGCTTTGAAAGAAATTAAGGAAATAAAATTCCCCAAAGTAACACAAGTGAAAACATAAGCAAAAAATATTAAAATAGCTGTCTTTTATTTCTTGGAATAATGTCCTCATATCAAAATTGAGCCAAAGCACACATCTTTGACAGTAAAATGTTTTCTACTGCTTCTTCCTGAATTTAAAATATAATAATAAGGCTTCCTTTCCACCTCTACCTTCCAAACCATGCTGAAGCCATGGTGCACTCCCAAACACCTGCAAACATATACACACAAAAGGGAATGACTCTTACCAGACCATCACAGTTGTTAATGGCAACAGAGGTTCCTGGAATGTCCACAATGTCCCCCACGTAAGCGCAGTTAGTGTGCAAAGGCTCAGTCTTCCAGGTTCCTTCAGAAGCACTTCCTGGTTGATGATCATTAAGAGGGTCAGTTATATTCCCAGGCACCGGAGCTGTTTCATGCCATTCCACAACAGCCCCGGGAGCTATAAGCTGAGTGTTGGGCTTTAGTCGCAGATGAAAATCTCTTCCAAATGCTGTGATGTTAAAAAACAATTGCTCAGAGTTGGAAGACACGTCCCTCGCTGACCTCTTCTTGTGATTTGCAGAAAGAATATGAGAGAGATAGTGTCCTTCTAGGTTTGTACTGACTGGAGTCACCAGCTCATACTCTTTCTGTCTCTTTATTGGTAAATCTGTGGAGTGAAAAATAGAATTGTAGGACCGTGTGCAACAAGAGAACACGGGAGGACATAACATAGGCATAAAGTGCCCGACTCACAAGACTGCACCTGAACTTTCATAATAAGTATATTTCTGAATCATCTCATAAGTATCACATTTCAAGAACTCAAATCATTTCTCAAGTGCACTTAGGTAATTGTGTTCAAAGAATCTTCTTTAAAAAAAAGCTTATTATAATGTGAATATTCATATCTCATTTATATATTTGAGAAAATGAATGTAAGTTTCCATAAACTATACCTGGATTGCTTATAATCAAGACTTATTCCCAATTCATTTATTATTGCTTAACTGACACGTGCTACAAACTTTTAACAAAGTTGCTATTATGTAGAAGACATTTTTTTCTTATCTTTAAAAAATCTTCCTATAAGAATAGGAGAATTTATTCTCGTAACAATAGCTACTGTATGTTGCATCTACTATGGCCTGTAATTTATACACTGTAGTATATACACAGTTTTTCCATCATAACAACCCTAACAGTCATACTTCACAGATGAGGAAACTGAGAATCAGGGGGTATGTGTCCAGTAACTATGAAGCTCAGATATGGATCCAAGTGCTTCTCCAAAGCCCATATACTCATTCTCATGTCATGTCACAGAAATCACAGAATATTTTCAAAAAGTGAAGAAACAGGTAAAAAAAAAAAAAAAGTAATAATCTATAAATTGAATATGCAGGTACCGGTTAGTCAGAAGCAAGTGGCGCTGTCATTTTGCACTGTATTCCTTACATGGAACAAACACTCAATTTGAATATAAAAGTGTATTTGGGGTCCACCTGACAACATGGGTGGCCACCTACATGTTAAACTGAATTTCTCACAATTAGAACTTAATTCACTTAGTTTAGCCAATGTGAATATAGTATCTGCTCAAATGCAAGCATCCTTGGGAAAGAAAACACAATGGATGAACCATTTATCCTTTAACGGAAATGATTTTGAAGGCAGAGAAGGAAATGAGGAGGCCACAAGGATGGATATAGAAAGCAGGGAAAGGGAAATCTGAGAGCATGAATTAAACAGTTCCCCACCTTCATAATTCTAGCCTAAGACTAGTCCTATAGAATGTTCGAGTACCCTGAAAAAATTATGATTCACAAATACTGTTCACTTATAGAAACGGCATGTACGTCATCCAAAAGTTTGAGACCCATAAATGAACCTACAATCTATGCTCTTAAAATACCCTTATAGAATCACTATGTTACCATTACTTTCCTGCTTGTTAAATACCTCAAACAATGTGTAAAGTAAGTGCAAGAAGACAAATGAAGGCATTTTGTAACTTGGAAATTTCTTGAGTGCATGTTTGTAATCATTATGCCACTTAGAATGACCAGTGGATTTAAACAAAATATCTCTCTTTAAAAATGCAAGGTAACATGGTTGTAAACATTTACTAGGCAGAGGAGGAGCAGGCCATTCTGTCCCCGAGAAACTTGAAGCCTGACTCCAACACTGGACGTGATTTCCCAGCAGCAGCACATCCCCGCACTGGCGGTGCTCCATGTCCTAATCAAGGACCTACACTAGGTATTACTGTCAGCACAAACAGAGATTGGGGGTCCTACAGCAAATCTCTGGTGACTACTTTGGTAAGTTCTGGTTTAGGGAAAGAACTCGAAATTTTAAGGAATTAACTCAAGTGTCACAGGAGTGGGGTGATGGAGGGGAAAGTTCCCATAGCAAAGGATGAATCAGTATATTGGATCTGGACTGACAAAGCTTACCCCAAATTCATTCCTTGAGGGTAAGAACTCCCCAGTTAACCTGGTATTCCCAATATACTCAAACAATTTTGTACTTGCCAGGGTCTCGTCAGTAGAATTTGTTTAATGTGTATTAAGGAGGTAAAGCAGGTAACTAGAAAACCTTTGTTTTGTCTAAGCTGCTCCACACTCGGACTTACTATCCAAGGTCCTTGAGCATCTAGCTGCACCAATAATCCCAGTTATAATTTTTTCTCTAACCATAAGTTTACTGTTTCATGGGAGGGAGAAAGCAATGCTTAATTTTAATGTATGGATTTCCCATCTCCACTGAAGGGAATTCACACAACCTAAGTCTAGACAATATACTGATGCCTGGATTAAGTGACCGGAGAACTAGAAAATGTAAGAAGAATGCAGGGAGGCTCCTCCACACCCAGGAGGATCCCAGAGCCTCATGTTTCCAGTGATCCATACATTCCACATTCACTGGGACAGTTCCAATTCTCCTATCAGACAATATGTTCTAAATTTTTATTCAAAATAAAGATGGTATATTGCTATAGTGCTTTGTCTTCCCTAATGCTAAATAGTTAATCATTCCAAAAATGTGCACATGAGAAACATTTCTGAAATAAAACCCTGAGTCATTTTCCAGATGGAAATTAAGATAATCAAAGGAAAAGATGCACTTAGTAACCTCCCAGGCTACCTGCCCCTGGACAGTGAGTGAACAAACTGACACAGGAGCTGCCTGGTCAGCTGCCGTTGACTAGCAGAGTCAATGCTGGGCTGGGCTTTGTGCCCAAGAATACATCACCTCTAACTCTCACAACACTCACAGCAGGTAGGTGTTATTATCCCTAGTTTATAAACAAGAAAGCAATACTAGAAGGTATGCCACTAGCCAGCGAGGAGCCAAAGGAAAATCTCAATTCTGATCATTTTGAAGCTGAAGATCATGCTCCCATGTTCTTATTCACTTTAGAATAGATGGAACATCTTACTGTCAAATTCTAATTTAAAATCTCACTTACAAATGAAAGCCACCACCAGAATGATGATGTTCTGCCTACCCACAGCCAGTGAACCAATTTTTCCTCTAGTATAGCTTCAAAATTTTCTGTAAAAGGCTCTTAAATTCTCGGTCTTTGGGAGATAAAATATTTATTCTCAGATTAAAATCACATAAGGAAACCAAATCATATCCAATGTTAATTTGCTGCATTCAGAAATTACACATTTCACAGGCCCAAACACTTCCACAAATCAATACAGCCTAGTTAAGGAATGGACTGCAGTGTCAGCAGCAAGTTAACATATGAACGTGAACAAGATCTTTACTTTTCCTTAGACTCAAGTTTCCTCATTTGTTAAATGGAGGTCAGTAATAGCTCCAACTTCATAGGTTTGGTGAGAGGATTAAATGAAATTATGCAAATAATTCGGTAAGGATTAGCTATTAACTTAAATGTTAAGTTAGCTACTCACTAAAATAATGCCCATGTGCAGTTTCATATATGAAACTATTCGATTGTCAGCTGAGATGGCTGAAGGACCACAGTCAGAGGTATGCAAAGGTTTCTGTGGCCCCAGAGGGCTGAGCCACTGAAAAGCCAACTGTGCTCACTGATTACCCAAGCGCGACTCAGAGGCCGTGAACTTCCCACAGTCCACTGGCATCAGAGCACGTGTGGCCCATCTCCCTGCTGGCATGTATGTGCTGTCTGCCCTCCACTGCACAGCACATCCTAGCCCCCTCTTGCCTTTGCAACAACAGTTTCAGCAATTGTCCTCTCTCCTAATCAATTTTCCCCACATAACTAGGTCATTCCCACCAGCAAATAAATAAACTGCCATGTTTCTCATCTCTGGTTTAAAAAAAAAACAAAAAACCTTCTTGATGCCACATCTACCTCTAGCTAATCCATTACTTCGCTCCCCTTTACAGCAAAACACTTCAAAAGACACTATATTAGATGCCTCCAATTCCCTTCTTCCCATTCTTGTTCTTTCTCGAACCCACTCCAGGCAGACTCTGGTGTAGGTCACTAGTAACCCCATGTTGCTGAAACCAACGGTCAAGACTCCATCTTCATACTTGCAGCATTTGACCTGGTTTCTCTTTCCTTCTTGAAATAGTGTAGCTTCCAGGACACCATTCCCTTCTGGTCCTCCTCGTTCCTTGTTGGTCCCCCCTCTCTTTCTCCTGCATGTCCTCTTGTGCCCATGAGCTGTAAACACTGCAGTGCCCCAGGATCAGACTCTCCTGCATCTACCCCGGAGCCTGGTGAGCTCATGTGTCCCGACTTCGGATGCCTTCACAGTCATGCATCTCTAGCCCAGGCTTCACCCACAAGCTCTTCTTCAGTGCAACTGCCTACAGATCCTCTCCACGTGGATATTCGCTGGGCACCTCAACCTCACATTCCCCAGAGTGAACTCTCTATCCTCTCACTTCCACATCTGCCCCTTACCTGTGTCGGTAAATGGCAACTCTATCCCCTGTTACTCAGACCAAAAATTTGACTAAACCATCCTTAATTCTTCTCACACCACACACCAAATCTCTTCACAAATTTTATTGACTCGGCCTTCAAAATACCTCGACTCTGACCACTGCTCACCACCTCCCCTGCTCCTACTCTAAGCCAAACAACCATCACCTCAGTTTTTAATGAACCTCATAACCATCCTCCTTGCTTCTGTTCTGCCCCTTTATAGGTTATCTTCAATAAAGAGCTAGAGGAATTAAAGTAGCAGACCATGTCACGCTTCTGCAAACTCACCCAAAAAAGCTCACAGCCCGCCACCGGCAATCCTCCCATCTGAAGGTCACTGTACTTGTTTCCTCTGCCCAGTGTCTTCCCCCCAAGACAGGTGCATGGCTTACCCCTCAGTTCTTCCAGGCCTTTGCTGAAATGTGGCCCTCCCAGTGAGGTCTGTCCTGACCACCAGTAACCACCTCATCACTCTCTATCCCCTTTTCATATTTCACACATCTCCACAAAACTTGTCACCCTCTTTAACCTGCGCCTGCTCTCTGTAAGGAGAGTTTTCCCTGAGTAGTCCAAGCCTCTTCATCCCCATTAACTTACCCTTCCCTCCAGTAAAGAAGAGTGAAGAACGTGGTTGGTAAGTCTGGAAAAAATAAGAAGTTTGCAGAGCTCAGCACCTCCCTCACCATTCTTCATCCTGGGAAGGATCATGCTAAGGAGCACATGTTCTCTTCCATGGCCCCAGGGGAGACCCTGCCCCAGCCAGATGAGGTACACCAGCAGCCAGAACACGGCCTAAGCAAGTGAGAGTCCCATGCTTCATCCCAGTCTTTCTGCAAAAGAGATTCTCACTGTGCCTTTAGATTTGCTATTTCTCAACTTGTTCAGAACCCAGGCATGGAAGATGGGCATGTTTTTATTCCAGATTTCCTCAGAAACTTGAACTACCTTTAAGATATTGTCACATCTCTGCTGCCAATCTAATTGTAATGCTAATAACCTCCTTGTCCGGGAATCCTCTTACATCTAAATTTCTCACTCTAGAGTTTAACTTGAAGCCTTCTTCTCCTTCGTGCTGCATGAAAACAACCACATTCATGTGTAAATGTCCATGTATGTATGTGTGACATATGCATTCATCTGTACACACATATACACAAATATTACACACCATACATCAAGGGATTTGAGGAGTTAATATGCTATGTTTCCATATACTTAAAGAGCTTTGAGCTAGTCAGACTTTCTGTTTTAATGTCAACCATGTTAACCTTTTCCAATAGTTTCCAAACTCTAACCATTTCTGAGGCTTTGGCCCCGGTTACACACGTCTGTCTTTAAGTGCAATATCCCACACACAATAGGTGCTCAGTAAATACATGTTGAAAGAGAAAAAGAAGTTCCCTCAAACTGAATCCTGCGTGGGACAGCTCTCTGCAGAGAATAATGTGTCTTACACAATTTTCACCCTTAAGATATCTACAGTAAATTTCTCATTTTACTTGAATATTTAGTTTGCCTTCCTGACTTCACTATTTCTGTTCATGATGTGCTGAATCTCCCAAACCTCCAGGCTACAAAGCTGACTTCATTTTTTTTTTTATCCTCACCCGAGGATATTTTTCCATTTTTTGTACAGATAGAGTGGGGGGGGAGAGAGAGGAAGAGACAGAGAGAGAGAAACATCAATGTGAAAGGGACACATCGAGTGGCTGCCACCCGCACGACCAACCAGGGCCGGAGACAAACTGCAACCAAAGTATGTGCCCTTAGCGGGAACCGAACCCGGGTCTCTCCAGACCGCAGGCCGACGCTCTAATCGCTGAGCCAAACTGGCCAGGGCAAAGCTGACTTCATTTTAACTTTTCCCCCAAATAGTATCATTCAAGTCCCACTGATTCCTCCCTAGAAATGTCTCCCCTTTCTTCCAATCACCTCCAAGTCCTCATCACCTCACACCAAAAAACTGCAAGAGCCAAGTCCTAACTCCCCAAATATAATTTTTCATTAACAATACTGTATAAATTGTACCAAAATATTATCTGAATTAATGCCAGGAAAATTGTTTCCAAGTCCCATGGTTACAATGCCTAGGTCCCAGCACCAGCACCAGTTCCCGGCTGGGCCTCTCCCAAGCACCTCCAAGCCCAGCACACGGGGCAACCATCTGAAGGCTGCTCTGTAGCTCATACCAAGTGACCTAGGGCAGGGAACAAGCAGCAGATGACCCTGTCCTGAACCTCCCAAGAGGCCCCAGAACCAACAGACCAGGTGGCCAATTTCAGACCACACCAGAGCACCATCCAATCATCTCCACAATGACACATGAAAAGGGCAGATTCAGCAGGCACCAGAGCCCCACTAAAGTAAATCCTATTCCATAGGGTCAGCCCCTATACAACAGCCCCTCCACTGTACTCATGGCCAGTCCTGAAAACCAATCACCCTGAGGGTCGATCCCTCCCACTAATGTGCCAACAGCAATCAAGGTTCAACTACAACAGGAGGGCACACACAAGGAACACGCCTAGAGCCCGTGACTCAAGTGATCAGGGAGACTATGCCACAAGGCTCCACAGGACACCTACTACATAAGGCCATTTTACTAAGATGAGGAGATCTAACAGCTCTGTCTAATACATAGAAACAAACACAGGGAGGCAGCCAAAATGAGGAAACAAAGAAACATGTCCCAAATGAAAGAACAGGACAAAACTCCAGAAAAAGAACTAAACAAAATGGAGACAAGCAATCTACCAGATGCAGAATTCAAAACACTGATATCAGTGAGAACTTCATCAAGTAGATAAGAAGCATAAAAAAGTAGATAGAAAATATAAAAAAGAACCAGTCAGAAATGAAGAATATAATAACTGAAATGAAGAATACATTAGGGAATCAACAGTAGATTAGATGATGGAGGACTGAGTCATTTCTTGGAAGATAAGGTAACAGAAAACACAATCAGAACAGCAAAAAGAAAAAGAAAAGAATTAAAAAAATAGGATTAAGGGGCCTCTGGACAATATCAAACATACCAGCATTCATATCATTGGGGTACCAGAAGAAGGAGAGAGAGAACGCAAGAAATTGAAAACCTACTTGAAGGAAAAAATGATTGAAAACTTCCCTAACCTGGTGAAGGAAACAGACATACAAACCCAGGAAGTGCAAAGTCTCAACAAGATGAATCCAAAGAGGTCCACACCAAGACACAACATGATTAAAATGCCAAAGGTTAAAGATAAAAAGAGAATCATAAAAGCAGAAAGAGAAAAGCAGTTACCTATAAGGGAGATTCCATAAGACTATCAGCTAATTTTTCAAAAGGAACTTTGCAGGCCAGAAGAGACTGGCACAAAATAGCCAAAGTGATGAAAAGCAAGGACCTATAACCAAGATTACTCTATCCAACAAGGCCATCATTTAGAATTGAGTGAGAGATAAAGAGATTCCCACACAAGCAAAAAGTTAAAGAAGTTCATCACCACCAGACCAATATTACAGGAAATGTTAAAGGGATGTCTTTAAAAAGAAGAAAAAAAAGATCTAAAATATAAAATATGAATAAAATGGCAATAACTACATATCTAGCAATAATTACTTTAAATTTAAATAAATTAAATTACCCAATCAATATACATTGGATGAATTAAAAAAAAAAAAAGACTCTTACATAGGTTGTCTATAAGAGACTCACTTCAGATAAAAAGATACAGACGGAATATAAAGGGATAGAAAAAGATAATTCGTGAAAATGAAAACAACAAAACAACAACAAAATCTGGGGTATCAATACTTCTACCAGACAAATTAGACTTTAAAACAAAGGTTATAACAAGAGACAAAGAAGGACCCAGAAATTCCGCTTCTGGGTATTTATCCAGAAATATCCAAAATACAAATTCAAAAAGATATGTGTAACTGTATGTTCCTTGCACCATTAATTACAATAGACAATATATGGAAGCAACCTAACTGTCCATCAATAGCTGAATGGATAAAGAAGAAATGGTACATATATACAATGAAATATGACTCAGTCATAAAAAAGTATGAAATATTGCCATCTGTAACAACATGAATGGACCTAAAAGGTATTGTGGTGAGTGAAATAAGTCAGATAGAGAAAGACAAATACCTATGATTTCACTCATATGTGGAATATAAAAAGAAAAATAAATGAAAAAACAAAATAGAAAGAAAATCAGAGATACAGAGAACATTCTGATGGTGGCCAGATGGGAGGGGAGTTGGGAAATGGGTGGAAAAGGAAAAGGGATTAAGAAGTACAAATTGGTAGTTACAAAACAGTCATGGGGATGTAAAGTACAGCATAGATACAATAATATTGTATTAAGTATGTATGGTGTTAGATGGGTACTAGATTTATCGTGGTGATCACTTCGTAAGTTACATAAATGTCTAAGCACTATGTTGTTCATCCGAAACTAACAGAATATTATACGTCAACTATAATTGAAAAATAAAACGTTGTTAAAGATCTTTTATTAATTCTTTTAGAGAGAGAAACATCAATGTGCGAGTGACACATCTACTGGCTGCCTTCTGCATGCCCCGCAGTGCGCATCGAGCCCGCAACCCAGGCATGTGCCCTGACTGGGGATCAAACGAGTAACCTTTAGGGGGACAGGACAATGCTCAACCACCTAAGCCACACCAGCCAGGGAGAAAAATAAAAAAACATTTTTAAATAAATAAATAATAAAATGTCTAGGTTCTATCATGATATTACCCTTGTGATTTTGGTCACTTAAGACTTTTTTATGTCAGTCCTCATCTGTAAAAATTAAAGTAGAAGTATTTAATCCACAGGATTGCTGTAAAAATTAAATGGCCTAATTCAAAATGTTTAGAACATTGTTTGGCACATAGTAAGTACCCAATAAATGTTAAGTATTAATATTACTATTTATTCTCTCTGAGTGGCTCATCATTACTTCAAGATGAAATAGATTCAGAAAATTGATATATATTTTTCATGTTAGACCTAAACATTGCTTGAAAGTCCATCTATTAATCAAGTCCTCTTCACTTTACAACAATGTGAAACTCAAAGAATAGGTAACTTAAGCAAATCAAAACTTAACTTTGACATAGAAGACCCTCTGCCCTCTCTCCCTAATCTCTTTTCATCACTGTCTTCCATATTAGTCTATCAAAACATTCTAATGTGCTCACCAGACCCAGCTAAATTGTGCCTGCCTTCACAACCTGCTCTGCTCACCAGGGGAAAAGATCTGCTGCTTTCGCTTCATCTATGCAAATAAATTCAACCCGGCCCCCATGGCCCATCTTTCCTAAAAAAAAAAAAAAAAGTCTTCTCTGCCAACTTGTTCAGAATACAGCCCTCCTGGTCTAAGTGTCTTAGTTCTTGATATCATGCACTGTTTGCACAAAAGTTCTAAAATTCTCTATGGAAGAACAGTTAAATGCTTACATCTCGTCTTTGGGGCAGATATGTGGTATCTTAACTGTGTTTAAGTGTTCCCAGTGTACACCAGTCTTTGGGAGAGAAAAAAAATTAATGATTATTTTTTGAAGTGGGAATTCTTGAGAGGGAGTGCTCTCACAGCATGACACTGTGGCCATGCTCTGGGATCCTAACTCCTTCACACAGTCGGTCATATATGCTCAAAACGGAGGACAGACAGTTTGGGATCTTTTCTATGTTGCAGAATGATACACAAATCTCCCCAGCACATTTCAAAGACTACATTACAGAACAGTAAGACTGCAAAAGCATCCATGAGTGCAATCAACACTGCTAGAACCTGGAGTGACTGCAGTACAATTTTTCACTGATCTAGTTAAGACCAAAGCCACCCCAGGCACACAGATTACTGAGATACAGTACTGTGATTGATGCAATGTGGCTGCAATTCCAAGCACGGAAGGGAGTAAGGTATGATGGAGAGCTAAAGGTCTGGAGTCAGAAAGCATTGTGTTTGAATTCTGGTTGGTTTCAAACTGATACCAACCAGACCTTTTTTCACAATTTGCTGGCAGGATGATCTTTGGCATCCTGCCAGCAAATTGTGAAAATTATGGCTCAAAGAGGTTATCTGTAAAACAAGGATAATAATAGGAATCAAATGAGGTAAGGCACAGACAGGGCTTGCCCCATCTAGTAACACCTCAATAAATGAAAAATTAGCTGATGTTATTATCACTATCATCATAATCCTTTAGCTCAGCGGTTCTCAACCTGGGGGTCAAATGACCCTTTCACAGGGGTCGCCTAAGACCATCGGAAAACACATATTACCGATGGTTTTAGGAACCGAGACACGGCTCCTCTATCCGTCTCCAGGCGGGTGCACCCACATGCAGATACGCCCACATACAACATGAGGAACTGTATTAAAGGGTCGCGGCACTAGGAAGGTTGAGAACCACTGCTCTAGCTAGTGCTGTAGAAGAAGGGAGTTCGTTTCGGATTCCATGACCCAGCATCCCTGGGGCCTCTGTCCCCACTCTGTCCCCACCCCTTGCTTGTATTTCTGATGTGGTTAGAAGAGACCTTAAGCTCCATGTCAGCAGAGGGCCTGAAGTCCAGGCTGGCTGTCCATTACCAACCCAGAGACTGGATTTTCTCCCAACAATTGGCTGATTGCTCTATTATCAAAAGGCATTCACACAGGCAATTTCCTTTATCAGGTATAAATTGTCAGTATGCAACAATCTGGCCACAAGAATGAAATTAAGTAAGCATTTTCAAGATCTGCTAAAGAAGTAGCTCCAACAACAACATTTCCAAATCCTAGAGCCAAAGGAAAGAGAATGACTTTCATCAGAAATGACAGGAGCCAGCTGCTCCAGGAAAGATGTGAATGGGGTAAAGAATGGACCTTAAAAAGGGCACCACACACCAAAGGGCTTACCAAGGCCTTAAACACTAGCGGAGAAGGGGATGCATCTTCTCTTGAAGGCAATTAAAAACTAATTGTGACACATGCTGAACTGCTGAGCACAGCCAAGTTCTCTGTCCTCACTTCATCTCCTCTAGGCAGAGAAACTCTTTGATGTCTTTTATTTTAGTTGCAAACTCATTTTCACAGTCCAAGAGTTTTTATCAAGCTATTTGAGGAAAAAAAAACGAAAAGGTGTTTTGGGGGTTATTCTTACTCATTAAGAAAGAACAAATAATTGTACGCTTAAAAATTCTTCTCATTTTTTTTAATCTGTCTTTTTCATAAATATTTGTTGCAACTGTACGATGTTTATGTTCGAGAGTCATTGAGGAAAGAACAGCACATTCTTCACTGTTTCAGACGTGAAATCAGGTAAGAGAAGACCTTTAAAAAAAAATATGAAAAAGCCTGAAGAGAAACATTATTTAAAAAAAAAAAAACCCCACCCAAGTTATTTTTCATTTTTGATACATCTTAAGGTAATCAAATAATAACAGAATAACAAATAGAAGGGGATTATTTTTTAAGTGAGGCCCAGAGGCCAAGTTTTCACACTCCAGTTGTGGTTTTTTTGTTTAGCTTTTTATCCTCACGCGAGGACATTTTTACATTTATCTTCAGATAGAGTGGGAGGGAGAGAGGGAGGAAGAGAGAGAGAGAGAAACATCGGCGTGAGAGGGGCCAGGGACAAACTGCAACCGAGGTACATGGCCTTGGTGAGAACCGAACCCAGGTCTCTCTGGTCCGCCGGCCGACGCTCTAACCTCTGAGCCAAAGCAGCCAGGGCTCCAGCGTGGTTGTAAAAGTAGCACTCCCCCTGGCTGCACTGGTCCTCGCTGGGGGCTCTGCTGACTGGACAGCTCCGCTAGGGTCCTAAGAATTAACATCTTACAATTTGTTGATAGATACTACTTTTAAAGGCGAATTCAATTTGAGTCTAGCATTGAAAGCCAGGAAAATCAGCATCTGCCTCCAGGGCCAAAGGCTGGGAACCCATGACAGATAAGAAACGTGGGGAGCCTTTTTAAAGACTTCCACGGAAATGTTACTTGTGGTCATCATATTTCCCAGATCGGACGCGCTCTGGCTCATGGTTCAACAACAGTGTGAGAAACTGGGGCGGTCCACGAGGACACTGGATTCGCTTCCCGTCGCTGCTTCAACAAACTGCCACCTGGTGACCTGAGACCACATGAATCTGTTTTGCTCAGATCTAGAGGACACAAGTCCGAGACGACTCACACTGGGCTGAAACCAAGGTGTCAGCAGGGCTGTTTCTTCCGGCAGCTCTAGGAGTGATCTGTTTCCTTGCCCTTTTCAACTCCCACAGGCGGCCCTGCATTTCCTGGCTCACGTTCTCTTCATCCTCCAAACCAGCCACATCCACCTCGTCGCTCTTATGCCGCCATCTTTCACCTGCCTCTTCCATGCAGAAGGACCACCCCTCTGGGTAATCCAGGATAATGTCTCTGTTTGAAGGCCAACTGATCAGCAACCTTAATTCCATTGCAAACTAAACTCCTCTTTGCTGTGTAATGTAACATAGTCACAGGCTCCAGGGATTCAGAAGAGGACATCCTTGGAGCTATTGTTCCGCCTACTGCAGCCACCGGTCTCCATGCAGTGTGCTGGGAAGTCCTCACCCTGCGGCACTGTTGTACATGTGTGCCACCCAGCACCCAGCCCACACTCCAGGCCAGTTTTCCCTCAGGTGAACTACCCCACACTCCACACTCAGTCCCTGTAAAGTCAAGGGCAAAATATCTCACTTGAAGCCAATCAGAGCACTGCATCCCTGACCACAGTGAAGGGTTCAAGGATAAGCTTGTGATTCCAATAAGCTAGGTAACCAATAAAAGCCCTACCAGGAACTTTCCTGGAGCTGTCAAAAAAGAAGTGTTCCTTCTGGTGCGGTGAAAGGTAGAATGACGGCCTAGAGATGCTAATGACTGTATTTGCCACTACTTGTGGGGGAGGGAGGGTGCAGACACCATGTTCTTATCCTGATAGAGAAATAAAGTGAACACATAGGAAAAATGAGGGAGGAAGGAGAGAGAGAAAGAAATGGAAAGATTGAGAGAGAGAGAGAGAGAGAGAGATCCCTGACATTATTCTGAGCTCCCAGATCCAGCTGTACCTGACTTCGATTACCGGATCGATTTTGTTTTCCTTAACCAGTGTCAACTCAGTTCCTGTTACTTGCATTCAAAGGAGTCACAATTAACATAATGATTCTCTCTCCATAGATAAGGTGAAAAGAAGAGGAAGAACTGTCTGTTATACACACACTATAGGTGGGGTGGAACGAAATGAACAGCTGTTTTCGCACCACTCCTTACTCAACTCCCTCCCTCTGCTGCCACATTCCTGTGGATTAAGCAATGCCTCATTATCAACATAAAGATAATACATGAAGCCCAGCTGGTGGGACTCAGTGGATTGAACGTGGTCCCATGGACTGAGAGGTCCCTGGGTGGATTCCTGGAGAGGGCACATGCCCTGGCTGTGGGCTTGATCTCCAGTAGGGGGAGCACAGGAGGCAGCCAGTCAATGTTTCTCTCTCAAATTGATGTTTCTATCTGTCTCTCCCTCTCCCTTCCTCTCTAAAACAAATCAATGAAAACATTAAAAAAAAAAAAAACCTTTAAGAAAAATGATAATACATGAAAATAGAACTCTCAAAGAGCTGTCACGTGGTGAGCTAAGTGGTTTACAAGTCCATAAGCACAGAAAGTTGAAGTTTCTGGAAATTCATGGTATCAGGCAGACCTGTCAAAAATGTAGGGATTAGACCGATGTGGCTCACCTTGAGTAAAAGTGTTTGTTTTTTAAAGCACAAGGCTAAGAAATACTACTAATTATACTTATTATTCTAGTCTGCTTGCTTTGTTCCAGAATTGAACGAGTCCTTTACAATTGTGTGAAGCAAGAAGTAGTAGTGTGCCTATGTTACATACGAGAAAGTGACACTGTTGGAGGTTAAAATCATCAGCTGGAAAGTGGTGGAGTCAGAGTTTTAAACCATAGAGTGAACAGTCTGGGCCCCTGACCATCTGACAGAGGAAGGCGCTACTGGATATACTGGTTAGATTTAAGATTAAGGAATGGACTCTACATGTAAAAGAGAGACGTTTTTACACATAAAATAAAAAGAATTCAAATCATAATATAAAATTTTCAATCATCCTTTTTCTTTTTATTTGTGTGCCTATGTGCATATAAAAAGGTATGTATTATATATGAAGAAAATTTGCAAGAAATGTGATTTAATATCTAAGACCACGATATTTGAAGATTCATAGATTTAATCCTATTTACTTTCTACAAAGTTTCCTAAATATTATTATTTTTATTTTTTTTTTTATCCTCACCCGAGGACATTTTTGCATTTTTTGTTCAGACAGAGCGGGAGAGAGAGAGAGGAAGAGAGAGAGAGAGAAACATCGATGTGAAGGGACACATCGAGTGGTTGCCACCCGCACGACCAACCAGGGCCGGGGACAAACTGCAACCGAGGTACAGGCCCTTAGCGGGAACTGAACCCGGGTCTCTCTGTACCACAGGCCAACGCTCTAACCGCTGAGCCAAACCGGCCAGGGCTCCTAAATATTATTTTTGTTTTATCAGTCACTTCAAGAATAAGATAGACTGTTTCATGCTGCTCACAATTTGTTCTGAATTCCATAAAGATTCATCATGCTGAATTTGTGGCAATCATTTTTATAAACAGGAGACTGACATTTTACCACAAAATCTCTCCTAGGGATTTACAGTTAGTCAGCAAACTCATGTAAACATATTTGGCAAATTAGGATGAATCAATTACATGTGGGAACAGACATTCCAAAGCTAGAAAAACTCTTCCCACGCTTTCCTATCCATTCTACAGAAATACAACTCTCAACTTCTATCCTATGATGTGGATGAATCTTCTCACAGTACAAGTAAAATCACAAAACATTTTTTATAATATAGTTGTGTGCACTTTTGGGTACTTGATTACCAGAAAAATGATTAATTCATTCCATCTTTCAGAGGTTGTGTAACCAAATATTTAATGATCATATTAACATGTCAAGAAGAATGGAGATAAAACTAATTTAGAATTAATATTTTTAAAATTAACATTTTCCTATATTGCAGGTGGGAGTTCAGGTCATACAAGCATTTTCTAAAGCCATTTATTAAAACATACCATGTTAATTCAGTTTTACTCGGTCATCAGTGGAAGTCATAAAGGAAGACTGAATAAGAATATGCTAAAGTATAACAACAGTTTTGTATTTGGAATGATGTCAAAAAACTGGGAAATATAGAAAAATTTTTAAAAGTCTATTATAATGGGCATGTGCAAAACTTCTATAAGCAGAGCCAAAACTGATTAATTAAAAGAGTAATTCAACAATTTATAATAATAGAAGAAGCATGGTTTAGAAGTAAAAAGCTGATCTCTGTTAGAGGAACACTAAAGAGAAGGTTCCTAAAATTCTGGTAATAGCAATCCTCTTTGAGGACGCATTAAAGTTTCATCTAAGTCATCATTGTCCATATATACAATCCAAGTGGTATCACCAAACTCCTCATATTGAAATCATTCATGATTTTACCAGATAATTTGGGATTGTACCTAATGGCTTTCCAAGGTAATCTGGGTTGGCCACCCACAAGTAAAGAATATTTAGAAATAATCATCTGGAAGCAAAAGTAACCTGGGGATTTATTAACATTTATGAGCAATATCGTGATTATTTGGTAAAATGACAAGGGCAAATAGTGCAAACATGTCAGAGAAATACTTCAGATAAGCAGCAATAATAAGTTACTGGCAATAGATGTGCTGCATTTAATACCATCTTCATGTAAGAAGCATAATGCAGTAACATTAACCAGTATGATGCTCAATGGAGCGGGTGGGAGCTAAATCGATCAAGTGTGTGATCTTTAGCTACAAGGAAGAATAATGGCTTGGGTAGGTTAAATTCTAAATTTTACAAAGGATCTGTTTAACCCTTCTTTAAACCACACCTTTCGGTATTGCTGCTGGCAAACTGAATTGATAGATTGTAATCTTAGCTTATTTCCCCTAATGCCAGCAACAGGGCAAATGATCCCACGTAGACTTTAGTGAAAAATTAGTGGGCATTCAAAACTTGCACATAATTCAATTCAATTTGCCAAATACTTGTGAAGCACAATAAGAAGTGTATAAAAACCAATAAGCCCAGGTCCCTGAGCTTTGTGGGGTGAAAACAGAAGTCACAAGAAGCCTTGACGACACTGAATAATTAATTGTATAGTCATTGTTACCATCCTCATTTTCTTGTAGAACAATTAAATGTGAAGGAGGACACAGAACAAGAGCATTTAAAAATTTCAGAACACAGCTAAATCCTAATGTGATAATACCCTGTTTGCTAGATCTATTCATTGAATAACAAATATTTGAGGACCCACAAGGCACCAAGCCCTGTTTTATTGGACAGCAGTCAACAAGACAAAGCCTTTGCTCTCGTGAGCTCTATAGTTGAGAAAATGCTTATTATATGCCAAGACCTAGGTGAAATGACTCACTAATCATTGAAAACCAGGTAAATACCTATAAATGATTAAAAATTATTTCTCAGTAAACTGGGTATTTTAAGAACATGATTAGCACTTTATTTTGAAGGAGTGACATGTAATTGAATTTGAAGCTAGGAAGCAGAACTAGGGCAGAGAAAGATGAATTTGCCCCAAATTCAAGAGAGAGGGTGGGGGAAGGGAGGCAGCTTAACAACAAAGCTCCACAATGATTTTTCTTCTAATGATGCTCAGGTAAGCTCAAAGTGGTCACTTATGAAACAAAGAGACACAAAGATCTCTTTTGGATGCTCCAATTTCTACAGAACTATCATTATTTTCTAACCCTGTTGTATCACAGAGTAAGCCTTCCTGCCCACAATTACCCCAGGCCTCCTACCAAGGCCATACTGTGAGTCAGAAATTAAAGAACATCTGATATGCCACAGAAGTGTGTTAGTGACCTCATGAAACATACCTACACATCTTTACACAATGCACATGCGTTCACACATGCAGGTATGAATGCATGTGATTATGTGTGGGTGTATGTAAGTATATATGGGTATAATTAAGATAGGTAGGTAGGTAGATATTTCCTCTCTGGTTGACAAAGAAGCAGAGAGCTAGGTCACAGTTCAAAACCTATTTGCCCATTTTCTCTAGCGTGAATCACACTTGCCCATGTAAAAAGAGGGCATTTTCCACTGGATGGAGAGAGGAGGAAGAAGCAATATCCCCTATGACACACTACCTAGGTGATATATCTATACATGTTCTAACCTGCCCCCATGAAAAACTGACTTCTTTCTATCTAAATTGAAGCCTTTCTAGTCTATGGCTTGAAGCATATCAGATTTTTTTTAAAAACTGGTTTTCTAAGTCCATATTAAAGAGAACACATTGTAGGATTCCATTTATAAAAAAGCACACACAATAAAACCTGGCAAAATTACTCTATCCTTTTGGAAGGCAAGACAGTAGTTACCCTTCATGCAGAGATAGTGCTATGAACGTGGTATAAGCACTAGGGATGTTCTTCTGATTGGTCCAAGTACATGGAGTGTTACCTTCATGAAGAATCAGCAAGGTACACACTCTTGTGCACCATCCTGCAAGTATATTATAGTTCAGTAAAAAGTACTTTTAAAATTTAGCTTCCTAATAATTTATTGCTTGTCACTAATTAATATTGCTCTCTTCCTGAGACATTAAATTATCCAGAAATTAGTCAGAGCCATGGAATTTTCTCTAGACAATTTGTAGAGCAAAAAACATATATTAATTCTACAAACCGTATTAGTCTTTCTTAATTGTACAATTGATCAAATCACACCTCTGTGGTTTTATAAGATCACTTTTAAATCAATTACTAGAAAAAAATTATGTCTATGTAGAGGTATGCATTTTACCAAACCTCCATATTAGCAAATCCTTTATGCACAGGAAGAGGGGAGAATAATCTCATTACTGTACATGAGGCTTTTAGAAAATATACTTTTAAATACCTCTTAAGAGCTACATAAATGATTATAACCCAAAGCTAAATGATAGCTACGCTTTTGTTATCACAAGACTTGCGTCAAAATTTATTTTTACCTTCACTCAACTTGAAAATGGTAAATAAAAATAATAAAACTAATAATAAAAGAGAGAAATCCCAAAACACTGAGGAACTTGAGAGCCAAGTACCTCTCCAGCAATACAACCTAAGAGTGACCTGCCCTCCTCTCTTTCAGTCTGATATTCATCTCCCTCCTACCAAATGTAAGCACACCTGTACTGCTTTCTTCCCTGCAGGAAAGAGCTATCAAAGTAATTTATATTAGCAACAGGACTGAACCAAAGTCTAACCCAAGTGTCTTACACGACAGTATGTTCATTCTATCTGAAAACTTAATCAAAGCAATATTTTTTTTTTTCCTTCAGCAGAGTGGTTAATCTTAAAAGAGCTTTTTAATTTACATAGTGAAAAGTTTGGATGTTTCAGTAATCAAATATTTAAGTAATAAAAGTAAAACAGCTTTCTCTTCCTTACTTTGAGGATTGGTTTTTTAAAAATCCTTCTTTTAAAAACATCTATATTGATGGCTGAGTGTTATCAACTACAAATGACAAATATCTCTTAATAAACACTATATTTTTAATACAGTTCGCAGTCACTCCCCTCTCCTCTGTCCTGCTCTTACTATGGAATGTTAAGCTTGGGGAAGAGTTCCAACAATGCTAAACACTCAGTGGGAAGGCTGATACACAGCTACATGTAGATATACAACTACCTCTGGGGCTAGACCTTGGGGTTCCCCCATTAGTTTACAAATACAGAATCCTCCCAGCTCTCCAGTATGCATTACAGCAGGTAACTGTGTAACCTGTCAAGCTTCATTTTCTTCAAGTCTAAAATGGGCACAGTTGTGTCCATAATTTATAATGTGGTTGTGAGAATCAGATATGACATAATGCACACAAATCAATTAACACTGCCTGGCACGTAACACATGGGCAATGACTTGTAACTATGTTTGCAGTAATAAAAACTTTTCGTCTAAAAGATGACTTTGCAATATCACTTGACAAATACAGACCTTACATGGACTAATACTTTGCCAAAAAGAAAAATTATCTTTTCAAGTAACCCAAGTTAAATGTGTATAAAAAGGCTTTGAATGGAGCCTGGCTCCTTGCCAGATGCTTTTCAGTCTCTGAATTCAGAACAAACATAGTCTTATAAATAGTTCCAAAAAGATGGACTTTGGAGCAATCTGATATAAGTCACTTATACTCTCTTCTGAGCCTCAGTCTCCTCACCAATAGAATGGGAATCATTCCCATGTCATTAGGTAATACTGAGGTTTTAGATGTTATTTGTAAAAAACCTAGTAGCATCTTGCACATTTGTAGGTAATCATTTTAAAGCAGATGGAATAAGAGAATTCACCATAGGGTTTATTCAAAGCTGGAAAATTTCTAAGAGAAAAATTTCCATCCTCTGTAGTTCATTTTTCCCTTCTTCATAGCATTCTTACACTTTGCCTTCTGCTGTAATCAGCAGTGCTCCTCCTAAGGCTACACAGGTTGATTTGATTTGATTTATCTTCACATCTTCTTCCAGCCCTACATCACCCTCCAAGAACCTACCAATGGCTTGTCCAAAGACAGTAATAAAATGATGCTTGGAAAGTCCAACTGCAGGAGAATTTTTACCATAACTCAGCCTGAGGAAAATGGGATTATCCTCCGGAAAAAGGAAGAGAAGAACAGAAATGTTCCTAGACTACAAATTATTTTTTAAACCACAGAAGAAATTTCAGAAACAATTTTTTTTTTTTTTTTTTTTTTTTGCTTAGCTTACTTCATTTCCTACTTTCTACTAAGATAAGAGTGACATCTGAGAACAAGGCTTACCTATTTGCACCATTTCTTCATTACCAGCCTGGAAAGGAGGGGGAAAAGTAAGAAAAAGAAACAGTTACTGGGTTTCATCTTATCACCTTGTGCGTTTTATTTCTACCATTAATGCTTTTCAGGAGCTAGCTAATCAGGAGATGCTGGAGACCGGGATTGGTGCCTAAAGGCTGCACCTGGGTTTGTAGACGGTACTTGAGTGGTGAGCAAAAGCCAATTCAGCAACAATTCAGGGCAGGGAACTGCCCATTTTAATTTTAACTAAACATTTATGAAGTTAGCAAAATTAAATAGTGACACTTAATATTCTTTTCTGAGAACTCCAGATACTGGGTCAGGATTAGAAAAGAAAGTCTCCATAGTATACATGCAAAAAGAAGCCTAAGGGGGAACTGATTTATCAGATTTGATGTCAAGAATGAACAATTCTATACTTTTTCCCTATGTTCAGATCAGGCTGACCAGAGAAGCTACAAAAACTCACAGACGTATTCTGCACCCAAAGTCCCACCGGCCCTGTGCTGATGTGAATTACTACAGCTGAGCCTTCTTAAGGACTCTTCTGAGCGCATCGGGCTTCACCTTGAGTCTCCAAAGGGTGGGGGCTGGGCCAAAAAGAAACAGAGCTGCACTCAGCCTTCAAGAGGAGGAGCTGTGCAGAGGGGGAGGGGAGAAAAGCGGCCGGCGCCTCCAGCCTCTGCCCAGGAAAATGCAGGGCAGGAAACGTCCCCAGCCCCCTCCCCAACTGTCAAACCCCAGCCCAGCCGTAGTCCTCCCAGGACACGTGTCTACTGGATCGCTCCCTGTCCGGCCCAAGGACTTCCTGAAACCCCCGCCTCTGGCTGCCTGAAGCTGTGAGTCAGTGAGCAGAGAAAAGCCCCGCGAACCCGACTCCGGCTGCAGCGACCAGAGCACTGGGATCCTGGACCTAGCGTCCAGAAGTTCATTCAAGCGCCCTGACCGCCCTCCAGAAAGGGGAAACCCAGATGGCCCGGCGAGGATGCGAATTGGCTGCAGTTTGTCACCAGGAATTGTTACGAATGCCGCAAAATGGTGAAGCCCTAGGTGTGACAAGCCTGGGCTCCCGGACTGAGAGTCAGAACCTCCCGTGCAATTCAACCCCCCCACCCCAAAAAGCCCCGCGCGAGCGCCCAGCCCTCAAAACACCGTTCCTGAATACACAAGATAACAGGGAAGGGTGAGAGGGGGAGGAGGAAAGAGAGGAGGGGAAAGCGGGGAGGAACTTTTTCGGGAAAAGGTTGGGTTTGAGTTTTTTATTATTTTCCACTTACTTGTCCATCAGCTGAAGTCCTAACCTGTACCAGAGCGGCTGCTATCAACCAAAGTGACAGGAGAACCATCACGAGTCGAGTTGACTTTTCAACTACTGGGCAAAGCAAATGCCCAGAGCACACCCCCAAAATAAGTTTCTTAAAAAAAAAAAAATGTTTAAAAAGAAAAAAAATGCAGAATAAAAAAAACAAACAAACAAAAAACTGATCTTCTATGCTTTGCTTCAATGAAAATGGAATTTGAGCTCTGAGACTGGCCCCCTTTGCTCTGCAGTTCTTTCCACTTCACCTTCTCACCCCGTCCTCCCAAACAGAGTGTGCAGGAGCGAGAAGGTGCAGCGAGCCCGGCACGGGCTGCGCCGGGAGAGGGGGAAGGGACGGGGGCTTCCAACTATCTCAGCCCAGAGCGGCTTTTTCTAAGCTTTTCGAGCACCATTGGTCCCTAAGGTTAGCGCGGAGAATGCTTGGGTCCCCTGGAGCACAGCAGGGGGAAGTATTAGCGAGAGAGACGAGCGAGCGGGAGCGGGAGAAAGAGGCAGGGAGAGGGCGACTCCGCCGCGCACACAGAGGTGGGGGCGGGAGGAGCCGGAGGGGAGGAGGAGGAGGCCGGCGGAGGAGGTGGGAGGAGTGGGCCGCACGCCGGCTCCTGCTGCTCGCAAAGCGACCGTCTGCTCGCTGCCCGTGACCCGCAAGGCGCTAATAAGGCGGCCGGAGCCCCCTGGGCGGCCCCTCCCGCCACGGCGCCCACGTCACGCGGGGCCGGGGCTCGCGCCCCCGCGCCCCGGGCGGCCAGTGCAGAAGGACGGGGAGGAGTGGGGAGGACCGCACCGCGGCCGGCCCGGACAGTCAGGGTTTGAAGCCGCACCGGGGTCGTGTGGCCCCGGCTCGACCCACCACCTCCGGATCCTCGCCTTCCCCGCGAGATGGGCGAGGGGAGGCGGCGGGCCGGGGGAGCCTCGGGTCCCGACTGGCGGGACAGGCGTTGAGTTAATTATAGGAAGAGGGAGGGTCCAAAGACTGGTCCAAGGACCGGTCCTGGGCTTTCGGAAATTCACCTCCTCCACCCTCCGCTGTGCTCCCTGCCAAGGAAAAAAGCCTCCCCGGAGCGAACCCCTGGAGCCTCCAAGTCTTAACGACGTGGTTATCTCCCCTCCAGACACCAGTTACCTCCCTCGTTAGATGGGGGTGGTCCCCGCCCCGTTTAAGTTCTTGTTTATGCTTTATTCGTTTATTAATTTTAAAAGATACCACTGTCTCTTCCTTGACCCACTGGCTGCTTCTGTTTATCACTAGAGTACACAGGCCTAAGAGTCTCTTCCTCTCACCAAGATTAAGTTATCAAATGATTTCTGCCCACTGTGGCCAGAGCTCCCAGGGAGTATATGACACCAACCTGAGCTCAAGAGACAGGAGATGAGCTTGCTGGAATCCGAGCCCAGGCCCACTTTCTAGGGAGCAGAAGGATGGCAAAGGACCGCACATATCTACAACCTCCACTGACCAGATCCGAACAAACACTGTCTCCAAAAAAACAGACCATGAAAGAGGGGTGATTCTGTGTAATCTTTAGGATTTCAACTCCAGAGTCTTGCAGGAACCTGCCTGAAATAAAATGTGTAGAATCTAGTGTTTGTTTTGCTAAGGGATGCTTCCATAAAGTCATAGTTCCTTTTTTTTTTTTTCTTTTTTTAAGTGTGAGTTTGTAGTTTCCTATACTTTGATTCCTTATTTAAGAATTGCATCTTTAACTTCCCATAACAAGATTCTGTGTTCACTAATGTGTTATCTACTGTCTTGTCAAAATCATATATGCAGGACACTTACATGTACAAATGAGAAACCAGATCATTGAATGGCCCCACCTAGTAACAGGGGGGATTAGGTTAATTAATTGTTAGTTGTAACTATAATCAGACCCTAGCACTAAAGTATCTCTAAATCACTTTTTCCCTTCAACTAAAGCCTTCAGTATTCTTGTAACCTGTCATTGACCTACTATCCAGGAATGATTTGCTGATTTTGTGCCTCATTTTCTTAATTATTAAAGAAATAATACTCATGTTCTAAAAATAAACATTATATCAATTTACACTGACAAGAAAAATAATGTTAGAATATAAATCAGAACACCTGGATTCTAGGCCCAACTAACAGCTCTCTGACCTTGACAAGTCACTAAAACTTTTTTTTTTCTCTATGAGATATTTCAGCTTTAAAATTCTTCAAGTCTAAGTAATAACAAATACTATCTTTAGCCATGACATCTTTAGCAATTAAGAATTGCTAAACAATTGTTAATTGACTTACTATCCAGGAGTGATTTGCTGATTTTGTGCCTCATTTTCTTAATTATTAAAGAAATAATACTCATGTTCTAAAAATAAACATTATATCATTAACAATTCTGTGTTAATTTTTTAAAAGTTCAAACATTTGTTATCACTGTATCTCCTGACACAATAATGTGATATTCATGAAGCCAGTGGCTTTAGACATTTTTGGCCATGACCACAGAAAGAAATGTATTTTCCTTTGTAACCCAGTAAAACTTGGATGATTCAGTACTTATATATGCATCATCCCTGATATTTTCTATCCTGTTTTTTGGGGTTATTTCCCCAAATACTGGTTAGAATCCACTTTATTTATTGTATTACCCAATGAGTAATCAACTTCATTCTGACATTGATTTGAGAATATATAATACAGTTTATATTTCTTAGATTACTAAATGAGTTGAGTTCTGGCTAATAAGGATCTCCTAATATACTCTAAGACAGTTTTTCAATGTCCTGCAATACTAAATGTTTTACCAAAAAAAAAAAGTCTGTGACAGTCAACTAAAGTTTGTGAAGTACTGAGATAAACAAAATCAAATGAATTCTTTTTTTTCATATCTTCATAAAAACTGTAATCTCCTAAGTGCATTGTGATTCTTCAAGAGGGAAACTAGTGCACTTGGGTCCTGGCACTGATATGATGTGACCATAGATAACTTTGTCTCATGCTTTATCCTATGAGGAACACACCTAGGGAAATACCATTATAAAGACTATTAAATTAAAAGGAACTTTGGCCCAGCTGGTGTGGCTCAGTGGCTGAGCGTTGACCCATGCACCAAGAGGTTGCCAGTTCCATGCCCGGTCAGGGCACATGCCCAGGTTGTAGGCCAAATCCCCAGTGGGGGACATGCAGGAGGTGGCCAATCAATGTTCTCTCTCATTGATGTTTCTCTCTCTCCCTCTCCCTTTCTCTCTCTTTAAAATCAATAAAGAAAAAAAATGTGAAAAGAAAAAAGAACTTTGAATCAGATAGAAAAGATTCACACACAGACTCTAAAATCAGTTTAATAATACTACTTTTGTAAAATGTCCATAATAAGTAACATAGTTTTGCATGTAAACTGTCTAGCACATTGCCTAGAGCACAGTAAGAGCTAAAATGAAATTCTTTTAGATGAAACTATATGGCATGGGTACAGATGGCTCACTGATAATGAAATATGGCAAGTTGTAGTAGAGTAGGAAAATATAAACAGCTAAATGGATGAATTTTAAATTTTACCAGAGATAATGTTTGTAATCAAAGGCAAAGAAGTCACTGAGTTCCTTCCACAAACTGACCCCTTTCTGCCTGCCTAGCGTCAACCCCTGCCCTTCTTTCCATGTGTCTTGGCCTCCAGCTACAGTGCTGTTTCCCACACTCAGCTGTGTACGCTTGCTCATACTGATTTTTCAGTCTCTAACACCCTTCCTCTTCCTTTCCACAAGGCAAAGGACATATTACAAAAGCTACTGATATAAGTTCCGCAAAAATGCTAAACCAATGTGTGTAGTATGTTTTCTTCCAAGATATATTTTAAATTATGTCAACGCAAGAAATGTCCAAACCTATTGAAAATTTTTATGAGTTTATTTGAGCCAAACTGCAACAGTGTGCCAGTAAGCATAATCTCAACAGATTGAGAAAATACACTAGAAAATGGCAATTTTACATCTTATGTTACACATTAGAATAAAAGAAAGAGACAAAAAGAGGGTTATGTGAAATCCATTGGTGGTAGATTAAGGGTGTGGGAGAAAGCAAAGTGGCGAAATCTCTGGGATGGGATAAAAAGGCAAAAAAGAGAGACATATACTTCTTTTACATTTGGTGGGGAAAGGATAGTTAACATTCGCAGCAATAGAGGTGGTATTGGGAAACAAGATAACAATGAGGGGTTCTGTGGTCTTGTGCTTTGGTGCGCAGGTTTCGTCCTGAGGTGTCTGGAAAAGATTACTCTGATATTTCAAAGGTATGTTATCTTAGATGTAAAAAGACAATAGACAGGCTCACTTAAAGATTAACCTTTCTCAAGAAAGCTAAAGTCCCAGGATGTTACTACCATCATGACTCACTTTGTTAGGAATTTTTATGTTTAGACCATCTTATGTGGTTTCTTGTAGTCTCTGTAGTCTCTGAGTGTGGAAGGCCCACTATGTAGGCCTCCCCTGAGCTTGTCAGGTTTAGTGTGGCCCCTTTTTTTGTCCACAGTAGAGAAATATTTTCAAAAGCAATCACATGAAAGAACTTATATACATATATGCACAACCAATGGACACAGACAACACTGCGGTGAAGGTAGTGGTGGGAGTGGTCAATGGGGGGAAAAGGAGAGACATCTGTAATAAAAAAAATTAATCAAAAAAATTTTAAAAACATTTTGAAAATTATCTTTAATCTTCTACTGTATCCTGAACATATATGTATATTTAATTCATTAACGACATTATATTAACATTTTTAAATGTATGTTGGTATTTAAGAGTAATAACATATATATCCACGTACAGCAATAATTAATGCACAGAAAAAAAGTAATGACATGTATGTAGTCCCCCTACTTGTGAAATCATCCCCTTTAAACTTAAGTTTCAGAAAATCAGTTGATGTATAGACATTTCAATGTGTGCATCCTTGCATTGTAGCAATTGACTAAGCAGAGGTTTTGTGTGTGTGTCTGTGTGTGTGTATGTGTGTGTGAGTGTGTGTGTTTTCTGTTTAAGGGTAACTGATCAATGTTGTACATCTTGTCATAATTTGAGAACATTTTGATACCCAATGTTTATTGTTATTAAACATATAATTAAAATTTATGTGATTTCTTGCAGCAAAGAGTTCATTTGTAAGTCTGTAGTTGTTTCTGTTTACCTTTCCCACAATTTTTTAAGACTATTTTTTTTACACCAGTTTAAGGGTCACATCAGAATTGGGGGGGGAGTTACATAGATTTCCAATATACACCCTGCCCCTGCATATGTATTGCCTCCTCTATTATAAGCATTATCCAAAAAGTAAGAAAAAAGTGGTCCATTTAAAAAATTGTTTTTATTTTTTTATTTACTTTAGAGAGAGAGGGAGAGAGAGATAGAAACTCGTCAATGAGAGAGAACATCGATTGGCTGCCTCCTGCATGCCCCCTACTGGGGATTGGGCCCACAACCTGGGCATGTGCCCTGATCAGGAATTGAACCAGCGACCTCTGGGTGCATGGGTTGAAGCTCAACCACTGAGCCACACTGGCCGGGCAGTGGTCTATTTTTTAGAATGGATGAACCTACACTGCCACATCATAATCAAAATCCATAGTTTACATTATGGTTTACTTGTTTTTGTACATTCCAGAGGTGGGGAACCTTTTTTTTTGCCAAGGACCATTTGGATATTTATAACATCATTCGAAGGCCATACAAAATTATCAACCTAAAAATTAGCCTGCTATAGTTGGTCAGGCTAATTTGACAAGGCGTGATGTTAGCTGGTATTGATTTTGCCGGCCTTATTTGGCCCACAGGCCAGAAATTCCCCACCCCTGGCACCTCAGATAAATGTATAATGACATGTATTCATCATTATAATATCAAAGAATATTTTCACACTCTATCAAAATCCTCTGTGCTCTACCTATTCTTCCCTCCCTCACCCTAACAACAGGCAACCACTGACCTTTTCACTGTTTCCATAGTTTTGCCTTTTCCAAAATGTCATAGTTGGAATTATGCGGTATATAGTCTTTGCAGTTTGCCTTCTTTCACTTAGTAATATGCATTTAAGTTACTTCCATGTCTTTCCAAGGCTTGATTGCTCATTTCTTTTTTAGCAAGAAATAGTAAGTATTTTATTGCCTGGTTGTACCCAAGTTTATTTACTTATTGAAGGACATCTTAGTTGCTCCCAAGTTTTGGCAATTATGAATAAAATTGCTAGAAACATCCATGTGTAATTTTTTGTGTGGACATAAGTTTTAAACTTTTTTGGGTAAATACCAATAAGCAAATTGCTGGATCATGTGGTAAGAGCATGTTTAGTATTGTAAGAAACTCCCAAACTGTCTTCCAAAGTGGTTGTATCATTTCTGCATTCTCGGCAGCAATGAATGAGAGTTCCTATTTCTCCACATCCTAGCAAACATTTAGTGTGCGAGTGTTTCAGATTTTGGTGGTTGTAATAGGTCTGTAGTGGTATCTCACTGTTATTTTAATTTGCATTTCCCATATGACATATGAAATGGAGCTTCTTTCATATACTTATTTGCCATCTCTACACTTTGTTTTTTAATCCTCACCCGAGAATACTTTTCTATTTATCTTCAGACAGAGTGGGAGGGAGAGAGAGGGAGATAAAGGGAGAGAGAGAAACATTGACGTGAGAGGGACACATTGACTGGTTGCCTCCCGCACGACCTCAACCAGGACCGGGGACGAACAGTAACCGAGGTATGTGCCCTTGGCTAGAATCAAATCCACGACTCATTGATCTGTGGGCGACGCTCTACTGCTGAGCCAGACTGGCCAGGGCAACCATCTCTACAATTTTTATAAGTGAGGTGTGCGTTAAGGTTCTTGGCTCATTTTTAAATTGAGTTGTTTATTTCCTATTGTTGAGTGTTAAGAGTTCTTTGTATATTTTAAATTGAAAGTATATTTGCAAAATAACATTTTTTTTGCAAATATTTTCTCCCAGTCTGGCTTGTCTTCTCATTCTTTTGACCTTGTCTTTCACAGAGGAGACATTTTAAATTTTTATGAAATTTATTGGGGTGACATTGGCTAATAAAATTATATATGTTTTAAGTATACAATTCTAAAATGTATCATCTGTTTATTGCATTGTGTTTACCACTGGAAGTCAAATCTCTTTCCATCACCATATATTTTACCCTCTTTATGCTTTACAACCTCCCCACACCCCCTTCCCTTTGGTAACCACCATACTATTGTCTGTGTCTGTGAAGTGTGTGTTTATTATTATTTTTTTCCTTTATTGATTTTATAGAGGAAATGAGAGAGAAAGATAGGAACATCAATGAGAAAGAACATTGATTGGCCGCGTCCTGCATGCCCTCCACTTGAGAGTTGGTCCTGACTGGGAATTGACTGTTGACCTCTTGGTGCATGCTCAACCACTGAGCCACACTGGCCGAACTATCCATCAGTTTTTGTTTTTCTTGTTTGTTCATTTGTTGCCTTCAGTTTTATGTCCCATATATGAGTAAAATCATATGGTTGTTGAATTTTTCTATTTGATTTATTTTGCTTGCATAACATTCTCAAGATCCATCCATGTTGTTGCAAATAGGAGTATTTCACCTTTTCTTATGGCTGAGTAGTATTGCATTGTGTGTATATACTACTTCTTTAACCAATCATCTATTGAAGGACACTTAGGTTGTTTTCACATCTGGGCCATGGTGAATAATGCTGCAATAAACAAGGAGTACATATATCTTTGCAAATAAATATTTTCAAGTTTTTCGAGTAGATACCCAAAGGAGAGAGGGGTTGCTGGGTCATATGATAACTCTATTCTTAATATTTATTTTTTTAAGTTTTGCTAAATTATTTTTTTCCTTTCTTAAAAAAAAAAAAAGTAAATAAATCAAATTGCCAACAATGTGGCTAGACTGGAAAAGTGGGATAGCCATAACCAGGCCATTCTAAAAAAGGGGGTGGGGGAAGTGAGGGAGTGAAATACAAACAAACAACAATGGCCAAAAGACATGATCAAAATGACTAGTTACAATCACAGGGCTGGAGAGGGGGCTAGGGAACTATCATGGCCTGTGCCACAGAAGCAGTTGCCTATCTGATTTCAACAAATGCCAGAGAGCTGTTTCTTGCTGAGCATATTAACCTCAACAGACTAACCCCCTCCTCCATTCCTGTCATTCCTTAATTAAGAGGAAGCGTAGGAAAGAAGAGCTCATCTGGAAATTTGGGGCATCCCATCCTGTGCACCTGCAGACCAGTGGGAGCCTGCACTTTTAAGGTGGGCTAAACTAGGTATTGCTTGGCACGGAAGTTCAGTCTTCCCATAGGGGCCATCAGTGAGGGCCAGTTACTGGCTCATTATTTCTAGGGTTTTGGTTCCACTCTTACCCTTTCTTCAGGATGCCTGCTCCCCAGAGATGCCCTCTAAGTGTTTAGAGTCAACAGGCCTGCCTGCTCAGGTTCCCTGGTTCGAAGGAGGGGAATGATTCAAGATTTCTCACTCCACCCTGATCCTCTAGAGAAAAATGAATATCTTTGTGCTTTCTGAAAATATCTGGAACCAGGGACCCTCGGCAGGAAAATAGATATAGAGGTGGGGACTTTCCAACCAGACTGAAAATTTAGACATCTTAGGGGAAGATATTAGGCAAAAGAAGGGAATCGGGGTTCCCACCTGAAAGGCTGAGCAAGGTGTCCCAGGGCCCTTTGGTGCCAGAAGAGCAGGGATGTGTGTGGCTCAAGTATAAGCCACAGTACTAAGGACAGTGGGAAGGACTCAGGGCTCAGCTACTAGAGTGATGAGATTTTCTGATTTCCATCTCTTCCTGACAGCCCGCCGAGATCTATATCTCTTCCACACCATGCGCAAATATCATAACAAGCCCCGGCTCCTGCACCATGTCATCACCCATATGCTGGTTCTCACAGGACATCACAACAACAGCCTGCTTGCCAGGGATGCGTTTGGTCACATAGTTCTCATAGTACCTCCGGTTCATCTGTCTTGTCTCTAATGTGGCCAGACCCAGGGGCCAGCTTTCCTCATGGGCATTTTCTATCAGCTGGTTGACAATAGAGGCAGGACAGCCACTCTCCACCAGGGAGCGCTTGATTACAGCCTGGAGTACAGCATCTGGGGTGGAGACCATCCCTCCCCAGCGGGTCACTCTTGCAGGCTGCAGGGAGTTCACCCATTCTAGGATCTCATTGTATTCAATTGTCTCCTCCAGGTTCTGAAGGTTGGGGTTGACACTGCGGATTGCACGCCTGTATGCCTTCAGCAGCTGGATGTCTCGCTTCTGCTCCGCCAGCTGGTGTTTGTGTTCAGCTGAGGTCTTCTCCAGCTCTGCGATGCGTGTCTGCTGCTGCTGTACCACAGAGCGTAGGTGCTTAATGCAGTTGTGGTTTGGCAGCTTATCTTTGGGCATCTGCAAGGCGCAGCCCTGTCCACAGGTCACAAGCCGTTTTGGGTTGTGTTTACAGCCGCTGAGGTGAGACATGAAGTTGTCAAACCAAACAATAACACTGCAGCCAAATAAAGCGTTGTAGCAGGCAATCTGCAGTTTTGACAACATGATCCGAAGTACTGGGCACAGGTGGGCAACCGTCACTACGCGCTACAGTCCACTGGGCACGTCTGCTGCTGAGAGAATCACTGGGTGATTCAGGCATTGCAGAAAGCATGCTCACAATGAAGTGCCTTCCAAATGTTGGGGGGCAGGTTCCCTGTTTACAAGGCTCTAACCCCCTGATGCCTCCACTCAGTGCCACTCAGATGTTCCCAGTAGCCCATCTTGTTGGCTATTCTCCAATTGAGTCTTCCTTCCCAGTGATAAGCTGCATCACCAAGGGGATGGGTGTGATGTCACAATCAGGAGCACTCTCCCTGGAAGTGGTCTGGACTCTCTGTACCACAGCCTGGCTGGAGCTGAGATCGCAGCAGCCACGAGACAGCCCCGGTGCCGGTGCCGTGTCCCAGCCTTTCCTGGGAGGGGAAGGAGAAGGGAAGGAGTCTATTCTCAATTTTTTGAGGGACCTTCATACTGTTTTTCATAGCGGCTGTACCAGTTTGTGTTCCCACCAGCAGTGAATGAGGGTTCCTTTTTCTCCACAACCTCTCCAACATTTATTGTTAACTTGTGTTGTTGATGATATCTATTCTAACAGGTGTGAGATAGTATTTCATTGTAGTTTTGATTTGCATTTCCCTAATAGCTAGTAAATTTTTGCATCTTTTCATATATCTGTTGGCAATTTGTATGTCTTCTTGGGAGAAGTGTCTGTGCAGGTCCTCTGCCCATTTTTAATTGATTGCTTGTTAGTTGTTAAGTTGTATGAGTTTTTTATGTAATTTGGGTATTAACCCCCTTGTCAGAGGTGTTGTTTGAAAATATCTTCTCCCATTCTGTTGGTTGCCTTTTTGTTTTGTTGACAGTTTCTTTTGCTGTGTAGAAGCTTTCTTGTTTGATATTGTCCCATTCATTAATTTTTGCCTTTAATTCCCTTGCCTTTGAAGTCAAATTTATATAATATTCTCTAAGCCCAAGATCTATAAGTTAAGTACCTATGTTTTTGTCTATGTAATTTATTGTTTCAGGTCTTATATTTAGGTCATTGATCAATTTTGAATTAATGTATGGTGACAAATGGCAGTCTAGTTTCATTCTTTAGCATGGGGCTTTCCAATTTTCCCAGCACCATTTACTGAAAAGGCTTTCTTTTCAACATTGTATGTTTTGGCTCCTTTGTTGAAAATGATTTGCCCATATACATGTGAATTTGTTTCTGGGCTCCCAATTCTGTTCATTGATCTGCCAATACCACCATGCTGTTTTGATTATTATCACTTTGTAGTATAATTTGAAGTCAAGGGAGTGTTATACTTCTGTCTTTGTTCACTTTTCTCAGGATTGCTTTGGGTATTCAGGATCTTTTGTGGTTCCATGCATAATCTGATAGTATTTTGTTCTGTTTCTTTTAAAAAATGCCATTGAGGAGAAAGAGATGTGAACATATGATACAATATACAAATGATGTATTCTAGAATTGTACTCTTGAAACCTATATTTTATTAACCAATGTCACCCCAATAAATTCAACAAAACAAAACAAAATTTTTGTATATACATTACTTTTATTATTATTGTTGTTATTATTATTTTTAATCAAGGCATTAGGTTGGTTAGGAGTTAAATGCTAAACTTTCATACTCATAGAATAGAGTCTGACACATAGTAGGCACTCAAAGAATATTGGTTGGTTGAATGAGGGATTGAATATATAAATGAAATGAATAGGTTTTCTTTTCTCTCTATTGAATAAGCTATTTCCAACTTGGACCTTTTCACAAGAGTTTTGCAAGTCCCACTGAAAGAAAAAAAAAACTTAAACAGGACAAATCATGAATAGAAGGATCAAGAAATTAGAAGTGGAAAAGGCCTACTAGGTCATCTAGTTCATGCTTTGGCTCGTGGTTGAGGTAGTGTTGTTCCCACAGTCTTTTCCTTCAAAAGAAAACCAGTATCTTACAAGGATAAATTTGAATGTCCAAGATTTTTTTCTTTTCTAATCCTCACCTGAGCACATTTCTCCATTCTTTGTTCAGATAGAGCGGGAGGGAGGGAGGGGGAGAGAGAGAGAGAGAGAGAGAGAGAGAGAGAGAGAGAGAGAGAGAGAGAAAGAGAAACATCGACGTGAAAGGGACACATCAAGTGGCTGCCACCCGCATGACCAACCAGGGCCGGGGACAAACTGCAACTGAGGTACGTGCCCTTAGCAGAAACCGAACCCGGATCTCTCTGGACCACAGGCTGACACTCTAACCACTGAGCCAAACTGGCCAGGGCCGAATGTCTAAGATTTTTTAAAAATTTAGTCATTTGCTTTTAGAAGAATAATTCCACCATGGAACAAGACTTGAGGAAAAATTATTCCTCATGTTCCTTAATTTTCATCTTTTTTCTTGACTTGGGATTATTTATTGCACCCTCCTCTTTGATTAGCACCATAAATGTCCTTCATTCTTTCCTTGATAAAGTTTAGTTTAGCAATTAATATATTTAACTGTTCTTATCTAATACACACAGATATTACTGTGTACCTTCCATTGTTTTTATAATATTTCTCTTTGTCTTCAAGTCTTCGAAATATTTTTTACTTGGAAACTCTGAATGGTAAATAGAAGATTAGAGTCTTCCTGGGGTTTAAACAAAAATAAAGGAGTAATTAAAATTTAAAATTCTTCCAAATGTTACTTGATATGGCATGACCTAATAGTTATAGCTATTTTATTATTGGAGTATTTAGAATTCTCAGCTCAGTGCTACAAAACATTTGGAAGGTACCTCTCACTACAAGACCGTTAATTAATTACCATTTTTTAAAACTTAGAGCAGGATTCACCATTTCCAATGGGATTTAGTACAATTTATTGAGGGGGAGAGACACCTAGGAGATTGGTAATTATAACTCATAAATCGGATTCTCTTATAAAAGATAGTAGGTTACCTCAAATCAAAAATTTAATTAAGTGTTCTGAGTTTATACTAGAGACAAAACAAGATGAAATGGGTTTGTGTGGACAAAGCTATATTAAAATTGTATTTGGGAGAGTCCCCCCAATTAAGTAAGAGCTGTTACTATAAATGAACAAAGCAAATTCTGTAATAAACGTTTCTGTAGATTTTTGAGATTAGGATACTCAACTCTTTCTATACTGTCTAAAAGCAGACAAATAGAGTCTGATATCATGGAGGTATTTAATACAAATGATACTGTTGTAATTTAACCTCGTTATTAATAAGAGGAAAGGAGCGGAGGAAGGCCAAATAGTATAGGCACGGCATTTGTGCAGCTTTGCCAGGAAGCTGCAGTTTAACACTCCCCAGGTCTATTCCCCACAGACCACTGGGGGAAGGGACTGAACAGGGTAGAGAATAGACACATGCCCAGTAAAGTCTGGGTTACATATAGGGAAGGTACTTGCCTGTCAGTCACATCTGGGAACAAGTCATTGACCAGTGTAGGCATGGCCACTGCAAGCACAAGAAGATTTGAGATAGTTAATCTCCTAAACAAAGGAGTTCTCTCTTTTGTCTCTCTTGTTGCTCTTATGTTTTAAGAACTGTTGGAACTCTTGTTGCAGGAGGCATGCTCTCTTGGCTTCCCTGTGTTTGCCCACATGGCTCATGGCCATGTGGATCTCACACAATGGACTAATAGACTTCAACTAGCCTAATGCTGTACCAGATCCAGTTTTAACATGGAGTAAAAACTTTGGACATTGGTTTTGCTTCTAGCTCTACTAAATCCCCAGCTACACATTTTTCAGGACTGAATTAAGGGAAATGGGACTTTGGAAACCCAGATACGTAGCTCCATGCAAAAAAGCTCTTTATCACATCTCATCCTATCATGGGGACCTCTGGAAATGCTTATTCCAGCGATGCCCCAAGAACCCCACTCCCACTAGCAAAAGAGAAAGACCATCCATGCATTTCTCCAATAACACAATGACAATGCAAAAACTATAGTTCTGCTATATGATGAGACACATATTTTATTTTATTTGTTTGTTTTTGTTACAGATGTTTCTCATTTTTCCCCCATTGACACCCTCCTCCTCTTCCCCCCTACCCCATCCCCAGCTTTGTTGTCTATGTTCATTGGTCATGCTTACATGCATGTAAGTTCTGTGGTTTATCTCTTTGCCCCAAGCCCTCCCTCCTCTGAGGCTTGTCAGTCTGTACGCCATCTCTATGTCTCTGGGTTAATTTTGTTCAGCAGTTGGTTTAGTTCATTATATTCAACAAAAAAGTGAGATCATGTGATATTTGTCTTTATCTTCTTGGCTTGTTTTACTTAGCATAATACTCTCCAGGCCCTTCCACACCATCTCAAAGGATAAGAGATCTTTCTTACAGCTGCATAATATTCCATTGTGTACATGTACCACAGCTTTTTAATCCACTCATCTACTGATGGTCAGTTGGTTGTTTCCAGATCTTAGCTATTGTAAATAGTGCTGCTGTGAACATAGGGGTACATATGTTCTTTCTGTTTGGTGTTTCAGGTTTCTTAGAATATATTCCTAAAAGTGGAATCACTGGGTCAAATGGCAGTTCAATTTTTGATTTTTTGAGGTAACACCATATTGTTTTCCATAGTGGCTGCACCAGTCTGCATTCCCACCAGCAGTGTACTAGAGTCCCCTTTTCTCCACACCCTCACCAACACTTGTTGCTTGATGATTTGTTGATGGTGGCCATTCTGACAAGTGTGAGGTGATACCTCATTGTTGTTTTAATTTGCATCTCTCTAATGATTAGTGATGTTGAGCATTTCTTCATATGTCTCTTGGCCATTTGTATGTCCTTTTTGGAGAGGTGTCTATTTAGGTCCTCTGCCCATTTTTTAATTGGGTTCTTTGTCTTCCTTTTGTTGAGTTGTATGAGCAGTCTATATATTTTGGAAATTAACCCGTTATCTGATGCATCATTGGCGATTATGTTCTCCCATATAGTGGGAATACTTTCCGTTTTGATGGTTGTTTCTTCTGCTGTGCATAAACTTTTAAGTTTGATATAGTCCCATGCGTTTGTTTTTTCCTTTGTTTCTGTTGCCTTAGGTGATGTATCAGTGAAAATTCTGCTGCGAATGATGTCTGAGATTTTGTTGCCTACATTTTCTTCTAGAATTTTTATGGATTCACCAGTTACATTTAAGTCTTTTATCCATTTTGAGTTTATTCTCATGTATGGTGTACGTTGGTGTTCTAGCTTCATTTTTTTGCAAGTAGCTGTCCAATTTTCCCAACACCATTTATTGAAGAGACTGTCTTGACTCCACTGTATGCTCTTGCCCCCTTTGTCAAATATTAATTGAGCATATTGTCTTAGGTCAATTTCTGGGTTCTCTGTTCTGTTCCATTGGTCTATATTTTAAACATCATTGCAGTACATTTGAACTAACAGAGTTTATATATTATTATTAATTTTTTTAACTCTCATATTATTTATCCACTGACTGGCAAAATTTCCACAAAATGTTTATAAGGGTTTCGTCTTCTTTGTTTTTGAGGGAAAAACAAGCAAACTTTACATTCCACTGAATTATGAAAAGTTACCAATTGCACCTCATAAAAACAGCTTTTTAATAAGATCAGTCTTTTATTTCTTAGGGTGTTCTATCCATTCATTAAGGTACCATTTAACTTTTTTTCAGACCAAAATTAGAAATAATTTGCCCAGGGAAAGTGGCAGAAGAAAACAATTCACCAAAGAAATTAAAAATTGTTATGAAATCAACAACCAGTCCAAGACTCTCTCCTTAAGAAAACATAATTCACAACCTTAGAATTTAGCATTTTATGAAGTGAAACAAAAACAAAACAATATAAAAAGTGGACTCTGTTCTGAAAGATTTGGGGTTTTATCTGAATAGATTCTTAGTCAGATGATAAACTGGACATAATCAAGCTAGAAATTGTTGCTGCTCTCATTTGGTTACTATTATTACACATTTATTTTACTTTATTTTGTTGATTTTAGAGAGAGAGGAAGGGAGAGGGAGAGAGAGATAGAAAAATCGATGAGAGAGAACATTGATTGGCTGCCTCCTGCATGCCCCCCACTGGGGATTGGGCCCACAACCTGGGCATGTGCCCTGACCAGAATTTAACTGGTGACCTCTTGATGCATGGGTCAACGCTCAACCACTGAGCCACACGGACCAGGCAAGAGTCACTTATTTTAAAAAAAAGAAAAAAAAAAGCACTAAAATTTATGTCTAGTGTCTTTACTCTGTTATTGTCACGCTAAATAAAGCAAGAACTCAGCAGTTACTGCTATCCTGGCAAATTTAAATGATAAATGCTTAGTGGAGATAGTTCAAATGTGAAATTATAGAATCATTTTAGTAGTCTTAGGCCATCTTGAAGAGATGTGAACATTTCAGAAAGAACTTTTGCCATCAATGTAACTTAACACAGAATCCAATATTCTAACGATATTTAATCCTTTTCACATTAGAAAAAGATTATCAGAAATATTTACTCTCTACTTTACTTTTATCAATAATTTTAATTAATAATAGTATAAGGAAGTGATGCAAGTCCATAAACTTCAGTTAATCCTCTAATCTGGTGTCTTAGTAAAAAAAAAAAAAAGTTTCAACATTTGAACTATTCTTGCTGTGACAATTCATGTTGAAAACATGCCTCCACTTACTATGTGGTTTTCTTCCCACTGTTAGAAGCAATGTTAGATGCACATAAGAAGTTGACCTGCAGAATTTTTTTTTCAGTGTACATATTGTGCCCTGGCTGGTGTGGCTCAGTTGGCTGGAGTGTCATCTCCTACACCAAAAAGTGGAGGGTTTGATTCCTGACCAGGGCACATTCCTGGGTTATGGGTTCAATCCCCTGTAGGGGCAAATGAGGGAAGCAACCAATCCATGTTTCTCTCTCATGTCGATCTCTCTCTCTAAAAATCAATAAAAATCTTTTAAAATAAATAACTATATAAATAAATAAAATTTAAAAATGCACATATTGTTTACAACTCCCAGATATCTGATGCCGTAGCTTGATTGTGAATATTTGGCATTTATGTTTTTCCAAAGTTCCACAGATAATTAATTCAGTCTAAATTGTGTCTAAAGATATGGACATGCTGCTTAAACTTTTATATAACTAATAAATGCAAATTCTTACTCAGTGTAAGTTTGAGGAGGAGCAGTTTTAACAATTTCCAGGTTATGGTGACATGGCCGGTCCTCAGAAAACACTGAGTTCCAAGACCTTAAGACACACTACTCATAGATAATTACAGAAAATAGAAACCATGTGACATTAAAACCAGGCTTGAGCTCTTTAGAATAACATCTAATTTTGTCCCCCATTCCTTACTAAACATCCATTATACACAATCAACATATAATTCAGAACTGGGTAGGAATAAGCCCAGGAATGGATCTCTGTGGCATTGATGAGGAGATTAAATGTGCTTTGACTAAAAAGTCATGTGCTTTCTTACACAGTGAGCTTGTTAAATCAAACCAGTTTTTAAATGTTAATTATTAATTTTTGAAAAATAAATTAGTCTACAATCTACAATTCCTCTCAGGAATGTTTGGTGCTCACAGGAACTCATGACAGACTTTCTCTTGAGGGGCTATGTTTCTGAACTGTTCATGTAATGAGCAACCTAAACTGAGGATGGAAATTTGCCTTCAATTTACTCTCCATTAATAGTTTAGAATTCAAGGAACTGTCTCAGCTTATTCATCTTTAAAAAAAAGGAAGAAGTACTTGAAAGATTTGGTTGATGCTTTTATTGAAAGACCACAAGATACTCTCTAGGTACTGTAGTTTGAGGGGCTTAGATTATAAAATGATTTGTTTGATACAAATCAGAGTAAGTCTTAAGGAATGTTAATATTCTTGCATGTTTCAAGACCAGATAGAATGTTTCTTAGATTCATAATTCCTGTTTTCTTCCAATATCCACATTAGAGGGCCTCTTTAAATCCTGTTTGTGGGTAAATAAATGTCCCATTAATCTCTTTGATTATTTTAGATAATGCTGTTATTTCATCCTCTATGAGACTAGATGAAGTGTTCTCATTATCAATATGCAGATAGAGATAAACCTTAGTAAAAGAACTTTCCATAACAGATGTTAACTACCTATTAACCAGCACATATGTATTTGTTTTCTTCTCCCACTATTTTTTTTTTTTACTATATCTCTTCAACCCCTCTCCCCTTCCTCACATACACACCAAAGCTGTCTTCTCTTGCTTCAAGAAAAGACTGAGAGGAAAAAGAAGTTTCCCACATACAATTTGTCTTTCTGACTTTTGTTTCCCAGAAACTTAAGGGTAGAGAAGTGGGTGACTGGTGAAAGAGACAGAGACAGAGAACTTTAGGTTCCCATAAAGCCTGGTGAGCCAAAGTCCATGGAGGCAGCAAGGTCTTGGAGGGCAAAGGCTATTTCTGGGCCTGGGGAAGGCAAAGCCCAGGTTCCTATGATCCCACCAAGCCACAAAGGCTGGGATGCAGTGAGTCTCGAACGTAACTCGTGCGACTCAAACCTAGAGAGCTCACTGTCTTTGTTTAGCAGAGTCTAAAATTCTAAGAAGACCAACTAATTGAGATTGAATTTCCTACTGGCCTGGAGATCTGGGGATTTAAAGATGCTTCAACTAAATTTAAATAGAGAAAAGTAACATTGTTTGAACATTCCAGTTGTGGTTGCCAATCATATTTGCTGGACCTAAATTTGTTCATTCTAGGCACAAGTTTATAATAGGGGAGTGGTGTCCACCCCCATTTACATCAATATATTAGAGAACTCTCTAAGTTGAGACATTACAAAATCATTTAGAAATGATTTCTCAAGAAAATAAAAAACCTACCTTGGATGGAGAGTTTTAGAAGTATTTTATCAAGTGGTCAGTGTAAACACAAATACAGAGAGTATTGTAGAACTTTAATATGAAGACCATTTGCTGTGCACTGAGCAATTGGTGAGAATCTTTAGAATTGCTAAGAGAATGTTGCCTTATGTCTAACTGGGTCTAACTGGTTTTTTTTTTTTTTTTGCATTGTTTGAAAAAAAAAAGAATGGCTGATTATTTGTGTAAATCAAGCTGATGTTGTTCCTTGCCAATTTCAGAGAGACCTGTTGCCTTCCTCTACAAGATCCTCTTTGCTGAGGGATGCTATGCATTGCAACTGCAAATGTTCACAGCTACCTTTAAGAAATCCATTGTCCACTTATTTTCTAGAGTTTCAGAGGTTTTTCTCCTTCCAATAGATTTAGAAATGCCAGCAGTTTGTAGTGTTTATTCCCAGAGAACTGTCTGACTGCTTACCCCTGCAGCACTCTAACCTGGGGCCTCTTTGTTCTGTTATGACAGAGGAAAGGACACTACAAATGTTAGCAGGTAGAAAGAACCTGTTCCAGATCAGAATCCCAGGTGCAAAGCAGTTCTTTTTTTGGGGAAGAACGGAACCTCCATAACAGGGGCTATTCATATGTAATGATTTTCACGTTGAGCCATTATTACATGGACTGTCAAGGTACTCCTCACTTTAACACCCTATTCTTTTTTTTTTTTAAGTTTGTATTGTAATGTGTGCAGGGAACCCAATAAGCACAAAAGCAAAACTCCATTTCCTATAAGCAAAAACTAGCTGAGAATATTACTGGCAGATTGTCAACATTGAAACATGAAAAATTCACTTATCACTTCATAAAAATGCTTTTCATAGAAGATCCTATCTCAGTCCAGTTCAATAACATATTCTAAACTCCCCTTCAAGTATTATGGTTTGTTCTTAAAGAACATTATACATTTAATTTGTTACATATGCATCTATTGCCAAATATTTTCCCATAAGTGGATTCAGTGAATTCAAAAGTGAAATCTTATCTAACTAGTCAGAGAACACCCATCATTACCAAAAAGTCATGCATAAATGATGAGCCATATTAGGAAGTTTTCTGAAACAACTACTGTATTAATGCAAGTAAAACATTTTACTGTAATATTCTAATGAATGCTCTGAGAATATAACTCCTTTATACTCAATGAGCTTGATCAAAACAAAATTCTTATAAACATGCAAATCAGAGGCTGTTTAACTTCTTAAATGACAAAAATATCTGGGTGTACAGCATCTACTTATTTCATTAAAGAGAGCTCTCAGAAAAACTGAAAAAACTAACATTTTATCTGAGCCAAACTCACTTCCACCCAGTCATTTTTGGACTGGATGAGAACTCTACCCACTACCCTGTCAAGCCATGTAATTATTTCCGTTCTAACCCCCACTTCCAGGCAAGGAAGAACCTAATGTTGCCAGAGGGAAGAGGGGGCCAGATACCTCTGACACTCGTGGGCAGGAGGTTCTTACAACACCTTTAGAAAATGAATTTTTCTAAGACTCTCACTGGAGAATGGGTGGTTTTTATTGGTGAGGAATTCTACTTCTGGGGTTTTAAAGTCCCAGTTCCCTCAGCCAGTCCTGGAAGACAGGCAGTGGAGGGTTTAGCAAGGCCAGAAAGAAAACCAAAATCCAGAGTGTTCGTTCCGTGGTGCAGCTGTGTCCAGATTAGGATTAGTTGAAAGTCAGTCCAATAATCAATTGCATGGGTCCCACATGGCTGCGGGCCACAAGGTGGGTGCAAGGTATGGGAACCCCGCAAGCCAGGAGTCTGGCTCCAGCTGCAAGAGAGAGCAGAAGGGAGCTCCTTTGTCAAGAAGATTAAATATTCAGTTTCCATGAGCTTGCAGCGGCCATGCCTATTCTGGCCACTGACTTGCTCCCAGGTGTGCAGACAAGTAGGCACCTCCCATGTCAGTCAGACCTTACCGGACATGTGTCTAGACTGCCTTTGTCCAAACTCTTCCTCCACAAGGAGAATAGACCTGGAGTATTTTTTGTTATTTATCTTTATTATTGAAAGTGTTACAGAGGTCCCCCTCATTTTTCCCCCATTGACTGCCTCCTCCTCACTCCCACACCCTCCTGCCTTCCCCTACTATTGTCTGTGTCCATTGGTTATACAGATATGCATACAAATTCTTAGGCTTATCTCTTCCTGCTCCCCGTCCCCCCTTCCTCCTGAGGTTCATCAGTCTAACAACCAATTTGTACTTCTCAATCCCTTCACCTTTTTTTGCCCATCCCCAACCCCACTCCCATCTGCCAACCAACAAAAAGTACTGTGTATCTATGAGTCTGTTCTGTTGTGCTTGTTCGTTTTGTTTGTAGATTCAGTTGTTGGTTGATATGTATTTATTGCCATTTTATTGTTCATATTTTTTATCTTCTTCTTCAAGAAGACACTTCAACATTTCATATAATACTGGGTTGGTGGTAATGAACTCCTTTAGCTTTTTCTTGTCTGGGAAACTCTATATATATGTCCATCGATTCTATGATAGTTTTGCAGGATAGAGTAATCTTGGTTGTAGGCCCTTGTTTTTCATCATTTTTGATATTTCTTGCCACTCCCATCTGGCCTGCAAAGTTTCTTTTGAGAAATCAGCTGACAGTCTATGGGAGCTCCCATGTAGCTTTTGGCGCTTTTAAGATTCTCTATCTTTAATCTTTTACATTTTAATTATGCTATGTTTTGATGTGAGCCTTACTCAGTTTATCTTGTTTGAGACTCTCTGTGCTTCCTGGACTTGTATGTCTGTTTCCTTCACCAAGTTAGGGAAGCTTTCTGTCATTATTTTTTCAAATAGGTTTTCAGTTTCTTGCTCTCTCTTCTCCTTCTGGTAACCCCATGAGGCAAATGTTGATACACTTGAAGTTATCCCAGAAGCTCCTTACACTATCCTCATTTTCTTTGGATTGGGTGTTTTTTGTTTCCTTATAATCCAAATTGGTGGTTTGAGTCTCAGTTTCACCTACCCTACTATTTATTGCCTGTAAATTATTCTTTATTTCAGTTAGTTCATCCTTTATTTCTGACTGGTTCTTTTTTTTATGCTCTTGAGGTCCTCACTAAGTTTCTTGAGCATCCTTTTAACTAGTGTTTTGAACTCTGCATCTATTAGATTGCTTTATCTCCTTTTCATTTAGTTCTTTTTCTGGAGTTTTATTCTGTCCTTTCATTTGGGACATGTTTCTTTGTCTCCTCATTTTTGCTGCCTCCCTGTGTTTGTTTCTATGAATTAGGTAGAGTTTCTATGTCTCCTAGGCTTGGTAGGGTAGCCTATTATAGTAGGTGTCCTATAGGGTCCAGTGGCACAGCCTCCCTGACCATCCTCGCTGGGCCTTCAAGGTGAACCCCTCGTGTGGACTGTACACCCTTCTGTTGTAATTGAGTCTTGATTGCTGTTGGCATGTCAAAGGGAGGGTTTTACTCAGGCTGATCAGCTGCAAGGACTGGCTGTGCCCACTGACCACTGGCCTCTGACTACCTTGGAGGATCAGCTGTGCAGGAGCCCACCACACAAAGCAAGACTTACTTCCCAGAAGACTTCCTTACCAAGCAGGGCTCTGATACCCACTGAGTCCACCTCTTGAGTGTGCTGCTTGTGGAGGTGGTTGGGTGGTGGTGCTCCGATGTGGTCTGAAGCTGTCCACTGGGAGTGCTGGTTCTGAGGCATCCTGGGAGGCACACGCCAAGGTCAGCCACTGCCTGTGTTCTACCCAGGGACACTAAGCATAAGCTACAAAGCTATCTGCAGATGGCTGCTTCTTGTGCTGGGCTTGGAGGTGCCCAGGCAAAGCCAAGTTGTGAACCAAGGCTGGCTCCTGCTAGTGCCAGGCCTGGGGCCACTTAGCGAGAGGTATGGGGCTCACTGAGACCAGATGCTGTTTGTTTGAGAGATTTTCGGAAAATTTGAAGCAGGAGGTAAGACAGACCAATCCTACTGGAAAGCCACTGGAAACAGCTTGGGTGAGCCCAAAAGTTGGGTGGGGCAGGGCCTCAGGGAATCACCAGGGTGGGGCAAATGGTGTGAGCCAGGTTGCTGGAGTCCCAGATATGGCGCCCATCTGCCAGCCCCATGTGGAAAGGGCTCACCAAAGGAACAACGGCCTCCGCCAGCACATCTGTCTGGAAGAAAGCTGCCTCTCCTGCTCTTGCCCCAATGCCAAACAACTCAATTCTTCCTTGTATGTCTCCGGTGCCTTTCAAGCTTCCTCCCCTGCACTGGAACCTGGAGAGAGCAAGTCTTAGTAAGTCCATCTGTGGGCACTTAATTTTTATTTAATTTTTATTTTATTTTTTTGTTGTATGTGCCCCTAGCAGGAACCGAACCCAGGACTCTCTGATCCACAGGCCGATGCTCAACCGCTGAGCCAAACTGGCCAGGGCCATCTATAGGCACTTTAAAAGGATCTGCCTGGGGTTCCAGCGCCTCGGCCTCCTTCAGCGTCAGTTCCCATGGTTTTTGTAGCCAGAATTTATGGGGACTTCTCTTCCAGGCACTGGAACCCTGAGCTGGGGGGCCTGGTATGGGACAGAGACCCATCACTCCTCAGGGAGGACCTCAGCTGAGATAGTCCTCCTGATTTTTATCCACCACCCGTGGGTGTGGGACCAGACCTTCCATGCCTCTGCCCCTCCTACCAGTCTTGATGTTCTGTCTTCTTTAATTTCATAGTTATAAGACTTCCATTCCTACAACTATGATTTCAGGCAGTTCTGAATGATGGTTGTTCTGTAGTTTAGTTGTAATTTTGATGTGGTTGTGGGTAGTGGTGAGTACCACATTTACCTACACTGTCATCATGACCAGAAGTCTAGACCTGGAGTATTAAATTAGCTAATCTTCCCTTTACATTTTCTGTTAAATAATAACCAGGTTATTGTGCTGGTAACACTAATGTGAAGTTTTTATTATTATTAGTTGACTTGGCTTTAAATTAAATTCATTTACCCATTTTACTATGTGACATTTATTTATATTGTTACTTTTATATATTTATATAGGTAACTATATATACATATATGAACAGAGTGAAGAAATAAAATGATTAAGTCAATGTAGGTGGCAACTTGATATGAAGAAGATAGCTAATTATTAATATAAGGAAGGAAGCAAAAGGAAACTAAATAATCTTAATAAACTGGGAAGCAGAAGCAGGTAACAGAGCAGAATTCCATCTAATTTACTGGTAAACAGACTGATTCACATACTCCAGGAGATGGCCCCTGAGAAGACTTAATCCTGAAAATGAGACAGGAAATCTCCCCAGGGGTGCTGAAATCCAGACACCAGAGGGATGTGAGGAAATTCCTGTGCTGAGTGCATATTCAATAGGAACTAGATGATGTAATGAAACTTTGGACATGCACAATGGGAGTCAGGGTGATGAAAAAGGGGGGCAGAGCCTAGCCCGGGAACAATTGAAAAGGTAATCGGATTGGAGAGACATGAAACTTCAATAGAATTTATTGGGAGGAGAGCCCAGATCAGGCCCAGGAAAAGTCAGAAATTTGGGTTTAATAGTTTGATGGTCCTCTGTCTTTTACCTGAACCAAAAGATATATGGAGGATTAACAGAAGCCTCCAGGTGGTGCTTTAGAGTCTGGCCACCCTCTAAGTCCCTGAGGGTGTACTAATTCCTCTGATTCACAATACAATCTTGCCATCACATTTAAACTTTTTCGCACAAGTGCCTTTGAAATTTTTTTCTCATGTTTTCAGAAAAGAACCTATCACTTTCATGGGCAACAACTATAATCAAGCTGCTAAATTACTAAAATCAAGTAGATTGAGGTGTGAGAAAATGATTCTGTTCTTGTTTAACTTGTCTAGGAACTTAAACTTTTAAACTTTCTAGTCCTGGGTCAATGACTGGACATACATCAGACATCCAGATACACCTCTGATTCACCCCTGAAGGACTCACGTATCCAGACTATCTGACATTCACTGGCACCCACAGTTTTTGCACAGTTCCTGGTATACAGCTCTCAAATCCAGGCTGCCTGACATCTGATTGATAATTGTCCTGGGCCAATCTTAGGGCAAAGAATGCAGATCTGATTCTTCTCAAAATGTACTTTTTACAATTAGAACTCGTAACTTTTCTTTCTTTTTTAGAGCACTTCTAAGTTTTTGCCAAGTTGTGTTTCCCATGTGCAAACCCTAAGACCCTTGAATAAATATTTATCATTTATTTCTAGCAAAACCTCCAAATATACATACACGCAGACATATATGTAACACACTATAATATATATTTTGATGTTTTGTTCAGATAGAGTGAGAGGGATAAAGAGAGAGAAAAACATCGACGTGAAAGGGACACACTGAGTAGTCGCCACCCACATGACCCAATCAGGGCCGGGGACAAACTGCAACCGAGGTACGTGCCCTTAGCGGAACTGAATCCGGGTCTCTCCAGACCACAGGCCGATGCTCTAATCACTGAGCAAAACCGGCCAGGGCCACAGATTAATATTAATATCATATGTATATATCCTGATATTATAATCCTACTATATTTGAAATGAAATATCCAGATTATTTATGCTTACAATATTGTGATGTGTGTGTATGTATGTGTGTATAATTTGATCATTCAGATGACCAGAATATATTTCTCATATATAGTTGGTCTTTTTGCACAGTTCCTGGTATACAGCTCCCAAACCCTTGGAACTTCCTGAAAATGCTTCAGAGCCATAAAGGTGAAATGGGTGTCTTGTTATTCATAATAAGACCTTCTACACCATAACTTGGTTTATGTTAATGAAGTGACTTTTTGAAAGCATCTAAGGATGGGGGCTGGTTGCTAGGGGAACCAATCATGAACAGAGAGATGGAATTTACAGTCCCACCTCCTGATTTTCAGGGAGGAAAGAAGAGCAAGAGGTTTAATCAATGGCAAATAATTTAATCTTCCATGCCTATGTAATGAAACCTCCATAAAAAAAAAAAAAAAAAAAAAAAAAGGAGAGGATTCAGAGAGCTTCCAGCTTGAGGAACTGGAATGTTTCCATATGTCACAGTGATAGGACCCAAGTTTTCTGAGAACAGAGCTCCTTTGTTTTGGACCTCCTGCTAAGTATCTCCTCACCTGTCTATTGATTTGAATCTTTTAATATCCTTTGTAATATTTTGGTAATCTGGTGAGTAAACAGGTTTCCTGAGTTCTGTGAGCCACAAAAGCAAATTAATTGAACCATGGGGTCAAGGGAACCTCTGATTTATGGCCAGTTGGTCAGAAGTACAGATAACAACTTGGGCTTGTGATTGGTGTCTGACAGAGGGCAGTCTCCTAGGACTGAGCCCTTAACCTGCGGAATCTGATGCTGTCTCTGGATAGATAGAATCAGAATTGAGTTGAATTGTAGGACACCCTGATGGTATCCGAGAATTGCTTGTTGGTATGGAGAAGCCTACATGACATATGTGAACACACACACAAGTTAGAATTGGGTCCAGGAACCCAAAAGAGTACTTATATATCATAGTGACATAGTAACAATCTAACATCATATATATAATACAATAACATGGGTTCATAAATACACACACATGAAATCTAACAATTTTATTTTGATTTTTGTAGCATTTTAATATCTTACAATAACTTGGGATTTTTCTTTTTCCTAAGTTTTCTTATATATTCACACTTCAAATGAGAGAAAAAGCAAGAGAGAAATGGAGGGGAGGTAAGAAAAGGAGAGGAACAAGAACAGAAAGGATGGAGAACATTTTCACCAATGATACATCTGATAAAGGGTTAATTTCCAAATTATGTAAAGAACTCATACAACTCAACAAGAGGAAGACAAACAATCCAATTAAAAAAATGGGCAGAGGTCCTGAATAGACACTTCTCCAAAGAGGACATACAGATGACCAATAGACATATGAAAAAATGTTCGATATCACTAATCATCAGAGAGAGGCAAATTGAAACCACAATGAAGTAACACCTCACACTAGCCAGAATGGCTACCCTCAATAAATCAAAAAACAGTAAGTGCTGGTGAGGGTGTGGAGAAAAGGGAACCCCATTACACTGCTGGTAGGAATGTAGACTGGTGCAGCCACTGTGAAAAACAGTATGGAGTTGCCTCAGAAAATTAAAAATAGAACTGTTGTTTGACCCAGTGATCCCACTTATGGAAATATATGCTAAGAAGTCTGAAAAACCAATCAGAAAGAATATATGCACCCCGATGTTCACAGCAGCATTATTTACAATAGCTAATATCTGAAAACAGCCCAAGTGCCCATTAGTAGATAAGTGGATAAAAAAGCTATGGTACATTTACACAATGGAATATTATGCAGCTGTAAAAAAAGAAGAATCTATTACCTTTGAGACAGCATAGATGGACCTGGAGGTTATTATGCTAAGCAAATTGAGCCAGTGAGAGAAAGACAAATGTCACATGATCTCACTTATATGTGGAATCTAATGAACAAAATAAACTGGTGGAAAAAATAGGTCCAGAGACATGGAAGCAAGGAACAGACTGATAGATCTCAGAGGGAAGGGGACAGGGGATGGGAAGAGAATAATCAAAGAACTTATATGAATATATGCATAGTCCATGAATACAGACAATATAGTGAAGGCCTAGGGAGGGGCAGAAGCCAGGTGGAGGGGGCAGAGGATAAAATGGGGGACATCTGTAGTCCTCTCAACAATAAAAATAAATTAAGATAAAAAAAGAAGAAAGAAGGAAAAAATTCACACTGAGATTAGAATTTTAACTTACTTTGTGGAGAGCTGTACATTTATAAAATCAAATCCTCCCTTACCTGCATATGATGTGCCTTTTCATGTAGGTCTTTTCTAGGACCTTCAGACAATTTTCATACATTTTCTTCTTATCATTACTGTTCATTAATTCTTAAGTTTGTTCATACTAGTTTATAATTTTGTTGCTATTTTGAAAGACATCTTTTATTTTTTTTGTATTTTCAAATGGTTACAGTTCAGCTGTAAAGCTATTTTAATCTCCATCTACTTGAGTCTTTAATCTACATCACAACTGGTTCAGCATTCTTTTTTTTATCCTCACTCAAGGACATTTTTCCATTTTTTGTTCAGACAGAGTGGGAGGGAGAGAGAGAGAGAGAAACATCAGTGCGAAAGGGGCACACCTAGTGGCTGCCTTCTGCACACACGACCCAACCAGGGCCGGGGACAAACTGCAACCGAGGTACGTGCCCTTAGCGGGAACCGAACCCCGGTCTCTCTGGACCGCAGGGCGAAGCTTTAACTGCTGAGCCAAACCGGCAGGGCTGGTTGAACATCCTAAAAGGAATAGCAGCCCTGGCCGGTTTTCTCAGTGGTTAGAGCGTCAGACCATGGACCAAAGAGTCCCAGGTACGGTTCCTGCTAAGGGCACATACCTCTGTTGCAGTTTCTCCCTGGCCCTGGTTGGGGTTTTGTGGGTGGCGACCACTCAATGTGTCTCTCTCACATTGATGTTTCTCTGTCTCTCTTCCCCCCTCTCTCCCTCTGCTCTATCTGAAGATAAATGTGAAAATGTCCTCGGGTGAGGATAATAAATAAATAAATAAAACAATAAAAGAAATAGCAAATAGATAATGAGAGGCATTTATTGCCCTGTCCCCATCTCTAAAACCAACAATATTTGCATGGATTTTCTTCCTTGGCCTATGTTGCTACAAACTTCATAAATTTTTTAACCTTAAACGATTCTTACTTTCTGTTATAGCTCCTACTCAACCATGATATGTTAAAATCATGTTGTATTAAATTTGTTAATATCTTTTTTTTAATACTCATCAGAGGACATTTTTCCATTCATCTTCAGATAGAGTGGGAGGGGGAAAGAGAGAGAGAGAGATCAATGTGAAAGAGACACATCGATTGGTTGCCTCCTGCATGACCCCGACCAGGGCTGGGGATTAGACCACAACCAAGGTACAAGTGCCCTTTACTGGAATCAAGCACACTACTCTTTGGTCCATAGGTAGACACTTCAACTACCTAGCCAAACTGGCCAGGGCTAAATTCGCTACTATCTTAGAATGATTACACTGTCATAACTGAGATAGAACTTCAGTTTTTTACACTTTGTAAGATTTTGCTATTAGGCTTATATTAGCTGAATTAAAATGTTTTTCTTCTTTTCCTAGGATATTCATATTAATTCTTCCTTGAAAGTTTAGAATAATACACCTGTAAACCTATCAAAACAAGAGCCTTAAAAAAAATAGCGCAATTTTTAATTACTTCTCTGCTTGATCTTTAGAGGTTTCCTAGTTATTTTAAAAACCAGCTTATTAATTTATATTTTTATAAATATTACATATCATTAAGATTTTTAACACTATTAATATAGTTTTATAACAGTCTATTTAAAAATTTTATAGCTATATCATATTAATATTGTAAATTTTTGTTTAGACTTATTTATATATATATAACTCATATAGGCATCATTTTAATGTTTTTAATGGACCGGTTCCCAGCCATTATGATTGTGTATAGATTTTTAGTTTGTAATTACTTATTTTACCTTTTTTCCTCCTGCTTTCCTTATATCTGACTTCTCATTTTCAAATGTTTTTAATAATTTATTTCCATTCATGTTTAATAATAGAAACACATAGGTTACCATTTTCTAAAATGGCTTTAGGCCTTTACTGTAAGCGTTGATACACTGAATTTTTATTGTTCTAATTTTCTGTGTGGTCTCTAAACTATCTAGACTGTCTGGAAATTTTCTCTTTTGTTCAGGAGTTGCTCAGTGGAGGAGATCCCCTTTGCCTCGTCACCACGAGGCAACTGGTATGTCAGTTCTCTGAACAAACTCTTGAGGGAATGCTGAAAGAAAAAAGAGTTGCTTATAAGTAACCGAATTTATTTTCTTTAAACTTATGCTGTTAATTTTCTTTTTTATTTATTTTACCTTGTGTTCAGTGAGCCGTTTTAGTTTCAGACTGAGGATCTCTTCAGCTCATTAAAATTTTTTGTATCTTTCTGTTAGTACTTCTTTTCTCTGGCTCTCTTCCCCTTTCTGAAATCTCGATCATATGTATATTGAATTTGTTGCTTCTGCCTGTCAGCCTAAATAAAGAGGTAAACTGAGGCAAGCTCAAATCACCAGAAATTAAGTTTATTGGGAATAGCAGAGGAATTGCAATTCTGGAAACACATGCTGCAGCAAACTACAGGTGAGTCTGTTGAAGGCTTGGTGTGGACTGTATTTATGGGCAAGAAGTGCACAGAGGGAGAAGTCCTGCTAGAGACTAAGCAGAAAGTTCATTGGCTTGAAGATGAGGAGAGATTCTTGGCATGTTGGCATGTGTTCCTTGGCCAGGAGATACATCTCAGTCATCTGTAAATCAGACATTTATGGAAATCAGTCTCTCAGTTCTTAAGTTCCTTTTTCTGAGAGTGTGTACATAATATTCTTCATTTCATATCTTCCAGTTCCATTTTTTAGATTAAAATCCTTTCACATGTTGATACCGCATCTTTTCTTTTATCATTTTTATCTCTGATTCTCTTTATTTGGGCTCTGGTAGAATTGATAAGACATGTCAAAATTTTAAAATTCAATTTTCTATAATATACAACTCTTTCTTCACTGCCTCTTTCATTGCTTTTCATTTGGCAACGATTTTTAAAAACAATCCCCTTTAAACTGTAGTTAAATTGCTCTTAGATAGATATCCTTTTATCACTGTCCATATTGGTTACATAAATGTAGTGTTTCTGAGAATCTTACTGACTACCAAAAAAAAAAAAGTTTCAAAATTTACTCCTGTTTCTCATAGTAAGTTCTAGTGCTTCAGAGCAGTTCCTTTTTTTAAATAATAAAATAATGAATGTGTCTGGATATTTTTCTGCCTCCTCAGGCACACCCAAGGCAAAGGAAATTCTCTTGTTGTCCACAATCAGAAGCTGATAGGAAACTGTCCAAGACTGTGAGGGTCTTTCGGTTCCAACCTTTGTAGCATAAAAACACATACATATGAAAAGTTGAGATGTACTGTAATCATACTTTGCTAGTTCAGAGGTACAGTGGCCTGGGGAGAAATAGGAAGTATCTGAAGCCAAAGACAGCAAGTAGTGGCCAGGAATTAGCTGGCACTGGACCACCATTCTTTGCCTGGCATGGCTGCATTTGTCAGGAGCCAGCCAAAGAAGAGTCCCACTCCTTACCTAGTGGGCCAAGTAGGCAGGGAGTAAATGCCACTTTGGGCATCTCTGTTTGCCATGACCTCCTGGAACCAATTGTATTTCCCAGAAGCAGTAATAAGATCCATATTGTTCCACTGACTTTGGATGGGGAAAGGGAGAGGGCTTATGGGGATTCTGCCAGGCCTTTGCACTTACTCTCAGTATTTCACCTATAGAGGATCATGCCTGCCAGCAACCATTTCTTCATTTCAATCCTGTTTATTCAAGCAACCTCAAATTCCTCAGTGAGCAAATCACTGCTTCCTGGTCTATCAGAATCAGTAAAAATTATTTCTAACTTTCATATTCCACTGGGCATTTTCATTCAAATCATGTAACTTTGGTCATATTTTGCACTGAATTGATAATCTTTGTTAATGTAGGGTGGGTTTTCTGTTTGTTTGGTTTGCACTAAAATGTCTTCTGTTGACATTCCAGGGACTGTCCTGTGCTTTCCGTTTTGTTTCTAACTTTGGTTGTGAAGATTCTGAAAACAGTGCTTAACAACTGGGTCAGTTTGTCCTTTGACATCTGGGAAAATGCTAGACCCTCTTTGGTCCATGAATGGAAGAAAAGTCTATGCTGCTCTTCACATTTTCTTAGCTTCCGGCATCATCCACAACAGCGGCAAAGAGAGCTTGTTCTAGCACTTCCCAGAGCCCTTCGGCCTTTCGTTCAGAGAAGTGCTCTTCATGGATTAATAGACTCCATCCACTACAATGTGCACACAAAAACTATATTTCCAATCTGAAGACGACATTAGAGGTTCACTTTTTATAACAAAGGGAACAATTTCATTTGTAGATTGAAACTATTAAATAACATTACTATAACATGTATACTTTCATGACAGTAAAAGCAATAAAACTGAAGGAATGCTTTGTATATTTTTAGATAAAATATATTAAAATTTCAAAGAAAAGATATAAAAATTATTTTAAGATAAATCATCAGAAATTAATTGTTCAGATCTTTATTTATATAATCTACTTCCTTCCAAAGAAAATTTTCTCTCTTAAACTTGTAGTATCCAAACCCTTATAATATTCTCAGTTCTGTTATACAATTTTAAAAAGGAGGCACTCATGTGAATGAACCAATAATAAAATCATTTCTCATTTTAACTCTGAGGTATTGGTCATGCATTTGTCAGTAATCTGCTCACAAAATGTCATAAATCAAGTCATTACACATTATACTCTGCTATGACATTTGTTTAAAAAAGTCCATTTTTTTTGTCCAGCCGATGTGGCTCAGTGGTTGAGTGTCAACCCATGCACCAGGAGGTCACTGGTTCGATTCCTGGTCAGGGCACATGCCCAGGTTGTGGGCCCAATACCCAGTGGGGAGCATGCCAGAGGCGGCCAATTGATGTTCTCTCTCATCGATGTTTCTATCTCTTTCTCTCACTTCCTCTCTCTCTAAGATCAATAAAGGGAAAAAAAAAATCGAAAAAAAAAGTCCATTTTTGTGCTCATGTAGTATGATTTTGTTTTTGTTTGTTTTATATTATGTTAACTCTTTGGTAAGGGAACAGAGTCATCAGCTATGAGAAATTTCCCTCAGTTGTACATATCAAAATGTATTATTTTATAGCAATATTTAACAGGAAATATACTAAGAAAGTAACTTTGCCATGATTCCTTTCTGATATTCACTGGGTACCGAAAAACAGGCCTAGAAATAACAAGGAAACACAGGCAGGGATGACACAATCTACCATCCCTTTACAGATCAGCTTCTAAATCAAAAAGAAAAATTGGCTGTATAAAAGCCAGATTCCCAGGATATTGGGATGATATATCTCTATTAGCCCTCCCATTGATTGCCTGGTTATGATCAAATCTGATTCACTAAATCAATACTTCCTTCCTCCTTTGCTCTTTTTTTTTTTTTTTTTTTATCCTCACCTAAGGAAATTTTTCCATTTTTTGTTCAGATAGAGTGGGAGGGAGAGAGAGAGAAACATCAACGTGAAAGGGACACATTGAGTGGTTGCCACCCGCACGGCCCAACCAGGGCCGGGGACAAACTGCAACCGAGGTACATGCTCTTAGCGGGAACCGAACCTGGGTCTCTCTGGACCACAGGCCGACACTGAGCAAAACCAGCCAGGGCCCTCCTTTGCTTTTGTTGGAAATTTTTCCCTAAATTGAACAATCAGCTGAAGGAACTATATCAGTCAAGAATGCTTTTGACTTAATAGAATAGAAACCCTACTAAGAGTGATACTATCTGTCTCAGACACTAGAAGTTTGGCAATAGTCTCTCAAGGCTAATGCAGATACTCAAAAATATTATCAAGGACCTGGCTGTCCATCTTTCCATGTGCTCTCCTTAATGTGTGGGCCTCATCCTCATGATTCTGACCTCATGGTCACAAAATTATCACTGTGCTGAAGGTGCAGAACCAATGTTATAGAGAGGAAGGAAAAAATAAACAACGGTGAAGAACAGTTGGTATCCATAATCAAAAAGAGAAAATCCTCCCTAAAGCCAGCAAATTCCAGCAATAATCCTCATTGGCCAAGCCTTGTCACATGGCCACCTCTAGCTTGAAGGATGCCTGGGATATTAAATTATTTTAAATGGGCTCACTGCCTCCATTAACAAAATCAGGGACCTTTTAATAACAGGAATAAAAATAGACATTGAACAGACAAAGAGCATTATTGGCTAATCAGGCTTCCCTGATTAGGTTTCTCTTTCAAGTTATCATAAAAATATTTTTGAAACAATATTCATATTTATTTTCTCTTCCTTATCATTCACTTATTTCATAACACTTGGAAATCTTGATTCTGTTTCTGCCTGTGAATTTCTATTGACTTAATTTAGGGTAATAGCACTGGAAGGAAGCTTGAAAGACATATACTTCCACTGCCTCTTTGTACATGTGAGGAACTGAAGCAAGAAATGCTTCATGAACACATAACTATTGTGCACCTACATTTTTTCTGTAAAAGCCCAGAGATCCTCTGCTTCATATGAAGTTGCTAAACACTCCTTAAAACTTCCCTCTTTGATTTTTGTGACATATATTTGTATCCTATTACATTTCCACCTTCTTTCCCACATTTTTTTCTTCTCTTATTCATACATAAACATTCTTCAAGGTTATTCCCTTAACAATGCTTAATTTCTTTTCATTAATTGTATTATCTCTCATAACCTCAATAGTCATACTTCTCTCAAATCTATAACTCTTACCTACACCATAATCTGAACCACAGATCCATAGCTTTATCTGCTTATTGAACATTATTACTACTATCAACGGCCTATTGGCGCTAATTCAGTGCTAACTAGTACAGTGATACCTCGGTTCTCGAACGCCTCGGTTTTCGACCAAATCGGTATTCGACCAGAGATTCGAGAAACTTTTGTCTCGGAATCCGAACAAATATTTGGAACTCGAACTTCCGAGATGAGCCGAGTTGAGCCGAATGGCGTTCATTCGGCCCAGCGCGCCTTGCTTGCGTCATCAGTGTGAGTGCAGAGAGAGTCACGCTTTGTGGAGTCACGCTTTCATTGCTTCGGTTCTCGAACAATTCGGTTCTCGACCGTCCTCCTGGAACGAATTATGTTCGAGAACCGAGGTATCACTGTATTCCCAATTTGGCGTGTAGAAGGAAACTTGATTCAGAGCAACACAGTTCATTTGTGGTATAACAGGGCTGTAAAAACAGCACAGCTGTGAGGTGGCCTTAGGGCCACCTGGGGCCAGGCTCCTCTCCAACTAGACAGCTCCGCTCCTCACTGGTCTGCTCTGCTCCGTGAGACATCTTCAATGTTTCAGCTCCAGCCAAGGTAATGCAGTCTTCAGTGGAAAGTGCACTGAATCAGAGGGAAGCTGGCTTATATAGACAGAAGCCCCCCCCCCTGGTCCCTGATTGGTCCATCCCCATGTAAATGAGGACTCCAAATCATAGAAGTTTGAATGGTCCAAAAGGCAATATCCTGCCTGGTCAGAATGAAGCTGCTCTGATTGGTTGGTGAAGATATTAATGGGGATATAGCTGTGCAGCTCTGATTGGATGGGAAAAGCCTCAGTCCTATTGGTTGAAATAACAAAGGAAGGGCTGGCTCAGATAGAAGAAACAATGCAGGCAGGCAGATCATTGCAGACGCAGGTAGTACAGTGAAGGCTTCTCTCTGAAATGAAGCTTGTATGAATGGTCCCTGTGTAGAAATGGCTGCTAGGCTTTTTTTTTTTCTTTAAATTTGGGATCAGTCAGTCACTGGGAGCCCGTTTTAGTAGGTATCTTCTTTCTCAGGGCCACATTTTTCTCCTTTCAATCAAAATCTTATTGACAGACATTATTGTTGATTGATCAGGTCAATTTGTCCTGTATCAATGCCAGAGTGACTTGGCTACCTGCTTTGGTTCAAGCTAGTCCCTCAGTGGGACTCCTGTGGCCAGACAATAGTCAATAGAGCAAATGGAGCCATTTACTTAAGAGAGGTCTTTCAGGTAGCTGTCAAATTCAGAAAATTCTGTCTCTTATACTAGCAGCTAAAACAACCTGGGGAAGGTTAGAAAACAACAAAGGCACCCAGTTCGTACGTGAAATAAGGGGTGATTGGCAAAAGGTATTTGGTATCATAACCATTACGAATTATAAACATGGAGGGGATACAGTAGTTTGATGGATCATTTCTATCCTTCATGCAGCCATTACCCAAGGTTTTGTAGGAAGCTTTAAACATTTGTCTATATAGAACATAAATAGCTTGACAATGAAATATATTAAACAAATTAGAATAAGAATTTGCAAAGTAGACCTTAAAATAGCTCCGAGCTCAGTGGGGAGCCAGGTAAAAATGTCAGGAAACTTAAATACTAACCAGCCATAGACACTAAAAGAAAAACTGGAATGCCCCTTAATGGATCTGACAAGATTAAGAAGGTTGATTGTTTCTAATTCTACCTGGAAAGAAGTATTTCTCCAGGTACAGCAGGAGGTATTGGTATAGCACAAACTCCTCTCGGGGCTGCAAGCACATAATCAAGGGTGACTGTTGTCTAGGACTACTCGTGCGATGGAGTCTAAAGATGTTTTCTGGGCTCAACGGGCTCTGGCGGTTATGTGAGCAATTTGATTCACATTTCTAGTTAGGTTTCACAGTATATCTAATTAAGCAGTACCAAGGCCACCCCATGAAAACATAATTCTGAGAGCGTGATTACCCTTATTTCTTGAAAAATCTGCTAGCAAGTCACATCCCACAAAAAGGCCGTGAGCGTTATCCTCACAAACAGAGGGATCCTCATCAGTGTAGTTGATCAGTACTGTTGATCAGGCCTACTTTTCCCTCATGGGAACTTCAAGGGTGGCTGTTATCATTTTGAGGATTGTAAAAGAGGATGTCAAGTGACCCAAAAGGCATTGTCTAGTCATCCTCCAACTATCTAGACAATCAAATGCCCAAGGCTGACTTGCATAGGCACAGACAAAAATATTAACTGTTGGGGGCACAAAGGTGTCTACTAGTTTGTTCACTTGTAAATTCATGAACAGGAAGGGAGGTGAGAACACTTTCCAACCAGGCTTAGTGTGGTGTGGACATCCTTTTAGAAGTTCTTTCTGGTATGTTTGAACACTGTGGGGTGAACATTTAGGTTCTTGACAATATGGGCTGTTTCCATTCACAGTAGCCTTACAAAGGGGAATTCATTTTACTGGCTCACGTATCTGTAATGTCAAGATGTCAATGTGAGAAACAGTTGGATCTGAAGGCTTGAAAATGTTATCAAGATGTGAGATTCATTTTCATTCTCTCTCTCTCTCTACAAACACACACACACCCCGCAATATGTTCTTCATGTCTCACCTCCAATTTCCTTTGTGTTGCCTTCAATTTACTTTCTTTTTTTTTAAATTAATTAATTTTTTTTATCTTTATTGTTGAATGTATTACAAATGTTCCTCATTTTCCCCCCATTGACCCCGTCTTCCCCACTCCCACCCTCCTCCTGCCTTTTCCCACTGTTGTCTGTGTCCATTAGTTATGCATATAAGTTCTTTGGTTTATTTCCTCCCACCCCCACAAACACCTTTTCTTTGAGGTTTGTCAGTCTAGCAACCAATATGTTCTTCATAATCCCTTCACATTTTTCACCCATTCCCCCCTCCCATTTGGCAACCAACAAAATGTTCTCTGTATCTATGAGATTGTTTCTGTTCTGCCTGGTTTATTTTGTTTGTAGATTCCATTGTCGATAGATATGTATTCATTGCCATTTTGTTTGTTCATATATATTATCTTTTTCTTCAAAAAGGCCCTAGAACAGTTCATATAATAACGGTTTGGTGGTGATGAACTCCTTTAGCTTTTTCTTGCCTGGGAAAGTCTTTATATGACCATCGATTCTAAATGACAGCTTTGCAGGATAGAGTAATCTTGATTGTAGGTTCTTGCTTTTCATCACTCTGAATATTTCTTGCCACTCCCTTCTGGCCTGCAAAGTTTCTTTTGAGAAATCAGCTGACAGCCTTATGGGAACTCCCTTGTAGGTAATTATCTGCTTTTCTCATGCTGCTTTTAAGATTCTCTCTTTGTCTTGAAACTTTTGCATTTTGATGATGATGTGTCTTGGTGTAGGCCTCTTGGGGTTCATCTTGTTTGGGACTCTCTGTGCTTCCTGGACTTGTATGTCTGTTTCCTTCACCAAGTTAGGGAAATTTTCTGCCATTATTGTTTCAAAGAGGTTTTCGATTTCTTGTACTCTCTCTTCTCCTTCTGGCACCCCCAAGATACGAATGTTGGCACGCTTGAAGTTGTCCCAGAGGCTCCTTACACTATCCTCATTCTTTTGGATTCCTTCTCTTTTTGCTGTTCTGATTGGGGGTTTTTTGCTTCCTTATATTCCAAATAGATGGTTTGCTTCTTGGCTTTACCTTCTCTACTATTGAATCTGTGTAAATTATTCTTTATTTCAGTTAGTGCCTTTTTTATTTCTGACTGTGCTTCCTTTATTTCTGACTAGTGCTTTTTTATGCTCTTAAGGTCCTCACTAAGTTCATTGAGCATCCTTATAAGCAGTATTTTGAACTCAGCATCTCCATTTCGCTTAGTTCTTTTCCTGGAGATTTGTTCTGTTCTTTCATTTGGGACCTCTTTCTTTGTCTTCTCATTACGGCTGCCTCCCTGTGTTTGTTTCTATGTATTACTTAATGAGAGATATGGGGCTAGCTGAGATCAGATGCTGCTTGTTTGAAAGAATTTAGGAAAACCTGAAGCAGGATCCAAGACAGGCCAATCCTATGGTCAAGCAACTGGCAACAGCTTGGGTGGGCCTGAAAGTTGGGTGGGGCGGGGCCTCAGGGAGTCACCAGGGCGGGGCTACCCATGTGAGCCAGGTTGCTAGAGTCCCAGGTAATGGCTGCTGTCTGCCAGCCCAGGGCAGGGCTCACCGAAGAAACAAAGGCCTCCGACAGCACGTCCGTCCTGGAGAAAGCCCCTCTCCAGCACTCGCTCCAGTGCCAAACAGCTCAGTTCTTCCCTGCATGTCCCTGGTGCCCCTGGAGCTGCCTCCCCTCCAAGCTTAGAGGGAGAGAGTCCGATAAGTCCGTGCGCGGGCCCTTTAAGGAGCTGCCTGGGGCTCCAGCCGCTTTAGCTTCCCTGAGCCTCAGTTCCCACTGGTCTTTCCAGCCAGAAGTTATAGGGGCTTCTCTTCCTGGCACTGGAACCCTTAGCTGGGTGCCTGGTGTGGGACAGGGACCCCTCAGTCCTCAGGGAGGACCTTACCATCCGAGGCAGCCTCCTGATTTTTATCCGCCACACGTGGGAGTGGGTCCACCTCCGCCCCTCCTACCAGTCTCGATGTGGCTGCTTCTTTAATTCCTCTTTAATTCCGTAGTTGTAGGACTTCCATTCAGCTTGATTTCAGGCGGTTTTGAATGATGGTTGTTCTGTAGTTTAGTTGTAACTTTGATGTGGTTGTGGGAGGACGTGATACCGTGTTTACCTACGCCACCATCTTGACCGGAAGCCTTCAATTTACTTTCAAGGTCTCTCCATGTAGTCAACTCCTGTAGCTCTAAGTTTAGCAGCCCTAAAAGTGTGTTTGCACTGCATTACCTCAAATGACCTTACATCATGATAATCTTTCACCTCCTAAATTGGATGTGATTTCTCCCTTCTTTAAATCTCCAGTGCACACTGTTTGTACCTCTCCAATAGCAATGCCATATTCTAAATGGTGTTATATTCATTTCTGTGATCATATTAGCTTCCCTTCCTCCAACGCTCATTTCATTAGTGTCCTAATGAGGCTCTCATGAGCTACTGAATGCATAATAGCAATCACATACTTATTGACTTAAATAGAAGTGTTGTTTAACATTGAGTCTTTTTTTCAGGTAGAATGTTTATGCACCTAAAAATGTTAATGTAAAAATTAACATAATATAGTTAAGACTTTTATGAGAGATAAAAAGTAATACTTTTATGAGATCATAAATGCTAACTAAACTACATTTCACAATATATATATAAGTCAAACCATTATGCTGTACACCTTAAATTATTCAGTGATATGTCAATTATATCTCAGTAAAACTGAGAAATAGGTAATACTTAATTGCTGTATTTTTGTGAACTATGTGAAGAAAATTTGAATTTGTAATAATAAATTAGAATATTTTAATCTATTTTAATAGGTACCTATTAAATAATATTGATTTTATATATGACTATTTTTAGAGTTTTGGGAGAAAGTCATGTCATAAAAGAAAAGTAGTGTTAGAAAATAAGAAATGAGAAAGGGAAAGAAAACAGGCAGGAAGAAGAGAATAATCAGGCAGAGTAGAAGGAAAAAGGGCAGAAAGAAACCTGCAAAAAGAAGCAGAGTGAGAAATGAAGATTCAAAATCAATTTTTCAATTCCTACACATTAAAATCAAGGGGGAAAAAAACATAGGGAAACAGAAAAATCTGATCACATGGGATAAAAATAATCTTAGACTAATATTAAAAGGCAAATAGCAATTTGGGAAAAAAATTGTTAACAAGGATTAGAGATAAGAACAGTGCCTGACACATAGTACATTTGTTTAATGAATGAATAAAGACTTGTATTTTTAATGCAAGGAACTTCTACAAACAAATAAAACTATAGTGAAAAATTGTCTAAGGACATAATCAAAAGAAGAAATATAGGTAATTAATAAACAGGTGAAATTTTAAAGAACTCAAAATGCAAAATCAAATAATGAGATAGTTTTACCTCGTATAGTAATATGGAAATGCAAATTCATACTTCTCTGGAAAACAATTTGATGCTGGATTAGGCTACTGCTACATAGCAAACATCTTTAATATTTCAGTGGCATACAAAAATAAGTATTATTTCCCACAGGTTTCCAGGGCAGCAGGAATGGCTCTGCTTCACACTGAAACTTCTATTGGCATGGTTTCCTCTAAATGTATCTCATCTTTCTCCTGAAACCAGTGGGCTAGCCAGATCAAGTTTTTCTTTTGGCGACTGCTGAGGTACAAGAGGACAAGTGGAAATGCACCAGACTCCTTTGGCTCCAGGCTTGTACCTGGCACCGACCATAAGCCAAAGTGAATCATAAGATGGAACTCCAAGTCAAAGAGCAGGGACGTGTGCTCCATCCAAAATGAAAACACCACAGGGGCATGGATTCAGTGGAGGAGGAAGAATTGTGCCAAATATTTTATCTTCCACAGGTACTTCTCTGGAAAATGTTAATAGAAGTCCAGAAGTCTCAAACTGGCAACCCAAATGCCAAATCCTGCCCTTATCTGTTGTTGATGTCTTGGTTGTAATATAGGGCATGAATTCTCTATTGTCAAACGCAGGCTCTATGACTTCATATTGCCTTATATTTATCTGCTTTTTAGGACTTGACTTGACCCTGAAGGCATTTAAGCTTTACTTCCCTGGTTTATACTTATACTACTCCACCATTATTTCTAACTGTGACAAACTGAAAATCCATCAAAGTTCCAAATATAAGAAAATAGAAAAATTAAGGTCCAGCTATAATATACAGCATGTTATAGCCAAAATTGTTTTTTTAAATAATATTTAATAGCATTTGGAAATCTTTTCAATATAATAATGAGAAAAAGTCCAGATTTATACTTATAATTATGTTTTATGCGTTATAAATAAAATCATTTATGTATAGATTATATACATTTGTTAGAGACAGGAAATATATCAAAAATTATGGGACCATTTCTAAATGTTAAGATTACTAACATCTTTTTCTTTGTATTATTCCATATCATTGTAACTCTCTACAATGAATGGTATTACTTTTATAATCCAAAAAATTAAATATAAAAACCAAACTGCTCTCTTGACCACAGATCTGGTTAGAACATTTAAACATTAATCGTATACTACTAGGATTTAAAAGTAATTTCACATAGTACCATCTCTTTCAATTTGCAACTTGGAAGCTGAATATAGTGGTTCCATACTTAGTTAATGTGCAATTTCTACTTCTCCCTCTACATGGTATAGTCCCCCATTTATTTATCAATGTGTTTCCTTCCCAGAATAAATTACATATGACTTTGAGGGCAGTGATGACTTTATTACATTTTTCATAGCACCCAATGCCATGCCTTACACATGTTGATCACGAGAAAGAAGATACCTAGCAAGAAGCGCTCCTGGTGGCTAAATGGACTCAAATTTAAAAACAGAGCCTAGCAGCCCTTTTTAAACAAGGGCCTCTCAAGCAGGCCACATTTTATGGAGAAGCCTGCAATAAAATGCCTGCCACTTGAACTGAACTGTCTGCTTGTACTGTATTCCTCCCAGCTGGGCCATTCCTTATAAAGGAGTTCTTACAATTGTATTTCAACCAATAGGACAATCAGAGCTGTGCAGCTATATTCCTCACTAGCATATTCACTGACTAATCAGAGCAGCTCCACCCTGACCAATCAAGACAGTGCTTTTAGGACCAATTAAACTGCAAGGATTTGGAGTCCACATTTGCATGAGGAGAGACCAATGAGGGACCAGGGGTGGTAACTTTTCTATATGTACAGTCTACAGAGACTGTATTTTCCCTTTCCACTGAAGCCAGCATTTTTCTGACTGAAGCTGAAACACCGAAGACCTCTCACCAGAGTAGAGTGGAACAGACCAGAGCAGGAGGAGCAGAGAGGAGTGGAACAGAACTGTCAGGCCATAGAGGTGCCTCGCCCAAGGGCCGCCTTGCAGCTGTGCTGTTCCATAGCCAGGATGTTTCATAATTGAGCTGTAGCACTACTGAGCTGTTCCATAGTTACGCCGTCAGCTGTGTTGTATCCCAAGTGACCTGTTTGCACCAAATAAAGTTTTCTTCCACACTGCACCCCAATGGGGGGCTCCTATTGGTAGTGGATTGGCGCCAATGACCATCGACTGATACACACAATAATGATGATAATAATATGCTAAATGCATTATTTCATTCCATTATCACAACTGTCTTACAAGTTATATAATGTCACTCCCACTGTGTCCTGATTTTATAGATGAGAAAGATGAGACTTGAAGAGATTAATTAAATTGCCCAATGTTACACACAGAAGAAGCATCAAAGCCAAGATTTTGGTGGTTTTTTTTTTTAATATGTTTTTATTGACTTTAGAGAGAGAGAGGAAGGGAGAAGGAGAGAGAGAAACACTGATGAGAGAGAGAGAGCCATTGGATGCCTCCTGCATGCCCCCTACTGGGGATGAGCCTGCAACCCAGGCATGTGCCCTGACTGGGCAACCTCCATGTGCACAGGTCAATGCTTCATCAACTGAGCCACACCAGCCAAGGCACAAAGCCAGGATTTGAGCCCAGGCAGCTTGGTTCTAAAACCCACTCCGAAAAAACAAGAGTCCATAAATGAGCTGGTCTTGGATCAGCGTTCATTAAATTCAGTCCTCTTTATCTGTTCTCCTCTACATCCTAAGGGGTTTGATTCCAATAGCCTGTGCTTTTCTAACTTTCTTGTCAACTGACTTCCTTGGCTTTGGCTGGGAGAAAGCACTAGTGGAATATTGAAGGATGGGAGGAAGGGATAAAGCAAGAGATTTACTCCCCTCTTTCTGCTTTGGATACCATCTCCACTTAGGTCCCTGGCTCCCACGAGACAGATCCTCCGTGGTTCCAGCTTCTGCTGTGTGGCCCTGGCTCCCCAAGAAATGTCTCCTTTCCCCTCCAGCCAGGGGTTTCATTGACTTGTTGCTAATCTCTGCCTCACTGACCTCTGTTTGACTTTTCTGATAGTTCCTGATCTTTTTAATCAATTCCATGGATTACATTTCCTGTTTCAAATATTGACATCTACAAAATACTTCCTTAGTTAAAATTTTCCCATGAGAATGCCTGCTAGTTTTTATATCTGAACCTCAAAGAGTCTATGAGTTTCTCAAAACAATGTTTTTGACTGATATTTATAAAGGCAATGTTTATATTTATGTCATAAAACTAAAGACCCTTTTAAACTAAACAAATTTCCCTAGTATGAAGTGAAAGCCTTGAGTCACAGTCCAGCACAAATGGTAACATATTAGGGTCACTTGTAGACATTGTAAAAAGCATGCCAACACCAACCAAGCACAGTCACTGTGACACTCTTGGAGCCCTGGCCTCATAAGTCTGTTTGTTTGGAACTGACTTCCACCCACCTGTGAGGGCAGGTACTTCTCTGTTTATTTCTATAGCTCCAGCTTTTAGAACAATGTCCAGCACATAGTAGGTGCTTATTCACTATTTCATTAATATTAAGTGCTTTAGATATTTCATCTATAAATTTCAGAGGATTTTCACCACAATACCTCTGAGTTGCAAATAAATAAATCACTTTTTTGATACTTTTAAAAATTAACTGTTAAAACCTTGTAGAATATTCTCTGATGAAGAGGGAGAACCAGAGAGACCTGCGGAAGAATTCATCTCTGTCCAACAATAGTCAGAGAATGTATTACTTTTTACAGTTATCTAGAAATCCCAAAGATCTTTAGAGGTCCAGAGAAGGAAGAAAGAAACCTTTCTAAAGTCATAAAAAAAATAAAAAAAAAAAGCCAGAGATGGAACTGACTCAGAATTGCCCCCTACCCACTTTAGCATAAGGACTAGGAGACTTTTTGAGAAACAACCTCGTTCTGGCAAAGATAATGTGTGGCTTTGGATAGTCACTTAATCTCCATTTCATCATGTGTGAAATGTGGATAACAATATCTACCCCAATCTATATCACAGGAATTGGAAAAGAGAAAATAATATAAAAATAGTCTATGAGAAAGAATGCATTTTATGAACTGTGGAGTTCCATGCCATTAACATGGTGGAAGAAGCTACAAAATCAAAATATTTTTTAAAAAAGAAAACAACATATTGTGCACACCTAATTGATAAACACTTCAGTGGCTTTGGACCAGAGTATGGCCTACTATAATAAAATATATGCAGGTATTTCAAGCCAAAAGACCTCTATAAAAATCTACACACTGCCCAGCCAGTATGGCTCACTGGTTGAGCATCATCGACCCATGCACCAAGAGGTCACTGGTTCGATTCCAGTCAGGGCACATGCACAGGTTGTGGGCCAAATCCCCAATAGGGGGCATGCAGGAGGCTACCAATCGATGTTCTCTCTCATCGATGTCTCTATCTCTTTCTCCCTCTCCCTTACTCTCTCTAAAATCAATAAAGGAAAAAAAATTTAAACCTATACATTGATAAAAAAAAATAAAAACTAAAAATTTCTACCAGTCCAGATTCTTTCAAATAGTGATTCATTCGTCAAGAACAAAAATTTTAAAATACTCATTTTTGCCATTTGTATGTTTTGTATTTTAGAAATTAATACAAAGACTGGATGATTATTGACCATCAGTGGGATAGCAGGAACTGACTTGTAAGCTCTGTGATATTTAAACAGCCAGAAAAAACCATGTAGAAAAAAACTGAAAGTCAAAATCTGAGGTACTGAAGGCTCATATAATCCAGGCACAGACTGCAAGTGTCCCAAAATGTAAGCAAATCAGCTGCAAAACATTTGTTGCCTCTTTATACCAACCAGGCATCATTCATTCGCTGTGCCAGAGGGCTGCATTAAAAACAAACAAACAAAAAACTGGTTTCCTCTGGGCTTATCCTAAGTGATATTTTTTAACTGGATCCCTCAGTGACCTTTTCTTTTCCTCACTACCGAGTTGCTGCGGCTTGTTTCTCCACCCCAGCTAGGAGCTCAGTGCGGGAAGTGTGCCTTCCTGTCTAGCAGCCTGGGCTTCAGGTAGTGACGCCCTGGAGCTCTAGCTGTGAGGTCTATGGGAGGTACTTTTGTACTGAGCAAGCACAGACCCTGCATCCTCCGAGGAAAGGTCCGCATTGTCACTCGCAGTTCTCTTTTCTCACGGTAGCCTGGCAACCCATCCGCGTCTCTTTGATGGAGGGCGTTCCTACTAGAAAACAGCTTTATGAAAAGTGTCAGGGTCATCTTTAGAAACCCAGAGAAAACAAAACAACCGCCCCCCAAAAAAGCCTACCACCAAGAAGGCAAAGAAAAAAAAACCCGCACAACTCAATTATTCAGCCTCACACAACTGCGCCTGTCAGGTCTTCCTAACAACACTCACTTGAATTTAATTAAGTTTGTCCCTGTAGCTTGCGAACAGCTCTGCCCGACCTGCTGGAATGGGATGAAAAGCCCGAAGGCAAGACCCCGTGAGGCCGCTGTCGATAAGCAGGGGCACAGCATTCTGAAGTTAGGTCCATTCCCATCCCCTCGCACATAAAATACCCTGCGGACAACGTTTTGAAGGGAGCATTAGAAGTTGGGTGGGCTGAGGGCAAAGGCAGAGGAGAACTTTTCCCACCAGCGACTTGTCCGCCCCTGCTGGAGGCCGGGGGCTGAAGTGTAAAACAAGCCAGGCCTTCAGAACTTCCAAGTCAGACAATGAGATCCAAACGCAAGCTCCGCCACCTCCCAGCTCTGTCACTTTGGGAAAGTTAACTAGGCCCTCTGAGTCTCAAGTTCTTCATTTGTAAACTAGAAAAGTCAAAACTTACTGAAAGACAGATTGAGATGAACTGAGGTAAGGTGGGCAAGATGCCTAACACTATTAACTCTCAATGACTCTTCTGCTCAAGTCTCTGCTTAAATCCTCTAAAGTCTGTTCCTATTTATTACATAATTTCCAAACTTGGTAACATGATAGAGAATCTTCAAAATGTAACGCTAGTACCACCTGCCTGTTGCCTTCTCTCAGGCACCTTTCCCCGGGCTGTACCTGTGCACAGGCTTTTCCTCCTGACTGAGGTATCCTTCCTCGTCATTCTTCACCATCGCATTCTGGTACCCCCCCAGACTCTTGCTCTAACTCTCCTAAGCAATTAGCCAGTCCAGGCCCGTGGTTCTCATAGTACTATGTAATTTTCTCAATTAAGAATTTTTACCCATTAAATTGACCAGCTTTGTATGTTTCTCCTCAAACAAATCATAATCTTTTTATGAGCATGGTTATGAGCATTTTTATATTATTCCAATATTGAACAGTGTTCAATAAGTATTTAATTGATGAATGGAAATGTCCCTACTATACTTATTTGAATCACTTTAAAATTTACACTTAAAATGTTCCAGAAGGGATTGCTTATTACTTATTTTTGGCACCTCCCTGAATTATCACAGAGAACCTATATAGAATTTAATAAGCCTATCGTTTGAAACATGATGAAGAGTACTAGAATGAGAATTACAGAGTTAGAAAGTGAATAAATAATCATTTCTGAATGTATAGATTGCCTGATCAGAGTATGCTGGAAACTCATTCCTAATAAGATAAGCCCAGTGAAACTGAGGGTCTTTATGATTTGATTCAATTTAGTTTTCAATCCTAGCTCTAGAAATCATATCTCTTTCTCTCTCTCTACCCCTCAGAGACCTGGCCTTTTCTCCGATGATCAGCAACCTGGATGCAGCACAAGACTACAGGCCGTACCTGATTAATGGTCACACAGTCCGGACTCTGGCAGGCTAAAGATCACATCTTTCCTAAGTTATGTTTCAGCTCCTGGGCCCTATGGTGGAACGACCCCCCTGGCTACTTCCCTATGAGACCGGGCAGAGGGCTGCTGGAAGAGAGTTCAGAGCTGTCCTCAAGACCAGAAGAAATGATCCTTTACCCTTTCCTCACCTCTGACCAATCAGCTCCAGCACAACCCCAAACCAGTAACCCATGGTGTCTTGTGATGTAGCTCTATGGAATCTGTAATCTACCTGCCATGGGGGAGTTCAGGCTTTTGAGCATTAGATTCCGGTTCTCCTGAGTGACCCCATTCATACATAAAATAGCCAATATTTCTGCACTGCAATTCTTAGAGTCTAGTGTTTGGCTTTGCTAGCACTGGGTGGACGAACTCTTTCAGATTTATAACACCAGTGCACAGACAAGATATAGTAATTATTATAAATTTTAACTATTCAAAAATTTCTGGCAGTTTCATTCCATTGAAATCAAATTATTATTTTGATTTTAATTCTCTGACTGGGAATCAAACCGGTGACCTTCTGGTGTAGCGGACAACACTCAACCAACTGAGCCACACTGACCAGGGTAATTTTAATTTTATTTTGACTTAAGCTACCTTTAGGTAATTAAAAACTATTTTATTAAAATTAGTATCAATTTGATTTTAATTTAGCAAGGTCTTTTCTTTCTAAAAGTTAATTTTACTGCTAAAAAAAAAAAAAAGACACACTTGGCACAGCTGATATGGCTCAGTGGTTGAGCACTGACGCATGCACCAAGAGATTGCCGTTTCCATCCCTGGTCAGGACACATGCCCAGGTTGTGGGCCAAATCCCCAGTGGGGGGCATGCAGGAGGTGGCCAATCGATATTCTCTCTCATCGATGTCTCTATCTCTCTCTCCCTCTCCCTTCCTCTCTGTAAAATCAATAAAGAAAAATTATGTATATAAAGACACACTTGGAATCATAGATTTATAAAATTTTAGAATTCAAAAGTACTGGAGGTATTACCTAGTCATCCATCCTACCTTTTACAAATGAGAAAACTGAGACCTGAAAATGTCAAGAAACTCAACTAAACCCTGCTACTAGTCAGAGCCAGACTAGAATTGAGTTATCTCATCTCCCCATTTAGACCTCTTCCCAGCACATCAGGGAAAGGAAGAACTAGCCAATGCTGTGGAAATGGTGTAACCTTGGAAGGTGGACATTTTGCCATTGTGGACATCTTGTATCATAAACTCACCCTGCCTAGACCTAAGCTTCTGGAAAGTTTAGCATGAAGAGAATCCCATTTCCTTCACAGCTAACCGGAAAAACAAGTTTTCATTATTATCATTCTTCGTATCTTTATTAATTTACTGTCTGCATAGCACTTAGAATTAATCTTAGCTTCTTATCATGGCCATTGCGACCTCTGCCTTTCTCTCACTCGAGCAGCCCTCCAGTTATGCAACGTGCGGCCCAGGCACCAACGCCCATCTGCAAAAGTGACAGTAAGAAACATGCAGAGCATTTTGACATTGCTACAACATGCCCACAGGATCAACTGGTGGGCATATCTTACTGAACTACTTACACTAATGGCCTATAACGCATAATTTCAACGAACGTGTGACTGTGTTCTTAATTTTTTGATCTGTTACATTTGTTCTGATATCAGTTACTGAAATATGATTTTTTGCTGCTGGCTTTATTTGTTTATTTTTTAACTATGTTTTTATTGATTTTAGAGAGATCGGGAAAGAGAGGTAGCAAGAGAGAGACAGAGACGATATGAGAAACATTGATGGGCTGCCTCCTGCACGCCCCCTACTGGGGATCAAGCCCACAACCCAGGCATGTGCCCTGACAAGGAATTGAACTGGCAACCTTTTGGTGCCCGGGACAATGCTCAATCCACTGAACCACACCTGCCAGGGCTATGCTACTAGATTTAACTAGCAAATACGGGCTTGTATTTTGAATGTGCTTTTCTTTTCTTCATTTTTATGGTGATTTTTATTGTATTTTATAAAAGTATCAGGAATAAAAATTGTCCTTCGCCACAGGTAGTTTGAGAAGCACTGTTCTAGAAATCTGCCCCTCATTCATGCTCCAACCATACTGTTTGTTTCTGACCCCCAAGCTTCCATTGCACCCAACTTTTCTAGCAAGCCAATCTCTCTGGGCCTTTGCCCTTGTAACTCTTTCTTCCTTAAATACCCTGCCCACAGATCTCCTCATGAGTAGCTCCCTGTTTTACTCCAACCTCTGTCTAAATGTTACTAATTCAGTGCAACTCTGGTGACCCTCCCTCGTCCTCCACTGTAGGCAACTTACCTCCATTGGATGGCCCTTCCTGTTGACTGCATTGTTTGCCTTGCTCTTACCATTATTAAACTTCCTTTGCTTCTTTGTTTCTCTGCCTGTTCATCATCTGAAGGGACTTGGGCTAGGTCACTGTAATCTCCCTGCAGCCTAGCACCTGCTGCATATTGTCACTGCACCAACATTGTTGGGATGTGTTATTTCTGGCCCATTACAAAAATTAAATTATTCTTGCCTTGAGAAGCGGTTAGAGGGTCAGCCCACAGACCAAAGGGTCGTGAGTTTGATTCCTGATCAAGGCACATACCTGGGTTGCAGGTTTGATTCCCAGCCCCAGTTGGGTTCATGCAGGAGGCAGCCAATCATTGTGTCTCTTTCACATTGATGTTTCTCTCTCTCTCTCTCTCTCTCTTTTCCTCCCTCCCTTCTACTCTATCTAAAAAACAATGAAAAAGTATCCTTGGGTGAGGATTGAAGAAAAAAATGAAATTATTCTCATCCTCATCACAGGCCAAAAGGCAGTCACTGATATTCCCATTAACAGCTGAGGAAGCTGACATTCGGAGACATGAAGAAACGTATCTAAGGTTACAGTTAGAGTGGCATGTTTGATTCCTTAATTTCCACTGTGGTAGGTAAAAAACTCTTTCAAACCATAGCATCCTCAACATTAAAGCCAGAGAAAGGTATTGCTCAAATATTTGGGAATATGTTCTGCTTCCGATATAGGCGCAAAGAGGTGAGGGGCTCATCTGGAACTGAAAACAGGAGAATGCGTGTGCCTATAAATGAGTGCGCTATCAGGGTGGCCACATCCAGCAAACAGAACTACAGGGCTCACAGTCGAAACTGAAGTTCAGGTATACGATAAGTAATTTTTTAGTAGATGGGACATACTTATACTACAAGATTATTTCCCGTTTATCTGAAATTCAAATTTAACTCAGCATCTTTTATTTTGTCTGACAGCCCTACTTCAGGAATAAAAACAATAACATTAGTCACAAAAATCAATGGCCATTCCACAAATGGACTAAAGTTTAAATGCAACTAAGAAAATGTTGTGGGAATATGCAAGTTTCTTCCAAAAACTTCCATAGAAAACTTTGCAACACACCTTTGAAGAAATGCATTCCTAACAGTGCTGATGGACATGGGTGGAATTATTTGCCAGAAATAAAACAAGTGTTTGTTTCAATGTGACAGATAAAAAGAACTAGGATCATTTATAATTTTAAAAAGAAATAACTAGCCCTGGCTAGTTTCGCTCAGCAGTTAGAACGTTAGCCCTCGGACCAAAGAGTCTTGGGTTCGATTCCCGGTCAAGGGCACCTACCTCAGTTGAGGTTTGATCCCCAGCCCCAAATGGGGTCTAGTGGAAGGTAACTAATCGATGTGTCTCACTCACATTGATGTTTCTTTCTCTCTCTCTCCCTCCCTCCTCCCCTCCCACTCTATCTAAAAATCAATTGAAAAATATCCTCGGGTGAGGAGTAACAAAAAAAAAAAAAGAAGAAAGAAACAACTAAAGGATGATGTGCTAACAGTAAACAAATATGTAAAAATGATTATATAATAATCATTATAAGCAGTTATCAGCTGCTTTGAATTTCCACTGAGGTCAAAATAAGTACATGACTGCAGCGAGAGCATGAGGCATTTAATTTGTTTTGGATGCAATGCTTAAGGACTTCCTGAGAGTAGAGTTTCTAAAAGTTTACGTGTGGCATCCTTTGATAAAAAACACTCGACCTGGCTTCAGTCAGTTCCTCTGACAAGCCAGGACTGGTTTCAGCTCTAGGCCAAAAGCACTGAGTCAGACTGACGAAGACAGACTGATTGGGATCTCATAGATGTCAAGGAATAAAAATGTCACCATAACCAAGATCAGGCCACTGGGGTTTCTCGTAGACTTTCCTAAACTGGACATGACACCAATGTTAGGGTGTCACTAGGGCTCATCGTGAACTATTTTAGGGAAATGTTGCATACCATGGCTGAGGCCGAGGCATGGCACATACGTATCACAGAGTGGAAAGAATCCTGACTGTATTTATCTGGAGCTTTGCAACTTTACAAAACCTAGGGAAAGCCCCTCTTCCCCCTCCCTTTGCAAGAAATACCTAACAGGTCACAGGAGAGCAGTATTTTGTTTTGCATAACATTTTGGAATTTCTGTGTGTCTGAATTCTGTGTGAAGGCTTGAATGGGGCTCCTGCTTTAACCTCTGAAGAAGCACCTGACAGCAACAAGTCAAAAGTCAGCCCTGCTGAACCATCTGTCCTGCAGGTTGGGACTAGGGGGTCTCTGCACTGGCCATTTCCCTCCGGATCATGGATGATTCCAGAACCCTATTAAAATTCGAGTCAGCAGCTATAAGCATGAAGCCACCTTACCCACCAACGTCCATCTGGCTCTCCTCAAGGAGTTTAAAATTATAACATGGATGACCCTCTGGTGCATCCAGAAACAACTATCACCTCTAGCAAAGGCTGAGCCCAATTTACATGGTTTCTGAACCTGAAATAAAAGGAAATTCCAACTCACCACTACTGCCTTTTTCTTAAATGGGTTTACCTTGTTTTCCAGCAACCCCTTAAGAGCTGTTTGGTTTTCTTGCTGGATTTGCCTCTTCTCAAAAGCACTTAGCAGGTAGTAACACACACAGAAACTTTTATGAATAATGACCCACCATCCTTCGGAGCACCTACCCTCCCATAACTGGATGAGCAGACAAGGTGAGGATGTGTTCAACTATTATGTAACTCCACTAGGACAAAGCATAGGTCTTCCATTCCTCAGTGAATTTCCATTTACTCTCTAGAATGGGTTATAGCACTTTAGATGTCTGATCTCTCAAAACTCCTTGTACTTTTTTGAAGTTAATGTCTGTGTTTTCTGTTAAACTAGAAGCTCTGTGTGAGCACAGATCATATTTCCTGTTCACTGCCATCTCCTCAGTACTTGGCCCAGTGTGTGCTACTGAGTAGGTACTCAATCATCGTTTTACATTTAATTCAGCTTCTTCATATTATCTCCAGCTTGATGCCTGATTAGGTGAATGGATGCTTTATCTCTTAATTTAAAAAAATCAATGCTAATAAAATATATTTATAACCTTGGAAAGATATATGAAGTGAACGGGGAAAATTGGGCCAATACACATACCCACACATACACACATAAACACACACACAACAGACACACCAAGCTGTTCCTACTTTTGTACCTTAGTGCAAGTGCTTCCATTGTCTAGAATTCTCTCCCTTCTCTTGCCCATACATACACAGAGGGTCTGTCCTGGCAGGGCCTACTCAAGGTTTCCCCCAAACCTCCAGCATCAACAGTCTTTATTACTTTTCAGTTCTTTTTAATCCCTGCAGAACAATTAGCACCTTGTACACCATCTTGCCTTCTTATTGCCCACTTCTAATTTATATACACATCTATATAATCATATATAATGTCATCTCATTTATTTTAATATGTTGAAACATTAAGCATCTCGCAGTTCTTTCATAACCCACAGTATCTATTATGAAATTGCTTCTATCTTCTGGTAATGAGTGAATTATACAAAATTTGCCATTTGGCGCCCACCCGACTTCTGTAAAAATGTAATCCCATAAGGCATGAGATTTCTAAATGCTTTATCATCAGGTGATTGAGTGAAACAAATGGAAAATATCATATTATGCAGGAAGCATTCTGTGTAAAATTTTACTTACATTATTTACTTATCAAATTTAATTGCTAAAACATACTATGAAGTATATTATCATACTTGTTTTTATGAATGTGGAAAGAGAGGTTTAGAGCATTATGTAATGTATTCAAAGATAGATCTATATATATATATGAGAGACAGAAAGATATTTTGACAGTGAGAAATACAGAGACAGGGAGAGAGAAATAGAGATGGGGGGAGAGAGACAGAGAAGGACAGAGAGAGTCAGAATTTGAAATGATGTCTGTCTGACCTTTGTGAATCTATGACAAATATTCATTTATTCATTTTTTCTAAGTCTGTTGCAACTTATACCTACTGCATGTGCCACTTTTGCCTGAGATTAAGGGGAAATTTTTTAAATATAAAAATAAAACATCAGTGTTCTAATTTATAGTAGCATCCTAAATGCCATTTAATCTGCCTATGCATTTGTACTTGGAATGATTGCTCAAACACTGAATTTTAGCTAAAATTATTAGCTGTTAATCAGCAAGTTTTATAGTAAAGGTGATAATTTTATAGTTAAACTTTCCTTCAATGTGGATAATTATAATACCTAACTTATTGGGTTATTGTGGGAATGAGTAAGCTAATACACGTGAAATATGTGACATCATAAGAAGCTCTAAAAAATATTGGCTATTATTGCTATTATACTTTGCTATTATTCCAGTCAATCCATTATCAGCAAAACTGATTCTTTTTTTAAATAATAAGTTGTGTTCAATTCTCCATATATATCATTCTGGAGCAGAACCTGAGATATTAAAAACTATTTTTTTGCAGGTTTCCCTGTGATTTTGACTATATATATCCAAATCATCACCCCTATTCCTCACTTCTGAACTGCCCAGGAAATCCCCAGTAAGGGCCACCAGAGAGGGCTCCAGACACTCTAAAAATATTAGTTAAGATGATGGGACCAGAATTAGGGACAGAATATTGAGCAGAACCAAGGTTCTACCAATCCCATTCCTAGCATTTTACTCCACTTAAAAGCTTTTCATTTTTTAAAACAAATCTAAATTTATATTCTCCGTTCTCTGCTGCTGCTGATGATGGTAATGATGCATGCATTTACTTTCTATGGTGTCTTTTTTCTAAGAAGTAAATACATAGGTGTGAAAAACCACATCATTATTATAATATTTTCTGAATTTTAAAATAAGATTTGAAGTATAAATAAGCATGTTTTATACTGTACTACATAAGAAGTATAAAATATGAGCAAAATACTTCATTCAAAGATTTAATATTCAAATTTGAGCTTTCCTAGTAATATTTCTGGAAAACATTTTCTCTTTTGAAAAATGCAATTTTAAGTTGCAGGAAGTTGTTTTGGACATATCCACAGAGACATGTTGGTAAATGACCTTCAATGAAAAATCCAGGAGAGAGGATCAATGAGTTTCACTGAGCAAATCCAAAATACAACTGCAGAGAACTCCTGAAGACTTGGGGTATTAAAATCATCTCCTCCACAAAAGGCATCTATAATGCATTTGCAACTCTTTTAATTAATCATGACTTTAATGATCCCTAATGGACAGCCCCACAATATATGTATGGCAACTGATGATTTGAGGTACCTGTCAAATATATACCCTAAAACTAAAAATTTTAGGGGAATCAGAAAGTCAGAAAAAACATTTAGTAGTGGTTTGGAATTTGTCATTCCTAGATTATGTATGTATGTATGTATGTACGAACATATGTGTGCATTTTAAATAATTTCTATAGCCGATACTCTGCATTTAATTCCTAGATCCAAACAAAAAACTCAGTATATGTTGTATAATTTTATGAAAAACCCAAACTATGAGAATGACTGTTTCTGGTACAAAGCCAGTTGAACTGTATGTAGATTCATTAAATGTAACAAACATTTTAAGTAAATAAAAAAAGCAAGGCGCAAAGTCCATGGTATCACTTTTGTTTTTTCCTTCCTAAACTAAATTCTGGCTGCAGTTGTTTCAATGCTAGTCCGAAGCGATTTCCTCTAATCTCCTGCGGTTCCCAGCACATACTGCACGTTTCTCAGAGGGAGCGCTCTTGCCCCAAATGCCTAAGCACTGCAGCGACATCTCCAAGATACCTGGTTGTGACCACTGCAGAGCAGGAGACAGGCTCAAGAAAGCTCCTGGGTAGTTGTATTCTTCCTTTTCACTATGAGGTAAATTTGCTAGAAGTCTTGGACAAAGAAAACAGCACTTGGTCCATCTTGTTCACATAGAATTTTTTGTGTGGGTCTCCTCCCTCCTATAATAGGATGACGTCTTAAGCCATTAGATTTAACATCTCAGGCCACTAGATGATTTTCTCAGTGTCTGCTGAGCTTTTCTAGCAAATCATCACCCTAGACTTAATTTTGAACAATAAAGGCATAAGATCGAATGACTCCAGGTGCTATTATTTTTTTCACAGAACAAACTCCATAATAATGTAAGATATTTTACTATTGTCCTGACAGTGGGAAAATAGGACTTATTTTGTGGTACTCATTCCATGTATGTTTTATAATACACATACAACAAAGTACTCACTTTATAGAAACAAAATTTAATTTTCTGAAAGTCAAATCATGATCTTTTCAGTTTAACACTAGCTAAACTATAGATATGGATTCAAGAAAACAAACAAAATGATATACTAGCAAAGTTACCAAATTCTATTAAACAAAAGGCAAATAAATCTGATGACAGAACAGCAAGTATAATTAAATCTTATAAATTACCTTCATTAATTGCATTTTATGTAAAAATTGGACATTGCTATTGTAAGTGAGATATTATGGGAGAAAATGAATAAAACAAATCATAGAATAACTAAAGAAAATCACAGTAAAATATATCTAAGTAGTATGACTAAAAGGAAAAGCAATAAAAAATGCTGAATGCTTGTAACCCCAATAATATGACTGCAAAAGGAGAAAAGGAAAAGGAAAAAAGTACTGATAGAGAATTGGAAAAATAAAATGTAGAAATGTACGGCCAAAAAAGACATTTAAATATCTTTCAGAAGGTTATCAAATGTCAAGATTATAAGTTATAGTCTCAATATTAAAAACATCATAAAATAAAAATGTGCAAGTCAGAAAAATTCCAGAGACCCAGAACATGAAACAAATTAATCTAGGCCTGGAAGTAATCAGCATGTAGGTAAATTATAATTTAAAATCCAGTTCAACTCAATATGTGGCCAGTCCCCTGACACCTCCTAAAGCTGAAAGCAATGTGACAGGTTTCACATAAAAGAGAAGAAGGAGATTTTAGGGTGATTTGTTGGATTGATATACTCCCTACTCCCAGTCTGCTTCGAATGTGATCTTGGGAATTAGATTCACCTAGGGTGCTTGTTAAAAATGCAGAAATTATACTCTTATCTACCTTAAGGAAGCAGAATAGATATGTAGGTAGAGAATAAGCAGTTTTATCAAGCACATAGAAATATCCTTATGCACACTACAGTTTGAAGATCTTCTAGGGTTTTATTTAATTGTATAGGTAGAAGCAGCTCCGCAGCATAGTAGATGAAAAAAGGTCTGAGATAAAGTCATTTATAAACACCTTCCATCATAAGTCAAGATATAACAAATTGTTTCTGGTGGTTGGTAAAAATATTTGTTCTAATTTTCAGATTTATAAGGTAGAGATTGGGTTGCTATAAGCCCAAGAAGAAAAGTTGTGAAAATATTAATTCATGTGTTTATTAAAAGTCATAAGAAAACATTTTAAATTGTTTTCTAATACAACACTTTAAGTACTGATTGCAACAAGCCAATTTTCCACCTACTCCTGCTTTCATGATAAAGTATTCATCATAAAAAATATTGCTAAAAAATGTTCTCCCTCTTAGAAAACATGAGCAAATGCAAGGTCTCCGAGATAGGATAAACTTGCTGGAAGATGAAAGACAGGCCAGCTAGGGGGAAGTTTGGAAATCCAAGATGACTGTCTAGGGTGAATAAAAAGAAGTGTCCCACTGAATCTGCAGAGGAAGGCCAAGGCCAGACTGAGTGATGACTAAAAACAGTTAAAAAATGTGTACTGTCACATCAACAATCTCCTCCTACTAAAAAACATGAAGATACTGGGTAAATTATGACAAAATAATATTAAATGAATTGTACAAGAAGGTAAAAAAAATCACCAAAGATCAAACTTAACCGACAACAACCGCCAAAAATAAATAAATAAATAAATAAATAAATAAATAATAAATAAAAAAAACAAGACAAAACAAAACACCAAACACAGGAAACACCAAAACACCTGAAAGCAGGATAGTAAGTAAAAGGGAAAACAAGGACAGACTGGGGATAAATTACAATACCAGAGACATGTGTCATTGGAAACCAATGGCTGCACGTGGAGGACCTGTAAACAAAGCCTAGGGTCTGCCCCTTATGGGTAACTGAACTGAAACCCCTGCACAAAGCTAGCATGACCAAATAGGCTCTTGCTTTTGTGAAGATGTTGGCTATGAAAAATTGGCCTTCCAGGCCAGAGACACACACAGGTAGGAAGGCTATACAATGAAGGAGGTAGAGACGGCAGTGATGCAGCTACAAGCCAGGGAACACCGCTGGCAGCGGCAGAAGCTGGGAGAGAGGCATAGGATGGTCTTCCTCTCACGGCCTCCAGAAGAAACCAATCCTGCTGATGCCATGATTTCAATCTTCTGGCCTCCAGAACTGTGAGGGAATAAATTTCTGTTGTTTTAAGCTACCGAGACTGTGGTAGTTGGTATGACAATTTGAACAACTGTCATTCAGAGAAATGCAAGAATTTAAAACTGGTATTAAAAGATCGTTTTGCATCAACCTAACTAACAAAATTTTTCAATGGATGCAATACAGTGTGTTGGCAAGTAGTGGGACCGCCATCCGCTACTGTGTGAGAACTAAAGTCAAAAAAGCATTTGAAAGACACTCTAGAAACACATGCACAGCCTACATCCTAGCTCTTCCACTCCGAGGAATTTTCTCTAGAGCTGAACCTTCAGATAGTGTGCCTTACGTGACAGGTATGCCAAAATTCACTGCCCTTGGCCCTTGGAATGTCTGTGAGGACTAGGCCAATAACAGTCTATCTACTTGTTCCAGCGAATCATAGAATGAATGTTAGTTCCTAGGGGTGATGGCCTATTAAAAAGATTAAGAAGCACTACTTTAAGAAAATTATTATATTTGTGCTCTAGGAAATATGTAAAAGACTATTCATAAGAGAATAGATATTAGTAAAATAAACAAACAAAACCCTAAAAACAACTTAAATTTTCATCAATAGGCAACCGGATAAATATATTATGATACAATATGTAACAGAACATGATAGAGCTGTGACATGTATTAATCTCAAAATGGGATGTTGAGTGAAAAAAAGCAAGTTGCAGCAGAATATGTACTATATAATCCTAATTTTTAAGTTTACAAATATACAATAGTTAAGCATTTTTAGGGATATATACATTTTCAGATATATACATACTACATAGTGAATAATATATATCCATACACTATAGGGATAAAAAAAGTAAGAAAATAATACACATACACTCAGAGTAGGAGTTATGCTTCTGAAGCATATGGATCAGGTGAAAGGAGTCAGTAAGGTTTGTTTCTTAAGCTGCATGGTAGACACTTGGGAGTTTGCTTATTATTTTGGGGGAGGCATATGTGTAAAAATTTTCTTTTTTTTTATCCTCACCCAAGGACACCTTTGCATTTATCTTCAGATAGAGTAGATGGGAGGGAGGGAGGGAGGGAGGAAGGAAGGGAGAAAGAGAGAGAGAGAAACAGCGATGTAAGAGAGACACATTGAGTGGTTGCCACCCACACAACCCCAACCAAGGCCGGGGACAAACTGCAACTGAGGCACATGCCCTTAGTGGGAACCGAACCCGGGACTCAGGTCCGCAAGCCAATGCTCTAACCACTGAGGAAAACTGGTCAGGGAAATATTTTCGTATTTTAAGAACAGAAGAAAAAGGCATAGATATGCATTATCTTTAGAATCTAATAGTTCTTTTAATCCTATTTCAATTGTGTTATCTTACCAAGTAAGTACAATTATTGATGCTGTATAAACAATGGCGCCCATGTTTCATGCTACAAAGAAGCACCATGGAAAGGAAAACCCTGCTGGCATCCTTTTCAGACACCCACACCCTCCTGTGGGTTGTCTGGGTTTCGATGCAACAACCAACATACCATTATCCACCTGCTGCAATCAAACTCTTAAGTTATAGGCAATACTTCTAGAATGAAACAGCTTCATTAGAGTTGAATCCAATCCCATTACATTTTATTTTTAAAAGCAATTGAGGACACCTAAAATGTTTATGTTGGGATAGAGAAACTTTTTTTTTTTTTTTTTTGAAAATGAATAAAGTAAGATTTCTCATTCTTTGCTCCCATAGAAAGAGCATATTCTTGAATTCGTTAATTGAAAAACAAAAATCTACCATTTTCCCAAAGTGTCGTTGTTTCTCAGTAATAAAAGTGGCAATGGCCCATGTTTTATATGTGACTAAATGATGACACATGTGAATGCAAACATTCAAATATTTGCATTACTTAGATTTCGCTCTAGCACCAGGTCATTAAATGAAGTGGTATCTGTCAGATACTGGTTTGCGTCAGCTCAGTTACAATCACACTGATCAGACACCATCTGATATAATCAGGCAGATCTCCTGAGCAACTGCTTTCCACATTCCTTTCTTTTGTGACTTTGGCTGTTGTCCCTCAGTGATTCACAGCTGCCTTCCTTAGGCAGGACTCTGATGTGTCCCATTTTCTAACAATATCTCGGAGTGAATCCCAGGGCTTCAACCTTGGCAGACAGAACATGCTGTGTTGCTCAGGTCATAGACTGGACCATATATCCACTCACCTTTGCTTCTACACAACTGACCAAATTGGCCATTGACTTAACCACCACCTCGCCTTTGCCTGGGCTCCTGTGTGCTGTGGGTTGTGTACTACATAAGTCCAGGGAGCCATTCCTCAGACTATAATGTGAATGGCATCCACCTCTGGGGCTGTGCAAGGCCCTTCATTGCATCTGATGGGCTTATTCCACCCCGACTCCCAAAAAAGCACCAGGGCTCTTGTAATAAAACTCAGGTCACAACCCTTCTTTGTCACCATCTCTTGGAGAAGATGGAGAGCTAGACAGTCTCAGCAGAGATCCTTTGTGGTGTCGGTGTAAGAAATGTCCAAACACATAGAGAATTTTTATGGGTTTATTTGAGCTAAACTGACGACTATTGCCAAAAAAGCAAACTCTCACTGGATTGAGAAAATGCTCTGGAGAATGGCAGTTTTGCAGCTTATTTTATGTATTAGAATAAAAGGAGGAGGCGTGAGGAGGGACATGAAAGGCAATGGTAGTAGATTAAGGGGGTGGGAGAAAGCAAAACAGGGAAATCTCTGGGATTGGATAAAAAGGCAAAATGGAGAAACACACATCTCTTTTACATTGGTGGATACAGGATAGTTAACAATGAACATTTATAGCAGAGACATGGTATGTGGGGAACCAGGTAGCAATGAGGGGTTCTGGGGTCTCCTGCTCTGGTGCCTGTGGCGGTGCCTTGAAGGGCCTGGAAAGGGAGATTACTCTGGCATTTCAAAGGTATGTTGGCTTAGATTCAAAAAGGAAATAGACAGCCTCGCTTAGAGTAAAGAATGACCTTGGTCAAGGAAGCTAAGGCCGCCATGACCAGTGTTGAGTTAGGAATTTTTATGTGGTTACTTTCGGTCTCTGGAAGTGTAAGGCCCACCATGCAGGCCTCCTCTGAGCTGGTGAGGTTTAGTAAGGGGCCCCTTTTTTGTCCCAAGCAGGTAGAACAAATCTTAGACCGAAAGGCCACGTTTATGCCGTTACAAGGCAAAGATCCAGAACCTAGTAAAACTGAGAACAAATCTGACACTGACACAGGTTGTGCTCTTTCCTGGATTCAAATTCTAGCTCACTCTTACCCCTCACAGGAAAACGCACCCTGGTTTAGCACCTCAGGCAGTCCTAGCTCTCTGCCTGTGTGAACCTCACTCTATCAGCAGGCCAGGCCATTGCCCATGCCATCTCGCTCATGTGTGACGCCTAGATTTACACTCAGAGGAGGCTTCCGTTAGTGAGGGTCTGGGACACACCTGTTCCCACCTAACAGGGCACATGTGTGCATGCATTTTAATTACACTGCATACCAACCCTCACATGTCAAATGAGCCTGGCTGCCTCAAACTCCCCATCCAATATGCCAGAATGGCTGGTGGTCAGTATTTTCCATTACCTGGGATTGCAAAGATAAAACAAGGAGCCTTCTGCTCCCCTCGCAAATTTACATCTGTCCAGGAAACTGTTTTGATGGGCTTTACTATTGACTAAGGCACCATCACACACTCAAAAAGGAACAACCTCTTCCCTGCATAAATCTTCCCCCTGCCTTTCACCATGCTCAACATGGCTACCCTTTTAAGAAAAAAAAATCTGGAGATCCCCAATCTAAGATTAGGTAATCTTGACTTGTGGGCCTCTGCTCACTTTTCCCTTTGAAGGGGCCCTATAAGATATCTGTATTAGTTTTTTATTGTTGCAAAACAAATTTCCACAAACAAAGGGGCTTAAAGCAATGCCCACTGTTTCTGTAGGTCAAAAATCTGGGCAAACAGCTTAGTTCTTTGCTTCGGGTTTCACAAGGCTGACGCCAAGGGGTCACATAGGCTGCTGCATTCTCAGGGCTGGCTCCACAAGGCAGGGACCACCATCACATCCTGTCAGATTGTTGATAGGATGCATTTCCTTGAGGCTGTAGAATCTATTGCAGCTTGCTTCTTGAAAGCCAGAAACAGAAAGTCTCGGCTGCCTTTAGGGAAAGCCTAGTCTTTATTTTTAAAGGTTCACCTGATTTGGTCAGGCCAATCCAGGATACTCACTCATTTGATTAACTCAGAGTCAACTGATTAGGGACCTAAATTACATCTGAAAAACCCCTTTATCTCTGTCATGTTCTGTTGGTTAGATGCAAGCCACAGTTGCCACCCACACTGAGGGATAAGGGTTACACAGGGTGTGACTTCTTGGGAGTCACCCTAGGCTATACTTGCTATGATATCCTCTAATGAAGGTGCACTTGTCCTCTGCTATTTTCCATAATCCAAAGAAGAAGTCAAATATACAATGTATACACTGTATCCACACCTACAGGGCTACACCTATTAACTTTATTACTGGTTATCTTTTCTTCCCCCCATTTAGTTATAACATAGTATTAAAAATTGTGCCTCCACCAAGAGCACCAAGGCTGCAGCCGCTGTGCATTTCCATCTTGGACCATGCGGCCCACATGTATTGACCCAGAAAATGTCATAAACAAATGAGAAGCAGAACTCTGAGCAAACCAGTTGCTAAGGTGAAATCTGTTTTCTTTCCTGAACACCATGAAATGTATTTCACTCCTTCTTTCTAATAGGCACAGATTATGTAAGAAATTAAATTAAAGCACTCTTTCTGTATAGAATAATTGAATAAATGTTGCCCTTTGCTTTATTTTGCTTCATTTTGTTTACTATTAAATACTCTTTTTTTATGCAAGTATTTTTGTTTTTATTTTTTTCTTTATTGATTTTAGAAAAAGAGGAAGGGAGAGGGAGAGAGAGATGGAAACATTGATGAGACAGAACATCTACTGGCCACCTCCTGCATGCCTCCCACTGGGGATCGGGCCCACAACCTGGGCATGTGCCGTAACTGGAAATTGAACCGGCGATCTTTTGGTGCATGGATTGATGCTCAACCACTCAGCCACACCAGCCGGGCTATGCAAGTATTTTTAAGTTGCTTTGGTATGTGTTCTTCACTTCAAGAAAGTTTTGGGGGTTAAAATGGGAGGGAGAATGATTTAAGATCCCAATGATTATTTGGCTAGTGACATAAAATATTTTTTTAAGTGCAGAACAATAGCATATCTCCACAGCAACTTTAGATGGTACAGCAGAGAGGTCCTGAAAGGCTTACCGATGCATGCTTCACCTACACGTGTGCCTTTTGACTTCCTGCAGTTTCCTCCACAGCTCCACCCCACTCTCCAGTCTGAAGATGAGTGGTTCTGAAGCTGCCCACTGCATTCCTAGGGCAGAGAACACTCACTTCTGCCATTTACATCATTGCCTTTGCCTTCCACTCTTTCCCCTTTCTCTGGTTTGAAGAGCCTATTTATTTTATTTTAATTTTTTGGCAAGAGTAAATAAAGACAACAAATTTAGTTGTTTGAAATATTATGAGAATTTTGTCCTGAGCACCATCAATTTTAGCATCAAATACAATAGCTCTGGGTCACAGAAACAGGACTTGGAACTCCTCACAGATTCTCAAAACACAAGTTCAAAACCATGTACCTCCCACTGCAAGGATGATATTCACGGATGCTAAGACACCATAGAACCCCTCAGAGTAGGAAACAACACGTAGTAACCCTGCTGACACATCCCTATACCTGGTCGTTTCAAAGCTAAATAATTCTCCACCATCCTTCCTGAGTTCTGAGATTTTAATACGAAAACCTTTCTTTCTATGGTTTCCTCCAGGCTTGAAGCAAACACACTGTCCCTCAGGTTTTTTGTCTCCGCACTCCATCTGAAATTTAATGTCTCCTGCTTCCAAAACAATAGACTAGAAACATGAATATATTTTCCAGGCTCTGTCAGGCTCTCTTTACTGCCAAGCAATGGCTGGGGGCCACAGATAGACACAGGTCTAAGAAATGGACCAGAAAAACTGCTACATGCTATAATGACAATCCAGATAACTCAGACGCCCATGATCCTCAGTTTCTACACCAAAATCCTGTATTTTAAGGGGAAGAAGATTAGATTGGGTTTGTGTGGTATCAGGTGTAGAAAATTACTGTTAAGGCACTACGGTGAGCTCATGCTTGGAGCTTTAAATGAGGCATTATCATGCTAAAGAAACACTGTCCAGAAGCAATGGAGATAGAGAGGCCTAGGAACTGGGTCCCGTGTTCTTGTCTCCTGGTACCTCTCTGCTGTCTACTCACTAATCCTTGGCTTGATCTGGCTACTCCCCTGGCATCCACCCTGCTCAGCTTCTGGCAAGGTTCCAGTTCTTGGCTCCTGCTGCCTCATCGCTTGTGGAGTGGATCTGATGCTCTAGTTTTCCTGGACAAACCTGACCAGTCCCAAAGTTTTGACCCTATCCTGCTTCATGTCACCATCTTAGTTAAATGACCTTTTCCAGGGGAGCTTTTTTTTTTTTTTATTCTCACCCGAGGACATTTTTCCATGTTTTTGTTCAGATAGAGTGGAAGGAAGAGAGAGAGACAGAAACATCAACATGAAAGGGACACATCAAGTGGCTGCCACCCACACAACCCAACCAGGGCCGGGGACAAACTGCAACTGAGGTACATGCCCTTAGTGGGAACCAAACCCAGGTCTCTCAGGACCGCGGGCCGACGCTCTAACCACTGAGCCAAACCAGCCAGGGCAGGAGCTTTTAAAAGCAGTCACAGAAATCTTTTATGCTTCTTAAAGTCTCCAGTTATGTTTTTTAAAGCAATGTTATCTTCTTTCTTCTTGCAAGATTTTGAAATATAGATCCTAATTTCATATTTAGTAAATTTCTCTTCAAATAAATAGGGAAAGCATCTTTTTAATGAATAAAACATACATTTTAATGAATAAATTCTACTTAAAGATTTAAAAATGAATTCCAGTGAGGTATAAAACACATTCTACTTGACATATAGAAAAATGAGAAATGTATTAATTTATTCATTATCTAATATTTTTAAAGAACTTGGGCATCAAAATCAGTGTAAATATTTTAAACAAGGAACTGGTGCATTATATTACAATAAGCACTGAAAATGTAGCAGAACACAATTTCTGTCCCAATTTTTCCCTTTACAAGGTAAGTTAGCATTTCTAAGCCTCAGTTTTATTACCTGTAAAATAAGGATATGGGTATTTATTTTTTAAAATATTTTTTCTTTATTGATTTTAGAGAGAGAGGAAGGGAGAAGGAGAGAGAGATGGAAACATCGATGAGAGAGAATATGGATTGGCCGCCTCCTACATGCCCCCCGCTGGGGATTTGGCCCACAAGTTGGACATGTGCCCTGACCAGGAATCAAACTGGTGACCTCCTGGTGCATGGGTTGACACTCAACCAGTGAGCCATACCAGCAGGGCAGGATATGGGTATTTAAAACAGCACAATATTTTATATATAATAAATAACACTACTCTCCCTGATCAGCTTTGTTCAGCGGTTAGAGCATGGGCCCATGGACCAAAGAGTCTCTGGTTCACTTCTAGTCAAGGGCATGTTCCTTGGTTGCATTTCAGTCCCTGGCCCTGGTAGGGGTCATAGGGAAAGCCATCAGTCGATGTTTCTCTCACATTGATGTTTCTCTCTCTCTTTCTCTCTCCCTCCCGCTCTATCTGAAGACAAATGGAAAAATATCCTTAGCTGAGGATCTAATAAAAATATATATTACTGATATTATAAGAATTAAATATACATTTGACCCTTGAACAACATAAAGGTTTGGGGCACCAACCTCCCATGCAGTCAAAAGTCCACAGTCTGTTTATAACTTTCATCGACCCTCAGCATACATGGATTCCCAGCCGTGGAGTTAACCCTTGAATGTGGGTTTGAACAGCACAAGGCTCCAATTGAAAGAACCCATGTATAAGTGGACCTGCACAATTCAACCCTATGGTTTTCAAGAGTCAACTGTGATCTGTTTCTTTGGCTCTTCTTCTGGTTCCTTGGGAAGATTCATTCCTCAAATATTCTGAGACTCATTAGGGAAAGTCTCAGATGTGATCACCAACTCATTGTACTCTCAAAACATACAGCTGCTTTTTTTTTTTTTCCTAAATTTTTTATTAATTTCTTTTTGTTACAGATGTTTCTCCTTTTTTCCCCATTGACACCCTCCTCCCCATCCCTCCACCCCATACCTGGTTTTGTTGTCTGTGTCCATCAGTTACACATACATGCATAGAAGTTCTGCGGTTTATCCCTTCTCTCTGTCTTGTGAGGGTTGTCAGTCTGTACCCTACTTCCACATCTCTGGGTCTAACCTGTTCCTCAGACTGTTAGGTTCATTATATTCAACAAATAAGTAAGATCATGTGATATTTGTCTTTCTCTGCTTGGCTTGTTTCACTTAGGATAATACTCTCCAGGTCCCTCCATGTTATCTCAAAAGATAAGAGATCTTTCTTACAACTGCGTAGTACTCCATTGTGTACATGTACCACAGCTCTTTTATCCATTCGTCTACTGATGGACACTTGGGCTGTTTCCAGATCATAGCTATTGTAAATAGTGCTGCTGTGAACATGGGGGTACTTATATTCTTTCTGATTGGTGTTTTAGGCTTCCTAGGGTATATTCCTAGAAGTGGGATCACTGGGTCAAATGGAAGTTCAATTTTTAATTTTTTGAGGTAACATCATAGTGTTTTCCATAGTGGCTGCACCAGTCTGCATTTCCACCAACAGTGTACTAGAGTCCCCTTTTCTCCACACCCTTGACAGCACTTGTTGCTTGATGATTTGTTGATGGAGGCCATTCTGACTGGTGTGAGGTGATACCTCATTGTTGTTTTAATTTGCATTTCTCTGATGATCAGTGATGTTGAGCATTTCTTCATATGTCTCTTGACCATTTATATGTCCTGTTTGGAGAGGTGTCTATTTAGGTCCTCTGCCCATTTTTTAATTGGGTTCTTTGTCTTCCTTTTGTTGAGTTTTATGAGCACTTTATATATATTGGAAATTAACCCCTTATCTGATATATCATTGGCAATTATGCTCTCCCATACAGTGGGTTGCCTTTCCATTTTGGTGGTTGTTTCTTTTGCTGTGCAGAAGCTTTTTAGTTTGATGTAGTCCCACGTGTTCATTTTTTCCTTTGTTTCTGTTGCCTTAGGTGATATATCAGTGAAAATTCTGCTGTATATGATGTCTGAAATTTTGATGCCTACATTTTCTTCTAGGATTTTTTAGATTCACGGGTCACATTTAAGTCTTTTATCCATTTTGAGTTTATTCTTGTTTATGGTGTAAGTTGATGGTCTAGGTTCATTTTTTTGCATATAGCTGTCCAATATTCCCAACAACATTTATTAAAAAGGCTGTTTTTATTCCATTGTATGCTCTTGCCTCCTTTATCAAATATTAATTGAGCATAATGTCTTGAGTCCATTTCTGGGTTCTCTATTCTGTTTCAATGGTCTACATGCCTGTTCTTGTGCCAATACCAGGCTGTTTTGATTACAGTAGCTTTGCAGTATAATCTGATACCTGGTACTGTGATTCCACCTACTTTGTCCTTCATTTTCAAGATTGCTGTGGCTATTCAGGGTCTTTTTGGTTCCATATGAACTTTTGCAGTAATTGTTCTAGTTCTGTGAAATATGCCGTTGGTATTTTGATGGGGATTGCATTGAATCTATAAAATGCTTTGGGTAATATGGATATTTTAATGATGTTAATTCTTCCCATCCATGAACAAGGTATGTGATTCCACTTTTTTATATCTTCCTCTATTTCTTTTTCAATGTCCTGTAGCTTTCTGTGAATAGGTCCTTTACTTCTTTGGTTAAGTTTATTCCTAGGTATCTTAATTTTTTTTTGCCACAGTGGTAAATAGGATTGTTTTCTTTAGTTTCTCTTTCTGTGACTTCATCATTTGTGTATAAGAATGTCATCAATTTCTTAACATTAACTTTGTATCCCGCTACTTTGCCAAATTCATTTACTAAGTCTAGCAGATTTTTGATGGAGTCTCTAGGGTTTTCTATTTATAATATCATGTCATCTGCAAATAATGACAGTTTTATTTCCTCCTTTCCAATTTGGACCCCTTTTATTTTTTCTTCATGTTTGATTGCTGTGGCTAAGACTTCCAGTACTATGTTATACAGCCGCCTTTGTTGGTACTGTTAATCACACAGGTAATATCAGCACCTCTGGGTACCATCTCCCCTGATGCTTGGTACTGTCAAGGTCTACTCGATATAAGTTCTACTTGACACAGTTCTACCAAGTTATCACTTTATTTAAAGAAAGCCAGAGCCAGTCAGAAGTTAAAATGATGAAAGCAGATTTTGTTTAGGGTATTGTAATAAGGGAAAAGAGACCCAGTGGAGAATTGGGCTCAATTCCAAATTTAACATGAACAGGTGGGGATTTATAGCCAAGGAGCAGGAAGAAGGGTCAGTGTGCTAGAGTAGGTAGTTAGATAGATATTAGCAGGGTAGAGAAAGGACAAACTGACCAAATACCACGCTTAAATGAACAAGGGAAAGGGAGAATAGAAAACTCAAAACAGCTGTCAAAGTTAGACAAAAACAGGAAAATTAAATGCAGTAAAGATAACTCTCAGCACCAAAAGGACAAAATCTTACAAGACAGCTGCAGGCACAGGTAACTCTAAGAAGCCCACCAGGTTAAGCAGACCCATGAAATTCTAGGGAACCCACCAGTTAAAGGACAAGTGGTGCAGGGAGATTAGGACAAAGTGTGGGAGGGGCAGGAATAAGACAGAATACAGGACCTAGACCCATTCGGGGCTCTCCTCCTAGTGTTGCCCATCGGATAGTCCTTTGGATGTACTTTTGCTTGAATAGAGCTTTGCCACTTGCAGCAGTTCCCGTCTCTGTGTTGAAATCTTTCCTCTGGGAGTCAAGAACCTGGTCTTGCTGATCCTCAGCACTGCTGAAAAGTGGATGGAAAAGTACTAAGAAGAAACAGCAGGTGTAAGGGAGGATTCTTACTAAACTAACTTAATAAGATTCTTGCTGAAGGCAGGCCAGGGTGATCAAAGGCCAAGGGTGGGAGGTGAGGAATTTGATCAGATGTCTAGGGTGATCAGATACCAAACAACAGAGATTCTTATAAAACTCACTAGCTAGATTCTTGCTACAACTGGGTGCTGCAGGCCCTACAGGAACAGATGCCAAGTTCAGGCCTAGAGGGCTTAGAGGAGGCTGACTAAGGTTGGATGGAGGAAAGAGTCTTGCCACTTCTCACACTGGGAATCACTCCATCTATCAGGCCTCACTCTGGTTTCCCCCAGGGAACTCCTGCTGCTGCTCTTCACAGCCGTTCCTCTTCACCTATTCGTCTCAGCTGCCACGCTCCAAAACCATCCTTCACAAACTACCGCTGTCTCCCTATGGGCACTATGGTGAAGGTTCCAGAACGCTTGAGGGGTCAAAAGTAAGAGTATCTAACTTCTTTTTTTTAAGGAGAGAACTAAAGCTGTGATGTTTTTTCCCATGCAGGAGTTTTAATAAAACAACCCTTTTTCTTTTCTGGTTTTATTTGCATGTCTCCCCAGAAAACCTAGACACATGTCCATGGAGGCAGAGCCAAGTGACAAAACGACTGTAGCCAGAGTCACTCCTCCCCTCCAACTCTGCTGTTTTATTTTGAGGCCAAGCTTGTGAGTGACTCCGTTTTCTCAGTAGCCTTCCTGGTCACTCATCTGAGCAGACTCCTGGCAGGCTGCCTCTAGTTCATTGCACATGCCTAGGCATATCTAAATCCCAGCTTATGTGCAAATCATACACAAAAAGGTTTTATAATAATAAAGATTAAAAGAGAGATCATAAATCGTTTGAGAGGAGAGAAGGTGTTGTACTTGGATTTCCCTTCCAAGTAGCAAGTAGCTTTTGATGATTTCAGGAATTCCGGATGAGATTATTATTATAATTAAGCAATACTTTCAGTTCTGAGCTTTTCTGGCTGCCAAGATGAACATACTGTAATAAATGTGTCCCCGGATCTTACAAGCTTGTAATGAAAAATAAGGTTACACTTCTTTTAATATCCAGATTGATTTCAGGAAGTCCACTCATACTGTGTTCCTCTTCCCAAGTGATTTCTGGAAATCTCCGAGGAATTCTTAGATATCCTACAAATCCAACCTAGCAGTCTCTTTTCAGTTCTGACAGCCATCTGGGCTCCTCTCAGAGCTCTCTCAGATCACAGTACATCATCTCGTAACTTGACTCTCTGGACTGCTCTCTCTCCCCATCCTGATTTTCTCCAAGCAGGGACATAGATCCCTTGGTTAACTCTTCCAAATGTGGCTAGGTCTTTACTGCAATATTTTACAAATTTTCATTGAATGCTAAAGAGTCAACAGAGGTTTCAGGTCTCACATGGCTAACACCTGTGGGTATGTTTGAATTTTATAGGAAATGAACACAACCTAAGGGTCCCCAGAGTAACCTCTACCAGCTTTAGCCTCCATGGTTTTAGTTTTGCAGACATTGTTGTTGTTGGTTTTTCTTTTTTTTCTCTTGCAACTTTCAATCTTATGGAATAGAAGGTTCTTTCCTCCCAATTTTAAAACTCTCATCTTGCCCTGGTAAAATCAGAGGTTGGAAAATTTATTTTCTCCAAGAGAAGGCACAACCCTTCTCAATTCATGGGATATGATCTGTAGGGCCTAGATAGGACAGTAATAGTAGTAGTCTATTTCCTGAGGTCTAGATTCTTTAATCTTAAACACCATATGAGATATGTCCACAGTTCTATTGAATCTGTTTTATGTAATCATTATATTAATTTTTGAAAAGCACAATGAAATACATGAAAAAAAGTCATCACTGCTGAATGTGAGCTCTTCCCATGTCTCAAACACTGTTTCACTGGTAAACAGACATAAAGCATCTCAATTTGCAACATCTACATTCAGGCTTAAGATGACTTCATACTACCCCATGGGTTGGTAATTATTTTACAATGGGGTAACTCAAGGGTCTTACTGATAATTTTCCTAAAGTAAAATGTATTTGTTTTTATTTTATTTTATTTTTTTTATTTTTATTTTTTTTTATCCTCACCCGAGGACATTTTTCCATTTTTTGTTCAGGTAGAGTGGGAGAGAGAGGAACAGAGAGAGAGAGAGAGAAACATCGACGTGAAAGGAACACATCAAGTGGTTGCCACCCGCACAACCGACCAGGGCCGGGGACAAACTGCAACCAAGGTACGCGCCCTTAGCGGGAACCGAACCCGGGTCTCTCAGGACCGCAGGCCGACGCTCTAACCGCTGAGCAAAACCGGCCAGGGCTTGTTTTTAAAATTTGGTTCTATATGCCCAAAAACCCAAAACCTCCAGAAACTCACAAAAAGCAATTCTCTTTTTCAAAATATTAAATTTCTGGATTTATCCAGTACTCTAGTGAATTACTAGGATTACCTCTACTACTAAAGTTATTTATAGAAATAATATTCTATAAATACAATGGTTCCCCTTACCCACAATTTTGCTTTCTGCAGTTTCAGTTACCCTCAGTCAACCATAGACTGAAACTATTAAATGGAAAATTCTAGAAGTAAACATAAAATTTAAATCTCAACCCATTCTGACTATAGTATGATAAAATCTCCCACTGATCCTGCTAGGACGTAAATCATCCCTTTGTCTATCTGTATATGTCACCCACCTGTTGGTCACCTAGTAGCCATCTCAGTTATCAGATCAACTGTCTCAGTATCGCAGAGCTTGTGTTCACGTAACCCTCACTTTACTTCATAATGGCACCAACGTGCAAGAGTGGTAATGCTGGCAGTTTAGGTGTGCCAAAGAGAAGCCATAAAACACTTCCTTTAAGTGAAATGGTAAATATAGTTCAATGAGATATTTTGAGAGAGAGACCATATTCATATAACTTTTATTACAGTATATGGTTATGATTGTTCTATTTTATTATTATTATTCTCTTATTGTGCCTAGTTTAAAAACTAAACTTTACCATTGGTATGCATGTACAAGAAAAAACATAGTATATATAGGATTCAGTACTATTTGTGGTTTTAAGCATCCACTGGGGGTCTTGGAATGTATTCCCAGGGATAAGGGGGGACTACTGAATGTGAGCTCTTCCCATGTCTCAAGCACTGTGCTTGGAGCTGATGTTATAGCATGAACAGGACAGAATAGGTCCTGGCATCTAGGGAATCCATAGTTTAACATTTAATAAGTGTCAGTAACTGTTCTAATTACATATCTTATTTCATAGCTTATCTTATTTGTTTGTGTTTTTAAATGTTTGCTAGTTTTATAATAGAAAATTAAAACATATAATATGTCCAGAAAGCCATTAACAAAACCCAAAATATAAACTGGGAAAGCTAGTTTCAGCATTGGTGAAAATGTGTCTGACATGCTCAAAAAATATTAACAGCTTACTACTGAGTCAACATTTAAAGAACTCTCACAAATAATAAAAATAATTTAAGAGAAAAATGCCCAAGAAAGAAACTGTAAATCATGAATCTTATATCCAGCAAAACTATCTGTCAAAGATTAAGGTGATACAAACTTTCCCAAATAAACAAAAACTAAGAAAATTTGTTGCCAGCAGACCTGCTTTATAAGAAATACTAAAGAAATTTCTTCAGGCTAAAAGCAAGTGACTCCAGATGGCAACCCACACAAACACACAAAGAACTCTGATAAAGGTAATTAAGCAATTATAAAAAATATTGTAAGTGCACTTTTCTCTCTTTTCTTCTTGTAAATGATTTTAAAAGCAATTGGATAAAATACTATGTATGAAATGTATTGTTGGGACCATAGCAAATAGAAATGTAATATATGTGTAATAGAACACCACAAAGGAGGTAGGTGGGAGTAAAGCTATAATGGGCTAAGGATATGACCACAGATGGTAAAGTAATAATTGTAACAATTATTGTTGGGTTTGTAACATTGATTGATACGGTGTGTAATAATTATAATAATGTATTATTGGGTTTGTAACATTGATAGATTATGCAATAATACACAAAAGGGGAAAAGGGATTAGAACTATATAGGAGAAGCATTTTTATATAGATCACAGGAATTGAGCTACTATAAATCTGAAGCCTATTTTGATTAAATTAAGATGTATATGATAAAACTGAGAGTATCCACTAGAAAATAAAATAAAATGAATATAATGAAAAAAAATCATTACTGGGGTTAAATGCTACATTAGGAAACATTCACTTAATGCAAAAGAGAGCAGTAAATACACAAAAAGACAGAAGACACATAGAATATAAAAAGTCAAATGGCAGACATAAATCTATATCAGTAATAATATTAAAGATGAATGGATTAATCAATCTAACTAAAAGGTAGAGATCATCACATTGTATTTAAGAACATGATCAGAGAACTTCTGGCAAGATGATGGTGTAGGTAAAAGCAGTATTGACTCCTCCCACATCAAAATTACAACTAAACTGCAACACAACGATCATTCAGAACCACCTGACATTGAGCTGAATGGAAGTCCTACAACTACAAAATTAAACCAGCCACATTGAGACTGGTAGGAGGGGCAGAGGTAGGAGGGGCGGAGGCGTGGACAGGTGGGTCCCACACCCATGTGTGGTAGATAAAAATCAGGAGGGACACCTCACCCAGGAAGGTCCTCCCTAAGGACTGAGGGGTTCCCCTCCCACACCAGGCACCCAGCTCAGGGTTCCAGTGCAAGGAAGAGAAGTCCCCATAACTTCTGGCTGTAAAACCAGCGGGAACTGAGGCAGAGGGAGGCTGCAGCTTCTGGAGTCCCAGGCAGTTCCTCTTAAAGGGCCTGCACACAGACTTACTCAGACTTTCTCCCTCTAAGCTCGAAGGGGAGGCAGCTGGTGGGGTACCAGAGACATACAGTGAAGAACTGACCTGTTTAGCCTTGGGAAGAGGGCTAGAGAGGTGGCTTTCTCCTGGACCAACTTGCTGGCTGAGGCCTTTGTTCCTTTAGTGAGCCCTTCCCTGGGGAGGCAGGTGTCCATCATATCTGGGACTCTAGCAACCTGGCTCACACTGTTTATGCTGCTCCGGTGATTCCCTGAGGCCCCGCCCCACCCCACCCAACTTTTGGGCCCACCCAAGCTTTTTCCAAAGTTTTACCATAGGATTGGCCTGTCTTGGATCCTGCTTCAGAGTTTTCTAATTCTCTCAAAAAAGCAACATCTGGCCTCAGTGAGCCCCATACCTCTCGCTAAGTGGCCCCAGGCTTGGCACTAGAAGCAGCCAACCGTAGTTCAAACTTGGCTTTGCCTGCGCACCTCCAAGCCAGCACAAGAAGCAGCCATCTGCAGATCACTTTGTAGCTTATGCCTGGTGGTCCTGGGTAGAACACAGGCAGTGGCTGACCTGTCCTCAGAGCCAGCACACCCAGTGGACAGCTCCTGACCATGTTGAAGCACCACACCCAACCACCTCCACAAGTGACACACTCAATAAGTGGACTCAGTGGGTACCAGAGCCCTGCTGAAGTAAGTCTTGCTCTGTGTGGTGGGCTCCTACACAGCTGATCCTCCAAGGTAGTCAGGGGCCAGTGGTCAGTGGGCACAGACAGTCCTTGCAGCTGATCAGCCTGAGTAAATCCCTCCCATTGACGTGCCAACAGCAATCAAGACTCAATTAAAACAGAAGTGTGTACAGTCCACACTAGGGGTGCACTTCGAGGGTCTGGGGTGATCAAAGAGGCTGTGAAGGACACCTACAAAAATAGGTCACCCTACCAAGCCTAGGAGACATAGCAACTCTCTCGAATACATAGAGACAATCACAGGGAAGCAGCCAAAATGAGGAGACAAAGAAACATCTCCTAAATGAAAGAAAAGAACAAAACACTAGGAAGGAACCGAAAAATGGCGGCGGAGTGAACGGAGCTACACAGACCATCTCCCAGAACTAAACTGGAATTACAACTATAACACAGACAAATTGACGGGAAAAAGCAACAGAAAAGCAGCTTGCGAGGACCATACAACGAGGGACACCGACTCGATCCCGGTAGGCTTGCGAAGGCGAGAGACGGGGCTGGGAGCCCACGGTCGGCAGCTCGGCAGCGGCCTTAGCTATAAGCGGCGCCCTCGGGTTACACTCCCAGGCGGCTCCACAGCGCAGAGCCGGACAGAGGCTGAAACAGCCACAGCCACTCACCTTGGGCTCCGGCGGAGGGAGGGCAGACAGGACTGGAGCTGTGTTGGGACACTCGGGGTTTGGAGGGCGCTCAGAGCTTTGGCTGAGTGCAGCCACTCAGGACGGTGGCCACATTGCTCCTTCCCAGAGCTCTGAGGAGAGGCAGCAGCCCCTCCCTCGGAGATCCAACCCCACCCTGTGGGCCACTGAAGTGCTAATTGAGGCTCACTAACAACCAGCACCTGCCCCACCCTCCTGAAAGCCCCTTGGCTGAGCACCAGAGGGAGTTTTTCAATCAACTGACAACCCAAAACTCATCAATTAACCTAGACTGCTAGCCTCCAGGCAAAAAGCTAGAGGATAACAGTACATTTCCTGGGCTGGCAACTTTAACCAGGAAAGTAAGACTTGACAGTGGTGTTCAATGTGGGTCCTCCCTCGATCATCTAAACACAGGAGAGAGAGCCACAAACAGCAGAACACCAACACCCACAGGGAGAACTTGACAGGCTCCAAAGCCCACAGTGATAGCCAAAATGGTGAAACACAGAAACAGAAGACAAATGAAAGAGCAAGACACCTCCACCGAAGATGAGATCAATGTGGAGCAATTAGGCATGTTAACAGAGCTAGAATTCAGAGCCATGATCTTGAGGAAGCTGAACAGCATGAGTAAGGACATAGAGACACTGAAAATAAGCCAAATGGAAATTAAAAACCAACAAGAAGAGATAAAAAATGACATATCCGAAATGAAAAACACATTGGAAGGTTTAAAAAGCAGAGTAGGGGAAGCTGAGGACCGGATCAGTGAATTAGAAGACAGGGTAGAAAAAATCAACCAATCAGAAAAACAAAAGGAAAAAACTATTAAAAAACAGGAAGACAGCTTAAGAGAACTATGGGACAACTGGAAACGTAATAATATTCGCATCATAGGAGTCCCCAAAGAAGAAGAAAAGGAGCAAGGGATAGAGAATATATTCAAAAAAATAGTGAGAGAAAACTTCCCTAATTTGGTGAAGGAAGAAGGCATTCAAGTTCAAGAAACACAGAGAGTCCCAAGTAAGAAGAACCCAAACAGGCCCACACCAAGACACATAGTAATTAAAATGCCACAAATTAAAGACAAAGAGAGAATCCTAAAAGCAGCAACAGATAAGCAACAGGTTACCTACAAGGGAACCCCATAAGGCTCTCAACTGACTTCTCACAAGAAACACTACAGGCCAGAAGAGAATGGCATGAAGTAATCAAAGTCATGAAAAAACAAGAATCTGAATCCAAGACTACTCTACCCAGCAAGGCTATCATTCAAAATAGAAGATCAAATAAAGAGCTTCCCAGACAAAAAAAAAGCTAAGGGAATACATTAGCACCAAACCAGCACTGCAAGAAATGTTAAAAGGACTGCTGTAATTAGCAGTAGAAATGGGAAGAAAAATAGAACCACACTAAACAAAAATGGCAATAAATAAGTACATATCAATAATCACCTTAAATGTAAATGGATTGAATGCTCCCATAAAGACACCCAGAGTAGCTGATTGGATAAGAAAGCATGACTCATCTATATGTTGTTTACAAGAGACCCACCTCTCAACAAAAGACTCACATAGGTTGAAAGTGAAGGGATGGAAAAAAATTTTCCAAGCAAATGGAAAGCAAAAAAAAAACTGGGGTAGCAATTCTCATATCTGATAAAATAGATTTCAAAATGAAGACCATAACTAGAGACAAAGACGGCCACTACATAATATTGAAAGGATCTATCCACCAGGAAGATATAACCTTGATAAACATATATGCACCCAATATAGGAGCACCAAAATATATTAAAAATCTTCTGGAGGACTTCCAAGGAGAAATTGACAACAATACAATCATAGCAGAGGACTTCAACACCCCGTTGACAGCACTGGATAGATCCTCTAGGCAAAAAATTAGCAAGGAAACAGAGACTCTAAATGAAGCACTAGACCAAATGGATTTAATAGATATCTACAGAGAATTACACCCCAAAACTACAGAATACACATTCTTCTCAAGTGCACATGGGACCTTCTCAAAGATAGACCACATGATAGGACACAAACTAAATCTCTACAAGTTCAAGAAGATTGAAATCATATCAAGCATCTTCTCAGATCACAATGGCATGCAACTAGAAATCAATTGCAACAAGAACATGCAAAGACATTTCAACACATGGAGGCTAAATAGCATGTTATTAAACAATGAATGGGTCACTGAGGAGATCAAGGAAGAAATTAAAAATTTCCTGGAAACCAATGAAAATGAACACACAACAACACAAAATCTATGGGATGCAGCGAAAGCAGTTCTGAGAGGGAAGTTCATAGCACTACAGGCCTACCTCAAAAAACAAGAAAAATTTCTAATTGACTGTCTAACCTCACAACTTAAAGAATTAGAAAGCAAACAAAAAGAAAACCCCAGACCAAGTAGAAGGAAGGAAATAGTAAAGATCAGAGCAGAAATAAATGACATAGAGACCAAAAAAACAATTCAAAGGATCAATGAAACAAAGAGCTGGTTTTTCGAAAAGATAAACAAGATTGATGGACCCTTAGCTAGACTCACCAAGAAACAAAGAGAGAGAACCCAAATACACAAAATCAGAAATGAAAGAGGAGAAGTAACAACCAACACCACGGAAATACAAAAGATCGTTAACAACTACTATGAACAACTATATGGCAACAAATTCGACAATCTAAGCGAAATGGACAAATTTCTAGAAACACACAGTCTCCCAAAACTATTCCCGGAAGAGATAGAAAACTTGAACAGACCAATAACAACTAAGGAAATTGAAGAGGTAATCAAGACTCTCCCAGCAAACAAAAGCCCAGGCCCAGATGGTTTCACGGGGGAGTTTTACCGAACATTCAAAAAAGAACTAACACCCATTCTCCTCAAACTATTTCAAAAAATTCAAGAAGAAGGAAGACTTCCAAACACGTTCTATGAGGCCAGCATAATTCTAATTCCAAAGCCAGAAAAAGACACTACGAAGAAAGAAAACTACAGGCCAATATCCCTGATGAACATAGACGCCAAAATCCTGAACAAAATATTAGCAAATCGGATCCAGAAATACATCAAAAAAATTATTCACCATGACCAAGTGGGATTCATTCCAGGGATGCAAGGCTGGTACAATATTCGCAAATCAATAAACGTGATACACCACATAAACAAAATGAAGAATAAAAACCACATGATCATATCAATAGATGCTGAAAAAGCATTAGACAAAATCCAGCATCCATTTCTGATAAAAACGCTCAGCAATGTGGGAATAGAGGGATCATATCTCGACATAATAAAGGCCATATATGAAAGACCTACAGCCAACATCATACTCAATGGACAGAAACTAAAAACATTTCCATTAAGAACAGAAACAACACAGGGATGTCCACTTTCGCCACTCTTATTTAACATTGTACTGGAAGTCTTAGCCACAGCAATCAGACATGAAGAAAAAATAAAAGGGATCCAAATTAGAAAGGAGGAAGTGAAACTGTCATTATTTGCAGATGACATGATATTGTACATAGAAAACCCTAAAGACTCCATCAAAAATCTATTAGACTTAATAAATGAATTTGGCAAAGTAGCAGGATACAAAATTAACGTCAAGAAATCGACGGCATTCTTGTACATCAATGATGAACTCACAGAAAGAGAAACTGAAAAAATAATCCCATTTACCATCGCTCCAAAAAAATTACAATACCTAGGAATAAACTTAACCAAAGAAGTAAAGGACCTATTTGCAGAAAACTACAGATCATTGAAAAAAGAAATAGAGGAAGATATAAAAAAGTGGAAGCACATACCCTGTTCATGGATTGGAAGAATTAACATAATTAAAATGTCCATACTACCCAAAGCAATCTATAGATTCAATGCAATCCCCATCAAAATACCAATGACATATTTCATAGAACTAGAACAAATACTTCAAAAGTTCATATGGAACCAAAAAAGACCCCGAATAGCCACAGCAATCTTGAAAAAGAAGAACAAAGTAGGTGAGATCACAATACCAGATATCAGGTTATACTACAAAGCGACTGTAACCAAAACAGCCTGGTACTGGCACAAGAACAGGCATATAGACCAGTGGAACAGAACTGAAAACCCAGAAATGGACCCAAGGCAATACGCTCAATTAATATTTGACAAAGGTGGCAAGAGCATACAGTGGAGTAAAGACAGCCTCTTTAATAAATGTTGTTGGGAAAATTGGACAGCTACATGCAAAAAAATGAAACTACACCATCAACTTACACCATACACAAAAATAAACTCAAAATGGATAAAAGACTTAAATGTGACCCGTGAATCCATAAAGATTCTAGAAGAAAATGTAGGCAACAAAATTTCGGACATCATACGGAGCAGAATTTTCACTGATACATCACCTAAGGCAACAGAAATAAAGGAGAAAATGAACACATGGGACTACATCAAACTCAAAAGCTTCTGCACAGCAAAAGAAACAATCATCAAAATGGAAAGGCAACCCACTGTATGGGAGAACATCATTGCCAATGATGTATCAGATAAGGGGTTAATTTCCAGTATATATAGAGTGCTCATACAACTCCACAAAAGGAAGACAAAGAACCCAATTAAAAAATGGGCAGAGGAGCTGAATAGACACCTCTCCAAACAGGACATACAAATGGCCAAGAGACATATGAAGAAATGCTCAACATCACTAATCATCAGAGAGATGCAAATTAAAACAACAATGAGGTATCACCTCACACCTGTCAGAATGGCCGCCATCAACAAATCATCAAACAACAAGTGTTGGCGAGGGTGTGGAGAAAAGGGGACTCTAATACACTGCTGGTGGGAATGCAGACTGGTGCAGCCGCTATGGAAAACAATATGGTGCTACCTCAAAAAATTAAAAATTGAACTTCCATTTGACCCAGTGATCCCACTGCTGGGAGTATACCCTAAGAAGCCTGAAACACCAATCAGGAAGAATATATGTACCCCCATGTTCATAGCAGCACTATTTACAATAGCTAAGATCTGGAAACAGCCCAAGTGTCCACCAGTAGACGAATGGATAAAAAAGCTGTGGTACATATACACAATGGAGTACTATGCAGCAGTAAGAAAGAAAGATCTCTTATCCTTTGAGACGACATGGAGGGACCTGGAAAGTATTATCCTAAGTGAAAGAAGCCAAGCAGAAAAAGACAAATACCACATGATCTCACTTATATACGGAATATAATGAACATAACAGTCTGAGGAATACAGTAGACCCAGACACATGGAAGTAGGGCACAGACTGACATCCCTCAGAAGAGGGGATGGGGGTGGGGGGTGGGAAGAGATAAACTACAGAACTTATATGCATGTATGCATGACCAATGGACATGGACAACTAAGCCGGGGAAAGGGTGGGGGGGGGGATGCCAATGGGGTAAAAAGGTAAAATATCTGTAACAAAAAAATAAATAAAAAAATTATTATCTTCTAAAAAAAAACAAAAACAAAAACAAACACTAGGAAAAAAATTAAGCAAAATGAAGATAAGCAATCAATCAGATGCAGAGTTCAAAACATAGGTTATAATGTTGCTCAAGGAACGTGGTGAGACATTCAAGGAACTTAGTGAGAACATCAACAACATCAAAAAGGACCAATCAGAAATGAAGGATGTACTAACTGAAATAAAGAATAATTTACAGGGAATCAATAGTAGAGTAGGTAAAGCCAAGAAGCAAACCATTATTTTGGAATATAAGGAAGCAAAAGACACCCAATCAGAACAACAAAAAGAAAAAAAGAATCCAAAAAAATGAAGATAATATAAGGAGCCTCTGGGACCACCTTAAGTGTGCCAATGTTCACTTCATAGGGGAGATAAGAGAGAGAATAAGAAACTGAAAACCTATTTGAAATGATAATGACAGAAAACTTCCATAACCTGGTGAAGGAAACAGACATACAAGTCCAGGAAGCACAGAAAGTCCCAAACAAGATGAATGCAAAGAGGCCCACGCCAAAACACATCATCATCAATATGGCAATGGTTAAAGACAAAGAGAGATTCTTAAAAGCAGCAAGAGAAAAGCAGTTTGTTAGCTACAAAGGAGCTCCTGTAAGTCTGTCAGCTGATTTCTCAAAAGAAACTTTGCAGGCCAGAAAGGAGCGGCAAGAGATATTCAAGGTGATGAAAAGCAACGACCTACAACCAAGATTACATACTGCAAAGCTATCATTTAGAATCAATGGACATATAAAGAGTTTCCCAGACAAGAAAAAGCTAAAGGAGTTCATCACCACCAAACCAGTATTATATGAAATGTTCAAGGGTCTTCCTGTAGGAGAAGAACAAAAATATGATCAATAAAATGGCAATTAATACATATATATCAACAATTGAATCTACCAACAAAATGAACAAGCGGAACAGAAACAGACTCATAAATACAGAGAACTTTTTGTTGCTTGCCAGATGGGAGGGGGCTAGGGGGATGAGTGGAAAAGATGAAGGAATTAAGAAGTGGTTGTTAGACTGATGAACCTCAAAGGGAAGGGGGGAGGGAGGGCAGGATGAGATAAACCAAAGAATGTCTATGCATATATGCATAACCAATGGCCACCAACAATAGTGTGGGGAAGGCAGGAGTGGGGTGGGATGGTGGGGGGGTCAATGGGGAAAAAGGAGGGAACATCTGTAATACATTTAACAGTAAAAATGAGTTAAAAAAAGAATATAATCTGGTGCTACCTCAAAAAATTAAAAATTGAACTTCCATTTGACCCAGTGATCCCACTGCTGGGAATATACCCTAAGAAGCCTGAAACACCAATCAGGAAGAATATATGTACCCCCATGGTCATAGCAGCACTATTTACAATAGCTAAGATCTGGAAACAGCCCAAGTGTCCACCAGTAGACGAATGGATAAAAAAGCTGTGGTACATATACACAATGGAATACTATGCAGCAGTAAGAAAGAAAGATCTCTTATCCTTTGAGACGACATGGAGGGACCTGGAAAGTATTATCCTAAGTGAAAGAAGCCAAGCAGAAAAAGACAAATACCACATGATCTCACTTATATACGGAATATAATGAACACAACAGTCTGAGGAATACAGTAGACCCAGACACATGGAAGTAGGGCACAGACTGACATCCCTCAGAAGAGGGGATGGGGGGTGGGGGGGTGGGAAGAGATAAACCACAGAACTTATATGCATGTATGCATGACCAATGGACATGGACAACTAAGCCGGGGACAGGGTGGAGGGGGGGTGGGGTGGGGGGTGCCAATGGGGTAAAAAGGCAAAATATCTGTAACAAAAAAATAAATAAAAATTCATAAAAAAATAAAATAAAATAATAAAAAAAAAGAATATAATCAAAGTATATATTGTCTATAGGGTGTGCACTTTTATATTCAAAGACACAAGTAGGCTCAAAGTAAAAGGATGGAAAAAGATGTATCATGCAAACAGAAAGCTGCAGTTGCTATCCTCATATCAGATGAAATAAATTTTAAAACAAAAATATTACTACAGAAAAAAAGAGGGATACTTTATAATGATAAAAAAAATAAAATAGAAATATACAACAGTAATAAGCATACATGCATCTAATACCAAAATACCAAAATATGAAGCAAAGGCTTGGGGATTTATTTCAAACTTTTAAGGAACAGGTACTTTTCATCTTGTTATAAAGAATTCTTGAATTAGCCCTGGCTGGTTTGGCTCCGCGGTTGGAGCGTTGGCCCACAAACCAAAGAGTCACGGGTTCAATTCCAGTCAAGGGCATATACCTTGGTTGTGGTTCAGTCTCCAGCCCTGGTTGGGGTCATACAGGAGGCAACCAATTGATGTGTCTCTCTCACATCAATGTTTCTCTCCCTCTCTCTTTCTCCCTCCCACTGTATCTGAAGATAAATAGAGAACTATCCTCTGGTGAGGGTTTAAAAAAAAAGAATTCTTGGATTAGATTAAAAGTTAAAAATGCTATTCTTTATTCCCTTAGGTAAACATATCAATGCACAAATATTATAACTATAATGAAGAAAATCATATGATAAACTCAGAAATAGCCTCTGATTCTGAATTCTGTCAGTTTTCTTACAAGATGTCATCATACCTATCTGTCTTAAATTAAGGGAAACTGCCTTATTATCTTCTTTGCTGCTCAAAAGCCAGAACATCCTCTTCAGTGCTGTTTAACCATTTTCATATATTTGTCAATTTTTATTTTCTGCAATTACTTTCTTTTTTGTTAGATATGTATTTATTGCTATTTTATTATTCATATATTTTATCTCTTTTTGTTCTTCTTCTAGAAGACCCTGTAACATTTCATGTAATACAAATTTGGGGGTGATGAACTCTAGCTTTTTCTTGTTGGGAAGCTCTTTATCTGTCCTTTGATTCTAAATGATAGCTTTATTGGGTAGAGTAATCTTGGTTGGAGGTCTTTGCTTTTCATCGCTTAGAATATTTCTTGCCAATGCCTTCTGGCCTGCAAAGTTTCTGTTGAGAAATCAGCTAACAATCTTATAAGAGTTCTCTTGTAGGTAACTGATTGCGTTTCTCTTGTGGCTTTTAAGATTCTCTCTTTGTCGTTAATGTTTGCCATTTTAATTATGATGTATCCTAAAAAGGTGTGGGCCTTTTTTGATTCATCTTGCTTGGAACTCCCTGCACTTCCTGGATTTGTATATCTATTTTCTTCACCAGGTTAAGAAAGTTTTCTGTCATTATTTTTTCAAATAGGTTTTCAATTTCTTGCTTTCTCTCTTCTCCTTACCCATTAGGTGAATGTTAATATGCTTGATGTCTGTCCCAGAGGATTCTTACACTATCCTCATTTTTTGGATTCTTTTTTCCTTTTGTTTTTCTGATTAGATGTTTCTTTGTTTCCTTATATTCCAAATCACTCATTTGATTCTTGTCTTTATCTTCTCTACTGTTGATTCCTTGTAAATTATTCTTCATTTTAGTTAGTGTATCCTTCATTTCTGAGTGGTTCTTTTTTATGATTTCCATGCCCTTTTTTAGTCTGTTGAAGTTCTCAGTAAGTTTCTTTTAACCATTGTTTAAATTCTGTATCTGTTAGTTTGCTTGATTTCATTTCATTTAGTTCTTTTTCTTGTTCTTTACTTGGGATCTAGGGGGTTTTTTTGTTTTGTTTTTTTGTCTCCTCTTTTGGCTGCTTCTCTGTGTTTGCTTCTATGTATTAAGCAGAGAGCTGTTATGTATCCCAGGCTTGATAGAGTGGCCTAATGTAGTAGGTGTCCTATAGGGTTCAGTGGCACAGCCTCCCTATTCACTTGCGTTGGGCACTCTAGGTACACCCCCCAATGTGGGTTGTGTACACCTTTCTGTTGTAGTTGAGTCTTAATAGCTGTTGGTACTTCAATGGGAGAGATTTACCCCAAGACTGACTGACTGTGAGGACTGGGTGGGACCACTGTGGAGGATCAGGTGAGCAGGGGCTCACTCCACAAAGAGGATTTACTTTAGTGGAGCTCTGGTGCCTGCTGAGTCTGCCCCTTGAGTGTGTCACTTGTGGAGATGGTTGGCTGGTGCTTTGACGTGGTCTGAAGTTGTCCATTGAATGTACTGGCTCTGAGGCTTTCTTGGAAGTGCAGGCCAAGGTCAATCGCCACCTGTGTTCTGCCCAGGACCTCCCAGCATGAGCTACAAAAGTGATCTGCTGCTACTTGCACTGGGATTGGAAGTTCCCAGGAGAGGCTAATCTGTGGACCAAGGCCAGCTGCACTAGTGCTGGGCCTGGGGCTACTTAGTGAGAGTTACAGGGCACACCAAGGTCAGATGTACTTGTTGAGAGATTTTAGAAAGCCTGAAGCATTAGCCACGTCAGGCCATTTGTTCAGGAAAATAACTGGAAATAGCTTGAATGGACCTCAATTTGGGTGGGGCTGGATCTCAGGGAATTGCTTTAAGCCTGGCTGATGGAGACTCAGATATGGTACTTGCCAGTAGACTTGGAGAAGGACTCATCAAAGAAACAATGGCCTCTGACAGGACTTCTGTCTGAGAGAAAGCTGCCCTCCAGCTCCCACCTTGATGCCAGACAGTTTAGTTCCTCCCTGTATGTCCCTGGTGCCTTTTAAGCTGCTGCCTCAGTGCTGGAGCTCAGAGCAGGTGAGTCTATGTAAGTTCATGTGTGGGCCCTTTAAGAGGAACACCTGGTACTACAACCACCTGCTGTCTCACTCAGCCACAATTGCCACTAGTTTTTACAGCCAGAAGTTATAGAAACTTTTCTTCCTGGCACTGAAACCCTGGGCTGGGGAGCCGGTTTGGGGTTGGGACCCTGCTCTTCTCAGGGGGGGCCTCTGTAGCCAAGATAGCCTTCCTGATTTTTATCTACCACACATGGGTGTGGGACTAGCTGGTTCCATATCTCTTCCTCCTCTTACCAGTCTTGATGTCACTTGTTCTTTATATCCTTAGTTGTAGGATTTCCATTTGGCTACATTTAAAGTGGTTCTGACTGACAGTGTTTCTGTAGTTAAGCTGTAATTTTGATGTCAACTTATTATCTCACTTAACAGTTTATTGAGAGAGTTTTACTTTCATTTTATAAATTAAGAAATGGAGGCTTAGGGTAACTAAATAACTTATCCAATACATGCAACTAACATATGGTAGAGCTGGTATTTGAAGCAAAATCCTGTATTAACCATAGCACTATGATTATTGAGAACCCATACAAATAGAATGTTACTCTGAGACCTACACATGTTCTGAGAACAGCTATTTAGTCCCAGATATCAAATAATTCTGCTTTGGTCAAATTTAGATCAACTAACCAGTGCCTATGACAGATTCAAGGGTAAACTCAATGTTCAATTCTCTGGAATAATCTATGGATAGATGGCTGTCAATGACCCAAAACATCATAATTATGCACCAAGAGGGCCAGCTTGTGAACAAGATATACTAAGTATGACTCAGGTTTAAGAAAACCCACCTCTTTCTTTTTCATTATTCATTAGCTATTTTTGCACAGATTGTGCCTCCTACCACTGGCATTCAATTTCTCACATTTCATATACCTTGCACAGTTTTAAAAATTATATATATATCTTTAACTATTTTAGTTTAATAACAGTATTTCTAAAACTGAAGTTTGAAATTATCTTAAGTTGGGTTGCCAGTCTCAGCAAATAAAAAATAAAAAAATAGAACACAGAGTTAAATTTGAATTTCAGACAAATGGCAGGTAATTTTTTAGTATAACTATGTCCTATACAATATTTGGGACACATTTATACTAAAAAATTAATTCCTTATCTGAAATTCAAATTTAACTAGGTGTCCTATATTTTATCTGGCAGCGTATTCCATGGACATAGGCTTAAATCTCTAAGCTATTACTTGAACTTTGTCTACTGGTCATTTCAAGATACTTCATGAGAAATGAACACTTGTTCTCAGTGTATTTGGAAGCTAAATGGCATGTTAGATTCTGATAGTTACTTGCTGCTATGGAGCTTTACAGCATATGTGGACCTTGATCTGAGCTACAGTCAACTCAAAAACCTGTCTATGACACTGTTATTTTCTGCTGTGCCGAAGCCAAGGTAATTATGGATTTCTCTGGAAGAAAACACATCCATTGATTTTAAGTTGTTTGAGGGAATGTTAATTTAATGTAAGTTTCCTTCTGCTATGACTACGACTTTCATATATTGTACACAACAGTTGGATAGAAAACAAAATGCCTTTTGTTGAGAAGTCTGGTGTTTTGCCCTTTTTGTTTGTTTAGCTTTAAGGAGGCAATTTGGGGAGAGGGGTTAGTGCAAAGCAGAGGAAGTCAGTGGAGACTTGAAGCAAAGTTCTTTCACCTTAGGTCACTGCACTTCTGAGGTTCAGGTTAAATTTTGGTTTGGGGAGTTTTATTTGCCTCAAGAAGCCATCTCAGCAGTCCACCACAGACTAGACAGAAACATGAACGCCCTTCTGTCATTCCGCTGATGTTGGCTCTCAGGACTTCATGAAACCAGCTCCACAGGAAAGCCTAATATTTGAACTTTTCACTCTTGGTTCATTTTATTAGACAGCAGTGAAAGTTATCCTTGTACTAAATGCTGAAAATATATTAAAAAAACACCCTTATTAATTAGATTTTGCATTTCTCATTTCTTCTCTCTTTTAGGTAGATATATTTTTTAAAAAGTTATTTTCCTTCATTCACTTGTCTGGTATTAAAACATGTTTGAAAATATAGGTGATAAGGAGAGGAAAAATAAAAAAAGATGAGTTACAGAGAGACCACCCAAGAAAAATGTTTTTATATGCTTGCTACGAAATACTTTCCAGTCTTTTGAACTCATTTTTACTTCTGACCTGAACAGACTAGAACTGAATTTCTCAAATATTAAAAAAAGGAGGAAAATAACATAGTCTGTGTCCAAATTCTTTATAGAACTGGTAGAAGACTCTGTAATGTGTTATAACATGTTAGTTATATCCCAAGAAGTTTATGCATTAATATCTTTTTTTAAAAAAAATAAGAATTTATTTTAAGATGGAAAACTAACTAAATCCTTGTTCTCTTCTTTCCTACTGCTGTGTAGTCAGTGTTACCCAGAGGCCAGAGAACCTCAGCACAGAGCAGCAGGCTGGGGCTTTGTAACCCAAACGAAAACCAGAAGAGGGAAACTGTGATAGAAGCAACGAGTCTGAAATGAATCTTTGATTTAATTTCTATATCTGTAGTCTTAGTATCCTGGAGTTATATGTGTATTACACCTACACACATATATAGTTCCTGAGATTATGAAACAAGCAATTTGCTTATCGTATTGATACAGCACAGCCACAAGCTCCATATGGCTTATGGGAAAAGAATCCCCACACCGAGATCATCCGCGATGTGGTTCCAAACTGACCACTGTCACAACGAGCTGATCCCTGACTTCTTTCCACAGAGACCATCTGAACACATCTTCTCTCCGGGCCGAGGAAATACTGCATTGTTATGGTAGATGCCAATTCATTTAGGGCTGAACAAGCAAAATGATAAACAAAAAGATACGTCAAAGATGTACTATTAGATTTAAGAAAACTTCACATTCAAAGGAAGGAACACAAATGTTAAAATAAGTATTTGGGAAGCAATGTAGCTTTATGGTTTGTGTGAGGAAAACAGTAGATTCTAACCCAAACCCGGGTGTTAATTCTCCACATGACCAGCAGCAGATCTTGGAACTGCTGCGAGTTGGCTCGTCTGTAATACAGAGGTGCAGGCTGCCTCCTATGCTAGGAATACTGAGATCGCTGAAGAGACTACTTATTAAGTGTTTTTTATTCTATTTTAAAGAATTAAAAGGAGAAACTTACTATGATGTGAACACTTTATAAAAAAATAAATAAAGGTTGTTTCCCTTATATAAAGGTTGCTAAGGGTGATGTATGATCACTGGAATAGATGGGCGTTAGGAGGCCCTGGGCCTACTGATCCCACACAGCTAGGCAGGTACAGAGATGACAAGCAGCCCTGCCAAGCGTTTCCCAGCAGGAATGCAGCTGAGACCTCATTAAGAGTCCAGCTTTATTTTACTCAACCAACTTCATCACACACTTGTTTATTTAGGAAACATTTATTGGTCACCTACATGCACAGGATGCTGTTTGCTCAGTGCCAGTGCTTCTCAGTCTCAGCACCATTGACATTCTAGACTGGACGCTTCTTTGTGCTGGTGATTGTCCTGTGTGTTGTAGGGTGCTGAGCAGCATCCAGGGCCTCTATCCTTTAAAAACCAGTAGCATCCACCCCTGTCCCAGCTGTAATGAGCAAAGAATGTTTCCATATGTTACCAAATGTCCTCTCGGGGGGCCAAATCACTGCTCTATGCTAAGACAGAGATTTCTGAACTTCAATGAACACAAGCCTTACTTAAGTTGCTGGTTTAAAATATAAGTCCCTGGGCCCTACCTCCTAAGATTCAGTTCAGCAATGCTGGGGTAGATACCCATAATCTACACTTTCAACAAATACTCCAAATGATTCGGACGCAAGAGATCTTCAGGGAGGACCCTGAAAACACTCTGAAAAGACAAATCTTTAAAAGAACACGGTTTCTATTCTGAAGAAGTTTATACAGTAATGAAGCCAGACACATACCCCTGAGCTTATAGCATTGCAATATAAGGCAGGAAAGTAGGTTCTGGGTGAACAATATAAATACCTACATCAGAGGTTTGTTTAGAGAACAAGAGATCAGTTGCCTCTGATTGGGAAGAGTCGTAGCAAAGTCTTCAAGGTAAGTAGTTATCAAGTTGTGGATTTTGAATGGTGAATGGAATTTACACAGGTAGTTTTGAGAGAGAAGGGGTTTTAGGCAAAGGAAGAAGCAAAACCAGAGATGCTGAAGAATGCATAACAAGAATCTAAGAATTACGACCACAACATGTATTTTGAGACAAATATAAAATATACCTAGCTCTGTGCCTGCACTTAGCAAGCAGTGACCAAATGGAAGCGCCTCAGGATTATAATTTTTTCAATCACCCCTTCCCTAAAGGTACTACCACAACTCCCTTTCCAGAGAAGTTACCTAGTATCAGAAATCTGGACCTTCTTTTCTGTTCCATTATGGTGAAGACAATAAAGAAGTTATTTTTTTTTTTTCATGGTCCAGGTTTTATGAATTTTAGCAGAGGGCTGGAATAGAGGCACAACAGACTAAGAAGTAAATTAATCCTTACAATTTGAAAATAGCCCTCTCATTCTGTCTTCCATATCTTATTCGTCTTCCTCAGGGAAGGCTGTTTCACTAAAGTACTTAATAAGAGATACCAGATGCTCTGTGGGGTGATGGCCTGGATGAGACACACTGCAGATTTTATCCTCAGCTCCAGCTCTGTTTTTCTGGGGTTAGAACTCACTGTCTACTGCAGGGCCCCTGATGAACGTCAGGGCTAGAGTTGACCCTGTCTCAGGCCGGACTTCCTCTGTTCACCAGGAATAGACCTCTCCTGTCTATACTGAACTAAGTGAATAGCACCTTCCCTTTCCCCTTGAAATACCTAAAGTGAGTTTAGGGTGATGAAGGGAAATTTTGTCAAGCAACCTCACGGCACTTATTTCTGTCACCCTCCTGTGTAAATTAGGGCCATAAGAGTCCTATCCTCACCCTTAACCCACTTCTCTTTTACAAATGATTAGTTCAAAACCATGCTGACCCCATTGGAGGCAAAGGCTACTTTTGTAAAATATTTTTTATAACCTCTGTGCCCAGTAGAGTGTCTGGTGTATAAAGGTGTTGGATAAAAGGTATTTTTTGAGTGAATGGTTTAAGAAATGGATGATTCATCAGTCTTGGTCACCACTGGTTCTCAAGTGCTCAACTTCTAAGCTCTTGTTTCAAATGAGGCTACTCTTGTGGCTTTGCTGGTAGAGGTAATCTTCATCTGAAACGATTTTGAGCTGTAAAAAGTCTTTAACCAGAGTGGAACAGTCTTTCCTATTTCACAGCTCATGCCCCCATTTGGGACACTCACTGGTGCCTGTTTCCTGTCTGACAGTCTTCAGCTCAAAGTCCGTCTGCAGAGATGACTGAAGTTGTAAGGAGCTTTTGCTCACCAGCCCTAACCACTCTACCATGTATCTGTTCTTGAAGGATCATGAAGATATTCCCAAGGGCAGGGCTGAGCTCCCACTGAGGTTCTTCAAAACATCATATATTAAATATTGATATTCTGAACCATGCATACTTCTCAATCAGAAGGCTTTTTGTTCCCAAACGCACCATCCTTACTCCCTGAAACCCTCCTGCTGGAAGAATATCCAATTTCCTCTTATTTATTTTCCTTGAAAATTTAGACCAGCTGGACAGTCTTGTTTTCTATAAAATTCCACAATATGGTTTAAGAGAAATAATTTTAAATTTAGAAGTTTTAGCCTAAACTGTATTATCTTTATGACTTATTTCAACTATCAGACTCCAAACTGAACAAGAAATTCCAACAAAGCCAAATTATGGCTAAAGTCTGAGAAAAAATAGTCAATTCTTTTTTTTTTTGAATAATGATTATTGGTTATAAATAATAATGCAATGTGTGTTCAGACTAGAAAATATAAATCATAGTGTCTAAATGACACGTATATATTAATGTGTCTTAAAAATCATTTCCTCCCTTATGATACAGGGATATACAATTTTTCTTTATATGAGTAGAGTTGTTTTTCATTCTGGTACCAATTGCCTCATGTTTTAGCTTGATAAAATAGTATCAACAACAAAAAAATCATTTTACTCTTAAATATGTATTTATATTAATGAACAAAAGATGGAGAGTTGAGAAATCTAGACTATAGGAGTGTCTTAGTCTGTTTAAGCTGCTGTAACCAAATACCACAGACTGGGTGGCTAATTAACAATAGAAATATATTTGTCACATTTCTAAGCCTCTTTACTTCCCAAAGGTCTCACCTCCTAAGACCATCACCTTGAGATAAAGATTTCAACTAATAAATTTTGGGGGACACATTCAGAACATAGCAAAGAGTAATTACACTATGGTTTCTGAAATTAAATAGCATATGCTTAAACTCCATTTACCAGCTGAGTGACTTTGGCCAAGTTTCTTAATCTCTATAAGTCTCAGTTTCCTTCTCTAAACAATGAGAATAACATTAGAACCACCTCACAAGGTTGCTGAAGATATTAAATAAAATCATGCATCAAATGTTTATAAACACATGCCTGGAACAAAATAAGCAATAGCTTAATGGTTAGCTATTACTATTTATCTTATTTTATAAGTAATATCTCTATTTTGGAGATAAAATAAATTAGGAAAACTGTTTTTATTTTACCATTTATTTATCTTGTCTGTATGAAAGGAATTCTATTCAATACATTTAAAAAGCATTTATTCTGAAATCGCTCCATAAAACTGTGGGAGGTTACAAATGTGGAACCACAAATGATCCTTTCCTTAATGGTCCATGAAACTGCTTTGGGGAACAATACTCAGATGTAAAGTGGTTAAATAAGCAAATAAGGCAGTCCATAATTTAGTGCCCAATTAGTAGTTCAGATATAAATTTGGAAAGCCATTTGGAAAACTTAGAAACCAGTGTGGACTGAAGTAACCAGAAATAGGTAAGATTCAGGTTGATACACAGGGAGGTTAGAGGAAAGAGCTATTAACCAAAGGATGGGGTGGGAGAAAGTCTCAGAAAAACTTGAAACAGAAAAGTGTGAATAGTGTGGCTTAGTTCAGGGTGTAGGTTGATAAATACTCAAATGGAGGAGTACCAGCTACTTGGTGCATTTTACCAAAAGTACCTTGACTGCCTAACCATAGACTAGGATATGGGGAACCATGAGGTAGTATGAACAGATGAGTAACAGAGCAAGAGTAGTATTTTAAGAATGCTAGTTTGGAATGGTTGCAGGTTGGATAGGGAAAAAAGGAGGTAGCTTGCAGATTGGATAGGGGAAAGAGGAGACTGAAGGCAGGAAAATCAGTTAGGAAACTATTAGACTAATCCAGGAATAAAGCAATGAAGTCCTGGAGTAAGTGGTGACAGAAAGAGGCAGATGGTTGTAGTTTTATCAAAGATAAATTGATAGGACTGGGCAAATGCATTGAATATATGAGGAGAAGTAAAATGATGAGAAATTGACTCCAATTCTAATCAAAAAATCCAAGGACAAATGTGACCTTCTGCAGTCAACTAAATCCTTTCTATCCCTGTTTTCTCAAAATTTGTACAAAATATTGACTGCCACATTTGAGAATCTATGTTTTTTTGTTGTTGTTTTGTTCTGTTTTGTTTTCAGAGTCCCAGGGATATAACCCCTAAAACGTAAATTCAGCAACACTGGCAATCTACCTTTTGAGAAGCAAAGTTTAAAATCTGCATAATCAGAATATTTCACAGATAATAGTCTATGTGCTTAACATTTTTCGCCACATGCCTCCATTTATTCATAGTGCCATTAAAAATGTTCAGTGTTCATTCCTGAAACCAACCCTGGACTTCTGGATCCAACAGTAGAGTCAATTATATGATTACTTAAACATCAAAGCTTTTCCTCACTAATGTCCTTACCAGGGGACATAAATAGGCAGGTCTTTTCTCTTTGGTTGAGGCAAACGCCTATGTAGTTCAAACCAGCATACTGTACATTCCTGCGTGATTTTATGTGTTTGATCATTGGCAGATGGAATATCTGCTTTTCCCATTGCTATCAACTGAATGTGTGCAGTGCACACCCTGCTCAAAGCAGACCTGTTTTGTTGGGCAAGAATCAGGGCTCACTGCCCTGGGACAGCCCATTTCTTGGAAACGCTCATAGGATCTTCAGTTTCCTTTTTTTGAGGTATACAAGGAAAATATTACCCTGGGGAAATATCAAAGGATTTCCTGACATCAGGCAAAGAAACAGGTGTACATATATTTGATTTGATAAAAATGGGGGATATGGATGCAGTGGCCACAGTCCAAGCACATCATTCCCCCCACTCAACAATTTTAATGGTTCACTCAGAAAACCTCCATCCTCAGTGATCACTGTCTCCATAATAAATTTGAATGCCTTGGTCTGGAATTCAAGTTCCTTCACAATCTGGCCCCAAATGACCTTTCTGGCCATATTATGTGCTACACCCATTCAAGATCCTGCCAGACTAAGTCACTTGCTATTCCTTGATCCTTAACCCAAGCTCTGTGCTTATTTATGTGCTCTCCTCAACTTAAGATGATCTTCCCCTACATTCCAAATGTCCAAATTTTTGGCATCCTAAAAGTCCTGTTCATTCACCAATGTGTGAAGACTTTGCCCCAACTCCAGATGGAAATCAGCTCTCAGTACTTTATTCTTCCATTGCAAATTTGTATTTCGCTAATAGTACTTCCAATTCTTACCTTGGCTCACAGTCAATTATTTCACTTGTGGATTATATACTTCTTAGGGAGTTCATGCCTAATTTATCTTCATCATAAGGTCTTGCAACTATGATATGATAAGAGTACTCCTTGTGAGAGGACTTAAGGTCAAGTCTACCTCTTTCTAGCTGTGTCACCACAAAAAGACCTTTAACCTCTCAAACTATCAGTTCCTAAATGTCACTATATTTTTAAAGATGAGATGTGATAATAGCATGAAAGCTTTTACTTAAACCCTAAAAGATTAGATTAACATAATTTATGACATAAAATCATGGATGACAAAATTAATAGTGAAAAAATAAATCTATTTCTTAAGATTACCAGAAAGATGATTTATTCTTGTGTAATGTCACATACCTGACCAATTCCCTTCAAAATTGTGACATCCCTGAATTGGACCTGCTCACGAGGACGAGTTAAAATAAGGTGCTGTTACTAAAACTGCTGAGCCCTTCTCTCTTGTCCCCTGATCACTGGTCCAGCCTCTTGGCATTTTTATATTACAGTGATTCATAAAAGTTGCCAGTAAGATGAAATTCAGGTAGTTCAATCGCTGAAACCAGAAAGACCACTATGATTCATTCATTCAACAAGTATTTATTGAGTGTGCTTAATGGCCAGGCACTCTTGTAGGTCCTAAAGACAGAGAAGTAAGAAAGACAATGTCCCTTCTCACTCTTGAGATGTTTATAAATTCATAGAGGACAAAGGTAGCTTGATATACAATTTCATTGTGGTATAACAAGGTTTGTTAGGTTTTAGAATGAGGTAGGTAGAAGTAGAGAGAGGTCAAGAAAGAGCTTACCTGATTAAACTAATTCTGTGGTTTACTACTGTATCACACTCTACCATGCTGGGGTAGTGTGTGTGTGTGTGTGTATAGTGTGGGGAGAGACAACTGAACACATTTAAGCTTGGTGATATAAGAGCTGAGACAAACTCTTCCTTCCTGGGATGGCCCTAAAAGAGGGGGAAAAAAATCTTTGGATACCTTCAACATGGTAGAGTGGCACGGCAGGGAGACTGACCAGGAATGTTTAGTCTCTGGGGCCTCAGAAAGGATCAGGAAAACATTTAAAATGTCACTATTCCCCAGAGAATAGGATTAACTTCTTTATAAAGTAACTACAATAATATTTTAAATACAAACATTGGTCATTATTCCATAATTTTTATTGATAATTGATGAATGTTATTTTAGTTATGCTTAAATTGTCTAAGCTGAGCATAATTTCCAGAACTGATTTTTCAATATCAATATGATCTAAATTTGAGAAAAATCTAGAGGTTGTAAATGAAAAGAAAAAATGTTGGAAACCAGTATTTTGTTTTTATTTTATGAAAGTTCACATAAGTTGAAATAACACACACAAAACTAGACTATTCATATTATGCACATAGTCTTGGTCATTCATTTGGCATTTGATTGAGACATCCTCTAAATTTATTTACATCTGTGACACACATCATCTTTGAAGACAGTTCTTCAAGAACTCTTTGTATTGCTAGAACACATTAATTCAGTAGTTGAAAGGTCATATACGTGATTGAGTTTGCTCAGATAGTTTCAGGGTCACATACCTGGGAATTCCCTGCTTGAGGCACATTTAGAGGATGGTGAATATGGGTAACCACAAATGCTCGAAAATGACTCTCACAGTGGTTCCATTTAGGTCAGCATTTTAAAAATTCTTGCTTCATCTTAAATTATTATCTCTTTTGTGGCCCAACAGTATGTGGTCTGTGTTCCAATATTTCTAAAATTTTTATCCAATTTTCTGTTACTGATTTAGACCTTTACCAGTATTAAATAGACATTTAATTAGATAAAAATAGATCTTTACTCAATACTATGGGTGCCTATTTTACTAAGAATAATTTTAGGTTTTTTTTCTTTTCTTTTTTTAGTTTTTTTTTTCTACCTCTTCAATTATCAGAGAAATATTTCATGGGTTTCATTCGTCATCCAACATTTGATTATTTTAGTTAAACTAGAATACATTGACAACATTATTTCTATTACGGCACGTAGGAAAATTGTTTAGCACGTACATCAGTAGTTTTAAAAATACTGATGCGCCCTAGCCGGTTTGGTTCAGCGGTTGGAGCGTCCGCCTGTGTTCCAGAGAGACCTGGGTTTGGTTCCCGCTAAGGGCATGTACCTCAGTTGCTGTTTGTCCCCGGCCCTGGTTGGTCATGCGGGTGGCAGCCACTCGATGTGTCCCTTTCACATCGATGTTTCCCTCCCTCTCTCTTCCTCTCTCTCCCTCCCACTCTGTCTGTACAAAAAATGGAAAAATGTCCTCGGGTGAGGATTAAATAAATAAATAAATAAATAAATAAATAAAATAAAATGAAATGAAATGAAATGAAATAAAATAAAATAAAATAAAATAAAATAAAATAAAATAAAAATACTGATGCCCCTTGACCCATTCATTCCACTTCTGTGGATATGATATAAGGAAATAATTATAAATTCAAAAGAAACATTGGGCACTGAGATATTTATTGCATCATTATTTGTACTTAGAGAAAAATTCAAAACTATTTAAATTCACACAATAGAAGAATGAACAGGTAACTGGTATTATAACTATTTGAAGGAATATCATGCCAACGATGCTTACAAATATTTTATGAACGATGCTTACATTTGCAAATTGAAAATAAACTTAGAAACAAAATTTCACATGTACGGACAAAAACTGGAAAAAATACAGCTTTCAAATGATCCATTCTTTAGACATTTTACTCTCCACTTAATTCATTTCCATTATAGGGAGACAGAGAAAAAAATGCCTTAAATGTATAAAGGGATATGCCTGATTACAAATATCTAGATGCTTTAAAGAAAAATTACAAATTTTAACTAAACAAAAATTAGGTCTCTTTAGTTATAATCACTTTGCATAACTGCTAAATGTTTTTGAATAACTTGTTTAACTTTCTTAAGTCAATTCCGTTTGTAAAATAGTGATGACAACATCACCATCTTCATGAGGTTTTTGTGAGAACTGAAATATGTTATTGTGGCTAGACTAAATTAGTGTATGTGTTTTAGTGTTGAGTCTACAGAGTAATAAACACACTTGTGTAGATACACATAACTTCAATAGAAAAAAGAAACTTGGAGGGGAAACATAGATAATACACAAATGGGAAAATTTTAAAAGACAAAAAAGGTCAGTGTTTTTTTTGTTTGTTTGTTTTTTTTAATAAAAATTATATCTCATATGGTATAAACCATCCCTTATAACATCATCATGAAACGCCTTCATAGTCCCTACATGTGCAGTTAGAACACCAACCTACAGCTTGAGAAGCTTCTCACGGATCTCACTTGTTACCACCCACCTTTCCCTTATTAATAATTGCTGCCTGAAAGCTAGCTTGAGGTGGCATCAAAGGCACCAAAGGACGATACTGGATGCATTTTCAAATCCTACTGCCCCCCTGAATGATGCTCCCAACTTTAAAGCCATAAAGCTAAAAATGGGTATGTGGCTGATCGAGCCAATTCTGTCCAGTGTAATCCCATTAGAAATCCATGCCAGGCCAAATTCTCAACTGCCCCTCCCACCTGGCAATGTGAAAAAAACCATGCCTCAAACAATCTATGTGTCTCTCTCACATCAATGTTTCTCTCTCTCTCCCTCCCTCCCTCCCACTCTATCTGAAGATAAATGAGAAAAAAAAAAGAGAAAAGAACCCATGCCTCTGTGTTTTAGCTACCAGTTCAGAGTAATGACTTTTATGATACCATATAGGCTGCTGAGCCACAATAATATAGGAGGGTAAAGAGGTATGCCTCCACTCGAAGTTGTCTCCCCAGACAAATGGCATTTGGAGACTAGCAGAGGCCAAATGAGGGCATCTGTGGGTTTTTTGTTCATTCGTTAACATGAGAGGTAGTAGTGTGGTGGGGGAGGCAATCAGGAAAGCTGAAACTCATGAAGTACTTTTTAAGTAGATAATCTCAAAACAGAATAAGAACCTAGTGAAGTGAAATCTCCCCAGCACTGAGAAAGGAAGACAGGCAGCAAGTAAAATGATGCTGATGTGAGTTTGTGTAAGACTGAGTGTGTGGGCCTGAGAGCACCAGGGTCCAAGCAGAAGTGGGTGGAAACATACCTGGTGGAAATACGCAGGGTGAACTGGGGTTGGGGGAGAGAGGAGAGGACACCAACAGAGAGTCTAAAAATTAGGCTTGCAATGTGAAATATTAACTTTTGACTACTTAAACAATATTAATTTCATATATCTGTGTCTTCAACCAGTATTTGGGTGGTGGTGTGAGAAAAGGAATATGAGCATAGGTATGCATAAAGTCTATAATCACATCCTAAACTGAAGACTGTTTTTGTACAATCTTATAAAAAGTAATTGTGTAAAGTTTAAGGTACATGCAGGCTTAAAGAATAATATACCCAGTTTAACAACATTATTATAATGAAATAATCCAGTAACCCTTCCCAGATTGAGTCACCTTCTCTCATGCTGAAATTAATCAATATCCTGTACTGAAGTTCTAGTATTTCCATGCAATTGTTTATTTATTACTATGTGGGCATTAAACATCACGTAGCATTATTTGTGTTTGTGTGTATGTGGGGTTAGAATATGTTGACCCTTTCCTTCATTGGGTGCCATATTCCAACTTGTCTACCCTACTATCCATCCCGAAAGTTGGGTTGGAGTCACTTTTATTCTACCACCTGCTTTAACCATGTTGCAGAGAACTGTTTCTCCTTTTCTTTCCACCACCACAGTAGAATGTTTGAGAATGGCTCCATTTTCTCAGCAGGACTGAATATCTCACACTCAGTGTCACAGAATGCTTTAAAAAGTCCAGATGCCTAGGGTTATGTTAATTTAAGGTGTCCTGTTACAGATAAGCATCATAAAGTTCAGCATTGAAGTCCCAGCTCTGTTTATCACAGACTAAGTTTGGCATGTCATTTGTCTTTGTAGAACTCATTTTGGTAACTAATGAAATAAAGGTGAACTTCATATTAATTATCTCCATTGCCCTTTCCAGTTCTAATATTTCTCCTTTTATTTTGCTCTTTTCATTCTCCCATTATTAAATTTCCTTTCCTTAAACCTCTGTTGTTATCAGTACATAGTTACTGAACAATAAATGTGAGAATGTTTCTACACATACTTCCCAAACTATGAACTAAATCTATTTTCAAAAAGCATTTTCTGGGCAATTCAGTTCAAGTAACATATCTTAGTTGCTTAATATCCTGTGGAGTCTATTGAGTAGTTACTAATATGGTTACTAATCTGAACATATGCTATAACACCCTTTGCTACTCAGTAGAAATCAATAAGGTAGGCTTAATTTTACTCCTATCTATGCCAATTACTAACTCAAATATCTCAAATCTGATAGTTTCTGCCTGTGAGACACACCTTCCCAGGAAAGAATTCAAGAAAACCCCAAAGACACCAGTGCTCAACAACAACAACCAAATAACTCAATTAAAAAATGGGCAAAAGATCTGAATAAATGTTTTTCCAAAGAAGACCCACAGATGGCCAAGAGGCACATGAAACAATGTTCAACATCACTAATTATTTGGGAAGTGCAAATCAAAACCATAATGAGATATCGCCTACACCTGTTAAAATGGTTATTGTTAAAAAGACAAGAAATCACAAGTGTTGAAGAGGATGTGGGGAAAAGAAAACTCTCATACACTATTAATGGGAATGTAAATTGGTGTAACCACTATGGAAAACAGCATGGTGATTCCTCAAGAAACTAAGAATACAACTACTATATGATCTAACTACTCCAGTTCTGGGTATTTATCCGAAAAATACAATAACACTAATTCAAAAAAATATCCGTACCACTATATTTATCACAGCATTATTTACAATAGCTAAAATACGAAAGTAATCTATCAATTGATACACACATACACATACACACAAAATGGAATATTATGCAGCAATTACAAGTATGAAATCATGCCATTTGTGACAACATGGATGGACCTAGAAGGCATTATGCTAAGTGAAATAAAGTCAGATGGAGAAAGGCATATACAACATGATTTTACTCATATGTGGAATCTAAAAATATAACCAGTTAACAAGCAAAACAAAATAAAAACTAACTCACAGATACAGGGAACAGGGAAAGGATTGGGGCATGGGCAGAATGGGTGAAAGGGATCAACTCTGTGGTGATGGATGATAACTACACTATTGGTGGAGATCACTTTGTAGTATATACAGATGTAGAATTATAATATCATACACCTGAAACATATAATGTTATATACTATTTCCACCTCAATTAAAGACACACACACACACACATACACCATGCCCTGGTTGGTGTGGCTAAATGGTTGGAGCATTGGCCCATGCACTGAAGGGTTTTGGGTTCGATTTCTGGTCAAGGGTACCTGCCTGGGTTGCAGGTTGGTTCCCCACCCTGGTAAGGGTGTATGTGGGAGGCAACCATTCAATATGTCTCTCTCCCTCCCTCCTTTCCACTCTCTCTAAAAATCAATGGAAAAAATATCCTCAGGTAAGATTAACAAAATAATAACAAAAAAACAAAAAACCCACCAATGCAGTTAGGATATAATTTCCCTTCTCATAATTTATGCATAATTTTATGTTATTTCTGAAAAAAATATTACTTTAAACTGAAAAATTCTATGTTTATTTAATCCCTGCTTATTTTTCACTGGATAGTGTTTGAAAATCAATTGAACAATCTTTAAGTTCCAATAAAATAAAATAGATTTTTCTCCATTATAAAAAAATAATAGCTTCCCATTTTTTTTCTTTCAGTGAATATAAAAAGTCTTGTACAAGATTCTCTGCTCAAGAAAAGCAAGCACACAGTTGATGTAAAGATTAAGTGTATGTTCTGTTTCCATTCATTCAATGCTATTTGCTTTCTGCAGTACATATTGGCATCCCCTGAAATTGTGGTAGTTACTGAATTTAAAGAGAGAAACTTTTCATTTCTATCAACAGTCTCTGAGAAAGAACAAGACTGAATTTTCAATTCTATGCTAACACATGTTGAATAACTCTAATGGTCAATGAATGGGTCATTATCCATTCATTTCTTCAAATAATACCTCTTGAGTGTTAACTACTAATTTCAGCTCAAGGAACAATTATTGAATGTTGCCTATTTGCCTGGTACTGCTTGACGCAGCCACATGGAAAATACTTCTCGAGCTAGGAGTAACACACGGTGGTACACAGCGAGGGGTCACATAGGAAAGCCTCACATTTCTCCTTTAAAATGACAAAGAAACAGGTGTTGTAAGTTGGCATTTGTATTCATAACTTTTAAAGATATAAACATTATACTTAAGAGTTTGCTAAAACAGCCCAGCCAGTGTGGCTCAGTGGTTGAGCTTCAGACCCATGCACCAGGAGGTCACTGGTTCGATTCCCAGTCAGGTCACATGCCCAGGTTGTGGGCCAATCCCCAGTGGGGCATGCAGGAAGCAGCCAGTCTATTTTCTTTCTCATCGATGTTTCTACCTCTCTCTCCCTCTTCCTTACTCTCTCTCTAGAGTCAATAAAGAAAAGAAAAAAAGAGTTTGCTAAAGTATTTTTGAGCCTATTCACATTTGCTTAGTCAATCTAGAAGTAAACAGAATGAAAATCAGGAACATATTTCTGCCCTAGTATCCAAGGAAATTTAAATTGAGTGGCATATTTTCTTTCATAATTAAAATTTTGACATCTTATTTCGAATTAACATATTTATGAAGAAATTGTGCTTTCTCTCTCATTGCCATTTTGTCTCTAGCAGATATTTGCAATATCAAACTTTTTAAAAAGATGTTTTTCCAAGGTGCTGACAGAAATAACAATGGAAAGTGCTACCTCTTCCTCTCGAGCTGAAGATCGCAAGACATGTGAGAAATGGCACATTGCTGAGCTAATCGCTAAATTTTAGTAAACTTCTCAACAAGTGCTCTATGTTTTCAAAATCACGAGGCTTTTCATATTTTACTTCCAAAATCTCATTAGACTGTCTCCTTCTGGCAACCAAATTGCTTAACAATAAATAATTCATCAACCTCAAGAGGCTAAGAAAATTTTGAAAGGTATTCTAGTTTAACAAAAGTGCAATGGTTTCATTTATTATAATGTACAAGGAATTAAAAATAGGTGAAAAGTCCATATTTATATTTCAGAAAGACTCTTGATGAATAACACAATAACATTCTATTGCATTGTTGGTTCATGTCTCTTTTTCTTCCCCTAGTTATTGAACATGGATTTTTTGTGATATATGTACTGTTTGAATTTAATCAAATTAACTTCTCATTAACACATTTCTTATATCCCTAAGACTTGCTTTCCAGAGTAAAGGTTAGATTATATAAGGATCTATGATCCTCATAACATCTCAGCTGAAATAGTGGTTACTCTCTGGAGTATATTCTTAGGAGACATTATATGATACTCTTTCCTAGGGCTCTTTAAGAAGAGAAAATTTGTCTACAGTCATTTATAACAGCTATAAAAGTAAGCACTAGCCTGAATTTCCCTCCCTCCCTCCTTCTCTCCTTCTCTCCTTCTCTCCTTTCCTTTTATAACTTCCTGGCTTCCTGCATTGCTTTTCTTCCTTTTCCTTTCTTATCCTTCCTCTTATTTTTCTTTCTTCAAACATATTGTGTACCTTTTATTTATAAGATAGTATGCTAGATGCTGGCAATAAAAAGATGACCAAGTCCTGATTCTGTAATATCTATTGTGAGATAGTATAAGTACAAAATAGTCAATGACATAGCACAGACAGATAGATAAAGAGAACACCACTGAAGGATGGAGAACTGTAACACAGATGCTCCTGAGGCCTGTTATTTCACTGTGACTCTCTGATTCTATTTCTCTGATTTTCATGAGGATCCATTAACCCCCAATTGACTGGAAAATCTCAAGATTAATTGGCCCCTAGGGCTAGATTAGAAATCAAGAGCTACAATGCTTGTAAAATTTCATCTGATAGATTTTTACAGCCAAATATCTCCGTTCTCTCTCTCACATGACCTCCCAAGTTACCATATACTTAATCCCAACCCAGAAGCCACTGTCCTTCTCCCTTTATTCTTTCTGAGCTGCACACATAGCAGGCATGCGGAGGAGGAACACAGAAAACATTTCAATGTGGGCATCAGCTGTCAGGCTGTTTCTGCCATATGACTGGAGCCACTCCTCCCCCACTAGGCTCCACCCCAGCACTTCTCCGCCAAATGCCAAAACCAGAAAGAAAATCCACAATACAAAATGGCCTCTCCAGTTAAAAACCGAGCTCCTTAATGCCCACTCACATCACGGAGAGCATTGCAGGGCAACCTCCCCAAGGCCCTGGCAGCCTAGTCCTCGTGGAAGAAATGGGCCCATGAAGACAATCCCTGAGTCACTGTCTGTGTCAACCACTGTTCACGACAAACATGTAGCCCCCTTTATCCTCCTCTCAGCCTAAAGGTAAGGACATGATGACTCCCCATTTACAATTAAGAAAACTGAGGCACAGAAAAATGAAGGTGCAACAGCTAGAAAACCATCAAAAGCAGCACTCTAGAGTCCATGCTCTTAACCTTTGGGTGGGCCTGCTGGCCATTTTAAGGTAATGTGGTCAGTGATAGAGAGGTACTCAGGGTGCTATTGACTCGAAAAGCTAACAAATATCTCATCAGAGCTAATTCAGAAACTACCTCTATCTCCCCCGCTCTAGAGAACAGCTGGAGAAGGCCAAGGTAGCCTGCCCCAGACCAAGTGACCACATGTTTCCTCCAGGTTAAGAATGGCTCTTTATCTCAGCTATTTCATGACAGTTAGGCCTTTGCATATGTCATATATCCTTTTATGTGTAGGTGGCTCCAAATATTTGGAGTTTTATTGCCACGTGGCAAAGTTCTTCTGTTCCTATGACCTTAAGTGTGTGGTCATTGCTGCTACTACCTCCTGACTTCCTCACCTGTATCTATCCAGCATTCCCTCCACAGAGCTGCCTCTCCTTGTATTGACAGGCTGTGAAGGTGGTGACAGTTGGTGACTGTCAAATGCTTTATACCTAAAAAAAATTTTAGAAGGAAAATTTTTATAACAATCATGGTAAGATATCAGAGGATCTTTGAAGAAGTCACTTAGGATATGTTGCTTTTTTGTACACAGAGGGGGCAAAGGGGGGATGAGGATGTAAGAATCATTAATATGCCTGGTGCAATTTGTTTTAAAAATTAAGCCAAAATTCTAAGTTTTGGGGGGGAAAAGTGGTAACGCAAAGTAGTTGTAAATGTCAGTTTTTGTAGCTCTCCATCTCTCTGCAGGGACTGGATTTGGGCCAGCTGAGAATAATTTCAACTGTAAATCAACAAAGAAATGGAGCAAGAGACTTGATAAAGCTGTCCCCAGCCTGGTGATTTAGGAGTTAAACTTTGGAGCTGACACTCCAGCATTGATAATTATCCCACCCCATTCCTGGCTGCAAAATCTGTGAAGTAGCCTCCTTCCGAAAGAAATCAAGTTCTCTTGTGGTACCAAATTGGTTAAGTATAAATATGGTGTATTTAATAACCAAGCCCCCTGATTTTCAGAACAAACGGCACCCACATGCTTGCTCTTAACCTTCTGAATTGTGAACAAGCTACAGTCGGCTGCCACGAGCCACTGGATGTTCAAAACAGCTCCCCGCACGTTTGAGATGCTACCTGTTCTGTAATGAAATAACAAGGCAGAATTATATCACAAGAAACACAGCCACATATACAGCCTAAATCAAGCAAATGAACCTTTTGTAATTTAGTAGTCATTTAGGAAGGTGGCCTCAGGTAGACTTTTTTCATATAAAAGCAAAGCTAACTGTTGCTTCCAAAGCAAAACTGAGGCCTGCTGCCATTGCTCCTGCAACTAGCTAGTCGCAAGTCAGCTCCTGCCAGTAAAATGAAAGTAAAGTTGCTACATGTTGGAGGAAAAGGCTTTAAAATTCACAAATAATTATAGAAATAACTAATATGTTATAATTATGTGAAAAGGGTATACAATGTAAAAACAGCCAACATAAAAAAAATTCACTTGGCCATACTAAGTCTTCATCCACTAAAATTCTATGTATGGCTATTAGAATATTCATGATAAAGTCAGAGTTCTATCCCACCTTCAGACCAATCATCTTCAATTCAACCAGAAGACTGAAATCCAGTTGAGAGTTAGAAGCAAAAGCAAGTAACTTACTAACCTACTAAAATGTACTAATGCTGTGTATTATAAAATAAAATACATGCATAAAGTATAATAGAAATACTTTTGACCCATGCAATTGAGTGTGATAGTTAACTGATTAATCTGAAAAATGAGTTAAATTAGCAAACAATAAAAAATTACAGGTATCATACATATTTTATTTTATGTTAACTTAAAGTAAATAATTACTAATTCAAATTCAAGTCTTTTGATGTAAAATAAAAGCCATTCCCTTGAGAATATATCCACTGATGGGAATTTCACCTGGTCTTTCTCGCATAAACCACACCCATAATATTGACTAAGATTTCCAGTTTCAGTTCTTTTAAAGGATACAGGAATTTAGTATCCTTTAAATACTTTAGTGAAGCAAAGGCCTGCTAAAATCCTTTAGATTTCTATGGTTTTGCAATCTTTTCTAAATATCTTACCTACTCTTAATTTGACATCATTTTCAGCTGTTTCTCTTTATTGGGTCATTCCAAAGCATTTCATTTAATTTTCATACAAATATCTCTCTTTTGTTTCCCATTTTTATTTTGTTGATTTACATATATATTTAAATAAATTATGCCAATATAAATACAACTGACATAAAATTTTTAGAAACAAATAAACTATAACTCAACAAATGGGAGCTGTAATGCATAAATATATAAGAATAGATTACATGCCATAAGCCCTCAGGAGGCTACAAGAATCAGATTTATCTTTTACAGAGGAAATAAGGAATGCTGTTATTCCATAAAATTTATTAAATAAAAGTACATTAAGTGAAACTTCATTTTTACTAGGTAAAATAGTTGTAGGAAATAATATGTTATGAGAACGTACTGATATATTGTAATATGTTTTATGAAATTTATAAATGTTTCTATTGCTTTTGTTATATAATATAGAAAGAATCATTTTGTCCATCCATGAATTTAAACATTTTTCAATTAACAGAGGCAAATGCATAAAGATATTTATCATTTCAGTTCGGTTTACCAAATCCACAAATGTCAAGGCCCTGGCTCAGCAATGCTGAGGTTCTCCTATTCTCTCTTCATGGTTTTCAAATGCTGTCACAGTACCAGGTATCTGAATTTAAAATTTTCCATTGTCAGTAGGAACATGGCATGTTCTTTAATTTTTGAGATTTTAACATTTTCATTTTCTAATAGTTTTTAACTCCCCTCTTTCTGTTGTAGAAATTTAATGCTAGGTAGAAAATATTAAATATTCTATTTTTATTCTTCTAGTGTTTACTTTGAAAGTAAACAGAATTAATATTTATAGTCAGATTTAATATTTTCTAATATAGAGAATGTCTCAATGTCTATGACCTCCTCCAGAACATCAATAACATTAGAAAGTTTTCCCTTCCCTCATTTGTTCTTCATTTTTTTCACAATTATTGAGGAGCATGAAAAATAAGTTTGTATAATTTTGTTGCTCACTATTGATTCTCATATACCATTACTTCCTTCTTAAGTCAGTAAACTTCTTTCTGGAATGTATTTTATAATCTTTTAATAGTTACCACTTATTTTTATGCCAGAAATATACTAATTTTATTTCTCGAATATTTAAGTGCATTGTAAAACCTAACATAATGCCTAGCATGCAGAAGGTGCTCATTATGTATTTGTCAAATTTGAGCATAAACAAATAAATGAATACCAGGCTCAGTCCTAAGCATGGTACATGTATATGTCTTATTGTAACAAAACTCTACAAAATGGGCTTTCTCTCCATTTATGAAGGATAAACTGAGCTTCAGAGGTTAGTAAATAAAACTTGCCCAAATTCGCACCACATAAACCTTTAAGATTTGGATTTAATTTTATGTTTATCCAACATCAAATAGCATGTTCTTGAACCCAGGAAATGAAGGATCTTACAACAGAAAAAGGAACATTGAGACTCATGAAGATGATATATTTATGGATAAAAATATAGTAGGAATGAACTTTGTCTCTTTCTCAGTTTCACCATTCTCTTGTGTGCATTCTTTTTTATTTTTCTCTCCACTTTGGCTTCTATTACTATACAAGTGACAAGCCTAGACTTTAACTAGTAGATTTAATGCAATTGATAGTGGAAAAGACTGAAAGAAAAAAACAGGAATGAAAGGGGAAACAAAAAAGGAAAAAACGGAGAACACAAACACATGGATTCATAAATATTATTATGTCAGAAGCATCTTAGATTCAATCACTGTTCTGTAGAAAGATTTCTAACAAATAAGAAAGATAGTATCTTCAGATTTTTGCAGAAGTTTTTCTTAAAAGTATTTTATATTCAGTGTTTTTGTTGAGATTTCTCTTGAGATTAAAAAATGATAATTAGATGAATGCACTAAAATAACCTTAGTTGAAATCAATATTTTCCAATGTTAAGCTTGTTAGAAATGTGCTTAGCTGACCATCTTGCTATGATTTATTGTACTGAGATCTAAACTAAAAACACTAGAAACGTTGGATTTACTATACACTATATTGAAGTTTCAAACCTTTGGATATTTTATTTTATAATGAAGAGACTTTTTCAAGTCCCTACATTGCTTAAATTGCAATGGGAATAAAAATAAGTGAAAAGAAGCAAAAATGCAAATGAAATAGTGTATCTTTTTGAGATGCTAATTTTATGGTCAGGCCATGGATATATTTCTTTTTAAAATATAACAACTAAGAGCTTAGATCTTTTTGTCTTAATACCCCCCAATATAATCTATCTAAGTTGTATTTGAAAGAGTCAGTTTAGTGTTCTCTGAGATAAAATGCATTTGATTTCCAAAAAAAGTATGCCTCTGATTTTGCCTAACATAAGAATTAAAATTAATGCTTTATATATTCAACTTGAGAGCTGGATAGAGAAAAAACTATTGTAAAATAAAAGGAAGTAATTCATAATTCATAAATATAAAAGCAGAAAATAATTTGAATTATTTGAAAAGAAAAAAGGAATCAAATTAAGTCAAAATTATCTCAGGGTGTATCTGCTCAGAGTCCATAAGAAGTCTATTCGAAGTCATGTGTTCTTTCTCCCAACAGGAAAGAGGATCAGAAACAGTTTAAATTATGTGAGATGAACATGAGTATACACCCATGGTCTTGTCCTGGGACTCTGCTAAACTCTTCTACCCTCTATCTTAATATAGTACAAAGGGATCTAATTGTGTGGGTGTTCTGTAGAACATTACTTTGGACCATTATATAAAGGGCATCACATTTACCAGACTAGGAATATACAAGATACATTCACTCTAGAGGGTAGGAGATAAACCTACCATATTGGTGAGCTTTTGGGATTCAGTAGTCTGGGACATATCACTGAACAGAATAACAATGAATACAGGATATAGGAACAAATTCTAAAGTATTTCCTTCATGCACATATAACTGGAATAAATAACTTCTAAAGCATAGAAAAGAATAAAATACAGCATAATAATTAGAAAAGAGTGAGGTCTTTGTTTTAAATATATATTGTTTAATTATAAGTTTACATGTTAATTTTTTTTAAATCCTCATCTGAGGATACTTTTCCATTGATTTTCTGATAGAATGGAAAGGAGGGAGAGAGAGAGAAAGAGAAACATCAGTGTGAGAAAGACACATCAACTGGTTGCCCCCTACATGACCCCAACCAGGGCTGAAGATCAAACCATAACCGAAGCACATGCCCCTGACTGGACCAACCCTGAGATTCTTTGGTCTGCGGACCAAACACTCTAACCTCTGAGCCAAACTAGCCAGGGAAACATGTTAATTTTTTGTTTGTTTGTTTTTGTTTGTTTTCTTCAAGATAACTTTTATTTTATTTTTCTAGGTTTTTAATTTTATTTCATTTTATTTTATTTTATTTTTGTTACAGATGTTTCTCCTTTTTTACCCATTGACACCCTCCTCCCCATCCCACCCCCATCCCCAGCTTTGTTGTCCATGTCCATTGGTTATGTGTACATGCATATAAGTTCTGTGGTTTATCTCTTCCCTTCCCCCAACACCCCCTCTTTTGAGGGTTGTCAGTCTGTACCTTACTTCCACGTCTCTGGGTCTACCCTATTTCGCAGACTGCTATGATCATTATATTCCACAAATAAGTGAGATTATGTGGTATTTGTCTTTTTTTTTTTTTTTGCTTGGCTTCTTTCACTTCGGATAATACTTTCCAGATCCCTCCATGCCGTCTCAAAGGATAAGAGATCTTTCTTTCTTAGAGCTGCATAGTACTCCATTGTGTACATGTACCACAGCTTTTTTATCCATTTGTCTACTGATGGACACTTGGGCTGTTTCCAGATCATAGCTATTGTAAATAGTGCTGCTATGAACATGGGGGTACATATATTCTTTCTGATTGCTGTTTCAGGCTTCTTAGGGTATATTCCTAGAAGTGGGATCACTGGGTCAAATGGAAGTTCAATTTTTAATTTTTTGAGGTAGCACCATAGTGTTTTCCATAGTGGCTGCACCAGTCTGCATTTCCACCAGCAGTGTACTAGAGTCCCCTTTTCTTCACACGCTCACCAACACTTCTTTGATGATTTGTTGATGGTGGCCATTCTGACAGGTGTGAGGTGATACCTCATTGTTGTTTTAATTTGCATCTCTCTGATGATTAGTGATGTTGAGCATTTCTTCATATGTCTCTTAGCCATTTGTATGTCCTGTTTGGAGAGGTGTCTATTCAACTCTGCCCATTTTTTAATTGGGTTCCTTGTCTTCCTTTTGTTGAGTTGTATGAGCACTCTATATATTTTGGAAATTAACCCCTTATCTGATAGGTCATTGGCAATTATGCTCTCCCATACAGTGGGTAGCCTTTCCGTTTTGATGGTTGTTTCTTTTGCTGTGCAGAAACTTTTTAGTTTGATGTAGTCCCATGTGTTTATTTTTTCTTTTATTTCTGTTGCCTTAGGTGATGTATCAGTGAAAATTCTGCTGTGTATGATGTCCAAAATTTTGTTGCCTACATTTTCTTTTAGGATTTTTATTGATTCACAGGTCACATTTAATTCTTTGATCCATTTTGAGTTTATTCTTGTTTATGGTGTAAGTTGATGGTCTAGTTTCATTTTTTTTGCATATAGCTGTCCAATTTTCTCAACACCATTTATTAAAGAGGCTGTCTTTACTCCATTGTTTTCTCTTGCCACCTTTGTCAAATATTAATTGAGCATAATGTCTTGGGTCATTTCTGGGTTTTCAGTTCTGTTCCACTGGTCTATATGCCTGTTCTTATGCCAGTACCAGGCTGTTTGGCTTACAGTAGCTTTGTAGTATAATCTGATACCTGGTACTGTGATTCTACCTACTTTGTCCTTCTTTTTCAAGATTGCTGTGGCTATTCAGGGTCTTTTTTGGTTCCATATGAACTTTTGAAGTAATTGTTCTAGTTCTGTGAAATATGTCATTGGTATTTTGATGGGGATTGCATTGAATCTATAAAATGCTTTGGGTAATATGGACATTTTAATGATGTTAATTCTTCCAATCCATGAACAAGGTATGTGTTTCCACTTTTTTTATATCTTCCTCTATTTCTTTTTTCAAGTCCTGTAGTTTTCTGCAAATAGGTCCTTTACTTCTTTGGTTAATATTATTCCTAGGTATCTTAATTTTTTTTTGCTACAATGGTAAATTGGATTGTTTTTTCAGTTTCTCTTTCTGTGAGTTCATCACTGGGGTACAAGAATGCCGTCGATTTCTTGACGTTAATTTTGTACCCTGCTACTTTGCCAAATGCATTTATTAAGTCTAGTAGATTTTTGATGGAGTCTTTAGGGTTTTCTATGTAGAATATCATGTCATCTGCAAATACTGACAGTTTCACTTCCTCCTTTCCAATTTGGATCCCTTTTATTTTTTCTCATGTCTGATTGCTAGAGCTAAGACTTGCAGTACTATGTTAAATAAGAGTGGTGAAAGTGGGCATCCCTGTGTTGTTCCTGTTCTTAAGGGAAAAGTTTTTAGTTTATGCCCATTGAGTATGATGTTGGCTGTAGGTCTTTCATATACGGCCTTTATTATGTCGAGATATGGTCCCTCTATTCCCACATTGCTGAGCGTTTTTTTTTTTTTTTTTTAATTCTCACTTGAGGACATTTTTTTTCCATTTTTTGTTCAGATAGAGTGGGAGGGAGAGAGAGAGGAGGAGGAGGAGGAGAGAGAGAGAGAGAGAGAGAGAGAGAGAGAGAGAGAGAGAGACATCAATGTGAAAGGAACACATTGAGTGGCTGCCACCCACACAGCCAATCAGGCTGGGGACAAACTGCAACCGAGGTACACGCCCTTAGCAAGAACCTAACCTGGATCTCTCTGGACCACAGGCTGACGCTCTAACCACTGAGCAAAACTGGCCAGGGCTTGAGCGTTTTAATCAGAAATGGATGCTGGATTTTGTCAAATGCTTTTTCAGCATCTATTGATATGATCATGTGGTTTTTATTCTTCATTTCCTTTATGTGGTGTATCACATTTATGGATTTGTGAATATTATACCAGCCTTCCAATCCTGGGATGAATTCCACTTGGTCATCGTGAATAAATTTTTTGATGTATTGTTGGATCTGATTTGCAAGTATTTTGTTCAGGATTTTGGCATCTGTGTTCATCAGGGGTATTGGCCTGTAGTTTTCTATCTTTGTAGTGTCTTTTTCTGGATTTGGAATTAGAATTATGCTGGATTCATAAAACAAGTTTGGAAGTCTTTCTTCTTCCTGAATTTTTTGAAATAGTTTGAGGAGAATGGGTGTTAGTTCTTTTTTGAATGTTCGGTAAAACTCTACCGTGAAGCCGTCTGGGCCTGGGCTTTTGTTTGCTGGGAGAGTCTTGATTACCTCTTCAATTTCCTTAGTTGTTATTGGTCTGTTCAAGTTTTCTATCTCTTCCCGGTCCAGTTTTGGGAGACTATGTGTTTCTAGAAATGTGTCCATTTCACTTACATTGTCAAATTTGCTGCCATATAATTGTTCATAGTAATTGTTAACGATCTTTTATATTTCTGTGGTGTCAGTTGTTACTTCTCCTCTTTCATTTCTGATTTTGTGTATTTGGGTTCTTTCTCTTTGTTTCTTGGTGAGTCTAGCTAAGGGTCCATCAATCTTGTTTATCTTTTCAAAAAACCAGCTCTTTGTTTCATTGATTCTTTGAATTTTTTTTTGGTCTCTATGTCGTTTATTTCTGCTCTGATCTTTACTATTTCCTTCCTTCTCCTTGCTCTGGTGTTTTCTTTTTGTTTCCTTTCTAGTTCTTTAATTGTGAAGTTAGATAGTTGATTAGAAATTTTTCTTGTTTTTTGAGGTAGACCTCTAGTGCTATGAACTTCCCTCTCAGAACTGCTTTTGCTGCGTCCCATAGATTTTGTGCTGTTGTGTGTTCATTTTCATTGGTTTCCAGGAAGTTTTTAATTACTTGATCTCCTCAGTATCCCATTCGTTGTTTAACAATGCTATTTAGCCTCCATGTGTTCAAATGTCTTTGCATGTTCTTGTTGCAATTGACTTCTAGTTTCATGCCATTGTGATGTGAGAAGATGCTTGATATGATTTCAATCTTCTTGAACTTGTAGAGATTTTGTTTGTATCCTAACATGTGGTCTATCTTTGAGAATGTTCCATGTGCACTTGAGAAGCATGTGAATTCTGTAGTTTTGGGGTATAATTCTCTGTAGATATCTATTGCTTATCTCTTACTGCTTTTAGGATTCTCTCTGTGTCTTTAAATTTGGGCATATTAATTACTATGTCTTGGTGTGGGCCTCTTTGGGTACTTCTTACTTGGGGCTCTCTGTGCTTCTTGAACTTAAATGCCTTCTTCCTTCATAAATTAGGGAAGTTTTCTGTCACTATTTCTTCAAATATATTCTCTAACCCTTGCTCATTTTCTTCTTCTTCAGGGGCTCCTATGATGCGAATATTGTTACATTTCCAGTTGTCCCACAGTTCTCTTAAGCTTTCTTCCTGTTTTTTAATTGTTTTTCTGATTGTTTGATTTTTTCTACCCTGTCTTCTAATTCACTGGTCTGGTCCTCAGCTTCCTCTATTCTGCTGTTTAGACCTTCCAATGTGTTCTTTATTTCTGATATGTCATTCTTCATTTCTTCTTGGTAGTTTTTAATTTCCAATTGGTTGATTTTCAACATTTCTATGTCTTTACTCATAGTGTTGATGTCCTTACTCATGCTGTTGAGCCTTCTCAAGATCATGGCTCTGAATTCTTGCTCTGTTAACTTGCTTAACTGCTCCTCATTTATCTCATCTTTGGTAGAGGTCTCTTGTTCTTTCATTTGGCATTTCTTTGTTTTACCATTTTGGCTATCACAGTGGGATTTGGAGCCTGCCAAATTTTCCCTGTGGGTGTTGGTGTTCTGTTGTTTGTGGCTCTCTCTACTGGGTTTGGATGAGCAAGGGAGGACCCACATTAAACACCACTGTCAAGTCTTACTTTCCTTACTAGCCCAGGAATGGTTCAGTTGTCCTCCAGCTTTTTGCCTGGAGGCTATCAGAAGTGGTTACTTGAAGAGTCTTGGGTTCTCAGTTGAATGAAAAACTCCCTCCGGTGCTCAGTGTAAGGTGGGGATTTTCCTAGGGTGGGGCAGATGCCGGTTGTTAATGAGCCTCAATTTGTATTTCAGTGGCCCACCTGGGTGGGGTTGAATCTCCGAGGGAGGGGCCGCCACCTCTCCTCAGAGCCCTGTGAAGGAGCAAGATGGCCACCGTCCTGTGTGGCCACAACTCAGCAAAAGCTCTGAGCGCCCTCCAAATCCCAAGTGTCCCCACACATTTCCTGTCCAGTTTGCCCTCCCTCTGCTGGAGCCCAAGGGGAGTGGCTGTGGCTATTTTAGCATCTGTCCTGGCTCTACACTGTGGAGTGTCACCCCAAGGGCGCTGCTCACAGCTAAGACCACTGTTGTCTGTGGGCTCTCAGCCCCCATCTCATGCCTCTGCAGTACTAACAGGATCTAGTCAGTGTCCCTGATATATGGTCCTCGGAAGCTGCTTTTCAGTTGCTTTTTCCCGACGATTTGTCTTTATTTTAGTTGTATTTCCAGTTTGGTCCTGGGAGACGGTCTGTGTAGCTTCCATTCACTCTGCCGCCATCTTGGAATCTCCCCAAACATGTTAATTTTTAATAATGTCTTGCAAAATTCCTGAAACTTGAACAATCAGCTCCTGTGACCTTTGATCTTTGATCACTGGCAATGAGAAAATGTTTTACCCCCCATCTGCACTCACTGTAACTACCTTTACTACCTGGAGAAGAGGGCATGGAAGATGTGCATGAGATTAACAATGCTCCATGTGCCCAAGGTGCTCATCCTGTTGGAGCCTATGATGCATAGACCCAGATGGCTCATATTCACCAGGCCTTTTTTTTTTTTTTTGCTTCACTTCTCTCTGCACATATTTTTTTGTTCCCTATTATGCTCAGAAAGTTTTTAAAAATTGTTTCTGAAAGATGCATTTACTATTGAAATGTGAATGTACTCAGTGTCCATACTATTTAAATATTGCAGATGAAGACTCTGTTGAGTAAATGCCTCCAGAGCCGAAATGGAAAAACTCCAAAGCAATTGCTATTATTTAAATTTCCTGCACTCGAACAAAAGGAAGAGAAGTGAGAGAAAGAACCATGAGGGTAACTAGGGGTAAAGCGGGCATCAGATAACGAGGGCCCCTGCTCTGGTTCTGCACTTGAAAAGGTCTTTCTCAGGCATGCAGCCATGTTCCTCTCACTGAGCAAGGAGTCTGTAGGGCTGAGGGAGGTGACTACCAGAGTCCATGCCCCTTTCTTCAAGATCATACTTCATGCTCAAATGGCCCTGAGAACATGTCATGGTCTATTCAGGCCTTATGTCCAGGTTCTTCCCTCTGAGGTGGACTTCTTTGCACCCCTAGACCAGATGGGTAGCCAAGAGGTTACTGGTTTCTTAGTGGGGAGTATTAGAGATAAAGCTCGAACTTGCAGGCTGGGTATCCAAATGCATGTACATGACGTCCTTCATAGTTGAGACAGAGCCAAGGTAAAAAGAGATAGAGCAGGCCACAGGCTAGGCCTCCACTTATAGTCTTGCTAGGGCTACCAAATCATTTAGGTGAGCTAGGGAATAATATTCCAAATAAGGAGATCAGCAAGTGAAGAGGTCCTGATGTTTCTCATCCCTAGTGTCTGTCTTCTCAGCACCACTAGATAAATCACTGTGCCTTTTCTCTTGACCCCATGGATAAGCAACCTTTTCTATTCTATGATCACTGAGGAAGGATGGTACGACCAAAACCAACCCTATCCCTCCTCAACCTGGCTCCTATCAAAGTTACTCTTCTAGAGGTTCACATCCAGAATTCCTAGGTTTGTTATCTAAGGGACTTCTGTCCTGTACATTCTCATAATTCATTACTTGTTTATTTGGGGCCTCTCATAGGATCCCACAATATTCTATGTTCATGTTTATTCCATACACCCAGCTGAGCCTGATTTCTTTGAAATCCTCAATCCTAGCTTGTTCTACTTTTGTGTTCATGACAGTCATCAGTTACCTCCAGAGCACATATATGTACCTTGTTAATGTTCATTGTTCCACACTGACTCTGACAGGACCCCCGTGGGTATTAGCAATTGCTGCTTCAGCCAAGAAGAAACTGATTATAGTCACTGCCATCCATTAATGAGCCTATCTGTCCCAGCTTTAAAGAAACCATACCCTGGCATCTCACCATTATGTTTAGTGCTCTGCCCTCTGGAGCTACCAACTCCTTGATACAAGAAAAAGAATCAAGGCATTTTATGCATCTGCTACCAAGTGCCATAATTTTTATCTTGTTTGAAGTTAGTGAGATGAGCCCATGAAATCTTATATTTAATCTCACCTTCACATTAAAAGCTCACACAGATTCAGAAAGGAAAATAATGTTTTTTTAACAAAATCTGGAGAGTCATTACACTCTAAGTCAGTGGTTCTCAACCTTCCTAATGTCGTGACCCTTTAATACAATTTCTGTTGTGGTGACCCCCAACCATAAAATTACTTTTGTTGCTACTTCATAACTGTAATTTTGCTACTGTTATGTCTTATGCGACCCCTGTGAAAGGGTTGTTTGATCCCCAAAGGGGTTGCAGCCCACAGGTTGAGAACCACTGCTCTAAGTCATCATAGTCTTTCTGAGAGTAGACTGACTTCCTATATAAATACATATGAACGTAAATATGTGTGTGTGTGTATATACATATATATACTATATGAATATATTTGAGGACAATAAAAAGGGTGGCATGAAATTCCAGAAGAAAGACCCTTTGGAACGAACTAGAATATAACACATTTGTATTCTTTCCTAACAAAGAGTGAGTGTCTCGAAAATGAAAGCAGTCTTCACAAGCAGAGCTCTTAGATGTCTTATCCTCCTGTCCCCATAATTGCCTTGCCTATATCTAGTGAACTTCATGAACCACTGGGTAACCATTCTATAAAAAGGCTTCCTGTGTTGTGTAATTCCCAATGTTCAAGTTCCCAGGGTGCTTTTTCAGTGGGGTCTTCCTTATAAGCAATTCCTCAAGGAATCTATTCAGCTTAATTTTAGTATCACACAGGGACACTTGTGCCTCTTTAAATAAGTTGTTTTTTAAAGCATCCTCTAAATGAAGGATTTCTCTGTAGGACCTAACTGTCACTAATTGCTTCCCAGTTGTAATCATCTTTGAAAGGGAACATCTGCCCTTGCCTTAGGGGTGAGTGCTTAGTTTTGTTTTTCTCTGGTCTCTCACAACACTCATCTCCCTGTCATGTACTTGGGTTTGAGAGGGGGAGGTATTTCGTGATACCTTTCCCCATGCCTGGGATAAAACTCATGTAATTTAATCAATGAATAGTCAGTGCTGACTCACTTCTTAGATGCCTATTTGTCCTGCTGACATGTTTGTAACCATTTGTAAGCATTTTGCTTACATTCCCTTTTTTGTTTTAAATAGAAGTTTCAAGTAAATAGTAACCAACTTAGTCTTTCCCCCTTGTTATTCTAAAATCTAAGAAAAATAAACTTGCTACATCGATTGTAACTTTATTAGTCATGGCAGTCAAATGATAGGATGTTGCACACTAACATTGTGTATAATACTGTCATAGAATGGCTCATGGAGAAATAAACCATGGTTATAAAATTCATATTTTACTGGTATTTTACTGAACCAAGTTAAAAAGGGAATGTGGGCTTGTAATCATTGGTATTGATAGTTATGGTACTTGTTGTAGTTAGAGACCAATGAATTTTAAAGCTATTTCATATAGAGTATTTTATATATGGCAAAGCCATTAAATATATATATATATATATATATATATATATATATATATATATCATACTATGTATTCAGAATAAACTCATTTGTCTTAACCATTTAAACCTTCTTTTAAGTAATGCATAAACATACCCTCAGATGTACAGAGTTCAACTAATCTGTGGTGTTCAGGACACACTCTCACTGTTGGTCTAGGTATGGTTCCCCTTGGTACATATGTATAAATATATTTTTAATAGTAGTAGGCCTGAATATGCCTACACCTGTCATGACAACCAGAGTTTTAGCAATAACTTGTATATCCCTATGATTCTCCCTCACCCTATCCTCCTTTAACTTCCACGCAAAGTAACTATTATCTTGAATCTTTTGTATATCGTTTTCTTGCTTTTTAAAAAATAAAGTTTTATTTTGTAAGTATTCCTAAAAATATGTTGTTCATTTTTGTTGTTTTTAATTTTTGAAAAAATACATCATATTGTATATAATATATTGAAACTACTCTTTTTCTAATATTATATAATATACTATATGAACATCCATCTGTATTTTTGGTTGTAGATATAAGTTTTTATTTCTAGGTTTTATGACTATTTTAAACACTTTTTCTTACTTTTTTATATTCTTAGAAATAGTTTTCTGGATAAAATAAATGGATGACATGCATCAATTGCACACATTTGTATAGCACTAAAAATATTTATATTAAATTCAAATAAGCCAGTCCAAGATGATACTTAATATTATGCTTTTACTCTGAATAGAAAGAACAAGAAAAATATCTTTAAGCAAGCAGTTGTGCATCAAAACTATAAAGTAATGAAACTAAGATTTTACAACCATTCAAAAATATGAGATAAAAATGTTTAATGTATTTTAGGATTATTACCAATATAGCTTTCTACTAAACTATTTTAATCCAAACATTGTAACCAAAACCTAAACATCATGAGATGAAGACAAAAGTGAGACAGAGTTGTCAAATCAGCCAAGCTTTTTGCTATGTCTATGCTATGGTTGCCAGAAACACCTGGTGCAAGTTCTGAGTGCAGCGGTCAGAGGTTCTCTGTTATATAAGCAATGAGGAGTTAACTTCCCAAATGGCGCCTGGAAGTTTGAATAATGCCATCTTCTGTACACATGCCTTTGATAGTGAGCTTGACTATGTGATGTGCTTCGGCCAACGGGAAGTACAAGTTTAACTGAAACAAAGACTTGAAGGAAGTACTTCCATGTTTCGTTTTCCTCTCTTGGAACTCTGTCTGTGCCATGAGAATATTCCAGGGCTAGCCTACTGGAGGGAGGTGATAGACACCCCAGCAAAGGCTTCCCCAGATCAGCCAGCTCCAGTGAATCTAACAGCCAACTTCATACCTATGAGCAAGCCTACCTGGGATTGGTCAAGCCCAGCCCAGATCATCGGAGCCCACCTGCCTACCCATAATCTGGGGAAATTTAAAAAATGGTTATTGTTTTAAGTCACCATGTTTTGGGGGTGATTGTGTTGTACTTTTGCTGTTGTTTATAATTTCTAACTGGCATGCCGCTCAAAATGGTCTTCTTAGGTTCACTGACCTGGCAGATGCCAGGCAGAGGTCTCTGTCTCTTCCAACCTCCACCCCTGGGCCTAGAGAGATGTTTCAGGAGAGTTTTCCAGACTTTTGGAGCTAATGCCTTCAATTTCCCTACCTGCAGTTCTCTGCTTTTTCTGTCACAGCTTCTTAATCCTTCCATCCTTATCTTCTAGTCAATTCTCCCCTTTGCTTCCTAAACAGATCGTGATGGCGCATTAAACCAGACCCAAATGACAACTACCAAATCACTGGTTTGTCTTCCCTTGAAGGCGGAGAGAGAGGCTTAATTTTCAAATGCTCCAGAAGTGAAGACAGTGCTTTTGTTTTGGGATGGGAATTAGGGGGCTGAGGGAATACTGAGGCTCTTTGAATGCTTAGCTTCTTCTAATGAAGAGTAAGGAACCAAAACAAGATAATCAGATTAGAACCGTTTGAATAGTTCTATCCTTGCATTCAAGTACTCTTTGCAATTATATGTAATCCAAATTTCATGTTAATAATAACTCATATTTTAAAAGACTTTATCCCCCTATGACGTTTCACCTACTTATGCTAATGCTCAGAGAGTGTGTCACATGTCACAAGCATTCTGTCCGTCACATTAGCTACTTGGAATCGGACCCTTACTCCTGCTCTCACTCACTCACTGATGTCCACTACCTGTGAAGTTACTTGAGGCTGCCTTAACTTTGAATCTACAGCAGGAAGTACAGAAAGGATTCTAATAATTGTGCCAAGACTACTATCTACTGATTCTCCTGATATTATCAACCCCAGGATGCTATATTTGAGCAGAAGTGGGAAAATATTCTTCCTACTACTGTCTCATTCCCAGATATCTCTGTGCTGCCAAAGAAGCCCTCCTGTTGTCCCTTGGTCAGGATTTTGCTTGAAGTCTCTGTCTTTCCATAAGTCTCAGAGATTTGTCCAGGAGACAAATACTTAAAACAATCACCTTACTGCCCTCTGCATCCCCATTTTATCCCATTCTGTTTTTCCTTGGCAGTCAACATCTCCCATACAAATAGATACCTTCAGACCACTAGCTGTATTGGCTCATTTAAGGTTCCTGTGTTTGCATGAATATCAATGGTAGATGCAACTTGGGTTTAAGGTAGAATGGGACCCCCCTCCTTTATATTGCCTTAGGAGAGCTTTAATATGCTGTTAATGTAGACTTAGGAGAGCTTTAATATGCTATTACTCTAGGCATCACATTAATACTATTATTTCATCTTCATTCTCTCACCAAATGATCAGATCATCAGAGAAATGAATAGATCTGGGTTGTTTCCAATATCTCATTAAACTTTTTAGTCATCATCCCTCTGGGCTTAAACTGTGAAGAGAGAAAGGAAGTAAAAAACCTCCCACTATCTCCTCCGCTCTCCAATAAACCAACCACACCTGCATAGTGGCTGGCACATGGAAGGCATTTAATATCTAGCTGATGAATGAAGGAATGTGCAAACACCTCCTTTACCCATCTACAACTTCACATTCAAGGAACATGAAAACAACAGAAGTGGAAACAAGGAAAAAAGTAGCAAGAAGGATGGACTAGTTAAGTGGCAAGGCGCCCTGAGAATTTGCAAACACTCACATACAGGAGAGGATGTTGCCTAAGCAGAGGCGGAGGGCCACTGTTCTGTTCCCCATCCCAAGCTCTCTCTGTATCCCCTTCCCACAACCAGTAAGTGTACTGGGGGAAGATGCTTAACAAATGATTATAACTACGGGCAGCTTTGCTCTTGTTCTAATATTTCTGAATTTTTATCCCACTCTATTTTCTTTGGGATTTATTCTCAACATAATCTGTACTACCACAGTATTCATGAACACGTTTGATAACCAATGGCAAAACTGCCTTGACAGAGAGAATGAGAAGAGATCTGTCCCAGAGCTCAAACCATCTGTTGCAGAGCGGAATGACCTTTTGCACCTTTATACACTATACTTATTTAACAATTGTGTTAAAATATCAGCTGACTTCTTACAAAAGGAAAAAAAAAATGGGGAGAGACTGACTGAATCTTTGAGATAACAATAAGACTGTTCAGGCAGCCAAGCCAGGAGATATCCTCTTGCTTCCCCTGGGATAGCCCAAATCTGCCAAGGTCAGATTTACAAAAGACTTGATTTCTAGTCAAGTGCTCTTAAAAGCCAAACCATTTTGGATGCTTTTGTAATATATTAGAAAGGATATTCCAAATGTCTTTGGTTGAAGGTCCTAGCTCAAGGCTCTGTATAACTGCTTTGGATTTATAGAGTTTTATATTTGTAGAATGGATACAGAGAAATCCTCATTTTCATTTTCATTGTATGAGTTAGAAAGCTATATCCTTCCTTGTGAGACACTTGGGCAATTTAAGTTGCCTTTTAAAACTTAATAGACACTGGTAGATCAGAGAACGTGACCTTAACCAAAAAACTCTGTAAGTTCAATTCTAAAGAATTTCAAAATCTGGTTCTAGGAGACTTCACGGAGCTTGCTTAGCCAAGCCAGAAAATTCCTTCACACCATCTACTCCTATACTCTTTGCCTAAATGTCATTTTAAGTCACACACTCATGATTTCAACTGGCCTTTATGTTAGGTGCTGTATTTCTTCATCATTTCCAGGTACACCTGTCTTTAAGTCACTTCCCACATCAGAAAGGTGATTCTCCCCTCCCCCCTGCCACCACTCTTTTCCATCCCCCACTCCCAAACTGCTAAGAAATCTGTGGCTAAAAGTAACAGGAAACACTAATAAAAATACAATGTCAAGGCATTTGAAAACAGCAACCCTATGAAATAGGTACTAGTACCAGCTTTATTTTACAGATGAAGAAACCGGGGCACACCTGCCTTAAGTAAGTTGCTCAGGATGAGCTAGCAGATGGGGAAACCCGGACTGCAGGTCAGCCTGCCTTCACAGCCTGTGCTCGTCACCACTACCTTGTACTACTTTTTAGAATAAATATTAGTACATGTTTTCTAAGAACAGGAACAAGGTCGCATTTTTTGTTTATATTTTTAATAGTATGGTACTTGTTGGATGTTGATGAATTCAGTTCAACTCTGATCCTCAGTCCCTTGTCCTCTGGGGGACAGGGAAGTAAGAAACTGTCACTTCTCCTCTCCCCCAACATTGGACTTGAAAGGCAGAGGACTTCCAAAACTAATTTTTAGCAAATAGTAAAGGTCAAAGTGAGTGCAGTTTTTTCAAAACGGATTTTAAGACAAAGGTGTTTCAGATATCTCAGGAGCCAAAGTACCAGTTTTTATCCAAATTACTATTTTTCCATGGTGAAATTGTTCTACTCATCAATTGGTGTTGGATGGAATGCCTCAGAATAAATATCAAGCTGAGCTATGAAGACAGAATGCAATGCCTACTTCAAGTAATCTTCAACATTTGAAGGAATATGCTGACATGTTTATCCACATCTGCTTTGCCTTTCACCATGGCAAAGAAAGTAGGAATTCTATTTGATTTATAATATGATATTTGGTAACTAATTTCTGTTGCTGTTGTTAATCAAGATTGAATTTATTTTGTCAATGGCTGAAATGAAACCAACTGTAATTATGTAGAGTAAATACTCATTTCTAAAGGCCTGTCCCCCCAGTAGGTGGAGCTGTAATTCTTGTAGACAGGGACAAACAATCCTGACTCTGTTTCCTCTTTCTAAATTCTAGCACAGCAACAAAACTGCTGAAGCTTAAATTGGAGATGTCTTGCCCTGACGTTTGGTACCTTGGTTGTCAGTTTTCATTGTACATGTAAATTGTTCAGGTTGTTTTTAAAAGTTGCAGATACTTAGGAGTGTGATGAGGAAATGAGGGGGAGGGGTATTTTGTTTTGCTTTTTAAGTACTCCAGTGATCCTATATTATAACCATGGTTAATAACCACTGGCCTGGTAGAGGAAAGAAAATACATTCAGGAGGAAGATTATAGAGGAGCAGTAACATCATAAAAGCCTTTCATAACAAGCATTTGTGAGTTTCTACATTTCATCCAATAACAAAACTGAATGAATTGCAAATACAATGTTTCTCATTTATAAAATCATGGTTTCTTTTAGCCAAATTTTTGGAAAAGAGGAAATTATAGTTTTATTTTTAAAATCTCTATCTCTTGCCTAAGATATGTTGCTTTTTCAAAAGCAACCATGCATCATAGATAGGTTAGGGTAGCCCCTCCACTGCCTCTTGCTTTTCCCATAAGTTGAAGTTTGCCAGAAGCAGCAAATGAATACAATGCTTTCTGAATTTTCTTTCCAGTTGCCCAATAACAAGTATTCTTCATTTTCTGCAGCAAAGACAGATCATTCACACAAAAAGATAGATGATCTTATTGGATGCACACAGGGAAGAACAAGGCAAAGGTGCAGCAGCTTTAGAGATAGGCTCATTTTCCACCCTGATTTGTTATCATGATTGTGTAGGAAATAACCAAAATGCCATTTCCACCATGACATCGCTAGCAGAGGCTCATTTCTTGGGAAGCTAAAAGCAAATGCTACCTTCTGGGCCTCTCACTTGCTAAGATCCCATGAAGCGTCCTGGAAATGTATAAAACCAGAATCATAAAATACAAGGTATTTTCACTGCAGTGGCTAAGACCACTGACTCTTTTCACTCCAACTTCTCCTCTGTCACACCCCCCTCGTGTTGGGTGGCAGTGGAAGAGCCACAAGCATTTTGGGGATCTGGCTAAGGGAGATGTGAAGACAGTTTCAGTTAGGGTTAGTGGGATGAATGTAGGTGGTTTGTAGTCATTTCCATGTACAGTTAAGTTAATGGTAGCAATGTTTCATATGCTAGTAAAGGACAAAGCTAGGATCACCTGGCTTTGTCTGACTATAACACCCTCAACACTTCCATTAGATTGCCCTTCATATGCTTAGCGATCCACATGCAGACCTTCCTAAGATTGTCTGCCTTCAAGCTAAGCCAGGGAGTCAGCATTTTATTCCCCTACTCCTCCCTGGCGCCGGCACCTTTGTCCTCCTTTGCCTGTTTGCCTCTCCTGACTTACTTACACACTGTACTCTCTCCACGCTAGAACGCTCACCTTCGCTGAAACAGAACTCTGCTCATTCTTTTCGCTGGGCTATTGGTTAATTATATTTCACTGGTTCTTATTGATTTGCCATAAAACATTGACATTGACAGTTAAAACTTACTTGTCACTCTAATGAGGACATCTGTGACACATTAGCTAATCAGTATTATCAATTCAAATATTATTTACAAGTAGGCATTACACATACACAAAAACTTGAAATCTTATAGTTGATATGTGAAAGAAACATGAAAGAGGTTTTCCCTACATTGACAACCCTAAAAATGTACAGTAAGTTATACAGCTAAAAGATAATTTTCTATTTGTAACAAAAAATTTTATCAATCATTCTGAAAAAAGATTACATTATCTTTGTATCATTTGATAGAAAATGTTTTTACAAATTGTCTCCATATGAAAAGACATTGTTATTTTTCTAGATATCATGCTATTTGTGCTGAGTCAGCTTTCTAATATTTCTATTTGTTGTTATATTTTATACTATTCACTTTTTAAATTTTTGTACATAATTGTGTATTATTGTTTTAAAAGGGGGGCATGAATTTTATAATGTTCATGCCCCTACCCCTCATTGCCAGTCAAGTGTTTAAAAATATGTGTGGTATCAAGTTAAATTAGAGTCTGTCCATTCATTTCACAAGCCAAAAATGTCAATTACTTGATAAGTTATTAAAAATTAATATCTAATAGAAAACTCTCCTATTGTCTATTGTTATTTCTTAATCCATGTATTCATATCCACTTTCTATAGTCTCTCTTTTTGTACAGAAATAATATGCTGAATGGGCCACATACATAGTTGAGGTGCATATTAATTCCAGATACACAAACATATTTTGAGTAACAAGTGGCCCCAATCCACTTGAAAAAAAAAATTGCCATTAATACCAACATTTGGTATATTAATTTTTCTCTAAAGGAAAATTATACAAATGCCATAAAATATACTGCCACTCTTAATATCTCCCCATATAACTGACAGATTCTTTGGATGACTCTATACTAATTACATTATAAGAAAAAGGAAAAAAAATCTTACTTAAAGAGACAAAAAAATTATAGGACTGGGTAATAAATGGAAAGCAAAAATAAGAAGTCATTGTATCCTAAGAGCTACAGAAAATTAAGCAAAAACCTATGCCACATAATAAAAATTGTGACAATCCTGGTTTGCAAAGAGTGTCATGGGAAACCCTGAGGAAAGCAACTTATAAGAAACTGTGGAGTAAGGTTGGTTATACGTAGCAGAAAAGAAGAGAAAGAGAAGAAAATAACATAAGCAAAGAAGACATGGACGACCATGACAAGTGTAATGGGGTAAGGCTGGGCCAGTGAAGAAAAAACCCTTTGGAATCAGTGGATGAACTAGATTTTAGGTAAAATAAATTAGAGAAAAAATATTTTAAAGTTAATATAAGTTACTAAAAATTACATTTTAAAAATTTCCAGTTCTGAAGTATTTGAAAAAATGGCATTAAAAATATATATAATAAAGTAGCGAGGATATATGAAAAGATGAAGGAGAAATTCACATGAAGACAAAGATTCATTGTCATTGGAATAAATAGCTAATTAAACATAACCACAACAGATGCTGGATTTAGAGCAATATTGTTTTTAATTATAAAACCAAAAATGAATTTTGGGAGTAAAAGAATTCTATTTATTAGAAGAATACAAACACACTAAAACTGTTTCCCAGTTTGCCTTCTTAGCCTTATTCTCTGTACTTTGGAGACCGTCCTATTGAATCAAATATAATACATCTCTAAAACAGGTTCTTATGCCTTACCCTAAACTTTAAAAAAGTAAGATTAGCGCCCTGGCCAGTGTGACTCAGCTGGTTGGAGGTCATCTTATACACCAAAGATGGAGGGTACGATTCCCAGTCAGGGCACATATACAGATTGCAGATTCAATCCCCAATCGGGGTGCATGCAGGAGGTAACTGGTTGATGTTTTCTCTCACATAGATGTTTCTCTCTCTCTTTCTCTTTCTCTCCCTTTCTCCCTCCCTTCCTCTCTCTAAGATCATTTAAAAAAAATTAAAAACAAAAAGCAAGATTAGCTACAGAAAATAAAAATTTTACAATAGGCATCAAGATGAAAACAGAAGAAGGGAGGGGAGGGGAGGGGAGGGGAGGGGAGGGGAGGGGAGGGGAGGGGAGGGGAGGGGAGGGGAGGGGAGGGGAGGGGAGGGGAGGGAAAATTCTGCTATAGGACCATACTACAGACTACCTTAAAAGAGTATCAAGAATTGGTAGCTATTTCAAAACCTTCAAGTAAACTCAGGTTTTGCAAGTGGAATCTCTAACCTCAGCTCCAGGCTATCAGGTCCTCATGCAGATGAGGAGATCTGAGGTCTGGATGAATGCATCTTGTTCATTTGCTCAGTTCAATTTGAGGTCCTAGACAGTCTGCTTTCTTTTTACTTAACGCAGCCTTACAATGGCTCACCAATAGTTGACATCTGTCAGGTAGTCCAAACTCATTTAAAACACTCTTTAGACATGAGACATACTCAAAGATGGGAACCAACTACTCATTTTAGCTGTCTTGATTAGACACTAATTAACCATTTTGGTTGGCAACCTTCGACTCAATTCTGCTGAACAGAGTACTCTGAAATAAACATTTTGTTAAAACATGTCATCCAGATAACTCATGTTACCACTGACATATGCTCTATTTGTTCCTCTTCCTCTCTCCCCTCCCTCTCCAAGAAACATAGAGACATTAGTGTGACTTCAAAAAACAGCTCGATCCTAAAGTGTGGTTTCTGTGTTCAGAAAACGGCAAAATGTGCCTTCTCTATGATTTATAGTGGGCGTATGAAATTGTCTCTGTTTAAGAGTGTGTTGCTGGGTCAAGGAATATTTAAAAGGGGCAAAAGTTACAGTATTCAGAGTTCCAGCTAAGAAATCTTGAAATCCAAATAATTAAAAATTAAGGTCCATGATGACCCACAGTAACAGAGGAAGAACTAGAATCTGAATTGAAATTGCTTGTAGTTTGACCTTCAGAGATTAGGAAGTCATTACATGGGATATTGGACCCACTTATTTTGAGAGAATAAATTATATAACCAAATGTTCACTCTAAATTTCCCAATGATATTTGAAACAGTCGTTATTATTCCAACTTTGTGCATTTTTGTGTTTGTAATATTTTTTTTAACAAGGTTGAGAAGTGCTAATTAATGACAAGCACCTTATTTCTAGAATGTCTAATGATAGGAAATACCTAAACATTTTGAGGTTCTTCCATCCATTTGATTACTTTCAAAGATGATCAAGAAAATAAGGTATGCCCTGCTAAATAGACATGTCAAGAGCTCAGAAAGATAGCTACTATCAGATCCTGTCTGCTAAAATATTTCAAGAGGAGGATAAAGCAAAGGTTAGAAGGATCCAAGCAGCCCTAGAAAGGAGGGCTCCTTTTTAGGAAACTAAACAGGAAACTCCAAAAACCAGATGCAGGTATCTTCTGAGGCCAATCAAGTCAATCCAAGTAAAAAGGGGAATGGTAACCCATTTGGTCTGTCAAACACTGAAAGAAACATGCTCCATATGGCTTGGGTCATTGGAAGGGAATTTTGAATTAGTAGAAGGAAGAACAATTTTCAAAGCTCTTTTATTGTTAGATCCACCAAAATGTGTAGTACATGTCCAGATTTCTTTCTCAGGCAGTCAGAGGCTCCAGAACCTTGAAATCTGTGCTTCTGGATTCAGGGCTAGGAGGCTATGTCAAGGGAGCTGACAACAAAGGAAAGGTGTCCATTTTCTCCGTCTTCCCCTCACCCCCCTGCCAGCCTTTCCCATTTCCTGTCTTTTGAATCTGGTGAAAAGAAGGTAGAAATCCAAATGATAGGTTGTTCAAATGACCTATCATTAAAAAGGTAGTTTGCTTTAAAAGTGTATCCAGATTCTAAGCCCCAAAATTCTAGAATGTGAAAGGAAAGACGAACTAAAGTTCAGGGTCAAAAGTAGTTGGGTGAAGAAATCTGCAACCATTCCCTGAGCACCATGGGTAGCTACCCCAACTGGTATTATCTCCCAAAGGCCTGTGGGTCAGATGGTGCCCTAGCAGTTAAAGCTAATATCCTGGAGCTGAATGTATGAATGACACATTTACTAGCAAAGTTAATAGTACTTAACCCATGTTTGTATCAGAGACCTCTGAAAATACCATGAAAGCTTCTGATCCTCAATCCACCACAACACACCAATTATGCATATATGCTCCTTAAAGTGCAAAAACCATAGCTTTTGAAATGCTACAAATAATATTACTGCAGAAAAGTCAAAACAAACACGAAATCAAGAAATAACATAGTTGAAACAGGAGTGTTAAACCATTAATATCATTACAAAAAAGTCATCAAAGGGTACCCCAGTTACTCTCCCAGCTGTCAGTGAGAAGGTGTAGTCATGGCAACACATGCACTTGTGAGTCTCTCAGCAGCCAGGGAAATAGTTTGATCTCCACACCAATCATTTCCCACAACGTCTGATGATATGAAAGCCAGAAAGCTAATGAGAGGAAGGACCTGTTGCTATTTCTTTTCTTTTTAATTTTTATTTATTTATTTGAGAGAGAGAGAACATCAATTTGTTGTTCCACTTGTTTATGCATTCATTGGCTGATTCTTCTATGTGCCCTGACGTGGGATTGAACCTGAAACCTCGGTGTATTGGGACAATGCTCTAACCAACTGAACTACGTAGCCAGGGCCGATTTGTTGCTATTTCACTATTAGAATCAACAGAGAGTCCCAGAGTCAGCCTGCACAAGGCAACAAGGTCCTGGTGGGAGACACCAATATCAGTCATAAATACAGTGCCAAAGGACAGGGCCAGATTCCAAAGTGTATATAGGTTAGAGGGAGCTCCCTCCAGACCTCCCTCTGCTTCATGGACATGAAAGGGTGAAGGAAAGGAAGAAAAATTCTGCTTTTCGGTCACCTCTGCTGGCAAGTTTGCAATTCCCTGGTACCTGAGAAGGAGAGCCAGCTGGCCAGGCCCCCACCCCTCTGGACGGTGTCCTTGCTGCCTCACCCAACGTTTCCACTTACGGCCTTAGTTTGGTTTAAATTGGAACACAAGATATAGAATATTTTTGACCAAATGATAAAATATAAATGGCAGTTTGGTTTAAAAATGTCAGTTTGCATGAAGAGTTTACAGTTGTCTTTGTAAGTGGAGGAGAATTTTCCCTCAAATGACAGGGATTATAGAAAAGTGGGCAGGAGAGATTGAAAAAGCACACACGAGAGCTCACATTATTTCTTGTCTTCTCTTTTAAGACAAACATTGGAACAGACAACTTGTGTGTGCTGCGGGCAAAGTCACTCTGAGATTTGAGAAAGCATCTGTAATTTTGGTATTTTTTTTTTCTGAGAGAAAAAAAAAAGCATTTAATTTCACTTTCTGGCTAAATTCTTCTAATACAAAAAAATAAAAAAATAAAAATCTAAAAGAGTTCAAATCCTTCCCTAATACCTCCACAATGGCAAAGCACTTTTAAAGGGTCTAGTATATTTTCTGCTACTGTGTCAGGCCATATTAGCTCAAAATTTAAATATAAGCAGAAATGGTAGGTCACACTATCTGAAATTTACTCTAACCTATATTCAGTAAAAATGGAAACTCCCTAACTGTGTTAGTCATTACAGTACTTGAAATAAATTAGAAGGAATTCTTGTATGTATAGCACTAATTATCTTCTACTAGCAAAGACCTTGACTAGTTTTCAAGTTTTATAATTACAGTTTCCAGAGTTACAGTACTTTATACTTTTCTTCAAAATGCTTTAGCATATAGATAATATACTCAGGATAAACTTATAAGCTGGTTAGGCAATTATCCCATTTTTTCAGTGGGTAAATAGAAACCTGAGGAAGATCTAAAATTTCCACTTCCTCGGGATTATTCGGAGACAACAGCAAGACAACAGTTTTCCTGAATGAATTACTGTCCAAATGGTTGGTCCAGGTCTTTCTGTCTCTGTCTCTCTCCTCCCTCTCCTTCGCTCTTTCTTCCCTTCTTTCCAGATTACATCTACATAGTTCTCAAGGTTTGAAAATATAGAAACAAAAACGTATTTGGTTTCTTCTCTCCATTCCCTAGCTTCTCCCTTTTATACTTAAAAACTTTTTTTCAGAAGAGATTCTTCTTAATTTCTAGCTCTGTATTCTCTGCCTCTCATGTTGGGGGAAAAAAGTTCTAGAGTTGACTGATTATGCTCCAGAAGGATTCATTCCAGTTGTAGAGCAAAGCACAGATCGTTAATTAACATGAAACAAATGAATGCTTTTTTATTTCATTGAATATAATTATGAAATTTCTAACACAGAAATCAGAATGTACTCCTTTTACTTTTTTTTTTTTTTTTAATAAACAAGGGAGTATCTTGGCCCCCAACATCTTTCTCTTGAATCATTGCTCCTGAACTGCTTGATGACACTTTTTTTCTATAACCTATTCTTCAAAGAATAAAGATCTTTCAAAACTTAATATTTTAAAAACTTAACTTGATTTATGTCATTTCCTAACTCAAACCTCTCCAATTTCTCTTCATTACTTATAGAAGAATATCCAGCTTTTTAACCAGGGCCTCAAGATCTTGAGTGAGCAGTTCCCTGTAATGATCAGCCATTGCCACAATTTTGCAGCATTAAAAACAACCACAAAACCTGAGGACTTCAGTAATCTGTTCTCAGAGATCTGAGTGGGCTGAGTGATCTGCCTCAGCCAGCCATTCCTGGGGCAAAACAGCTTCAGGCGACAGCAGTTCACAGGCCCCTCTCATCCTTCTCCCGGGACCAGTGGACTAGCCTGGGTGAAAACGGAAATGTGCCAGGCCTCTCAAATCCTCTCATCAGAACTGGCATCCTGTCACCTGTGCTCACTTGCCACTGGCCAAAGAAAGTCTTGTGGATGATACCAAGGTCAAGAGCAAGAGATACACTTTAACCTTGATGAGACAGCAAGAGGTGAAGAATGGAGGCCAGTCATTCAACAAATCACATGCTTTAACCTCATCTTCTAACACTTTCTCCTATTTCAATCTCCTCTACCTAGATTGGGATTATTGTTGCTCCTCAAGTGTAAGAAGGCCCATCCCAACCCTCAGGGCACTGGCCCTTACTGTCTCTCTCCCTGCAATGGGTTTCTCCCAGACATTTCACAGTTCGCTCTCCCATTGCATCTAGATATCTTTTTTTAAATTTCTATTTTTTAATCCCCATGCAAGGGTGTTTTTCCATTTCTCTTCAGATAGAGTGGGAGGAAGGGAGGAAGAGAGAGAGAGAAACATCAATGTGAGAGAGACACGACTAGTTGCCTCCCGCACAACCCCGACCAAGGCCGGGGACAAACTGCAACTGAGGCACATACCCTTGGCCAGAATTAAACCCAAGACTCTTTGGTCCAAGGGCCAACGTTCTAACTGCTGAGCCAAACTGGCCAGGGCACATCTAGATACCTCTTAAATGCCAACTCCTTAGGAAGCCCTTCCCCAGTTGTCATATCTAAATTAGCTGCCACACTTACCACACATCTGCTCACCCTGTTATCTTGCATTTAATCTTCTTTAGAAAAGTTATCTAAATCATTATTTAAAAAGAAAAAATGCATGTACAGTATTTTCTTATCTGCCTCCAACACTCTGTTGTAAGTTCCTTGAGGGATCTTTTTCATCTTGTTTGCCATTGTTTTCCCAGCACCTAGGGATGGTGCCTGGTACATAGGAAGTCACCTACAAGTACTGAATGAGTAAATGAAAGCCATTATTAGAGTTGTGAGCCTGTTCACAACTGGGTCTGGACCTCAAGCCCAGGGATCAAAAAAAGTTTTTTCGTGAACTTTCTTTCCCAGGAATATGCAGAAATCGCCCAAGCCCACTGAAGAATTCTACTTCCCATGGATCCCCTTTCTCTATTTTGCCATAGGAGGAGGACGTGTGCATTTTAAAATAAGGAGTCAGAAATGCATGTGCCACAGAGCAACCTTGGGACGTTCTGCTAAATGGGCACCACAAGAAGGGCAGCTGTCTCAGTCCTGCCAGTTAAAAGGTCCCTTCCTTTAGCTGCTAGTCCTGCAGGCAGGCCAGCACTCTCTTACATTTCTTCTTAGCTGACGGAATCAAGACAAAGAAACAGGATGTGAATTTCACCTGGACCCAGCTAAAGCCTCAGACAGCACAGTTCAGGGAATGATGCCAGCCCGAGCGAGGCATTTTTGGACTCGAAGGAACTATGTGGGCCTTCAGCGTCTCCAGATCACACTAATAGGCCTCGCAAGGCTGTGTTTGGCTTCAAGGAGGCCATTAATGAAGTTCAGATTGAAGCCGTGCAGTTTTCGTTTTAAACTGTTTCCTTAAAATTTTACAGGGGGCTTAGTTCTTATGACATTTTCAGAAATGGGAGCCAGGCTTTTGTTTGAAAACATGGTGAGATGCCTGCAATAATAATAACGGTAATGGCAATAGTAATAATAGGAGCGTTGGAAGGCAAGAAGATGTGAAACTACAGCCTCCACCAGATTAATTTGGGTATTTCTTTGTAAATGTTAAGGTCTGCTTAAACACAGTCATGATCAACACTCTTGGAATGCGCTGTGTATTCTCTGCGGGATTTTTTTATTTCTTGGGGATGAAAGAAGGGGAGGGCAGAAAGATGCTGAAACTTTCCATCACTGCTTTCTTCTTCTAATTTAGCACAGTTTTTACAAAAGCCCAAGTTCCAACAAAAATACCCACGCTAGAATACTCTTCGAGGAGAATGTCCTGCTCTGTCTTCACGGTCACACTTGCACGTGGGGAAGTTCCAGAACACGTGTGTGCCAAAGCACTGGTAGAAGGAAGTGTCCTTCCCTTCCTTCCCTGCCTCTTGTTCATCTGAAACATACTTCGTTCAGCAGGAGAGACCGGTATGGAATAAGGCCATGAACACATACCTTTGACCCCAGACTTCCTGAATTTTGGGTTTTAAGCAGAACTTGAATATTAAGGATGTGTCGATATAATAGGATTTCTTGACTTGGGTGGTGGGGGCATTTGGTGGTTAGAACCACAAAAAGGGGGTAAATACCAGAAACTCACACAAATTCAGGGACATTGAACCACTGTCACAAAATAATGTTGGGCTGAGTTATATGTAAATGACTCAAAACTTAGAGATCAAGGGGGAAAATGTTTGGAAAATGTTTGGGGTTCTACTAAAACCAAAATATTTTAGAATAATTTGGAAAAAATACTCTTGGGATGTGTTTGCTAAGTCCAATATATGGCCATAAGGTTCTTTTGCTGAGGTTTATCAGACAGAGAAAAAAGGGAACCCTTTCAGACTGCAGGGAGCCAGTGACAAAAGGACAAGATGGAAACACGGGCACAGGCTAGAGGTAACCCCAATAACCAAAGGAACTGAATTTGTTGTCTGAATCAGTACAAAACAAAACAACATAAATTTGTCCCTTTATAGCCACAAATGACCCCTTTAAGTGGCTCACTCATATTTGTATTCCCAGCATTCAGCACCTGCATGGAAAGAATGAATAAAATACTGAATAAATTAGTGAGCATATGAATGAATCAGTGAATGAAAACTGTAAGAGGCATTATTCAAAATAATTTTAGATAAAGCATGCATTCTGTGTCTCAATAATACATTATAATGTTCAGCTACTAATATCTCTAGGTATATGCAAGATTTACTTACATGAAAGAAAAAACAGGACTTCTGGCCAAGATGGCGGCCTAGGTAAACATGGTATCACGTCCTCCCACAACCACATCAAAGTTACAACTAAACTACAGAACAACCATCATTCAAAATCACCTGAAATCAAGCTGAATGGAAGTCCTACAACTACGGAATTAAAGCAGCAGCCACATCCAGACTGGTAGGAGGGGCGGAGGCGTGACAGGCTGGTCCCACATCCACGTGTGGTGGATAAAAATCATGAGGACACCTTGGCTGGAAGGGTCCTCCGTCAGGACTGAGGGGTCCCTGTCCCACACCAAATGCCCTACTTGGGGTTCCAGTGTCAGGAAGAGAACTCCCTATAACTTCTGGCTGGAAAAACCAGCGGGAACCGAGGCTCAGGAAGGCTGACAAGGTTGGAGCCCCAGGCAGCTCCTTAAAGGGCCCACGCACAGACTTGTCAGACTCACTCCCTCTAAGCCTGAAGAGGAGGCAGTTTGAGGGGCACCAGAGACATACAGGGGAGAACTGAGCTGTTTGGCACTGGAGCAAGGGCTGGAGAGGGGCTTTCTCCGGGACAGGCGTGCTGTCAGAGGCTTTTGTTCCTTTGTTGAGTCCTTCCCTGGGGTGGCAGACAGACCCAATATCTAGGACTCCAGCAACCTGGCTCACACTGGTATCCCCGCCCTGGTGATTCCCTGAGGCCCCGCCCCATCCAACTTTCTGGCTCACCCAAGCTCTTGCCAGTTGCTCAACCATAGGATTGGCCTGTCTTGGATCCTGCTTCAGGTTTTCCTAAATTCCTTCAAACAAGCAGCATCTGGTCTCAGCTAGCCCATACCTCTCGGTAAGTAATACACAGAAATAAACACAGGGAGGCAGCCAAAATGAGGAGACAAAAAAACAGGTCCCAAATGAAAAAACAGAACAAAACCCCAAGAAAAGAACTAAGCAATATGGAGATAAGCAACCTAACAGATGCTGAGTTCAAAATACTGCTAATAAGAATGCTCAATGAACTTAGTGAGGGCCTCAAGAGCATAAAAAAGGACCAGTCAGAAATGATGGATGCACAGTCAGAAATGAAGGAGGCATTAACTGAAATAAAGAATAATTTACACAGATTCAATAGTACAGTACGTAAATCCAAGAAGCAAACCATTGATTTGGAATATAAGGAAGCAAAAACACCCAATCAGAACAGCAAAAAGAAAAAAAAGAATCCAAAAAAATGAGGATAACGTAAGGAGCCTCTGGGACAACTTCAAGCGTGCCAACATTCGCATCTTGGGGGTGCCAGAAGGAGAAGAGTGAGAACAAGAAATTAAAAATCTGTTTGAAACAATAATAGCAGAAAACTTTCCTAACTTGGTGAAGAAAACAGACATACAAGTTCAGGAAGCACAGAGAGTCCCAAACAAGATGAACCCCAAGAGGCCCACACCAAGATACATCATCATCAAAATGCAAAAGGTTCAAGACAAACAGAGAATCTTAAAAGCAGCAAGAGAAAGGTAGCTAGTTACCTACAAGGGAGTTCCCATAAGGCTGTCAGCTGATTTCTCAAAAGAAACTTTGCAGGCTAGAAGGGAGTGGCAAGAATTTTCAGAGTGATGAAAAGCAAGAACCTACAACCAAGATTACTCTATCCTGCAAAGCTGTCATTTAGAATGGATGGCCATATAAAGACTTTCCCAGACAAGAAAAAGTTAAAAGAGTTCATCACCACCAAACCGTTATTATATGAAATGATGAAGGGTCTTTTTGAAGAAAAAGATAAAATATATGAACAAACAAAATGGCAATGAATACATTGCTATCGACAATGGAATCAACAAACAAAATGAACAGGTAGAACAGAAACATTCCCATAGATACAGAGAACATGTTGTTGGTTGCCAGATGGGAGGGAGTTTTGGGGGGCAATGGGTGAAAAAGGTGAAGGGATTAAGAAGTACAAATTCATTGCTAGACTGACAAACCTCAAAGGGAAAGGGGTTGGTGGGTGGAAAGAAATAAACCAAAGAACTTATATGCATAACCAATGGACACAGAAAATAGTGTGGGAAAAGGCGGGAGGGGGGCCGGAGTGGGGAAAAGGGGGATATATAGGGAAGAAATAAGGAACATTTGTAATACATTCAACAATAAAGATTTTTAAAAAAAGAAAAAGTAAAATTATCATTAGAAATTAGGTTTAGACCATATGCAGTAAAAGAAGGCCTCAGACCACCCACCAAGGAGCCTAGTTCTGTATCTCCATGCTGGATTCCAGGATTCCTTTCAATGTTACTCAAGGCCAAATTAAATTATCAGCACCTTGATTTCTTTATTTATGCAACAGAGTTGCAAGAGATCATATGCCATGCAATGTAGAAATTCTTGTATTTTTAAAATTATCATCATTACTATCACATGAAATAAACTTTAAGAACCTGATTATCTGTTGCTATTACTCCAACATTTAAACTTTGCACCCACCAGTCAGCTTCCTTAATAGTCTATAAAATTGCCACATTCCCAAGTAAAGACCCAGAACATCCAATGATATGTACTTTCAGTAAATTCTTTCTTCCACAAGTTTAAAATGTTTTTGTCATTCAGAGCTTACTCCAAATGCTCTGACTCCATAACATTATTAGACTGGGACACATAATTGAGTGCTATATAATACTCATTGCTCATTATCATTTGCATTAAATTATAAGTATCTTAGAAACTCATAGATACAGGGAACATTTTGATAGTTGCCAGATGAGAAGGGGTTAGGGGGATTGATAAAAAAAATGGGGGCACTTCCGGTCAAGATGGCGGCGTAGGTAAACGTAGTATCGCGTCCTCCCACAACCACATCAAAGTTACAACTAAACTACAGAACAGCCATCATTCAAAACCGCCTGAAATCAAGCTGAATGGGAGTCCTACAACTACAGAATTAAAGCAGCAGCCACATCCAGGCTGGTAGGAGGGGCGGAGGCGCAAGGGGCAGTGGCAGCGGTGCGATGCGCTGGTCCCACACCCAAGTGTGGCGGATAAAAATCAGGATGATACCTCAGCTGGGAAGGTCCTTCCTGAGGACTGAGGGGTCCCTGTCCCACACCAGGTGTCCCGCTCAGGGTTCCAGTGCCAGGAAGAGAAGTCCCCATAACTTCTGGAAAAACCAGCAGGAACTGAGGCTCAGGGAGGCTGAAGCGGCTGGAGCCCCAGGCAGCTCCTTAAAGGGCCCGCGCGAGAACTTATCGGACTCTCTCCCTCTAAGCTTGGAGGGGAGGCAGCTCGAGGGGCACCAGAGACATACAGGGAAGAACTGAGCTGTTTGGCAGTGGAGCGAGGGCTGGAGAGGAAGCTTTCTCCAGGACAAATGTGCTGTCAGAGGCCTTTGTTCCTTTGGTGAGCCCTTCCCTGGGGCGGCAGACAGTCACCATATCTGGGACTCCAGCAACCTGGCTCACACTGGTAGCCCCGCCCTGGTGATTCCCTGAGGCCCCGCCCCACCCCACCCAACTTTCAAGCCCACCCAACTTTCAAGCCCACCCAAGCTGTTGCCACTTGCTTAACCATAGGATTGGCCTGTCTTGGATCCTGCTTCAGGTTTTTCCTAAATTCTTTCAAACGAGCAGCATCTGGTCTCAGCGAGCCCCATACCTCTCATTAAGTAATACACTGAAACAAACACAGGGAGGCAGCCAAAATGAGGAGACAAAAAACAGGTCCCAAATGAAAGAACAGAACAAAACCCTAGGAAAAGAACTAAGCGAAATGGAAATAAGCAACCTAATAGATGCTGAGTTCAAAATACTGCTTATAAGGATGCTCAATGAACTTAGTGAGAACCTCAGTGAACTTAGGGAGGGCCTCAAGAGCATTAAAAAGGACCAGTTAGAAATCATGGATACACAGTTAGAATTGAAGGAGGCATTAACTGAAATAAAGAATAATTTACACAGCTTCAATAATAGAGTATGTAAATCTAAGGAGCAAACCATCGATTTGGAATATAAGAAAGCAAAAAAATGCCCAATCAGAACAGCAAAAAGAAAAAAGAATCCAAAAAAATGAGGATAGTGTAAGGAGACTCTAGGACAACTTCAAGCGTGCCAACATTCGCATCTTGGGGGTGCCAGAAGGAGAAGAGAGACAACAAGAAATCAAAAACCTATTTGAAACAATAATGGCAAAAAACTTTCCTAACTTGGTGAAGGAAACAGACATACAAGTCCAGGAAGCACAGAGAGTCCCAAACAAGATGAACCCTAAGAGGCCTACACCAAGACACATCATCATCAAAATGCAAAAGGTTCAAGACAAAGAGAGAATCTTAAAAGCAGCAAGAGAAAGGTAGCTAGTTACCTACAAGGGAGTTCCCATTAGGATGTCAGCTGATTTCTCAAAAGAAACTTTGCAGGCCAGAAGGGAGTGGCAAGAAACATTCAGAGTGATGAAAAGCAAGAACCTACAACCAAGATTACTCTATCCTGCAAAGCTGTCATTTAGAATTGATAGCCATACAAAAACTTTCCCAGACAAGAAAAAGTTAAAGGAGTTCATCACCACCAAACCATTATTATATGAAATGATGAAGGGTCTTTTTGAAGAAAAAGATAAAATATATGAACAAACAAAATGGCAATGAATACATACCTATCAACACTGGAATCTACAAACAAAATGAACAGGTAGAACAGAAACATTCTCATAGATACAGAGAACATTTTGTTGGTTGCCATTTGGGAGGGGGGTTGGGGGAATGGGTTAAAAAAGTGACGAGATTAAGAAGTACAAATTCATTGCTAGACTGACACACCTCAAAGGGAAAGGGGTTGAGGGTGGGAAGAAATAAACCAAAGATCTTATATGCATAAACAATGGACACAGACAATAGTGTGGGAATAGGCGGGAGGGGGGCGGGAGGGGGGTGGAGGGGGTCAATGGGGGAAAAATGTGGAACATCTGTAATACATTTTACATCCAACAATAAACATTTTTTTAAAAATGGGGAAAGGGTTAAGATGTATAAACTGCCAGTTATAAAACAGTCACAGGGATAGAAAGTACAGCATGGGAAACATAATCAATAATATTGTAATAACTATGTATGGTGTTAGATGGGTAGTAGCCTTACCAGGGTGATCACTTCATAAGGTATAAATGTCTCATCACTGCATTGTATAGCTGAAACTAATATAATACTATATGTCAATTATAGTTGAAAATATTTTAATTAAAACAATTTTTTTTTAAATTTTAAGTTAATTCAGGGTAGAGTCTTTGCCTCTTACAGGTGTTTTGTCTTGTGCTTCTCACTGCACACAAGTCTACAACAGGTGCTTAATGAATTAACACATATGCAGTTAAACCAAGAAGGACCAAAAAATAAGAAAGGGGCTATCAATAGAAGATAGATTTCATAAAACTTTGGAGAATGGGAAGCAGGTGGAAGAATGTTAACTGATGCAGCATCCCAAAGGATGCTTGTAGAGAGGATTGAGAATAAAGGAAACCTGTGAACCCCAGATAGAAGCTGATGCTGGGAGTAGTGATGAGACTGTCTGACAACTTGGGATTAATGAAATTCTGCATATAGTCATCCCAACCCCATGTCCACACTCCCACATCCCACTTCAGATGGAATAGGCAGCCAGACAGTTGTTAGGAAACTAATTCTTACACAGGAGAATGAGGGCATTTTCTCTGGAGAATGCAAAGTACCCCAGGGAAAGGATATCTGATGCTCTGACATTTTGGGAGCCATATGGCTCTCTGTCTGATCACTAGCAGGCAAGGGTGCCAATTGAAAATGAAATCCAACACAGAGGACCCAGCCAGCTTTTAATGGGCAATTGAAAATCATGTTTTTTGTTTTAACCACAATGTGAAAGACAAACAAGATACACTGGGGCAGGAGTGAGGGTGGGGGGAGACAAAGAAAAAGAGATAAGTGAGAAGATTGGAAAATAACAATAACAATAATAATAATATTAATAATATCCCCTCATTTGTATACCAAACATATTTTGTGTTTTTTGTTTCCTTTTTCAAATATGGTTTTATTGGTTTTTTAGAGAGAAAGGAAGAGAGAGAGAGAGATAGAAACATCAATGTGAGAGAGAAATATCTATTGGCCGCCTCCTGCACGCCCCCCACTGGGCATGGAGCCTGCAACTGAGAATCAGACTGGGACCTCTTGGTCCATGGGATGACACTCAATCCACTGAGTAACACCAGCCAGGCCCAAACATACTGATTTTCATTAATCATTCCACTATGAAAAATAAACAAATAAGAAAAAGAGTTCTTGGAAATTAAGCATTTGAGTGCCTAAATAACAAAATCAGCAGAGACTTTAGAAGAGAAAGTTAAGAAGATTCCTCAGAAAAATAGAAAAAAACTACAAGAAGCTGAAAAGTAGTTGTTGTTTTTTAAAGCAAGATACTTCAGCTGTTTCCATGTCTTGGCCACCGTGAATAATGCTGCAATGAACATAGGGGTGCATATATCTTTGCAAATAAATATTTTCAAAATTTTCAGGTAGATACCCAGAGAAGGGTTGCTGGGTCATATAGTAACTCTACTCTTAATTTTTTCCATAACGGCTGTACCAGTTTACATTCCCATAAGCAGTACAACTGAAGTGTCCTTTGATAGATGATTGGATAAAAAAGATGTGGTACATGTATACAATAGAATACTACTCAGGCATAAGAAAAGATGAAATACTACCATTTGCAACAACATGAATGGTTCTTGAGAATATCATGCTACTGAAATTAAGACAGAAAAAGTCAAGAACCATATGATTTTATTCATATGTGGGCTATAAAATAAAAGCAACAGATGAACAAACAACTCATAGACACAGACAACAGTATGGTAGTTACCAGAGGGAAGGGGGTGGTGGGCATAGTAAAGAGTAAAGTGGGTCAAATATATGGTGACAGAAGATTTGACTTTGGGTGGTCCACACAATGCCATATACAGATGATGTATTATAGAATTGTACACTCGAAACTTATATCATTTTATTAACCAATGCCACCCCAATAAATTTAATAAATAAATAAATGGAATTTAAAAATCAAAAGATATTAAAAACAAAAACACTAGAAAGATCTAACATCGGGCTAAAAGGTGTTTCAGAAAAGATAACAAAAACAAACAAAACTAAAATTTGCTGGGGTTGAAGAATCATAAAGCTCCACATTGAAGGAAAACTAAATATCCAGTAAAATTATTTCTTAAAATACTGAGGGGAAAAAACACATCATTATAAAATTTTAGAATTCTGGAGGTATAAAGTAAATCCTAAAATCTTTCAGAGTGAAAGAAACTACAAAGAAATAATGAAAATCCAAATAGCTTCAGACTTCTCATCTACAACATTGGGTGCTAGATTGCAAAGGAAGTTTCCTTCCAAATGCCACTGAAAAATTGCAACTTGCTCTTTAACTCTGAAAGTTTATGGTTCTTTTACTTTTAAAAAATAAGATCCTGCTTCAAGTTCTCTTCATCTCTTTCCTAAAACAACTATCAATCAAATATTAGATACCCCAAAGTTTGTCTCTTATTTTTATCTTACATTTTAGTGCTTTTTACATGTTTTTATATCCTTAAAAAAAATCAATCAGCCCTAGCCAGTTTTTCTCAGTGGTTAGAGTGTCGGCCTGTGGTCCAGAGAGACCTGGGTTCAGTTCCCGCAAAGGGCGCGAACCTCGGTTGCGGTTTGTCCCTGGCCCTGGTTGGTCGTGCGGGTGGCAACCACTAGATGTGTCCCTTTCACACTGATGTTTCTTTCTCTCTCTCTCTCTTCTTCTCTCTCCCTCCCACTCTATCTGAACAAATAATAGAAAACTGTCCTTGGATGAGGATAAAAAAAAAAAATCAATCAGTGTGGATTGAAAAAAGACATGTATGAATGCATATATTTACATTCTGTGCACTCTTTCTAGAAAGTACTTAAGGATGTGGTAATCCTTACACCAAAGAGTACACCAAGAAGAAAAGGGCATTTGCCCTGGCCGGTTTTTCTCAGTGGTTAGAGCGTCGGCCTGCGGACCAGAGAGACCCGGGTTTGGTTTCTACTAAGGGCGCATACCTTGTTTGCAGATTGCAGCCAGTCGATGTGTCTCTCTCACATTGATGTTTCTCTCTCTCTTTCTCCCTCCTGCTCTATCTGAAGATAAATGCAAAAATGTCCTCGAGGGAGGATAAAAAAAATAAATTATCCCTGGCCAGTTTGGCTCAGTGGTAGACCATCGGCCCGAGGACCTAAGAGTCTCGGGTTTTATTCTAGTCAAGGGCATATACCTCGGTTGTGGTTTGGTCCCCGGCCCTGATCAGGGTCCTGCGGGAGGCAACCAATCGAGGTGTCTCTCTCACATCGATGTTTCTCTGTTTTTCTCTCTCTCTCTCCCCTTCACATTCTGTCTAAAAATAAAATGGAAAAATATAAATAAATAAATAAATAAATAAATAAATAAATAAATAAATGGGCTTTTACCTGGGACACATGGATTCTATTCAGGACCATACACAAAGGAGGTTTTAAGACTGTGACCACGGCCTAGATAGTCACCAGCCCAGAGTTGCTACACAACAATATTGGGCTTCATTTTTTTAATAGCAACATGGCTCTGATGAAGCTGTACTGGGAAACATAATCAATTTTATAATAAAGTCCTCTAATAAAAGACAAAACAATTAGAAAATTTAAGGGCACAATTTTACCAGAAAAGAAAGGTAATCCAAGGCCAATACTTGACACTACAGGAATCATTTATTTTTCTTATTAATGCAAATATTGTTAATTGATTCACCTAAAATTAATATATATGATTATTTTGCAGGGATTAGTGTAAAGCGGGAAGGTGATGTTAGAGAGTAAATCCTTATTATCCTAACAGGAAGCAGATAATTCAATATGTATAGGCATATTTTTTAGCAACATGTAGGGAACTACAAGAAAATAATTTAAAATAGTTGCCTATACAAAAACTGCACTAGGGATGGGAAAGAATGAAAAATAGAAAAATATTTCCCCCTAATTTTATCTCTTTTGGGTTCTATTTTACTTTCTAACATGTGTGTGCATATCTTTTAACAAATATATAAAATATATTTAAGCCCCGGATGGTTTTTCTCAGCGGTTAGAGCATCAGCTTGTGGTCCGGAGAGACCCGGGTTCAGTTCCTGCTAAGGGCAAGTACCTCGGTTGCAGTTTGTCCCCAGCCCTGGTTGGGTCGTGTGGGTGGCAGCCACTTGATGTGTCCCTTTCACGTCAATGTTTCTCTCTCTCTCTCCCTCCCTCCCACTCTATCTGAACAAAATATCAAAAAAAATCCTCAGGTGAGGATAAAAAAATAAAATAAATTTAAATAAACCGATTCAAAGCATGAGATGACAGAGACATGTTACAGTTATAACTACCTTCAACTTGGTGATCAAGTTCCAAGTAAATAAAAACCACAATATCCAGTACTGAGAGACTCCATTCCTTAGTCTTACCTGTTATAGTTATAACTTTTCCTGGACCATGGTATGGTCTGAATGTGTGTGTGTCCCCAAATTTGTATGTTGAAACCCTAAGCATCAAAGATGATGATGTGAGGAGGTGGGACCTTTGGGAGGTGCTTATATTATGGGGGTTAAGCCCTCATGGATGGAATTAGTGCCCTTGTGAAAGAGGCTCCAGAGAGATCCCTAGCTTCTTTCATCGTGTGAGAACACAGTGAGAATATGCCACCTGTGAATGGGAAGAGGGCCCTCACCAGAACTTGACCTTGCTGGCACCTTGACGTCAGACTTCCCAGCCTCAGAAACTGTAAGAAATACATTTCTGCTGTTTTTAAGCCACCCTGTCTGGCTTATTTTCTTATAGCAACCAACCCAGGAGGACAAAGACAGAGCAATTTGCTTTGGAAAAAGGAAAAGGTACAGAGCGTTCATACCGTTTACTTTGAGGAAGCGTTGTTCTTTAAACTCAATTTTCTGCCTAAAACAGCATTCAGTACAGAGTGAATGAAAGAAAACTAGTGAAGAAAAAATCAGAATTCCAAAGAGACACATTTCCTACTAGATAGTGTTTCTGAGTGCTACTCCTGAGAAATGAATCTGATTCATTTCTTTTGTATGAATCAGAAAATGACTTGAACATGGGGGTCCATATTTAATCTCCTGGAGGACAGTGACTGTGGCTTATTAATTTCTTTATTCTTGAACATGGTGACTTGGATGAGCTCAATAAATATTTACTGAATTGAAATAAATGGAAGAAATGTCCTTGCAACATTTTGTTCTAAAATATAAGGAAAGCAGTGTCAAGAATAGGAGAAAAGGTTTACCTTATTTTAGTACCTGCCGATTTTTCCTTCATTTAATCTTACTTCCTTGAGCTCTAAACATTTTTAACTTGCCAACTATATATCTATTGTAAGTTTTAAATTCTTATCCTTCAGAAGCAAGCAGAAACATATTGGATTTATAGTTTTATTTATTTATTTCTTTTTTATCCTCACCTGAGGATATTTTTCCATTTTTTGTTCAGATAGAGTGGGAGGAAGAGAGAGAGAGAAACATCGATGTGAAAGGGACACATTGAGTTATTGGCACCCGCATGACCCAACCAGGGCCGGGGACAAACTGCAACTGAGGTACATGCCCTTAGTGGGAACCAAACCCGGGTCTCTCCGGACCACAGGCTGACACTCTAACCGTTGAGCCAAACTGGCCAGGGCTTGTTTTTAGTTTTAGAAACGTATTTTTCTCTATGGCAACAAATGACAAATTTTTACCGCAAAAGAAAAAAACAAAAAACCTTGTGTTTTCTATTAACTGTGTACGTCCACAATGCAAAATTTAATGAGGCAAATCTTAAAAATGTCCTTGTGAAACATTGCCTAACATATTAGTTCTTTTTTTGATGAAGAACTCATTAAAGAATGTTACTTAAAAACCTCTAAAGCACTTTCTTGTTTATTTTACATGTGGTTCAAATTCATTATTAAAAAATTAGAAAGTAATGATAAATTTTTTTTCAATTTTCACATTATGTTAGTATCCTAGATAATATTTTTAACCTTTTTTTTTCTACCAGATATTTCTCTCTATATAATAAATGTGGAAAAATGTATATATATGAATAAAATATGCTTTTAAAAAAATGAAATCACATCCTTCTATAACCTATTTTCATGTGTCAGGTGTCATTAACATATTCATTTTCATGTTAATAGATACAGATCTTCCTCATCATTCCCAGAAGCTAGATAGATTCTATTATGTGTATGTACATTATGACTCAACCGCCCTGGCCAGTTTGGCTCAGCGGTTAGAGCGTCGGCCTGCGGTCCGGAGAGACCCGGGTTCGGTTCCCGCTAAGGGCACGTACTTCGGTTGCAGTTTGTCCCCGGCCTTGGTTGGTCGTGCGGGTGGCAGCCACTCGATGTGTCCCTTCACGTCGATGTTTCTCACTCTCTCTCCCTTCCTCTCTCTCCCTCCCACTCTATCTGTACAAAAAATGGAAAAATATCCTCGGGTGAGGATTAAAAAAAAAAACAAAAAACATTATGACTCAACCAATATCTTGATGTTGAAAACCTATGTTGTCATTGATCTGTAACTAATACAAACAGTAAAATAAGCCCACCGTGCATATACCTGGAAGTATACGCATTTTTATTTCCTTTGGGCACATTACCGACAACTGAAATTATTGGGTCAAAGTATCTGTGCATTTTGAAGACCTGCCCTTGGAAAAATTGGTCCTAGTTTACATCCCACAGTAATTATAATAATGCCCTTTCATTCACATATTTTATAATACTGGATATCAATTTTTTTTTTATCACTGTCACTCTTCTGGGTAAAAATATGTAACTTGCATTTTTTTGATTTTCACTGAATTTGAACTTAAATTTAGTGTTTATAGGGTTTCTTTTGTGAAATGTCTGTTCATGCTTATTGTTATAGTATTATTATTAGGGTGTAAAAAGCTTTTAAGAAAATTCCAACTTTCTTATTATGAAAAACTTTTTGGTTTCTTACAATTCTGAATTTTAAACTTGGTTTTGGCAAGCTATTGTGAATATTTGTATGCAGAAGACTCACTAATGTCTTGCATTCACAAGCCTTGCCAAGGACAAACTATTTTAGTCTCATGACAAAACAGTTTCTTAGGCTTCTAGTAATAGTACAAAACTATGCTGAAGTGTTATCATTTGTTTGCCATAGAAACAGAGGCAGGAAGACAGAGTTATTGAAGATCATGATGATGAATTAAATTTCTGTTTCTTTATGATAATGCTCTTTTGAATGGCTTATACTTTTGAAATAGATCATCATACCTGCCTTAAAAATCCATTTTCCCATGTTATTATTCAAACACACAACTGTATTTTCCCCCAAACACATTCATATTTTTTTCACTTGTTTGAAACTACTCTCAAATAAGTAGAATTAAACTTTGGTAGCAAATGTTGAAACATTCAGTGGTTTGTAATGAGCACTCCTAGAAGTAACTTTTTTCTCTTCTTTCATCTCATCCTTCCCTCTCTCTCTCTCAATATATTCCTTCTTGTCATGTATATCTTTATTTGTGTATCTAAATGATTTTGGTTCACTAGATCACAACAAAAGCACACTGACTTAAAAATACAAGACATCATTGCAGTGGGTTGCATGGTGCACCCCCCCCCCCCCACCACCACCACCAAAAAAGATGTATTTGTGTCTAATCAAATCCTTGGAACTTGTAAATGTGAACTCATTTAGAAAAAGAGTCTTTGCAGATGTGATTTTGTTAAGGATCTTGAGATGAAGAGATTACCCTGGATTATTTGGGCTTAAAACCACTGAGAAGTGTGCTTATACAAGACACACAGAGGAGAGATATACAGACAGAACTGCAGGCAAGGGGACCATGAAGGCAGAGACTGTGGTAAGAGTAACACAGCCAAGAAACAACACGGAATACTAAGAGCCACCAGAAGCTGGAAAAAGCAAAGAACAGAATCTCCTCCAGGTCCGCTGGAGGGAATGTGGCCCTTGAGTTCAGACTTCTGGCCTCTGAAACTGTTGTTTAAGTGATCCAATTTGTGCTCATTTGTGAGGGCAGCCACAGAAAACTAACACAAACACAAATACTAAAAAAAAAAACCTTACCAATTTAAAATGCAATGTTTCTGAATTCTGGAAAAATAAATAATTTTATAATTTAGCAGATGCCCTCTGAGTAGTGTGTAGAAACCAAGGTAGAGTTAAGAACAGAGACTGCAGTCCAACTACCTTAAGTCAAGTTCCAACTCCAACTCTTAGGTGATTTAGGACAGCTTTGTTAATCTTTCTGAGATTGGGTTTTCTCATCTCCAAAAAGGTATAATAACAGACTCTATCTCATAGAGATTTTTATAAAAATTAAATGAGTTAATATATTTAGATTGCTTAAATTTTCCTAATAAGCATTTTAATACATGTGAATGACTCCCTATAACCTTTAGGATTTTGCTAGGGTTGCTGTAACAAAGCACAACAAAGTAGATGGCTTAATCAACAGAAATTTATTGTCTCACAGATTTGGAGCTTAAAAGTCTGAAATAAAGGTGTCAGCAGTGCCGGTTCTATCTGAGAGCTATGAGGGAGAGGTGTGTTCTAGGCTTTTTTCTATGGCTTGTAGATGACTGTCAAACAATTATATGCCAACAAATTGGACAGTCTGGATGAAATGGATAATTTCCTGTAAACACACACTCTTCCAAAAATTAAATCAGGAATAATCACAGAATCTGAACAGACATATCACAAGTGGTGAAACTGAAGTAGTAATCAAAAAACTCCCAACAAATACAAGTCTGAGACTGCATAGCTTTACAGGTGAATTTTGCCAAACATTGAAGGAAGAACTAACACCTATCCTTCTTAAATGATTCCAAAAAATTAAAGAGGAGGGAAGACTCCTGAGCTCATTTTATGAGGCCAGCATTATCCTAATTCCAAAACCTGATAAAGAAATGACAAAGAAAGAAAATTATAGGCCAATATCCATGATGAATATAGATGCTAAAATCTTCGACAAAATATTAGCAAAATAAATCCAGTAATATGCTTAAAAGATCATACATCATGACCAAGTGGGATTTGTTCCAGGAATCCTAGGTTTGTACAATATCTGTAAAAAACATAAATGTGATATACCACATAAACAAAATGAAGGATAAAAACCACATGATCATATCAATAGATGCAGAAAAAGCATTTGATAAAATCCAGCACCCAATAATGATAAAAATTCTCAGCAAAGTGGGAATAGAGGGAGCATACCTCAATATAATAAAGGCCATATATGACAAACCCACAGTGAATGTAATACTCAATGGGCAAAAACTACAAGCATTCCCCTTAAGATCGGGAACATGACAGGGATATCTGCTTTCACCACTCTTTTTCAACATAGTACTGGAAGTTCTACACAACAATCAGAAAAGAAGATGAAATAAAATGTACCCAAATTGGAAAGGAAGAAGTAAAACTATCATTATTTTCAGATGGCATGATACTGAATATAGAGAAACCTAAAGCTTCCATTAAAAAACTACTAGAACTAAGTATCTTAATGTTTTTTGCTGCAATGGTAAATGGGATTTTTGTTTGTTTGTTTGTTTCTCTTTCTGTGAGTTCATTGTTGGTATATAAGAATGTCATTGATTTCTTATGTTAATTTTGTATCCTGCTACTTTGCCAAATTCAGTCATTAAATCTTGATGGAGAATTTTGATGGAGTCTTTAGGGTTTTCTATGTACAATTATCATATCATCCTCAAATAATGACAGTTTCACTTCCTCCCTTCCAATTTGGATCCCCTTTATTCTTTCTTCATGTCTAATTGCTGTGGCTAAGATTTCCAGTACTATGTTAAATAAGAGTGGTGAAAGTGGGCATCCCTGTGTTGTTCCTGGTCTTAAGGGAAATGCTTTTAGTTTTTGTCCATTGAGTATGATGTTAGCTGTAGGTCTTTCATATATGGCCTTTATTATGTCAAGATATGATCCCTCTATTCCCACATTGCTGAGTGTTTTTATCATAAATGGGTGCTGGATTTTGTCAAATGCTTTTTCAGCATCTATTGATAAGATCATATGGTTTTATCTTTCATTTTGTTTATGTGGTGTATCACATTTATTGATTTGCAAATATTGTACCATCCTTGCATCTCTGGAATGAATCCCATTTGGTCATGATGAATTTTTTTTTTTTTTGATGTACTGCTGGATCCAACTTGCTAATAATTTTGTTAAGGATTTTGGCATCTGTGTTCATCAGTGATATTGGCCTGCAGTTTTATTTCTTTGTAGTGTCTTTATCCAATTTTGGAATTAGAATTATGCTGGCCTCATAAAATGAGTTTGGAAGACTTTTGTCTTCTTGGATTTTTTGGAATAGTTTGAGAAGAATGGATGTTAGATCTTCTTTGAATGTTTGGTAAAACTCCCCCATGAAGCCATCTGGGCCTGGGCTTTTGTTTTCGGGGAGTTTCTTGATTACATCTTCAATTTCCTTAGTTGTTATTGGTCTGTTCAAGTTTTCTATTTCTTCTCAGTTTTAGGAGACTGAGTGTTTCTAGAAATTTGTCCATTTTGTGTAGATTGTCCAATTTGTTCACATATAATTGTTCATAGTATGTTTTAATGATCCTTTGTATTTCTGTGATGTCAGTTGTTACTTCTCCTCTTTCACTTCTGATTTTGTTTATTTGTGTTTTTGCTTTTTGTTTCTTGGTGAGTCTGGTTAAGGGTCCATCAATCTTGTTTATATTTTCAAAGAGCCATCTCTTTGTTTTATTAATCTTTTGAATTGTGTTTTTAGTCTCTATTCCGTTTATTTCTGCTCTGACCTTTACTGTTTCTTTCATTCTACTTGCTCTGGGTTTTTCTTTTTGTTTACTTTCTAGTTCTTTAAGTTGTAGGATTAGAAAGTCAATTAGGAATTTTTCTTGTTTGTTAAGGTAGGCCTGTAGTGCTATGAATTTTCGTCTTAGGACTGCTTTTACTGTGTTCCATAGATTTGGTGTTGTGTGTTGCTTTTCATTGGTTTCCAGGAAGTTTTTAATTTCTTCCTTAATCTCCTTGGTAACCCATTCATTGTTTAATAACATGCTATTTAGCTTCCACGTGTTTGAATGTTTTTGTTGCGATTGATTTCTAGTTTCATGCCATTGTAATCTGAGAAGATGCTTGATATGATTTCCATCTTCTTGAATTCATAGAGACTTATTTTGTGTCCTAACATGTGTTCTATCTTTGAGAATGTCCTGTGTGCACTGGAGAAGAATGTATATTCTGCAGCTTTGGGATGAAGTGTTCTGTAAATATCAATTAAGTCCAACTGATCTAGTTTGTCATTTAAGGACTGTGTGTTCTTGTTAATTTTTTTGTCTAGAAAATCTATCCAGTGGTGTCAGTGGGGTGTTAAAGTCACCCACTATAATAGTATTGCTATTGATCTCTCCCTTGAAGTCCTCCAGAAGTTTAAAATATATTTTGGTGCTCCTGTATTTGTTGCATATGTTTACCAGGGTTATATCCTCTTGTAGGATTGATTCCTTTAATACTATGTAGTGACATTCTTTGTCTCTTATTATGGCCCTTGTTTTGAAGTCTATCTGATCAGATATAAGTATTGCCACATCAGCATTTTTTTTCATTTCCATTTGCTTAGAAAATTTTTTTTCCATATCTTCACTTTCATCCTGTGTGAATTTTTTGTTGTGAGGTGGGTCTCTTGTAGACAGCATATATATGGGTTGTGTTTTCTTATCCACTCAGCTACCCTATGTCTTTTTTTTTTTTTTTTTTTTTATTTATTTATTTATTTTTTTTATTTTTATTTTATGAATTTTTATTTATTTTTTTGTTACAGATATTTTACCTTTTTACCCCATTGGCACCCCCCACCCCACCCCCTCCACCCTGTCCCCGGCTTAGTTGTCCATGTCCATTGGTCATGCATACATGCATATAAGTTCTGTGGTTTATCTCTTCCCACCCCCCCACCCCCCATCCCCTCTTCTGAGGGATGTCAGTCTGTGCCCTACTTCCATGTGTCTGGGTCTACTGTATTCCTCAGACTGTTATGTTCATTATATTCCGTATATAAGTGAGATCATGTGGTATTTGTCTTTTTCTGCTTGGCTTCTTTCACTTAGGATAATACTTTCCAGGTCCCTCCATGTCGTCTCAAAGGATAAGAGATCTTTCTTTCTTACCGCTGCATAGTACTCCATTGTGTATATGTACCACAGCTTTTTGATCCATTCGTCTACTGGTGGACACTTGGGCTGTTTCCAGATCTTAGCTATTGTAAATAGTGCTGCTATGAACATGGGGGTACATATATTCTTCCTGATTGGTGTTTCAGGCTTCTTAGGGTATATTCCCAGCAGTGGGATCACTGGGTCAAATGGAAGTTCAATTTTTAATTTTTTGAGGTAGCACCATATTGTTTTCCATAGCGGCTGCACCAGTCTGCATTCCCACCAGCAGTGTATTAGAGTTCCCTTTTCTCCACACCCTCGCCAACACTTGTTGTTTGATGATTTGTTGATGGCGGCCATTCTGACAGGTGTGAGGTGATACCTCATTGTTGTTTTAATTTGCATCTCTCGGATGATTAGTGATGTTGAGCATTTCTTCATATGTCTCTTGGCCATTTGTATGTCCTGTTTGGAGAGGTGTCTATTCAGCTCCTCTGCCCATTTTTTAATTGGGTTCTTTGTCTTCCTTTTGTGGAGTTGTGTGAGCTCTCTGTATATATTGGAAATTAACCCCTTATCTGATACATCATTGGCAATGATGTTCTCCCATACAGTGGGTTGCCTTTCCATTTTGATGATTGTTTCTTTTGCTGTGCAGAAGCTTTTGAGTTTGATGTAGTCCCATGTGTTCATTTTCTCCTTTATTTCTGTTGCCTTAGGTGATGTATCAGTGAAAATTCTGCTCCGTATGATGTCCGAAATTTTGTTGCCTACATTTTCTTCTAGAATTTTTATGGATTCACGGGTCACATTTAAGTCTTTTATCCATTTTGAGTTTATTTTTGTGTATGGTGTAAGTTGATGGTCGAGTTTCATTTTTTTGCATGTAGCTGTCCAATTTTCCCAACACCATTTATTAAAGAGGCTGTCTTTACTCCACTGTATGCTCTTGCCACCTTTGTCAAATATTAATTGAGCGTATTGCCTTGGGTCCATTTCTGGGTTTTCAGTTCTGTTCCACTGGTCTATATGCCTGTTCTTGTGCCAGTACCAGGCTACCCTATGTCTTTTGATTGGAGCATTTATGCCATTTACATTTAAGATTATTACTGATAGATTCTTATTAGTTGCCATTTTTATTTTATGCCTGTGTTTCTCTTTTTCTGTTTCTTCTCCTCTTACAAATGTCCCTTTAGCATTTCTTGCAGTGCTGGTTTGGTGGTAGTAAATTCCTTTAGCTTTTGTTTATAAAGCTCTTTATTTCTCCTTCAATTTTGAATGAGAGCCTTGCTTGTTAGAGTAGTCTTGGATTTAGCCTTTCATTTCTTTGTATATGCACTCCCTTCTGGCCTGCAGTGTTTCTATTGAGAAATCAGCTAATAGGCTAATGGGAGCTCCCTTATAGGTAACTTTCTGTTTCTCTCTTGCTTCCTTTAAGATTCTTTCCTTGTCTTTAATGTTTGCCATTTTAATTATGATGTGTATAGCTGTGGGTCTTTTTGGGTTCATCTTGCTTGGGACTCTCTGTGTTTCCTGGACTTGTATGGCTTTTTTCTTCACCAAATTGAGGAAGTTTTCTGTCATTATTTCTTCCAACAGGTTCTCTATTCCTTTCTCTGATTCTTCTCTTTTAGGTACCCCTATGATGAAAATATTGTTACGTTTTGTGTTGTCCCACAGCTCCCTTAAATTCTTCTCCTGTTTTTTAATTTTTTCCCCATTTGCTGCTTTATTTGGGCATTTTTTTCTACCTTGTCTTCTAACTCACTTATTTGGTCTTTGGCTTCTTCTAATCTACTATTGAATCTTTCTAAGGTATTTTTCATAACAACTATGTCATTCTTTATTTCCTCTTGATTTTTATTAATAGCTTGTACCTTTTTTTTAAGCTGATGTACTTCCCACTGAGCTCTTCATAATTCTTATTAAGTTGCTTGTGATTCTCACTAAATTATTTGATCACCCTTAAAATCAGTACTTTAAATTCTTTATCTGAAAAATTGCTTTCTTCCATTTCATATAGTTCCTTTTCTGGAATAAACTTAGCCAAAGAAGCAAAGGACCTCTTCACAGAAAACTACAGGTCATTGAAATAAAATAAATAGAGGAAGACATAAAAAAGTGGAAGCACATACCTTGTTCATGGATTGGAAGAATTAACATCATTAAAATGTCCATAGTACCTAAAGCAATCTATAGATTCAATGCAATTCCCATCAAAATACCAATGACATATTTCACAGAACTAGACCAAATACTCCAAAAGTTTATATGGAACCAAAAAATTCCCGAGGAGCCACAGCAATCTTGAATACAAAGAACAAACTCAGAGAGATCACAATACCAGATATCAGGTTATACTACAAAGCCACCGTAATCAAAACAGCCTGGTACTGGCACAATAACAGGCATATAGATCAATGGAACAGAACAGAGAATCCAGAAATTGACCACAGACATTATGCTCAATTAATATTTGACAAAGGTGGCAAGAGCATACAGTGGAGTCAAGACAGCCTCTTCAATAAATGGTGTTGGGAAAATTGGACAGCTACTTGCAAAAAAAAAAAAAAAATGAAGCTAGAACACCAACTTACACCATATACAAGAATAATCTCAAAATGGATCAAAGTCTTATATGTGACTCGTGAATCCATAAAAATTCTAGAAGAAAATGTAGGCAACAAAATTTCAGTCATCACATGCAGCAGAATTTTTATTGATACAATGCCTAAGGCAAGAGAAACAAAGAAAAAGATGAACACATGGGACTACATCAAACTAAAAAGCTTCTGCACAACAAAAGAAACAAACCATCAAAATGGAAAAGGAACCCACTATATGGGAGAGTATATTTGCCAATGATACATCAGATAAGGAGTTAATTTACAAAATATATAGAGTACTCATACAACTCAACAAAAGGAAGACAAAGAACCCAATTAAAAAATAGACAGAGGACCTAAAGAGACACCTCTCCAAACAGGACATACAAATGGCCAAAAGACATATGAAGAAATGCTCAACATCACTAATCATCAGAGAGATGCAAATTAAAATAACAATGAAGTATCACCTCACACCTGTCAGAATGGCTGCCATCAATAAATCATCAAACAAGAAGTACTGGCGAGGATGTGGAGAAAGGGGAACACTTGTGCACTGTAGATGGGAATGGAAATTGGTACAGCCACTGCGGAAAGCAGTATAGAGATTCCTCAAAAAATTACAAATGGAATTGCCTTATGACCCAGCAATTCCACTTCTGGAAATTTACCCAAAGAAACCTGAAACACTAATTGCAAAAAATATATGCACCCCTATGTTCAATGCAGTGTTATTTATAATAGCCAGTCTTTGGAAGAAGCCCAAGTGTCCATTAGTAGATGAGTAGATAAAACAGCTATGGTACATTTACAAAGTGGAATATTACTTGGCCATAAAAAGGAAGAAAATTTTTACCCTTTATGACTGTATGGATGGACCTGGAAAACATTATGTTAAATGAAATAAGCCAGTCAGAGAAAGACAGGTACAATATGATTTCACTCATATGTGGAATGTAATGAACCAACAAACAAAATAGAGACAAATTCATAGAGAGAGAGAGCAGGCAGACAGTTATGGTTGGCGGAGGGTGAGGGGGTAGGGTTGGTGAAGAGACTGAGCAAAAAAAGGAAAAGAACTCATGGACATGGACAACAGTGTGGTGACTGCGGGGAGTCGATGGAGATAGAAAGGGTATATGGGGGATAAATGGTGGTGGAAAAATAATAATAAAATAAAGGGTAGAATGTTAAAGGAAGCAAGGGAGGAAGAAAGGAAAGAAGGGGGGAGTGAGGGAAGAAGGGAGGGAGAGAGGGAGGGAGGGAGGGAGAGAGGGAGGGAGGGAGGGAGGGAGGGAGGGAGGAAGGAAGGAAGGAAGGAAGGAAGGAAGGAAGGAAGGAAGGAAGGAAGGAAGGAAGGAAAAAAATTGCCTATTAGGACATTAAATCTAAGAAGCAATACCACCTTGTAATTTCCCTCAATTCTTCCAATAAAGATGTATGGCTTTGATGTCAAAAATAAAATATTACAAGGCACACCAAAAGGCAAAAAATGCAATTTGAAGAGACAATGGGATATTGGAATTATCAGACTGGAAACTTAAAACAACTATGATTAATATACTCAAGGCTCTAATGGATAAAGTAGACAGCATACAAGAACAGATGGGCAGTGGAAACAGAGAAATGGGATTTCTAAGAAGGAATAAAAAAGAAATGCTAGAGATCAAAAACATTGAAATAGAAATGAAGAATAACTTTGATGGGCTTATTAGTAGAATGGCCATGGCATATGAAACTATATATAGTATGATGATATCTTTTATAAAATATTATTTGCCTACATAATATATTGATAATTGCAATGTTTATTATATGTTTCAAAATGGAAGTCAAATACACACATATACAAAACAACAACAAAAAACAAAACACTGGCAACCAATAGAACAAGTGTTAACAGTTTAACAGTAGTTTCTGCTGGTTGGAGTAGAAGTGATTTGGGTATTTAAATTCTTTTATTTTTCTGTATTATTCCAAAATTTCCACAACATATATATTACATTTATTATTTCATTTTTTTAAAATACTAATACAAAATTTGCCATAACACAAAAGGTAGAAACAAGGGTTGGTTTGAGATTGTGCCCACTCGAAATCTGAGTTGATTTCTGAAAAAGCTCTAGTGCAACACCCTCATTTTAGAGACAGGAGAACTGAGACACAAGAGGGTTAGGTGATTCCTCCTGAAACTCATCTAGCTGGTAGTGGCAGAACCTGAAGGAAAACTTATTTCCTAGTTTCTGATCCAATGCTCTTTTCACTATACTATGTTATTGCCAAGAAATCAAAGACAAGGATACCACAGGAGCTCCAAAAGGAAGAAGACAAACTTGAGAAATTGGCCACAATAAAAATAATGGCCATTTGAGCAGTCATCCCTGCAAATGGAAAATCATGTTCTAGGTAATTAGGCACCAACCTCCACTATTCAATTAAATCAATATCTAAGGACTTATAGAGCCACCACAACAGGTGGCCTTAGACAGGGAGCACATGTAGTAAGACTCTGACCTGACCTGATCCATAACTCACCTCCTTACGGGAAAGTGAGAAGGAAAGAAATACCATTTGGTATTTCTTAGCCCAACAAAAAAATGGCAACTTTTTTGCCATTCTTACCACATCAGAGCAACCTGTATATGTCTTCTCTCTCTACCTCCTCACTTATGCCGCTACGCAGCGCTTAACACTTGCAGCCACGGGTATTTATAAGTCCTTTGGAAGGACCTACGTGGAGAGTAAAAGAGCCTCTCCTGTAGAGGAAAAAAATCTGACTTTTTTTTTTTTTTTTTTTACAGAAGAGGCCTAACTGGTTAGCAATTTGGACTTTGTTTGGGGAAAATAGCTTGGGAAAACTCTTGTAGAAACCATAAAAACGATCTTCAAACATTTAGTGGATTCTGAGTTTATATGTACTCGGTTGCTTTCAACTCTAGTAAAATCATCCAGGAACAAGCAAACAAACAACAAACAATACCCACATTTTCTTCCATCTGTTTGTTGTCTGTTACCTGGTAGAATGTGTAATCCTTAGACGTAACAGAATCTCTACCTGAAAACTTTTCAGAGCACTAACATGTCTTCATGAGGAATTGATATTAAAACTTTCATGTAGCTACAGAATTTCCAAGGAAATTCTCAATTTTTGGACTATGATCAAGTAAGTGTGGGATATATTGGTGCTTTTTAGAAAATATGAAGCAATATGCAATTACTTGAAAAACCTCAAAAGAATACATCAGTAATATGGAACTGCTGCTTGGGTATTTAATTCTAATCATCAAACAAGATTATGTTTGTTTATTTTCCTTTGGTCTTGGACAAAAATATAACTAATCTACTTCTGCTCTATCAGAGTATTTTTCACCCAACAGCCAGCAAATGAGGAAACTGTTGTTTCAAGTGATAATAGGGATGTTTCCAGAGATTGTTTTGTGAAGGATATGAGTGGTCCACAGAGAAATGAGAAACTTTGTTGGCATATCAACTGTTTGGTGAGTTTCTGCTAGTTAGAAAAAGAGACTGGGTATGTGCCCATACCTTAGGCACAGATTTTATGGGTAGCACAATGCTACTGGATCTCACCCTCTCTGGACTCTAGATTAATTTTAGAAAGGGAGGATGGCTTCATAGATTTTTGAACACTTAACCAATTAGTAGACAAGTAAATATTTCCAATAAATCTGTGTGTGAACACTTTTTATACATAAGTATGTCATTTTTTTACATATAAGTATATATAATTAAAATTTATTTTAAACTTATGTGATCTCTATTGATGTTTACTACATGTGCAAATATATAGGTATTTAAATAAATAAAATATATACTTTCAAAATATGTTTATACTGGCTGGTAGTCTTTGGTCAGTTGCGAAATTAAGCAACTGCCTTTTGTTTTTAATGTCTAAGATACTTTCCAAGGGGTATTGGAAGAAATGGAGGATCTCGGATACCCGAGGATGCCTTTACAAACATATGGAAGAGTCAGCTGTGCCTTCAAGAGCCAGAGATGAGGCCCAGCCTGCCCGGCTCTGGAGCTTCCTCCAGCATCCTCTTGGTTTAACAGGGCTCTGCCATCCAACACCAACCTTGCGGGAGCCAGTTTCTGAGATTCTACTTGGCTGAAATCTAGGCAGAGAGACCTCAGATTATTCTGACTCATCTTGGCCCAACAAAGACTTGTTTAAAGTATATAAGATTGAGAAATCTCTTTTTTCTTTCTTCTTAAAGATTTTTACCTGTATGAGATTGTTGAGGTGTGGTCTTGCCTTAAGGCACAAAAAGATCTCCCACGAACATCAGTCTTGAGGTTCAGAACATTGTCAAGTCAGTCTCCTCTTTGAATGCTTCTACTTGTTTCATCTATACCTTTTGAACTATGGAGATAAACTTACCACCCAGTTTCTACAATGCTCTTCAAAAACAGTCTTTTTTCCTTTATCACTACCCATATCCCCAAGATTCTGACCTTGAGCCTCTGTATATAAATACGTTTTACATAAACCAGCACTGCCTCCTCATGTCAATCACTTCCCTGGGACAAGCCACTGAGTCTCCATCACTTTCAAATGCTCACTCTAAGCTGGTTTCCACTGGTTTCCATATCTTCCATCAAATTGTTGCGACTTGCCTAACTGAATTTCCTGGTCTGCTACCTACTTCGGAGAGGATATCTTAAATTCCTAGTCCTTTAGTTTTTTCTATTTGTAATTTTTTCATTTGTAATTCAAGGATGGGATGGAGGATAATAATAACAGTTCTCAAAACTGAAAAGACCATCCTACAGACTAAATAAGAGAATGCATAAATAGTTCTATTATAAAACTATAAATCATAATTGAAAGCTCATATATATTTTATTATAATAAATATAATACTATTATTAAATATTATTAATATCCTGAGATTGTGTGTGTGTGTGTGTGTGTGTGTGTGTGTGTGTGTGTACTGGCTGGGAAGGTGTGTGTGTGTGTGTGTGTGTGTGTGTGTGTGTACTGGCTGGGAAGAGCCAGCTTCTTATGTGGTCTGAACACCATACTTTTCCTTCGTACAACTTTCTCTAATTGGAATTTTCTTCCTTCTTAAACCTTCTGATTATCTTCCAACCAGCCTAGCTCCACCAAACCTCTCTTGTTCCAACTCTTAATACCCATTTGGACCTGGACAAGTGACTTGGGCAAGAAATACATATTGAGGGTCTTCTAGAATGGACATTAGAGTTTAGAGTAAGAAACTCTTTGCAGAAGGTAATACCATAAAGGGCAGATCAGAATAGAACCTATATCTTCTGTCTTAACAAGCCACAATCCTTCCCTATCCTGCTTTTCTAGGGTTGCTTCAAGGAATTCAAAGATTAGTGCCAAACTTAACACAGTCCTACTCTGTTTATTAGCTTACTATGTCAAATGTGTCCATAGTTTCCTCTTAGAATTTTTGTGGGGATACCTCACTGTTTTCCACTGACGAACGCTTCAGATATCAGGCTCTGTTAATGACAAGCAATTTTTAAAAATATTTTATTAATCTATGTTAAACATTAAACTGTTATTTTAGTTATATTTACATTTGAAAAACTTTTCAGCTATTTTAAATATTTTTTCAGATTATAAAATTAATGTGTGCCTCCTTTAGATGATTTGTATTCCACACGGTTTTCTTATGATCAGAATTTTTACTTGATACGTCACAAATATGAGAACACCTATCTCACTACATTCTTAACAGTAGTAAATGCTATTATTTTTGGCAATGATTTAAGTATTTTATGTCCATATCCTTCCTCTACCCTCATTATTTATAAAGAACCAGTTCTTACTTTTTTTTATCAATTGTCCAATTTTCTAACTAGACAAAACCTTTCATTTGTTTCATTATTATTTTAGTTCAAGAAAGTTTGATTCTATTTTTTATTTTTGCTTATACTGAATTTGTTCTGCTTCCCCCCGTTTATTTATTTATTTATTTATTTACTTACTTACTTACGTATTTATTTATTCCCTCACTGAAGGATATTTTTTCATCTTCAGATAGAGTGGGGGCGGAGGGGGAGAGAGGGAGAAACATCGGAAAGAGAGAGACACATTGACTGGTTGTCTCCCGCATGACCCCAACCAGGGCTGGGGACTGGACCACAACTGAGGTACCTCCCCTTGACTGGAATTGAACCTGTGACTCTTTGGTCCATGGGCTGACGCTCCAACCACTGAGCCAAACTGGCCAGGGCTTTTTTTCTCCTTTAAATACCTATCAGGTATAAGTTGGCTCTTTGTCCATTCTCCCCCAGAACTAAAAGTCTCATCCTTGTGTTTAGCACAGTGTATGGTTAACAGACGTGCATTGGAGTCTGACAGATTTAAGTTCTAGTTCTGCTGTTGCCTACTGGCTGTTTGCCTGGGTACATTAGGGGACCTTTCCAGGTCAGCTCCTTCTCGTGTAATATGCTTGGTGTCCAGTAAGTGCTCCATGAACAAAAGCCACCACTGTTCTGTCTCAGCTTTCTTTAGGAGTACCTCAGGTCAGACCGGTAACTCACAGTTGTGTTCTGTATGGGAGTTTGGTTCTTTATATGCTCTTTTGGTATTTTAATTCTATGATTATTCAGTTCACTCCCTCATTCATTTCTTTTTTATTATTATTATTTTATTTAATTAATTAATTTATTTTTGTTACAAATGTTTCTCCTCTTCCCCCCATTGACACCCTCCTCCCCCTCCCTCCCGGCCCTCTCCCCAGCTTTGTTCTCCATGTTCATTGGCCACGCATACATGCATATAAGTTCTGTGGTTTATCTCTCCCCCTCACCCCCTCTTCTGGGGATTGTCAGTCTGTACCCTATTTCCACATCTCTGGTACTACCCTGTTCTTCAGACTGTTATGTTCCCTCATTCATTTCTTTTTCTCTCAACCTATATCCCAACGTATTGTCATTTCAACAACTCTCTTGCTTTTAAAGAGAGCATGTTTCCTTGGTATTTCATTGAGGACACAAAGCAGAAACGCCTATAGGATCTTCTCTTTCCTGTGGTAGATCTTATCACAAGGGTGCTTTCGTCAGCTCTGTGAAGGCACCATAGCTCTCTTACATGGCAGAGTATTTCCTTTTGCTCTCTGTGTCTTTTTATCTTTTCCCTCAATGAAAACTTGGTTAGGTCTCATGATTTTTCCGCTTGCTTTTTAGTAAAGGACAGTGCTACAGTCTCTTTAAATAAAAAGCATAGTATTAATATAGAAATTGGAAGTATCCTGCCAAGAAATTAATCATAATTGGGTTTCTAGGATGCTTGAGGCTGGGAACTTGCAGTAGAAAAGGGGTGAAATGGATGGCTTCGTCTCTACTCCTCTGTACTAAATCCCCACCCTTCCTGGATTGCTAATCATTTTAAATCACGTTGGGGTAAAACAGAGAAAGAGGAAGTGTGAAGGGATTAAGAACTTACTTGAACAGATACTCTCACAAGCTGCCTTCAGGCTCCTTGGGACTGGCAGATATTTGAAGCTCCTCTTTTGTGAGTGTGTTTGAGGATCCTTCAGTGATTTTCATCACTCAGAGCGCCTCTTCTGTGCTTTGGGTGGTCCATTGCCATTCATTCTGCAGCCCTTCGGAAGACAGAGCTCACCTGGAAGTTCTCGCTGCTAGAGTTCTCCCCTTCAGGTAGTCCTGTTGGACAGGACCTATGATGATACCACCCTAACTCTCTCTCTGTCTGGCTCACATCTGCTCCACAGCAAAGTTATATCTTTCTTTGGACTGACAAACTTGCCACAGGATGCTTTAGTTTTCTCAGATGTGGGTCGGGCACTAAACTTCTGCAAACACCTGCCATAAGCCCTCAGAAGGATCTTGTAGCTCTCTCTTTACTATGCTTAAGGGGAAAAAAGCAGAACTAAATCCATCCATATTTTATGTGTGTTAGGGCAACAGAGATATCATTTTAAAGTAGCAGTTTCCTCTCCAAACAAATGTCTTCAAAAGTGACTTCCTGACCTGGTTTAAGATCTTTGATTTGGCTGAAGGGTCCAAGGGTCCAAGGATGAACAATCATGTCCTTTGTTGTATTCATCATGTTTTTTTTTCTTTTCTGCATAGTATGACATTTTTGACATCTTGGGGCACTTGACAGACATGGGGAGAGACTACCCGTTTCAGGGCTAACTGATTCCTAAAGATGGTCAACAACTTACTTGAAAGAACATCTTTCTTATGCAAGTTAACCATTCTAGAGCCTACATCCTCAACCATTTCTTTATCAAACTCTCACATATCAAGCCAATATTTCTCCTGCCCTAAATCACCCAGGACCAGGTATCAGACAACCAAAGGCTACCCCTACAGCCCAAAGCCCACTGACATTATACCAACTAGCCATTCCTGAGCTATTTACTCTGTCTTGCCTTCCATTTCCTACAGAAACCCCAATGAAGATTCTGACTTAGGTTTTCTCCTTGCTCTTGTTCCTTCCTCCTGATGAATGCGTCCCTTGTGGCCCTGCAAGGCATGCTGTGCCTCCTTCTCTTAAGGAATATAAGTAATAAGTGTTCTTTCAGTGGTATTTACCATTCTTTGTTGGCCCTCAGTTATACCTTTATAAATTGAATCCCAGGTATAATTTTAATAAGATTATAGTGCTACATATGGAGATCTGTTTCAGAGTCACTTTGGAGTCTGATGTATACCAACATCACTTTATAAATTCATACTTAAGCTTTTGACAGAATACAGAGCTCAGCCTGAAGTTCTACATATGCCCTCAAACACTGAGGTGTGTTTGTTTATTCAGAAACCTGTTCAGTCGACAGTATGTCTGCCAGACAGTACACTGGGTGATGGGCACATGAAAATCCCTGCCACATAGTAGTTTAATGTGGGCTCACACCAGATATAGCTGATCACATAGAGCTGCTGCCCTGGAGTAGATTGTCACTTAGATCTAAGGGCAGGAACTTTCAACACTATATTTTTTAGTTAATGAGTAAAAGAACACAGTACTCAATTGATGTCTAAAGTCACAAGCAAGCCAAAGGCATAGTTATAGTGCCATGGCTCTGAGGCCTGTTGATGGAGGCATTTACCAAAACACCACCTCAAAGGGATACGGAGGAGAGCCAGCAGGCAGTATAAAATCAAGCTCCCATTTCAAAGAGGAGCTAGAAAAGAGGGGAAGGCTAGTGACTTTTAAAGAACATGGAGACAGTGATGTCTAATAAGAAAGAGATTTGGAGGAGATGGTGAGAAATGGAGCCAGGAGAAAGGTCTGAGTGGAAAAGCAGATGGACATAGAGCTTCTTATCTGGCTCTTGGAAAGCCAGGCATGTTTAAAAGGGCATCTGGTGGAATAAACATTAGCCCAAGAGATCAGCATTCACAAAAGCAAGCAGGAGTTCCAGATGCTACCTCTGTCCTGGTTCTAATAGTCTTCAGAGTCGAGGACTCTGTTTCCTTCTTTTGGAAGAGTCCAAACATGTTAATCTGGAATCCTGCAATTGCAACAGATGATGAGCAAATATTTCAAGTGTCAAATTATAATCTAAAGAAGGCATAAGTCAAAAAGACCAGAAAGAGCCATGAGTGCAGTGGATACCAGTCCTTAACTGAGCATCCTCATGTATCTGTCAGGGGTCAGAGTCAAGTATCTTTCCCAGAAATTGACATTCCAGGTTTAGTGACTTGGTCCAAAAACTAGTGGAGGTTCTTGAGCTCATCATCATCGTGTTCTGGAGACAGAAGCCTACTATCTTTAATTCTAAATAATGGACCATGACACCTCCTTCGGTCAGAGGATGACCTAAGGCTTCTTACCTACTGTTGGTATACTGGAGAGGCACAGAAGTGGGTGCAGCATCCGTACAGGCTGGAAATTCTTGTCTCCTTGGAGAGTTTCACAATGATTAGTGAATGTTGTTCCATCTCCTTCTTCATACAAGTAAAACCTAAGGTTGATATCAGCCCAGATAGCAAGTTTCCTGAGTGGCTGGTGCAGATCAAAGGAACAGAGCCCAGCAGGAGTAGTGTGTGGAGCCAAGGAAAACTGTTAAATTAGAAGCAGTATTTAAGGGGAAACCAGGTCAGAACAAAGCTTTATACTCTGATCACATGACCAAAAAGGGCAATATAAGAGAAAAGGAGGCATGGTAAAAAGCCAAATGTTTCACAGAACATGAGCAGGTTGAAGCAGACAGACCTGAAGAAATTCCCTATCCAAGAATAAACAGCCAAGGTAACTCTTCACGTAAAATTCAAAGCCAGGGCCATGGGTGATAAAGTGACCAGAAGGAAGCAGATCTTCCCTTCTATCACTAAGGCCAAGAGATGAAACTACCTCTTTTCTCTTTTAACTTTCACCCTGTCTCAGGCTGACTTTTCCCTATTTCCCCTTTAAGGTTTTATTTGGGGGCTTTGTTTGTTTGTTAAGCCTACATTTACCTATATGAAAGTTATATTCATGGATAATGAGCACACACTATCTACACAAACCTAGAGATAAACTCAGATCCTATAATCCACTGAAGACAGTCTGTAGACAGTCCCTAGGAGTAAAGAAAATGTAGTGAGGAAATATCTCAGGACTGACTGTCGCTATTTATAACATTCCAATTCTCATAGCACTGAAACTGGAGGAGGAATGTTCTACTCCTACACTACTGTATGAAAGTTACACCTTTCTGGTCAAGAGATGGCTACATAGTATTCACATTCAGAACAAATTTTGTATCCCAGACACAGACCTGGAGTGGTTTCTAATTTAAAATTAGATGTTGAAGAAAATAAATCTGGATACTATAAAAAAAATTATACCTGTATCAGGCTAAAAAGGATTTTTTAAACAATTGTCAGGCCAACACATCATATTGCCAAACCCATAAACCGCTTCAAGAAACAGATGGAATTTATATCACAGACTCTCAAACCTCATGGAGAAGCATCTCTGAGTCCAATTAACCCCTTGGCAGCAGTATTTAATCTGGAGGGATATGCTCAAAGCATCCAAAAATATTTTGTCTAGATTTACCCACGGCACAATTTTCTATGGCACATCCTCTGGGCAATGACACGAATCTAAGACAGTGGGCAGGGGCTGGTGTATTATCTCAAAATGCACGTTCTTTTCACATATTCTCAAGGATATTTCCACAATAAGTTTACAATACAGGTATTTTACCTCTGTTGGATCTGCCATTCAGTCTTGTTAGGATTTCTAATGCAAGTGCCAAGCCCCAAATTAAAAGAAAATACAAAAACATGTCAGTATGTGCTGAGCTACTACTGATGATATCCAAAGACGGCAAAAGCTGGAGAATTAGAATGTTTTATATAAAATGTCATCAGTGCATTTTTTGTAGATATATTCAACCAATTTAAGAAGACACTGAGAGCAAAAAACAACAATCCTTTCTCTTTATAATTTTGTTAGTATTTTGAATATCAACTCCTTCTTAAGTGCTTACGCTAGGTAGTTACAAAGCAGTCATTTAATCAAGCTGGTTCTTGTGGTTCTAGGTTGCATGCTACAGTGCAGTGGGAACAGAGTCAGAACCTCCTTCCCAGCAGGCCTCAGTGCCTGAAACCTCCTGGCTGTGGTCCTGGCAGAGAAGAAAAATGGGCAGGCACTTCTTAAAGGTCCACTGCCTGACTGCAGTCCCTACCCCAAGACCTGGTTTGTCTACTAGCAAGACTGTTTTATATATCAATGACACCAGGAATGGAAGGAAAGGGAAGGAGACAAAGTGGAGAAATTAGGTAAGCAAGGAACAAAGTAAAAATAGGAGAAATGAAAAGGCAAGTAGCAAGTTATAAAGGGAAGAAGCCCTGGCTGGTTTGGCTCAGCAGTTAGAGAGTCGGCCAGTGGATCAAAGAGTCGAGAGTTTGATTCCGGTCAAGGGCCTGTACCTTGGTTGCAGTTTGGTCCCCAGCCTTGGTCAGGGTTGTGCAGGAGGCAACCAATCGATGTGCCTCTCTCACATCAGTGTTTCTCTCTCTCTCTCTCTCTCTCTCTCTCTCTCTCTCTCTCTCTCCCTCCCTCCCTCCCTCCCTCCCTCTCTCCCTCCCTCCCTCCCTCTCTCCCTCCCTCTCTCTCTGACTGAAGATAAATGGAAAAAGTATCCTCAGGTGAGGATTTTAAAAAAAAGAGAAGAAAATCAAAGCAGTTGACTTAGCAGTTTGTTGACCTTAGACTAGAAATAAGCCAAATGACAAACTTAAACTTGATAGACAAAATCTGAAAGAACATACATGGAAATATTATTTATGCTGGTAATCTTTTTTTCCAGTTCTTCCATCACCATTATTTAGGTGTCTTCAATAGTTCAATAGTTCCCGACAGCCCTGACCTGTGTGGTTCAGTTGGTTGAGTGTGTCCCATGTACTCAGAGGTCGCTGGTTCCATTCCTGTCAGGGCACATGCCCCTAGTAGGGGGCATGCAGGAGGCAGCTGATCAATGTTTCTCATAGATATCCTCTCTCTCTCTCCTTTCTCTCTCTCTCTCTCTCTCTCTCTCTCTCTCTCTCTCTCAAATGAATAAAAACATATTTTTAAAATAGTTCCCGACAATATTTTGTGTTCATTTATTTGATAAACCTCTCTTGTCTTCTCCTTTACCTAAGAAAAAATTTTTCCTAGGAACTGCCAGTCATGGTTGGACATGTTATTATTGCTGGTTTTAAAAGTAATCACTGAGAGAACCGAAAAATGGCGGCGGAGTGAACGGAGCTACACAGACCATCTCCCAGAACCAAACTGGAATTACAACTATAACACAGACAAATCGACGGGAAAAACCAACAGAAAAGCAGCTTGCGAGGACCATACAACGAGGGACACCGACTCGATCCCGGTAGGCTTGCGAAGGCACGAGACGGGGCTGGGAGCCCACGGTCGGCAGCTCGGCAGCGGCCTTAGCTGTAAGCGGCGCCCTCGGGTCACACTCCCAGGTGGCTCCACAGCGCAGAGCCGGGACAGAGGCTGAAACAGCCACAGCCACTCACCTTGGGCTCCGGCAGAGGGAGGGCGGACTGGACTGGAACTGTGTCGGGACACTCGGGGTTTGGAGGGCGCTCAGAGCTTTGGCTGAGTGCAGCCACTCAGGACGGTGGCCACATTGCTCCTTCCCAGGGCTCTGAGGAGAGGCAGCAGCCCCTCCCTCGGAGATCCAACCCCAGCCTGTGGGCCATTGAAGTGCTAATTGAGGCTCACTAACAACCAGCATCTGCCCCACCCTCGTGAAAGCCCCTTGGCTGAGCACCAGAGGGAGTTTTTCAATCAACTGACAACCCAAAACTCATCAATTAACCTAGACTGCTAGCCTCCAGGCAAAAAGCTAGAGGATAATAGTACGTTTCCTGGGCTGGCAACTTTAACCAGGAAAGTAAGACTTGACAGTGGTGTTCAACGTGGGTCCTCCCTCGCTCATCTAAACCCAGGAGAGGGAGCCACAAACAGCAGAACACCAACACCCACAGGGAGAACTTGACAGGCTCCAAAGCCCACAGTGATAGCCAAAATGGTGAAACACAGAAACAGAAGCCAAATGAAAGAGCAATAGACCTCAACCGAAGATGAGATCAATGCAGAGCAATTAGGCATGTTAACAGAGCTAGAATTCAGAGCCATGATCATGAGGAAGCTGAACAGCATGAGTAAGGACATAGAGACACTGAAAATAAGCCAATTGGAAATTAAAAACCAACAAGAAGAGATAAAAAATGACATATCAGAAATGAAGAACACATTGGAAGGTTTAAAAAGCAGAGTAGGGGAAGCTGAGGACCGGATCAGTGAATTAGAAGACAGGGTAGAAAAAATCAACCAATCAGAAAAACAAAAGGAAAAAACTATTAAAAAACAGGAAGACAGCTTAAGAGAACTATGGGACAACTGGAAACGTAATAATATTCGCATCATAGGAGTCCCCGAAGAAGAAGAAAATGAGCAAGGGATAGAGAATATATTCAAAAAAATAGTGAGAGAAAACTTCCCTAATTTGGTGAAGGAAGAAGGCATTCAAGTTCAAGAAGCACAGAGAGTCCCAAGTAAGAAGAACCCAAACAGGCCCACACCAAGACACATAGTAATTAAAATGCCACAAATTAAAGACAAAGAGAGAATTCTAAAAGCAGCAAGAGATAAGCAACAGGTTACCTACAAAGGGAACCCCATAAGGCTCTCCGCTGACTTCTCACAAGAAACACTACAGGCCAGAAGAGAATGGCATGAAGTAATCAAAGTCATGAAAAACAAGAATCTGAATCCAAGACTACTCTACCCAGCAAGGCTATCATTCAAAATAGAAGGTCAAATAAAGAGCTTCCCAGACAAAAAAAGGCTAAGGGAATACATTAGCACCAAACCAGCACTGCAAGAAATGTTAAAAGGACTGCTGTAATTAGCAGTAGAAATGGGAAGAAAAATAGAACCACACTAAACAAAAATGGCAATAAATAAGTACATATCAATAATCACCTTAAACGTTAATGGATTGAATGCTCCCATAAAGAGACACAGAGTAGCTGATTGGATAAGAAAGCATGACTCATCTATATGTTGTCTACAAGAGACCCACCTCTCAACAAAAGACTCACATAGGTTGAAAGTGAAGGGATGGAAAAAAATTTTCCAAGCAAATGGAAAGCAAAAAAAAGCTGGGGTAGCAATTCTCATATCTGATAAAACAGATTTCAAAATGAAGACCATAACTAGAGACAAAGACGGCCACTACATAATATTGAAAGGATCTATCCAACAGGAAGATATAACCTTGATAAACATATATGCACCCAATATAGGAGCACCAAAATATATTAAAAATCTTCTGGAGGACTTCCAAGGAGAAATCGACAACAATACAATCATAGCAGGGGACTTCAACACCCCGTTGACAGCACTGGATAGATCCTCTAGGCAAAAAATTAGCAAGGAAACAGAGACTCTAAATGAAGCACTAGACCAAATGGATTTAATAGATATCTACAGAGAATTACACCCCAAAACTACAGAATACACATTCTTCTCAAGTGCACATGGGACATTCTCAAAGATAGACCACATGATAGGACACAAACTAAATCTCTACAAGTTCAAGAAGATTGAAATCATATCAAGCATCTTCTCAGATCACAATGGCATGAAACTAGAAATCAATTGCAACAAGAACATGCAAAGACATTTCAACACATGGAGATTTAATAGCATGTTATTAAACAATGATTGGGTCACCGACGAGATCAAGGAAGAAATTAAAAACTTCCTGGAAACCAATGAAAATGAACACACAACAACACAAAATCTATGGGATGCAGCGAAAGCAGTTCTGAGAGGGAAGTTCATAGCACTACAGGCCTACCTCAAGAAACAAGAAAAATTTCTAATTGACTGTCTAACCTCACAACTTAAGGAACTAGAAAGCAAACAAAAAGAAAACCCCAGAGCAAGTAGAAGGAAGGAAATAGTAAAGATCAGAGCAGAAATAAATGACATAGAGACCAAAAAAACAATTCAAAGGATCAATGAAACAAACAGCTGGTTTTTCGAAAAGATAAACAAGATTGATGGACCCTTAGCTAGACTCACCAAGAAACAAAGAGAGAGAACCCAAATACACAAAATCAGAAATGAAAGAGGAGAAGTAACAACCAACACCACGGAAATACAAAAGATCGTTAACAACTACTATGAACAACTATATGGCAACAAATTCGAAAATCTAAGCGAAATGGACAAATTTCTAGAAACACACAGTCTCCCAAAACTATTCCCGGAAGAGATAGAAAACTTGAACAGACCAATAACAACCAAGGAAATTGAAGAGGTAATCAAGACTCTCCCAGCAAACAAAAGCCCAGGCCCGGATGGTTTCACAGGGGAGTTTTACCGAACATTCAAAAAAGAACTAACACCCATTCTCCTCAAACTATTTCAAAAAATTCAAGAAGAAGGAAGACTTCCAAACACGTTCTATGAGGCCAGCATAATTCTAATTCCAAAACCAGAAAAAGACACTACGAAGAAAGAAAACTACAGGCCAATATCCCTGATGAACATAGACGCCAAAATCCTGAACAAAATACTAGCAAATCGGATCCAGAAGTACATCAAAAAAATTATTCACCATGACCAAGTGGGATTCATTCCAGGGATGCAAGGCTGGTACAATATTCGCAAATCAATAAACGTGATACACCACATCAACAAAATGAAGAATAAAAACCACATGATCATATCAATAGATGCTGAAAAAGCATTCGACAAAATCCAGCATCCATTTCTGATAAAAACGCTCAGCAATGTAGGAATAGAGGGATCATATCTCAACATAATAAAGGCCATATATGAAAGACCTACAGCCAACATCATACTCAATGGACAGAAACTAAAAACATTTCCATTAAGAACAGGAACAAGACAGGGATGTCCACTTTCGCCACTCTTATTTAACATTGTACTGGAAGTCTTAGCCACAGCAATCAGACAGGAAGAAAAAATAAAAGGGATCCAAATTGGAAAGGAAGAAGTGAAACTATCATTATTTGCAGATGACATGATATTGTACATAGAAAACCCTAAAGACTCCATCAAAAATCTATTAGACTTAATAAATGAATTTGGCAAAGTAGCAGGATACAAAATTAACGTCAAGAAATCGACGGCATTCCTGTACATCAATGATGAACTCACAGAAAGAGAAACTGAAAAAACAATCCCATTTACCATTGCGCCAAAAAAATTACGATACCTAGGAATAAACTTAACCAAAGAAGTAAAGGACCTATTTGCAGAAAACTACAGGTCATTGAAAAAAGAAATAGAGGAAGATATAAAAAAGTGGAAGCACATACCCTGTTCATGGATTGGAAGAATTAACATAATTAAAATGTCCATACTACCCAAAGCAATCTATAGATTCAATGCAATCCCCATCAAAATACCAACGACATATTTCATAGAACTAGAACAAATACTTCAAAAGTCCATATGGAACCAAAAAAGACCCCGAATAGCCACAGCAATCTTGAAAAAGAAGAACAAAGTAGGTGGGATCACAATACCAGATATCAGATTATACTACAAAGCGACTGTAACCAAAACAGCCTGGTACTGGCACAAGAACAGGCATATAGACCAGTGGAACAGAACTGAAAACCCAGAAATGGACCCAAGGCAATACGCTCAATTAATATTTGACAAAGGTGGCAAGAGCATACAGTGGAGTAAAGACAGCCTCTTTAATAAATGGTGTTGGGAAAATTGGACAGCTACATGCAAAAAAATGAAACTAGACCATCAACTTACACCATACACAAAAATAAACTCAAAATGGATAAAAGACTCAAATGTGACCCGTGAATCCATAAAAATTCTAGAAGAAAATGTAGGCAACAAAATTTCGGACATCATACTGAGCAGAATTTTCACTGATACATCACCTAAGGCAACAGAAATAAAGGAGAAAATGAACACATGGGACTACATCAAACTAAAAAGCTTCTGCACAGCAAAGGAAACAATCATCAAAATGGAAAGGGAACCCACTGTATGGGAGAACATCATTGCCAATGATGTTTCAGATAAGGGGTTAATTTCCAATATATATAGAGTGCTCATACAACTCCACAAAAGGAAGACAAAGAACCCAATTAAAAAATGGGCAGAGGAGCTGAATAGACACCTCTCCAAACAGGACATACAAATGGCCAAGAGACATATGAAGAAATGCTCAACATCACTAATCATCAGAGAGATGCAAATTAAAACAACAATGAGGTATCACCTCACACCTGTCAGAATGGCCGCCATCAACAAATCATCAAACAACAAGTGTTGGCGAGGGTGTGGAGAAAAGGGGACTCTAATACACTGTTGGTGGGAATGCAGACTGGTGCAACCGCTATGGAAAACAATATGGTGCTACCTCAAAAAATTAAAAATTGAACTTCCATTTGACCCAGTGATCCCACTGCTGGGAATATACCCTAAGAAGCCTGAAACACCAATCAGGAAGAATATATGTACCCCCATGTTCATAGCAGCACTATTTACAATAGCTAAGATCTGGAAACAGCCCAAGTGTCCACCAGTAGACGAATGGATCAAAAAGCTGTGGTACATATACACAATGGAGTACTATGCAGCGGTAAGAAAGAAAGATCTCTTATCCTTTGAGACGACATGGAGGGACCTGGAAAGTATTATCCTAAGTGAAAGAAGCCAAGCAGAAAAAGACAAATACCACATGATCTCACTTATATACGGAATATAATGAACATAACAGTCTGAGGAATACAGTAGACCCAGACACATGGAAGTAGGGCACAGACTGACATCCCTCAGAAGAGGGGATGGGGGGTGGGGGGGTGGGAAGAGATAAACCACAGAACTTATATGCATGTATGCATGACCAATGGACATGGACAACTAAGCCGGGGACAGGGTGGAGGGGGGTTAGGGTGGGGGGTACCAATGGGGTAAAAAGGTAAAATATCTGTAACAAAAAAATAAATAAATAAAATATTATTCAAAAAATAAAAAAATAAAAAAAAAATAAAAGTAATCACTGACACTTGTAAATGACTGTGCACTTTCTTAGGCACACTTCACAGGTACACCTTTTAGTTATCATGACACTGTGTATCCAAGGTTATCAATATCATTACCCTTATTTTATAGTGGAGAAAACTGAGACTTGAAGAGCTAAGGGCTGACCAAAGGTTATTCACTCAGACCCACCCTGCACTGATTTGGTTGGCACCTTGCATTTTTCTTGTGCACTCTGTTATTGCTCAGTCAGCAAAGGTTTATAAATAGGAGATACAGGAAGAAGAGGGTCTCGGGGGCTTTACTGAATTAAAACATCTTTATTACAAAGAAGCTTACTAATGTAGACAGTGTACTCAAAAATGTGTTACCAGATTAAGTAAACAAAATTAAGGCACATAATTAAACATGGTCTCTGATCGCAGCCTTGTTTTAGAAGTTCATTGAAAGCAGTCTGGAAGAGATTTCATGTGGGTGAATAGCGACTAAAAAGTATTGATGACACAGCATAGCAGTTAAAAGTGAGATCTTGAGGTTAGACTGCATGTGAATCCTGGTTGTGCCACCTAATAGCCAAGTGACCTTGGGCAAGTAACTTCACCTGTGCCTCAGTTTCCTCATCTCTATAATGAGGGCAATGACAATCTCTATGTCACTAAAATCATTCTGAGAGTTAAAAGAATACAAATAAATCACTTAGAACAGTGCTTATTGCACAGTTACACCATATAAGTGTTAGCTAGTGATGATTATTTCTAGGTATTATGTATGATTTTAGTTTTCCTCTTTGTAGATTTTAAAAATTCCAAACTTTCAATGTGTATGTGTAAATTCAATAGTTTAATACAAAAACTATGAAAATAATAAAAGTAGGAACAACAGATCATTTTCCACAGCTACCTTAACTGAAAGTTCTCTCCCTATTAGGATTCTGAGCTCCTTTATAACACTCTTCATTGTTTAGCTCCTTGGGAAATGTGTCTTACTGACAGCGGTGCCTTGTTTGCTGAAGGAAAGCTATGTGAATTATAGCTATCCCAAAGTCCTCCTGATGACACTAGAGCAGATATTTGAGAAAGTATTCAAGGTATCCGGGATTCCTTAAAGGGACAAAGTCCACCTTGAAATCATCAAGCAAAAGAAACACACACCAATGTCCAGGTAACCTTGTGCAAATTAGATGGCGGGTAAATTAATCAAGTTGTCCTGACACTGAGTCTTTTATTTCTACAACCTTTAGCAATTTGCTTTGGGCTATTGGTCTCATCATACACACCAAAGCTAATGCAGAAGCATTTGCCCCAAAAGTTAACAAAACTAGATTCACAAAAAAACATGGCACACACCAGACAACTGGGAACAAATACAGAAGGTGGGACTTCATCCAACCAGATGCTTCTCAAAATATGTGGCAAATATTTTAAAGAGCCCTGTAAGAATTTCAAGACCCATTCTTCTAGAGTGAGCAAAGCACAGAAGGAGCACAGACAAAGAGTAGATGATGTGCACAAACTGTCTAAGGTTTTGAAAGAAGAGACTACAAATTGACAATGTAGTGGCGGTTTATGTACATTTTAGGCCGCACCCAGACATATGCATTATATTTCTGCAGACTGCCCCCTACCCCTCAGAGGCTCCATTACTTAAATACAGTCAACTTTTAACCAGCCAGTGTGGCTCACTGGTTGAGTGTTGACCCATGCACCGAGAGGTCGCCAGCTCAATTCCTGGCTGGGGTGCGTGCCCAGGTTGTGGGCTCGATCCCCAGTGGGGGCATGCAGGAAGCAACCAATCAGTGTTCTCTCTTGTCAGTGTTTTTATCTCTCTCTTCCTCTCCCTTCCTCTCCCTCTCTAATCAATAAAGAAAAAATATTTAAATATGGTCAACTTTCTGACTATGATGAGCTGGAAAAGGTGTATATAATCTGATTGTATTACAAAATTGTCATTTAAGATTCCCAAGTTATTTGGGAGATGATGATTTTGTAATTAGCAATGCATATTGGACTCTTATATTCTGTCCATTTGGTTTTTTTTATGGTATTTTTTTTTTTTAATCCTCACCTGAGGACATTTTTGCATTTATCTTCAGATAGAGAGGGAGGGAGAGAGGGAGGAAGAGAGAAACAGAAACATCAATGTGAGAGAGACATATTGAGTGGTTGCCACCCATAGGACCCCTCCCGGGGCCAGGAGCAAACTGCAACCAAGGTACGTGCCCCAGTAGGAACCGAACCCGGGACTCTCTGGTCCATGGGCTGATGCTCTAACTGCTGAGCCAAACTGGCCAGGGCTCTTTATGGGATTTTAAACTGTTTTAGTACACTTGAAAGTATGACAGCATTCTATGTGTTCATATGCAGAACTATGCTTTATGACTATTACTACCTTTAAAGCACTCAGCTAACTACCATGGGATACGCAGAAGTTGGTACTAACCCTGACGTGATTAAATGAAGCCTCACCTAAGCCAAGCACCTCAGTGTTCTAGGACCACTGACCTCTACCACCATCCTCGGTAATTAAAAACATACTGTGTTTGTGCATCTACCAGTAAACAAATTTCCTGACAGATCCCCTAAAGAAACAAGAATTTCAGAGTGTAATAGAATGACTTTGCCATTAAATATAGTTTCAATTGGAATATCATGTAGAGGTTTGAGGAAAAATTCTAGCTCTTATGTGTTGTTTTGAATTTTTTTCCCTGTCAATTCCTTTTTGCTTATTTTGAAAATATAACAAAATATAATTAGAGTGAAAGAGAAAGAAAAATTACTCTGATTATTTCTCAGCTTTTCAGACCATGACAAACTACAGATAGACTGAAGGAAGGCTAATGTGTTATATGTCGGCTAGTAGGCTCAGTGAGTGTTTCCGCCTGTGCTGCATTGCTGGAAGTGAACAGGCCAACACTGAGCACGTCTAATTATGCAGATTCTCCAAACTTATCATGATTTTTATTTGTCAGATTCTTGCAGATAATCTGAGTCTCTTTTCACTACCATCCCAGTTACAGGGCTGCACCAGCCTATCTAACCAAGAGATATATTACAGTCTTCTCCATTTGATTAGGATTTTCCACTCCCAAGATTAATCTGCTAGATAAATTGGTGTTCCTTCCTGCCAAAATGGTATTTTCTCAACACAAATGCAACCTTATGACAGAATACATTTCATTTTCTCCCTTGCTTCAAAACCCTGCCACCTACCAGAGGACAATTTTCCCTTCTGACTGCAACAATAAATCTCTATGTGAAGGGAGATGGGAAAATAAAGCTTTCATATTGGAGGGCACAGCTTTTCTACTTTACGTGCAAGAACTGATACCAAGGGCTCTTCTGGGTGTTTGGTTGTATTCTCAAAGCCAGCTACTGTGCAGAAAAATTATTTTTTAATGTTTTGTAAAGTACTTTCTTCATTGAACGAATACCAATTTCTGTCTCAATAGTCTTAGGTACCCAGAAACTAGATGTGAACAGAGAGGTACCACTTTGCTCTTGAAACAGCCCCACTACCCATTCTACCTGGCATCCTACCTCTGCTCCTTTGTACTGGCTGCCTCTGTTTCCTGCCTGTCTATCCATTCCATCCCTTGTGTTTGGTTTCCGCACTCCCTTTGCTTCCATTCTATATAAAGTGCTCTTTGGATATAATCAGCAATCATTTTCTGAGAAAAAAAAACATGTTCACCTGTCTTTGCTAACCTTGAGCTCCCTGCTGCATTTAGAATTCGCATGGTCTCTTTGACTGCTCTCTCTTCTTAGATAATTTCTACTCATAATTTCTGCTCTTTCTTGCTTCTCAAGGATCTGTCCTTTGCCCTTTATAATTTTCTCTCATATTCTTTCAGTAAGAGAGTTTATACATGCCATTGCTTCCACTGCTACAATATCAAATTCAACATTCAACCTATTAGAAACGAACCTCCCTCTCCTCCAGATTAGTTCTCCTTCTGCAATACTCCACATCTATCCTTGATTTTTACCATTAGCTGTCCAAATAACAAAGCTTGGTATCTTTCTTTAAACCACTTTGCTGAGGTGCAAATGACATGTAAAAATCTCTAGACATTTGACATATACAACTTGATGAGTTTGGAGAAAAGTATACACCGGTGCAACCATCACCATCATCAAGACCACAGACATATCCATCACCTCCCAAAGTTTCTTGTCCTTTTTATTATTTTGTGTGTGATAAGAACATTTAAAATAATCTATTTTTAAAAACATTTTTTACTGCGTACTTATTAGTCCCAGAATATAAACTTCAGCAGAGCATAGGCTTTGCTTTGTTCACTGATAAAGTCCAACTCCTAGAAAAGTGCCTGGCATAAACTACGCTCTCAATAAATACTCGCTGAATGAACAAATGGTGAGTATTAGAAGATACAATGTACATAAAATGCTTAGCAGTACTATATAGGAGTCAGTCCTCAATAAATGTTACCTACCATATATGATTATTATCATCATTGAAATTACCATTATTCTTATTTTTAGTAGTAGTTTCAGCTTTAAAAAGAGGGCTGCATGCATTTTTGTCATCTTGTATTTAGACCTTCTATGATGCTTTATCATTTTAGGATAATAGGGACTTTGGCTTGTCTTTGTCTTTTTTACTGCTGGATTTCCAACTAGAAAAATACAAAGAAAATGGTGAAGTAAATAGTCTTTCCTGGTTTGGCAGAGTGGGAGGCAAAACAGGCAGGCAGAAATCTGGAGCAAAACATCATCTTGTTCATATAATTGTTTTTGTAGGCACTATATTTAGGGCATTAAATTTTGAAATTCTTTTGAACACTCAGTAAATGACAATTGATCTGAGGGAAATATTAAAACATTTCCAATTTGAATCTTCACAAAAGTACCTGGAAGGTGTTTTTGGTGAATTTGAATGGATAAAAAATCTGATCTGATGCAAAAATTGAAGAATTCAAAATGTTAAATTATTTTGTGTCTGTAAGATAGCTATAATTTGATAACTATTCAATATCATCAGAAACAAACAAAATATAATTGCAAACAACCATAATTCAATTATTTTACTCCTAGTTTGTTCTGCCATGTTAAAATGAGTTTTTAGGGTTTAGATTTGGGAATTTATATCTGTTTGAATTTATATATGCTTATATGTGTTTGGATTTCCTTTGATGGATTATGTTATTTTATGTTCTTTCACTAATATAATTGAGCTTCGCACTTGTTTAGAGTATTTTATTTGCTATTTTTTTCTGTATATTTAAGTTCTCTTTTCCAGAAAATCTGATTTTGGCAAGCTGAAAAGAACTCACGTGTTGGAATGCAATGTTAGTACACCTCTGACTGTCAAGGAGAATCTTGCTTTCAATTCTTCAGCTCCCATCCATTCCCAAATTATACTCTAAAAGTGCAGAGTCTAGACTTATAGTGGGAAAATGCTAGTCTTATTCCAGTTCCGACGCTCTAGCTGTCTGAGGTTAGACTGACTGCTTGCAGTATCTGTGACCTTAAAATGATGGCTAAGAAAGCTAACTCCAGCCTGGCCAGTGGGGCTCACTAGTTGAGTGTCAACCCATGCACCAAGAAGTCATCAGTTTGATTCCCAGTCAGGGCACATGCCCAGGTTGTGGGCCCACTCCTCATTGGGGAAATGCAGGAGGTGGCCAATGGATGTTTCTATCTCTCCCTCTTCCTTCTTCTCTCTCTAAAATAAAGAAAGAAAAATATTTTTTTTAAAAAAAGTCCTGGCCAGTGTGGCTCACTTGGTTGAAGTGTCTATTCCTGTGGACTGAAGGGTCACAGGTTCTATTCCCAGTCTGGGCATATACGTAGATTATGGGTTTGATGCCCAGTAGGGGCAAGTGTGGGAGGCAACTGGTCGATTTTTCTCTCTCAGGTCGATGTTTCTCTCAGTCTCCCTCCCTTCTTCTCTCTCTAAAATTTATATATATAAATTTATATATAGCTAAAGCTAACTCCAGAGCCCAACCTCTTGAGTATAAGCACTGCCTCAGTTTTCTCAAACAAAAAATGGACATAAAACACCCACCACATGGGTTATAGGCATAAACTGAGTTAATAAATATAAAGCACTTAGAACACTGCCTATCATGTAGTAAGTAATGTTGTAAGAGTTAAAAATAATTAAAGTTAAATGATGCGTGGTGCTAAAAATGATGGTAGCAAAATTCAAAAGCTCGTTATGTGCCAGACTGTCTTTTACACATAGGAAACGAACTCATTTAATCATCCCAACAGCCTTAAGAGGTAGGCTTCGTAATTATCCTTACTTTAAAAATGGTAAAAGTGAAATCCAGAGAAGTGCAGTAACTTGAACAAAGTCACACAATTAGTCAAGGTTAAAACTTTTTTTCAAAAGGACGAGATATAATAAAGATCAGTGGAGTAGATGAGTAGTTTTCAGTTACCCATGCTCAACTGCGGTCCAAAAATATTAAATGGAAAATTCCAGAAATAAACAATTCATAAATTTTAAATTCCACATTGTTCCGATTAGTGTGATGAAACCTCCTTCATTCTCTCCATCCCACCCAGGACATGAGTCATCCCTTTGTCCAGCGTATCCAAGTTGTATACACTGCCCACCTGTTAGTCAGCAGCCGTCTCGGCTGTCAGACCCACTCTCTCAGTATGGCAGTGCTTCAGTTCAAGTGATCCCTATTTTACATCATAATGGCCCCAAAGCACAAGAGCAGTGATGCTGGCAATTTGCATATTCCAAAGAGAAGCAGTAAAATGCTTCCTTTAAATGAAAAGGTGAGTACAGTTCAACAAGATATTTTGGGGAGGGGTTGGGCACATTCATGTGACTTTTATTATAATATATTGTTATAATTGTTTTATTTTATTTGTGGTTATTGTTGGTTCATTTCTTACTGTGCCTAATTTATAAATAAACTACCCTTGATCTTAGCCAAAAGACCAAGAAGCGATCTAATGTATAAATTTAACTTTATTATATGTGTGGATGGGAAAAACATTATATATATTTCAGTACGATCTGCAGTTTTAGGTATCCACTGAGGGTCTTGAAATGTATCCCCCTTGAATAAGGGGGCACTACTGTATACAGTACCTTTCTAAGCTCCAACATCTGCTTGAAAATGGTTCTACGTTGACGTCATGTTTGACATTGTCTTGCAAAGTTCTGTGCTCAGGGCGTTTTTTTTCCTGTGTCTCACCATTCCCTTAGAAATGTATTGATGGCTCAATAATTCCTTCCAAATGTTAGTCGGTATATGCCTAACATATTTACAGGTAAGATCACTTTCTGTCTTCTTTTTTGCACCTATGTCATGAATGAAATGTAGATAGCATAATGGTTAGCAACCTGAGCACTGTCTGGGTTTGAACACGGCTCTGCCCATTTCTGGCAGTGGAACCTTGGCAAGTTGCTCAAGAATTATCTCAGCCTCCATTTCTTCATTCAGAAAATGCAGGTGATAATAGGGTTGCCCTCATAAAATTATTATAAGTATTAAATGAAATAAACCCTTAGCACAGTAATACAGATAATCACTAAATAAACATCAGTGTGGGAGAGGGATATTTCTTTCTATAATAGTTTCTAAAACATGTTTGTTCTGTAGGAAGGGTCACAGTCCTAAAAGCACTAGACTAATTTCTGGGACTAATTTCCAGCAGTAGTAGAGTCACTGATTTCTGCTATAGGTCTGGAAATAAATATTCATTAACACCAAATAGCTGGCCAACTGGCCTCTGAATTTAAACATCACATATTAGTTTTCTGTCTTTTACAGTGAGCTCCATGGTCCAAAAATCTGTCGGCATTCTCTATACAGTTAGTTTTTTCCTCAATACCTTTTCTCATTCAACTATGGATTCATTCCATCCATGCCTTTTTCATTCCCGACATACCTTGGAACTACATCTCTAGCATCTCCCACATCATTCTCCTTAGACAAATACAAAGGGGTCTGCCCTAACACTCAAGGGACTGAATCACGTAGAAAAATTCTTACTATTTCAGTATCTCACCTTTGTTAGATGACTGAACTAACCATATGGCAAATTCAGTTTTAGTGAAAAGTCTTTCTTAAAATTGTTTTGTCCACAAAAACTCTTGATGCCAGAGATATGAAAGTGGAAAATATGAGCTTTGCCTAGTAGATCAATGCCATCCGTTTCACAACAGTAATAAAACCACCTTTCCTCAGAAAGCATCAGCTGTTTCCTCCAAGGGAGACCTGGTGGTGCCTCCCCCAGGGCCTCCCCAGACTCTGGTTATTGACTCCATGGCAAAGCGGAAAGGTTGGCGTGCATCCGCCCAACCTCCTTCACACTCACTGACAGCTGAACAAGCCCCACACTTCTCCTTCCAAATGCCTGGCAAAGCCAGCAGAAACTTGGAACAGCAGGCAGACAAAGAAAAACAATTTAATTTCTCTCTGACTGGCTGCCCTTTCAAATGTGACAGCTTTTCTAACCAAATGGCTCATATTCTAGTCATTTAAGACGGAGGTAGAAAAAGGGTGAACAGTGACACCAAATGGTTAGAAAAAGGTGTTTATTAAGAAAAGGTGTTTACATCCCATCTCTTATCAGAAATGTTTGGGGTGGCTTATGTAAATAAATGTCATACAATGAGATGACAAATTTAAAGTAGGTAGTAGATAAGGAAACAAAATGCTTTGGGGTCTAAAGTGTCTTCTGGATAATGGAAAATAAGAGAGAGAGAGAGAGAGAGAGAGAGAGAGAGAGAGAGAGAGAAGGAGAAAGAATGAGGGAAGCTAATCTGAGCCTCTAATTTGACTTCAGTCTTTCTAGAAGTCCGAGGAAGCCACCTGTTCGGTTTTAAAGGAAAAGTACAATTCTTCCTGACTCTACAATAACAGAAACTTCCAGTAAGGAGCTCTTAAATATCTACTTAAAAGTAAGGACCTTGAACATGGGTTCCACTACTTGCTTTTTTCTTCATGTGTATCTTAATTTATGTCATATTACCTTCGCCAAATCCAATTTTGTTAAACTTTTATTTGGATTATTATTTGGTACTATTGGATCATACTTAATTGTTGTCTTTATTCAGTCCCCGCCCAATTAAAACCAGCCAGTAGACAAAGGTAAACAAGATCAGTAAGTTATTTGTTTTTATACGTATGTGTTTTAAGAAAATGCATCCATGGAAACTCCAGTGAGCAAGAAGGAAAGACATGCAGGCATTGATGTCTGCAGGATTAACCATTCATGACAATACTTGGAATATGTTTAAGCTAACCAACATATCAAACTATTTTAAGTTGCATAAAATGTTTCTATATTAAACTTGTTTTGATTTAGATTTACTGAAGAGAGTTAGAAGTCAGCAGAGCATGTTAGAGAGAAGAGAATTAAATGATACAGACAGGAACAACCTAAAAACATAAGGAGAATGGTGATTATGGAGCACATGGAGGCGCCAATGGAAGACTACGAGACGTGAAAGATGCGCATGCGCAGGTGGGGAAGAGCACACCAGCTGAATCCTAGGAAGCAAAAACACAGCAGACTATCAGGCTGTTGGCGACTTAAGCAAAAAGGGGGAAATAAAAACAACATGAAATAGACAGATAGGAGGTGGTGAAGAAAATAAAACTTCTAGTCAGGAAGAGAGGAAGTCTAAGAATGCTTTTAAAATAAGAGCTGGAAATTTTAGCACACTCAAAGGTTACAGTGCCAGAAAGTAAATAGAATGTGGACAGAAACAAGCGCTTGGCTCATAATGGACTCTTAAGAAACACTTGGTAAATTCTGGTTTCTGTTGAGACAGAAAAGAAAAAAAAAATAGAGTGGAACCACGATTAGAATTTGTAGAGGAAAGAGAAACAGACTGAAATACATTTCTTTTGTGTTCCGTGTTCTTTCCATGATGTGATAATCAGATAATAACCAGAATGATTTAAAATTTTAGAAAATAAGACCTACTAGAAAAGATGAAATAAAATCCTTTATTTTCTCCATAAACTAATAGGTAAGTGGTGATTGATGTTTTCTGGAAGTTCACAAGCCATGCTGCTAGCCACTCCCGAGGCACCAGTCGCGCTCCCTATTAAAACTGTCTGCAATGGACATAGACAACAGTGCTGGGGCTGGGGGCGGGATCACGAGGAGGGTGGCAATGGGGGGAAAAGGAGAATCGTCTGTAACAAAAATTAATTAATTAATTAAAATAATTAAAGAAATAAAACTGTTCAACTCTTGATCAGAAGGAAAAGAGAATCCTGAAATCTCTTTCCTCTACTTAACTCACATTTCAATCATGATGGATATACACTGTTCCTGACTTTTTTACATGGGGTTACACCTACTAGACTAGGAGCCCTCCAGGACCAGCGGCTGTGTCATATTCATTTTATATTTGTGCTTAGTACCCAATATATTAGGGTATGTATGCCCTGCCTTTTCTAGAAAGTATTTAATGTGTTACTTGGATTTTTTGTTGGAAGAACTTGTTTCTCCCAATCTTCACTATTTCAGTTACAGTTGGCCCTTGTTTATCACGGTTAATCAGTTGCAGGCTCTACTGCAATAAATGAATTTCCACGAAGTAGGATTCTTTATTTATATACAGTCGTCCCTCGCCACTTCCGCTTAGACTTTCGCGCTTGGACTTTCAGGGCTTCACTCTATCGTGGTTTTGTAAAATATAGCATAGTTTTTGTTTGTTTGTTTGTTTGTTTTTTATTTTTAATCTTTATTGTTGATGTAAAATGTATTACAGATGTTCCACATTTTCCCCCATTGACCCCCTCCTCCCCACTCCCAACCCTTCCCACCTTTTCCCACACTATTGTCTGTGTCCATTGGTTATGCATATAACTTCTTTGGTTTATTTATTCCTACCCACTCCCAACCCCTTTCCCTTTGAGGTTTGTCAGTCTAGCAATGAATTTATACTTCTTAATCTCTTCACCTTTTTCACCCATTCCCCCAACCCCCCTCCCAACTGGCAACCAACAAAATGTTCTCTGTATCTATGAGAATGTTTCTGTTCTACCTGTTCATTTTGTTTGTAGATACCAGTGTTGATAGATATGTATTCATTGCCATTTTGTTTGTTCATATATTTTATCTTTTTCTTCAAAAAGACCCTTCATCATTTCATATAATAACAATTTGGTGGTAATGAACTCTTTTAACTTTTTCTTGTCTGGGAAAGTTTTTGTATGGCTATCAATTCTAAATGACAGCTTTGCAGGATAGAGTCATCTTGGTTGTAGGTTCTTGCTTTTCATCATTCTGAATATTTCTTGCCACTCCCTTCTGGCCTGCAAAGTTTCTTTTGAGAAATCAGCTGACAGCCTTATGGGAACTCCCTTGTAGGTAACTAACTGCTTTTCTCTTGCTGCTTTTAAGATTCTCTCTTTGTCTTGAACCTTTTGCATTTTGATGATGATGTGTCTTGGTGTGGGCCTCTTGGGGTTCATCTTGTTTGGGACTCTCTGTGCTTCCTGGACTTGTATGTCTGTTTCCTTCACCAAGTTAGGAAAGTTTTCTGCCATTATTGTTTCAAACAAATTTTCGATTTCTTGTTGTCTCTCTTCTCCTTCTGGCACCCCCAAGATACGAATGTAGGCACACTTGAAGTTGTCCCAGAGGCTCCTTACACTATCCTCATTTTTTTGGAATCTTTTTTCTTTTTGCTGTTCTGATTGGGCATTTTTTGCTTCCTTATATTCCAAATCGATGGTTTGCTCCTTGGATTTACGTTCTCTATTATTGAATCTGTGTAAATTATTCTTTATTTCAGTTAATGCCTCCTTCAATTCTAACTGTGCATCTGTGATTTCTGACTGGTCCTTTTTTATGCTCTTGAGGCCCTCACTAAGTTTACTGAGGTTCCCACTAAGTTCATTGAGCATCCTTATAAGCAGTATTTTGAACTCAGCATCTGTTAGGTTGCTTATCTCCATTTCACTTAGTTCTTTTCCTAGGGTTTTGTTCTGTTCTTTCATTTGGGACCTGTTTCTTTGTCTCCTCATTTTGGCTGCCTCCCTGTGTTTATTTCTGTGTATTACTTAACGAGAGGTATGGGGCTAGCTGAGACCAGATGCTGCTCGTTTGAAAGAATTTGAGGAAAAACCTGAAGCAGGATCAAAGACAGGCCAATCCTATGGTTAAGCAAGTGGCAACAGCTTGGGTGGGCCTGAAAGTTGGGTGGGGCGGGGCCTCAGGGAGTCACCAGGGTGGGGCTACCAGTGTGAGCCAGGTTGCTGGAGTCCCAAATATGGCTTCTGTCTGCCACCCCAGGGATGGGCTCACCAAAGGAACAAAGGCCTCTGACAGCACGTTTGTCCCGGAGAAAGCCCCCTCTCCAGCCCTCGCTCCAGAGCCAAACAGCTCAGTTCTTCCCTGTGTGTCTCTGGTGCCCCTCGAGCTGCCTCCCCTCCAAGCTTAGAGGGAGAGAGTCCGATAAGTCCATGTGCGGGCCCTTTAAGGAGCTGCCTGGAGCTCCAGCCACTTCAGCCTCCCTGAGCCTCAGTTCCTGCTGTTTTTTCCAGCCAGAAGTTATGGGGATTCTCTTCCTGGCACTGGAACCCTGAGCAGGGCACCTGGTGTGGGACGGGGACCCCTCAGTTCTCAGGAAGGACCTTCCCAGCCGAGGTATCCTCCTGATTTTTATCCACCACACTTGGGTGTGGGACCAGCCCGTCGCACTGCCGCGCTGCCGCCGTTGCCGCTGCCGCCCCTCCTACCAGTCTGGATGTGGCTGCTGCTTTAATTCCGTAGTTGTAGGACTTCCATTCAGCTTGATTTCAGGTGGTTTTGAATGATGGCTGTTCTGTTCTGTAGTTTAGTTGTAACTTTGATGTGGTTGTGAAAGGACGGATACCGCGTTTACCTATGCCGCCATCTTGACCGGAAGTCCTATAGTATAGTTTTTGAAAAGACCGCAATAGAATGAAGCTGCAAAATCCGAAGCGCGAAGTGGCGAAGGATGACTGTACTAGTAATTATTCGTCCAAATGCTCAATCCACAAATGCCAATATCATCCTTGGTTTTTCTCTTTCTCACCCTCTTCACAATTCAGTCCATCATCAAATCAAGACAGTTCTCTTTTCAGTATAAATCCCGTATCATCATTTCTCACCACTTCACCATTAACCTATACTGGGTTACAGGAGCCATTTCCCAATTGGTCCTCCTGCATCCTCTTTTGCCTTTATAGATCAGCTAAAGTAATCTCTCAAAAGCAAAATCAGATCACATTTTTCCCCAGATTACAACCTTCTCATGTTTTCCCACTGTGCTCAGAACATCCCTTCCAGTCTGGCTTCATTTCTTGCCCTCTCCCCCTTGCTTACTAGGCTCCATCTACTACAGTCCCATACCATTCATTGCATTGCTATCCTTTCTAATCATTCATTTGCTGTTCTAATGTTACTTTGTTCTGCGGCATCTCTAACCACTTTTTCTAAAAGAGCACACACAGACTGCCTCACTCTGCCTCATTTTCTTCATAGCACTTGTTACACTCTGAAATTACATACTCACTGATATATTTGCACACCCAAATATAAACTCCCATAAAAACATATACTTTGTCTATTCATTGTATCCCTACAGCCTCAGGAGCCTGAACACACAGAAAGTGTTCAATATATAAATACCAAATGAACAGATACGTTGGACAGTAAGGTCCAGGGTTTAGAGATAAACACCTTCCATTCATTATCTAAAATATACATCAGTTGTATGTCTTGCTTTCTTAATATATAAAATTACTATTTTTCTTCTAAAAATGGTACTAAAATAAATGAATAGAAAAATTTTAAAGACTAACATTTCTCAAAAAACAATGCTATGCTAATAAAGTGAATCAAAGGAGTTTGGGGCTGAAAAGAATTTTATGAGGCCATGCAGCCAAATCTCACAGCTATTTCTTAATTACCTTACACCTAGCCCTCATAACACTTCCAGCAGGGCACCCCTACCTCATGAGTTAGCCTGTCTTGCTAACATCGTCATGCTGTGGTGACTATAGTTACTAACACTATTCCATATTTGAAAGTTGCTAAGAGAGATCTTAAAAGTTCACCTCACAAGAAAAAAATTTGTAATTATGTAAGATGATGGATGCTAACTAGACTCGCTATGGTGATCATCTCACAATACATACAACCATCAAATCATGCTATACACCTGAAACTAACATAATGTTATATGTCAATTATACATAAAAAATAAAGCTGTCATGCTGAACTAAAATAAGCCTCTTTCTTTGATCACAAAACCTGGATGCCTACAGAACCCAGGTAGATGAGTTATGTGAAGTTGGCCAGGAGCGGCGGGGATTGCGGCAAACGGGAGAGCACCAGTCTAGTCTAAAAGAAGTGGCTACTCTTCCACAACGATTGCCACCATGGGAGAACGCAGTCCTGATGTTGCCCACATGTTCTCCATTTTCAATAGAAACTTGAAAAACAGATTTGTATGTGAAATGCATCATTTTAAAAAATCTATATGGCTACATCAAAACGTAAAGACTGTTAGTTGATAAATATATAGTCTAAACCATCATGGAAGAAGACTTCTCCATTTCCCACAGAGCACCCAGAATTAAAAAATATGTAGTATATCTCCTCTAATTTTCTTTTCTTAATCTATATCTCCTTGGCTAATTTAAGCATTTTAAAATTATGCTATAATTATTTATATTGCAAAAATCAAATAAGCCCATGATTTTAAGAATCTTCTGGATTAACTCAAATATTTAGGACATAATTGAGTTTAAAGAAAAAAAACTAAAGTAAATATGTATAGGAATGATTACAAGGCAAAGAGCAAGCACTGCGGTAACATCTTCTCTTCTGGTATTTCATCTTGTGGCATCTTGTCCAGACCACATTTCAATCCTACCATTTTATGTACCGCTAAGATTACTAGTTTCAAACTTCACACAGCACATCATGTACTTGAGGGAATGACCCTCAGTGAACCACATGTTACATGACAAGTTTTTGTACAGCAAAAATCAGAGCATTGTTGTAACAAAAATATTGTAGCTCACCCACATCAGAGCAGCAGCCCTATTTGACCCCCAAAGAAAACTTACACTGTATTACATTATAAGTAATAAAACATTATGCTTCAATCATCATCTTTTTCTTATTTTGGTCTCACCCCATTCATCTTTTTCAGAATATTCTTTTTGTGTGTGAGCTAATAATGTGGTTTAAGTTGAGAAAGGCAATAATTAGTAGAAATGAACTATCCAGAAGAAAGAGTTGAAATTACAAAACCTTTGAAAATGTTTTTTCAACAATAAGCCATACATTTAGAACTTTCTAAAGCATTGTTTGCTATTGCTGTTTAAAAGACTTATACTACATTAATAGTATCAAATTATGGTATGATTACATTACATTGATTTGTCTCTCTCACTACTTTCATCATAAAGTCTGCTCATTCTTTTTTTGGTGATCCTGATTCTAATTTTCCTATGCATCACAGAATCCTGAACCAGTCCTGACCCACTTATGTCTTATAGAAGGGCCTCTCTTTCTTTAGTGCATCATCATCTTATCTTCCAACTTTCCACATATAAATTATATTTCCCATATGTAATTGGAGTTATGATATTTTTTGCAATCCTTATCACTCAAAAGGTTGTCCTTAAAAAATAGAACTCATCATTATATCATGAATATTTATCAATAAATCTCTCTTTTTACCGAGCTGTTTTCTTATGGTATGCTCAAAGCATCTTCCTGATCACCTCTCAGGAGTGACCTCTCTTATACTTGAGCCACTGAAGACACCGATTTCCCCAACGAAACAGCATTTGGACAGCATTTGGATTTTGAGGCCACTTCTCTTCTCTCTTCCGACCCTCATTTGTAGGTAGTCCTAGGTGACAATGGGCTCAATGATAAAATTGCCACTTTCGTAGATCAAACTTTTTTATAATAAAAATTATTCTGTAGATCATAAATGGTTGTACATCAGCAATTTCATATAGTTCAATATAATACATTTGAGAATAAAGGATAAAGTAACAAATCAAAGACATATATTATTAGAATAAAATTTTTAAAACTTGATCACCTCTATTTCCACACTTTTCCACTAAAATATGTATTAAATAAGAGCAAAAATCCGGGAATTAAGTGTGTAAACAAACATGGTGTTTTGTATTAGTAGCAAATACAAATGTTCACTTGTTCAAAAAGTATACACAGACCTCAAAATATTATTACATAGCTGATGAGAGAAGGAAAGAGAGAGGAGAGAGAAAGAGGAATGAAGGGAATAACTATAGTTCCATGTACAGTTAAAAGCTGTTTCTACTCTATGTGATTCAAGTTTTAAGGTAATAAAAACATAGACAATATAAAATGTTTTTTAAATCACCAGGAATAAATTTTTATGGAGCATTCTACAAATAAATACAAAATTATAAGACAAAGGTACTTTTTAAATTTTTTCATTGATTTTTTTAAGAGGGAGGGAGAGAGAGCTACAAACACCCATGTGAAAGAGAATCATCGATCAGCTGCTTCATATATGTGGGGACTGAGCCCGCAACCTGGGCATGTGCCCTGACCAGGAATCGAACCTGGACTTCTGAGTCTATGGGATGTTGCTCAATCCACCAAGCCGCACTGGCCTGGCAGAAATATGTAATTTTAAAAGTGACAATCTGATTGCAATTTTGATGTTGATCTTCAACAAAGTTGGCTCACCATTTATGATTAATTATGAATGTTTAGAAACAACCCCATAACCGTTTGCAATATGGTGCCTAGGTAACAAAATGGAGAATGCATTTCCAGGCTAATATCTACATTTGTGCCGAAGCCTACTCCTGTCTTCCTGTGCAAGTTTGGCACTGAATAATAGCCAGCAAATGAGGCCTCCTTAATGTTAAGAATTGGATCAGGCAGCCATGTGACACCTCCCAACTGCTGTCTCTTGGAGGTTATATTGTCTCTTTAAGGGTGGGGAAATGTGTTTCCTTCCTCTCCTACTCTAAACCGTAAGTATGCCTATTTAAAATCCTCCCCAATCATAAAGTCATTCTAGTTTAATCATAGCTGGATTCAGATGCTTTAGGAACTGTTCTTAACACACTGTCTTTGAACCACCCACCTTTCCGCTTTCTGCACAATCATCGCTATGGGCAATTTTATATATGTTTTAAGATTCTGTTTAGTTGTCTTTCTAAGTATTTTTTCTTTGAGTATGATTTTTACTCCATTTGAAGTTGTGTGTTATGTCTGTGTATTATGCATTATTTGTATACTCTCATAGCAGTCTCCCAAAATATTTAACACTGCAATAATTGACTTAATCTTCGCTAACTAAAGAAAAAATATTTTTACCTTTAAAGTAACATGTGGTAACATTTATTTATGAAATAATATAGGTAAACTCTTTTCCAAAATCAGATAAAGACACCACAAAGAAAGAAAATAATAGCCAATATCCCCAATGAACACAGATGCTAAAATCCTCAACAAAATATTACCAAACTGAATTCAGCAATACATTAAAAGATCACACACCATGATCAATTCAGATTTATTCCAAGGATGCAAGGTTGGTACAATATCCAAAAATTAATGAAATACACCACATAAACAAAACAAAGGATAAAACTCACATGATCATATCAATAGATGCAGAAAAAGCATTTCACAAAATCCAGCATCCATTTATAACAAAAACTCTCAGCCAAGTAGGAATAGAAGGAACATACCTCAACATAATAAAGGCCATATATGACAAATTCACAGCTCACATCATACTCAATGTGAGAAAACTAAAAGCATTTCCCTTAATAACAGGAATTAGACAGGGATGCCCACTTTCACCACTCTTATTCAACATAGTACTAGAAGTCCTACCCACAACGATCAGACAAGAAGAAAAATTAAAAGGCATCCAAATTGGAAAGGAAGAAGTAAAACTGCTATTATTTACAGAAGATATGATACTATATAGAGAACTTAAAATTCTACCAGAAAACCTACTAGAACTGATAAATAAATTCAGCAAAGTAGCAAAATATAAAACAAGTACTCAGAATTTGGTTGCATTTTTATACATCAATAACGAACTATCATAAAGGAAAACTAAGCCTGGCCAGGGTGGCTCAGTTGATTGAGCATTGTCCCATGGACTAAGAGGTCTCGGTTCAATTTCTGGTCAGGGCACATGCCCAGGTTGCGGGCTCGATCCCCTGTAGGGGGCATGGAGGGGGCAGTCAATTGATGTCTCTCTCACATCAATGTTTCTATCACTTTCTCCCTTCTCTCTCTAAAAAAATCAATAAAAACAAATTTTAAAAAAGAAAGAAAATAATCCCATTTACATTTGCACCAAAATAAAATAAAAATACCTAACAATAAATCAAACTAAGGAGGTAAAAGAACTGTACTCAAAAAACTATAACATTGAATTAAATATGATAAAAAAATTAAAATATGCATTTACTGTGATCCTGGATAGAATAAATTAACATCATTAAAATGTTCATACTACCCAAAGCAATTTATAGATTCAATGCAATTCCTATCAAAATACAATGACATTTTTCACAAAACTAGAACAAATAATCCAAAAATTTATATGAAACCATAAAAGACCCTGAATAGCCTCAGCAATTTTGAGAAAGAAGAATAAATTTGGAGATATCATGCTACCTGATATCAACCTATACTGCAAGCCTATTGTAATCAAAACAGCATGGTACTGGCATAAGAACAGACACATAGATCAAGGGAACAGAATAGAGAGCCCAGAAATAAATCCACATCTATATGGTCAATTAATGTATGACAAAGAAGGCAAGAACATGCAAAGAGGTAAAAACAGTCTATGCAATAGATGGTGTTGAGAAAATTGGAGAGATGCATGCAAAAAAATAAAACTAGACCACCTTCTTATAAGATATGGATATAAGAATAAACTCAAAATGGATTAAAGACTTAAGTTTAAGACTCAAAACCATAAAAATCTTAGAAGAAAATATAGGCAGTAAAATCTCTGACACCTCTCTTAGCAATAGTTTTTTCTGATATATCTCCTTGGGCAAGGGAAAGAAAAGAAAAAATAAACAAATGGAACTACATCAAACCAAAAGGCTTTTGCACAGCAAAGAGAACCATCAACAAAATGAAAAGACAATCTATTTAATGGGTAAAGATATTTGCCAATGATACATCCACTAAGGGGATAATATCCAAAATTTGTAAAGAACTCATACAACTCAACCCCAAAATATTCAATTAAAAAATGAGCAGAGGACTCAAATAGACACTTCTCCAAAGAGAGCATACAGATGGCCAATAGTTGTATGTAAAGATGCTCATCATCATTAAACATAAAGAGATGCAAATGCAAATTAAAATCACAATGAGATATCACCTTGCACCTGTCAGAATGGCTATTACCAATAACTCAACACACAACAATTATTGGCGAGAATGTGGAGAAAAGAGAACCCCATACCCTGCTGGTGAGAAGGCAGATTGGTGTGGCCACTATGGAAAACAGTATGAAGGTTTCTCAAAAATTCAAAATAAAACTGCCTTATGGCCCAGCAATTCCACTTCTGGAGATACATATTTTAAAGAACCAAAACACCAATTTAAAAGAATATATGCACCCCTGTGTTCACTGCAGCATTATTTACAATAGCTAAGTTATGAAAGCAACCCAAGCATTCATCAATAGATAACCAAATAAGAAAGCTGTGGTACATATATACAATGGAGTATTATTTGGCCATAAAAAAGAACAAAGTCTTACCATTTGGAACAGCATAGATGGACCTAGAGGGTGAAATAAGTCAGTCAGAGAAAGACAAATGCCATATGATTTCACTTATATGTGGAATCTAAAAATGATGCAGTATCATAGAATTGTACACCTGAAAGCCATATAGTTTTATTAACCAATGTTATCCCAATAAATTTAATTAAAAATACATTTGCCCTTGTAAAAATGGGGGTGGGGATAACTAAATAAATGAACAAACAAAATTGAAATGGATTCATAGATATAGAGAACAGACTGATGGTCGCCAGAGAGGGGTGGGTTTTGGGCACTAGGTGAAAAAGATGATGGGATTAAGATGTGCAAAATGGTAATTGCAAAAAAGTCACAGGGATGTAAATTACAGTATAGGGAATACAGTGAATAATACTGCCCTAGCTGCATATGGTGCCAGGTAGGTACTGGAAATACTGGGGGGAACACTCTGTAAAGTATATGATTGTCGAACCACAATGCTGTACACCTGAAACTAATACAAAATAATATTGAATATAAAAAAGGTACATAACACTTTTCAAAAAGATTTATAATAGGAAAAATAATATCTACATTTCAGGGTTTAGAAATTAGAAAATAAAAAATAATCTAAAAAAAAATTGAGTGTAATCCCTTCACCCTTCCCACCCAGCCCCCAGCGCCCTCCTCTCTGACAGCCGTCAATCTATTCCATGTATCCACGACTCTGTTTCTGCTTTGTTCATTGGTTTATTTTGTTCATTATATTTCACATGTAAGTGAAATCATATGGTATTTGTCTTTCTCTGACTGGCTTATTTTGCTTAGCATAATAATCTCCAGGTCCATCCATGCTGTCGCAAACGGTAAGATTTCCTTTTAAGAAGTATTGAGAGTAAACTGTAATTGAAATTTTTAAAAAAAAATACAGAGGTAAACACTAGGATAATCCTATATAGGATAATCGTAATACAGTATGTAATAATATGTAATAATTGCTTTTTAAAATTGTGCCTGAGACAAGTTATAAATTAAACCTCCTAACCATTCCAATAGTACTTTTGTATTTATTGTATCATTAACTGAATGAGCATTTTTCCTCCTCCAAAATGAAAATGGGTAATCAACTTAAATCCTTAAGAAATGGATTTGAATTTTCATAATTGTTTATCATTTTACAGGTGCCCCAACTTCTATAACCATATAAAAATTGAAAAAAATAACCCCTGTAACATCAATCATCTTACAAATTGTTTTTGATATGTCTTAGTATAAAGCTACCAAAGATAATCTTCATTTCAAACATCATCTGCAGTCCATATGGGACTCTGACATATGAAACATCCAAAATCTCATTGGAATGTCTCTGGTTACCTGTGGTAACTAGAACCATATGCAAAATCTTCCACTGACAAACTAAAAAATATGAGAAAAAAGAGAACTTTTTGATGCACTTCCATCTATAAACAAAACATTGTAAAAAAAAAAAAATCCCAGACACTGAAAAAGTTATTATAGCCTTCAGATTTAAGCAATAGAAAAATCCTAACCACTGAGCATACAATGTAATTTGCTACAGACTTTGACTAATCACCACAGAATAATGCCACTGGTGCCAGATGGGGGAAATCCTTAATTGCTGTAGATACATGTTGTAAGGCTATCAGCCCTTTAGACCACTACATTTGATTAAAGTTCGCAATGTTATAGGAATGACTGTTTTGGGAGAGGAAAGAAGCTTGCCCCTTGCTCATTTTGTGGTTGATGGTAGACTGTGAAATAACACTGAAGGAAGCAATAGCATAAAACAGAGGGCATGAGAGTCGACTAGTGGTGTGGTGTTCAGAGTTTCCCGTGGGAAAATATATCCAAGACAGTTTCTTGGCATCCAAAAAAATTTCATTTCTTTATCTCATCTATTTTAATTTCTAATTTTGTAGTTTATATAATATACATAATAATACAGTGATATAAGGAAATATTTATCTAATTAAGATGCATGCTTCAAAATTCTCATCATGCATGCCTGTCAGTAAAAAAAAACCTGGATGACACTGTAAAAGTACCAGTAATGGCTAGGTGCCAGGCACTACTCCAAAAGCTTTGCATATAATATTTTATTCATTCCTTAAGTCAATTCTATCAGATAAGATTATTATTATCCCCATTTTATAAATGGAGATATTGAGTCAGAGAGAGGTGACCTAAGTAACTTACCCAAGGTCCCAGGACTGATGTGGTAGAACATATCTGAAGCCACACAGTCTGGTCCTAATGCTTATATTAGAATAATTCCATTATGTAGGCCATGGTGATATTAAATTTAATATTGTTTAATTTTCACTAACTTCAGGGTCAATACAAAGAAACATAATGCAGAAAAAATGAATTGCAGGAGATGAAAAAAATGGCGGCAGAATGAATGGAAGCTACACAGACCATCTCCCAGGACCAAACTGGATTTACAACAAAAATAAAGACAAATCGTTAGGAAAGGGCAACCGAAAGGCAGCCTGGAGAACCACATAACTAGGGACACTGACTCAATCCTGGTAGGTTTGCGAGGAGGCGAGAGGGGGACGGGAGCCCATGGTCCGCAGCGGCCTGGGCTGGGATCAGTAGACTCGGCTGAAAGCTGCTGCCGCCTCGGCTACGTTGGCGACCATGGCTGAGTCCTGTGAACTCAGCTGGGTGCTACGCCCGCAGCGTGTGCTGCAGACTCCGCCGCCCTTAGCTGGGAGCAGCGCCCTCTGGTTAAAAGTCCCAGGCGGCTCCACAACGCAGAGTCCGGACAGAGGCCAAATTGGCAGCAGCCACTCACCTTGGGCTCTGGCAGAGGGAAGGCAGACTGGACTGGAATTGTGTGGGGACACTCGGGATTTCGAGGGTGCTCAGAGATTAGGCTGAGTGCAGCCACAAAGGACTGTGGTCATCTTACTTTTTCCCAGGGCCCCAGGTAGAGGCGGCTGACCCTCCCTCAGAGATTCAAACCCACCTGGTAGCCATTGAAATGCTAATTGAGGCCCCTAAAAAACCAGCATCTGTCCACTCTCGGGAAATCCTCTTACACTGAGCACCTGAGGGAGTTTTTCAGGCAATTCAGAAACCAAGGTTCTTCAGGTAACCTCTACTAATAGCAAAAAAAGCTAGAGGATAACGGTACCATCCCTGGGCTAGCAACTCTATCCAGGAAAGTTAAGACTAGACAGTGGATTTAAAGTGGGTCCCCCCTGCCTCATCCAAACCCAGGAGAGGGAGCCACAAACAGCAGAACACCAACATACAAAGGGAAAATTTGGCAGACTCCGAAGCCCACTGTGATAGCAAAAATGGTGAAAAACAGAAACAAAAGCCAAATGAAAGAACAAGAAACCTCTACCGAAGATGAGATAAATGAGGTGCAGTTAAGCAAGTTAACAGAACTAGAATTCAGAGCCATGATCTTGAGGAAGCTCAACAGCATGTGTAAGGACATAGAGATGCTGAAAATAAGCCAATTGGAAATTAAAAACCACCAAGAAGAGATAAAAAATGACATATCAGAAATGAAAAGCACATTGGAAGGTTTAAAAAGCAGAGTAGAGGAAGCTGAGGACCGGATCAGTGAATTAGAAGGCAGGATAGAAAAAATCAACCAATCAGAAAACCAAAAGGAAAAAACAATTAAAAACAGGAAGACAGCTTAAGAGAACTGTGGGACAACTGGAAACGTAATAATATTTGCATCATAGGAGTCCCCGAAGAAGAAGAAAATGAGCAAGGGTTAGAGAATATATTCAAAGAAATAGTGACAGAAAACTTCCCTAATTTGGTGAAGGAAGAAGGCATTCAAGTTCAAGAAGCTCAGAGAGCCCCAAGTAAGAAGAACCCAAACAGGCCCACACCAAGACACATAGTAATCATACTGCCAAAAATTAAAGACAAAGAGAGAATCCTAAAAGCAGCAAGAGATAAGCAACAGGTTACCTACAAAGGAAACCCCATAAGGCTTTCGGCTGACTTTTCACAAGAAACACTACAGGCTAGAAGGGAATGGCATGAAGTAATCAAAGTCATGAAAAACAAGGATCTGAATCCAAGACTACTCTACCCAGCAAGGCTATCATTCAAAATAGAAGGTCAAATAAAGAGCTTCCCAGACAAAAAAAGGCTAAAGGAATACATTAGCACCAAAACAGCACTGCAAGAAATGTTAAAAGGACTGCTGTAATTACCAGGAGAAATGGGAAGGAAAATAGAACCACACTAAACAAAAATGGCAATAAATAAGTACATATCAATAACCACCTTAAATGTAAATGCACTGAATGCCCCCATAAAAAGACACAGAGTAGCTGATTGGATAAGAAAGCATGACTCATCTATATGCTGTTTACAAGAGACCCACCTCACAACAAAAGACTCACATAGATTGAAAGTAAAGGGATGGAAAAAAATCTTTCAAGCAAATGGAAAAGAAAAAAAAGCTGGGGTAGCAATACTTATATCTGATAAAATAGACTTCAGATTGAAGGCCATAACTAAAGACAAAGAAGGCCACTACGTAATATTGAAAGGATCTATCCAACAGGAAGATAAAACCTTGATAAACATATATGCACCCAATATAGGAGCACCAAAATATATTAAAAAACTATTGGAGGACTTCAAAGGAGAAATCGATAGCAATACAATCATAGCAGGGGACTTCAACACCCTGCTCACATCACTGGATAGATCCTCTAGACAAAAAAATTAGCAAGGAAACAAAGACTCTAAATGAAGCACTAGACCAAATGGATTTAATAGATATCTACAGAGAACTACACCCCAAAACTACAGAATTCACATTCTTCTCAAGTGCACATGGAACATTCTCAAAGATAGACCACATGTTAGGGCACAAACTAAGTCTCTACAAGTTCAAGAAGATTGAAATTATGGCAAGCATCTTCTCAGACCACAATGGTATGAAACTAGAAATCAATTGCAAGAAGAACATACAAAGACATTTTAACACATGGAAGCTAAATAGAATGTTATTAAACAATGAATGGGTCACCGAGGAGATCAAGGAAGAAATCAGAAAATTCCTGGAAACCAATGAAAATGAGGACACAACAATACAAAATCTATGGGATGCAGCAAAAGCAGTTCTGAGAAGGAAGTTCATAGCACTACAGGCCTACCTCAAAAAAGAAGAAAAATCTCTAATACACTAACTAACCTCACAACTTAAAGAACTAGAGAGTAAACAAAAAGAAAACCCCAGAGCAAGTAGAAGAAAGGAAATAGTAAGGATCAGAGCAGAAATAAACGACATAGAGACCAAAAAACAATTCAGAGGATCAATAAAACAAAGAGTTGGTTTTTCGAAAAGATAAACAAGATTGATGGACCCTTAGCTAGACTCACCAAGAAACAAAGAGAGAAAACCCAAATACATAAAATCAGAAATGAAAGAGAAGAGATAACAACTGACACCACAGAAATACAAAAGATCGTTAACAACTACTATGAACAATTATATGGCAACAAATTCGAAAATCTAAGCGAAATGGACAAATTTCTAGAAACACATAGTCTCCCAAAACTGGATCAGGAAGAGATTGAAAACTTGAACAGAACAATAACAACAGAAGAAATTGAAGATGTAAGCAAGACTCTTCCAGCAAACAAAAGCCCAGGCCCAGATGGCTTCACGGGGGAGTTTTACCGAACATTCAAAGAAGAACTAATACCCATTCTCCTCAAACTATTTCAAAAAATTCAAGAAGAAGGAAGACTTCCAAACTCGTTTTATGAAGCCAGCATAATTCTAATTCCAAAACCAGAAAAAGACACAACAAAGAAAGAAAACTACAGGCCAATATCCCTGATGAACATAGATGCCAAAATCCTGAACAAAATACTAGCAAATCGAATCCAGCAATACACCAGAAAAATTATCCACCATGACCAGGTGGGATTCATCCCAGGGATGCAAGGCTGGTACAATATTCGCAAATCCATAAATGTGATACACCACATAAATAAATTGAAGAATAAAAACCACATGATAATATCAATAGATGCTGAAAAAGCCTTCGACAAAATCCAGCATCCATTTCTGATAAAAACGCTCAGCAGTGTGGGAATAGAGGGATCATATCTAGACATAATAAAAGCCATATATGAAAGACCTACAGCCAACATCATACTCAATGGGCAAAAAATAAAAGCATTTCCCTTAAGAACAGGAACAAGGCAAGGATGCCCACTTGTGAAACTGTCAGTACTGTATTTGCAGATGACATGATTCTATACGTAGAAAACCCCAAAGACTCCACCGAAAGCTTACTAGACTTAATAAATGAATTTGGCAAAGTAGCAGGATACAAAATTAACCTCAAGAAATTGATGGCATTCTTATGCACCAATGATGAACTCACAGAAAGAGAAACTAAGAAAACAATCCCATTTACCATTGCGGCAAAAAAATTAAGATACCTAGGAATAAACTTAACCAAAGAAATAAAGGACCTATTCGCAGAAAACTACAGGTCTTTGAAAAAAGAAATAGAAGAAGATATAAAAAAGTGGAAGCACATACCTTGTTCATGGATCGGAAGAATTAACATCATTAAAATGTCCATATTACCCAAAGCAATATATAGATTCAACGCAATCCCCATCAAAATACCAACGGCATACTTCACAGAATTAGAACAATTACTTCAAAAGTTCATATGGAACCAAAAAAGGCCTCGAATAGCCACAGCAATCTTGATAAGGAAGAACAAAGTTGGAGGGATCACAATACCAGATTTCAGGTTATACTACAAAGCCACCATAATCAAAACAGCCTAGTACTGGCACAAGAACAGGTATATAGACCAGTGGAACAGAATAGAGAACCCAGAAATGGACCCAAGGCAATTTGCTCAATTAATATTTGACAAAGGTGGCAAGAGCATACAGTGGAGTAAGGACAGCCTCTTTAATAAATGGTGCTGGGAAAATTGGACAGCTACTTGCCGAAAAATGAACTTACACCCTACACCAAAATAAACTCAAAATGGATAAAAGACTTAAATGTAACTCATGAATCCATAAAAATCCTAGAGGAGACTGTGGGAAATAAAATCTCAGGCATCATACGCAGCAGAATTTTTACTGACACATCACCTAGGGCAATAGAAACAAAGGAGAAAATGAACACATGGGACTACATCAAACTCTAAAGCTCTGCACAGCGAAAGATACAATCATCAAAACGGAAAGAGCATAATTGCCAATGATATATCAGATAAGGGGTTAATTTCCAATATAGAGAGAGTGCTCATACAACTCAACAAAAGGAAGACAACGAAACCAATTAAAAAATGGGCAGAGGGCCCTGGCCAGTTTGGCTCAGCGGTTAGAGCGTCGGCCTGCGGTCCGGAGAGACCCCGGTTCAGTTCCCGCTAAGGGCACGTACTTCGGTTACAGTTTGTCCCCGGCCCTGGTTGGTCATGCGGGTGGCAGCTACTCGATGTGTCCCTTCACGTCAATGTTTCTCTCTCTCTCTCCCTTCCTCTCTCTCCCTCCCACTCTATCTGTACAAAAAAATGGAAAAATATCCTCGGGTGAGGATAAAAAAAAAAAAAAAAAATGGGCAGAGGAACTAAATAAAAACCTCTCCAAATAGGACATACAAATGACTGAGAGACATATGAAGAAATGCTCATCATCACTAATCATCAGAGAGATGCAAATTAAAACAACAATGACGTATCAACTCATACCTGTCAGACTGGCCGCCATCAACAAATCATCAAACAACAAGTGTTGGCGAGGGTGTGGAGAAAAGGGGACTCTAGTACACTGCTGGTGGGAATGCAGACTGGTGCAGCCACTATGGAAAACACTATGGTGTTATTCAAAAAATTAAAAATTGAACTTCCATTTGACCCAGTGATTCCACTTCTAGGAATATGCCCTAAGAAGCCTGAAACACCAATCAGAAAGAATATATGTACCCCCATGTTTGTAGCAGCACTATTTACAATAGCTAAGATCTGGAAACAGCCCAAGTGTCCATCAGTAGACGAATGGCTAAAAAAGCTGTGGTACATATACACAGTGGAGTACTACGCAGCTGTAAGAAAGAAAGATCTCTTATCCTTTGAGACTACATGGAGGGACCTGGAAAGTATCAACCTAAGTGAAAGAAGCCAAACAGAGAAAGACAAGTATCATATGATCTCTCTTATTTGTGGAATATAGTGAACATAACAGTCTGAGGAATGGGTAGTCTCAGAGATGTGGAAGTGGGGTACAGACTGACAATCCCCAGAAGAGGGGATGGTGGGGGAGAAATAAACCATAGAACTTATATGCATGTATGCATGAACAGTTGACAGGGACAACAAACTGTGGACAGCACAGGGAGGGAGGAGGAGGGAGGAATCAGTGGGGGGAAAAGGAGAAACATCTGTAACAAAAATTAATTAATAAAAAATAAATAAATTTAAAAAAAAGAAAGAAACATAATGCATTGTACCTGACCCAACATGGACTCTCCAGCCAAAAGTCTCCCCTCAACACATGGAGTGTGGATTCCTTTTGGAAGTAGTACTGTTGGCAATGAACAATGGTGAATATATGGATCATCCTAAAGAATTTCCTAAACATTCAGCAGAATGCATGTTTTCCACTCATCATGGCTTACCCCGGATGTTCAAAGCCAGAGCTATGGAGAAGGTACATGGAGGAAAAAGATACACGGTGGAAGAGGCCAGAGAGACCACCATTTGTAATGGTTGCCACATAAAGGAGAAGGGAGATGGATTTCTGGTACTGATCTGATTCTGCCACCCACTATCTTTATGGTTTTTGAGCAATTCATTTCCCTTCTCTGGGCCTCAATTTCTTTGTTCCAAAATGAAGGAACTGGGATAAATGATATAAAAAATGAACTGATAAGTCTCTAGTATCCCACAAAAGCTAAGAGCCAAGGAGTCTTAACAGGATGATAGCAATTCTGCAGAAGCTGAGTAACAGCCTGGCTGATGTCACACGGATTAGCAGTTACTCAGATAATTTAGGGACAAAGCTAGAGAATAAGGCCAGAGAATTATCATGTTAATTAGGCTGCATCTATAAGAACTTCTGGCAAGAATTAGATTATAATAATTTGTGGCTGAATTATCTAATTGTACCTCATACACTAATATTCTAAGTTGTCAATTAAAGATAACTTTAGTTTGTAAATCTGAAGATTGTAAGCAGGGCTTCTCAGAGGTTTGGAGGGTCTCTGGTGAACTTATGTTTTTTACGGTGCCTCATATTTAACAATAAGAAATATCTAGACATGGCTCAGAAAGTGTGATATAGCCCTGCCAGTGTGTCTCAGTGGACTGAGTGTCATCCCATGCATGTAGAGGTTGCCAGTTCAATTCCTGGTCAGGGCACATGTCCAAGTTGCGGGCTTGATCCCCAGTGGGGGGTGTGCAGGAGGCAGCCAATCGATATTTCTCTCTCATCGACGTTTCTAACTCTCTTCCCTTCTCCCTTCTTCTCTATCTAAGAAAATCAATAAAAAGTATATTTAAAAAAAAGAAATTGTGACATATTTCATCTTTATAGTAGACAAAATAACATCTTTAAAACAAATTTTAAAAAGCACCCTTAAGTACTGAAATCAATTGCTTTTATGGTAGGGGTGTATTAGAATAGTCACTTACATTTATAAATGGCATCTTTGCTCTTCTATAGCTGATGATGAGTTGCTCTTTCTGAAAACAGGTAGTTATAATATTTGTTCCTAGTTGAAAAAATTAAACCCAATTGCAAGTATAGAAAACAAACCATGAGTCCTTGTAGATTTTAGTTGGAAAGCAAGTACTTCAATTATCTAATAAATATACCAAGTGATATAAACTTTGGAAGAAAAAAGTAGAACAGTCAGTCTCACGTCAAACTACTCAGTATTAAAATTTCACCTATTATGAGACTTTTATCTGGTCTCTCCATAATATAGTTTTGATGTAATGCTAATTCTGAGATTCATAAATATAGTGTAATAGCATTTGATGCATGGAAACAAAAATTAGCTTTTATGGCAAACCTTGATTAGGGAGAAAATTACCCTTAGATATCCTAAGTAAACTATAAAGTCTGAGAATCCATAATTTTACATGAAATTCTGTACTATATTTTAAGCACATTAAAGTTTAAGAATATGCTGAATCTACAAGAAACAAAAACGTCTGTGTGCAGATGTGTGAACACTCAAACCATTTGCCTTTAAAGAAGACTAGATGGTCCTGACCAGTTGGCTCAGCGGTTAGAGTGTCAGCCCACAGACGGGAGTGTCCCAGGTTCGGTTTCCACTAAGGGCACATACCTCGGTTGCAGTTTGTCCCCGGCCCCAGCTGGGGTCGTGTGGGTGGCAACCATTTGATGTTTCTCTCTCTTTCTTCCTTCCCCTCTTCCTCCAGCTCTATCTGAAGATAAATTTCTTAGGTGAGGATAAAACTAAATAAAGAAATAAAGAAGACTAGATGGAGGGTTTTAAAAAGTTTCTGCTTCTGTCAGGGTTCACTCCATTATATCTAATATTAAGCTTCTTAAGTCCTAATACACATTAATAGATTTGGTTGTTGTGAAAAATCCATAAGCTATCCTTTTAGTTTTTTCTTCTTTCTTTCAACAAATTAGTTTGGAAGGCCTACTATCAGTTGGCACCTAACCCATGGCCTGGCACATAGTAGCTTCTCAATAAATGCCAATGGTTCATTGAGAAGTTGCAGAGGGGAAATTGGCTGCCAGTATCCGGTCTTTGCAAGCTGGCCCTTCTTACCATGGCTCCCCTGAACAGTTATACCTCTGATGCCCACAGGTATATTAGATTATGATGGGAGGTCAGCGCTCTAAAGCAGGAGTCAGACCAGCAAACGTGGGTAGAGGAACTGCGTCAAGTGACGTAGGTAGGGAATGGTGTAAACAGAAGAGATCACATCTGCCTATGAAGGGCCGGCACAGCGCACTGAGCTCCCACAGAAGTTTTTCTCCAAAAATGCCACCCAGCGCATCAGCCTCCCACCAGGCCCCACCTGCACACCAAAAAGCAAAGGCAATCCTGCTTTTTACCTAAAATGTCCCGATGTTTGTCTTGACTACATAACAAGAACAGTGACCCCAGCCGGGCCTCTCACAATAATGCTGACCACTGAGAGTTGAACCAGGGTCCCCGACAGAGCACAGATTTAAGATGTGGCTCTGACGTTATCAATGTGTGAGCTGGGAGAGAGAATTACGGTACCAGACTGAAAAACCACAGTGACAGCTAACGCGGCAATGGGAAAACATGTTTCTTAGATGTAGATTCCAATGGCATTCATCAGTCTGCTCCTTGTGGGGGCATTTTATTGATGTCTGAAAAGTTTCAAAGCCAAGATGCATCTATCCCAATGGGAGTTGAACTGACAAGAGCAACATCTGCTCTGGAGGATGAAGTTACAAGAACTGCTAATCCGGTGCTTCTGAACGCTGGCAAACCAGTGCCTGAGTCTGACGGAACACTCTCTGTCTCCTATTAGTTCTCACTGAACAACTGTATAAAAGTACATTAGTTACATAAAGACAGACCAATAACAGGGTAGACATTGTTCATTTCTCTCCAAATATCCAGCACCATATCTACCTTTTTTTAAAATTTGTTTTTCTTCATTAATTTTAGAAAGAGAGAAGAAGGGAGAGGGAGAGAGAGACAGAAACATGAATGAGAGAGAATGACTGGCGGCCTCCTGCATGCCCCCCACTAGGGACTGAGCCCACAATCTGGGCATGTACCCTGACCAGGAATCGATCCTGCGACCTCTTGGTGCATGGGTTGACACTCAACTGCTGAGCCACACTGGCCAGGCACCATACCTACTTTTAAAACTGAAATGCTTGGCAGAAAAAGGCTTTCTGCTTTGCTATTGAGGTGCTCTCATAGCCCCAAATAACAAGCTATGCTTCAGGTGTGCCACATTCACAACTTCCTCTTTAGAAGTATATAGTGGTGACAGAAAAAAAAAAATAACCTAAAGAAAAGCCCATAATACAATCTAGAATGACTTCCCCTACTTATTTTTGTTAGCTTCTATTTGCTCTTCATTCCAACGAGGCTCTTCTCAGCTTGCGAACTGTGCAGACAAGGAATGCTTTTGGAAAGCCTACCTTGGAACATTTCCTTGAATCAGGTGGGGTATGCAGAGTTTGGCCAGCTCTCATCAGGGCAAGAACTGCCCAAGTGAACGCCAAGGAATGCCTCTCAGCACGCTGCCTGCACTGGCGTGTGCCCAGGCGAAACACTATCCCACCTGCTAACCTCTGAGGTATATGTGACCTTTCACTCTCCCTCGGGGGGTTCTTTCACTGAAATTGTTCCTTGTGAGCTGTACAGAGGACCATGTTTTGATTATGAAAATCGTTTAAAATGAGTAAGGTTTTTTCTATCTCTGTATCAGTTATCTAATCATTTTATCTTTTAAATAGAATCCTTTCTTCCACAAGAAAATGGAATACCATGCACCAGCCTTGGCAATATCAGCTTACGAAGCTCATAAAGACACAGCACTAAAGAGTTCATAAGAAATTAGTCAGGCAACTTGAAGCTATCAAGTTTAAAATATTTTTTTTAATCCTAAATTATTGCCTCTGTTGCATTTAGCAGAAAAATAAAGTTATTCATAAGTTACCCCACATTGTTTGAAGGATTGTTTCTAATTAATATTCAAGAATTCAGTTACAAGGGCCTATCATTCACTCCACGGAAATGATCTAGAGTCGCACTGTCCAGTGACTTTCTGTGATGATGAAAAAGTTCTCTAATTGTGTGTGCACTATGGCAGCCACGAGCCTCAAGTGGCTTTGAATGCTGAAAATAAAAATAATATGCCTGATCAACTTTATTTTTATTTAATTAAATTTAAATTAAAGAAGCCACATATAACTTAGTGGCTCCTGTATTAGACGGTGCAGTCCTAGGGACGTGCTTCTAAAAGGCAGCCACCTATACGGGGCATCACCTTCACCCAGGAACGTGTTACAAATGCAATTTTCCTGTCCCACCTCAAGACTACTGATTTCGAATTTCATCCCCAGAAAATGTGTATATCATTTTTTTTTATCCTCACCTGAGGACATTTTTGCATTTACCTTCAGATAGAGCGGGAGGGAGAGAGGGAGGAAGAGAGAGAAAAACATCGATATGAGAGAGACACATGGAGTGGTTGCCTCCAGCACAGTCCCAACTGGGGCCAGGGACAAACTGCAACAGAGGTATGTGTCCTTAGCGGAAACCGAACCCAGGACTCTCCAGTCTGCAGTCGGACACTCTAACCACTGAGCCAAACTGGCCAGGGCTGTATATCGTATTTGAGAAACACTGATCCAGAAGAGTGGTTCTCAAAACTGCTGCACCCTGGAGAGTATCGGACCCATTTCAAAAAGTTAATAAAATCAAGATATTTTCCAAATAAGACCAGAATCTGCTGCCTTTTTCAGTGTGTTGGCATTTGTACCAATAATACAAAAGCAATAGAGGGTAAAATTTGGGGGGCTTAGCATGAATCAAGGTGCTGGCACCACACTGTAAATGTAATTATTAATTTATTCACTGTCACACACTTGCAGGAAATAAAAGGACCAGTTATATTTAATAATATTCTTGATGATGCAGGAAAACACTGATTTTGCTAAATCTTGACCACTGAATACACATCTTTTTATTTTTCTGTGGGAATAAATAAATAAGAAGTATGTATAAAGCATTGCTGCTGCAAACAGAAGTATAAAGATTGAGTCAAGAAAAAGCACCTGTGAGATTGTTTGAGCTATCAGCTAAACCAGACTCTTGGCGCTATTTACTGAAAGGAACCAGTGACAGACAAACTATGGTTGTTCATAATTGGATATTTGGCAAATATTTTACTCAACGTGAACAAAGTAAGTCTTTCACTTCAAGGAAAATAATTAAGAGCATATGTTTTCAATGATAACTTTTTTCTTTTAATCCTCACCTGAGGATATTTTTTCATCCATCTTTAGACTGAGTGGGAGGGAATGAAGGAGGGAGAGAGAGAAAGAAAGAGAAACATTGATGTGAAAGAGACACATTGGTTGCCTCCTGCATGACCTGGACCAGGGCCGGGGAACAGCAGCCGAACGGAATTGAACCTGCGACTCACTGGTCTGTGGGCTGACACTCTAACCAATGAGCCAAACCAGCCAGGGTAATTAATGCTGAGATTTAAAGTGAACATTAGGATTTTAGAAAACTAGTATTTAATACTGGAATCTTGACATCTTCCTACTAACTGTTCTAAGGAGATTGTAGTGATATTATCCGCTGCATTTGAAAGCCCTACATAATTCAGGCGACCAATATTCTTTAAATGACCAATGTATGAGTAAAAGATCCATTCAAAAAGCAAGGTAGAGCCACATTACTTTTAATTTAACAGAGAACAGTAGGTGATATAGTTTCAGATTCCACATGACACATACCCTTTATAAAACTATCACTTGTCAAGTTTTAATGTATTATCAAAGAAGAATAGTCACAATTATCTAAAAACTCTGTTAGACTACTCCTCTTTTCTAACTACATGTTTCTCTGAGCCAAGACTTTCTTTATATTGTTCAATCAAAACATCTTACCAGATGCTGAACCAGATATTGCAATCTAGCTGTCATTTAGTAAGCTGGATATTAAAACAATGTGCCAAAGGGAAAACCAATGCCATTCTTTTCACTAATGTTTTTGTTTTGGATTCATAACTACTTTTCGTAAAAATATACTATTTATGTTAATTTTTAATGTTATGTTATATATGTAAAAATTTTATGTTAATATATGTAAATATATTTTATATTAATTTATTATTGTTACTTTTTATTAAAATTATAAATATTTTTTAAATTTCTGTTTTAGTTTCTAGTATGGTAAATACTGATAGAATTACTCCTATTAACTAAAAATAATTTGGGGGTTCTTAATAATTTTTGAGAGGATAAGGGTCCTGAGACCCAAAAAGTTTAGGTGCTACTGGCTCATATAAGACTGAAGAGGGTCAAAGCTGAGAATCACCTATCCCTTCACACAAAACTTGAGTATTGGCCTCTTCCAAGGATTCAGAAAAAAGAAAGAACTTGGCATCCTCAAAAGAGAAAATCTGGAGTTTCTATATACACATTGACTCATTCAACCCATATAAAAATTCTGTAAGAATTTATAAATAGGCACACTTATTATAGCATTTTTATAGTGTGATCTGAGAACAATCTGAAGGTCCATCAAGAGTGGACTGGTTGATTAAATTATAGCACATTATATTACAGAATAGAATGCAGCATTTAAAAAAGATTTTGTCTTTATGTTTCTAAAACTGCAAAATTGTCCATGATGTATCATTAAATGAGAACACAAGCTGGCCAGTGGCTCATTGGTTGAGCATAATTCCATGCATCAAGAGTTTGCTGGTTTGATTCCCAGTCAGAGTACATGCCTGGGTTGTAGGCATGATCCCCAGTAGGAGACTTGCAGGAGGCAGCCAATCAATGTTTCTCTTTCATTAATGTTTCTATCTCTTCCTCTCCCTTCCTTTCTCTCTAAAAAACAATAAAAACATTTTTTTTTTTTTTTTTGCTGTTGTTGTTAATCCTCACCTGAGAATATTCTTCCTTTTTTGTTTTGTTTTGTTTTTGTTTTTGTTTTGTTTTGTTTTTTGGAGAGTGAAAGAAAAGGAAAGGAGGGAGGGAGGGAGGGAGCGAAACATTGATGTGAAAGAAACATATCAATTGGTTGCCTCCCACATGATCCTGACTGGGGCCGAGGATCAAACTTGCAACCCAGATACGTTCCCTTGACTGGAATCAAACCTATAACCCTTTTGTCCACAGGCCAATGCTCTAACCCCTGAGTGAAACCAGTCAGGGCAAAACCATATTTTTTTAAAAAAAGGGAATGCAAGTTTCAAAGTAAAATATGAAGTATAGCTCCTTTAAAAAACAAACAAACAAACAAAAAATAGCTCTCTACATATGTATAGCCTTAAAGGTGTGTGGTCTTGGACAAAGGTATAATATAAGATACACTCTAATCTGTTAACATTAGTTACCTCAGCAGAGGGTAAAGTAGATGTGAAAGGAATTGTGTTATTTACTTTTTCTATATATTTATCATCTTTAAACAGTTTTGAACTGCCTGATTTAGCTGTGTCCCCTTCCACACTCAGTGGTCCTTGCTTGTTCTTTGTGGTAACACACATGGTAGACGTTGAGAAATACAAACACAGTGACCTTTTTATCATTCTGACTCTTCTGAGGAAAACAGAAAAGAGCTGCAAGCAGAGAAGCAGCAACATTCCAATTGCCACATACAATACAGAGCACAAAAGCGGTGGCCGAAATGTTTAGTTTTCTCCCAAATTCAATAAAAGTTGATTGCAGCATCCATGTTCCCAAACCAATTGGCTAATTTGTGCTGTTAACAAAGTTTTTCTCACTTTGGAGCAGCCAGTTCCAGTTCAGAGGACCACAGATGTGCATTTTATGCCCACCACTTTCCACCCTCCCTTCTGCTGCCAACTTCCTCAGCCTTGTTTCAGAACAGTGACTGACTGTACCCTAGCCTCCAACAATGAACCTCCTCCCCGTCCTCAGCACATGCCCTGCTTGGTGGCAGTTCTGGATTGTCATGTACATGTCCCCTGTGTTTGAAACCCTCCTCCCTCCACATCCCCCATTCCTGATTCAGGTTACAGAATAGACCATCGCCTTCTCTGGAAAGCCCTCCTAGACACAATACTGAATTGTGTGCCCTTGCTCCATGCTCCTCAAACACCCAACTCTGACCTTCTTCCAACATAGTATTTACCACACACCCTATTATACATGTTGGCTAGTTGCCCATCCACCCAACTTTAGCGCCTTGAGAGCAAGAATCAAGTTTGCATTGTTCTGTGTTGTTGCCCAGCATCAGTCTGCAAGGCACAGCATAGAAATAATAAATTATTGAGGACATACCTTGTGTCAGGTTCTAGACTAAAGATTTCCTACTCATTATCTCACTTAACCTGCTGATAAACCTTTAAGCCTGCACTACTCTGCCTCCTTGCAGACACTCAATATTGTTGGATACCAAGTGCTGCTCTGGTTTCTCGTCTTCCTTTGACATATCCTATGCTCTGACCCCATCAAAGCACAGTCCGTAACAACGTGTAAGGGACCTTTACTTGATCTTAGCTATTTCTTAACTTAATTTTAGCACACAAAGATAAACAATGTCTTAAGCCCAAATAGTGGAAATTTGAGCATCCCAGCTGGACTGAGGGAGACATTTATAGAAAGAAATTTTTTAACACTTGTTTTGTAGATCACATCTTTTGGGTATAATCTCCTGTGCTCATTTGGAAGGAGAGCCCTTGGTTTGGATCCCTTGGGTTGTCAGTGTTCAGTCCTGCTCCAGGAGTAGGAGATACCAGTCCATATCTACATATATTCTAATCATTGCAAATAAGATAGCCACTGTATTCCATCATTCATGCTTCGATTGTCTTGATTTCCAATGAGAAGTTTATCTAAATAAACAAATATAGACAACTATATCTGCAACTGTGCTGATAACACATACAGTACATAGGTTTCTGGAATCTGTTATCAGGTACTAAGCCACTCACACTCCAGTGAGATCAGGTTGAATGTGAACTGACTTCCCAGGTGTTGGGTGTAGAGTGTTTACCTTGAAATTCAATCCCTTAGTGCTGTCTTTATTGTCAGATCTCCAAAATATGCCAAGAGCCCCATGGGCATATGTGAGAAAGTTTTATGATACTGGCTCTTAACTTGGCAGGAATGAGAGTCAAGCCCTTCAGTTTGGCCAGATGCTTCTCTTCCCTACTGAGTAGTCAAGGCCCATGAGCCAACTGAGTATCTGGGGAGTGAGGACAGACAATTGCAAACATGTGGCCAAAAATTCTTCCTTTGACAGCTTAAAAGGAGAGGCCTTGGGAGTTAAGGAAGTAGCATCAGAAGAATTGATTAATGGATGTGGGAAATAAATAGATGCCGGTGTAAGAGTTTGTTATAGCTAAGGCCAACCTGGTTCAACGTAAAATGGACAAACTTGATGCCTCCACTCTGCCAACTAGCAGTGAGAGGCCCCTTGAGCCTGTTACTCAGCTCATGCTCTTTGCGGGACTTCTGTTTATTTCACAGAGGACTTTCCCATCATTACTTCATGTACCTCTTAAGGAAAGCTGTGAGGTAGATAACGCCCTCTCTGTTTTACAGATAGGGAAACGGAGGCCCAGGGAGACTGAATGGCTATAACAGGAGAGAGTTGGCACATAATCTGTATTCTGTGAGGAATATATATAGTGTATTGAGAAATTCATGTTGGTGACTGACTCTTCCACCTGTCCCAGGACAGATAAAGTAAAATATAGAAAAATCTTCACCTGGAAACTGAAGGGTCTACTCCCCCCACCCCTATATTCTTCATACACAAAACAGTCCTGCCAGAAAATTGAAATATAATATAAAACAAAGATAAACAATAACTTTAAAAAAAAATCATTCAAAGTAACAGGAGAAAGACAACTAGAAAAATGATAACATTACCTCAGTGACATTATAATGGCCTAGCCCTAGAGAAAATAAAACATAAAAGTTTAGGAGCTGGGAATAACCTTAGGTAACTACTAACTCAACTTTTTACTTTATAGCTGAAGATAGTAAAGACAAGAAATTCAAGTGGCTTTTCCTGTTTCCAAGATGAATTATCATGAGAACCAAAGGTCTTATCTCCTCTTTCTTTCTCTGAACGTAACAACAGAAATAATTTTTTCTTTTTCTAATTTTTGGGTGGGAGGGACAAAGGGAAAGAAGAGAAGGAAGCGAAGGAGAAAGAAAGAACCTAAAACTAACTTCTCTCAATTTGTACTTCAGGTCATATTCTTTTTTATTTTTATTTATTTTTTATTTTTTATTTTATTTTTGTTACAGATGTTTCTCCTTTTTACCCCTTTGACACCCTCCTTCCCACCCCCCCCCCGCCCCATCCCCGGATTTGTTGTCCATGTCCATTGGTCAAGCATACATGCATATAAGTTCTGTGGTTTATCTCTTCCCTCCCCCCCACCTCCTCTTCTGAGGGTTGTCAGCCTGTACCCTATTTCCATGTTTCTAGGTCTACCCTATTCCTCAAACTGTTATGTTTATTATATTCCATAAATAAGTGAGATCATGTGGTATTTGTCTTTTCCTGCTTGGCTTGTTTCACTTAGGGTAATACTTTCCAGGTCCCTCCATGTCGTCTCAAAGGATAAGAGATCTTTCTTACAGCTGCATAGTACTCCATTGTGTATATGTACCACTGCTTTTTTATCCATTGGGAGGTCATATTCTTATGAATATAACAGTATCATAATCAGAGTGAACTGGAACACCTTTGGAAAAAAGGGAATTGCATTTTTAAGAAGTATAAATCAGGCTTTGGCCAAACTTCTTTTTAATTCTAACACTTTGGAGTGTGTATAACCATATTTATTACAATGTCATTACAATGGGGACAATCATGTTTACCCAACAATAAGGAATTAGCTACATGAATTATGATTTATCTACTCAATGAAAAACTATAGCCACTTAAACCAAACTCTATAGAAATGTTTAGAGAAAGAGGAAATTGTTCACAATACTTCACTAATGAAAAATGGAATGAAAATGCTAAGCAAAATAAGCCAATTAGAGAAAGACAAGTATCATATAATCTCACTTATATGTGGAATCTAATGAATAAAATAAACTGATGAACAAAATAGATCCAAAGACATGGAAACAAAGAAATAGATTGAGGAATCTCAGAGGAAAGGGAGATGGAGTGGAGGGGTAGAATACCCAAAGAATTTATATGCACATATGCATAACCAATGGACACAGACAATAATGTGATGAAGGCCTGGGGGGAACAGGAGCAGGGTAGAGGGGGTCAATGAGAAGAAAAAGAGGAGACATCTGTAATATTTTCAACAATAAAGATAAATTTTCAAAAATATACTACATATAGATGATTCCAATTTTGTATTGTATCTAAAAACAGATATAAATTAAGTCAAAATTTTAAAAGTTATTACCTCTAAAGAGTTGTTGTGTTTTTAACTTTCTTGTTTGTACTGCTCTGTATTTTCTAGATTTTTATGAAATGTCCATTTATAGATTCTATTTATAATCAAACAAACAAAAGTAAATGTAAGTTTAAACTATTTTATTACTATATCCAGTGTTGTCAAGAAAGGACAAGTATTCTCTATGTTCTGTTAGGAACACATAGTACAATATTTTAGGAGTGCAATTTGAATGGTATGAACCAAAATTTAATAATCATTCTCTTGGGACATTATCTTAAGAAGATTGGAAACAGTTGTGTTAGAATTTAAAACATTTGGAGCTTAGAAAATAATAAGATACACAGACCACATGTTTCATAACAACCCCCAGCAGAGTCTGGGCAGCAAACCGTAATCAACATTTCAATATTTCTGCAGCAAACATGAAGTGTTGAAATCAAACTAGATAAATTAAGATTATAAATAGCCTTATGTGAATTCTAATCAGATTTTGCCCAAAAATAAATTTGCACTAAACATAACAAAATATTTTTGGTTTACATAACTTTTTGGATTTCAGAAGTATAGACAAGAGAACATGGCCTCTATATTAAGATATGTTCATCTCAGTATTGCTTATTATGTCACTAAATGTATACTAATAACAGATTAGTTAATAGGAAACTATGATAATAATCACACAATAGAATAATATTTATCCATAAAATGATTATATCAATCAGTGTTGTTTTAATAGAAGGATCTTCACAACATATTATTGAGTGTAAAAGTAGGCTGCCAAATGGATCTTTCTTTATCAGAATTTATTATAGCATTTTTGCTCTTGGAATGATGAAGTAAACATGTTTTTCCTTATTATTCCTACCAAGTATAGCCAAAAACCCTGCACATTATAAATAAAACTATAAGAAGACTCTGAAGAGTGGGCACATCAGGACCCAAGAAATGACACAGAGGAGAGCTCTCTGGATGTTCTTATTGCCTCATCTCAGATTTGGAGCAGAAGCTAGCAATCCAACAATATCAATGGCTGCAACAAGCACCTATTCTGTGTAACCAAAGAACCAGGAAAGGGACACCAAATTAAGAACAAAACTTTTGCTCTGGCCAATTTGGCTCAGCGGTTAGAGCGTCGGCCTGCGGTCCGGAGAGACCTGGGTTCGGTTCCCGCTAAGGGCGCGTACTTTGGTTGCAGTTTGTCCCCGGCCCTGGTTGGTCGTGCGGGTGGCAGCCACTCGATGTGTCCCTTCACGTCGATGTTTCTCTCTCTCTCTCCCTTCCTCTCTCTCCCTCCCACTCTATCTGTACAAAAAATGGAAAAATATCCTCGGGTGAGGATAAAAAAAAAAGAACAAAACTTTTAGACAATAACTGCTCTCCTCTGGCCAAACACCACAGAAAACCTCTGATCTCACTTCCACTCATGCCAGAAAAGGCTGAATGGGAATTCTAGACTTCTAGCCTCATCAGGATGTAAAGAAGCACCACAATATCCCACCAAGTAAAGGCCAAGTAAAGAGCTGCTACTTTCATCCTTGCTGGCTGATACTGAGGCCCATCACTGTGATGACAGTAGTTACCACTCACCAGTAATGAGGCATCCTCACCCTCTTCCTGTGGTATCAGAGGAAGCCTAGTAGAGACTCAGACTATCATAGTCATTCACTCAGCAGTAACAGAGAGTAACCAAGGAGTCAGTAGAGACCATGGTGGAGCCTAAAGTCCCACCCTGCTGAGCAGTAAGAAAGAACACCACTACCGTTAGGTATTAACAGAGGCCAAGTGGGGAATCTGACCTTCTCTCTCCACATGGCATAAAGTTGTAATGAGGAGAAACCACTCTTCCCCTGCTGGAGCAATATCTAAAAAGTCAGCTAAAAAACAAAAAGGTTTAAGTAAGATGCAGCATATAAAATATAATATAACATAATATAAAAATGACCAGTCTTCAATAAAAAATTATTCATCATACCAAGAACCAAAAAAAATCTCAAACTGAATAAAAAAGAAAATTAACAGATGCCAACACTGAGTTGACAAAGATGTTACAATTATCTGACAAAGTTCCAGAAGACCTGGGGGCAGGGGAAGGGCTAAAGAGGTACCTAAAGAAATAATGGCTGAAAATTCCCAAATTTAGCCAGATATATAAACCTATAGGTTTAAGAAGCTAAATGGATCCTAAATAGTCAAAACCAAAGAAAACCTGCACCAAGACTGCTCATAGTCAAACTTATGAATACTAAAACAAAAAAGATATCTTGAAAGCAGTGAAAGAGAAATGGCCCCCTTATCTATAAAGAAAGAGACACTTGGGAACCGAAAAATGGCGGCAGAGTGAATGGAGCTACACAGACCATCTCCCAGATCCAAACTGGAATTACAACTATAACACAGACAAATCGACCGGAAAAAGCAACAGAAAAGCAGCTTGCGAGGACCATACAATGAGGGACACCGACTCGATCCCGGTAGGCTTGCGAAGGCGCGAGACAGGGCTGGGAGCCCACGGTCCGCAGCTCGGCAGCGGCCTCAGCTGGGAGCGGCGCCCTCGGGTTACACTCCCAGGCGGCCCCACAGCGCAGCCGGGACAGAGGCTGAAACAGCCACAGCCACTCACCGTGGGCTCCAGCAGAGGGAGGCCGGACTGGACTGGAACTGTGTCGGGACACTCGGGGTTTGGAGGGTGCTCAGAGCTTTGGCTGAGTTGCTGCCACCCAGGACGGTGGCCACATTGCTCCTTCCCAGGGCTCTGAGGAGAGGCAGCAGCCCCTCCCTCAGAGATCCAACCCCACCCTGTGGGCCACTAAAGTGTTAATTGAGGCTCACTAACAACCAGCATCTGCCCCACCCTCGTGAAAGCCCCTTGGCTGAGCACCAGAGGGAGGTTTTCAATCAACTGACAACCCAAAACTGATCAATTAACCTAGACTGCTAGCCTCCAGGCAAAAAGCTAGAGGATAACAGTACGTTTCCTGGGCTGGCAACTTTAACCAGGAAAATAAGACTTGACAGTGGTGTTCAACGTGGGTCCTCCCTCGCTCATCTAAACCCAGGAGAGGGAGCCACAAACAGCAGAACACCAACACTCACAGGGAGAACTTGACAGGCTCCAAAGCCCACAGTGATAGCCAAAATGGTGAAACACAGAAACAGAAGCCAAATGAAAGAGCAAGACACCTCCACAAAAGATGAGATCAATGGGGAGCAATTAGGCATGTTAACAGAGCTAGAATTCAGAGCCATGATCTTGAGGAAGCTGAACAGCATGAGTAAGGACATAGAGACACTGAAAATAAGCCAATTGGAAATTAAAAACCAACAAGAAGAGATAAAAAATGACATATCAGAAATGAAAAACACATTGGAAGGTTTAAAAAGCAGAGTAGGGGAAGCTGAGGACCGGATCGGTGAATTAGAAGACAGGGTAGAAAAAATCAACCAATCAGAAAAACAAAAGGAAAAAACGATTAAAAAACAGGAAGACAGCTTAAGAGAACTATGGGACAACTGGAAACGGAATAATGTTCGCATCATAGGAGTCCCCGAAGAAGAAGAAAATGAGCAAGGGATAGAGAATATATTCAAAAAAATAATGAGAGAAAACTTCCCTAATTTGGTGAAGGAAGAAGGCATTCAAGTTCAAGAAGCACAGAGAGTCCCAAGTAAGAAGAACCCAAATAGGCCCACACCAAGACACATAGTAATTAAAATGCCACAAATTAAAGACAAAGAGAGAATCCTAAAAGCAGCAAGAGATAAGCAACAGGTTACCTACAAAGGGAACCCCATAAGGCTCTCAGCTGACTTCTCACAAGAAACACTACAGGCCAGAAGGGAATGGCATGAAGTAATCAAAGTCATGAAAAACAAGAATCTGAATCCAAGACTACGCTACCCAGCACGGCTATCATTCAAAATAGAAGATCAAATAAAGAGCTTCCCAGACAAAAAAAGGCTAAGGGAATACATTAGCACCAAACCAGCACTGCAAGAAATGTTAAAAGGACTGCTGTAATTAGCAGTAGAAATGGGAAGGAAAATAGAACCACACTAAACAAAAATGGCAATAAATAAGTACATATCAATAATCACCTTAAACGTAAATGGATTGAATGCTCCCATAAAGAGACACAGAGTAGCTGATTGGATAAGAAAGCATGACTCATCTATATGTTGTTTACAAGAGACCCACCTCTCAACAAAAGACTCACATAGGTTGAAAGTGAAGGGATGGAAAAAAATTTTCCAAGCAAATGGAAAGCAAAAAAAAGCTGGGGTAGCAATTCTCATATCTGATAAAATAGATTTCAAAATGAAGACCATAACTAGAGACAAAGACGGCCAATACATAATATTGAAGGGATCTATCCAACAGGAAGATATAACCTTGATAAACATAGATGGACCCAATATAGGAGCACCAAAATATATTAAAAATCTTCTGGAGGACTTCCAAGGAGAAATTGACAACAATATAATCATGGCAGGGGACTTCAACACCCCGTTGACAGCACTGGATAGATCCTCTAGGCAAAAAATTAGCAAGGAAACAGAGACTCTAAATGAAACACTAGACCAAATGGATTTAATAGATATCTACAGAGAATTACACCCCAAAACTACAGAATACACATTCTTCTCAAGTGCACATGGGACATTCTCAAAGATAGACCACATGATAGGACAAAAACTAAATCTCTACAAGTTCAAGAAGATTGAAATCATATCAAGCATCTTCTCAGATCACAATGGCATGAAACTAGAAATCAATTGCAACAAGAACATGCAAAGACATTTCAACACATGGAGGCTAAATAGCATGTTATTAAACAATGAATGGGTCACCGAGGAGATCAAGGAAGAAATTAAAAACTTCCTGGAAACCAATGAAAATGAACACACAACAACACAAAATCTATGGGATGCAGCGAAAGCAGTTCTGAGAGGGAAGTTCATAGCACTACAGGCCTACCTCAAAAAACAAGAAAAATTTCTAATTGACTATCTAACCTCACAACTTAAAGAATTAGAAAGCAAACAAAAAGAAAACCCCAGTGCAAGTAGAAGGAAGGAAATAGTAAAGATCAGAGCAGAAATAAATGACATAGAGACCAAAAAAACAATTCAAAGGATCAATGAAACAAAGAGCTGGTTTTTCAAAAAGATAAACAAGATTGATGGACCCTTAGCTAGACTCACCAAGAAACAAAGAGAGAGAACCCAAATACACAAAATCAGAAATGAAAGAGGCGAAGTAACAACCAACACCACGGAAATACAAAAGATCGTTAACAACTACTATGAACAACTATATGGCAACAAATTCGACAATCTAAGCGAAATGGACAAATTTCTAGAAACACACAGTCTCCCAAAACTATCCCCAGAAGAGATAGAAAACTTGAACAGACCAATAACAACTAAGGAAATTAAAGAGGTAATCAAGACTCTCCCAGCAAACAAAAGCCCAGGCACAGATGGTTTCATGGGGGAGTTTTACCGAACATTCAAAAAAGAACTAACACCCATTCTCCTCAAACTATTTCAAAAAATCAAGAAGAAGGAAGACTTCCAAACACGTTCTATGAAGCCAGCATAATTCTATTTCCAAAACTAGAAAAAGACACTACTAAGAAAGAAAACTACAGGCCAATATCCCTGATGATCATAGATGCCAAAATCCTGAACAAAATATTAGCAAATCGGATCCAGAAATACATCAAAAAAATTATTCACCATGACCAAGTGGGATTCATTCCAGGGATGCAAGGCTGGTACAATATTCGCAAATCAATAAACATGATACACCACATAAACAAAATGAAGAATAAAAACCACATGATCATATCAATAGATGCTGAAAAAGCATTCGACAAAATCCAGCATCCATTTCTGATAAAAACGCTCAGCAATGTAGGAATAGAGGTATCATATCTCGACATAATAAAGGCCATATATGAAAGACCTACAGCCAACATCATACTCAATGGACAGAAACTAAAAACATTTCCATTAAGAACAGGAACAAGACAGGGATGTCCACTTTCGCCACTCTTATTTAACATTGTACTGGAAGTCTTAGCCACAGCAATCAGACATGAAGAAAAATAAAAGGGATCCAAATTGGAAAGGAGGAAGTGAAACTGTCATTATTTGCAGATGACATGATATTGTACATAGAAAACCCTAAAGACTCCATCAAAAATCTATTAGACTTAATAAATGAATTTGGCAAAGTAGCAGGATATAAAATTAACGTCAAGAAATCGACGGCATTCTTGTACACCAATGATGAACTCACAGAAAGAGAAACTGAAAAAACAATCCCATTTACCATCGCTCCAAAAAAATTATGATACCTAGGAATAAACTTAACCAAAGAAGTAAAGGACCTATTTGCAGAAAACTACAGGTCATTGAAAAAAGAAATAGAGGAAGATATAAAAAAGTGGAAGCACATACCCTGTTCATGGATTGGAAGAATTAACATCATTAAAATGTCCATACTACCCAAAGCAATCTATAGATTCAATGCAATCCCCATCAAAATACCAATGACATATTTCATAGAACTAGAACAAATACTTCAAAAGTTTATATGGAACCAAAAAAGACCCTGAATAGCCACAGCAATCTTGAAAAAGAAGAACAAAGTAGGTGGGATCACAATACCAGATATCAGGTTATACTACAAAGCGACTGTAACCAAAACAGCCTGGTACTGGCACAAGAACAGGCATATAGACCAGTGGAACAGAACTGAAAACCCAGAAATGGACCCAAGGCAATACGCTCAATTAATATCTGACAAAGGTGGCAAGAGCATACAGTGGAGTAAAGACAGCCTCTTTAATAAATGGTGTTGGGAAAATTGGACAGCTACATGCAAAAAAATGAAACTAGACCATAAACTTACACCATACACCAAAATAAACTCAAAATGGATAAAAGACACAAATGTGACCCGTGAATCCATAAAAATTCTAGAAGAAAATGTAGGCAACAAAATTTCGGACATCATACGGAGCAGAATTTTCACTGATACATCACCTAAGGCAACAGAAATAAAGGAGAAAATGAACACATGGGACTACATCAAACTCAAAAGCTTCTGCACAGCAAAAGAAACAATCATCAAAATGGAAAGGCAACCCACTGTATGGGAGAACATCATTGCCAATGATGTATCAGATAAGGGGTTAATTTCCAATATATATAGAGTGCTCATATAACTCCACAAAAGGAAGACAAAGAACCCAATTAAAAAATGGACAGAGGAGGTGAATAGACACCTCTCCAAACAGGACATACAAATGGCTAAGGGACATATGAAGAAATGCTCAACATCACTAATCATCAGAGAGATGCAAATTAAAACAACAATGAGGTATTACCTCACACCTGTCAGAATGGCCGCCATCAACAAATCCTCAAACAACAAGTGTTGGCGAGGGTGTGGAGAAAAGGGGACTCTAATACACTGCTGGTGGGAATGCAGACTGGTGCAGCCGCTATGGAAAACAATATGGTGCTACCTCAAAAAATTAAAAATTGAACTTCCATTTGACCCAGTGATCCCACTGCTGGGAATATACCCTAAGAAGCCTGAAACACCAATCAGGAAGAATATATGTACCCCCATGTTCATAGCAGCACTATTTACAATAGCTAAGATCTGGAAACAGCCCAAGTGTCCACCAGTAGACGAATGGATAAAAAAGCTGTGGTACATATACACAATGGAGTACTATGCAGCGGTAAGAAAGAAAGATCTGGAAAGTATTATCCTAAGTGAAAGAAGCCAAGCAGAAAAAGACAAATACCACATGATCTCACTTATATACGGAATATAATGAACATAACAGTGTGAGGAATACAGTAGACCCAGACACATGGAAGTAGGGCACAGACTGACATCCCTCAGAAGAGGGGATGGGGGTGGGGGGTGGGAAGAGATAAACCACAGAACTTATATGCATGTATGCATGACCAATGGACATGGACAACTAAGCCGGGGACAGGGTGGAGGGGGGGTGGGGTGGGGGGTGCCAATGGGGTAAAAAGGTAAAATATCTGTAACAAAAAAATAAATAAAAATTCATAAAATAAAAAAATAAAAAGTCATTAGAAAGAGAAAAAAAAAAAAGAAAGAGACACTTGGAACGATAGCAGATTTCTCATCAGAAACTGTGGAGACCAGAAGGAAGTGGTGCAATAGTTTTTCATTGCTGGAAGAAAAGAAGTGGCAATCCAGAATCTTATAACCAGTGAAAACATCCTTCAGAAATTAAGGTGAAATCAACACATCCTCAGATAAAGGACAAGAAAATTTGTCACCACCAGACCTACCCTAAAAGAAAGGTTGAAGGAAGTTCTCTAAACAGAACCAAAATGATAAAAAAAAAAAAAAAAAAAAGGGAACTTGGAACATCAGAATAGAAGAAAGAACAGCCCTGGCCAGTTTGGCTCAGCGGTTAGAGCGTCAGCCTGTGATCCAGAGAGACCCAGGTTCGGTTCCTGCTAGGGGCGCATACCTCAGTTGCAGTTTGTTCCCCGGTCCTGGTTGGTTGTGCGGGTGGCAACCACTCGATGTGTCCCTTTCACATCGATGTTTCTCTCTCTCTCTCTCTCTCTCTCTCTCTCTCTCTCTCTCTCTCTCTCTCTCTCTCTCCCTCTCTCTCCCTCCCCCTTTATCTGAACAAAAAATTGAAGAAAAAAAATGTCCTCAGATGAGGATAAAAGAAGAAGAAGAAGAAGAAGAAGAAGAAGAAGAAGAAGAAGAAGAAGAAGAAGAAGAAGAAGAAAGAACACAGTAAGCAAAAATGTGAGTAAACATAATAAACTTGCCTTCTACTCTTGAGTTATTTATATTTGATAATTGAAGCAAAAATTATAACACTCTCCGATATGTGTAGAGGAAATATTTAAGACAATCACACTATAAATAGGGGGAGATAAAAGGACATAAGTGGAAGTAAGACTTCTATACTTCATTCAAAGTGATAAAATAACAATACCAGTAGTGTAAATATATATGATGCAATAGTTATATCAACTACTAAAAAAGCTATAAAAAGAGATACCCTCAAAAACAAAATAGATAAATCAAAATGGAATTGAACAAAATGTATCACTAACTCACAATAAGCAGGAGAATAAAACCTAGAAAAAAATTTTTTAAATGTAAGAATTAAGCACTACAAATCGTAATTACATGTAATTGTAAATGGTCTACATATACCAATTAAATAACAAAGATTAGCAAAGTAGATTAAATATTAGCTACAAAAAACTCACTTCTAATATAATGATATAGGCAGGTTTAAAGTAAAAGAATGGGAAAGGATATATTATACAAACATCAACCAAGGGAAATCAGAAATTGCTATATTAATATTTTAAAAAGTAGAATTCAGAAAAAATAATTACCAGAAGCAGAGAGAGACATTATGTAAAGAAAATAGGGTCAGTCCACCAAGAAGACATAGCAATCCTAAATGTGCATGCATCAAAATTGCAAAATTTATTAAGCAAAAACTGTTAGAACTGAAGGAAAGATTAGATAAATCAACAATTATGTAAGGTTGGGGTTTGGTGGATGAACAAAATGTAACCTTGAGATATGCATTCTCACAGCCTGGCCAGCCAAGGACAAAGTATGTGTGAGAAAAGAGAACTGGGTTGAAAAATCGCCCAAGAGAGTGAATGTGTGTGTGAGAAAAACCGTGTTGGAAAACCACCCTTCGAGGTAGTGAATGTGTAGCAGAAACAGTAAGAAAGCAGGGTCAGCAGAGATGCTATCTCAAGGACATGATTACCTAAAGCACAGGGTAACCAAGAGAATACTTTGCAAATAAATCAGCTGCATCCAGAAATTGAGAGCATTTGCTCCCTTGCAATGCTCCCCCTCACTCCAAGCCGTGGCTGCCTGTAGTTCATTGCATTGCAACAACCCCCGGCAGGCCGAGAGTCAGCACAATTACAGTTGGAGACCTCAACAACCCTCTCTCAAAAACTGATATAACAACTTGACAGAAAATTAGCAAGCATAAAACTCAACGACACCATTAACCAACAGTATATACCTGGCATTTATACTCAAATAACAATGTAATATATATTCTTTTCAAGAGTCCATGGAATATACAAAGATATTCATATCCTGGGTGATAAAACAAACCTTAACAAATTTAGAAAAATTGAATTCTTACATACTGTATTCCAGATCTATAATGGAATAAAACTAGAAATCAATAACAGAAATATAACAGGAGAATCACCAAACACTTGAAAACTAAACAACATACCTCTAAATAAATCATAGTTAAAAGGGAAGTGTCAAGGTAAATTTAAAAAAGACATAGAAAGGAATTAAAATTAAAATACAACATGTCACAATATGGGAGGTACAGCTAAAGCATTGCTGAGGAAAATTTATAGGACTAAATGCATACAATAATCTATGTTCTTACCACAAGAAAGTAGAAAAAAAGCAAAATTAACACAAAATAAACAAATTGAAGAAAATAATAATAAACATAAAAATAGAATCAGCCCTGGCCGGTTTTGCTCAGCAGTTAGAGCATTGGCCCGCAGACCAGAGTCTTGGGTTCAGTTCCCACTAAGGGCACGTACCTCAGTTGCGATTTGTCCCCGGCCCTGGTTGGGGTCGTGTGGGTGGCGACCACTCAATTTGTCTTTCTCACACTGATATTTCTCTCTCTCTTCTTCCCTCTCTCCCTCCTGCTTTATCTGAAGATGAATGTAAAAATGTCCTCAGGTGAGGATAAAAAAAAAAAATAGAATCAATGAATTAAAAATGAAAAACAATAGAAAATAATCAATTAAATAAAGCTGGTTCTTTGAAAAAAATCAGTAAAATTGACAAACCTCTAGCAAGACTGACAAAGAAAAAAACAGAAGATACAAATCATCAATATATTTTAAATGTAACAGGGGATTATAACTATAGACCCTACAAACATCAAAAGGCTATGACTTGAAGCAAAATGACATATAACAAAACCAAATTTACTATAAGCTAATTGATATAAACAAAAGTTAAGTTCCAATGGCATACACAAAAACATCACCAAACTTCTAAATAAAGACCCAAAGCGCCCTGGCCGGTTTGGCTCAGCGGTTAGAGTGTCGGCCTGCGGTCCCGAGAGACCCGGGTTCGGTTCCCGCTAAGGGCAAGTACTTCGGTTGCAGTTTGTCCCCGGCCCTGGTCGGTTGTGCGGGTGGCAGCCACTCGATGTGTCCCTTCACATCGATGTTTCTCTCTCTCTCTCTCTGTTCCTCTCTCTCCCTCCCACTCTACCTGAACAAAAAATGGAAAAATGTCCTCGGGTGAGGATTAAAAAAAAAAAAAAAAAAAAAGACCCAAAGCACTTCTAATATTAAACACTGAAATAAATGTGAGCCAGACATACATTTAAGAAATATTAATAAAAACAAGTAAAAGCCCTGGACGGTTTGGCTCAGCAGTTAGTGTCAGCCCGTGGACCAGAGAGTCTTAGATTTGATTCTTGCTAAGGGCACGTACCTCGGTTGCAGTTAGTCCCCAGCCCCAGTTGGAGTTGTGCAGGTGGCAATCAACCGATGTGTCTTTCTCACATCGATATTTCTCTCTCTCTCTTCCTCCCTCTCTCCCTCCTGCTCTATCTGAAGGTAAATGCAAAAAAAAAAACAAGTAAGATTATTATTTTCCAGCTTATTTAATCCAGTTCACGGTCACAGATGTCCAGAACCCTTCCTGGAAGTTCAAGGTACAAAGCAGGACCCAACTTGAAAAGGAAGCCCTCCTTCCATGGCCAGGCCACTCACATATGCCTCACCCTCAGACTGGAAAAACTTACACATGCCAATTTACTTCACGTGCATATCTCTGTGCTGTGAAAGGAAACTAGAACTAGAATTCCTGGAGAAAATCCAAGCAGACATGGGAGAACATGCAAACTCCACACCAACAGTGACCCCTGATCAGAATCAACTTTTTTTTTTTTTATCCTCACCAAGGACATGTTTTTGCATTTATCTTCAGATAGAGCAGGAGGGAGAGAAGGGAAAAGAGAGAGAGAGAAACATCAATGCAAGAGAGACACATCGACTGGCTGCCACCCACATGACTCCAACCAGGGCTGGGGACAAACTGCAACTAAGGTACATGCCCTTAGTGGGAACCGAACCCAGGACTCTCCAGTCCGTGGGCCAACGCTCTAAGCACTAAGCCAAACTGGCCAGGGCATCAACTTTCTTTTATATATATATTTTAAATCCTCACCCGAGGATATTTTTTCATTTATCTTCAGATAGAATGGGAGGGAGGGAGAAAGAAACATCAATGTGAAAGAGATACATCCATTGGTTGCCTCCCACACGGTCCCAACCAGGGTGGGGGATCGAACTGCAACGGAGGTACGTGCCCTTGACAGGAATTGAACCAGTGACTCTTTGGTTCACGGGCGGATGCTCTAACAGCCATGCCAATCAGGCCAGGGTAGAATCAACTTTTTTTTATGAACATTATAACAAAATGATGTTAAACAAAATGATGGTTTATGAGGACCTGCTATAAATGCTACAAACCATTCTACACACATAAATTTGACTTAGACAAAATGGACTACTTCCTCAAAATGAACCACAAATTACCACAACTCACTCAATATGGAATAGATACTTTGAATTGTCTACCACTATTAAGAAAATCTAATTCACAATTCAAAAACTTCTCCCAAAAGCCATCTCCTGGCTCAGAGGGTTTCACTATAAAATTCTACCAAACATTAAAGAAGTAATACCAATTGAAAAAAAACCAAAAAACTAAAAATGAAACTCTTCCAGGAATAGAAGAGGAGGAAGCACTCCTAATTTATTTCATGAAGCTAGTATATTGCCCTACTACCAAAACTAGACAAAGACAGTACAAAAACAGAGAAAACTGTAGAAAAATAATTCTCATTAATGTAATGATCCCTAACATAATGTTAGCAAATAGAATTAAGCACTATATTAAGGACTTATACACCAAATTCAAATGGCGTTTATCCAGTGATGTTTGCAATAGTTGAAAAGCAATCATTTTAATCCACCATATTAGCAAACTAAGAAGCAAAATCATGTATTATACTAATTGATTCAGAGGAAACATTTGACAAAATTTAACGCCAATTAATGATTTTTTTTTTAAAACCCTCAGAAAAATGAGAATAGAGAGTAACTTCCTAAATTTGATAAAGAAAATCTACAAAAATCCTACAACTGCCCGTCCAGTGTGGCTTACTGGTTGAGCATTGACCCATGCACCAAGAGCTCTCTTGTTTGATTCCGGGTCAGGGCACATGCCCAGGTCATGGGCCAAATCCCCAGTGGGGGCATGCAGGAGGCTGCCAATTGATGTTCTCTCTCATCAATGTTTCTCTCTCTCTTTCCCTCTCCCTTTCTCTCTCTCTAAAATCAATAAAGAAAAAAAATTTCTTTTTAAATCCTACAACCAACATGATACTTAAGGTGAAAGACTGAACTCTTTATGTCTGAGATCAAGAACACACTGAGATGTCTGCTACTAGGACTTTCATTCAAGACAGTGCTGGAAGTTGTAGTCAGTGCAATAAAATACTGGTAGGAGGGGTGGAGACTCAGAATGGGCAGGTCCCTTACCAGTGGTGTGGCAGTTAAGACACAGGAAGAATATCTTGGCAGAGAAATTCCTCCCTTCTTTAGGAATAAGGGTACTGGCCCCACAGCTAGTCCCTAGCCCAGGATTCCAGTGCCAAGAAAAGAAGTCCCCATAACTTCACACTATAAAAATCAGCAGGGGTTGCATCGAGTAAAACAGAGGGCTGCTGAAGTCCTAGGCGTTCCTCTTAAAGGGCCCATGCTCATATTTACTGGCCAACAGACTCACTGGGGCAGCAGCTTCAAAAGCTCCAGAAACAATTGGGTGAAACAGAATTGTTGGGCTTCAGGGTGAACACAGAAGTGCTGGCAGATGCCACTGTTCCTTTACTGAGCACTCCCCCAACAGCTACTGCAGGCACAATCAGGCCTCAAGTCTGAGTCTCCATTAACCTGGCAAACGCATCACCCTGGTGATTCATTGATTCCACCCCATCAAACTTTTAAACCCACCCAAGCTGCTTCCAGGGGCTTTCCCCTAAAAATAGCCTGCCTTGGTTAATGCTGCAGACTTTTCTAAAATCTCTCAAAGGCTCACAAACCACAAACAAGTAGCATCTGGCCTTGGAATGCCCTGTATTTCTTGCTAAATGGCCTCAAGCCTGGCACTAGTGGCAGCTGGCCTCTATTCCCATCTTAGCCTCTCCCAGGTGCTTGCAAGCCCAGCACAAGTGGCAAGCATCTGCAGATCACTTTGTTTTTGTTTGTTTGTTTATTTGGGGGTTTTTTTGTTGTTGTTTTTTTATCCTCATCCAAGGACATTTTTGCATTTTTTGTTCAGTAGAGTGGGAGGGAGAGAGAGAGAGAAGCATCGACGTGAAAGGGACACATCGAGTAGTTGCCACCACACGACCCAACCAGGGCCGGGGACAAACTGCAACCGAGGTATGTGCCCTTAGCAAGAACCAAACCCGGGTCTCTCTGAACCGCAGGCCGACGCTCTAACTGCTGAGCAAAACCAGCCAGTGCTGCAGATCACTTTGTAGCCCATATCACATGTCCCCAGTCTAGAAACAGGCAGTGGCTGACCATTGCCTACACCACAATCTGTCCCAAGAGGCCCCAGAACCAACACACCCAGTGGCGTTTCAGACCATGCCAGAGCACCGCCCAACCACCTTTACTAATGACACACCTAAAAGGTGAACTCCACAGGCACAAAAGCCCATCTAAAACAAATCCTTCTCTGTAGGATTAGCCCTTGCACAACATCTCCTCCTCTGTAGTCACTGACATTCCTCATAGTCAGCCTGAAGGTCAATCCCTCCCAGCAATGTGCCAATAGTAGTCAGGACTCAATTAAAACAGGAGGGTGCACACAGCCCACCCAAGGGATACTTCTAAAGCACTCGAGTCAGGTGATCAAGGAGACTACACCACTGTGCCACACAGGACATCTACTATATAAGGCCACTCTACCAAGATTAGGAGACATAGCAGATCTACCTAATACACAGAAACAAACACAAGGAGTCAGTCAAAATGAGAAGAAAAAGAAACATGTCCCAAATTAAATAACATAAGAAAGCTCCAGAAAAAGAACTAAAGAAAATAGAGACAAGCAATCTACCAGATAACCAGATGCAGATTTCAAAACACTGGTTATAAGGATGCTCAAAAAATTTAGAGGAAGAATAGATTATCTCAGTAAGACTTTAACAATGAGCTAGGAAACAAAAATGGAGATAGAAAACAAACAAAAACTAGTCAGCAATAAAGAATATAATAACAAAAATTAAGACTACATTAGAAGAAACAGAGAATCAAATCAGCAATACAAAATTTTGAATACAAAATTGTAGAAAACACCCAATTAGCACAACAAGAAAAGAATGAATCTAAGAAAATAGTTTAAGGGACCTCTGAGATAACTTCAAGCATAATACTATTCACATCGTGGGGGCAACAGAAGGAGAAAAGAGAGAGCAAGGGTTTGAAAACCTATTTGAAAAAAAAAAATGACTAAAAACTTCCCTAACCTGGTGAAAGAAATAGACATACAAGTCCAGGGAGCACGGAGACCCAAACAAGATGAATTCAAAGAAGCCCACATCAAGATACATCATAATTAAAATGCAAAGGGTTAAAGACAAAGAGAAAATCATAAAAGCAGTGAAAGAAAAGCAGTTAGTTACCTACAAGGGAGATCCCATAAGACTATCAATTGATTTCTCTACAGAAACTTTGCAGGCCATAAGGGATTGGCATGAAATATCCTAGTGATGAAAAGCAAGGACCTACAACCAAGATTACCCAGTGATACTATCATTTAAAATTGAGGGAAATAAAGAGCTTCCTAGACCAAAAAAAAGCTAAAAGTTTATCACCACTAAACCAAAGTACTACAAGAAATGTTAAAGGTACAATTTTAGAAGAAAAAAAGAACAAAAATATAAATACTAAAATGGCAATAATGACATCCCTATCAATAATCACTTTAAATGTGACTAGATTAAATGCTTCGATTGAAAGACAAGGTGGGTGAATGGATAACAAAACAAGACCCACACATATGCTGCCTTCAACAGACCCACTTCAAATGGAAAGACACAGACTGAAAGTAAAGGAATAGAAAAAGATATTTCATGCAAAGAGAAACAAACACAATAGCTGGTGTATCAATAATTATATCAGACAAAATAGGTTTTAAAACACAGGCTATAATAAGAGACAAAGGCCCTGGCCAGTCTGGCTCTGCAGTTAGAGCATTGGCCTGCGGACTGGAGAGACCTGGGTTCGGTCCTTGCTGAGGGCACGTACCTCATTTGCAGTTTGTCCCCAGCCCTGGTTGGGGTTGTGTGGGTGGCACTAGTCGATGTGTCTCTCTCACATTGATGTTTCTCTTTCTTTCTTCCTCCCTCTCTCCTTCCTGCTCTATCTGAAGATAAATGCACACACACACACACACACACACAAATATGTCCAAGGGGAGGACAAAAAAAGAAGGACCTAGCAATTCAACCTCTGGGCCTTTATCTGAAGAAACCCAAAACACTAATTCAAAAAGAAATATTCATCCCTATGTTCACTGCAGCATTATTTACAATAGCCAAGATATAGAAGCAACTAAATGTCCATCAATAGACCAATGGATGAAGAGGTGGTACATATATACAATGGAATATTACTCAGACATAAAGAAAGAACAAAATCTTGCCATTTGTGACAACATGGAAGGTTCTGCAGCAGCAGTTCTCAACTTGTGGGCCATGATCCCTTTGGGGGTCGAATGACCCTTTCACAGGGGTCATCCAAGACCATTGAAAATATGTGTTTTCCGATGGTTTTAGGAACCGAGACATCACTCCTCTATCCTCTCCAGGCAGGTCCGCCCACATGCAGATACACCCACATACAACACGAGGAACTCTATTAAAGGGTCGTGGCATTAGGAAGGTTGAGAACCACTGCTCTACAGGATATTTTGCTAAAAGAAATAAGTCAGTCAGGGAAAGACAAATAGCATATAATTATATTTACATGTAGAATCTAAAAAACAAAATAAAGAAACAAAACAGAAACAAACTCACAGATACAGAGAACATTTTGATAGTTGCCAGATGGGAGAGGGGTGTAGAAAGAGACTGATATGTGCAAACTGCCAACTTAAAACTAGTCTTGGGGATGTAGAGTACAGCACAGAGAAACTGAGTCAATAATATTGTAATAACTATGTATAATGTCAGATGGGTACTAGATTTATTGGGGTATCACTTTGTAAGTTATATAAATGTCTAATAACTATATTGTACACCTGAAACTAATATAATAATGTATGTCACCTGAAATTGGAACATAAAAAATTATCTTAAAAATGATAAAATAATAGAAATGGAGAACATTATTAGTGGTTGCTAGGGTTTAGTAGAAAATGGAGGATGGGAGTTAGTAAGCATGATTATATAAAGGTATTGTAGAGATAGAAATGTCCTCTATCTTGACTTCAATGTCAATATCATAGTTGTGACATTGTACAGATTTACAATGTTACCACTGGGATAAACAAGGTAAAGTATTGTGGAGAGAGGATGGCATGAGGCTCTGTTGTCCCGAGGTGGAGTGTATGCTGATATGTGGCAGCTGCAGCAGCAGGGGCAGGATGAAATCTCTGAAGACCCCAAACCCCAGTCTAAGGCATGGTAACCAAAGTTGTAGCCATTTCTTTCCCAAAGGGTAACTCACAGGGTATAAGATATATCCTTCTTCCCTGGCATATTTCATCTTGGTCTTGGGGTGCTATGCTAGCTACAGTGAGGGAAAGGGACCTTTCAATAAAGCACTTTTTTGGGGAAATAAAAGTGTGGACTGTGCTAGGAAAAAAAACAAACAAACAAGGTAAAGTGTACATGAGATTTCTCTGTAGTATTTTTTCACAACTGCATATGATTACAGTTATGTCAAAATAAAAAAAACAATGTAATTTAAAAATGACTTTAGCCTGGCCAGTGTGGCTCAGTGGATTGAGCATCATCTCATGGACTGAGAGGTCCTGGTTTGATTCCTGATCAGGGCTCATGCCCGGGTATCAGGCTCGATCTTTGGTAGGGGGTGTGCAGGAGGCAGCCAGTTGATGTTTCTCACATCAATGCTTCTACCTCTCTCTCCCTTCCTCTTTCTCTAAAAAATCAGTAAGAACATATTAAAATCAAATAAAAATAAAAATGACTTTAAATGCATTGTGTATTCTTCCATTTGTCGAAAATTAAATACATCTGCATACTCACATGTATAATCAAGCAATCTGAATGGATACTCAACAAATGTTCACAGTAATTGTCCTTGGGTATGGGATTTCAAGGAATTCTGCTCTATGTTTGAATTTTAAAAGGTTATATGAGTAACATGCTTAATACATAAATATTCTTATTGTAAAATAATAGATGTAGACATTAAAAACAGATCTTCTCCCAAATCTACCCTTCTCCCCAAAGGTAATAATCATTAGCATTTTGGCTTGTCTTCTTCCAGACACAACTCTATAATTGCATATATACATGAATTTTTTTCAGGATCATTTAAATAAATATAATTATTCCTTAATTCTGTTGTTCCCCACCACCCAGAAAAATATGTTTTGTCACCAATATTTGGAAGCAGTTCAAATGTCCACCAGTAGATGAGTGGATAAAAAAAAAAAAACTGGTAAATTTACACAATGGAACGCTACTCACCATAAACAAGAAGAAAATCTTACTTTTTGCAACAACATGGATGGATCTGGAGATTATTATGCTAAGTGAAACAAACCAGTCAGAGAAAGACAAGTACCATGTGATTTCACTCATATATAGAATTTAATGAACAAAATAAACTAATAAACAAAATAGAAACAGACTCACAGCTATTAGAGGGGAGAGGGCCTGTGGGGTAGGGTGAAAGAGGTGAAGGGTTTAAATAAAACAACCACCTCATAGACACAGTCAACAGTACAGTAATTACCAGAGGGAAAGGGAAGTAGGGGAGGTAGAAAAGGATACAGGGCAGATAAATGATGATGGAAGGTGACTTTACTTGGAGTGGTGTACACAAAATAGCATATGCAGATTATATATTATAGAATTGTACACCTGAAAACTATATAACTTTATTAACCAATGTCACCACAATAAATTCAATGTAAAAGTTTTTAAAATATGGCTATGTCTACAAACATTTATAACTACTTGATTTTTTTAAACCAGGTCATAGTTATCCATAATTAATCTAATAATGGATTTAGATTACTTTCCAACTTTTACAATTTTGAACAACACCATATATACATTCTTGAAAACCTTTTTGCAGATATAAAAATACTTCTATCTAGAGGATCAGTTCTTAGAAATAAAATTGCTAAGCAAAAATATATATTTATTTTAAAATTTGAAAGAAATACTAAATTGCACTAAAAAAAACTACAGAAAATATATACCTTCTAACAGCATATGCAAATATGTTTCCAAACATATTAACACAGAATATTAATCAAATCTTTTAAATTTAATTTTTCAAATTTAAATCGAGAAAATGCAAAAATAAACTACATTAAGATCTCTTTCTTTATGCCCAGCAAGACAAAAGAAAAAGAACTTGGCTTCCTTTCACTTCCCTTCCAACCTACCCATACCAGCTCTGCCAGCATCCACATTGGAATCATCTGTGGTTTAAAGTTCAGATTATTTTTTTAACATATGCACCAATTATTTAGACTTTATTAGTTTTACTGGTACCTTTGCATAGCATTCCTTGTTTTCCTCTTTGTTTTACTTCCTTTGTTTTTACTAGAATATGGCCTCAAGCAATTCTTTCAAATGGGATCGGTGGCTGGAAAAAGTTCTAAGCCTCGGCATGTCCAAAAATATAATTAGTCTTCACTCATGAATGCTACTTCACTGGGAATAGAATTATAAGTTTAAAATGATTTTGTTTAAAATTTCAGAAGACCCTTTTCTATTGTTTACTGTACCCAGTAAATGCTTAATCAAAGCCTGATAACAGGCAAATGATTTTCACTCATTTGAATTTAAGCTGAAGTCCTGAAGGATTTTAGACATTTTTCTTTATCCTTGGCGATCTGACATTTCACAAGTGTCCATATTTAGGTCTTGTCTTATATACCTTGCATAGTATCACATGGTCTTTTCAACCTAAAAATATACTGCTTTCTTCAGGTCTAGAAAAGCGTCTCTTCTATTTTAGTTAATCATTTTCTCCCATCTGTTCTCTCCTTTCTTTCCTGGGACATTGCTGCTCTTACATGGATATGGAAATTCAAGGTTCTTATTTCAGTTCTTTTCATGTTTTTTGGTAGTGGTGTGTTTTTCTTATTATTATTTTCTGTAGTAGACAGAATAAAGCACCTCCCCCCAAAGAGGTCCACATAGTACTACCCAAGATGTAAAAATGTTTGGCCTCACATGGAAAAAGGGACTTTGCAGGTGTTATTAGTTAAGAATACTGAAATGGGGAGATTATCCACAATTATTTGGGTGGACCCAATGTAATCACAATGGTTCTTAAAAGAAGAAGGAGGCAGGAGTAGCAGAGTCAAAAAGAAGTGACAAAAAAAGGAGAAACCAGAAACAAAGGAAAGAATTATTTGAACATGTTCTAAAGCTGGCTTTGAAGACAGAAGAAGGGGCCACAAGCTAAGGAAAGCAGGTGTCCTCTGAAGCCAAAATATCTATTCTACAGCCCTGCTAACATCTTAATTTTAGGATTCTGACCTCTAGAACTATAAGATAATCAATATGAGTTGTTTTAAGCTACTAAATTGGTGGTCATTTATTACCACAGCAACAGAAAGCTAATGCACTTTCTAATTAACCCTTTGTTGTTTTGTATTGCTTTCTGTGTGAACTACTTTATTTTGCAATATAGTATAATGAGTTGGTTTTTAGCTCTGTTGTATCAGCTATTTAACCTATCAATTGAAATGTATGGTATTGATTAAAATTGTTTTTATTTGTAAGAGTTCTGTTTTTCCCTCCCTTTAGGTAACTATTTGTCTTTTATGGAGACAATGTCCATTCAAATCTGAAAATATTCATTATGACTATGATAAAATGTTCTTTATTCCTCCACATGATCTCTATTTCCTCAGTGTTAGAGTTACCATTTGTTGAGTCTGGCAGCTCTCATGGCACTGTTTCCAGGAATTATATGATGATTCTCAATTGTTTGCTCTTGATTGTATTTGAGAATCTTATTCATTTGGATGATAGTTCTGGTTACTCTAGCCTGTCCCACATGACTGTAGGGAGAGAAATGATAAAGACACTTTGGCAGAATGAATCTAGATTACCATTTGAGTCTAGAGAGTCCCTTCCACAGATGACAAGTTGATATGAAAAGTAGAGAGCAGCACAGTGTGAGCACTGACAATCAGAGCAGAAGCCAGCATAGACCATATTCACTGGTGTCAGTCAATGAAACCAGCCTTCTCCCTTTCCCTCCGAGAAGTCAAAAATTGTCTGGACTCCACCCTCCTCAGAAAACTAAACTTATGTGTTGATCTCAGGGAAAATGCTAAAGTAAGTTTTTCCTTTTTTATTATTTTCTAAGTGGGGTGTGTGTGTGTGTGTGTGTGTGTGTGTGTGTGTGAGCCTTCCTCTCCTATTCATCTGGAGTTATTTCAGAATTTGCTTCTATTTAGCCTCCTATTTCTCCACCAACAGAATGTAAGTAAAGACTTCTGCCTGAATTCAAACTCTTTGCTTATGAAATTTGCCTCATTCTGCCCAAATTATATATGTAAATCTCTATTTCACTTTCTTTTTTTTAACTTTATGTAACATGGGAGCTTGCACTAAAGATGTGTCATTGTTCCCAGTTTCAAAAGGGAATCCCTTGCAGCTCCACAGAATCATGGGGAGACGGGAGAGTGGAGGAGGCTCTTGACGTGCACAGGTGCGAGGAGTACATTCAGATGCACCCTAGAGTCACTTTAAAGATTTTCTGTTGTCACCTTTCAAAATAAAGGTGTCAACAATTAAGTTCTAAAATACATTTAAAAATAAAGAAGTATATTGCCCTAGAAAATGCAGAAAGTATCAATAATAAGTATCATAAGACCCTGGCTGGTTTTGCTCAGACGTTAGAGCGTTGGCCCACGGACCAATGAGTTGCGGGTTCGATTATGGTCAAGGGCCTCGGATGCAGTTCATCCCCAGCCCTGGACAGGGACATGCAGGAGGCAACCAGCTGGTGTGTCTCTCTCACATCAATATTTCTCTCTTTCTCCCTCTTTCTCCCTTCCACTCTATCTGAAGATAAATAGAAAAATATCCTCCACTGAGGATTAAAATAAATAAATAAGTATAATAAGATTTTAGTGTCCTTATTTGATACAAATCCCAAAAGTCCAAAATCAAAAATCTGGAAGGAAGTTAAAGTCAACTAATTTGAGTCTCTTGTTTTACAAATGAAGAAACTATATCCCTCAGAGTTTATGGTTTTTAAAAGAAACAAAGTCTTTTTCTGCAGAACCAGATGGCTATTCCTAAACCACTGTGCTTCTATAATAAATTATTTCAAGTTTTCTAAGCAAAAAAACAAACAAAAGATTTTATACCAAGATGTAGAAATTTGATTCACAGATTCATGGTACCATCACTCGCCAACCTGCAAAGCTCAATGGAATGTCCTCAAATAATCACTCTCACCTCCATGTGGACTGTATGGTCCACAGCCAATTTATGTTGAGGAGACACATCATCACAACTGGTATTTTTCCAGAGATTAAAATCTTCAGAAAGTCGCTGCACACACCACCCAGAGTGTTACCAGATTTTTCTGTATTGCTAAATGGAAATGAGCACAATTTTGTACTTAAGTATCATTTTAACTCTACACAAAATTACTTTTTAAATTTTTTCATTATGTGCCAGCTATACTTTCACAGAATATTAGAAATAATTTTCTTTACTTAATCCTAGTAATATAACCCTTTTCCATTTGAAGACATTTTCCCCTATATTTTCAAGTGATATGAAATTTACATGACTGATGTAGCGTTACATAGGGTGCAATTATAAGTGTTAAAAATGCAACTGGCATTCTCCTCTTCCTTTCAACTAAAGAAAAATTACTGAGTAATATCAGTGGAATAAAGCTTCTGCCAAGGTCGCTGGGGCAAGAATTATATATTACATGCAAATCAAGCTCGCATTACAATTTTGTGAAACAAATTCTCAGAAAACTCTCAGTTAAGTCCATTTTACTATCCATATAGGTAGTGACACTTTTATCAGACTATATAATGGTTTAATAAGTCAACATTTATACCCACTGGTACACAACTTTTACTTAGCCCACGTAGAAACTTAACGATGTGATATCAGTTATTCTGAAGAACCATTTATGGGCAAGTTTCTAATAACAGGCTATTTTTTAATAGTCAACTTTTAATAAGTAATACATGCTATAGCTAATCTTTATAATATATATTTACAAACTATGAGATTTATAAATTTTCAAATTATTTATATGATTATCTTGCTTATGCCACAAAACAACACACTGATGAAGGTAAAGGCAATTTTTACTCTACAGATGTTATATGCAAGGTAATACATGACCATCGTCCAGAGCACAGCACCTGGCCCAGAGGTAAACTCAGCAAAAGTGTTCCCTGTCTTCCAAAATTTGCTGGCAAGTGGCAAAATTGGGCCTGGAAGCCAAATCTTTTGTCTTCCAATATAATATTTTATATGCTATACCATATTGACTCTACAGATAAAATGTGAACTTGGATAGTGAAATATCAACCAGCCAGTCTCCTAACTGCAGGGCAAGAGAGGGCTGCAGTTAGCTCTCAGAAGGACCATTTTGCCATTCTCCTGGGCTTCATGTGGAGAAAGATGCCAACGCTATTCTCTCCCTGACGGTGAGCACCTTCAAGCGTGGAATAGTAGATAGAGAAAAAATGAGCTCCCTCATAGCTCCCCATGGTCGTCTCTTTTTTTCTTCTTCTTCATTATGAAAAATTTCAAACATACACAAAAGTAGAGAAGGATAGTATAGAGAACTCTCACGAACCACCACCTGGCTTTAACAATTACCAACATTTCACTTACTATTTTTTAGACGTGACACTTATGAAGCCTAAGCTGATGTTTCAGTACTGATGGCCATGTGATTTCCATGAGGTTCATGAATGAGGCTGCTAGATAGGGAGACACTGTGACTCTCATACCTCTTATTTCCTGCCCCACCTCCAAGCCAGAACACAAATTTACTTGAGGTCTCAAGAGCCAAAATACACAGAGTTAAAGAGATGTTCTAATTCATCTATCAATTCTTATTTGAGTTCATTGTGACTTGCTCATCCCAAACATTAAAACTTGAGTGTTTTCCTCTCAAGTACAAATCCACTGACTTGTGAGCTCTCCATTTCTGAGGGTTTGAAGTTGCTTCTAGTGTTCTACCTGAAATTACATTGATATCAGAATGCTTCTTGTCCTTCCTGCTGGAGCTTAATGAAGAGTTGCACACTTTTCATGGCTAGAATGTCAACTTTTACAAAATAACTACACATTAAATATTTATCGAATTTATCATTTTCCTCATAAATTCCAAAATTTAATTCATATATTCTGAAAGTTTAAAAACCTATCCTAGATTGAGGCAAAATGGTCATTCCAGAAATTATATAATTTAAAACAACAGAGAAAAAAAGTAACTTGAACCAAACCACTAAAATTTAATTTAATTAAATAAAAAATAAATCCATAATTACTTACACCAGCAGGAATAAATAGCTACCAAATTCCTAATATATTAATAAACTCATCACTAAACTACCTGTTATCTTTTTTTTTGCTCTCCCAAAGACTTTTTTTTTTTTTTTTTGCATTTATCTTCAGATAGAGCAGGAGGGAGAGAAAGAGAAATACTGATGTGAGAGAGACACATCAAGTGGCTGCCACCTACATGACCCCAACCGGGGCCAGGGACAAGCTGCAACCAAGGTACATGCTCTTAGAGGGAAGCGAACCTGGGACTCTGGTCCATGGGCCAACGCTTGAACCACTGAGCCAAACTGGCCAGGGCCTACCTGTTTTCTTTTCCCTGCTAAACTTTATGTTCTCATCATAAAATAAAATGGCAGTTATAGAAGCAAACATTGCACCAAAGTAAAAGTGGCACTTGGCACACACCCGTGACCATCTTGTGACAGCCGTACTCAGCATTTGGGGAATGCTTTCATCCTGCAAGTGAAATCCCTTTCAGTGGCACTTTCACAGGTTCTTTGAAAAAGCGCCTTTGAGAAAAGAAAGAGCATGTTGCCTCAACTTTTACAAGTAAGAAAAGTGAGTGATCCAGGCTGTTACTACCTGGTTGATAGAGGAAATCAGTAGACTCCTACAGGTTTGAATTGCTAACTTCTGGATCATTCATGCAGTCACTTAACAGATTTTACTGAATACATACTACAACCTTTCCTATCCTCAAGGAACTTACAATTTAGTAAAAGGAAACAAATCTGTAAAGTGAGAACTACCATAGTAATTATAATAAAACTGTGTACTTACTTTAAAGGGAACCCAAAAGTAAAACGTGTCTATTCTACTGAGGTACAGTAGAGGACAGCCTCACCAAGTGAACCTTGAAAAATGATGAGATATTGATCAGGAGGCCAAAGGTGAGGGAATGAACTTCAGGCAGGGGGAGGATCATGCACATAGCATGGAGGTCTGAAACTGCATGATCCACTCATGGAACCTCAAGTGAAGTGGTTCTGAATACCTGGACCTATGACCACTCTCCAATCTAAACCTCAGTAATTCTGAGTGTCCCTTTTAGCCCTATTTGCATTGGTAATGCAGAGCTTCCACCTGTGCTGCTATTATCGATCTACTCTATCTGCTTTCAAATCAGGAGGCTGTTCCTCAGGTAAGGAGCACAGTTGTAGGTATCCATGGAGGCAATTAGCCCACACTTGCTCCTTGCCAATGTGACTGCATCCTGTGCCTGTTTTCTTAGACCCCTGGGCACAGAAAGAAGTGTCACTGAAAGCATTTTAGACAGAACTCCTTGGAAGTAGAACCTACTGCTGCCAAAGTGGGAAGTGGGAGTATTGGGGGTGATGGATCACAGAGACTATCTGAAACAGTCATTGTACCAACATCACAAGGAGCCAAGATTTGCCTAGCAGAGGGCAAAGATGGCCAAGGTAGTTATCAAAATAATTACAAAAAAACTGTTGCTAACCATTTGTTGTCATTACTACTGTGCCAGGTGCTTTAAATATATTATCTCCAATCCTCACAATAGCCCTGACAAGTATTTATTTCCTGAGTTGTATGACTGGGGTTCATGGAAGTAAAGTTGTTCCTGCAAAGTCAATCAGTAGAAGAATAAGAACTGAATTCATAACTATCTAACTCCAAAACTCAGCCTCTTTCTGTGACAGCACTTCTATAAAAGAGCATAATGTGATGACGTAGAATTTCACACACCAAGTATAATTTCATTATACATGATGCAGTTTACATACACTTTTAACATTCCAATTCTGTTCAACAAATAAATATTTTTAAGCAACTACTATGAAGCAGGGAATCAAAATCAAATAAAACAAAACCTGCCCTCAAGAAACTTAATTAAAATCTACTGGAAAGGATAAGGCACAGACACAAATAGCTCTAACACAGATCAAAATACTACTTTGACACAAAGGTAAATACTACTGCAGAGGTATAAATAGAGGTTTCTGGATATTTGTATACTGAAGCCCCACAGATCAGAATGTAATTAAAATGTTGACTGAGCACTTACTATGTTGTAGTTCTTGTTTTCAGCACAGTTGACCCTTGAACAACTGGCTTTGAACTGAGTGTGTCCACTTTTAGGAGAGGTTTTGTTTTGTTTTGTTTTTCAATACAGTTGGTGGTCATAGCTTCAGTTCTCACATCTTCACATTCAACAAAGCAAGAATGGAAAACAGTATTTTCGCATTCCCAACTGCAGTTCACCACAGATCAAAAATACTGTTTTTGATCCAGTTGGTTGAATCCGGGTATCAAGGGCTGACTGGAGTTAAGTTTTTGAGGACTCAAAAGTTACACGTGGATTTTCAACTGTAAGTGGAGGGAAATAGTGCTTTGCATCCCTAAAACTTAATTCTTTCACTTGTACAAACACTGTTGTGCTATCCCTTCTTGGCCTCTTCCTCACCAGATTGAATGACCATGATTCCTTTATGCTTTCCCTTCCAACTGTATTTCTGGATGATTTAATTATTTTAACTCCTTTCTTCTGAAGTCTTTCATAGGTCCCCACATCTTGCTGAAATTGTGGGCCCCTAAACAAAATTGTAATAAAAGCCTAGCTAATGTTGAGTCTAGAAGGATTAATGAGATTTTTTATCAGACTTTTTTTTGCTGAAAAAAACTAGAAACTTGCCTTAATATATAAAAATATATTTAAAACTTTATATATCATTGATCCACGTTGAGTTTGTCATTAATTATGAGATGTTTCATCCCATTTTTAAACATAGCTGGTGTACATTAATGAATAAATATGGTTTTAATTTTTCTTTTATATAGTCCTCTGTCCTTTGCTTCTTTTTTTCAACCCAGTTTATTTGTACTTTTGACACTATTGTCTGAGTAACCAGTGGCCCATGCTATCAGCAAACTTAATGCATGTGCACTGCATATATTTGGCCATCATTCAAATGCTGATAAAAATATTAAATGTCAGCCCATCAACCATGTTGACATAACTACTCACATAAGTCTAACACATTGTTCATGTCTACAAATATATGGGCTACAGCCAAATGTACAAATAGTGTTGAGAGTATACAGAACAATAAATAGTGTTGTTAAGGAAGTAAATGTTCATCATTAAGACTGGATAGATGCCCTGGCTGGTTTGGCTCAGTGGTTGGAGTGTCGGCCTGCAGACCAGAGAGTCCTGGGTTCAATTTCCGCTAGGGGCACATACCAAAAAATAAATTAAAAAAAGACTGGATAGAAAATCTTTTTATTCATAAATATGAGCATGTCTGAAAAGTACTGCAAAAGTTCCCATTAAATATGATGGATAAACTCATACTCACTCACAAAACATCACTAAAATTAAAGTAATAGAACAAAAATCCACAAGGACCAAGAGAATGCATGATGAGTCTGTAGCAAGAAAGAGATAGATGAGTGTCAGCTACCTTAATAGACCCAAGAAAGTAGATCCTAGAAGCATGTTCCATAAAATACTTGGACTTTGTGCATCTAAATGAATGAGAAGGTAGAGGTAGAACTAAAAACAGAAATATTTGCTGAAGACATAAGAAGCAATTAAACCACCAGGTCTACTTCATAACTCTCTTCCACATAAGACTGAAGGTTTCTTCTCTGGAAAATTTTATCAGGTCAGAGCGCTCCAAGCCCAGGACACCCTAGTTGTTGACAATGAGGATTTTGAGCTCCAGACAAGAGTTCAAGAGAATCTTCTTCAGAGAATCTACCTGCCCAAGAAAGAAGGCCAACAAATACTAACACTGGAAGTTCTCCTTTGAAATGATCCAGCTAATCGCCTAACAATTGGACCCAGATCTACAAGCTCTCCCTATTTGCACAAAGCTTTCAATCAGCATTTGAATACTTGACACAACAGCCCAACAGATCTGGCCTACAACCAAATGGCATAGACATTGAAGAAGTTCTCTAAAGTGAAAGATAGAAGTCCAAACAGAAATAAGTGACTTAAAGAAAACGCAGACTATGAACTAACCACATTCTTTCATTTAAGTCCTCCGAGAGCTAAGAGTTGGCATTTATGAAATAAGAACATAATGTTTCTTTTAATTCAGAAAATAAAAAAGGAATTCTTGGAAATTATGATAACAGAACTGAAAAACTCACGAGAGAAATTAGAGGGTAGAGAAAAGTTTCCAGGAAGTAAATAAAAAAGAGAAAGAATAAAAAATAGAAGGGATAAAAAGATTAAAATTAAATGAGAAATAAAAAACGTTTCAGTAGTTAATAATAAGTCAAGAAAAACAACAGGAAAAAATTATTAATGAAATAATTCAGGATTCCCCATAAAAGTTTTTGGGCTGAAATGGCTTACTAAGTTCCCAAAACAATGAATGAAAATATACCTACACAAACAACAAGTGTTGGTGAGGGTGTGGAGAAGTGGGGACTCTAGTACACTGCTGGTAGGAATGGAGATTGGTGCATCCACTATGGAAAACAATATGGTGTTACCTCAAAAAATTAAAAATTGAACTTCCATTTGACCCAGTGATCCCACTTCTAGGAATATGCCCTAAGAAGCCTGAAACACCAATTAGTAAGAATATATGTACCCCCATGTTTGTAGCAGCACTATTTACAATAGCCGAGATCTGGAAACAGCCCAAATGTCCATCAGTAGACAAATGGATCAAAAAGCTGTGGTACATATACACAATGGAGTACTATGCAGTGGTAAGAAAGAAAGATCTCTTATCCTTTGAGACGACATGGAGGGACGTGGAAAGTGTCGTCCTAAGCGAAACAAGCCAAACAGAGAAAGACAAGTATCACATGATCTCACTTATTTGTGGAATATAGTGAACATAACAGTCTGAGGAATGGGATAGTCCCAGAGACGTGGAAGTGGGGTACAGACTGAGAATCCCCAGAAGAGGGTGTTGTGGGGGAGAGATAAACCACAGAGCTTATATGCATGTATGCATGAACAATGGACATGGACAACAAAGCTGGGGAGAGGGCGGGGAGGGAGGGGGAGGGAAGAATCAGTGGAGGAAAAAGGAGAAACGTCTGTAACAAAAATAAATAAATAAATTTAAATATATATATTATATATAAATATATATCTATATATATATCAATGTATATATATCTACATTGTGACATATTTTTATAATGTATCAGAAAGGACAAATTTACAATTCTAATAAGTCAAAACTTTAAAATATACTCATAACTCTTTTTAAATTAGTAAATTGAATTATTAACTATATTAGTTTCTAATTTAATACTGCATTCATTCTCTTACACTTTAAACTTAAAATCCCAAAAATATTAGATTCTTTAAATACACCAAATATTTTATTTTATTAAAAAAATTTTTTTTCTTTATTGAGTTTAGAGAAAAAGAAAGGGAGAGATAGAAACATTGATGAAAGAGAACATCAATTGGCTGCCTACTGCATGCCCACCACGGGGGATCTGGTCCACAACTTGGGCATGTGCCCTGACCAGGAATCGAAGCAGCATCTTCTTGGTGCATGGGTCTATGCTCAACCACTGAGTCACATAGGCCGGGCCACACCAAATATTTTAAATGACAAAAACAGATTATCCTGAACTTAATACAAAAGCACTAATGTTATAGGTTTGATTTATTTTATCATCTGTATTTTTAATTTAAAATTATTCTAAGGTTCAATCATTCTACTTATGGGGAGAATATTATTGTCTCATACAGGCTGAAGTTAATGGGTTGAAATTATAGACCCTGATACTCTAGTGAACAGAGAAACAATGGTGCTAGGATGACCCTTTCCAAGGTTATCATCCATGTTGCTGCTCATTTCTTCCAAAATTGATTAGATTAAAAATAGCATTGTTCCTTAACTGGATTCTGGATTATTATTATGCTTTGTTTAATTGTTATAACATCTTAATAGATTTTATGTTCTTCTAGATGTTATTTTCTTTCTATCAGCCACATTCTCTAGTCATTCTTGTAAAAAAACAAACAAAAACACCGCAGACTAATTCATGTTAGTTAATGAAGAGGATTTAAATCCTGGCGCTGTCAATTTTTAGCTCTGACATGAACCAGTTATTCAATCTCTCTGAATATCAGAAAATTATTTGTTTGTTTTTTTCCCTCTTCAGTAAAATGCAAAGAAGACAACATAAATAAACCCACTTCAGATTCCATTAGCACTCTATAGGTTGTAAAACACAATACAAAACAACACAAAAATACTCTTGTGATAAGGTGGAAATAGTTTGTATTCCTCAAGAAAGGCAGAAAGAAAACATAAGTAAGTTTTTCGCCAATATTATTTAGGGATAGGACACGTGGAAAATGTCATTGAATTGTTACCAAAATAAGAGGTATGGTGTAAAATAATTGGAATTATTTTTAAAATACATGCTAGATGTAAAATCCAAATTATTGTTGTATTAAATATCTTTGTAATATTACTATTTTTTATAATAGTTTGACTCTCTTGTTTCAGAGTCTGTGATACATTCTTGTTAATACACAAAGTGCTGAGACTTCTTATCCCCTGAAGATGTATTTGGTTTTAAAAATAGTCATAAGTCATTTGAATACAATTATTTATTTTTAACTGTCCATTAATGGAGACCATTTTATACACTGAAGTACTTATTCTACATCTGTGGGGGGAAATACTTAGAAACCATCTATGAATATGAAATTTTCCTAATAAAACAAAGTAAATTGAGGAAATTGTTCATGAGTATATTACTATTTATGTTGAAAAATACAAGAAAAGCATATATGCATTTGCATTTAATTAAAATGTGTCACCCTGGCCGTTTTGGCTCAGCGGTTAGAGCGTCGGCCAGCGGTCCTGAGAGACCCGGGTTCGGTTCCCGCTAAGGGCGCGTACCTCGGTTGACGTTTGTCCCTGGCCCTGGTCGGTCGTGCGGGTGGCAGCCACTCGATGTGTCCCTTTCACATCGATGTTTCTCTCTCTCTCTCTCTCTCTCTCTCTCTCTCTCTCTCTCTCTCTCTCTCTCCCTCCCACTCTACCTGAACAAAAAATGGGAAAATGTCCTCGGGTGAGGATAAAATATATATATATATATATATATATATATATATATATATATATATATATATAAAAGGATATCCACAAAAGGGAAGTTTGGTAGCTTCTGGGTCTGAGAATCAGGCGGATGTATTTACTATTAACAGAATTTAGTTTGTTTACAACTCAGGTAAACACTGAAGAATAAAGTGAAAAATCAAGCTGAATAACATTTATGGGTGAGACTGAAAATAAGGAAAATGAGAATAATTTTCTTATGAAACTCACAATTTCCTCATGGAACAATTTAAAAAATCTATTTCAGAAAAGATTTGACTTCTTCCCTTGATGAACAACACATATTTTGAAGTATGCATTCTATGATTTTTTTAAAGTACAATATTCTCATTACCTTTGGGTCACCTTATATATATTAACATATAAAAATAAATCTAATAGAAGAAAACATTTCACTTTCTTATAATTTTGACAATTACTGTTACAAATGCATAGACACATGTATTCTCCAAGTAAACAAGTTGTTCCTAATATCAGAATTAATCTTTTAAAATTCAGTCATTAATTTTAAATAACAAATAAAACTTCTGATAAGTAAATAAGAATTTCCTTAAATTATATTTACTTTCATTATCAACTTAACCTTTTGTCTGTGTGTGTATGTATGTGTTTTTCAAAAATCTGAGTAATGATTACCATAGTTTTCTATTCCTTTTCACCTGGTTGTCTGTGTGTTTAATGCAGCACCTAACATTTGCAGGTATGTATATTGTGTATATATACATACATAAGCACACATCCCCACATTTAAAAAAATTTTTTTTCTTTATTGACTTTCAGAGGGAGAGAGAGGTAGAAACATCGATGAGAGAGAACATCGGTCAGCCACCTCCTGCATGTCCCCTACTGGGGACTGGGCCCACAACCTCGGCATGTGCCCTGACCAGGAATTGAACTGGCGACCTCCTGGTGCATGGGTCAATGCTCAACCATTGAGCCACACTGGCCGGGCCACATCTCCACATTTAAAACATTAGGACTTGCCCTGGCCAGTTTTGCTCAGTGGTTAGAGCGTCCGCCTGTGGTCCAGAGAGACCCGGGTTCGGTTCCCGCTAAGGGCATGTATTTCGGTTGCAGTTTGTCCCCAGCCCTGGTTGGTCGTGCAGGTGGGAGTCACGTCAATGTTTCTCTTTCTATGTCTCTCTTCCTCTCTCTCCCTCCCACTCTACCTGAACAAAAAGTGGAAAAATGTCCTCAGGTGAGGATAGGAAAAAAAAACAAAAACATTAGGACTTGCTATTGGTAGCAAGAAAAATAGTGTTATTAGATTTGTTTTAATAGCAGAATTCATTATTGTCTTTTTAAAAAATACACACATTAGAAAAGACAACAGGACAAGAATGGTAAATCACTCTTACTTTCAAAGACTGAACATCCTTTCAAATAGTTAACTGCAAAATGCATAAAACTGTGAAACACATAAAAATGGTATGTAACAAATAGTAAAACATAATGGAAGTTTAACTGTTAAAAGAATAAAACCTGCTAAATGAATAATAGCAGTAGCCAAGCAGGCTGTGATTTCATGCTTTTCCATTGTAAAATGTAGGAATCCATTCACATATAATAATTCCAGAGGGAAAGTTCCACAGTTTTAAGATATTTGTGGAGTAACTAGTCAGCTTCACTAGAATCCTCCCCATTTTAAAGACAAACAAAACCTGCTGATGCTGCACATTCCTGAGAAAAGATTAAACCTCCCAAGAATTAGAAATGCTTAGTTATCTGCTTTCCACCGTAATCTGCTCTATGCCCATACAAAAGATGGCCACATAAGAAAGCATAAAATAAGCATTTGTTACGAAAGAACCAGTTATTGTAAGGACCAGTCTGCTCATTTGTATGATAACTGGTGAGCTCCATCCCACGCTTCTGTAGTTTTTCACACATTCCCACAACAAGATAGAATTAGTATATTTGGCAAAAAGTTGTTCCTTCCTTTTCTAGTCTCATAAAGATGGAACTTTTAACTTACATTTGACAAAAGTATCTTAACTGGGAAAACTCTTAAGTTCCTCCCTAATTTCTTATAGTAGATTGATTGCACTATTGACCCTAAGTCTTTGTTATGCGAGTTTTGAGTTCCTCCCATTAAATTATATTTCCACACCCAATGTGACTTACTTTGGCCAGCTGAATGAGATAGAAGTCATGGTGCCCAGTTCCAAACCTAGGACTCAAGAGGCCTTGCATGCTTCCAATTACCCTCTTACATCTCCTCCATCATCGTAGGAACATCTTGGGGCTATCTGCTGGTCATAAGAAGAAGACAATGAGAGACACTTGGAGCAGAGCCACCCCTAACCAGCTGAAGACAAGAATGTGAACCTACCCAAGAATGGCAAAACTGCCCAGCTGAGCTCATCCTATGTAAGCTTTCAGAATCAGAAAAAATAATAAATAATTAGTGTTTTAAACCACTGAGTTTTATTACATAGCAACACCTAACTGATATATTTCTCCAGCACATTTTTGGTCATTTCTCCTTTTTTATTTGAATGTTCCCCCTGATCATTTTGCAGGTTCATGGGCCACAGGATTGTATCAACAATATGAGAACTATTTTCTTAGATTAGGAGTTCCAGTTTCATTTTAGATTTTAAAATCTTTTCTACTCTCTAAGGAACTTTTTAAAAAAACATGACAGTGACTAACCTGATTTCTCCTTCCTCAGCTATAACTTTAATCAAGTAAATTAATCTCAGTAACATTAGATTATTCAAGCAGAAATGACCACACAATGCACAAAATTTGAATTATTAAATGTTTAATATTCTCATTTCATGCAACTATATCTTCAATCTTTACGAAAATCTTTCATAGATCAATTTACAGTTAGATGGACTATCCTTGGAGAAACCAAGTGAATATGCTTTACATTGGATCTAAAATAGGATTGCACCTAGAAGAACTAGCCAATCAATGAGAATGGGACTGCCAAAAATGTAAAGAGAAAACTCAAGAACAATTAGAGGTGGATAACATCTACAAAGGCACCATGAAGACTTCCTTAGACAAAAAAATCCATAACTTCCCTGCCCCCAAAAAGAATCATTTTTGAATACCACTTAAACCTTCTAGAATTTGTCCTAAGGGAATGCAGCAATTGAAGGAACATTTGTTGAAGAAAATCTACTAAATCAGTAACAAGAAAAAAATTCTATAGCATTTGTACCACAATCTGCTCCATCTCTACTTCCCAGCTCAGTGGGATGGAAAAATCTATTCTGGGTGGGAGCAGCCACAAATAAAGGGCTATTTCATTATAAAATTCCCCACCAAGGGTGACAATATCTCCCAAGAGAGTCAGGCCACTGATTCTACACACTTGATTCCATGTTGCAAAAGCCCTATTGAAGGCAAAATCAGTACAGGGGTATGAGACTCTCTTCCTCTACCCAACACACATTTATAGGGCAGAAATCTACCCAGATGTAGCAGACCAAGAATATTGTTCCAGCTCACTCATAGGTCAAAGATTGCATGCTAGGAGAGATAGCCTTTGAAGACCCAAAGGCATGGCCCACGCCCAGCATGCTGCTTGTAAATCAGGAGTGTCACTATTTGAAAAGCAGGCCACTGTCTCCTCTCTGAGGTCTGGGGCAGCAGTGCACAGGCTTCTTCCAGAAGAGAGGCCAAGATATTTGTATATATAAGAATGAAGAGTTCCAAAGTGTTTCTTTAGGAAACTGACTCTACTAGGAATAAAAAGAGTGGGAGTTCAGGTCTAAGGGTACTATAAAAACAATGGGGATTCTGGTGGTAAGCAATTAAGAGTATGTTGTTTGCTTCACAGGTAAACCATAGATCAGTTAGAAGTTTACCAGAGAGAACCAGGGAAAGATGTAGCTAGGAAGAGCCTTCCTGGAGTCAAAAACAAAACTTAAAGACCAATCTCAAAAACTTCCCCTTCAAAGGGGCCCAAATTTTAGTGCAGGTAAGTGCTGTGTTCACCTCTTCTTACTACCACATCAAAATACAACTAAATTACAAAACCACTACCCTTGTGAATGATCTGAAGACTAGATGAACAGAATTCTTATAACAAAGGACTTTTAGACTGGTAGGAGAGGCAGAGACTGGAAAATGGCTGGTCCCATACCCACATGTGGTGGTTGAGAATTGGGAGTAATATCTTGGCTGTACAGGTCCTCCCTGAGAAGCAAGGGGCCCTACCAGACTCCCAGCCCAGACCACCAGTGCTGAGAAGAAGACTCCCACACATCTAACTGTGAAAATCAGGGGGATTCCCTCTGGGGAAGATGGAGAACTACTGTAGCCCCAGACAGACTTCTTAAAGGGCCCATCATGTTCTTACATGCTGACAGACAAACTCACTCTGAGCTCCAGTGCTGGACAGGAGCTCAAAAAGCACCAGGGAAACATGAGGAGGAGCCTCAGGGCAGGGGCTGGAGGGGAAGTTTCATCAGCGATTTTGTTCCTTTTCTAAGCCCTCCCCCAAAACAGCCATTGGGATGTAGGAGAGCCCAAATTTGAGTCTCCATAAAATTCCCCACCGTGGTGATTCCCTGAGAACCAGCCCCACCAAACTAATGCACAGTCTAGAACATCTCTGAGCACCTGTTACTCACAAGTATCTGGCCTCAGCCCACACTGTGGACTCCCCTAAATTCTGAGAGATCTCCCAACTCCAAACAAGCAGTGAATGGCATTTGCATGCCCTGTACCTCTTGCTAAGTGACCCCCAGCCCAGCACTAGTGGCAGCCAACCTCAGTTCACAGCATAGCCTCTCCCAAGTGACTCCAAGCCAAGCATAGGCAGCTACCTACATATCATACTTTAGCTCCTACGAGGTGGCTCCAGGCCTAGCACAGGTAGAAGCTGACCTGGGCCTGCACTGGAGCCACTCCCAAAAGGCCCAAGGAACAACACAACTGGTGACTGCCTTCAGACCACACCAGAAAACCACCCCATTAGCTCATAAACAACACACCCAAATGGTGGACATAGCAGGCACCAGAGTCCCACTAAAACAAATCCCACTCCATGGAGTCAGCTCCACTACAACAGCTCATCTGCTGTATTCATGCCCAGTCCCCACAGCCAATCAGCCTAAGGTTCATTCCACCCACTCATGCACTAACAGCAATCAAGATTCAACTACAAGAAGTGAGTACACACAGCCTACACAAGGGACACACCTACAGCACCCAGCTCAGGTGACCAGGGAGACTTTCTCACTAGGCCCCACAGGACACCTACTGCATAAGGCCACCCTGCCAAGACTAGAAGAAATAATAGATCTACCTAATTCATAGAAACAAACACAAGGAGCAGCCAAAATGAGAAGGCAAAAAAGCATGTCCCAAGTTAAATAACAGAACAAAACTCCAGAAAAATAACTTAAGAAATAGAGACAAGCATCTACCAGATAAAGAGTTTAAAACACTGGTATAAGGATACTCAATAAACTTAGGGGAAGCGTAAATGATCTCAGGGAGAACTTTAACAATGAAATAAAAAAACAGAAAAATGGAGATAGAAAACAAACAAACAAAAAGAACCAGTCATAGAAATAAAGAATACAATAAGAGAAATAAAGATGACATCAGAGCTGTGCTGGGGGTGAGGGATCTGAAGCAGAGGAGAGTGACCTGGGCCCTCTTTATCGGAGAGAGAAGGGCCCAGGGTGTGTTTAGCTCGACAGACTCGAAGCAGAGTCTCTGAGCTCCCTGAGCCTCAGCATGGTTTAGAACAGTGGTTCTCAAGGTGTGGTCCAGAACCAGCAGCATCCTCATCAGCTGGGAACTTGTTGGAAACGCCAATCCGGAACCCCACCCCAGACCTGCTGGATCAGAAGCTGGCGATCAGAAGTTGTTGAAGCTCAGCCCCTGACACAACCTGCCCTCTGGGCGATCCTGCTGCAGCCTCAAGTCTAAGACCCTGTGTTGCGTCCAGGAGAGGAATGAGCCTCGGTGCTGGCAGAGCACAGAAATGGCAGGAGGCACCAACCTAACGGCGCCCTTCTGACAGCATCTGGGAGTCAGGAAACCAAAACCCATCACTCCAGTCAGGCAGAACGGAATGATGGAACCACCCTAACCCACCCAACACTACAAATGTTCGCTGGACAAGAAAAACAAGTTTCAGGAGACCCCAGCCCTGACCAATCAAGAACTCAGGAGACCCCAGCCCCGACCAATCAAGGATGACCACGACTCCTCAGCTGAACGACCACCCACCCCAGCCCTAAGTTTAAATATCCTTAGTGTGGACGAGCTGGTTGCTATTTTCTCCTTATAGATAGCCCAGCAGGTCTTTCCCTCAATAAACCTGCACTCTTCTGGTTACTCAAAAAAAAAAAAAGACATCAAAAGGGATTAACAACAGATTAAATAAATGAAGCAGAGGACTGAATCAATTATTTGGAAGACAAAGTAGTGCAAAACAGCCAATTGGAACAGCAAAAGAGAAAATGAACCAAAAAAATTGTTTAAGGGGGCCTCTGGGACAACATCAAGCATAACAACATTCACAGCATAGGGGTAACAGAAGGAGAGAAGAGAGAGCAAGGGATTGAAAACCTATTTGAAGAAATAATAACTGAAAACTTCCCTAAACTGGAAAAAAAAAGAAAGAAAGAAAAACTAGACATACAAGTCCAGAAAGCACAGAGACTCCCAAATAAGATGAAACGAAAGAAGCCCACACCAAGACACATCATAATTAAAATGCCAGATGTTAAAGACAAAGAGAAAATCTTAAAAGCAACAAGAGAAAAGTATTTAGTTACCTACAAGGGAGCTCCCATAAGACTGTCAGCTGGTTTCTCTACAGAAACTTTGCAGGCCAGAGGATTTGTTATGACATATTCAATCTGATGAAAAGCAAGGACCTATAACCTAAATTGCTCTGCCCAGAAAAGCTATCATTTAGAATTGAGGGAACCACAAAGAGTTTCCCAGACCAGAAACAGCTAAAAGAGTTTGTCACCACCAAACCAGTATTACAAGAAATGTTACAAAGACTTTTTTTTAAACATAAGAATGGGTTCCACCATTTTTTTTTATCTTTATTCTCACACAAGGACATTTTTGCATTTTTTATTTTCAGATAGAGTGGGAGGGAAAGAGTGGGGAAGAGAGAGAGAAACATCAATGTGAGAGAGACACATCAACTGGTTGCCACCCACACGACCCCAATCAGGGCTGGGACAAACTGCAACTGAGGTACCTGCCCTTAGCAGGAACTGAACCCAAGACTTTCTGGTCCATAGGCCAACTGCTGAGCCAAACTTGCCAGAGCTACAGAGACTTTTTAAGAAAGAGAATAAAAAGAAATAAATAAAAAATATGAATACTAAAATGGCAAAAGCTACATATTTATCAATAATTACTTTAAATGCAAATGAATTAAAGCTCCAATCAAAAGTCATAGAGTGGCTGAATGAATAAGAAAACAAATCTCTAATACAGGCAGACGTCAAGAGACCTGCTTCATATTGAAAAATACACACAGACTGAAAGTAAAGGAATGGAAAAAGATATTTTATAAAAATGAAACTAAAGCTGGGATATCAACACTATACCAGACAAAATAGGCTTTGAAACAAAGGCTAAGAGACAAAGAGGGATCCAGAAATTCCATTCCTGAATATTTATCTCCCACCTCCCAAAAAACCCAAAACACTAATTTGAAAAGACACATGTATCCCTATACCTGTTGCAGCATTGTTTACAATAGCCAAGATTGAGAAGCAACCTAAGTGTCCACTGATAGATGAATGGATAAAGAGTTGGTACATATATACAACGTAATATTACTCAGCCACAAAAAAAATAGTGGAATCTTGCCATTTGCAACAACATGGATGGCCTTAGAGGATATTATGTTAAGTGAAATAAGTCAGTCAGAGAAAGAAAAATATCATATGATTTTACTAATATGTGGAACCTGAAAAACAAGATAAACAAACAAAACAGAAACATACTCCTAGATATAGAGAACAAACTGAAGATTGCCAGATGGAAGGGGGTTTGAGGGACTAGGTAAAAAGGTGAAGAGATTAAAGAGTACAAATTGGCAGTTACAAAATAGTAACAAAAATGTAAAGCACAGTATAAGAAATATAGTCAATAATATTGTAATAACTATGTATGGTATCAAGAAAGTACTAGACATTGGGTGATCACTTAGTAAGTTCTATACATGTCTAATCACTATGCTGTACACCTAACACTAATATAACACTGAATATCAACTATAATTCAAAAATTAAAAATACATAAAATCTAAAGAAAAGAAGGCCCAAATTTAATTTGTACAGACTATAAAGACATATATGTCACAAAAACAACAACAACAACAACATACAATCAGTGAAGCCTAACAACTAGGTGTGCTACTAATATAGGCAAATTGATTAATGGAAAAACAATAGAAAGACACAGTCAAACAGTGCTCTGTGTGAAGAAAAGACTCCATTTAAATGGTCCAACAAAGTCACTACAGAAATAAAGAAGCAAACAAGCTTCATAGATTGAGGGTGGCAGGAAGAGGTGAATCCTTACAGAAGTGCTACAATAATATTATCTAAAATGTTTTGTTTTCAACAAAATAAAGGAGACATACAAAGAAACAGAAAATGTGAACCATACAAAGAAAAAGAAAAAGAAAAAAAGCAGGCAACTGAAACTGCTTGGAGAAGGGCCCATATGTCAATGTATGAAAGAAAAAAAGACTTTAAGGCAACTATCATGAGGTAAAAAGCAACTATCATGATGACAATGTCTCATTAAATAGAGAATGTCAATTAAGAGAACCAAATGGAAAAAATTTAAAGACCAAATGCAAATTATGGAATTGAAAAGTTATAATAACTGAAATGAAATACTCACTAAAGGAGCTCAGCAGATGTGCTCTGGCAGAAGAAACAATCAGCGAACTTGAAGATACATCAGTAGAAATTATGCAACCTGAAGAACAGAGAGAAAATGGAATTAAGAAAACAACAACAGAGCCTTAGAGAAGTGTGAAATGCCATTAAGTACACCAGCATAACGTAATGGGAGTGCTAGGAGAAGAGAGAGAAACCAGCAGGAAAAAAAAAAATTTTTTTGAAGAAATAATGGCTTAAAACTTCCCAAACTTGATGTTGAAAAAATGCACACACAAGGAGCTTCTTAAACTCCAAGTAAGTTAAAGGCAAAGAGATTCTCATATAGACATGTTGTAGTAAAAAGGTTGAAAGCTAAAGACAAAGAGAAAATCTTGAGAGCTTCAAGAGAAAAAGAGAAAACCACCATAAAATTAACATCTAGCATCACATGAGAAACAGTGAAGGCCAGAAATCAGCAAGATGACATTTTCAATGCGTTGAAAGGGTAAAAAAACAACAACTGTGAACTAATAAACTAATACCATGCAAAACCTTTTTGCAAAATTTAACAAAAATAAAAATATTCCCAAACAGAAAATTAATTGCTAGCAGACCAAGCGTACAATAAATAAATATAAATGCAACTAATCCCATACCATAATTCAAGGTGGTTATACTGTTATCAGATAAAATACACTTAAAACAAAAATGTAACGCAAAATAAAGAAGACATTTTATAACAATAGGATCAAACCATCAGAAAGGTATCACCATTACAAATATATATACTACCTAACAACAGAATCCCAAAATACATGAAGCAAAAACTGACAGAATTGAAGAGGAAAACACATCAACATTAATAGCTGAGATTTCAATACCATACTTTCAATAATAGATAAAACAACAGGACAGAGATTAACAGGAAAGAGAAGACTTAAACAACAGTATAATTCAACTAACCTAACAAACATCTATAAAACCCTCCACCCAACAACAGCAGAATACACATTCTTCATTAGTGCACATGAAACATTCTCTAGCATAGACTATATGCTAGGCAATAAAAAAATCATCAATAAATTTTAAAATATTAAAATAACTCCAAGTATATTTCTCAACTGATATGAAATGAAATTCAAAGTCAATAATAAACAAAATATGAGGAAATTCATAAATGTGTAGAAATTAAACAGTATACATTTACTATCTAATGCAGTAGGTCAAAGAAGGTATTCCAAGTGAAATTAAAAAACACTTTGAGATAAATAAAAATTAAGTACAGCATACCAAAATTTATGAAGTGTATCTAAAGCAGAGCTAAGAAGAAAATTTATAGCTATAAAAAATATTATTAAAAAAATAATCTTGGACTTCCGGTCAAGATGGCGGCGTAGGTAAGCGCGGTATCGCGTACTCCCACAACCACATCAAAGTTACAACTAAACTACAGAACAACCATCATTCAAAACCACCTGAAATCAAGCTGAATGGAAGTCGTACAACTACAGAACTAAGAAAACAAAAAACAGCTACATCCAGACCGGTAGGACAGGCGGCAGCGCGAGAGGGGGCAGCAGCACGGCGGCGGCAGCGAGACGGGCTGGTCCCACACCCAAGTGTGGTGGATAAAAATCAGGAGGCTCCCGCGGCTGGGAAGGTCCTTCCTGAGGACTGAGGGGTCCCCGTTCCACACCAGGTGCCCCGCTCAGGGTTCCAGTGCCAGGAAGAGAAGTCCCCATAACTTCTGGCTGGAAAAACCAGCGGAAACTGAGGCTCAGGGAAGCTGAAGCGGCTGGAGCCCCAGGCAGCTCCCTAAAGGGCCCGCACATAGACTTATCGGACTCTCTCCCTCTAAGCTCCGAGGGGAGGCAGCTCGAGGGGCGCCACAGACATACAGGGAAGAACTGAGCTGTTTGGCACTGGAGCGAGCGCTGGAGAGGGGGCTTCCTGGGGGACAAACGTGCTGTCAGAAGCCTTTGTTCCTTTGGTGAGCCCTTCCCGGGGGCGGCAGACAGAAGCCATATCTGGGACTCCAGCAACCTGGCTCACACTGGTAGCCCCGTCCTGCTGACTCCCTGAGGCCCCACCCTGCCCCACACAACTTTCAAGCCCACCCAAGCTGTTGCCATTTGCTTAACCATAGGATTGGCCGGTCTTGGATCCTGCTTCAGGTTTTTCCCAAATTCTTTCAAACGAGCAGCACCGGGTCTCAGCGAGCCCCATACTTCTCATTAAGTAATACACAGAAACAAACACAGGGAGGCAGCCAAAATGAGGATACAAAGAAACAGGTCCCAAATGAAAGAACAGAACAAAACCCCAAGAAAAGAACTAAGCGAAAGGGAGATAAGCAACCTAACAGATACTGAGTTCAAAATACTGCTTATAAGGATGCTCAATGAACTTAATGAGAATCTCAGTGAACTTAGGGAGGGCCTCAAAAGCATAAAAAAGGACCAGTTATAAATCATGGATACACAGAATTGAAGGAGGCATTAACTGAAATAAAGAATAATTTACACAGCTTCAATAATAGAGTATATAAATCCAAGGAGCAAACCATCGATTTGGAATATAAGTAAGCAAAAAATCCCCAATCAGAACAACAAAAAGAAAAAAGAATCCAAAAAAATGAGGATAGTGTAAGGAGCCTCTGGGACAACTTCAAGCGTGCCAACATTCGCATCTTGGGGGTGCCAGAAGGAGAAGAGAGAGAACAAGAAATCGAAAACCTGTTTGAAACAATAATGGCAGAAAACTTTCCTAACTTGGTGAAGGAAACAAACATACAAGTCCAGGAAGCACAGAGAGTCCCAAACAAGATGAACCCCAAGAGGCCCACACCAAGACACATCATCATCAAAATGCAAAAGGTTCAAGACAAAGAGAGAATATTAAAAGCAGCAAGAGAAAGGCAGCTAGTTACCTACAAGGGAGTTCCCATAAGGCTGTCAGCTGATTTCTCAAAAGAGACTTTGCAGGCCAGAAGGGAGTGGCAAGAAATATTCAGAGTGATGAAAACCAAGAACCTACAACCAAAATTACTCTATCCTGCAAAGCTGTCATTTAGAATTGATGGACATATAAAAACTTTCCCAGACAAGAAAAAGTTAAAGGAGTTCATCACTACCAAACCGTTATTATATGAAATGATGAAGGGTCTTTTTGAAGAAAAAGATAAAATGTATGAACAAACAAAATGGCAATGAATACATATCTATCAACGATGGAATCTACAAACAAAATGAACAGGAAGAACAGAAACATTCTCATAGATACAGAGAACATTTTGTTGGTTGCCAGTTGGGAAGGGGGTTGGGGGAATGGGTGAAAAAGGTGAAGGGATTAAGAAGCACAAATTTATTACTAGACTGACAAACCTCAAAGGGAAAGGGGTTGGGGGGTGGGAAGAAATAAACCAAAGAACTTATATGCAAAACCAATGGACACAGACAATAGTGTGGGAAAAGGGGGAGGGGAGCGGGAGTGGGGAGGAGGGAGTCAATGGTGGAAAAATGTGGAATATCTGTAATACATTTTACATCCAACAATAAAGATTTGGAAAAAAATAAAAAATAAAATAAAATAAAATAAATAATAATAATCTTGCCCTGGCCAGTGTCTCAGCAGTTAGAGCACCAGCCCGCGGACCAAGGGATCCTGGGTTCGATTCCAACCAAGGAAACGTACCTTGGTTGCAGTTTGTTCCCAGCACCACTTGGGGTTGTGCGGGTGGCAACCAATCAATGTGTCTCTCTCATCAATGTTTCTCTCTCTCTCCCTCCCACTCTGTCTGAAGATAAATGTAAAAATATCCTCAGGTGAGGATTAAACAAAATTTTAAAAAATAAAAATAATCTTGCCTAGCTGATGTAGCTCACTGGTTAAGTGTCAACCCATGCACCAAGAGGACACTGGTTTGATTCCTGGTCATGGCATATGCCCAGGTTGTATGCCAGTCCCCAGTAGTGAGCATGCAGGAGGCAGCCAATCAATGTTCTCTCTCATCAATGTTTCTTTCTCTCTCTCCCTCTCCCTTCTTCTCTCTCTAAAGTCAATAAAGAAAAAAAAAAAACTTTTTTAATCTCAAATCAGTAACTGAATTTTCCTTTTAAAGGCACTGAAAAAAAAAAAAGAGCAAACTGCCTCAAGCAAACAGAAGTAAGATTTTAATGAAATAAAAAGGAAAAATAAAGACTATTAATAAAATCAAAATTTGGTTCTTTGAAAAGATCAACAACATTAACAAACTTTTAGACTGGCCAAAAATAAAAACAACACTCAACTTACTAAAATAAAGAATAGACAAGGAGACATCACTACCAATCTTACAGAAATAAGAAGTGTAATAAATACCATAGAATCATATGCCAACAAATTAAATAGATAAATTCCTAGATACAAGTTACTATAACTCCTCAAGAAGAAATAGAAAAAATGAATAGTATTAATAACAAATTTAAGAAACAAAACAAAACAAAAAAATCCCTACAAGATATCCCAAGCCCAGGTAGCTTCACTGGTGAATTCTACCCAACTTTAAAGAAAAATTAATAATAATTCATCACAAATTCATGCAAAAAAAAAAAAAAAAAAGAAGTAGAAATGATTCCAAAATGGCAGCAGAGTGAATGGAAGCCACACAGACCGTCTACCAGGACCAAACTGGAATTACAACTAAACTACAGACAAATCATCAGGAAAAAGCAACAGAAAAGCAGCTTGCAAGGACCATATAACCAGGGACACAGACTCAATCCTGGTAGGATTGTGGAGGCACAAGAGGGGACTGGAAGCCCATGGACAGCAGTGGCCTTAGCTGTGAGCAGCACCCTCGAGGTTAAACCCACAAGCAGCTCCTTAGCACAGGCTGGGAAAGACACTAAAATAACCACAGCCACTCACCTTGAGCTCCAGCAGAGGGAGGGCGGACTGGACAGGAACTGTGTGGGGACACTCAGGATTTGGAGAGCAATCAGAGCTTTTGCTGAGTTGCGGCCACACAGGACAGTGGCCATCTTACTCCTTCCCAGAATCTGGAGAGAGGTGGTGGCCCCTCCCTCGAATATTCAACCCCACCCAGGATGGCCACTGAAATGCAAATAGAAGCTCATTAACAACCAGCATCTGCCCCACCCTTGGGAAATACCTTTACACTGAGCACCTGAGGGAGTTTTTCATTCAAGTAAGGGCTACAACCAAAGGCTCATCAAGTAACTGAGACTAATAGCCTCCAGGCAAAAAGCTAGAGGATAACTGAACCTTATTTGGGCTTGCAAATCTACCGAGGAAAGTAAGACCTGACACTGGTGCTGAACATGGGTCTTTCCACACTCATCCAAACACAGGAGAAGGAACCACAAACAGCAGAACACCAACACCCACAGGGAAAATTTGTCAGGCTTCAAAACCCACTCAGATAATCAAAATGGTGAAACAAAGAAACAGATCCCAAATGAAAGAACAAGAAAACTCTATCAAAGATGAGATCAATGAAATGCAGTTAAGCAAGTTATCAGAGGTAGAGTACAGAGCCATGATCTTGAGGAAGCTCAACAGCATGAGTAAGGACATCAAACCCATTAGTAAAAATACATAAACACTGAAAAACAACCAAGTAAAAATGACATAGCAGAAATAAAGAACACATTGGGAGAAATAACCAGGAGAGTAGGGGAAACTAAGAACTGGATCAGTGAATTAGAAGACAGGGTAGAAAAAATTAACTACAGAAAAACAAAAATAAAACAACAATTGAAAAACAGAAGACAGCTTAAGATAACTGTGGGACAACTGGAAATGTAATAATATTTGCATCATAAAAGTCCCCGATGAGAAGAAGAAAGTGAGCAAGGGTTCAAGAATATATTTGAAGAAATAGTGACAGAAAACTTCCCTAATTGGATTAAGGAAGAAGGCATTCATGTCCAAGAAGCACAGAAGTCCCCAAGTAAGAAGAATCCAAACAGGCCCACACCAAGACACATAGTAATTAAAATGCCAAAAATTAAAGACAAAGAGAGAATTCTAAAGGCAGCAAGAGATAAGCAACAGGTTACCTACAAAGAAACCCCCATAAGGCTCTCAGCTGACTTCTCACAAGAAACACTACAGGCCATAAGGGAATGAAATGAAGTAATCAAGGTCATAAAAAACAAGGATCCGAATCCAAGACTACTCTACCCAGCAAGGCTATCATTCAAAATAGGAGGTCAAATAAAGAGCTTCCCAGACAAAAAAGGCTAAGGGAATACATTAGCAACAAACCAGCATTGCAAGAAATGTTACAAGGACTGCTGTAATTAATAGAAGAAATAGGAAGAAAAATATGACCACACTAAACAAAAATGGCAATAAATAAGTACATACCAGTAATCACCTTAAATGTAAATGGACTGAATGCTCCGATAAAAAGACAGAGTAGCTGATTGGATGAGAAAGCATGACTTACCTATATGTTATTTCCAAGGGACCCACCTCACAACAAAAGATACACATAGGTTGAAAGTGAAGGGATGGAAAAAATCTTCCAAGCAAACAGAAAGGAAAAAAGCTGGGGTAGCAATACTCATATCTGATAAAATAGATTTCAAAATGAAGGCCATAACTAGAGACAAAAAGCCACTACATAATATTGAAAGGATCTATCCAACAGGAAGATATAATCTTGATAAACATATATGTACCTAATATATGACCACCAAAATATATTTAAAATCTTCTGGAGGACTTCGAAGGAAAACTTGACAGCAATACAATCATAGCAGTAGACTTCAACACACCACTGACATCACTGGATAGATTCTCTAGACAAAAAGTTAGCAAGGAAACAAAGACTCTAAATGAAGCACTAGACCAAATGGATTTAATAGATATCTACAGAGAATTACACCCCAAAACTACAGAATTCACATTCTTCTCAAGTGCATATGGGACATTTTCAAACATAGACCACATGTTAGGACACAAACTAAATCTCTAAAAATTCAAGAATTGAAATCATTTCAACCATTTTCTCAGATAACAGTGGCATGAAACTAGATATCAATTGCAACAAAAACATACAAAGACATTTGAATACATGGAGGCTAAATAGCATGTTATTAAACAATGAATAGGTTACCAAGGAGATCAAGGAAGAAATTAAAAACTTCCTGGAAACCAATGAAAATGAACACACAACACCACAAAATCTATGAGATGCAGTGAAAGCAGTTCTGAGAGGGAAGTTCATAGCAATACAGGCCTACCTCAAGAAATAAGAAAAATTTCTAATAGACTATCTAACCACACAACTGAAAGAACTAAAAAGCAAACAAAAAGAAAACCCCAGAGCAAGTGGAAGGAAGGAAATAGTACAGATAAGAGCAGAAATAAATGACAGAGAGACAAAAAAAAAAAAAAAAATTCAAAGGATCAAAGTAACAAAGAGCTGCTTGTTCAAAAAAATAAACAAGATTGATGGACCCTTAACTAGACTCACCAAGAAACAAAGAGAGAGAACCCAAATACACAAAATCAGAAATGAAAGAGGAGAAGTAACAACTGACAACACAGAAATATAAAAGATCGTTAACAACTACTATGAACAATTATATGGCAACAAATTTGACAATCTAAGCAAAATTGATAAATTTTAGAAACACAGAGTCTCCGAAAACTGGACCAGGAAGAGATAGAAAACTTGAACAGACCAATAACAACAAAGGAAATTGAAGAGGTAATCAAGACTCTCCCAGGCAACAAAAGCCCAGGCCTGGATGGCTTCATGGGGGAGTTTTACCGAACATTCAAAGAAGAAGTAACATCCATTCTCCTCAAATTATTTCAAAAAATTCAAGAAGAAGGAAGACTTTCAAACTCATTTTATGAGGCCAGCATAATTCTAATTCCAAAACCAGAAAAAGAAACTACAAAGAAAGAAAACTACAGGCCAATATCCCTGATGAACATAGATGCAAAAATCATGAACAAAATACTAGCAAATCGGATCCAGCAATACATCAAAAAAATTATTCATCATGACCAAGTGGGATTCATTCCAGGGATGTAAGGCTGGTACAATATTTGCAAATAAATAAACGTGATACACCACATAAACAAAATGAAGAATAAAAACCACATGATCATATCAATAGATACTGAAAAAGCATTCGACAAAATCCAGCATCCATTTCTGATAAAAATGCTCAGCAATCCGGGAACAGAGGGATCATATCTCAACATTAAAAAGGCCATATATGAAAGACCTACAGCCAACATCATACTCAATGGGCAGAAACTACAAGCATTTCCCTTAAGAACAGGAACAAGGCAAGAATGCCTACTGTCAACACTCTTATTTAACATAGTACTGGAAGTCTTAGCCACAACAATCAGACAGGAAGAAAAATTAAATGGATCCAAATTGGAAAGGAGGAAGTGAAACTGTCATTATTTGCAGATGACATGATATTCTATTAGAAATCCCTAAGGACTCCATCAAAAATCTACTAGACTTAATAAATGAATTTGGCAAAGTAGCAGGATACAACATTAACATCAAGAAATTGACGGCATTCTTATACACCAATGATGAACTCACAGAAAGAGAAACTGAAAAAACAATCCCATTTACCATGTCGGCAAAATAAATTAAGATACCTAGGAAGAAACTTAACCAAAGAAGTAAAGGACCTATTTGTAGAAAACTACAGGAAATTGCAAAAAGAAATAGAGGAAGATATAAAAAAGTGGAAGCACATACCTTGTTTATGGAATGGAAGAGTTCACATCATTAAAATGTTCATATTACCCAAAGCAATCTATAGATTCAATGCAATCCCCATCAAAATACCAATGGCATACTTCACAGAATTAGAACAAATACTTCAAAAGTTCATATGGAAACATAAAAGACCCCGAATAGCCACAGCAATCTTGAAAAAGAAGGACAATGTAGGTGGGATCACAATACCAGATATCAGGTTATATTACAAAGCTACTGTAAACAAAACAGCCCGGTACTGGCACAAGAACAGGCATGTAGACCAGTGGAACAGAACTGAAAACCCAAAAATGGACCCATGACATTATGCTCAATTAATATTTGACAAAGGTGGCAAGAGCATACAATGGAGTAAAGACAGCCTCTTTAATAAATGGTGTTGGGAAAATTGGACAGCTACATGCAAAAAAATGAAACTAAACCTTCAACTTACACCATACACAAGAATATACTCAAAATGGATAAAAGACTTAAATGTGACTCGTGAATCTATAAAAATTCTAGAAGAAAATGTAGGCAACAAAATTTCGGACATCATACGCAGCAGAATTTTCACTGATACATCACCTAAGGCAACAGAAACAAAGAAAAAATGAACACATGGGACTACATCAAACTTAAAAGCTTCTGCACAGCAAAAGATACAACCATCAAAATGGAAAGGCAACCTAGTGTATGGGAGAACATCATTGTCAATGATACATCAGATAAGGGATTAATTTCCAAAATACGTAGAGTGCTCATACAACTCAACAAAAGGAAGACCAAGAACCCAATTTAAAAATGGGCAGAGGAGCTGCATAGCCACCTCTCCAAACAGTATATACAAATGGCCAAGAGACATATAAAAAAATGCTCAACATCACTAATCATCAGAGAGATGAAAATTAAAACAACAATAAGGTATTGCCTCACACCTGTCAGAATGGCCGCCATCAACAAATCATCAAACAACAAGTGTTGGCGAGGGTGTGGAGAAAGGGGGACTTTAGTACACTGCTGGTGGTAATGCAGACTGGTGCAGCCACTATGGAAAACACTATGGTGTTACCTCAAAAAATTAAAAATTGAATTGCCATTTGACCCAGTGATTCCACTTCTAGGAATATACCCTAAGAAGCCTGAAACACCAATCAGAAAGAATATACGTACCCCCATGTTCATAGCAGCACTATTTACAATAGCTAAGATCTGGAAACAGCCCAAGTGTCCATCAGTAGATGAATGGATAAAAAAGCTTTAGTACATATACACAATGGAGTACTATGCAGCTGTAAGAAAAGAAAGATCTCTTATCCTTTGAGATGACATGGAGGGACCTGGAAAGTATTATTCTAAGTGAAACAAGCCAAGCATAAAGAGACAAATACAACATGATCTCACTTATTTGTGGAATATAATGATCATAATAGTCAGGAATAGGTTAGACTCAAAGATGTGGAAGTAGGGTACAGACTGACAACTCTCAAAAGAGGGGGTAGTGGAGGGAGGGAAGAGATAAACCACAGAAGTTATATTCATGCACTCATAACCAATGGACATGGACAACAAAGTCTGGGATGGCGGGGGGTAATGAGGAGGAAGGTGTCAATGTGGTAATAAGGAGAAACATCTGTAACAAAAATAAAATAAAATAAATAAATATTTTTTTAAAAAGTAGAAGAGAAAACAATTCTAAGCTCACTTTATAAAACCAGTATTACATGGACCCAAAAAACAAACAAAGATACTGCTAGCAAAGTAGATTATAGATCAATATCTCTCGTGAATATAGATGCAAAATTTATCAACAAAATACTATCAAACTGAATCCAGAAACTAATAAAAAATAATTATATACTATGACCAAGTGGAATTTTTCCAGGAATGTAAGGATTTTCTAATATTCCAAAATCAGTCAATATAATAAAACCTAAGAGTAGAATAAAGGACCAAAACTACATGATTGTGGCCATAGATGCAGGAAAAGCATTTGAGAAAATCCAACAGTCTCACATGAATTTTTTTTTAAAAATCTCAACCAGGAAAAGAAGAAAAACTTTCTCAAACCTGATGAAGAGTATTTGTGAAAAACAGAGAATTAACATCTTACTTAATGGTGAAAGACTGAATGTTTTACCCTATGTTCAGGAATAAGGCAAGGAAGTCTACTCTGGTTACTTCTATTCAATATTCTACTGGAGTTCTAGCTAGGGTAATTAGACAAGAAAAAGAAAGAAAAAGCATCCAGATTTGAAATGAAGAAGTAAACTATTTCTATATGCTAATTATGTGATAGTTTAGTTTTAAAATCTTACTAAATCTACCATAAAACAATTAGAACTAATTAACAAGTGCATTAAGGTTGCAGGGTACAGGATCAATATACAAAAATAAATTTGATTTCTCTATCTAGCAATGAGCAACCCTAAGTGAAATAAGAAAATTCTATTTATAATAGCATCAAAAAAAGAAAATTCTTTGGGTCTGGCTGGTGTGGTTCAGTGGTTGAACAATGACCTATGCACCAAGAGGTCATAGTTCAATTCCTGGTTAGGGGACATGCCCAGGTTGTGGGCCTGATCTCCAGTGTGTAGCATGCAGGAGGCAGCCAATTGATGTTCTCTCTCGTCAATGTTTCTATTTCTCTCTCCCTTCCTCTCTCCTAAAGTCAATAAAGAAAAAATAAAACAAAATAAAAATAAAGTTTTAAAAAATAAATAAAATTCTTTAGAATAAATTTAACAAAGTAAATGTAAAACTTATGCTCTAAAAACTACAAACAATTGCTGATAGAAATTAATGAAAACAAACAAATGGAAAGATGTCCCATGTTCATGGATCAGACAATATTGTTAAGATATCAATATTCACCAAATCGATCTACAGATTCAATGTAATCCCTGTCAAAATCCTACCTGGTTTTATTTTCAGAAAGTAACAAGCTGCTCCTAAATTTATATGGAAAATTCACAACTATATAAAATTAATTCTGGGATATTCAAGTAAATAGGATTACATTCTTTACCTGGATGTTGGGGTAGCTTTCTAATATAAGAGAAAAATTAGTACACTGTCCAAAATCCAAAGATTCCAAGTTACATGTGGCAACCATTCCAGTATAAGTCATGGAAGAGTAATAAAGCAAGAATTCTATATAAGTTTATTAGTTTTAATACTTTCTATTAGTAGTCTGAATTTTTGGGAGACTTAACCAGCTTTCTTAGAATACACTTGTGACATATAAAACCTTTCTTGGTTTTTTTTTTTTATTCACTTATTTCTTTATTTAGTAATCATTTATAAATGTTAATGCATAGCAGATAAAATATGCAGCATTTAAAATTCAGTCTGAAGTTTTAAAGTGAACAGATTACCAATGTACAAAATATGAAACATCGCAGTCCTTTTTTGTATTGTCACCTCTAATCTACTTTGTTTTAAATGCTCACCCAAGGAAATTCTTTTCCATTAGTGAGATAGAGAGAGAGAGAGAGAGAGAGAGAGAGGGAAACATCAGTGTGATAGAGAAACATAGATTAGTTGCCTCCTGTATATGCCCCAACCAGGGATCAAACCTGCAACCTAAGTATGTGCCCTGACAAGGAATGAAACTCATGAACCTCTGGTGCATGAGACAACATTCCAACCAAGTCACACTGGCCAGGGCACCTCTAATCTACTCTTAACTATGGGACTTAACATTATTTTTAAATAAATACATAATATAAATATTATATTTCTCAAAGATTGCTGATATATTACTAGCACTACTGGAAGTATATTTTTCTGGGACTGCTCAGCAAAGATTTTTAAAGCCTATAAATTATCATCATCACCTTAGTCAAAATATCTTTGAACTCAAACTACCAGTAGAATATAGAGTAAAATCATTAAAACTGGAGGTGACTCTATAACTAGCCTGGTTCAAGGAAAAAGTTTGACATGAAACAAATTGCATTTTTCCAAAGTTATCTTACTTTCCCAGTATGCATATACTGATTCGTTGTTTTTTTTTTTTTTTTCCAGCCTTATCCTAGACTCACCTATTCATAGAACTTTATGTGAGGAAATATACCCTTTTAAATGCACCATAAACCACCCACCGTGGCAATTCACTCTGTAGGCATATCCATGCAACATCAACTATCACCTCAGTTTAATTGGTTGAGTATTGATAACTGTCATACACAAATGACTCATTAATAAGTTCTTATTGGTTGAAGTCACTCATGGCCCAGTGAAGACAGTAACATCTATCTATAATACACATTCTCAAAAATGCAACAATTACTAACATTTGCTGAGGTCTTACTATGTGCCAGGCACTCTGTGCATGTTTTTTATGTATTATATGAGTTAATCTTCACAATAATTATAAGATATTGGTGCCACAGCTATCTGTATACATGAAGTAACTAAGTCACATAGAGGTTAAGTGAATTCAATATCACATAGCTAGCAAAGTGTCACATGGTCTTTGAACCTAAGCATCCAATCATTGCACCTTTTATGACTTACCCTTCAATATTCTCTTTTTATGGGAGTTGTGATAGCCACTCTTATTGTATTGCTTTTCATAATTTCTAATTTACATAGTATATGAAAGTTTTCATTTGTTCTAACTAAATACCTCACAATGTCCAACTAAACATAGTCAAAAGATAAAATATCCTAGCCCTGGCCAGTTTGGCTCAGCGGTTAGAGAGTAGGCCTGCAGTCTGGAGAGACCTAGGTTCGGTTCCCGCTAAGGGCACGTACTTCGGTTGCAGTTTGTCCCCGGCCCTGGTTGGTCGTGAGGGTGGCAGCCACTCGATGTGTCCCTTCACGTCGATGTTTCTCTCTCTCTCTCCCTTCCGCTCTCTCCCTCCCACTCTATCTGTACAAAAAATGGAAAAATGTCCTCGGGTGAGGATAAAAAAAAAAAAAAAAGATAAAATATCCTAAAATACTATCTCCCCCTGAAAATAATATGCATATTTGCATTGTGCTTTATGCAAAATCCACACTTGTTTGAACAAAGCAGGAATCTGCTAATGTGCAAAGATTGAATGTTTTGAATCTCTGAGTTCAGCTGGGGAGCATATTTACTGTGGCCTAGTACCAGATGTGAGGTCCAGCCAAGTGTTAGTCATTTGAGTCTCAATACAGTTGGTTAGTTCACCACAGAGTACAGCTACCTGATTTCATATCTTTGAAACTAAGTACAGTAGCTGTAAGCACACTTAAATCAGTCTTCTTTATAAAATCAAAAGAATTAAAATAGATTTTATAAGTTAATTATTTTACCAATTAAACTCAATCAAACAAAGTGATTTTTCTTCCACTAAAATCAAGTTATTTGTAGCATAATGGCTGAGAGCTCAGAGTGACTGAATTCAAGCTCTAGCAACTCCACAGGTCTTGGGAAAATTACTTAAAATCTCTGGACTTCAGTTTTCTCATCTGAAAATTTGAAGTTATTTGAGGGTTAGAATTGTTATAGAAATTGAGTTAATAACTGTAGTGTTCTTCCAACAGTGTGTCATCTGATCCTGCTTTCTAAAAAGTATATATTCATACTGCAGGTCTTGCAAAGTGCTTTGGTGCTTTGATTCCTAGTTCTCATCCTCTTTATCAGTTTTTCTCATGGGGGTAGAAGTGATAGCTGCCTTAATAAAGAGGAAAAAAAGAATGGCAAGAATGTATCATTTATTAAATAAAAAGTACTAGGAATTTTTTAAAGCAATTTTTACCTGTGACTTATGAATACAGGGAGATTATGGAGTATCATTACAATCATGCAGGGTAAACAAAAATGTGCTTAGGGGCACAGAGGTTGAAGGGGCTGGAAATACTTCAGATATAAATGTTTGTTGCTGGTATTACCAAAGCAGGGCACCGGCACCTTTTCCAGAGTAAAATCAACTCATGAATATTCTGACATGTTATTTGCCCTCTCATCTAACACATTTAGAGCAAAGATGTTCACATGTGAATGTGTGAGCCAATCCATTCTATTCATCAGCCAAAACATTAACTATATTTTATGATAACAAGCAATAAATAGTAAGCTTTTTATTCTATTCCATTTAGCAACATCCAGTGACCTATACAATTATGTGAAGGATTTCCATTTTAATAGAAAAATGAAGGGAAATCTTAGGACTGAGAAAGATGTTTACAAACAAATTTAAACCACCACAACAACACTTTCTGCACAAACAAAGCACTAAGTTCCAAGTTCCTCTGTTCCCTGGATTGCTCAGTCTATCCAAGATAGGTGGGGCTAGTAGCTACACAAGTTCCCAACATGGTCAGTTGAGAACAAGAACACACATTTACTCCAGTTCCCCTATTCTAAAGAATTCATCAATCACACATGGCAATGCGGCCAAACATGCCGTTGGCTTGACCACACAGCCATCTAACATCTCCTGCCCCTTACTCTTGGCTCACCCCATTCTTGTTCTTGGCCACAGCAGAGGTTTCAGTCTGGCTGCTCACACTCAGTGTATAATGCTGGAGGAAAGAGAGAAAAATCAAATAAAGATATGGTCCAACCAAGATTATGCTAGTCATACTGTCCCATTTAATAACATAGACACAACCTAAGAAACTTTTGGGCCTTGAAATAATTTTAAATTAGAACTTGATAAATCTAGTGTGAAAAATAAGTATCCAAATGCATAAATATGATACTGTCTTTAGTTCACTTGATTTTGCAATGTTTCACTGGATAAGAACCATTCTTCTCTCTTTTGCTCAAGGGACCTCACGCCAATGGAAAGAAAACCTGCCATTCAATGTTTATGAATTTCTAAATTAAACACTTGTTGTTTATCGACCTTCCCCACCCCACCCCACCCCCCAAAAAAGAATGCTCTGAAAGGCTAAATAATTACAAGATTCCTGAGCACATTTTTCTCTCCCTAGGTTCCCATTCCACTTGAGAAGCTCCCTATGTGTGATCTAAGACAAAGCCAAAGTATTCTGCTTACCCTTCTCATCCCAAAGCAGCTTCTTCCTTCACCTTTGATCAGACCTCTGTTCAATCACACATCAAATTGTACTGTCACTGCTGGTTCTAGAAGTGTGTGTTCCCCTCACTAGATAACTGTTGTGTCAAAGTCAGAGACCATATATTACTTATCTTTGTAGCCCTCATGCTCAGACATAAAATATACTCAATAAGTACTGTTGAATGTATGAATGAAGAAATTGGTAAATTGTTCAGCATGTATGTCAGTGTTCTAATGGATTTCTTGAGAAAAGAATGGAAAACATAGCAGGTGAGTGAAATGCAGACTTTGAAGTTAGGTCAGGCAGTGGAAAGTCAGACTCAGTCCTAATGACAGGAGATATTTTTTCAACCAAGATCGGAAAAGAGATGAGTTATCTGTTCTTATGGCTCATCTAGAAAGCATCCATGAATCTAGAAGGGGGGAACCCTGAGTATTACAAGAAATTGAGCGGTGTTCCAAACATTAGAATATTAACCCACATCTGAGACTAGTACCACACAGACTAATACAGTGACCCACAAAAATTTCTCTTTTTATGCTGAGTTTTCTGTCAGAAAATAGGTGTTTGAAGAAGAAGAGAATGTGAACTAATAAAGTATTCTGTATTCATGGAGTCATTCTCTGCATACAGGAGGAGCTCATTAAATGTTGATTCATCCACTCAGTAATTTCCTGCCTTCCGGGCCTGAAATGCCATAAACTGATCATTATCCTTTGCTTTTCACCCAGAACACTCTACCTTGTTGCATGTCAAGAGAAGAATCTCACACTGGGGAGGATTCTCACACATAGAATAAATAGCTAATGTCCTATTCAGGCATAGATGCGCTCAAGTTTTGAGTTAAAAAAAAAAAAAAGTCTTATAAACACAAAGTTTAAATTTAATTCAGTTTCTCAGTCTTGAAGGAAGGGGCCGTTCAGAAACCTTTCCCCAACTCAGTTCAGTCTCCTTTGGGAATACTAAAAAAAATCCTAGAAGTTTTATCAGACTTTCTACTCAGAACCACAAATCTTTCTAGATTTCAGAATACTTCTCCCAAACTAAGCTTTAGACTTGTGTCAAATACAAGGCCCCATCAGTGCCAATGTTCTGAGGCCTGATGACATTCTATTTCCATTAGAAATCCTAGCACAAGAGTCACTAGGAAACTATGGCATGTTTTACAAGAAAAGTTCATTATTACACCTCTGAGTATAAGTGTAACTTTAGAGAATGCATGCTTCCTAAGTTTAAGAAATATTCTCAGCTCTGGCTGGTTTGGCTCAGCGGTTAGAGCAGCGGCCCACAGACCAAAGAGTCACAGGTTCAATTCTGATTAAGGGCACATTTCTTGGTTGCAGTTCAGTCCCTGGCCCTGGTTGGGGAAATGTAGGGGGCAGTTGGTCGATGTATCTCTCTCACATCGATGTTTCTCTCTCTCATTCTCTTTCTCCCTCCCTCTCTCTCTCTCTTTTCCCCTCCCACTCTATCTGAAGATAAATGGAGAAATGTCCTTGGGGGAGGATTTTTAAAAAAAGAAAGAAATATTTATATATTGTATCTGTTTTCTAAGCCTAAAAATATTGTTATAGAATAATTCTTGTAGTCATTTTTTTTTTTTTTGCTAAAATGTTTATGCCATGTGAACAAAAATTTGGAAGGAGAACCACATAAATATGAAAGATATAAAGGAACCATTATCAAGGTTTAGATGCAAGTATGAGGAGTTAGGTTTGGGGTAGTCAAGATCGATAGGGGTGTATGAAGAACTGATGGCTATTCTTTGTGGAACAAGAGAGGAATTAATCAGATATTTGGAAGATATCTGCATATCATTCTAGACAACCTACAAATTTAAAAATAGCCCGGCCGGTATGGCTGAGCATCGACCCATGTACCAAGAGGTCACCAGTTCAATTCCTGGTCAGGGCACATGCCAAGGTTATGGGCCCAATCCCCACTGGGGGGCAAGCAGGAGGCGGTCAATTGATGTTCTCTCTCATCAATGTTTCTAGCTCTCTCCCTCTCCTTTCCTCTCTCTTTAGAAGAAGAAGAAGAAGAAGAAGAAGAAGAAGAAGAAGAAGAAGAAGAAGAAGAAGAAATAAAAATATTTCACACACACTTTCAGAGAGGTTTTCAAGGAAGAAATACTGATTTATCAAATTGTTAAAACAAAAAAAATGTTTGCAGAAGTGTCACCCAGGGTCCGATCTTGCTTCACCTTCAGATTAGTTGGCCTATAGCATGGGCACATATTCTTACTTCTCCTACAGAAGGTTGCAGAGGCAGGCTCTGCCCTGCAGGGGAGTTCTGAGGGTTTCCTGCTTTCCTACCTACAGGTGGGTCAAAACATCCACCCGACTCTGTGGAAAAACTGAGCCATTCAGTGGTGGTCTCAGGCTGCATTGTCCAACAGACTTATCATAATAAAACTGATGTGTTGATCTCTATCTGTATCCTGTGTCCACTTCTCCATTCCTTCAGAAGCCACTTCACACACACACAAAAACGGCTGTCACTTCCCTAACCTGAATAACCACCAATGTTTAAGGAAGGAAACGTGGAATAAATAGTGGAATTCTCATGGAATGAAGAGAATCAAATATCAAGAATGAGGGTTGATAAGCATCAAGTTAACAGAGACCTCCATTTCAGCCAGAATGATGATTGTCTAAGTGGAGGTGTAGAGAGTCAGACCAAAGTTGGTCCTTACTAAAGTTCCCAGGTAACCAATATCTAGTCACCAAATTTCAGCCAAAAAAGAGAATGCAAAGGTAAGTAAAAAAGGCTCTGGTCAACAATTCCAATGTGTGGAGGAGGGGAGGTTTCCACCATACCACCAAGCAAACAATGCTCTGATACAAGCAGGGTGTCCTAAAATGTAATTCAATTCTACACTGTCTATCTAGAGGTAGCATCAGATCCCACAGATTAAGGGCTCAGTCCTACAACTCTGCCTCCCCACTTTCAGATGACAATGGCAAGCCCAGGTTATCACCTGTGCTTCTGACTCATGAGCTACAGATCAGAAGTGTCAATGACTCCCCTCTCCTTGGATTTCAAAAGCCAGTTACATGTCCAGTTGTTACCTGTACTTCTGACCCAATAAACCAGAGGTTCCCACAATGCCCCTCCGTGTGTTTGATTAATTTGCTAGAGAGGCTCATAGAACTCAGAGAAACAGTTACTAAGTCACTAATTTATTATAAAATGATCTAATAAATCAGTAACAGCCACATTGAAGAAACACGTAGGGCAAGGAATGGGGGAGGAGTGCTGAGTATCCATACCCTCTCAGGGACCTTCATCTCCTAGCACCTCCATGTGTTCACTGACCCAGAAGCCCTCAGAAATCAATCCTTTTGTGTTTTCATGTCTATGGTTGGCTAAATCCCTGGCCATTGGTGACTGATTCAACCCCAGCCCCTCTCCCCTCCCTAGAGATTGAGGAGTAGGTCTGAAAGTTCCAACCTTCTAATCACATAGGCTCCACTGGCAGCCAGACCCCATACATAGGTGCTTTCCAAAATTTCACCTCATTAACATAACAAAGGACACTTTTATGACTCCCATCACTTAGGAAATTCCAATGGTTTTAGGTACTCTGTGTTAGAAACTGGGATTACGACCAAATATATATTCCTTATCAATCACAATTCCACTACAGGTGCTCTAAAGGAAGATGACAGAGTATAAGAGAAGCCCCAATTATAATCACAGTGGTTGTGTTGGGGTGGGGAGCACAAGGTGGGGGTGTCAGTCTATAGGAATGGTCACTGGCCACTTTTTATTTGGTGAGTGCAAGCAAGTGTTCGTATAATTGCTAACTAACACACAAATGATGGTGAACTTGGGCCCTTGACTGGGCTTAAAACAGCAGAGACTTAGGGCTGTTGCCAGTATCACACTGCACACAAACTAGTGTAAAAAGAAGATTCTAAAATAGATAAGAACATAGCATTCAAATCAGAATTGTATAGAGGCATATTTGGCCTGTTTAAATTCTGCTCAGTATTCCTGTAATATCACTTTATGCTGAGAAACAAGCCAAGTTCTCTGATTATAAAAGCTCACTTCTTACTGTGGACATGACTGGAGTGGAATGGACCATCTCATGTGTTCATAAATGGCTAACATGAAGCATGTATGTGTGTGTGTGGGGGGGGGGGTATGAGAAATGGCCTTGCTAATTGATAATAACTAAAGGATTAAAGCAAGAAAATAAAAGAACTGTCCTTCTACCATTCAGGAAGGATGCTGCAATAGAGGATAATTTGCTACTAAGAAACAGTGCTTCCAGAACATACAGTTATATGGGAATTAGGGGAGTAGCCACATAGAAAGAAAAAGCATCAGGTAACATGAAGAGGATCAAATAGAAGAGAAGAACTAACAGAGCAAATTGCATTTGGGGCAATAAGCAAAGGAAGCAGGGATGGCAGGCATAGTTCTATTAGCTTGTGCTAAGTTTCCAATAGGAGCTAACCCTAAGGTCAGGTCTGGCAAAGTTGCTGTGGAGACAGCCCCATGGCCCTTGAAAAAGGACCAGCAGCAGTTCAGTGGATATGCAGGTTTTGTGTAAGCCCAGGCCCAATAGATTTAAATGCAATTACATTATAAATCAAGGGTAAAATTTTTAAAGAGAAAATTATAGAAATCTTTTTCATCTAGATGAACTACACTTAGAGGATTCTTAGAGGAAAAAAAACTCAGTTCAGAAATAGAAAAAATGTTTTAAACTTTTGAAATCATCTGAACAAAAATGGCATTTCATTAACAGTCCCTCTTTCAAATTTCCACTAAAATACAAGAAAAAAAAAATGGTGTAGTAAAAACTATTCACTGCACCAGTTGAAATGCCAGGAAAAGGACATCAAACCAGACGTTGGGATGAATTTATAACTACAAGGCTTGAAAGATACAGTAAGAACTTGCGCATGCTTCATAGGCTCACAGAGTGCAGACTGGCTGTCCTAGAATTAGGTTGAAGGAAGCTTTAACCAGCTTACATCCCTCTACCCAAAACCCATCATCACCACCCCACCACCAGCCAATCGCAAGTCAGATGCTGGGTTTGCTCCAAACAGAAAAAAGAATAGTCATTATTTTATTGTATCAAAATTACACTAGTGGGGCGTTCACTGTCATAGAACTTTTCTTTCCACGTTTGTTCAGAATCTCTTTCTTTACACACAGTCAGAGACTGCGCTCCTGGCACTGTTGGCCAGGATAGAGGAAAATGATGCAATGTGTAATCCACGCATGAAAGGTATAGCAGCCTGGAGAACAGACTGGAAGAGTCCTCCAAGCTGTGGGCCATGGCATTTTACATGCTCTATCCACTCACAGATTCAGAGAACTATAACTAAAATTTAAAATGTTATGTGTCTCAGCCCTGGAGAAAAAATGGCCCAGAAGCTATGCACACTAACCCAGGCAGAGGCCATTTTGAAATACCTACAAACCCTGTGTTTTGGGAAAGACTGAGTCAGTGGTGTAAAATCCTTGTTCATGGACGATTTTTGGTGAGCATACAGAACAATCTACCATGGATTTTAAATGAGGTAAGGGGGTTCAGAGCAAAAAGATTACTTTGGAGAATGACTTGTTATAAAATACAGAAAACAGTCAGAAACTAGCTGCTTCGTATTTAACTAAAGAAGAGGAAAGCTTGTCTTCCAAAACAATAGGAACTGCTTATATTAAAAAATCAGTATGAGAAGAAGAGATCATTGGCTCAGATGCAAAGATAGAAACTGATGAAAAAGAAGGTGGGTGACATAAAGAAATTCCTCAAGAAAATAAAGGTACACTCAATAATTAAGATTGTCATGAGGGATGGGAGCATGGGAACTATATATGGTAAAACTGAAATGTGACGTGGATATAAATAAAGTTCATATAGTTCTCCCAGAACACAGAAGACAAAGGTGAAGGGTAAAATTACCTCAGAGAGATGAGAGATATGGAAAAGGGAGAGCAAAAAACCAACCTGAGAGGTATCACTAAATCCCAAAGAAGACCCCAGAAATGAATGAAATAGAATAATTAAAGTTATTATAGGTTTAAAAAACTTTCCTAAGAAGAAAAAGAGGGGCCAGATTAAAAATGCTCTCCATTTATCAGCCAAAACTATAACAAAAAGTGACTTTTCCCTGGACAAATTTTGACAAATTTTATATAAGTTTACCAGATGAAAATCTCTCTCTCTCTCTCTCTCTCTCTCTCTCTCTCTCTCTCTCTCTCACACACACACACACACACACACACACCACCATATAGCCAGATAGAAAAAGCAACAGAATTAATCCCACCTTAGACTTTGTAATACTGTGTCACTATGGACACTTTAGAAGACAGAGCTGTGTCTGCAAAGCTACAAAGAAGGATTATTCAGGTTAGATATCAATCATGTAGAGCTATAGGAAAAAATTTATTAAAACTTCATAAATGAACCAGATATCTTCCCTTCTTAAATAAATTACTCAAATATGTATTTCCATTCAATCAAGGGATTAATTAAATCCCTTGTGTGGCCCAGTGTTTGAGCGTCGACCCATGCACCAAGAGGTCACCGGATCAATATTCCTGGTCAGGGCACATGCCCAGGTTGTGGGCCAAATCCCCAATAGGGGACATGCAGGAGGCAGACAATCGATGTTTTCTCTTATTGATGTTTCTATCTCTCTCTCCCTCTGCCTTCCTCTCTCTCTAAAAATAAATAACAAAATTTTCAACAAATTAATTAATTAAAATGGGGAATTCATGTTACAAAGGGCAGGTGGTAAACTATAAATTCTTAGTCACAAAGTTAATTTGAAATAGTTGTATTACAGTTAAGATGGTTACATAATGAATGAAAACATGAAATAATATCACTTAAAACATAACATGAATAAAATAAAATATTAGATTATTAGAAATAAACTAGATTTATATTTACAGATTATCTTAACAATGACCAAAAAACAGAGAGAAAAGAGAGACAGATGTGATGAATAAATTCCATGTCTTACAGGAATGTCTTCACTTTTATATTTAGAAAAATGCAAATTTAATTATATTTTATGGTGACCATAGAGAGAAATATAAGTAGACATCTTCTACATTACTCAAAAATAAAGCAAACTATTGTCCCTACATAAAAAGGTAAGTTAGCAATTAGAAAGGCAATATAAAAAAAGGAAAAGCATCAAACACAAACAGAAAAAAAGTTTAAACTGTAAATTGTAATAATAAACATAAATATAATAATATAAAAAGCTTAAACTCCTAGATAATGACACAGACTTTGAGAGAAAAGTGAGAATAAAATCCATGAAAAACATGTGCAAATCAAGTGATGCTTACTGGTTAAAATACATGTATTGTTATCAAGCAAAAAAGAAGACGCCATGTAGAAAGCCAAACAATAAATGTACAAAATAAAATTGATAAACAAAAACAAAACACATTTTAATTAACTAACTAAATATAACATTCTTACTGTTTTATATATTGCACAGAAAAAAAAAAAAAAACAGATGAGGCAATATTTAAGACCACAAAGGATCTTAATAGTATAAGTGATAATGCCTGATTCAAATATGATCAAATTCAATTTTATATCTTATAAACAGAATTATATGTCCTTTGCAAACATCCAGACAACATCTAGGTACTTGGCCAGAAATCTGACCTAAATTCAAAGAAGTAAAAATTATACAGGCCTTATTGTATCATCACATATATGTATAAAACCTTAGATATAAATCTAACCAAACAAGAATAGAACCTGTATGATGAAAACCATAAAACCTGATGAAAAAAATCAGAGATCTTTGTCATGGATTCAATATTTTAGTACATAAAAAATCAATCTATAACAAAGATGTCACTTCTCCCCTGATCTATAAGTTCAATGTAATTTCTATTTAAAAAAATGATCTTAATGTTTATATGAAAAGGTAAAGGAACTAGAATAGTTCAAAAAGTTTGAAAATCAGTGAAGTGGAGGAATCACACTACTGGATTGTAAGACTTACAATTAGAAGGAGGGGACAGTGTCAAGAGGTGAGGTCTAGAGTGTTAGCCAGCATACCTCAGGCAGAGGCTTTAAAGGGTCTTCACAGTTGTCTTGGCCTCTAGTGATGCCATCTGCACAAAGTATCAGGCCTTGGGGAGCCACTGGTCCCAGAATGAGGGACCTTAGAGCAGAGCCAAACCCACCCCACAGCCTGCAACAGAGCTGCCTGAGCTCACCTGCAGACCTGCCAAGGAGAAAATCAAGTGTATGTTGTTGAGCTACACATATTTTGGGGGCTGTTATGCAGCAATATTGCAATGGGAACCTGACTAAATTAAAAAGTAGCCATGGAGAAGACCACATATCAGTCCTTGCCAAGAATGTTGGATTTATTCTAAATTAGGTCTGAAGCCAAAAGAATGACATGATACAGCTTGCACTGTAGAAGCATAATTCTGTTGCTGGGTGAAGAACAGATGAGGGTGAAATGGGGACCACTTAAGAGTTTAATAATTTAAATCAAGCAAGATATGTTGGTGACTCCGTCCATGTGGGAGTAGGGAAGGTAGTCAGAAATGGTCAAATTCTGGATAAAGCTTGAAACATGGAAGCAGCAGGATTTGCTGACGGGTCAGATGTAGACTGGGAGGAAAAGTTTAGCTGCCATCGGCTGAGATGGGCAAGATTACAGGAGGAGCAAGAGTGTAGCAAAATCAACACTTTATTTCTAGACATTTTATTTATTCTAGTTTAATGGCCCAAACCTCTGACATTTAATTTGCTAAACACAGAAATTGTAATAAAGAAAGTAACAAAGCAATTTTAAAAATACTGTTCTAGCCCTGGCCAGGTGGCTCAGTTGGTTGGAGCATCATCTCATACACCATAAAAGATTGTGGGTTCAATCCCCAGTCAGGGCACATCTGAGAGGCAACCAATCAATGTTTCTCTCTCACATTGATGTTTCTCTTCCCCCCTCCCTCTAAAATCAATAAAAACATATCCTTGGGTGAAGATTAAAAAAAAAAAAATACAGTTCTACCAAGCTGGATGAAACTCATGAAAGATCATTATCAAGTTTAGTATTAGCTGGTTTAAAGAAATTTAGAAGAGGCAGGAGATCTTTTTTAAAATATGTTTTTATTGAGCCCTGGCCTGTTTGGCTCAGCAGTTAGAGTGTCAGCCTGCGGTCTGGAGAGACCTGGGTTTGGTTCCCGCTAGGGGCGCGTACCTTGGTTGCAGTTTGTCCCCGGCCCTGGTTGGGTTGTGCAGGTGGCAACCACTCGATGCGTCCCTTTCACTCTGATGTTTCTCTCTCTCTCTCTCTCTCTCTCTCTCTCTCTATCTATCTATCTCTCCTTCCCTCTCTCCCTCCTGCTCTATCTGAACAAAAAATGGAAAAATGTCCTCAGGTGAGGATAAAAAAAAATACATACATATATAGATATATATATGTTTTTATTGATTATTTAGAGAGAAGAGGGGAGAGGAAGGTACAAACATCGATTTGAAAAAGAAACACTGACTGGCTGCCTCCTACATGCCCCCAACTGGGGATCAAGCCTGCAACCCGGGCATGTGCCCTGACTAGGAATCAAACCAAGACCTCTCAATCCATGGGACCACAATGGATGATGCTCAATCTACTAAGCCACACTGGCCAGGCAAGGCAGGAGATCTTTAAGCCTCTCTGAATGTAGAAGTAATTTATTTATGAGGACTTATTTAATTTAAAACCTAGAATGAATGCTTATTGCCATCGTTACACTAAAACAAAAACATTTCCAGGGAACATCACATATTTACAATATTCTATTCTAGATTGTGTCAAACTAACAGTGGGAACTATGCTAAAAACTCAAAAGGGTTGTGAAGATAGACTGACATTTTTTACTAGACAGAAAGAGCCAGAGACTGCTGTACATATCTATGCTTAGCCACTTGGCTGGTGCACTATCTCACTCTAGGACAGAGACATGTCTGGATCCTCCCTAGGAATTCTAGGACTGTCTTTTTTAAAATGAAAAACCTGTTAAATGGCTATTATTTAAAAAGACAAAAATAACAAGTGTTGGCAAGAATGCAGAGAAAAGGAAACTCTTGTATGCTGTTGGTAGAAATGTAAATTGGTACAGCCACTATGGAAAAGAGTAAGAATGGACCTCAAAAAAATTAAAAATAGAACTATCATAACCCACTGCTTGGTATCTATCTGAATGAAGTAAAAACACTAATCCAAAAAGATATATGCACCCCCATGTTCATTGCAGCATTATTTAGAATAGTCAAGACATGGAAACAACCTGAGTCTATTGATAGACAAATGGTTAAAGAATATGTGGTACATATATACAGTGAAATATTATTCAGTCATAATGAAAAAAGAAATTCTGCCAGTTACACAAATATGGATGGACCTTGAGGGTATTATGCTGAGTGAAACAAGTCAGATAGAGAAATACAAATACCATATAACCTCATTTATATGTGAAATCTAAAAATACAAACAAACAAATCAAACCAAAAGTCACAAATGCAGAGACTAGATTGGTGATTGCCAGAGGCAGGGGTGTGGAGGGTAGAGGGTGAGCAAAGAAGGTAGTCAAAAGGTACAAACTTTCAGTTATAAAATAAATAAATCCTGGGGATATAATGTACAGCATGGTAACTATAGTGAATAATACTGTATTGTGTATATATATATATTTTAAGTCACTTCTTTTTCTTTTTTAAATTTTCTCTATTGATTTTAGAGAGAGAGGAAAGGATAAGTAGAGAGAGATTGAAACATCGATGAGAGAGAACATTGATCGGCCACCTCCTGCATGTCCCCCACTGGGGATCAGACCCACAACCTGGGCATGTGTCCTGACTGGGAATTCAACTGGCGACCTCTTGGTGCATGGTTCGATGATCAACCACTGAGCAACACTGGCTGGGCCTCTATTGTATATTTTAAACTTGCTAAAAGATTAGATCTTAAAAGTTTTTGTTACAAAAAAAAAAAAATGTATAACTGTGTGGTGATAGATGGTAACTAGACTTATATTGGTGATCATTTCACAATATATACATATATCAAATCATTATATTGTATACATAAAACTAATATAATGTTACATGTCAATTATATCTCAATTTTAAAATGAATCAGTAGTATGTATATAAATATGTATGTGTATGTATATATATATATATATATATATATGAACAGACATAAAATTGAGAAGCAAAACAAAAAAAAACAACAGAAAAAAAAAGTATAAAAGATTGTTCAGTGCTTTTTATTTGCCTTGCTAATAAATTTCTCTATATATCCTACAAAAAAACAAAAACTTACTAGACACACTATTGAAAGTAACTAAGATACCAACTCTTTATTCTAAATGTTAGCTATTAAAATAAAATGTTGAGCAACTATTTTGCCATTATCCTGGCTTTTCTGTATATCAGAGTAGCTAAATAGATCTAAATGATAGAAAAAATTCCAACTACTAAATGTACAAGAAATCATAACATTAGAAAAATCACCATTTTGTAATTCTTAATGTAATATTTAATTTGGGGAAAGATCATCAGTGAATGAAACCATTAGATAAAAGTATTTATGAGAAATTTTATGATGGAGGCATTATGTTGTTACCACCTGAACTCAATGATCAATCTAAGCATCATAAAAGTGGGACAACCGGTACTGTGTACTTCCCGTTATAATACAATATGAAACATCCAGTTCTACCTTTGAAATAGCCTTACCAAAAAAATTGAACATGTATCTCTTAAAGCTTTCAGAGCTAACTTCCAATAAAAGGTAATGCATTAATTTAACTCAGATGAAGCAAATGTAGCAAAATCTTGATAACCATTGAATCTGGGTGAAAAGTAAAGAATACAGTTAAACTTTGGATCTTAAATATCTCCCATCTCAAACAGTTCCATTCTCAACCAGGTTGTTCGTGGAAAAAAATGTCTTGGTCATTGAACAACCTTTGGCTCTTGACCCTGACAACCCTTTCATGCTGATACATCAGCATGACAAAAAGCATCTCTCAGGCCACATACAAAGAAGAAATTGGAAGTCAGTTTACCACTAAACTTCAAATTGTAACATCTTAGGAAATTGTGCTGTGAATATTTTTGTGGATCCTTTGCATTTCTTGCTGGCAAACTGGACAATTAGCACAATTTTAAAACATAAAGAGGCCATCAAGAGTGCTAATGTTGCTAAGGGTGTGAAAGAAACAACAATCACAGACAACTGAAAAGGCAGAAAAACTACTGTTGATTTGGATCAATGAAAAGCAGTGAGCCCTGGTAGCGTTTGAAGGCAATGGTATGTGAAAAAGTGAGGGTACTGCATACTGACCTCCTGAAAGACACCCCTGGGATGAGTGCTGAAAGTGATTTTCTTAAGGCTAGTAGGGGGTGGTTTGATAAATTTAAGAAAAGAAGTCTCTGTCATAGATTAAACAGTACATTAGACATGTACTGTATATACAAAAGGTTAAAACAGGGAATCATTTGAAGATCTGGAACAGATTAATTCAATATGCACTATTTCTAATGGGAAAAAGTGAGTTGGTTTTCAAACACATTGCTTCTTGAACAGCCTTCCAGAAAGAATTAAGTTCGAGAACCAAGGTTCCTCTGTAATTTAATAAACAATTTTCTAGAAATTCCAAAATGGCAGCAGAGTAAATGGAAGCTACATAGACCATCTCCCAGGACCAAACTGGATTTACAACTAAAATAAAGACAAATCATCGGGGAAAAGCCACAGAAAAGCAGCTTGCCATGACCATATAATCAGGGACACTAAATCGATCCTGGTAGGTTTATAGAGGCTTGAAAGGGGGACCGGCAACCAATGGACAGTAGTGGTCTTAGCTGTGAGCAGCACCCTTGGGGTTAAAATCTCAAGCTGGCTCCACAGCACAGAGAACAGGGAAAAAGCGCTAAAATGGCCACAGTCACTCACCTTGGGCTCTGGCAGAGGAAGGGCAGACTGGACTGGAACTGTAAGGGGACACTCAGGATTTGAAGGGCACACAGAACTTTTACCGAGTTGTGGCCATGCAAGTCGGTGTCCATATTACTCCTTCCCAAGGCTCTGGGAAGAGGTAATGGCCCCTCCCTCAGAGATTCAACCCCACCCAGGTGGGCCAAAGAAATGCAAATTGAGGCTCATTAACAACAAGCATCTGCCCTACCCTTGGGAAAGCCTCTTATGCTGAACACCTGAGATCGTTTTTCATTCAACTGAGGGCCTAAGACTCTTCAAGTAACCTAGACTAATAGCCTCCAGGCAAAAAGCTAGAGGATAAGCGAACTTTTCTTGGGCTTGCAAATATAACCAGGAAAGGAAGACTTGACAGTGGTTTAACGTGGGTCTTTCCATGCTCATCCAAACCCAGTAGAGAGAGCTATAAGAAGCAAAACACCAATACCCACAGGAAAAATTAGGCAGGCTCCAAAACCCACTAAGATAGCCAAAATGATGAAACAAAGAAATACCAAATGAAAGAAAAACAGATCTCTACAGAAGATGAGATAAATGAAATGCTGTTAAGCAAATTATCAGAGGTAGAGTTCAGAGCCATGATCTTGAGGAAGCTCAATAGCATGAGTAAGGACCACAACACCAGGAGTAAAGACGGAGAAGGACTGAAAACCAACCAAGTGGAAATGAAGAATGACGTAGCAGAAATAAAGAACACATTGGTAAAACTAAACAACAGAGTAAAGGAAGCTGACTAGCCAACATCATACTCAATGGGCAGAAACTCCAAGCATTTTCCTTAAAAACAGGAACAAGGCAAGGATGCCCACTATCACCGCTCTTATTTAACATAGTACTGGAAGTCTTAGCCACAGCAATCAGACAGGAAGAAAAATTAAAGGGATCCAAATTGGAAAGGAGGAAGTGAAACTGTCAGTATTTGCAGATGACATGATATTCTACATAAAAAACCCTAAAGACTCCATCAAAAATCTACTGGACTTAATAAATGAATTGGCAAAGTAGCAGGATACAAAATTAATGTCAAGAAATCGACGGCATTCTTATACACCAATGATGAACTCACAGAAAGAGAAACTGAAAAAACAATCCCATTTACCACGTTGGCAAATAAATTAAGATACCTACGAAGAAACTTAACCAAAGAAGTAAAGGACCTATTTGTAGAAAACTACAGGACACTGAAAAAAGAAATAGAGGAAGATATAAAAAAGTGGAAGCACATACCTTGTTCATGGATTGGAAGAATTAACATTATTAAAATGTCCATATTACCCAAAGCAATCTATAGATTAAATGCAATCCCCATCAAAATACCAATGACATACTACACAGAACTAGAACAAATACTTCAAAAGTTCATATGGAACCAAAAAGACCCCGAATAGCCACAGCAATCTTGAAAAAAAAAGGACAATGTAGGTGGGATCACAATACCAGATATCAGGTTATACTACAAAGCCACTGTAATCAAAACAGCCTGGTACTGGCACAAGAACAGGCATAGAGAACCAGTGGAACAGAATAGAGAACCCAGAAATGGACCCAAGGCAATACGCTCAATTAATATTTGACAAAGGTGGCAAGAGCATACAATGGAGTAAAGACAGCCTCTTGAATAAATGGTGTTGGGAAAATTGGACAGCTACATGCAAAAAAATTAAACTAGACCATCAACTTACACCCTACCCAAGAATAAACTCAAAACGGATAAAAGACTTAAATGTGACCTGTGAATCCATAAGAATTCTAGAAGAAACTGTAGACAACAAAATTTCGGATATCATACGCAGCAGAATTTTTACTGATACATCACCTAAGGCAAGAGAAACAATGAAAAAAATGAACACATGGAACTACATCAAACTAAAACCTTCTGCACAGCAAAAGATACAATCATCAAAATGGAAAAGCAACCCGCTGTATGGGAGAACATCATTGCCAATGATACATCAGATAAGGGTTTAATTTCCTAAATATATAAAGTACTCATACAACTCAACAAAAGGAAGACAAAGAACCCAATTAAATAATGGGCAGAGGAACTAAACTGACACCTCTCCAAACAGTACATACAAATGGCCAAGAGACATATGAAGAAATGCTCAACATCACTAATCATCAGAGAGATTCAAATTAGAACAATAATGAGGTATCACCTCACACCTGTCAGAATGGCCACCATCAACAAATCATCAAACAACAAGTGTTGGCGAGGGTGTGGAGAAAAGGGGACTCTAATACACTGCTGGTGGGAATGCAGACTGGTGCAGCCGCTATGGAAAACAATATGGTGTTACTTCAAAAAATTAAAAATTGAACTTCCATTTGACCCAGTGATCCCACTTCTAGGAATGTACCCTAAGAAGCCTGAAACACCAATCAGGAAGAATATATGTACCCCCATGTTCATAGCAGCACTATTTACAATAGCTAAGATCTGGAAACAGCCCAAGTGTCCATCAGTAGACGAATGGATAAAAAAGCTGTGGTACATATACACAATGGAGTACTATACAGCGGTAAGAAAGAAAGATCTCTTATCCTTTGAGACGACATGGAGGGACCTGGAAAGTATTATCCTAAGTGAAAGAAGCCAAGCAGAAAAATACAAATACCACATGATCTCACTTATTTGTGGAATATAATGAACATAACAGTCTGAGGAATATGGTAGACCCAGAAACATGAAAGTAGGGTACAGACTGACAACCCTCTGAAGAGAGGGTGGTGGTGGGAGGGAAGAGATAAATCACAGAACTTATATGCATGTATGCATAACCAAATGACATGGACAACAAAGCTGGGGATGGGGAGGGGTATGTGGAGGAAGGTGTCAATGGGGTGAAAAAGGAGAAACATCTGTAACAAAAATAAAATTTAAAAAAAAAAAGAAATCGACAGCAATATAATCATAGCAGGGGACTTCAACACCCTGCTGACATCACTGGATAGATCCTCTAGACAAAAAATTAGCAAGGAAACAGAGACTCTAAATGAAGCACCAGATCAAATAGATTTAATAGATATCTACAGAGAATTATACCCCAAAACTGCAGAATTCATATTCTTCTCATGTGCACATGGGACATTCTCAAAGACAGACCACATATTAGGACACAAACTAAATCTCTACAAATTCAAGAAGATTTAAATTATATCAAGCATCTTCTCAGATCACAATGGCATGAAACTAGATATCAATTGCAACAAAGACATTTGAACACATGGAGGCTAAATAGCATGTTATCAAACAATGAATGGGTTAACAAGGAGATCAAGGAAGAAATTAAAAACTTTCTGAAAAACAATGAAAATGAACACACAACAACACAAAACCTGTGGGATGCAGTGAAAGCAGTTCTGAGAGGGAAGTTTACAGCACTACATGCCTACATCAAAAAATAAGAAAAGTTTCTAATAGACTATCTAACCTCACAACTTAAAGACCTAGAAAGCAAACAAAAAGAAAACCCCAGAGCAAGTAGAAGGAAGGAAATTGTAAAGATCAGAGCAGAAATAAATGACATAGAGACTAAAACAAAAACAAACAAAAAACAATTCACAGTTTCAATGAAACAAAGAATTGGTTTTTCAAAAAGATAAACAAGATTGATGGACTCTTAGCTAGACTCACCAAGATAAAAAAAAAAAAAGAGAGAGAGAGAGAGAGAGAGAGAATCTAAATACACAAAATCAGAAATGAAAGAGGAGAAGTAACAACTGACACCACAGAAAAACAAAGGATCATTAACAAATACTATGAACAATTATATGGCAACAAATTGGAAAATCTATGCAAAATGGACAAATTTCTAGACACACAGTCTCCCAACACTGAACCGGGAAGAGATAGAAAACTTGAACAGACCAATAACAACTACGGAAATTGAAGATGCAATCAAGACGCTCCCAGCAAACAAAAGCCCAGGCTTGAATGGCTTCATGGGGGAGTTTTAACGAACATTCAAAGAAGAACTAACACCCATTCTCCTCAAACTGTTTTAAAAAATTCAAGAAGGAAGACTTCCAAACATGTTCTATGAGGTCAGCATAATTCTAATTCCAAAACCAGAAAAAGACACTACAAAGTAAGAAAACTGCAGGCCAATATCCCTGATGAACATAGATGCCAAAAACCTGAACAAAATACTAGCAAATTGGATCTAGCAATATATCAAAAAATTATTCACCATGACAAAGTGGGAATCATCCCAGTGATGCAATACTGGTACAATATTCACAAATCAATAAGTGTGATACACCACATAAACAAAATAAAAACCACATGATCATATCAATAGTTGCTGAAAAAGCATTTGACAAAATCCAGCACCCATTTCTGATAAAAACTCTCCGCAATATGAGAATTACAGGGATGATATCGTGACATACTAAAGGCCATATATGAAACACCTGCAGCCAACATCATACTCAATGGGCATAAACTGAGAGCATTTCCCTTAAGAACAGGAACAATACAGGAATGCCCACTTTCATCACTCTTATTTAACATAGTACTAGAAGTCTTAGCCACAGCAATCAGACATAAAGGAAATGAAAAGGGAGGGGTGACCTTAAGCTGAAAAACAAACCATAGACTAAAATCCAAATCAAAGAGAATAAAAAATTTAAGTTAATAAAAGGGGGGGGATTTGAATTGGAATGGAGAAAGTGAAACTGTCTTTATTCGCATATGACATGATATTATACATAGGCATATAGACCAGTGAAACAGAACAGATAACCCAGATATGGACCCAAGACATTATGCTTAATTAGTATTTGACAAAGGTGGCAAGAGCATACAATGGAGTAAAGACAGCCTCTTGAATAAATGGTGTTGGGAAAATTGAACAGCTACATACAAAAAAATAAAACTAGACCACAAACTTACACCATACACAAGAAGAAACTCAAAATAATTAAAAGACTTAAATGTGACTCGTGAATCCATAAAAATCCTAGAAGAAAATGTAGGCAACAAAATTTCAGACATCAAATAAAGTAGAATTTTCACTGATACATTACCTAAGGCAACAGAAACAAAGGAGAAAATGAACGCATGGGACTATATCAAACTAAAAAGCTTCTGCACAGCAAAAGAAACAATCATCAAAATGGAAAGGCAACCCACTCTATGGGGGAGTATAATCGCCAATGACACATCAGATAAGGGGTTAATTTCCTAAATATATAGAGTGCTCATACAACTCAACAAAAGGAAGACAAAGAACCCAATTAAAAATTGGGCAGAGGAGCTAAAGAGACACCTCTTCAAACAGGACATATAATTGGCCAAGAGACATATAAAAAAATGCTCAACATCACTAATCATCAGAGAAATGCAAATTAAAACAACAATGAGGTATCACCTCACACCTGTCAGAATGGCCATCATCAACAAATCATCCAACAACTGTTGGTGAGGGTGTGGAGAAAAGGGGACTCCAGTGCACTGCTGGTGGGAATGCAGACTGGTGCAGCCACTATGGAAAACAATATGGTGTTACCTCAAAAAATTAAAAATTTGAATTGCCATTTGACCCAGTGATCCCACTTTTAGGAATATACCTTAAGAAGCCTGAAACACCAATCAGAAAGAATATATGTACCCCCATGTTCATAGCAGCACTATTTACAATAGTTAAGATGTGGAAACAGCCCTGTGTCCATCAGTAGACGAATAGATAAAAAAGCTTTATTACATATATACAATGGAGCACTACGCAGCTGTAAGAAAAGAAAGATTTCTTATCCTTTGAGACGACATGGAGGGACCTGAAGAGTATTATCTTAAGTGAAACAAGCCAAGCAGAGAAAGACAAATATCACATGATCTCACTTATTTGTGGAATATAATGAACATAACAGTCTGAGGAACAGGTTAGTCCCAGAGACGTGGAAGTAGAGTACAGACTGACAACCCTCAGAAGTGGGGGTGGTGGGGAAGAGATAAACCACAGAACTTATATGCATGTATGCATGAACAATGGACATGGACAACAAAGCTGGGGATGGTGTGGGGGGTATGGGGAGGAGGATGTCAAGGGGGAAAAAAGGAGAAACATCTATAACAAAAATAAATTAACAGAAAACAATGGCCTCAGGTGAGGAGGAAAAAAGTAAATGATTTTCTAGTCTTATGTATATTTGAAAATTTTATAATTAAAAATAACTATCACACCGAATCAGGATGCATCTTTACAGATGTTCCTCAGCTTACAACGGGATTATACCCTTATTAACCCATCATAAGCTTAAAATTTTGTAAGTTGAAAATGAATACACCTAACCTACTGAACATATAGCTTAGACTAGCCCACCTAAAACATATTCAGACACAGTATCCAAAAACGCTGGCCATACAGTACACTAGAGAGTATCAGTTGTTTACCATTGTAATCTCATGCCTGACTGTCAGCAGCGGCTTGCTGCCACTGCCCAGCATCACAGAGTTATTACACTGCATATTGATAACCTGGGAAAACATCAGCACGTATCACTTTCACATCAACATTATATATATATATATATATATATATATATATATATATATATAATGATCTACATATATATATAAACATTTTACATATATATAATGGTTTACAGGTTAATAACAAAAACATCAATCAGTAAAATGACAAAGGATGTGAATAGAAAATTTGAAAAAGATAAAATATGAGTCAATATGCCTATAGGGAACTATGAAAACTGGACCAAAAAAAAAAAGAAGAAGAAGAAGAAGCCCACAGGTAATCTAGGATTTCCATTCATTTGTGCAATAAATACCATGTGCCTTCAATATGTTATTTTAGGTGATAATATGTCAGCAAACAAAGGTAAGCCAATGACACTGCTCTCAAATCTCTTCTAGAGTTGTCATGAATCCTCACAATAGCCAGTTATATTTCACTCTCTTGACTAAAATCTGGTGAGAAAGTTCCTAATTAGTAAAGTACTCAAAATGCAGAGTATGAGAAATGAGCAATTATGCATAATAATCTACAAAGTGAATAAACATATGGAAATAGTTAAGTGAAATTTCACAACCTTGTGTGAACAATGGTCAGGAAGTAAAAAAATTAGTTACTCCCAAATATATGTCAAAAAAAATAATTCATTTTCTAGGAAAAATGAGACAGACATGTTATTTTGATAAATGTCTATGACTTACTTAACCAGACTCCAAAATTATTCAGAGGAAATTACTGTATGTGATAAAAACTCAAATATTCTCCAAAGTCCTAGAACCTCTGCACTTGACCCCATTTATCTCCTCTCCAGTGATGATTTATACTAGAAATAAAAATACTCCTTGATCATTGATTTTAATTTCTAAAACTACTGATTTATCTTTAACTTGGTATGCCCGGTCAACCACTTAGAAGGGGCCAATTTAGTCCTCATGGCTATAACATATTATGGAAGGAAATTCTAGGAAAGCTACAAGTCATAGGTGACACACTTATGACTTTACTGAACTGTTCCTGGGATTCATGGGCCCTGGAAGAGATATTTAACTCCAGGATGTCAATAATATATTTTTAATTTATCCAGTAGTTTGTGATTTTCTGAGTTCCATCTGTAAAAAAGTAATAATTAGATGATGAGAATGATTAAAATATATTGAATTGTGGAGAGTCAAATGTTAATTTAGCAATTATCTAGTACAAATCTCTGTCAACTATAGCCATTGATTCTTTCTCCCTGATATCCTCACTTATTACAAGTCAACCTGGATTCAGGGTTAGCATTACTACCTTCCATAAGCAGCCTAAGGATAGCCCTCTGCCAAGTGAGGACACAGTGAGAAGTCTGTGACTTAGAAGAGGGCCCTCACCTGGCCATGCTGTACCCTCATCTCCATCTTCTAGCTGCCAGAACTGTGAGCAATCGATTTCTGACTTTTTAAATTAATTTTCATAGCCTAAGTATAAAACTGTTTTACAGCAATAAAGATTGCATGATGTTCTGGGTAGTCCATTTATTCTCATCATAGAGAAAAATGTCATGTTTTATTTTTAATTTGGAAAAGTCTCTTAATTCTAAAACCAGAAAAATTTCCACTAGAATAAATAATACTTTCTACTGACATTTTTAAAAAAATCTTAAAATATTTAAGTGATATATTTACCAATTAATAATTTAGGATATTATATTAGTTTCCTGTTGCTGCATAACAGGTTACTACACATTTAGTGGCTTAAAATGTTCATTTATTATCCCAAAATTTTGTAGGTCAGAAGTCCAGATGGGCTCCTCTAAGCTCTCTGTTAATAGTCTCCCAAGACCAAAATCATGTTGTCAGCCTGGCTGGGGAGAAATGCAAGTTTACTAGGACTGCAATAACAAAGATCCATAGACTGAGTGGCTTAAACATCAGAAATTAATTTTCTCACAATTCTGGAAACTAGAAGTACACAATCACAGTGCCGGAAGCAGTGGTTTCTTCTGAGACTTCCCTTCTTGGCTTGCTGATGGCCATTTTCTTCTTTTCTTCACTTGGTTTGCTCTCTGGGCATACTTGTGTCCTAATTTCCTATTCTTATAAGGAAAACATTGTAATTTAGTGATCTCTAATTATCTCATTTTAATTTAATTACTACCTCTTTAAATACCCTATCTCTAAATACAGTCACATTCTGAGGTACTGGGGTAAGGACTTCAGCATATAATTTGGGGGACACTAAACTACAACGAAGCTAATTCAGGTTTCTGGTAGAATCCAGTTCTTTGCAGAACTGAGACCCCCTTTTCCTTAATGGCTGTCAAATGGGAGCCACTCACAGCTCCTTTCTTGAATCTCTTTGGTTTTCCTTCTGCTATCAGCTGGAGGAAACTCTGCTTTAAGGGCTTGTGTGACTAGATCAGTTCCAGAAAGATAATCTCCCAATCTTAGGTCAACTGTGCTGTATAACCTAACATTATCAAGGAAGTGACAGCTCAGACTGGGTTCCAGGGATTCGGGCAGGAAATTTTTGGAAAGCCATTTTAGGAATTCTACTTACCACAAATATTGAAGCTATGTTTTCACTAAATGAGCCATTTTGGCATAGTAAGAATTGAAAATATAATCAAAGACATAAATTGGCCTAAAAGAATTTGGGTATGAGAAAGGTATCCTCTGTGATTCTCATCACCTTGACTGGCTATTCCTTGGAGCTAGCTGAACTAAAAACAGGCTCTGTGTTCTGTACTCTATATAGAATTTTACCAATGCCCTGAGCTATTCCATAATATCTGAAGACAGTTTTAAATTTAGAGTGGCAATGGAGCCAGTGGCTAAACTTAGAAACAAGAACTTAACAGGAAATAACTTATTTAAAGATGACTTTTAAGATAGTCAAAAAATACCCAGTCAATTTTATTTTCCTTATGTCTCAATTACTCTATTACTTGCATATGTGGTTATATAAGAATAAGCTTTCCTGCATACTGATTGAGCCCATGTGTAACCACACAACTTTGATAAAAAACTAATCACTGAGCCTCTAAACAATTAACATTCTAATGGGAGCGGGAGATAGGTGGTGGGCGTATGGAGGCGGAAAATTCACAAAAATTAACTTTACATGTCATATGAATCAAAAATGAAATGAAACTTTGCTGGGTCCTCCATCATCTTTTCCCAGATTATCGCAGTAAGCTTTCTTACTGAACTTATTCTTTTTCCTCCAGTCTATTCTCTACATTGCTGCCAGACTGATCTTCCCAAAATACTCCCTAGTACATAGAGGGCAAAATCAAAGATCCTTAGCATGTCACATGCCATCCTTGAAGTACTAATGGCCCTCTCCCCTTTGCAGGCCCGTCTCCTGTCATGGCGCTCTGCAGCTCATACTCCAGCCAAGGGCTTGACCAACGCATGTTTCTGTAAACACATCATTTTTCACCACTTTATTCTCGGGATGTAATGAATATTTATAAAATGTGTTTAATGAATGAATAAATTATGCTCTGGCATGCCTCTGTACATATCTATATGTTGGTACATTAACAAAAAAATTCCTCTTTATTCCCTTTTATTTCTCTTGGAATTCCCATTCATGTTACCAAATTCTTCTCAGGTGTCATCCTTTGCTGAAGCTTTTCCTGATCACCACCTCTCTCCTACCCTCGTACAATAGATTTAATTATCCTCTCACTAATCGCACCTTGTATATACTTGTGAATTCTTCATACAAATCATATTTTAGTCATATGTTTTTTATGTTCCTTTTTTGATCCTCAGACCAATAACATCAGCATCACTTGGAAACTTTCTAGATAGGCAAATTTTGGGTTCCTACCTCAGAGATGTTGAATCAGAAACTTGGGGGTGGGGCCTAGCAAACCCTCCAGGTGATTTTGATAAGTGCTAAAATTTGAGAACCTCCTGTCCTAAGGGCTTGCCTTACTCATCTTAGATCCCAAATGCCTAGCACAACATAGACAATAAGCAAATGTTTATTGAGCTAAACTTTTACTTCTAAGTATTTAGTTCAGTAGATACATCACTAGCCTTCTGGATGACTTTCCCAAATAAGATTCTCAAATGTAAAAAAACAAAAAATGTAGACTGAAAGACAGCTCTTGACCCTGGGCTAATTTAGTTGTGAAGAATGTTTCCAAATAGCCTTTAGAAGAATGTTTACAGAAGATGTCCATGAAACATGGGATGAATGCCAGAGTTCAGTATCAATTTATTTTTCCCTTCAAAAAAATTCTCAAACCATAAATTAAAGTTATGTGAGAGTCATGAAGTTACTGCCAGGCATATTTTCTCATTGATACTTAGGAGAATGTTGTTTTGTAGTAGTTATTGTGAGTTTCTCTTTACCACAAGAAAGTATGTGCTGGGCTATGAATCTTAAGCATCTTGAGAATTAATAGATGCTCTCCCTCTGGCCCTTTGTCTCCAAATAGCATCTTCTTTTATCAAGAATGATACTATTAAGTGGAAGAAATTATGCCTCTCTGGTTGAAATTACCATTGCCGGGTTATCTGACTTTATGTTGTTTTAAAAGAACCTAGAGGAATTAAAAGCAATCAAAAGTAAAGCCTGGAGGCAACTAATGTTCTCAAGTCAATTCCTGGCACTACAGCAATCAAATAACAGTAAATAGGGAAATTATTTGGCCACACAGTAACTTGGTGTTCTTGAACGTTGCTTCTGGTACTTCCTTTGCTAAAGATTAGTACATATATCCAGAACACTCTGAGCAGTTCATTGTTGACAACTTTCCCATGCTATAAATCAGAACTTTTAATATTCCTCCTTATGAATGAGAAGATCAGAGCAGGAGGAGAAAGATCTGTCATATCTATGATGAGCCTCTTCCCTAGAATGTATTACACCCACCAGCACCAACCAATCCACCAACATTCCTACTTCTTTTTGAAAAAAGCTACTTTTTATTCCATGAAAATTTAAGATCGGTGCCTGAGGTTGAAGTAAATTTTCTGAACTGACAAGAGAGCCTCCATGTTCTCTTTTCTCTGTCATTTTGCTTATCAACTCAAAATAAAAGATTATGCAGATTTCAGCTACAGAGATGGGATACAGGAATTTTGATAAGGGAAGAACTATAGCCTAATAAATCTTTGCCTTATCACTCTAAAGCATCCAAGGCCTTAGAAACAAAGCTTTACTCCCTACATTTAAAGGAACCCGATTCCATAAACTTCTGCACTGTTGAAATATTTTTGTATTGCTATGATCAAAATACCTGTGTACCCCAAAATTCATGTCAAAATCCTAATGCTCAGTATGATAGTATTGGGAGGGGCTTATGTCAGGGGGGTGGTGTCCTCGTGAATGGAACTAGTGCTCTTATATAAGAGACAACACAGAGCTTCCTAGTCCCTTTTGCCATGTGAGGGCACGGTGAGAAGGCATTGGGAACTGTGAGATGTAAATTTCTGTTGTTTATAAGCCATTCGGTCTGTGGCATTTTGTTATAGAAGCGGAAGCAAACTAAAACACCCACTATGTACCTGCTACACACAGATAAAAACTCAAAGTCTTTGCTTATCTATCCAAGTTGCTAAAATCCTTAAATATCCTACATCAAGGTCTGTTGTTAGGTAATCCAACAGAAAGACCTGAAATTCAAAGATGGCTTCTTGAAGCAACCCATAAATTAGTAACAGAAAGAATCTCTAACCACCTCTAGGTCTACCAGGACTAAAACAGAAGGTAAAAGGACAAACCCCCAAAGCCAGGCTGTGCAGTTAGAGCTGGTTCCATGAGCCAACTGCCCAGGGTTAGCTGGAACAATGATGGAGGGCAGTCCTGCAAAAGCTATAATGAGACACATATAATGAGTCTTATATAATGATTCTTTAATAATCCTCACAGCCACTGCCAGAAAATAAAAGATTATGCAGATTTCAGCTACAGATATGGGATACGGGAATTTTGATAAGGGAAGAACTATAGCCTAACTAAAAACACAAGAAAAAGAGGGGGATGGAAATACCCAGGTATTTGTCCTCTAATGTCTCACTGGTGTCTTCCATTGGCCAAACCTAGCCAGAAAGCATTTTCAAGACATTCCAAAAATACAAGAGTGGGTGGAGGAGAGTAGGGAAATGGATCTGAGAGCAAACAGGCCACTCTGAGGAGCTCTTTACTGATAACATTCCCATAGTAATAATCATCTCATCCACCATCCTAGTCTTTGTTTTTAATGTCTTTTTTTGGGGACATTAAAATGCAAGGGGCTGCATAGAGCAGTAATTGTTTAACTTTTAAAGATTAATGAGTCAATAGTAGCAGTCTTATATATGTACTATTCCTATCTGAGAAACAAAACCTATTTTAAAGCTACTCCCAGAGTGAAGCCATGGGAAAATATACACTAACATTTTTTATTTATGTAGCATTATAAATGTGCCCCATATGTTATAGTAATTATGCTTCTCTGAAATGAAATCCTTGGATTCCATGATAGCTTGTGAGAATAGGTTTTCTATAAATGCATAAGGTTCTAACTTCATAAAACTCACATGAAAACATGGTATTCAGTGAGTTTGTACATATCTTGTAGAATGTAGAAAGAATTGATGAAGATTTAGTTAAGAGTATCTTTTCTAAAAAAGTAAAATTATGATGATAATTAAAATATATTGACTACTAAGTCAAATGTTAATTTAGTAATTATCTCTTACAAATCCCCACGTTGAAGTAGCCATTGGTCACTTTGACCCCCCAAATCCTGACATTTCAATTCAATCTGTATTCCATGCCTCTCAGCCACAGGGAACAAGATGCTTGTGAGCCTATAGGGTAAGTTAAGAATACACATCATTTGTTGAGCACTTACCGTCTGCAAGGAATTGTGTTAAACTTATTAGATGCTTCACCACATTTAGTCCTCCACAAAGCCCTATCAAATAGACGACTGTCAATATTCCCATTTTACAGACGAAGACACTGATGAAGATGAAGACAGATTAAGTAATTTGCACAAGGTTATACAGCAGATTACCCAAGCAGACTTTTAGTCTGGCAGAGTATGTTCTTTGGCCACTAAAATGCACTGTTTCTCTTAGACATAGAAGAGTAAAGCTTAATATTGAAGATAAAATAAATAGGAATGACCATCACCCAAAATTAAGTAAAATAAAAACCACAAGGAAGGTACAGAATGTTACTGGAGCAGGCTCAGGCTAGATCAGTTTGGTCCATCCAAAGTTCATCAAGACCCTGCTATGTTCCAGGAGTGTGCCAGGTTTAGGAACATAAAGATAAAAAGACATGGTACTGTGTAAAAGTATGCACAAGCTAGCAGATATAAGGGATGTGGGTAAACACTAATTACAATAAGATCATGTACACATCGAAGGCACAAGGTATAAAAAGTAGGCCCCATCATTTTAAAACTAAGATTGTAAAGAGAGATAATACATTACAGACATTTTACCGATCAGTTCTTGAGAAAATTCCTAAGAATTACAAATTCCAGTTTGTAAAATGCCTTCTAGATAAGAGATGTTTTTATTTCCCTATTACCCAACACTATGCATTCTTTTGCAAAAATTAATTCACTTTTAGGATTAGATGGACCCTGAGAGGTCATCTCCATTCTTCTGCACCCCTACCCCCTTTCTGTGTTAAGATACCAGACAGATGAGAAAAGACTCTATTTCTGTCAGTAGCCAGGGGATGGAATTGCACAACCTCTCTTAGTGGCCCATTCCAACGTTTAGCCATTGGGTCAGCCAGCTTCCTCCCCCATGTCATCTTAAGGGCCAATATTTTGTTCTTTCTAGAGAAGAAAAATCTAGGCTCTTAAACATCATATAATTATTTTGTTATTATTATAAACTACGGAGGTTGAAACATCCTGAGCAACCTCAAAGCTTTGCTCACATCTCTGATCCCCAGACATCCTGACCCCTTGCTGCCATCACCTTTACCTGCAGATAACAGACTAATGGCCTTAAATCAATGCATTAAAAAAAAAAAACTGGTACTTACAAAGTGGTTGGACTTACTCTAGGCATTTTCACATAGAACATCCTACCTAATGCCTACAATCTTAAGAAGAAAATGAATTTATATGTTCTTGCAGTTTTGTCTTCTTATTTTATGGAGGTCTTTCTCCATAGAATAGCTATAATAATTTATTTTTATGAATAAGATTAATAGCATTATTATTATTATTATTTTATATAACAACTTTATTTTCCCTGAAGACAGAAATGCCAAAGAGATTTAAGCTTCACACTGAAAAGTCTACATTGTGACACTGGTGATAAGAAAGGAAACTTAACATTCTCTGTTACCCATTTGGGAAATTCTTCCTGGATTTCATTTTCCTAGGTAAATTCCTGACAAACACACATTCTTCCTCCATCAGAGACCAATCTTGTCTTTTTGCTGTTTCAGGCAAAAATAAACTTGACTCTCTAGTTGATTCTCGAATGGGATCTTACAAGATATGTTCCCCACAATTTATTTCTTAGTTGATTTTATATAATATTCTTAAAATGTGTATTATCATGTTTAAAATTTAAAAATAAAGTCAGGCTCTTTCCAACAGAAAGTAAATATAATGTGGTTAATTAACATAAAGATGACTTTTCAAATGACTTTGAGGTTTTGGGCAAATATGTTCTGTAAATTGAATGGGTTAAATTTACAACTTTTGGTTTTTGAAAAACATATTTAAGGCAATGTGGAAAGATAAAAATACTAAATTAAAATTGTAATTTTATTGGCAAAAATACAATATTTGGGATATTCCAAATTTCCCACATTTTTAGTATATTAAATTAAACAAGAAGCTTCTAAGTGAAAAGTAGCACATATTACCAATAACTATTTGTTAAGTTTTAACAAAACCTTTTTGAGTATGATTCCCAGAAACTGAAAAACTAAACTATTCTTGTGACTGGGCAGCAAATCCTTTTGCAAGTCAAATGATTTCCTTTTCTTTGCTTTTAACTAAAATGGTAAGAAACATAGTTAATACATTATTAAATACAATTTTTCATAATAGACTTAGGATGTCGTTATCTATCCCTGAGTAATAAAGTTCCCCAGAACTCAGTGGCTTAAGACAGCACACATGTGTTAGCTCCCCGTTTCTATGGGTCAGGGATTCAAGCATGGTTTAGCTGTCCTCCAACTGAGGGTATCTTAAAAGACTGTAATCAAGGTGTCAGTAATGCTACAGTCATTTCAGGGTTCAGCTAGGGCAGAATCTGCTTTCGCGCTCATTTAGTGGTTGTTGGCAGGATTAAGTTCCTTGCAGGCTGTTGGACTGAGGGCCTCTCTTCCTCACTAGCTGATCCAGTTCCTTGCCACGTGATCCTCTCCACAGGGCATCTTACAACACGGCAACTGGCTTCATCAGAGTGAGCAGGAGAGTGGAAGAGTGCCAGATGGAAGCCACATACAACCAAATCCCGGAAGTGATTCCCATTACTGTTGTCATTTTTCTCATTAGGAGCAAATCACTAGGTCCAGCATGCACTCAAAATCAAGGGACCACACAAGGGTATGAATGCCAAGAGGCAGCGGTCAGTGGGACTACCTTGAAAGATACTTACTACAGGATTCTGTGGCTTTTAACAAAAAAAGTTCTAATTTAATTTGTTGTGGTGTTTTGATGATATTAACATGGCATTATTGCCCGGTGGTGTGGCTCAGTGGATTGAGTGTTGGCCCATGGACTGAAAGGTCCCGGTTCAATTCCTGGTCAGGGAACAGGCCTGGGTTGTGGGCTCAATCCCCAGTAGGGGGTGTGCAGGAGGCAGCTGCTTGATGTTTCTCTCTCTCCCCCATCCTCTCTCTCTCTAAACATTCAATAAAAACATATTTAACAACAACAAAAAAAAACATAGCATTATGATAACTGAATGCAGGAATGCCAGAATTCTAACAGAGCTACCCCTTTCCTGAGAATCCAAATGGAATTTTAAGAATGTGGGACAATAACAAAATAATAAAAAGTCAATGAAAACCTTTTTCTTTAACAGAACTTGCGCTGGAAACCCCTACACACACAAACACATACAATCGAAATTAAGTTTAAGCTTGTGGTTTTGCCACAGAAACATTGCTAATTCAAAACCCTAACATTGCTTAGGGCTGGCCACGTGGGAAGAAAGAAAACTGAAGAGATGAAACTCCCTGAATATATATGAGAGTACCCAAATTTATACATGCCTAAATCCAGGAAGCAAAGGAGGAACAAGTCTAACAAATCATTTTAGGAGGGCATCTGATGCCCTGGCCACTGTGGCTCAATGGTTCAAGTGTCAGCTGGTGCACCAAAGAGTCTCAAGTTTGATTTCAAGTCAAGGGCACCTACCTGGGTTGCAAGTTTGATCCCACACCCTGGTCGGGGCAGGTATGAGAGGCAACCAATCACTGTGTCTCTCTCACATCTCTTTCTTTCTTTCTCTCCCACCCGCTTACCCTCCCTTTTTCCCCTCCCTCCTTCCTTTTACTTTCTAAAAAAAAAGTGGAAAAAATATCCTTGGAAAAGGATAACAAAAAGGGGGGGGGGCGGGCATTTGAAAGATAAAGCCTAATGTGAACTGTAGCCAAACGTGTACATGTGATAATATGACTGCATGACTGCTTGTTGGCCTTTATGGAGGCAAAAAGAATCTCCTCCTTATCAACTTAAAACATGTACGCACCATTCTCAATTTCATAATAATGAATGTAACATGTCACTTATCCAGATGTCATTTATCCAGCAAACTAAAGTCATCAAAACTCAGCTAAATTTCAAAAAGTAAAGACAATACCACAGAATGGTCTCAGTTAATATCCAAGGTCTATGTACTTTACTAAAGAAAGATTCTTAGACTCTTAATGTTGTTTACTCTGAGTACACAGAAGTTTAAAAAATAAAATGGTGGGGTGTGAATAAAAGTATGCACCTTTATAGAGGAAATTAACAATCCACAATATACATGGAGATATTTAATGGAGGAAAAGCTCAATGATCCATCCCTGAAGCTGTGAGCCTAGTTCATCATGACCTAATAATCGATGTCCTCATTTAAAAGAGTTATATCCTCTTATTGGATTGATCCCTTTATTATTATGAAAAGTCCTTCATTGTCTCTTGTTATAGCCTTTGATTTATTTTATTGTTTATAAGTTTTTTTTAACCTTACAGTATTTATCTTTCTCTGCTTTGCCTTTTTCCCCTTCATTGGCTTTTATTTATTTATTTTATTATTAATTAATTTTTATTACAGATATTTCTCTTTTCCCCCCTAGACACCCTCTTCATGATTCCCTCTCCCACCTCCAGCATTGTTGTCTATGTCCATTGGTTACGCATACATGCATATAAGCTCTTTGATTTACCCGCCCTGTCCCCTCCCCAGAGGTTTGTCAGTCTGAATTATAATCCTTTCTATATCTCTGGGTCTATTTTGTTCATTAGCTTATTTTGTTCATTATATTCCACAAATAAGTGAGATCATGTGGTATTTGTCTTTCTCTAGTAGGCTTATTTCACTTAGCACATAATACTCTCCAGGTCCATCCATGTCATCTTAAAGGATAAGAAATCTTTCTTGCTTACAGCTGCATAGTGTTCCATTCTGTATATGTAGCACAGCTTTTTTATCCACTCATCTATCGATGGACACTTGGGCTGTTTCCAGATCTTAGATATTGTAAATAGTGCTGCTATGAACATATAGGTATTTATATTCTTTTTGATTGGCATTTCGGGGTTCTTAGGATATACTCCAAGAAGAGGAATCACTGGGTCCAATGGCAGTTCAATTTTTAATTTTTTGAGGAAACACCATATTGTTATCCATAGTGGCTGCACCACTCTGCATTCCCACCAGCAGTGTACTAGAGTCCCCTTTTCTCCACACCCTCGCCAACACTTGTTGTTTGATGATTTGTTGATGGTGGCCATTCTGACAGGTATGAGATGATACCTCATTGTTGTTTTAATTTGCATCTCTGATGATTAATGATGTTGAGCATTTCTTCATATGTCTCTTGGCCATTTGTATGTCTCGTTTGAAGAGGTGTCTATTCAGCTCCTCTGCCCATTTTTTAATTTGGTTCTTGGTCTTTCTTTTGTTGAGTTGTATGAGCACTCTATATATATTGGAAATTTCCCCTTATCTGATGTATCATTGGCAATAATGCTCTCCCATATAGTGGGTTCCCTTTTCATTTTGATGTGTGTTTCTTTTGCTGTGTAGAAGCTTTTTAGTTTGATATAGTCTCATGTATTAATTTTTTCCCTTGTTTCTCTTGTCCTAGGCATTGTATCAGTGAAAATTCTGCTGTGTGTAATGTCTGAAATTTTGTTGCCTACATATTCTTGTAGGATTTTTATGGATTCACGAGTCACATTTAAGTCTTTAATCCATTTTGAGTTTATTCTTATGTATGGTGTAAGTTTGTGGTCAAGTTTCATTTTTTTGCATGTAGCCATCCAGTTTTATGAATGCCATTTATTAAAGAGGCTGTCTTTATTGTATGCTATTGCCACCTTTGTCAAATATTAATTGAGCATAATGTGTTGAGTCAATTTCTGGGTCCTCTGTTCTGGTCCATCTATCTATATGCCTGTTCTTGTGCCAATACCAGGGTGTTTTGATTAAAATGGTTTTCTAGTATAACCTGATATCCAGTATTGTAGTTCCTCCTACTTTGTTCTTCTTTTTCAAGATTGCTGTGGCTATTAGGTATCTTTTTTTGGTTCCATAGAAACTTTTGGAGTGTTTGTTTTAGTTCTGTGAAATGTCATTGGTATTTTAATAGGGAATACATTGAATCTATAGATTGCTTTGGGTAGTACGAACACTTTAATGATGTTAATTCTTTCAATTCATGAACAAGGTATATACTTCCCCTTCTTTTTATATCTTCCACTATTTTTTTTCAATATCCTGTAGTTTTCTGTAAATAGGTCCTTTACTCCTTTGGTTAAGTTTATTTCTAGGTATCTTAATTTATTTGCCACAATGGTAAACATGATTGTTTTTTCAGTTTCTCTTTCTGTGAGTTCATTATTGGTGTATATGAATGCCATCGACTTCTTAATGTTAATTTTATATCCTGTTACTTTGCCAAATCTGTTTATTGAATCTAATAAATTTTTGATAGAGTCTTTAGAGTTTTCTGTGTAAAATAGTATGTCATCTGCAAATATTGACAGTTTCACTTCCTCCTTTCCAATTTGGATCCCTTTATTTTTTTCTTCATCTCAATTGCTGTGGCTAAGACTTCCAGTACTAAGTTAAATAAGAGTGGCAAAAGTGGACATCCCTGTCTTGTTCCTGTTCTTAAGGGAAATGCTTTTAGTTTTTGCCCATTGAGTATGATGTTGGCTGTGGGTGTTTCATATATGGTCTTTATTATGTCAAGATATGATCCCTCTATTTCCACATTGCTGAGGGTTTTTATCAGAAATGGGTGCTGGATTTTGTCAAATGCTTTTTCAGCATCTATTGATATATCATTTGGTTTTATCTTTCATTTTGTTTATATGGTGTATCACATTTATTGATTAGCAAATATTTTACCAGCCTTGCATCCCTGGGATGAATCCCACTTGGTCATGGCGAATACTTTTTTTAATGTATTGCCAGATCCAATCTGCCAAAATTTTGTGATGGATTTTGGCATCTATGTTCAGCAGGGATATTGGCCTGTAGTTTTCTTTGTTTGTAGTGTCTTTATCCAATTTTGGAATTAGAATTATGCTGGCCTCATAAAACAAGCTTGGGAGTCTTCCTTCTTTTTGAATTTTTTGGAATAGTTTCAGGAGAATGGGTGTTAGTTCTTCTTTGAATGTTTGGTAAAACTCCCCCCCGTGGAGACTTCTGGGCCCGGGCTTTTGTTTGCTGGGAGATTCTTGATTACATCTTCAATTTTCTTAGTTGTAATTGGTCAGTTCAAGTTTTCTATCTCTTCCTGGTTCAGTTTTGGGAGACTGTGTGTTTCTAGAAATTTGTCCATTTTGCCTAGATTTTCCAATTTGTTGCCATATAATTGTTCATAGTATTTGTTAAAGATCCTTTTTATTTCTGTGGTGTCAGTTGTTCCTGCTCCTCTTTTGTTTCTGATTTTGTTTATTTGGGTCCTCTCTCTTTGTTTCTTGGTGAGTCTAGCTAAGGGTCCATCAATCTTGTTTATCTTCTCAAAGAACCAACTTTTAGTTTTATTGATCTTTTAAATTGTTTTTAGTCTCTATGCCATTTATTTCTGCTCTTATCTTTACTATTTTTTTTCTTCTACTTGCTCTGGATTTCTTTTTGGTTGCTTTATAGTTCTTTAAGTTTTTTAGAGAGTGAATTAGAAAATTTTTTTTTTCTTGAGGTAGGCCTGTAGTGCTATAAATTTCCATCTTAGGATTGCTTTTACTGTGTCACATAGATTTTGTGTTGTTGTGTGTTCATTTTCATTGGTTTCCAGTAAGTTTTTAATTTCTTTCTTGATCTCCTTGGTAACCCATTTGTTGTTTAATAACATGCTATTTAGTTTCCATGTGTTTGAATGTTTTGCTGTAACTGATTTGTAGTTTCATGTCATTGTGATCTGAGAAGATGCTTGATATGATTTAAATGTTCTTGAATTTGTAGAGACTCAGTTTGTATCCTAATATGTTGTCTATCTTTGAGAATGTCCCATGTGCACTTGAGAAGAATGTGAATCCTGGAGTTTTGGGGTATAATTCTCTGTAGATATTTATTAAATCCATTTGCTCTAGTCATCATTTAGAGTCTCTGTTTCCTTACTTATTTTTTATCTAGAGGATCTCTCCAGTGATGTCAGAGAGATGTTGAAGTTCCCTGCTATGATTGTATTGATGTCTATTTTTCCTTTGATGTCCTCCAGAAATTTTTTAATATATTTTGGTGCTCCTATATTGAGTACATATATGTTTACCAAGGTTATATCTTCCTGTTAGATAGAGCTTTTCAATATTATGTAGTGTCCTTCTTTGTCTCTAGTTATGGCCTTAATTTTGAAGTCTATTTTATCAGATATGAGTATTGCTACCCCAGTGTTTTTCCTTTCCATTTGCTTGGAAGATTTTTTCCCATCCCTTCACTTCCAACCTATATGAGTCTTTTGTTGTGAGGTGGGTCTCTTGTAAACAATATATATATGAGTCATGCTTTCTTATCCAATCAGCTACTCTTTCCATTGATGCATTTAATCTATTTACATTTAAGGTTATTATTGATATGTACTTATTTATTGCCATTTTTGTTTATTGTGGTTACATTTTTCTTCCTATTTTTTATACTAATTATAGCAGTCCTTTTAACATTTCTTGCAGTGCTGGTTTGGTGCTAATATATTTCCTTATCCTTTTTTTTTTTTTTGTCTAGGAAGCTCTTTTTTTTTTTTTTTATCCTCACCGGAGGACATTTTTCCATTTTTTGTTCAGGTAGAGTAGGAGGGGGAGAGAGGAACAGAGAGAGAGAAACATCGACGTGAAGGGACACATCGAGTGGCTGCCACCCGCACGACTGACCAGAGCCGCGGACAAACTGCAACCGAGGTACATGCCCTTAGCGGGAACCGAACCCGGGTCTCTCGGGACCGCAGGCCGACGCTCTAACCGCTGAGCCAAACCGGCCAGGGCTGTCTAGGAAGCTCTTTATTTCACCTGCTATTCAGAATGATAGGCTTGGTAGATAGAATAGTCTTGGATTCAGATCCTAGTTTTTATTACCTTGATTACTTCATGCCATTCCCTTCTGGCCTGTAGTGTTTCTGTTCAGAAATCAGCTGATACCCTTATGGGGCTCCCTTTGTAGGTAACCTGTTGCTTATCTCTTTCTGCCACTAGGATTCTCTCCTTGTCTTTAATTTTGGCATATTAATTACTATGTGTTTTGGAGTGAGCCTATTTGGGTTCCTCTTACTTGGGGCTCTCTGTGCGTCTTTAACTTGTATGCCTTTTTCTTCATCCAAGTTAGGAAAGTTTTCTGTCACTATTTCTTGAAATATATTCTCTAACCCTTGCTCATTTTCTTCTTCTTCTTCTGGAACTCCTATAATGCAGATGTTGTTACTTTTCATATTGTCCCACAGTTCTCTTAAGCTGTCTTTCTGTTTTTTAAATGTTGTTTTATTTGGTTCTCTGATTGGGTGATTTTTTTTATGCCCTGCCTTCTAATTCACTGATCTGATCCTCATCCTCATCCTCATCTACTCTGCTGATCATTGCTTTCAATGTCTTCTTTATTTCTGCTATGTCATTCTTCATTTCTACTTGGTGGTTTTTCATTCCAATTGGTTGATCATCAGTGTTTCTATATCTTTACTTATGGTGTTGAGCTTCCTCATTATCATCACTTTGAGCTCTATACCTCTGATAAATTGCTTAACTGCATTTCATTTATCTCTTCTTTGGTAGAGTTTTCTTGTTTTTCTTTGGAGATTTGTTTCTTTGAAGAAACAAATTTGTTTCACTATTTTAGCTGTCTTAGTGGATTTTGGAGCTTGCCTAATTTTCCTTGTGGATCTTGGTATTCCACTGGCTGTAGCTTCCTCTACTGGGTTTGGATAAGTATGGGAGGACCTACCCCACTGTCAAGTCTTACTCTCCTGGGTAGATTTGCAAGCCATGAAAAAGTTCCGTTTTCCTCTAGTTTTTTGCTTGGAGGCTATTAATTTCAGTTACTAGATGAGCCTTGATTAATAGCCCTCAGCTGAATAAAAAATCCCTCAGGTGTAAGAGAATTCCAGCCAGTGGGGCACTTGCTTGCTATGAGATTCAATGTTAATGAGCCTCAATTTGTATTTCTCTGGCCCAGCTGGATGGTGTTAAATTCCTGAGGAAGGGGTTGTTGCTTCTCCCTGGGACTCTGTGAAGGGGCTCTTTGAGTAATATGGCTACTGCCTGTGAGGGAGTGATTCAGCACAAAACTCCCTGTGCCCTCCCAGCTCTCCATGCTCTTGAGTCTCTCCATACAGTTCCAGTCCAGTCTGCCCTCCTTCTGCCAGAGCTCAAGGTGAGTGCCTTTAGCTAATCTAGTGCTCTGTCCCAGCCCTCTGCACTGTGGAGCTGGCTTGGGATTTTAACCCAGAGGGAGCTGCTCACAGCTAAAACAGCTGCTGTTCATGAGCTCTCAGCCTGCCCTCTCATACCTCCTCAGTTCCTACAAGGCTCAATTTAATGTCCTTTTTTCATCCCTGATTATACAGGTCTTCTCCAGCTGTTTTTCTGTTGGTTTTTCCCGATGATTTGTCTTTATTTTGGTCGTAATTCCAGTTTGGTCCTTAGAGATGATCTGTGTAGCTTCCATTCACTCTGCTACCATTTTGGAATAGTCTATAGTCTTTGTTTTAAAAGTCTATTTTTTCTGATATAAGTATTGCTACCCCAGCTTTTTAAATTTCTACTTTCATGAAATATCTTTTTTAATCTCTTTACATCCAGTCTGTGTGTCTTTCAAATGAAGTGCATCTCTTGTCGGCTGCATATGTATAGATCTTGATTTCTTATCCATTCAATCACCCTGTCTTTTGATTGGAGCATTTAATTCATATACATTTAAAGTCATTATTGATAGGTATGTAGTCTTTGGCATTTTATTATTTATATTTTTTATCTTTATTCCCCCTCTTCCTTCTTCTTCTTAAAGAAGTCCCTTTAACATGTCTTGTAATATTGGACTGGGGGTGATAAACTCTTTTAGCTTTCTCTTGTCTGGGAAGCTCTTTATCTCTCTGATTCTAAATGATAGCTTTGCAGGATAAAGTAATCTTAGTTGAAGGTCCTTGCTTTTTATCACTGAATATTTCTTGCCACTCCCTTCTAGCCTCAAAGTTTCTGTCAAGAAATCAGCTGAAAGACTTAATGGGATCTCCCTTGTAGGTAACTAACTGCTTTTCTCTTACTGCTTTGTCTTTAACCTTTGGCATTTTCATTGTGGTGTATCTTTTTTTTTTTTTTTTAATAAATTATTTATTTATTTTTTTGTTACAGATATTTTACCTTTTTACCCCATTGGCACCCCCCCAACCCACCCCACCTCCACCTCCACCCCGTCCCCGGCTTAGTTGTCCATGTCCATTGGTCATGCATACATGCATATAAGTTCTGTGGTTTATCTCTTCCCACCCCCCCACCCCCACCGACCCCCTCTTCTGAGGGATGTCAGTGTGTGCCCTACTTCCATGTTTCTGGGTCTACTGTATTCCTCAGACTGTTATGTTCATTATATTCTGTATATAAGTGAGATCATGTGGTATTTGTCTTTTTCTGCTTGACTTCTTTCACTTAGGATAATACTTTCCAGGTCCCTCCATGTCGTCTCAAAGGATAAGAGATCTTTCTTTCTTACCGCTGCGTAGTACTCCATTGTGTATATGTACCACAGCTTTTTTATCCATTCGTCTACTGGTGGACACTTGGGCTGTTTCCAGATCTTAGCTATTGTAAATAGTGCTGCTATGAACATGGGGGTACATATATTCTTCCTGATTGGTGTTTCAGGCTTCTTAGGGTATATTCCTAGCAGTGGGATCACTGGGTCAACTGGAAGTTCAATTTTTAACTTTTTGAAGTAACACCATATTGTTTTCCATAGCGGCTGCACCAGTCTGCATTCCCACCAGCAGTGTATTAGAGTCCCCTTTTCTCCACACCCTCGCCAACACTTGTTGTTTGATGATTTGTTGATGGTGGCCATTCTGACAGGTGTGAGGTGATACCTCATTGTTGTTTTATTTTGCATCTCTCTGATGTTTAGTGATGTTGAGCATTTCTTCATATGTCTTTTGGCCATTTGTATGTCCTGTTTGGAGAGGTGTCTGTTCAGCTCCTCTGCCCATTTTTTAATTGTGTTCTTTGTCTTCCTTTTGTTGAGTTGTATGAGCACTCTCTATATATTGGAAATTAACCCCTTATCTGATACATCATTGGCAATGATGTTCTCCCATACAGTGGGTTGCCTTTCCATTTTGATGATTGTTTCTTTTGCTGTGCAGAAGCTTTTTAGTTTGATGTAGTCCCATGTGTTCATTTTTTCCTTTGTTTCTGTTGCCTTAGGTGATGTATCAGTGAAAATTCTGCTCCGTATGATGTCCGAAATTTTGTTGCCTACATTTTCTTCTAGAATTTTTGTGGATTCACGTGTCACATTTAAGTCTTTTATCCATTTTGAGTTTATTTTTGTGTATGGTGTAAGTTGATGGTCTAGTTTCATTTTTTTGCATGTAGCTGTCCAATTTTCCCAACACCATTTATTAAAGAGGCTGGCTTTACTCCACTGTATGCTCTTGCCACCTTTGTCAAATATTAATTGAGCGTATTGCCTTGGGTCCATTTCTGGGTTTTCAGTTCTGTTCCACTGCTCTATATGCCTGTTCTTGTGCCAGTACCAGGCTGTTTTGGTTACAGTCGCTTTGTAGTATAACCTGATATCTGGTATTGTGATCCCACCTACTTTGTTCTTTTTTTTCAAGATTGCTGTGGCTATTCGGGGTCTTTTTTGGTTCCATATGAACTTTTGAAGTATTTGTTCTAGTTCTATGAAATATGTCGTTGGTATTTTGATGGGGATTGCATTGAATCTATAGATTGCTTTGGGTAGTATGGCCATTTTAATGATGTTAATTCTTCCAATCTATGAACTGGGTATGTGCTTCCACTTTTTTATATCTTCCTCTATTTCTTTTTTTAATGACCTGTAGTTTTCTGCAAATAGGTCCTTTACTTCTTTGGTTAAGTTTATTCCTAGGTATCGTAATTTTTTTGGCGCGATGGTAAATGGGATTGTTTTTTCAGTTTCTCTTTCTGTGAGTTCATCATTGGTGTACAAGAATGCCGTCGATTTCTTGACGTTAATTTTGTATCCTTCTACTTTGCCAAATTCATTTATTAAGTCTAGTAGATTTTTGATGGAGTCGTTAGGGTTTTCTGTGTATAATATCATGTCGTCTGCCAATAATGACAGTTTCACTTCCTCCTTTCCAATTTGGATCCCTTTTATTTTTTCTTCATGTCTGATTGCTGTGGCTAAGACTTCCAGTACAATGTTAAATAAGAGTGGCGAAAGTGGACATCCCTGTCTTGTTCCTGTTCTTAATGGAAATGTTTTTAGTTTCTGTCCATTGAGTATGATGTTGGCTGTAGGTCTTTCATATATGGCCTTTATTATGTCGAGATATGATCCCTCTATTCCTACATTGCTGAGCGTTTTTATCAGAAATGGATGCTGGATTTTGTTGAATGCTTTTTCAGCATCTATTGATATGATCATGTGGTTTTTATTCTTCATTTTGTTGATGTGGTGTATCACGTTTATTGATTTGCGAATATTGTACCAGCCTTGCATCCCTGGAATGAATCCCACTTGGTCATGGTGAATAATTTTTTTGATGTATTTCTGGATCCGATTTGCTAATATTTTGTTCAGGATTTTGGCATCTATGTTCATCAGGGATATTGGCCTGTAGTTTTCTTTCTTCGTAGTGTCTTTTTCTGGTTTTGGAATTAGAATTATGCTAGCCTCATAGAACATGTTTGGAAGTCTGCCTTCTTCTTGAATTTTTTGAAATAGTTTGAGGAGAATGGGTGTTAGTTCTTTTTTGAATGTTCGGTAAAACTCCCCCATGAAGCCATCTGGGCCTGGGCTTTTGTTTGCTGGGAGAGTCTTGATTACCTCTTCAATTTCCTTAGTTATTATTGGTCTGTTCAAGTTTTCTATCTCTTCCGGGAATAGTTTTGGGAGACTGTGTGTTTCTAGAAATTTGTCCATTTCGCTTAGATTGTCGAATTTGTTGCCATATAGTTGTTCATAGTAGTTGTTAACGATCTTTTGTATTTCCGTGGTGTTGGTTGTTACTTCTCCTCTTTCATTTCTGATTTTGTGTATTTGGGTTCTCTCTCTTTGTTTCTTGGTGAGTCTAGCTAAGGGTCCATCAATCTTGTTTATTTTTTCGAAAAACCAGCTGTTTGTTTCATTGATCCTTTGAATTGTTTTTTTGGTCTCTATATCATTTATTTCTTCTCTGATCTTTACTATTTCCTTCCTTCTACTTGCTCTGGGGTTTTCTTTTTGTTTGCTTTTCTTTAAGTTGTGAGGTTAGACAGTCAATTAGAAATTTTTCTTGTTTTTTGAGGTAGGCCTGTAGTGCTATGAACTTCCTTCTCAGAACTGCTTTCGCTGCATCCTATAGATTCTGTGTTGTTGTGTGTTCATTTTCATTGGTTTTTAATTTCTTCCTTGATCTCGGTGATCCATTCATTGTGGTGTATCTTAGTGTGAACCTCTTTCAATTCACTTTGGGATTCTCCAAGTTTCTTGGACTTATATGTCTATTTCCTTTACCATGTTAGGGAAGTTTGCAGTCATTATTTCTTCAAATAGTTTTTCAATCCCTTGCTCTCTCTCTCTTGTCCTTCTGGTACACCTATGATGTAAGTGATGGAACACTTGATATTGTCCTAGTGGTCCCTTATAATATCTTCATTTTATGAATTCTTTTTTTTTTTGGCTGTTCCAGTTGGGTGTTTTCTGTTATCTTCGCTTCCAACTTGCTGATTTGATATTCTGATTCATTTAATCTGCTGTTGATTCCATTGAACGTATTTTTCATTTCAGTTATTGTATTCTTCATTTCTAACTCGTTCCTTTTTATGTAAGTTCTCACTGAGTTCATTTATTTTTTTCCTGAAGTTCATTGAGTGTCCTTATAACCAGTGATTTGAACTCTCTATTTAGTAGATCGCTTGCCTCCATTTTCCTTAGTTCCTTTTCTGGAGTTTTGTCCTGTTCTTTCATTTGGGACATGTTTCTTTTTTCTCCTCATTTTGGCTGCTTCCCTGTGTTTGTTTCTATATATTAGGTAGATTTTCTATATTATCCAATCTTGGCAGGATGGTCTTGTGTCCTTTGAGTCCCAGTGGCAGAGAATCTCTGTTCTGGGTACTCCAGGGTATCCCTTGTGTGGGCTGTGTGGGCCTCTGGTTGTAGTTAAATTGTTGTTAAATCTTAATTGTTGTTGGCACATCAGTGGGTAGGACTGACCCTTTGGCTGACTGACTATGATAAATGGCTGTGACTATAGTGGATAAACTATTGTGCAGGGGCTTAATCCACAGAGCAGGATTCACTTCAGCAGGGTTCTGGTGCCTGCCAAGTCCACCCTTTAGGTGTTTCATTTGTGGAGCTAATTGGGTAGTTCTCTACTGTGGTCTGAAGCCAACCATCAGGTATGCTGGATCTGAGGCCACTGGGAGGGTCTTCAGTGCAGGCCAAAGTCAGCTGCTGCCTATGCCCGGCCAGGGGCCACCTGGTAGGAGCTACAAAGTAGTCTGTGGCTGGTGTCTATCTGTCCTAGGCTTGTAGGAGCTGTGAACTAAGACTGGCTGCCACTAGTGCTTGGCTTAAGGCTGCTTAGCAAAAGGTACAAAGCACACTAAAGCCAGGAACTGCTTGTTTGGGGTTTATAGACCTTTGATAGATTTTAGGAAAGTCCACAGTTTGGGCCAAGGGCAGCCATTTATGAGATTCTGAAAGAAGTTCCAGCCTGTACACATGTTGGGTAGGGCAGAATCTCAGGGAATCACCAGTGTGGGGCGAGCCACATTAGCCAGATTGATTGAGACTCAGATTTTAATTGATATCCTCATTTAACAAATATTTATTGAGAATCTACCTTGTGCTATCTCTGGGCAGTATGGATTCAGCAGAGAAGAAAGCAAGATTTTAATTGATATCCTCATTTAACAAATATTTATTGAGAATCTACCTTGTGCTATCTCTGGGCAGTATGGATTCAGCAGAGAAGAAAGCAAGTTTCTGCCCTGGAACTTGCATTCTACCTGGGAGAAACATTTAAAAAAAAAAACAAATAAACAAATAATATATTAGGAAGTGATAAGCACAGGTATTTACAAGGGGGTTCAATAAATAATCACTCTTTGTTCTGAAAAATAAGACAAAAGTAGAAGATTGATAATAGGTAAAATATCATTTTTATTATTGACAAAAGCTAAGTTAAAGGATGTGGCTGATGAGAAAGTGAACAGATAATTATGATCTCCCAAATTGGACAAACTTTTTCACCCAGTCATAGGCAAGTTAAACAAGGGAAGGCTGCTTATTATGGGAAACTACCTGATGTAAGATTGATGGCACATAGAACTAGGGAGAAGCTGACTGCTCAGTAGGAAGGTCTTTCCAAAAAGGAAAAATGAAGGCTTTGAATCCCCAGCATGCACAGTTTATTCTTCCCATTTGTTCAAGTCAGACAAGTCATTTCTTCCTCCCCAAGTGTGCTGTGAGCGAAGGGTTGGAGAGATAGCAATGGTATTACATTAATTTAACTTCCTCACTATATAAGGTAGCAACAGCAGTGAAAAAGAAACATTTCTACCTCCTTCAACATTCAGCAGCCTTTAGCTCTTTCAATCCGTCTGGCTCAGCCCTTGAGTTTATGATCAACCATGGGTTTCACTATCCCTCTCTCAGAATAGAGGTAAGCAATTTATTTCAACAATCCTGTTATTGCCTACTTGAAACACCTCCTCAAATACCAGATGCTTCTTTTGGAGGTCTATTCTTGGGAAGTTTAAAGCTTGCTCCCAGAAAACCCTAAAATGGACTGAAACAGTATAATATTTAATCCAACTCCACACTCACGCTATACCAAGGTTGGCAAATCACTTCCTATTCTATTTCTCATGCCTAATTATGATGAGCTATGTTATGCAAGACAGCATATCAGGGATTCTTTAGGAAAAGCAAACAGTTTACAACACTCTACAATAACATGCCAACATAGAGATGCCTCACAATTAGATATAAACTTTCTTATGTAATTTCATATAAAAATTATAAAGTTCAAAGGTTAAATCTCTTTGCAATTTAATGTCCAAAACTATTAAAATTTGATTGAATCAAATACTCTTGCCCATGTTAACTGGTCAATGAAATTGAAATCCAAAAATTTTCCTCCAGACTCTCTTACTCTGTTCCAAAGGGGTTCTTGTTGCCTGAGTGAAGTGGGGTCCTTTAATCAGCTGCACTGTGTGCTGTCTCTAACGGGAAGAGAGTAGTTGCCTCAGGACTGCCAAAGTATACAGCCAAGTGTTTGATGTACCTCCCTTATTATAAAGTCCAAAAAGTTAATTGGACACATAAGTTTATCACAGCACCAGCCAGCACCCTCTAACTTAGAAAATAAACAAATCCTTACCCCACCAGAGCTGTTATCTCAGGAAAATTATTTCTTAAACCAAATATTTAGTGTTGCAGAGACTCAGTGTTATCTAAAAGTAATGAAGATAGCTAGTGTTGCCAAAATGTCAGTCAGCCTAAACCTGTGTTCAAGGTCTAAGACCTGGGGACTTGCCTTCATTTGAGAGACCTGTCCCAGTAAGAGGTCAACTTTGGCATGAGACATTTAGCCTATGGAGGAGGGAGGAATCCACCTGTGTATTCTCTCTCCTTTCAGTATGTGGCATTGAGAAATCGCTGCCTTCTTATATGATTGAAATTTTTCAAGGAACCTTACTTTTCCTATGTGCATATCTACTTTCCATTTCTGTTTTGAACCTTTGATTGTGCACCCCTATTAGTAAAGGGAGTGTAGGCTCTATCCAGGATCACCATGTTCACACTCCCTTGAAATCAGATACTCCTTGGTTCTAAGCCACAATGACTATTTCCTCTAATTCTCATAATGAGATTGCTTAGACCTAAATCCTGTCTCCAGTAGATTTCTCCCTCACACAAAATTTGTCAATCAAGAACCAACTTGCTACCCTGGCCAGTTTTGCTCAGTGGTTAGAGTGACCAAAGAGTTCAGGTTCAATTCCTCATCAAGGGTACATACCTTGGTTGCAGGTTGCAGGTTCAATGCCCGAGGCAACTAATCAATGTGTCTGTCTCACATTGATGTCTCTCAATCTCTCTCCCTCCCTCCCTCCCTCTCTCCCTCCCACTCTATCTAAAAATACACACACACACACACACACACACACACATATGTGTTCTAGCTCTAGCAGGAGTGCCTTTGAGGCCTCCTCACATTCAGGAAGAGAAGCGGCTGCTAGAAGCAAATCATCTACATACTGTAGTAGGGTGACATGTTGGTACCTTTTCTGGAACAGTTGGGGGTCCTTGCTTAAGGCCTCATCGAAGATGGTGGGAGAGTTCTTGAATCCTTGAGGCAGTTGGGTCCAGGTCAGTTGTCCTGAGAATCCCCCTCCTGGATCAATCCATTTGAAGGCAAAGATCGGTTGGCTGAGAGGCAATAAAGGAATTGAAAAGAAGGTGTCCTTGAGGTCCAAGACAGTATAGTAAACACGGTTAGGAGGGATCAGGCTCAGAAGCGTGTAAGGGTTTGGAACCGTGGGGTGGATGGTTTCCACCTAAGTGTTTACTTGTTTACTTCCCTTAAATCTTGGACCGGCCTAAAATCCTCAGTCCCAGGCTTCGTGTGTGTGTGTGTGTGTGTGTGTGTGTGTGTGTGTGCGTGCGTGTGTGTGTGTGTATGTGTGAAATAAAGACAAGTAACCAAGTCAACATTATCCTACTCCCTTTTTACTAGGCATGCAAACATCACCTCTACAGGCTAAGACAATTCTCACCACTCATACTAGGATTTGCAGGCACAGAGCTGCCAGGGGGGATGTTATTAGCAAACCCTCATATTCTCTCTTAAGTTTCTTCCAAGTTGCTTTAGCAGCTGAAGAACTAGCCATGCCACTCAAGAGAAGAAACTCACAGATATGAGATGAAGTTGATCAACAGAGTCCCCATGTAAAAAGAGTATCAGGGACTAACTCCCTGCCCCACCTCGTCACAGCTTTTTGCACAAAAACAATAAGCCAGTACCTTAGTTGAGGCCAGCATCACCCTTCATGCGGGATACCTTACTACTTTCTAACCAACCATCCTACCCCAAGACTTCTACTCACCCTAACACTATATGCAATCCATCAGCAAATCCTGTACATATTTACTGTATCTTCAGAATATTTCCAGAATTCCATAATTTCTCACCTTCATGTCATCATTCTCTGTTGCAATAATCCTCCAACCTGTTCTCCACCTTCTACCTTTGTTTCCCTGTAGTCAATTCTCAACACAGACCCAGTGTGATCCTTTGGAATGTAAGATTACATCTCCTTTTGCCCTGAACCCACTAACAGCATCCTATAGTCTCAGAGTAAATGCCGAAGTTCTTACAATGGCCAATAAGCCTCTATATCAGGGATCAGCAAATTACAATTAACTGCTTTTGAAAAAAAATTTCTTTTTACTTGGCACACCCCATTCATTTATGTATATTATCTATAGCTTCTTTCATGCTACCAAGGTAGAGTCATGCATTAATTATTCATCTACTAATCATCAATGTTATTAGTACTATATAATAAGATACAGCATTTGATTCATCATAATTTTAAGAGAACTAATACTTATGAGAAAATAAATCCAAATGAGATGAAAACCTAGGCTTTTCAGGGACTGTGCATAGTGGGTACAGACACTCTTCATGGGTTGGAGGCAGTGCCTGAGCATGGGAAGTGTAAGCATAAACATGAACAGTGAGTTGCCTATTCAGGGAAGGGGAGAGAAGGGAGTTAATGGAAAGACAAATTTAGCTGCAAGAGTGAGAGAGGTTTTTAGCAGCTGTCATGAAAATTTGGGGAGACAGTGGAACAAATGACTAGAAATACTCTACAGTATTTCTCGGAAGCTTCTTATGTGTAAGACTCTATAAAAATCCCTGGGCCAGCTACTTTAAGAAAATGACATCTACATTATTCATCAAGGCTTCTGGAGTTGAATTTCTATTTCCTTTTATTTAATTCCATGTAAAGCCTGAGCCACGTGGTATATCAATTTTTATTTATGTTACATTTGCCAAGTTTTTGAGAGCTTACTAAGTGCCAGGAATTGCACTACATACTTTGCATGAATTAGCCAATTAAATCCTCCCCCAAATAAGCAATTTAGAGATTATCATTTCCTTATTTTCACAGATGAGAAAATTGGGGCTGAAGGGGGTAAATAATGTACTAAAGGTCACAGGTGGTAGGTTGTGGAGCCAAGGTCTGAATGGTCAGATTGGCTCTCCAACTACAAGTATCAAAGTATGAACATGAGTAAGACTTGTTTCTTGGGCAAGGACCTCACAGTACAGCGAGGGAGACAGGGCATGAATGGTGCAGTGGTAAACAGAGGAGTGATGTGCATACCCCATGGGCTTTCACAACTTTCACCTCTAACTTAAGTTTTTCACATTCTCAAGCCTTGGGGATGCTAAGATGCCCAGAAGAATATAACACTTTCCTCCTAGTAGCATCTTCAGTGGCTCACTGAAGGCAAGAGTTGTATTTTACTTATTCTTGTTTTCATATGCGAGAACAGTCTCTGGCAAATAGTAGGTTTTAATTAAGTGTATGTTGAATTAATTCTAACACCTAGAAAAACATTTTAATCTATCTGCTTTTCAGGGTCAAAGTATGATATTTAGGCTCCAGGAAGGAGCTTAAGCTGCTCATTGTGGATCACTCCTTTGAACTGAGGTGCAGAAAACTATTTTTAAATGACCAATATCGCCTAGGAGGTATAACACGTTCAACAATAATTGGTCACCCACACTGTCACCAAAATAGAAATTTTAGCTTTATCGTTAGAGTCTGGAAGAGCCTCAGGGGAAATGATGCAGGAAGGATAAAATTCTGGGTAATGGGAAAGGAGAGAAGAGCTTGACAAAAAAAGAAAGAAGCTTAGGAAAATTACTATTTTACCCTGACTATATTGTTTTTTGAGCCATATAATTACCATTGCATCTTTAAAGATAGGGCAGAAATTCTGTAACAAATGAAACAAGCCCTAGTTTCCCCTTTCCCAGAAGGTTAATCTAACTCTATTAAACATCACTCTTTGACATGAAATATATGACCTGACATTCCTCTCTCAGCCCCCACCAAGAAACCAAAGTAGCTCTCAGAGTAGCTCTCATTCCCATTGGCACTGGTATTTGTAGTTGCCTATTTGGGGAAAATAGCAACAATCTTCCCCACACGTCACCTTCTTGGATTTATTTTCCTTATTGTTCAAAAGGAATGCAATGGATCAGCAAGCAGAGCAGCTGGAACCCTCCGATCTGTGAGTAAAAAAGCATTTCAAGCTACACATTACCCCAATCTCCTTTGCCAAGAAGTCTGAGTTTATTGTTAGGAATTGGCAGCCTGTCCCTAGACACGCATGTTTAATTCTTTCTCAAGTGACCACTGTTCTCATATAGACACTGTCTCACAAGTAGCATCTAGTGCATAGCTATGGCCTTTTGGTTAAATTAAAAGTCATGTTATCCAATTCCAATGCAGTCTAACCTTATAAAAAATAAAACCTTATGAAAAGAAAAAGTCTGTAAGGAATATATTCTGGATTTCAGTACTGAGATATTTGGCAAAAGCTCGGACTTGTGGTAAAGCTGGGAATGAAATGTGAACAGTATTTGGCTTTTGGCTATGTGAGGCATAGGAAACCGATCCCAGAATCTCCAACTAGTACAAGCATACCTGTGACGAGTGGAAAGCCCAGGCAAGTATAGACTGTAAAGCCAGAGTTGTTTTTAGTACCTACATGATCAATTTTATTAATATCATTGCCTTCTTATCAAGGCAGGTACCCAAATTAATTTCAGAGGCCAAGATAACCAAATTCATCATAAATATACAATATGCCCCAATTGAGAACTTATTAAATCTATGCCTTTTCCTTTCATTCATATTGTTAAAATGAATCTTTTCCCTTCTCTCCCCAACTCTAATTTTCTTGAGGTTCAGTCAATGTGAACATTTTCTAAGATTTCAGGGTAATATTTTCTTACTAAACCCAGACCATTTTGCACATTGGAAAAGAGGGAACATTCAAAACACTGGGTCCCATCTTTTGCTTTGTTTTCATGGCTGCCTAGGGAATAATAAAGGAGATGCTGCAAATGTTTATTTCCTGCATTGCCGAATCGCAGTGTTATAATGTTAAGTGAATGATGAAATTCATATTAATTAATGGATAAAAAACAAAGACAATTTTTTTATTAATTAATTTATTTATTTTTGTTACAGATGTTTCTCCTTTTTCCCCCACTGATTCCCCCCTCCCCCTCCCTCCCTGCCCTGTCCCCAGCTTTGTTGTCCATGTCCATTGTTCGGGTATACATGCATACAAGTTCTGTGGTTTATCTCTTCCCTACCACCCCCTCTTCTGGGGATTGTCAGTCTGTACCCCACTTCCACGTCTCTGGGACTACCCCATTCCTCAGACTGTTATGTTCATTATATTCAACAAATAAGTGAGATCATATGATACTTGTCTTTCTCTGTTTGGCTTGTTTCACTGAGGATAATACTTTCCAGGTCCCTCCATGTTGTCTCAAAGGATAAGAGATCTTTCTTTCTTACAGCTGCATAGTACTCCATTGTGTATATGTACCACAGCTTTTTTATCCATTTGTCTACTGGTGGGCACTTGGGCTATTTCCAGATCTTAGCTATTGTAAATAGTGCTGCTATGAACATGGGGGTACATATATTCTTTCTGATTGGTGTTGCAGGCTTCTTAGGGCATATTCCTAGAAGTGGGATCACTGGGTCAAATGGGAGATCAATTTTTAATTTTTTGAGGTAACACCATATTGTTTTCCATAGTGGCGGCACCAGTCTGCATTCCCACCAGCAGTGTACTAGAGTCCCCTTTTCTCCACGCTCTCGCTAACACTTGTTGTTTGATGATTTGTTGATGGCGGCCATTCTGACAGGTGTGAGGTGATACCTTATTGTTGTTTTAATTTGCATCTCTCTGAGGATTAATGATGTTGAGCATTTCTTCATATGTCTCTTGGCCATTTGTATGTCCTGTTTGGAGAGGTGTCTATTTAGTTCCTCTGCCCATTTTTTTAATTAGGTTCTTGGTCTTCCTTTTGTTGAGTTGTAGGAGCACTCTATATATATTGGAAATTAACCCCTTATCTGATATATCATTGGCAATTATGCTCTCCCATACAGTGGGTAGCCTTTCCATTTTGATGATTGTATCTTTCACTGTACAGAAGCTTTTGAGTTTGATGTAGTCCCATGTGTTAATTTTCTCCTTTTTTTCTATTGCCTTAGGTGATGTATCAGTGAAGATTATGCTGTGTATCATGTCTGAAATTTTGTTGCCTACAGTTTCTTCTAAGATTTTTACAGATTCATGAGTCACATTTAAGTCTTTTATCCATTTTGAGTTTATTCTTGTGTAGGGTGTAAGTTGATGGTCTAGTTTAATTTTTTTGTATGTAGCTGTCCAATTTTCTCAACACCATTTATTAAAGAGGCTGTCCTTACTCCACTGTATGCTCTTGCCACCTTTGTCAAATATTAATTGAGCATATTGCCTTGGGTCCATTTCTGGGTTCTCTGTTCTGTTCCACTGGTGTATATGCCTATTCTTGTGCCAGTACCAGGCTGTTTTGATTACAGTGGTTTTGTAGTATTACCTGAAATCTGGTAATGTGATCCCTCCAACTTTGTTCTTCCTTTTCAAGATTGCTGTGGCTATTCAGGGTCTTTTTTGGTTCCATATGAACTTTTGAAGTATTTGTTCTAATTCTGTGAAGTACGCCATTGGTATTTTGATGGGGATCACATTGAATCTATAGATTGCTTTGGGTAGTATGGATATTTTAATGATGTTAATTCTTCCAATCCATGAACAGGGTATGTGCTTCCACTTTTTTATGTCTTCCTCTATTTCTTTTTTCAATGACCTGTAGTTTTCTGTGAATAGGTTCTTTATTTCTTTGGTTAAGTTTCTTCCTAGGTATCTTAATGTTTTTGCCGCAATGGTAAATGTGATTGTTTGCTTAGTTTCTCTTTCTGTGGGTTCATCATTGGTGTATAAGAATACCATTGATTTCTTGACGTTAATTTTGTATCCTGCTACTTTGCCAAATTCATTTATTAAGTCTAATAAATTTTTGTTGGAGTCTTTGGGATTTTCTATGTATAGTATCATGTAATCTGCAAATACTGACAGTTTCACTTCCTCCTTTCCAATTTGGGTCCCTTTTATTTCTTCTTCCTGTCTGATTGCTGTGGCTAAGACTTCCAGTACTATGTTAAATAAGAGTGGCGAAAGTAGGCATCCCTGTCTTGTTCCTATTCTTAAGGGAAATGCTTTTAGTTTTTGCCTATTGAGTATGATGTTGGCTGTAGGTCTTTCATATATGGCCTTTATTATGTCAAGATATGATCCCTCTATCCCCACATTGCTGAGCATTTTTATCGGAAATTGATGCTGGATTTTGTCTAATGCTTTTTCAGCATCTATTGATATGATCATGTAGTTTTTATTCTTCATTTTGTTTATGTGGTATATCACGTTTATTTATTTGCGAATATTGTACCAGCCTTGCATCCCTGGGATGAATCCCACTTGGTCATGGTGAATAATTTTTTTGGTGTATTGCTGGATCTGATTTGCTAGTACTTTGTTCAGGATTTTGGCATCTATGTTCATCAGAGATCTTGACCTGTAGTTTTCTTTCTTTGTAGTGTCTTTTTCTGGTTTTGGAATTAGAATTATGCTGGCTTCATAAAACGAGTTTGGAAGTCTTCCTTCTTCTTGAATTTTTGAAATAGTTTGAGGAGAACAGGTGTTACTTCTTCTTTGAATGTTCGGTAAAACTCCCCTGTGAAGCCATCTGGGCCTGGGCTTTTGCTTGCTGGGAGAGTCTTGATTACATCTTCAATGTCTTCTGTTGTTATTGGTATGTTCAAGTTTTCTATCTCTTCCTGGTCCAGTTTTGGGAGACTATGTGTTTCTAGAAATTTGTCCATTTCGCTTAGATTGTCAAATTTGTTGCCATATAATTGTTCATAGTAGTTGTTAACGATCTTTTATATTTCTGTGGTGTCAGTTGTTACTTCTCCGCTTTCATTTCTGATTTTGTATATTTGGGTTCTCTCTCTTTGTTTCTTGGTGAGTGTAGCTAAGGGTCCATCAATCTTGTTTATCTTTTTGAAAAATCAGCTCTTTGTTTCATTGATCCTTTGAATTGTTTTTTTGGACTCTATGTTGTTTATTTCTGCTCTAATCTTTACTATTTCCTTCCTTCTACTTGCTCTGGGGTTTTCTTTTTGTTAGTTCTCTAGTTCTTTAAGTTGTGAGGTTAGATAGTCTATTAGAGATTTTTCATGTTTTTTGAGGTAGGCCTGTAGTGCTATGAACTTTCCTCTCAGAACTGCTTTTGCTGCAACCCATAGATTTTGTGGTGTTTTGTCTTCATTTTCATTGGTTTCCAGGATGTTTTTAATTTCTTCCTTGATCTCATTGGTAACCCACTCATTGTTTAATAACATGCTCTTTAAATGTTTCAAATGTTTTTCATGTTCTTGTTGCAATTGATATCTAGTTTCATGCCATTGTGATATGAGAAGATGCTTGATATTATTTCAATCTTCTTGAACTTGTAGAGACTTAGTTTGTGTCCTAACATGTGGTCTATCTTTGAGAATATCCCATATGCACTTGAGAAGAATGTGAATTCTGTAGTTTGGGGGTTAATTCTTTGTACATATCTATTAAATCTATTTGGTCTAGTGCTTCATTTAGAGTCTCTGTTTCCTTGCTAATTTTTTGTCTAGAGGATCTATCCCATGATGTCAGCGGGGTGTTGAAGTCATCTGCTATGATTGTATTGCTATCGATTTCTCCTCTGAAGTCTTCCAGAAGATTTTTAATATATTTTGGTGCTCCTATATTGGGTGTATATATGTTTATCAAGGTTTTATCTTCCTGTTGGATAGATCCTTGCAATATTATGTAGTGGCCTTTTTTGTCTCTAGTTATGGCCTTCATTTTGAAATCTATTTTATCAGATATGAGTATTGCTACCCCAGCTTTTTTTCCTTTCCGTTTGCTTGGAAGATTTTTTTTCATCCCTTCACTTTCAACCTATGTGAGTCTTTTGTTGTGAGGTGGGTCTCTTGTAAACAACATATAGATGAGTCATACTTTCTTATCCAATCAGCTACTCTGTGTCTTTTTATGGGAGCATTCAATCCATTTACATTTAAGGTGATTATTGCTATGTACTTATTTATTAACAAAGACAATTTTAAAAACTCAATAATATTATTAATGTTCAACTCTATAAAATACATCAAAAACATAAGGTGTGATTCTGAAGAGCAGGCTACCTTATTAAAAGATGCAGTCATGCCCTGGCCAGTTTGGCTCAGCGGTTAGAGCGTCGGCCTGCGGTCCGGAGAGACCCAGGTTCGGTTCCCGCTAAGGGCACGTACTTCGGTTGCAGTTTGTCCCCGGCCCTGGTTGGTCGTGTGGGTGGCAGCCACTCGATGTGTCCCTTCACGTCGATGTTCCTCTCTCTCTCTCTCCCTTCCTCTCTCTCCCTCCCACTCTATCTGTACAAAAAAATGGAAAAATATCCTCCGGCGAGGATAAAAAAAAATAAAAAATAAAAAATAATAGATGCAGTCATGTTATATACATGTAGATTTTATTTAAGCTTGACTTACATTTCTTTTCCCTATTTATTATTATACTATATAATGATTTACATGGACATATACTGCTTTTAATTCCAAAAAAGATGTATTATTAGAATAAAAAGTAGTATTTTGGAGTGCCTTGTATTCTTGATTCAGAATTGTTTTTGTTTAGTTACCTTTTTTTTTATTCAGATCTCTACACTAAACTTCTTTAATTTCTCTAAAACTTTTCAATTACAGTTGACATACAACATTATATTAGTTTCAAGTGTATAACATAGTAATTAGATATTTATATAACTTACAGAAGTAATCGCCCTGATAAATCTAGTACCCATCTGACACCATAAATAGTCACTTAAAATATTGACTATATTTCATATGCTGTATTTTACATCCCTGTGACTGTTTTTATAACTGGCAATTTGTACAGCTTAATCTATTCCCCCTTTTCACTCATCCCCCCAACCCTCTTTCCATATGTCAATCATCAAAATGTTCTCTGTATCTATGAGTTTGTTTCTGTTTTGTTTGTTTGTTTATTTACTTATTATTAAAGAATCCTTATGTAAGTGAAATCATGTCATATTTTTCTTTCTCTGTCAGACTTCTTTCACTTCTCTTAATACCCTCTAGGTCCATTCCTTTTGTTGCAAATGGCAAGATGTTATCCTTTTTTATGGTCAATAATAATATTCCATTGTATATATACACCATGTCTTCTTTATCCTATTATCTATCAATGCACACTTAAGTTGCTTCCATGTCTTGTCTATTGCATATGAAGTGTTCTTTGCCTCTTGTTATAGCCTTTTTTTAAAGTCTACTTTTTTCTGATACAAGGCTTGGTACCTCATATTCTTGTTTGTTTACATTTGCATGAAGTATCTTTTTCCATTCCTTTAGTTTCAGTTTGTGTGTGTCTTTCTTTCTCAAGTGGGTCTCTTGTAGCAGCATGTGTGGATCTTGTTTTCTTATCCATCCAGCCACCCTATGTCTTTTGATTAGAGCATTTAACCCATTTACATTTAAAGTAATTATTGATAGGTATGTAGTTATTGCTATTTTATTATTCATATATTTTATCTTTTTTTCCTTCATCTTAAGAAGAAAGAAGTTCCTTTAACATTTCTTGTAATGCTGATCTGGTGGTGGTGAATGCCTCTAACATTTTTTTTTTTTTTTTTTTGTCTGGGAAGCTCTTTCTTTCTCTTTCAATTCTAAATGATAGCTTTGCTGGGTAGTAAAATCTAGGTTGTAGATCCTTGCTTTTCATTGCCTTTAATATTTCTTGCCAATTCCTTCTGGCCTGCAAAGTTTCCATTAAAAACTCATGGAAACTCTCTTGTATATAACTAACTGATTTTCTCTGGTGGTTTTTCTTTCTTTGTCTTAAACCTTTAGCATTTTAATTATGTGTCTTGGTGTGAGCCTCTTTGGATTCATCTTGTTTGGGACTCTCTGTGCTTCCTGGACTTCTATGTCTATTTTCTTTACCTGGGTAGGGAAATCTTCACTCATCATTTCTTTAAATAGGTTTCATTTTCTTGTTCTATTTCTTCTCTTTCTGGTACCCCTATAATATGAATATTGTTATGCTTGATGTTGTCCCAGTGGTCTCTTAAACTATCTTTTTTTTTAATCCTCACCTGAGTATAGTTTTCCATTTATCTTCAAATAGAGTGGGAGGGAGGGAGAGAGAGAGAGAGAAACATTGATGTGAGAGAGACACATCAATTGGTTGTCTCCTGAACAACCCTGACCAGAGCCAGGACCAAACTGCAACTGTGGTACATGCCCTTGACCAGAATTAAACCCAAGACTCTTTTGTCTGTGGGCTGATGTGCTAATCACTGAGAAAAACTGGCCAGGGCTATCATTTTTTAAAATTGCTTTTTCCCTTTTGCTGTTCTAATTGGGTGTTTTCTGCTACCTTGTCTTCCACATTGCTGATTCAGCTTTCTGCTTCATCTAATCTAATGTTGATTCCATCTAATGTATTCTTCATTTCAGTTATCGTATTCTTTATTTCTGACTGGTTCCTTTTTATGTAAGTTCTCACTGAGTTCATTTATTCTCCCTAAAGTTCATAGAGCATCCTTATAACCAGTGTTTCAAACTCTGTAACTGGTAGATTACTTGCCTCCATTTTGTTTGGTTCTTTTTCTGGAGTTTCATCCTGATCTTTCATTTGAAACATGTTTTTTTATTTCCACAATTTGGCTGCTTCCCTGTGTTTGTTCCTGTCTACTAGGTAGATTGCTATGTTTCCAAGTCCTGCTGGGTGCCCTTATATAGTAGGTGTCACATGGGGCCTGATGTGTAAACACTCTGGCCACCTGAGCTCGTTGCTCTAGGAGTGCCCCTTGCCTAGGTTATGTGTAATGCCCATGATGTTGTTGAGCCTTGATTGCTGTTGGCATGTTAGTGGATGGGATTAACCCTCAGGCCGACTGGCTGTAAGGTCTAGCTGGGACTACAGCGATGAGCTGTTTTGCAGGGGCTGACCCCACAGAGCAAGATTCACTTTAGCAGGGCTCTGGTGGCTGCCAAATTCAGCCTTTGGTTGTGTCATTTGTATGCTAATTGGGTGGTGTTATGGTGTGGTCTAAAGCTGGCCACTGAGTGTGTTGGTTCTAGGCCTCTTGGAAGAAGCTCCAATGCAGGCCCAGGTTATCCATTGCCTGTGCCCAACCTGGGGCCACCTGGAATGAGCCACAATGTGACCTATAATTGATAGTTGCCTATGATGCACTTGGAGGTGCCTGGGAAAGGCTGTGCTGCAACCAAGACCAGCCCTCACTAATGCCAGGCTTAGGGCCACATAGCAAGAGGTATAGGACACTCTGAGGCCAGATGTCATTTGTCTGGAGTTTATGGACCTTTGATATTTTTGGAAAGTCTGTAGCATGGGCTAAGACTGACAGCTGGTAAGGAACAGTTGCTGAAAGAGTTTGGGCTTATGCTCAGGTTGGGTTGGATTCTCAGGTTAGGTCTCAGAGAATCACCATGGTGGGGTAAGAGTAGTCTTGGTGATGTTAATGGAGACTCATATTTGGTGCCTTCCTGGACCTGCTGCCTGTGTGAGGGGAGGACTCAGCAAAGGAACAATGGCACCTGCCTTCACTGGAGAAAGCTGCCCCTCCAGCCCTCACCCTAAAGCCAGACAATTCTGTTCCTACCCTTAGGTTCCTGGCACTTTCCAAGATGCTGTTCCTTCCTGAAGCCTAGGGTGAGTGATTTTGAGTGAGTCTGTGCATGGACCTTTTAAGAGGACCACCTGAGTCTACAGCTGCCCTCCATCTCACTTGGACAGAATCCCCACTGATTTCACAGCTAGATGTTATGGGAACTCCTTCTCCTGGCACTGGTGCTCTGGGCTGGAGAGTGTGGGGCTGGGAGCGCTCAACCTCAGGGTGGACCTGTGCAGCTGAGATGATATCCCTTGTTAACCAGCACAGGTGGGTGAGAGACCAGCCTAGTCTGCGTCTCCACCCCTCTTACTAGTGTTGACATGGCTTCTTCTTTATATCCTTAGCTTTATAGTGTTGGAATGGCTTCTTTTTTATATCCTCATAGTTCTGCTCAGCTAGTCTTCAGGTGATTCTCAACATTAGTTGTTCTATAATTTAGTTGTAATTTTAATGTGGTCATGAGAGGAGGCAAGAACAGCGTTTACCTACTCCACCATCTTGACTAGAAATCAGGAAATCTGAGTTTTAGACTTGGCTATATTGCTAAACACTAACCACTTTCTCATTGATTTATCTGAATCTTAGTGCTTTTTCTATAAAACTGGCCTAGGAAAAGGAAAGCATAGCCTGAATCAGTGGTTTCTGACCACAAATCAACAGATTAGATCTGATACAAAAGTAGACTCTTCTCATATGTACCAAATTAGGGGGAAATGAATAATGCAAATATTTCATGAACTAATTTATTTAGTAGAAACAATTATCCTATATAAGAATATGTATTTCTTAAATTGTTGCTGTTAAATATCTGCTTTTCTAAAATGAAGGTGATAGTAAGTATAATTTTTGCTTTTTTTTTTTTTTTTTTTAATCCTCACCCGAGGACATTTTTACATTTTCTGTTCAGATAAAGTGGGAGGAAGAAAGAGAGAGAGAGAGAGAGAGAGAGAGACATCAATGTGAAAGGGACACATCAAGTGGTTGCCACCCGCACTACCCAACCAGGACTGGGACAAACTGCAACCAAGGTACACGCCCTTAGTGGGAACCGAACCCGGGTCTCTCTGGACTGCAGGCCAATGCTCTAACCTCTGAGCCAAACCAGTCAGGGCTGCTTTTGTTTTCTTAATCAGTAAATTAGGAGTTCTTAATCCTATTACAGTCCTCGAATTTTAAAATGATTTTAATACATGATCCTCTGCTTCCAGCCATGAAGAAATAATAGGAACTGGATTCTCCCTCGCACATTAAACAACTAGAAAACCAGACAAAATATATCAACAACTGCTTTCAGACTTTAGAAAGCAAATAATAAGGATTGTGATCTTTGGCAGAATGAAAATGAATGAGATAAGCCCTAGTTTCCTGCCTATAAAACTTTTCATGCCTCAGTACAGGGAAGAGAAGCACAGAGCGCCGCTATCTCTCCTAGTTGAGAAAATAGAGATAAGAATAGAGGAAGGTGAAAGCAACCAGAATTTGTGAAGCAGAATACCTCAGTGGAGAGAGTTGCTCTTAAATCTTTGGCTGAGCACTGATCTGTGCTTGCAAGGAGTCATGCTCCACAAGGTGGGGTACAGAATCACCAAGAAGCAGTGTGCCAACCAATTAAACAACTCTCAGAGTTCACCCAGCATGAGAAACAGTTTTTGTCCCATAAGCCAGATTGAAAAGAACTGATAATACAGGGGGCAATAGGTACAGTCCTCAGAAGTGCACCTTCACAGCCTGAGTTTAAATACTAAAAAAAAATTAAAAGCAAGCCTCAACTGGATCAAGCAGATTCCAGATAACTTACCTGCCTGCCAAAACAGAGCCCAAATATATTTAAAAGAATTCAACAAAATCCAGCAACCAACAACATAAAATTCATGTCTGGCATCAAAACAAAAATTACCAGGTATGAGAAGAAAAGGAAAATATGACCCATGGGTAGGAAAAATGCCAATCAATAGCAACAAATCCAGAAATAACAGTTAATGGAATTAACAGATGAGGACATTATAAGTTATTTTAAATATGCTCCATATGCTCAAGAAGATTAGAGGAAAGCATAAATATGATGAGGAGAGAAGTAGAAGATATAAAAAGAACCCAATTGTATTTAGAGAGATTTTGTAGCCACTTCATAACAGAAGATGCACGAATTGCCAAAAACCATATGAGGCGCTCAACATCATTGGTTGTCCGGGTAATGCAAATTAAAACCACAAAATGGTATAGCACTACACACCCACTGGAATGTCTAACATTTTAATACATAACAATATCAAAGATTAATGAGAATGTAGAACAACCAATAGTACTTCATACATTGCTAGTGGGGATTTAAAATGGTTATCACCATTGTGGAAAACAGTCTGCCAGTTTCTCATAAAGTTTAATATATGCTCACCATATAACTGAGTGATTCTATCCCCAAAAATTTAACAAAGAAATAAAAACATATCACTATCCAAAAACTTGTACATTTATGTTCAAAACAGCTTTGTTCGCAGTAGTTCAAAACTGGAAACAACTCAAATGTCCACCAGCAAGTGAATGAATAGACAAAATTTAGTATATATATACAATGGGATGTCATGCAATAACAAAAAAGAATGATCTGATGCATGAAACACAGTGGATTAATTTCAAAAGTTATATGATGAGAGAAAGAAGCCAGAACAAACGTGTCATATAAATATCTAGAAAAGGAAATTTTAATTTATAATGACAGAAAGCACATGAGTGGTGTTGGGGTTTGGTGGGGGAGGAACTGGCTGCAAAGGGTCACAAGGGAACTTTTAGGAGCGACAGAATTATTCTATAGCTTGATTGGGGTGGTGGTCACACATGGGTGTATAGTTGTCAAAACTCATGAACTTGGAATTTCAAATGTGTAAAATATATTGAATGTAAATTACACCTCAATAAAGTATTTTTTTAAACAGGTATTGGAAACTCACAGAATACCTACAAAGATTAAAGAAACGGTATATGAGATGGCACATCCCTGAACAATGATTTGCATTTGAAAGGGTTATGCAAAGGCAGAGTTAAATTTGAAGGCTGAGGTCATTAAAAGATTACAAATCTCCCTTTAAGCATTGCTTTAACCAAAGCTCATTCACTTTGATATATGGTCTTTTCAATATCTTGCATATTCAAATATTGTTTTACTTCCCTGTATTTTATTATTTGACTCGTGTTTTTTTAGAAAAGATTACAAAAAAAAAAAAAGATTACAAGTCATCCTTTCTCTCCATCGACCCCCTCCCCCCAACACACGCTTACGTACACCCTGCTCCTGACTGTGGACTCCGCAGACCGGGTGGAGATGAGCCTAAGGAGAAGCATACACAGACTATCAGAAACTTCCTAGGGTGGGCAAAAGTGGTCAACGCCCAGAAAAGATAATAATATTAAATTTGCTGTTTTCTGTTGTGCATGGCAATTAACAACCCAGCCCCATAATAAAAAAATAAAAAAAAATCACCAACGAAACCACTGAAATCTATTATTCACGATACCCATGGGTGAATGGTGCTCCGAGGAAAGGGTAGATGTTCACACCTGGGTGCAGAGAGAGCAGCAATTTGGAGAACAAGGGTAGAGAGGGGATAGTAGCTCCAGTTAAGATAAGGAAACATGCTTAGTGTTGAGAATTCGATGTGAGAAGAATGTAAACTCTTCCCAAACCTTCCTTAGGAATCCACAGAAATATTAGGAAGGCACTGGGTTTTCCACTGTATCGGACAGAAACCTGAGGGCTTGTGTTATTATTATTGGTAGAAGACATGACTCCAAATACCTGGAAAACTAAGTAACACAAAATAGCTTATTCATATGCTATCTCATTTCATCTTTACAACACTCCAGTGAGGTAGGTAAGGTTATATCTTCTCCACTTTATAGATAAGGAAACAGACTCAGGCTGAGTGAGACACTGGCTCCCTTGAAGAGTCTTCAGGAAGCAAAACTGACAGGTAAGTAAATAACTATAGGTAATATCAGCATAAAAATAAGAACTACAATAGACATAGACTAGCCCAGCCGGTGTGGCTCAGTGGTTGAGCATTGACCCATGCACCCAAAGGTTGCCAGTTCAATTCCTGGTCAGGGAACATGCCCAGGTTGTGGGCCCAATCCCCAGTAGGGGGCATGTAGGAGGCAGCCAGTTGATGTTTTCTCTCATCGATGTTTCTCTCTCTCCCTTCTTCTCTCTCTGAAATCAATAAAGTAAAAAAATAGACATAGACTAAGAAATGACAGTAGAGAAAATGCCCAATTTTGTCAGATCGATTATAGAGGAGAGAACTATGGTCACTTGATTTTGTTATTTTGCCAAATATTTGTTGAGCACAGTAATTGCTGTGCTCATAAGAAAATATTAACTCCTGCCCTGGCCGTTTGGGCTCAGCAGTTGGAGCGTCAGCCTACGGTCCAGAGAGATCTGGGTCCGGTTCCTGCTAGGAGCGCGTACCTTGGTTGCAGTTTGTCCCCGGCCGTGGTTGGTCATGAGGGTGGCAGCCACTCAATGTGTCCCTTTCATGTTGATGTTTCTCTCTCTCTCCCTCCCACTCTATCTGAACAAAAAAATGGAAAAATGTCCTCGGGTGAGGATTAAAAAAAAGAAAATATAAACTCCTAAGCATATGACTTATTTAATTTTATTTATTTATTTATGTTTATTGATATTTGTTTTTAGAGAAAGAGAGGAAGGGAGAGAGAGATAGAAACATCCGAGAGAGATACACCAATTGGTTACCTCCTGCACGCCCCCCACTGGGGATCGAGCCCACAACCTGGGCATGGGATAATGCTTAATACACTGAGCCACACCGGTCAAGCAGCATATGCTTTATTTATAATCAGCAATAGTTTTTCCTTATTATTAGATAAGTATTAAACATCAAAACAAATCATATTTAAATATTTAATGCAAAATCTATGATAAATATAAACCTGTTTCTTCCATTTATTTAGCACCTACTTTAAGGTACTCTCTAGATAGACTAAACAGAGATAAAACATGGTTCTTAGTCAAAATAAACTTAAGGTTTATCATATGCCAATTCTGATAAGTTTGCTGGAACCTATAATCATTCTGAAACTTACACAGTGTCCTCTAAATTTCAAGCTAATTTCACATCAAGGTCTGGAAGTTTATTTTCAATTCAGTTGAGTTAGAGAATCATTTCTGTAACTGTCTTTTTTCTTAGCCTGCTACTGAAGTCATTCCACACAGATCTGAACTCATTCCACACAGATCTGAACTTTACTCAGTTATTTTAGCTCTATATTGATTTATGCACTGGCCCAAAGAAATGCACGAGTGGAGTTTACAGTGTAGAATGAAAAAAACAGTTTAATTTTGAATTTGCCAATCTGGATGCAGGGAGCTAATGATCTCAAGACCCAACTCCCCAATAGCATGTAGGTTACAGATTCTATGGGGCAAAATCACAAGATTCTGTGGATAGGGGTCCAGGGTCCTGCTGGGAGCTGCTTGGTCAGAGGCAAGGTAAGGGTAATGAATCATTTCTTTAGGTCTTGAGGACAGCTCTGAGGTCTTTTCTGGCATTTCTCTGTCCAGGTTCATGGGAAAGTAGCCATGGGGTCGTTCTACCTTAAAGCTCAGGAACTGAAAATACAGCTTAGGTCAAGATGTTAGTTTTAGCCAGGGTCTAGATGTGACAATTAGTCAGGACCCAGCTACTGCTGCCTTGGAGGCTGCTGATTATCTAGAGGAGAGCCTAGGTCTCTGAGCTGTATATAAAGAGAGATATAATTTCTAGAGCTAGGATTTAAAATTAAATTTAGTCAAAGTCATGGGACCCTTCATTTTTATAATAAATTCTAAGGGATAGAACTCCTCAAGGATATCACATCCTGGCATAGGCAATAAAAACGGAAGCAAATTGCTCTAATAGTGTGATATATGCTGTATTGGAAGTATGATGTTCCATGGGAGAAGGTTAGATATGAAGGATAGTGATCAGAGAGCTACAAAACTACAAAAAAGACTCAACTTTTGCCCAAATTACATAATTTTATTGCTTATGTTACTTAAAACCACAACCACTCAAGTAGTGCCTAGTATAGAGCTGGTACTCAAAAATTGTTTGCTGAGGAAAATGTCATCGTAATGATTATTTTGTGTTTTTTATGCTTTCATTTGACTTGGAAACAATCAGCTTTTATGGTTATCCCTTGATGAATAAGCTTCCAGACTTGTTTCTATATTTACATACATGAATGAGTATGTGTATAATGTATATATTGTACATAAATAAAAGCTTGAGAAACTGCCATTCAAAAGCTGTGAGCTTCTTCTAAGTCTCTCAGTGATAATGACCTATATAACCTTGGACAGATCTTCATTCTTGGCTGAATCTGTCAGTAGACTATTTTAATCATGTGATATAAGGTAGAAGGTAAAACTGGAGCTTCCAGAATTGGCTGAATAGTATTCCTGGCATGCAGAATTCAAGCACACCAGAAAAAAAGGTGCTTAATTCACATTAGAAGACTGAGATCTGGCCTCTATGGAAAAGACTGAGACCGATTCCCATCTTTTAAGATTCAATGCAAATAGAATAACTCTGCAGGGCTGAGGAGGTCCCAGCTGAGTACAACTATCTGTAAAATACACCAAGGGCTCTGAAAAAGTCATTCAAGTTGACAAGAAGAGATGGTCATGGATTGGTGACTTTACCTCAAGCCAGGACCTCAGTTGAGGGAGGCTAGGTTTAGGCACATCAAGGGCTGAAATTAGAATCTTTTCTCTCTCTCCAATCACTCTATCACTCTAAGATGGGGGAACTTTAAGGAGGGTGACTTGTAACTTATCATCCAAATCAAGATATTTTTTAGAGTGAAAGGGAATACTATTAATAATTTTTGCTTTGTTAAAAATGGTTGTGGGTGTGACTGCCAATTAAAGAGATTTAACATGAGGAACCTGGAACAATATGGATGTGTACCACCTTAACTGGTTTTCTGCTTTTGTTTTTCACCTTAACTATTTATAGCACTGAGCATGGGTGAGATGAGGTTTTTCTCCCAACATCTTTTTTTTATTTGGTCCGTGCCCCTAGCAGGAACTGGACCCGGGTCTCTGTGGTCCACAGGCGGATGCTCCAACCGCTGAGCCAAACCGGCCAGGGCTTCTCCCAACATCTTAAAGGATCACTACAGTTTAGTTGAATGATCTGCATGAATGGCAACAGAAGATGAAGCCAGAGTCCAGCCCAGTACACTGCTCCAGCAAGTCAGAGAGAATGGAACTTTAATACAAGAACAGCCCAGATGTCTGATTCAGTGGACGGAGTGTCCTCCCCTGGACTGAAAGGTCCTGGTTCAATTCTCCATCAGGGCACATGCCTGAGTTGGGCTCGATCCCCAGTAGGGGGCGTGCAGGAGGCTGCCGATAGATGTTTCCCTCTCACATCAATGTTTCTATTTCTCTATCCTTCCTCTCTCTCTCTAAAAAAAACAATAAAAATATATTAAAAAAAAAAAAAAAAAAAAAAAGGAACAGTAGCAGCAAATGAGGGGCTAATTTAGAATGCCACGTTTCAGATGCCTTATGCCTGATGGCTGAATTAAAGCCAAGGTAGCCTTTTCCAGAGCTACTCATTTCCTATAGCGGTTGTGTAGTCCTCTGGCCTCTAGAGGTCAGACCCATTCTCATTCTGCACATCTCAGCATTTACTGTCACTCCTCAGAGATCATCTCCCTGGCCTTTCAATAAAAATTAAGTGCCCACATTATAATGTCAACACATAGGGGATAGTTAAAACCACAAAGTAGATGATATTGCTTAGAATGGTTATAATGAAGTATAACATAAGAGAGAGGGGAAGGGACAGGGAGAGAGAGAGGGAAGGAGGGAAGAAAGGAGGGAGGGGAAGAGAGAGAAAAAAAAGAGAGAGAGAGAGAAACACCGATGTGTTAAAGATACATGGATTGGGTGCTAGTAGGGGACGAACTACAACCGAGGTACATGGCCTTGACTGGAATCTAACCCGAGACTTCATGGTCCGTGGGCCAGCACTCTAACTGCTGAGCCAAACTAGGCAGGGTGGAGGACACTATTATTACCACTAATGGACAAATGCTAAACCTGAGGTTTTGAGAGGTTAAGAATCTTGTCCAAAGACTCGCAGTGAGTTAGTGGTAGAGGCAGAAGGCAAAGCCCAGTCTAGAAGATTTCAGAGACTGCACTATGGAGTAATGAGTGCTATGAAATCTAAGACAGGAGTTCAAGAAAGAGTTGATAAAGATGTTAAGTAATGCAGGGAGAAAAATTGAATGATAAATGGAAAAGGTTCATTGGACTTAGTAATTAAGAATTCAATAGAGACTCTTATCAGAATAAATCCCTTAGATGGGTGGTATTAAAGCCTGATTGTAATGAGTTAAGGTGGGAAATGGACATGAGGAAGTAGCCAGTTAGTGCAGACTGTTCTTTAAGGGTATTTGTGGAGGGAAGAAAAGAGGGATAACGGCATGAAGAGGAGACAAGGTACTGGGAAAGGTTTTTAGATGGAGCACACCTCAGCTTACTCAGAGGCAGAAAGGGGGACAGCGGGAGAGAAACTGAGGCTAGGAGGTGCTAGCAGATGGACCAATGTGCTACATGTGGCTTGAGGGCATGTGATCAAGAGCAATACAAAGTGGTTACCCTAAGAGTGAACGCCTCCTCTTTTGAGGAAAGAGGGGAAGGGTGTTCATGATGCAAAGCAAAGGAAGACACCTGGCTTGATTTTCCCTGTGAAGTAGGAGGTTAGATCGTCTTCTGAGACGGAAGGGCACGAAGAGCAGGTGTTACAGATTTAGGCTATTGGTTAAAATGGAAGCCTCACATGGGTGGTGGTGGTTGGAGAGGGGGTGGGGTTGCTATTTGAAACAGATGGAATTTGAGGTAAGCAACAAATAGCCCCTTCTTTCTCTATACAGGTTTGGAAATAACTAAGAGATTGACATGTAAAAGCCAAATAAATGGAGATCAAAATGTTCTCTTAATTACTTTGGGAGTTATGTAAGAACATGCTTTGCAGCAGCAGGGGAAAAAAAGGCTCTGTAATACATAAAATTTTAGGATTAGACTTACTCGTTCAGTCACAGGCAGCCTGAAAACGTGACATTTTCTCAAAGGGAAGGACCTGCCACTTAAAATTGACATATCATGGGAGAGGATAGAGGGGTGCAGTCTGCACTCACCGCCTCGGAGCAGGCAAACACCAAGTTCAGGAGCAGAAAGGATACACGTGTTCAGTCTTTTGTTCCAGACTCACCAAAAAATGGAACAAAGGAACGAGAAGAGGCTAACTATGTTACCCTAATGCGTGTCCCTCTGGAAACAAGAAACCTGGAAATTAAGTAGTTTATGTTAACAAACACAAACAATACTGACTGCAGCCTCTACCTTCCGAAGGAGAAGGTCCTACCCAAGAACTTGAGCTGGCCCAAGATAGAGGAGAAACTGTCATTTCAAAAGCTTCTGAGGGTGCTTCATGCTGCTAACAGAACACAGGAACTATTCAGCAAGCTTTTTGATTTCTTTGATTATGCAAAGTAGGTCTGGAGTTGTGTTTGCTGCCATGGCTGCAGAGAGTTGAATTGTTCGAATGACAGGATGAATTTTTGATTCGAGGCAAATCAGCATAAAATGGGGTAAAGAGGAGCAAATGTAGAGGAGGTGTGGGGGTGGCGGGGGGAGGAGAGAGAGAGAGAGAGAGAGAGAGAGACAGAGAGAGAGAGAGAGAGACAGAGAGAGACAGAGAGAACCAGAGGCAGGAATTCAGAGCCACAGGAAGTCTGGGAACTAATCTCGACCATCCTACCTGGCACACACACAAAAAATGTGGCCCAAAATGTTGGGACTGATTGTGAGTTCCCACCAAAGGCGTGATGCAAGGTTAGAGGAAGGGGGTGGCATCAATTTCAGTTAAATCTAACAGATACAGTAATTACAATAATTCCAGAAAGCTGGACTACTTGGAGAGTTTCCAAGTATGGGGTACTCTAACCCCTCCCTATTGTTGAAATCACACATGCAAAGTGGTGGCAGGAAGAGAAAGGGGCCAGGAAAAGGGGACGTTCTGGGATGAGGTGAGGCAGCAAGATCACTGGGGGTCAGAGATGGCACATAAATTTTGATAAGTAAAAAACTGTTCTTACACTTTGACCTTGAACATCCTTGAGGACCTTGGAAAACTCGTTTCTCTGGGGGCTGTTGGAAAAGAGGAAATATATACCCCAATCTCACTGAACTCTCTTAAACTGCCCCTTCCCATCTGCTCCTCCAGGCACACAGCTGCTTCACTTAATTTGCACACACTGACTTTCTAATTATTGACTTAAGTGCCTTGCCTGAGAGGTTTCCTTAGAAACTGCTTCAGAAATAGTTTAATGTTACAAAAATCTAAACTTAGAACAGAAAACTGAGTAGAAAATGAAAAGAAAATAAGTTGGTGTCATTGTTAGAATAAATGGTGTAATTGGACCTATCGACAGTCATGGGCGTCAACATCTGAGCCCCTGCCTCACAGGGCTGAGGTTTTTCTTCCCCTGTATTCAAAAAGCTTTTAAAGAGAGAATAAAGATGCCTAAGATTTTTTTCCCTTCCTTTCCCCATTTGGAAATGTTTGCATTAAAAAAAAAAAAAGAAGAAGTCTCCTATCCAAATGCTGAAAGTCAGAGCTTTCATGCATACATTGAAAATCTTTTGGGCACATTTTATGCACCAATCACTGTGCTGAAACAGCCAAAGCACCTCGCAGTAACGTCTCCTTTTCTTCTAAAAAATTTAAGTATGCAGAAGTCTGTGGCGAAAGCAAGTTCATGTAGCAGAAGGCTGAAGAATTTGCCTTCAGGTTCCAGCTTCACCACTAACGTTATATGATGTTGGGCAAGCTACAAAAACGCTCTTGTCAAGGTTTCACCATTAATAAAGCAGAGATAAAAGTGGTACCTACTTGATGGGTTTGAGGATTACATAAAATAAAGCATTGTGTATGTCAATCACAGTATTTATGCATGCCTCATTTCTAGTTAGTCAGACTTACACATTTATTAAACTCCTACTATATACAACAGGCTCCACACCAGGGGCCAGGGATACACATACAAAGACGATGCAGAAGGTGCTCTCTCCAAACTCTCAGTTTTGTCCTCTTCTCCATAAGCATCATTAAATTGGATGGAAGTTTGATAACCACTAAGCGTTGCAATGGAATACCCAAAAAAATACATATAAAATAATGAGAATAATTCCACAAATGACTGCCAACTGTATCTCTGCACCAGATGTTTTCAGGACATATTATTTGGATAAAGTTATGATCATGCAAAGGGATGTACTTAGGAGCTTAATTGAATTTCAAATTTGAACAATGGATTTACACTGATTGGGCTTAATCTAAAGATGAACAGAGGGTTTTCTCTAAATGGTGGGACTCTGCATCTTTATATTTAAGAGTGTGTGTGTGTGTGACTGGCACTGTATAAATTATTTTCCTATTTATTTAATACATATTTTAAAAGCTATATATCACATTTTCTCTGATTCTTTGCCTTTGTCTAGAGGGAACATTCAAAGTACAGAGAACTTTCTAGCTGGCAATGGAAAAAGAATTTTGCAACCTATTCTATTGTGTCCCTTTCACCCCTCAGCCTCACCCCACCTCTCATTAAACCTTTAACTGGAAACTTTTCAAAACTGATAAAATATGCTGTTAACATCCCTGAAATAAAAACAGCAAAACGGTTCTCAAATGAAAGCAATGTGCCCTACTGACAAGGGTTTCACTATAACATAATTAAAAATAGTAACTCTTTTTGCCTCATTGTAGACAGGAAATCACTAGCAGAACAAGTACCAGCTTCAGATTTGCTTAAAGATAACACATGAAGGAGGCATCCAAAAGGGTTTGGCTCCCTTAATGATTAACACATTTTATGACATTCCTTCAAATGATGGAGAAATCCTACCCCACATCTTATTGCCTCCGTAGTTCCTGCACATAAAACCTCCCTTTCCCTGACACAGAATTTCTTTCCCACTTTTTTCTCCCTGCTCCTTTGCCAATTGTGTGTGTATATATATATATATATATATATAATATATATATAATATATATATAATATGTATGTATATATAATATGTATGTGTATATATAATATGTATGTATATATAATATGTATGTATATATAATATGTATTTATGTGTGTGTATATATATATACATATATATATATGTATTTATGTGTGTGTGTATATATATATACATATATATATGTATATATATATATATATATATTCCCAATCAGATTTATCTTTCAACATAAGTGCTGCTGTATGAGCAGGCAGAGAATATGAAAGCAGTTTGAATAGTGAAGGGAGAACTCTTGAGAGAAGAAAAGAACTTTTATAATAGTACATGTAGGAGTATAATTATATATGTATTACATGCAATTGAGGATGCAAGTATGCAAAATGTAATATTTAATTTTATGTCAGTACTAATGAATAAGCTCAAATACTTGTTGCTTAATATAAATTTTAAACAAAAAAGAATCATCATTCTATTTTTAAACATCTAAACAATGAATCATTGGTAAGTTAAAAGCCTGCTTGTAAGACAAAATCACAAGGTATAAAAGAAATGGCTCAAATATTTACAAATTCTGCCACCTGTCTCATTGTAGTTTCATATATACAATTACTGTCCCATCAAATGCCACCTATTCTGTTATTTGTGACCCTTATGTTTTGAAGAAACCTTAGTTGTCCAAAGTCATGCTATAAAAACAATGGTTTCAGTGGAGGAAAAAAGAGATCGGGGGCTAGAGGATTCCAGAATCTTTTTTTTTTTTTTTTTTTTTTGTATGTGCCCCTAGCGGGAACCGAACCCAGGACTCTCTGGTCTGCAGGCCAATGTTCCCACCGCTGAGCCAAACCGGCCAGGGCAAATTCCAGAATCTTAATAACAAATTTTGTTTTCCTTCGGGACTTTTTGTAATAAAGTTGACTTTTCAATGGCTGTAAGTACATAGCTATAAATGGAACTTCCAAGTCTTGATAATTACTAATTTAAGAGAAAGACCTTACTTGTATATTATTATACTGAGATTTACACAATACTGTTTAGATTTTTACCATTGTTTTGCTCGTTGTTAATGAAGAACAAATAAAGTTAGTAAAATAAGCTGCTGCAAAGCCAACAATTTTTTAACCCCTACATTCTGGGTGCTAGTTTTGCATTATGATTAATTGCATTATGACCATATGTTTGATGTAATATAAGTCATATTTCTTTATTATTTATTACATTTTAAGTTAAGGAAACTGGCATGTTTCAGAATGAGTATCAGCAAGAGTTAAAGTATAAAAACCAGCAGCTCATTAATAATGTCTCTCCTTTCTTCACAATGATCACAGAATTTAAAATTTTGAAATACTTATACACATGAATAACTCCTACTTCAGACTAAGGAAAAGAGCATATATAATAGATATGCTCTTTCTCAAGGGGTAATCTGAAAGTGATTTTCCCTAGACTCTAGAGAAGTGTTAGGATATTTGTTACATACTTTAAAATAACTCAGCAGAGACAATGTGGTATTATGAATGTACCAGTTAGTTAAAGCTTCAACTCGATGGTAAGCAATTAGTCTTATAAATTCAGACTACAAAGATAGTTAGCTGGCCTTACTTCTGGAAGGCTCACTCCAAGGTGGCCAATGCTAGCACATTGGTAAGCCACACCTCAGTCAACAGCTGAGGCTTTGCTAACTAGCAAAGTAAGGATAAGAAATGGTTTCTGGCCCTGGCTGGTTTGGCTCAGCGGTTAGAGCGTCGGCCCACAGACCAATGAGTCACAGGTTGGATTCCGGTCAAGGTGTGTGCCTCGGTTGTGGTTCATCTCCAGCCTTGGTTGGGTTGTGCGAGAAGCAACCAGTCGCGGTATGTTCCTCTCACATCGCTGTCTCTCTCTGCCTCTGTCTGTCTCTGTCTCTGTCTCTGTCTCTCTCTCTCCCTCTCACTCTGATGATAACTACAAAAATATTCTCCAATGAGGATTAAAATAAATAAATAAATAAATAGTTTCTGTTGGAGAAATTATTGGTTTGTTATATTTAGCAAGACAAATGTTAGAAACAAACTCAAGGTGTGGATTAGTTAGGTATTTTCATGACCCTTCCTAAATATGTTTGAACAGATACTAAGAATCTTGGAAGTTTCTGACCTGCACCCTTGCAGGTAATGCTCAGGATTCATCCCTAAGGGTCCTGCCTGGCACACTTGCATTGGGTGGAATTCAGTGGCCTTATTCCTGCCTCTCTACTGATGGGTGTGTGCTTGAGCAAATCGTCCTGTACTGAGGTGGCCAAAGCATCTGAAAGGACACAGAGGTGGGACTTCATCAAGCTTACTAAACAAAGAATATAAATTGTTTTGTGAGTATTTTCTAAGAAGTTTTATTTAATAAATACCTGATTGTGTGATATATTTGGTCTGTGAACTGCTTTCATTAGAATCTAGTAACCAGGTTGTGGGAGAGTCATTTAAATCAGATCCCAACACAAAGTGTTATAAGTGGTCATATGTAATCTAAAAGTTTATGTACTGGTTTCCAAGCTAAAATTTCTATGTGATATTGAATAAAATCTTGTTAAAATGAGAAACAGTGTGTGTTCCTTTCATTCTGGTGAGGGTAGCTCAGGAGGAGAAAGGTATGAGTGAATTTAGACAAGGTAGATGATTAGCAGTTACTTTGTTGTAGCAGTCCCTGTACTAAAACATTCTGAAAACTATTGTTCCAGAAATGGTTCCAGCACAAGCTTCTGGTTATTGTATTTTGATAATAGTGGTTTTCTCAGAAAAACAATTAATCTCATGGGTTAAGCAAAGAAATGATAAACAGAGTAGTATAGAAAAGCAATTTGAGCCCTGGCCAGTTTGGCTCTGCAGTTAGAGCATCAGCCCACTGACTGAAGAGTCACAGGTTCTATTCCCAGTCAAGGGCATATACCTCGGCTTCTGGTTAAATCCTGGCCCCAGTTGGGATCCTGTGGGAGGCAACCAACTGATGTGTCTCTCTCACATCAATGTTTCTCTCTCTCCCTCCCTCCTTCCCACTCTATCTGAAAAAAAAAAAAAAGCAATGAAAAAATATTCTCAATATCCTCAGGTGAGGATTATTTAAAAAAAGAAAAATCAATTTGAGGAGATGCATGACAAATTCTGTAGGTAAAATTGATCTTTTTTTTATTTGATTTTGAATCTTCAACAATTCTCTCAGTTTGTGAACCCTCTATAATTTAATTCTTAAAAATAATAGGTAAATTATGCAGTTAGGTAAAACAAACTGTGTAATATCATGTACAAAACGCTGCTCAGCTCCCATCAATGGCGCCAGATGGATTCATGGGCCATATTGTCCAGCATTTCAAAAGAATCCCAAAATCCATTATTTAATGTGAAATCTCCTAATCCTCATAGGTTTACTATTAATATTTTGCAATAAAGGATTCATTCAACAGGTCTGGGTTAACTACCTTTGCCTTTTTCTAACTCCTGAAAGGTGACGTCCAGGCCCTCAAAGTAGCCTGCTTGATAAGAGTGTTGTGTTTACCAAAGGGCCTTGGACTATACCATGTAGTCTACGCTAACACTGTGATTTGTAGTAGGGAGGAAGGGTCATACTATACCAGTTTGACCTCTGGAGGGACTAGAGCATAAAGTCAGACACATGGTCATTCAGTCACACCTCTGTGACCAATCAAGAAAAACACTAGACCCAAGGCTCAGGTGAACTTCTCTGGTTGGCAATACTCCAGGCATGTTGTCATGCATCATTATTCAGAGAATTCAGCAGTGTCCCCATGACTACTGGGAGAGGACAAATGGAAGCCTGTGTCTGGTGTCTCCTGGATTTTGCCTTGTGCATTTTTTCCACTGCTGATTCCAATCTTTATCCTTTTTCTTTGGAATAAGCTGTAACCACAAGTATAACAGGGTTTTTGTTGTTCTGTGAGAACTTCTAGTGAACTAGTGAATGACTGAACCCAGGAGTAGTTTTAGGGAACCTCAAATACAAATACCTGCTTAAAAAATACCAAACAAGTCAACTATCTAAGCCACATTTGAATGCAGACCATCAGTTTGCAACTTCTGACCTCTAGTTCTAACTTCTAAGGTCAATGTTAGAAATAATCAAATTCAGGTGATAAAGCAGAAGGCTAGCATATATGAGTGGGCACAGAGGGGCATAGCTGTGTTGATTGGCTGTAAGATAAAGCTTAGGAAAGAAAGTCTGAGGAATTCAAATTGAACTAAACTTCGTGGAAATTAACATTTTATCTTTTGTGGGGAGATGCTGGAAGGATTCAGGGTTTCTGTGTTAAATTTTATATAGAGATAAAAGTTCTATATTTAATCTGAAACTTGCCTCTAAGTCTTTTTTTCTACGCTGATTCATAAAAACAGATGATGTTACTATTTACGTCACTGCTACTTAGCTGCTTTTTTCTGTGCCTTAAAAGAATATCAATCGCCCTGGCCGGTTTGGCTCAGCGGTTAGAGAAACGGCCTGCGGTCCCGAGAGACCCGGGTTCGGTTCCCGCTAAGGGCACGTACCTCGGTTGTTTGTCCCTGGCCCTGGTTGGTCATGTGGGTGGCAGCCACTCGATGTGTCCCTTTCACATCGATGTTTCTCTCTCTCTCTCTCTCTCTCTCTCTGTTCCTCTCTCTCCCTCTCACTCTACCTGAACAAAAAATGGAAAAATGTCCTCGGGTGAGGATCAAAAAAAAAAAGAATATCAATCATAGTAATTTTAAGTTCCCACAATACAGCAGCATTTGCAAACATTAGAGTAAATAGCACATAAATAGTAGGAAATCAGTTTAGTTACCTTAATTTAACAAATATTTCTTGAGTATTCAATCTTATCCAAATCGTATCCAATGTGAGGTGCCAGAGACACAACAATACATAAAACACAGTCCGAGTCTTAACGAGCTGGGGGAGCAGGAGGAAGACAATGCTCCTGTAGAGCTGTAGAGCACTGTATTCAATTTCAGAAAATCTGTTCCTTTCTCCTTCAACCTCTTGCAAAGGGTGAATGTTTTTTCTCAACACAATCTCAAAGATAACTTAGAGCATACTATCCTCATTTCTAAAGTGATTCTAGTCGATGGTTAGGAGGTGATGGAGTCTTTCTCAAAATCAGGTGATCTTTGAATGGGCCCCGTGGCCACTTCCTGAAGGGTGGAAAGAGTAGGTGTGCTCATCAGAGTGTGGTCTTCACCACTCACCCTGACCAGCTGCTGTTTTCTGATATTTAAATACTTTGGAAACACTAAAACGTTTTACTCTCTATTCCAGAGTTTTATCTCAGACCTTTTCACATTTTAAAAATACTGTTGAAAATCTCATTTGTGAGTGTTTTTTTTTCATGGAGATAAAGTATCTGTCTCTACCTAAGACTGCAAAGTAGATAACTCAGTTATAACCTTGACCAACATGAGAAAGCAGTGCATAAGCAGGAATCCTGTTGAAAGAATACAAATGAGCTGTTAAGAGGGCTTGAGAAACTTAATTGTGGCTGCTTGGGGAATTTGGTGGGATGGTGTCATTACAAGCAAATATGTCATGTTTCATAATGAAACACTTCTTTTTTTTAAGGCAAATTTAACATCTGGACAACTCGAGAACTCTTGAGGTACAGAAAATAGGATAATTAAATAAGTAATAAAATGTTACCCTGTAGGGAAAACCTATTTCAAGGGAAGCTACAGAACTACACAGACTATTTTTATTCTATGATGCTACCTTACTAAATTATGTAAATTTCATTTAGACTACAGAGTAAAGAACCTTTATTACTCATTATGTTTACCAGTAAATTTAAACAACTGTTTTGTTTGTCCATCGTTCTAAAAATAAATGTATCTTGCCTATTTCTTTTGCATCAAAGCCAATTACCAAATGAATAAATGTAAAAGAGATACATGATTGTATATAGAACGAACTACTGAGAATATGTTCCTTTATTTCTTGGAAAATGCCACAACATACTAAAAATTTGCTGAAGACAATAGTAACAAATGAACAAAGATGGGAGGAATAAGAAAGAAAAACAGCCTGGCTGGTGTGGTTTCATGGACTGGGGATCTTCCCATGGACTGAGGGGTCCCGGTTTGCTTCCTGGTCAGGGCACATGCCTAGGATGCTTGCTTGATCCCCAGGAGGAGGCATGCAGGAGGCAGCAAATGGATTTCTCTCCCTTCCTCTCTGTGAAAACATATTTAAAGCATTTTTTTTTTTTTTTTAAGAAAGGGAAACAGTAAGCAGAAAGGGGAAGTGGAAACTTAGAAAGGAAAAGAGTTTACATAAAGAAGATTGGGATATCAGTGAATCCATGGGTCTTTAAGGATGTGGAGTTAGTTCCTTAGTGGAAGAAACAGCAATGAAAAAATCCTTTAGAAAGCATTTTTTTTTTTTTCTTTCTTTTTTGTTAATTCTCACCTGAGGATATTTTTCCATTAATTTTTTTTTTTAGATAGAGTGGAAGGGAGGGAGGGAGAGAGAAAAAAAAAAACATCAGTGTGAGAGAGACACATCAATTGGTTGCCTCCCATACAAGGATTAATCCTGCAACTGAAGTACATGCCCTTCCTTGACCAGCACTTGAACCTGTGACCCTTCAGTCCTTAGGCATAAGCTCTAACTGCTGAGCCTAACTAGCCAGGACTAGAAAGTTTTAATTCCACCTCCCCAACACCTGTCATTTTCCTCTCCTCCATGAGGCTTTGGAATACATTCACTTCTCTCCACCCACTTCTCATAGGCTTTGTGGGCATATTTTAGTGTTTATTTAAATATCCAGTTCAGCTATCCTTAACTAACATTATGTTATTTATTCCCTGATTATAGTCATCCATTAATTCTTGTTTACATTATTCACTGTGGTATCTTCATTGTCAACAACTTCGTTGGCATATATTAGACACAATAAATATTTACTGAATGAATGAATGAATTAATTAATTAATTAATTAATCTGATAATGTGGCAAGGATCACTGTTCATTATTTAGTCCTGCCCTTTTCATCTTTCCTCTAACTTGAGTTTTTATTTTGGGTTCATGTGTATTTTATCTGGACTATCTCAAATATTCTTCTCGGAGGGGTTACTTGGATGACTGCTTTGTCACTATCCTTGAATACCTTTATTCTGGTGAATAGTATCTTGGCTGGACATGGCATTCTTGAGGTGTTATTCTTTTTTTCTGATGTCATTCAATTGCCTTTTAGCTGTCTTTGTTTATAAATGAGTATTCTAGTAGCACTATAATTCTTGTTTCTCAGTATAATTTAATTTTATTTCCTGGAAGATTGCAAAAAAATTTTTTTTAATCCATTGCAGTTTAAGAATTTTATCAAATAATAACAGTGAATATCTTTTCTCATCTATTCATCCTGGAACCCTGTGGGTGCTTTAAACATGCAGACTCAAGATTTAGCTCAGCCCTCAGAAATTTTCCCCTAGAATTTGCTTAACTGCTATTTCTTCTTCATCTGTTCTCTTTTCCCCTCCTGAATATCTATTTCCATATGTCCAGTTTCTTGGATTTACCCTCCAATCTATTATCTTTTTCCTCAAAATTTCTATCTAGCTTTTCTCTCTGTTTTGACATTATTTCTTGCACTTGGTCTTTGGGGACTCAACAGGGACCCTTATTTTATGTACTGAACACTTTTATTTTCAAATCATGTATTTAATCTACAGGAAGCCTTTTCTGTGCAGCATGTAGACTGCCTTAAATACTCTCATAATTTAATTTCATTTGTCTCCCCCCAAGTACTTCTCATTCTTTTTTCTTTTTGTTGCTCTGATTGGGTATTCCACTGCTCTGTCCTTGAAGTCACTTCTCCTTTCTTTTGCTTCACCTCACTGGCTGTTGAGTACCTCTAGTGGTTTTTCAGCTCAGTTATTGCATTTGCATTCCTCAGCCCTTTGACTTCTATTTGGTACTTTCTTATATTTTCTATCTCTTTGTTGACATTTTCACTGTATTCATCCTTTTATCTCCCAAGTTTGGTGCTCATCTTTATGAACATTATTTTAAACTCTTTATCAGGTAAATTACCTGTCACCATTATATAAAGTTTTGGGTTTTTTCTTGACATTTTATCTTGTTCTTTCATTTGGAACATAGTCCTTTGCTTCTTCATTTTTGCTTGACTCTCTGTGTTGGTTTCAATGCATTAGATTAAAGAACCACCTTTCCCAGTCTTGAAGGAGTGGCTTCATGCAGATAGAACCTGCCCACACTCTTGGTTGTCTCTGAAACCTTTCCAATTGTCTAAGCAGCCTGTTTTATTTTGTAATGGCTCTCAGCAGTTGAGGGTGTGCCAAGACCAGTCATGTCCCTAAAGGGAGGACCTCAACTAGCATCTAGATTTAGATTGATTGGAATCCTGACCCTCAGGCAGCAACTTTTAAATATGTTTTTATTGAATTTTAGAGAGGAAGGGAGAAAGAAAGAGAGATAGACACACGTCTATGAGAGAGAAACAATGATCGGCTGCCTCCTGCATGCCCCCTACTGAGGATTGAGTCCTCAACCTGGGTATGTGCCCTGACAGGGAAACAAACCCATTACCTTTTGGTCCATGGGTTGATGCTCAATCACTGAGCCACACTGTCTGGGCACAGGTAGCAACTTTTAAAGTATGCAGATATTCACAGTCCTGTGGAACCTCAAGCATAAGCCCTGCTGGCCACCAGAGCCAGGAGATCTAGAGGTATCTCCAGGACAGCAGTTGCAAAATTCAGGGCTCCAGATAAGTATACAAGGTCCTTTCTGGGAGATACCAGTGAGTTACAGTGACACAGAGGGGCGTGCAAAGAAGGCATCCCAGCCTATGCTCGCTGAGGGAGCTTCAGTAGGCCTCTAGATGTGTGCAAACCTCAAGTGTATTCCTCAGGCTGAAGCTCCAAGACAAGCAAATAAACCTCTTTTACAGAAAGACTGGGGGTGTTTTCTGTCTTCTCTCTGTGCAGCGCCTCTGCAGCGCCCTGGGTGTGGTAGCCTGCTGAAAATTGTCTCCAGGTATTACAGTCCCAAGCACCCCTGGCCTCCAGAGCCAGATAACCAATGGGTGTTCCCTGGTTGACAATCACAAAAACCAGGGTAACAGAGGCATGTCAAAGTTCCCCGCAGGGAGATTCATGCATCTGGAGCACAGCTGAGGGAGAGCACAGAGACGGTGCCCACCATGGGAACGAGGCCGAGGGAGAGCATACAGATGGCACCTGGGAAAAAGAAAAAGAAACAATGGCGCCAGCCAGCTAGAGTAGAAGATGGCACCTGTGGCCAGAACAAAGCACAGGGCCAGGCACTTATAGATGGTGTTTGCAGGAAAAAGAGAAAATAAAGAAAAAGAGAGAGAGAAAATGATGGCACCTGTTAGCTGGAGCAAGACAGAGGGAGAATGTGAAGATGGTGAAGGCCCTAGATATGTGCTAAATTAGGTGCCTGTCCCTCAGTCCAGCACATTAAAATAAGCAAATGAGCTCCATTCACACAAAACCTGGGTGTCTCTCAACTGGCTGCCTCTGCACTCAGTCCTGGGAGGCTGAGTCCCAGCCACAAGCCCTTCTGACATGGTTACGAAGCCTTGTGGGTCTCACAGACTTCGAGCCTTCTTGATTTTCAAAGCTGGAGAACCTTTCGGGGCTCATCTCTAGGGTGCTGCTCTTCAAGTTGAGATGCCCGACGTGAGGTTCAAACCCTTTACTCCTCAGAAAGACAATCTGAGTTTTGAGTTCCTTCCTGGGGAGGGTTGCGGGGCTGGGATGGGGTTATGGTGAGATTGTCTCTCAGCCTGCTTCCATGTGAGCCTTCTCTCCCTTGCCGCACATGTAGGAGTTGCTCAGACAGTTTTCCATTTTTTTCCAGAGGACTTAGCTCCATATGTATCTGCATATTTGGTGTATCTGGGAGAAGGAGAGCCCAGGGTCCTCCTACTTCGCTATCTTGAACTGGAATCTCCTCTCCAGTACTTCTGTGTCTATCTTTTCACGGCATGCATGCTGATGGCTCAGTTTGTTCCTTCTCTTTCAAGTGGCTGGACGTGTTTAGCTGGGCTGCTGTCCTTCTTTGTAGCTTCTTTGGGACTTCTATTCCATTGTTCAGGTAGTATAAAGGGCAGGGGGACTCACAGGCAGTGAGAGGCAAAGGGCTCTGAGGATCTGGGATCTGAGACCAAAAGGCAGGATGCCAGTCCTGTAGAATTTCCCTGAAATCTCCTACTCTGAATGGCCAGGCAGAGGCAGCTTAGCCATTCATCTCTCTTGGTCTGAGGACACTTAAGGAAGGGTGACCTAGCACAGTCGTTGAAACTGAGATGGATGTTTCCCTAAGATATCCCAGGATTAAGTGCTCTGGCTTTTCAACTACGTACTTACAAAGTGCCCTGTATGCCAAGCAAGCCCTGGACCAGTTTTTACCAAAAGGACCCCACAGTGCCTAAAGTCTCACCCACACCTCAGAGCCCACAGGCTCCACAGATACCTGGCTCAGGAGAGTCCAGCAGCTTCAAATTGGAAGTGGAAGAAAGGGAGCTGTGTTCTGGTGACCACATTCCTAGAATCACTCAAACTTTTAAAATCACAGTGCACTTTCATTGAACGTTGACTATTACCTTCCTAGCAACTGGTGTTCAGAACTCCAAGGTTTACAGAACAACATACTTTGGGAAATTCAGATAAACATCCCCATAGGGAGCATCTTTAATGCAAACTGATTTGTTAAAAAAAAAAAAAAAGAAGTCATGATGTAGGCTTTGATTATGATCAATGTCTCAAAAACAGTGCTTTTGATAAACCAAGAAAGAAAATCACTGATAAGGAAAACAAATGTCTCTAAATTTGCATAATGTTATCCACATATTTGGAAAACAATTTCACTATTTGGTGAGAATTCAAATGAAGGCATACACATATTTAATACTCGAAGGAGGGGAAAACTGGCATTAGGGCATTCTCTGCTCGCCAAGCTGAAAGAATGTTATTGAAGGTTCCTTACATAAATGTTCCTTGACCTTTGAGTGAACCAACAGTTGCATTAGCCAAAGCAAATTCCCATAGCAAATAAAGATTTTAGATTAATGTATCAGATTTTTTTTCTTCCTCAGCCTAAAGAGGAATTACCATCAACCGTCATAAGGAACAGCAAGTTAACATTTTCAGGTTGTTTCTCAAAGACCTTCGGGAGACGGTCTCATAGAGTGAACATTGTTCCAGTTCTGAAAGGAAGATGGGGGTCAAGGAGCTGATCGAAAATAACTTAAAGGCCTATTAAGAGATTGCTACCTGAAACAATCTCTGCTCAAAATGTCCAGTCCCCATATTCTATAGAATTATTCCATAATTCTAGGATGGTAGCTTTTAGAGCATTTGAGGATATATTTGAAAAATCTATTATAGAGCCCGGCCTGTATGGCTTAGTTGGCTGAGCATCAACTCATGCACCAGGAGGCCGCTGGTCCAATTCCCAGTCACGGCACATGCCCAGTTGCAGGCTCTTCCCCTGGTAGGGGGTGTGCAGGAGGCAGTCAGTCGATGTTTCTCTCTCATCAATGTTTCTCTCACTCTCTCTCTCTATCCCTTCCTCTCTCTAAAATCAACTTTTAAAAATCTTTTATAGCCCTGGCCGGTTTGGCTCAGCGGTTAGAGTATCCGCCTGCAGTCCGGAGAAGCCCGGGTTCCGTTCCCGCTAAGGGTATGTACCTTGGTTGCAGTTTGTCCCCGGCCCTGGTTGGTCGTGTGGGTGGCAGCCACTCGATGTGTCTCTTTCACATCGATGTTTCCCTCTCTCTCTCTTCCTCTCTCTCCCTCCCACTCTGTCTGTACAAGAAATGGAAAAATGTCCTCGGATGAGGATTAAAAATAAATAAATAAATAAATAAATAAATAAAAATCTTTTATAAAATGGAATGCTTCAAGTAATGTTTTATTTGAAAAACTTTTTTAAAAGTTGCATTATATCAGATTTCTGTAGTAAATAAGATTATAGTCTAGAAGATGAATAACTGATTATTCTGCATTTTACAGAGCTTTTTCATTACTGCTTAGCTCGTGTTTCAAGATGCCATCGCATTTCCTAGATTGTCTGAACTCTACTCCCCGGTTCCACACTGCGTAGCGCGAGAATGCCAACACTTGAGACTTTCGAAAGCATCGTAGTGTCTGGCTTTTCATTGCTTATTATGAAAAGATATGATCCATTTTCTTCTTCATCTATTTGAATTTAAGAATGGTGTTTATAGAAAAAAAATTAAGACGTCATACCCATTAGGCCCAATTTCCTCCACAAGTGTTAACCAACAATTTACTCACACATTTCCATTCAAGCAATGGGGTTCTGAAGACAAATGTTAAACTTCAAAAAACAGCAAATAGTTCAAAAATGTTAAGAGCGTGCCAGAAAAGCGATGATCTTGTGTACTTAAGGTTTTTACAGAAGAGAAGATAAACTTCGAAGTGCTCTAGAATTATGACAAGAATTATGACAATAATTTCCTCCTGAGAGGAAATAATGAACCACTGGCCAAAACTCATGCCACTCACAGCACGGCCACTACCGTGGTTGTGGCGCAAGTGATTGCTTTAGCCCCGCCTCCCCTGCTGGCCGCTTTTAGCACTTGAGACGATTGAATCTGATCAAAAAACAAATACTCCAAATCCAAAATACTTTCTGGAGACTTCACGCAAGTAAAGAACAGAAACAAATGCCTTTCATCATGATGGCTGTTCCTGTTTTTGTTTTATTTGTCTCTGATTTTAGATGCTCCCAGAGGAACAGAACTCAGCAAGTGGGTCTCTCCCTTGAGTGGCCTCTACTTCACTGCCATCCCCATACAGGCAGTGTGACCAAGTAGCTTCTGTCCCTTCCACATTAGCTTCTGCCAAAAGAGAAGTTGTAGAACGTCGTGATTGAGGGCTTTGGAATCAGACAATCATGAGCTCCAAACCTTACAATTTTCTAGACCTCTTCTAAGCCTCAATGTCCCCATCAGTAAAAAGGGTTCAATAGTCCTACCTTACAGGCTTGTCATGCAAATGAGAAGGGATGAGGTTTGTAAAGGGCCTACTACAGTGTTGGGCATGTGACAGCTGAAAGTACAGAGACTCTCTGCTGAGTCTCCTCTCTTCTCCAGGCCCTGGAGACACAGGAAGGCCTCAAGCTCTTCCGCCTCCTATCACCCGTTCTGCAATTTAAGAACAAGGAGACAAGAATTTTTATAATCAGAACTTTCCATTCTCACAGCCTGATCTACTGCCCCTTGTCTACCCCAAAATGAACATTTCTCCAATTGTCCACCAAACACTTCATGCATCTTCAAGCTATATGTAAGCTGTTTTCCCTGTCAAGAAGGCTTTCATCACTGGGTCTAGCCCAGTGTCTGGAACTTAGTATTCAGTAAGGTGCTTGTAAGTAAAATGAATGGACACTCATCTTCCCAGTTCTCATAAGTCCCACCTTTCCCATTCACACCAAATTTCATAATCTCTTGCAATGTTTACTGCTTTGAAAACACGAAAGACACAATATATACATGTATCAAATCATCACATTGGACACCTTAAATTTACATGATGTTATATATCAATTATTCCTCAAAAAGCTGGAAAAAATGAACATATAAATCATGAAAAATAGCCACTGGTAGTTTGCTTCAATTTGACTCTCTCAAAAGTCAACTCTGAAACAAGGATTTGTTGTTGTTGTTGTTGTTAATTCTCACGTGAGGATATTTTTCCCATTGATATTTAGAGAAAGTGGAAGGAGGAGAGAAAGAGAGAGAGAAACATTGATGTGAAAGAGACACATTGATTGGTCACCTCCCACAGGCCCCTGACCGATCAAACCTGCAGCCCAGTCATGTGTCCTTGACTGGGAATCGAACCCACAACCCTGCAGTGCACAGGGAGACACTCTAATCACTGAGCCACACTGACCAGGGCTGAAACAAGAATTTTTAATGCAAGCGATTTATTTGAGAGGTGAACCCAAAACCACTGGAGGGAAAGCGGGGGGAGTGAAACAAGGAAGGAGAACAGCTCCTAAAGATGCATTATCAAGCCAGTCTCGCGTGGGAGCCTGGGATGGATTCCCACGGGAAAACAGTGCACAGGAGTAAAGGAGCTTAAGAACTTATCTACCAACTCCCAACAGTCACCCATGAGGGCTGCCGCTGCAGTGTCAATTCCCTGACCCTTCCACCTGCTACGCATGCCCAGGCAGAGTAGCCACCCCTGGCTTTGGAAAAAATATCAGGTTTGGCCAGTCTCACTGAGGTGGTGAGGCCCACCCAAGGGCTAAGAGCAGGGCACCGGTAACGGCGTGACTCGGGCACTGACTCCCCACTGGAAGCTTCAGTGTCGCTCCAGCAGCGGCAAGGCTCTGACTACAACCCGCTTTCAGAGTGACAAACAAGAAATTGAAATAGCAAAATGTCCCTTCCCAGAGGTAACAAGCCAACACAGACAGAGTAAAAAGGAGTTTCACAACAGCTGTTCCTTATTTACAGTTTACTTCTAGGACTGTGGGTTGAAAAACAAACGAACGAACATAAATGGATCATCATCAGAAAAACGTCGCTTGCAGACAGAGGTGACCCTGACATCTCACTGCTCTCAAGGAAGGATCTTCCCCTTGGATGACCCGCTCCAGTATTTATGTGTCCTTCACTTTGGACAATGAAAATAGTTTACATTTATTGGATATTTACTGTGCTTCAGGATGCAAAGCTGAACTCATTTAATCCTCTTGACAACCTCAACAGGTAATTACTGTTATTGTTTATGTTTTTCACATGGGAAAACTGAAGGTCAGATGAGTCAAGGAACCTGCCCAGTGGTAGACTGCTAGGAAGTGTTTGGAGCTGGGACTCTAACCCAAGTCTCTTTGAATCCAGTAGTTACATCCTTAACTTATATTCATTGCTTATTTTCCCATATCCTTAACACAGAGAAAGATCCAGTTAGTCAGCAGTTTTCATATAATTCTTCTTCGAATACCCCTTTCTTGAAGAAAAGCTAAATTATACCCATTTCTTTAGCCATCCCTCATATATTATGTTTTCTTCTTCTTACTCGCGTATGTCTCTCTCTCCCAGCCTCTTACTTCTCCATAGTCCTCAATAAAACATGTCAAACTGCTATTTATATAGACTGCATCTAATTCCTGGAAAAATCTATAAATCACAAAACTGTGTGAAATCATCTCTAAGCATTTATGCCAAGTTTTTAATTAAGCTAGCTAAATAAAATTACTCATGTGGGACAAAAGGCAATTCAGAAGCAGCAAAAATTAATCACAATCCTCATTATAACCAAATGGTGCTTTGGGTGGTGAAAGTATTATGATTATGCTCATAAAATAAGCTACCCGAGACAATTCATTCTTCAACCACCACGTTCAGGGACAATTGTATCTTAAAGTTGATTTATGTTTGCAAATGTGTGGTGAGGTCTTTCAGCACAGGCCCAGACTCCTTAAACTGGCAAAGTTTCTATTAATTTCATTTGCTTTTTTGCAACCAGATCTATGGTGGAAGACATACCTCGTGTGGCATATTTCCGCTTTTTTGAAGCTTAGTATTACTGTCATTCTTTGGGCCTTAAACATTAGCAGTTTCCAAAAATGTGACTGTATATTAATCAAAATCATTGATTTTTATATTCTGTTTTTTAACTCTCTGCATTATAACCAGAATAGAAGAGGTTTAATGAGGAAAAGCACAAGTGTGGGGTATATGTCTGTGTACTTAACACTCATTCTTATATGGCCCTGAATAAGGTAAGAGATGCAGCTATTTGCCCCCTTATGACCTGAGTGGCTCTTGGGACATGCGTTGGCTTTCTCAGTTTGCCCCTGCTGACCCGCCCTTCTCCGTCCACCTCTGTATCCTCAGCATTCACCTGCATGGACTCTACCAATGTGCCCCTTTGCCCTGTGCCTTCCAGTTGGGTTTGTGTTATCAGGAGCACTACTTCTATCTATAAGTCGGGTGTTCTTTTAAATAATTTTTTTTTTATTTACAGTTGACATTCAGTATTATTTTATATTAGTTTCAGGTATAACAAATAGTGGTTAGACAGTTATATAATTTACAAAATGATCCCCTTGATAAGTCTAGTACCCAACTGACACCTTACATAATTATTATATTATCTACTATATTCCCTATGCTGTACTTTACATCCCCATGACTATTTTGTGACCACCAATCTGTACTTCTCTACCCCTTCACCTTTTCACCCAGTCTCCCAATCCCATCCCATCTGGCAGCCATCAGTTTATTCTCTGCATCTATGAGTCTGTTTCTATAAGTCATTTCTTAACATCATATTCCAGAGGTTTGTTCATTCATACACTAAATATCTATTGAGTAACTACTATGTGCGAAGTCTATATTAGTCATTGGTGAACCACTGGTTGTTAGATAAATATAGACTTTATATCTCACAATCCTAACATTTCTCCTTTTGAATCTGTGTTAAAAGTATTTTTCTACTGGGCTGTATTTATTAAGTAATTTTCCATTTAAAGAAATTAATCAAAACCAGTCAACAGATGAGTAGATAAACAAAAATATGGCATTTAAATACAACAGAATATTACTCAGGCATAAAAAGGATTAAGATATTGTCCTGGCTGGGTGGCACAGATGGTTGGAGTGCCATCCCATACACCAAAAGGTTGAGGTTTGATTCCCGGTCAGAGCACATACCTGGGTTGTGGGTTCAATCCCCAGTTGAGGTTCCCTGGGGGAGGCATCCAATTGATTGATGTTTCTCTCCCTCTCTCTTAAAAAAAATCAGTAAACATATCCTCCGGTGAGCATAAAAAAAAAAAAAAAAAAAGGAATAAAGAACTGATACATGCTACAATATAGATGAACCTCAAAAATATTAGGCTAAGTGAAAGAAGCCAGACATGAAAGGTCACATATTGTATGACTCCATCTACATGAAATATTTAAAGTAGATAAATTTATAAAGACAAAAAGCAGGTTGATGGTTGCCAGGGACTGGGGGAACAGGAAATTGGGAGTGACTGCTTAATGGGTATGAGGTTTTGTTTGGGGTTATAAAAATGTGTTTTAATTGCTTAGAGGGAATGTTTTCACAACATTGTGAATGTTGTTATGCCAATAAATTGTATACTTCATTAATCTTATGTTATGTAAATTTCATCTCAATAAAAAGAACCAAAGATAAGTAAACTGATCAATCAACATTCTATCTTGCAGAGATAACCAGAGATTACTTATTATATTAAGATGAATTAATTCCAGCTAAAAGCAAAAAACAAAAATTAATGCCTTAATTTGTCTATAAGCTTATTTTCTGTCCTCATTAACCGGACAGTTTTCTAGCTAACTACTGGGTCGACATTTAAATGATCTCTAAACCAAGAAATGAAGTGCTATGAAGAGTTTACACAAGCATTTCAGGCATTCTATTATGTTCCATTATAAATTTACATATTAACTTTCTGCTTTATATAATAAAAATATTGAAGATAATAAAAAAAGATGAAGATTCACAACAGTAACATCATCACCAACAATCACAACATCTAATATTTATTGAGTCTTTCCCAAGTATTGCCAGGAATTGAACTAAGTGCTTGGCAAGCATTTTATTCAAGCTTTATAGTAACATATGAGGTACTATTATAATCCTCCTTTTTCAGATGATGACACTGAGACTCACAAAGTTCAGATAACGTAGCCAATCAAAATCCAGTGAAAAGCAAAGCCAGGGTTTCAACACGCAGTCTGTCTCCAGCTACCCAAGTGGTTAACCTCTCTGCTGACTTGCTATACATAAAGCTGTGATGGGTTTGCTAAGCTGCTGAGTTGCCCTGATGGCAGGTAGTTCAAGCACTAAGAATACTGAATACCTAGGCCAAAAGCTGAGCGTCAGACCATGTTCAGCAGTAGCCCAGAGTCCTAGAAAAGCCTGGACAGTATGTTAACCAGTTGATGAACCCAGACAACGTGTCTATTTAAGTTGTTCTTTAATCTTAAATAAATGAGCCTTTTATTTTTTTGTTATTGGTTTTTTTTTTTTCTTTTCTTTTATCCTCACCTGAGGACATTTTTCCATTTTTGTTGTTGTTCAGGTAGAGTGGGGAGGAAGAGAGAGAGAGAGAAGCATGGACGTGAAAGGGACACAACGAGTGGTTGCCACCCGCCCAACCCAACCAGGGCTGAGGACAAACTGCAACTGAGGTACATGCCCTTAAGGGGAACCGAGCCCTGGGTCTCTCTGGACCACAGGCCTATGCTCTACTGCTGAGCCAAACTGGCCAGGACTGGTTTTTTCTTTATTATTGAAAGTATTACAGATGTCTCTCCTTTTTTCCCCCATTGACACTCTCCTCCCCACTCCCCCACCATATGGGCCTTTTAAATAAATATTGAGCATTATATACCCAAACTAGAAAATCTATTAAAAATGACCTCTTGATAAATATTTTCTTTAATAGATTTAGTGAATCACTAAAATACCAAAGTGCAATGTCTGTAAATAGGTTCTTCAATTTTAGACACATAAATGTCTATTAAGATATACAGGTTGAAGCAAAAGTAGGTTTACAACTGTAAGTATGTAAAACAGTTTATTCTTGTGCTATTGTTTATTCATTATTGTATTGTTTTGTATACAAACAGCTGTAAATCTACTTTGCCGCACCCTGTATTCAATTTTACAATAAGGACAAGAGTAATGTGGAGTCTGTAAAGTTGTATCACCCTGAACAACTATTCTGATCCACTTTGCCCATAAAAACAGTTTTGGCCAAGAGACAAAACATTTTACATGTTTCATCCAATTGACTTAGCATAGCTCTATTATACCCATAGCATCAGTTGTACATGATATATGCTATTTTTAAAAGTAGTTGTAAAATAAAAATTCCATTTGTGTAATCCTTAAGAGAAATAGGTCAGTATTATTATGAAGCATTGGTTTATTGAAACTTTTAAACTGCCAGACATGTGCAGCTGATTTTAAGTCTTATTATAGAAAACATAACATAAAAATATTACCTCTCAATGCATGGGAATTAGAGCATGCAAGCCCCCCTCGGAATTCATTATGATCATTGCTGTGACTATTTAAATGCACATTTCCCATGTATATTTCACATACAGTTAAGGAAAGATTCAGAAGAAAGTGTACTGAGCAACCCAGATATGTCATCGTACAAATGACTTTTCATCTGAAACTCACAAAGAAAAATATCAATCAGAATGCTTGGGGAATAAAAATTCTGATTATTTAAATATTCTGGATTGTAAGAAATACTTCTACATTTTTCATAGTGCTTAACACACTCCTCAGCAGCCTTTGTGTTGACTTTACTGTATTTGTGTTTTGTTGTTGTTGTTATTTTTTTTCTTTATTGACCCCAGAGAAAGAGGAAGGGGGGGATGGAGAGAGAGACATCGATGCGAGGGAACATCAGTTGGCCGCCTCCTGCATGTCCCCCACTAGGGATCATGCCCACAACCTGGGCATTGCCCTGACCATGAATTGAACCAGCAACCTCTTAGTGCAGGGGTCAATGCTCAACCACTGAGCCACACTGTCCAGGTGACTTTACTGTGTTTGTAAGCACAGCAAAGCAAAGTAATGATCCAAGTGTTAAGAATTTTCCCAATTTCTAAAAATTAATCTTAATATTCTCACCATGATTAGCACAAAGTAGATACTCAAAAAAATGTGTCAGCCCATTGCAGATGCTCTTGATGCTGGCGAATAAGAAAAACGTACAATGGATATTGCTCCCAGGATAGTCCTTGAAGTTCATTGACTTCTTCCCATCCACTTTGTTTCTTCATGCTTGTGCTAGGAGGAGTCTATGAAATTCTAAGTTCCTGTTTTGCTCACAATCCCGGACTCTTAAGAATAATAGCCCAGCCCTGGCTGGTTTTGCTCAGTGGTTAGAGCATTGGCCCGTGGACCAGAGAGTCCAGGTTCAGTTCCCGCTAAGGGCACGTAACAGTTTGTCCCTGGCCCCGGTTGGGGTTGTGCGCGTGGCAACCGGTCGATGAATCTCTCTTACATCAATGTTTCTCTCTCTCTCTCCCTCCCTCTCTCCATCCCACTCTATCTGAAGATAAATACATTTGTCCTCAAGTAAGAATAAAAAACTTAAAAAAAAAGGAATAGCAGCCCAACCGACATTTTGTGCAAAAAGTTGCTGTAATTCACACCATGCATGCTGAGTGAAATCTGCTACTCTGGCCTCAGAGAAGAGTATCAGGTTAAAGGCAAGTTACTACACAGTGGGGATATGGAGGAGGCCACCACCTATGAAATGGTTTGTGTAAACCTTGCCGGCCTGCAACTTCATTGTGGTTCGTGACAAACAGACCACATCAGGTTATTTTTTTCTTGAGAAGTACTAATTCTAGTGTTGGAAATTTGGGAACCCAGACTGACTATATAGTTGAAGACTCTGTGGTCCCTTGCATCCTTGCAACAAAGTCTCATTACCTAGAATCACAACATACTAGCAACATACTGCATAATACGTACAGTACACAGGTTACTTCTGATCAATTTTTAATGATTAGTCAATTTAAACCTAATCAACACAGATTTTATTATAGAGAGAAAAATAGAGCAGTGGAAAGTATATGAACTTTGGAGTCAAAATCATGTTTAAATCCAGATACCTTAACTTCACCTTTTAATAGAATAGCAGGTAATATTTGGCAAGTTATGATGACCTTCACTAAGCTTCAGTCTCCCATCTTTACAATGGGTATAAGTCTTACTTCACTGATTCTTACAAAGGAGCTTGTACAGCATTCTGTCATGTGGGCAGAATTAAAGAAATATTTGTTCCTTTCTCAATCTTGTCCTTGATTCCCTATTTTAACTTGTAAATGTATTTTCGCCCCCAAGATCCAGTTAAATAACATTCTCATTGTCAAATTAAAAACAAAAAACAAAAAAAACAGCAGCCCTGACTTGTGTGTCTTAGTGGTTAGAGCATCAACCACTGGGTTGCAGAATCTGGGTTGCAGATTTGCTCCCCAGCCCCAGCTGGGACGTATGCAAGAGGCAACCAATTAATGTGTCTCTCTCATGTTGATGTCTCTCTCTTCCCTCCTCTGTCTCTTCCACTCTCTAAAAATGGGAAAATATCCTCAGGTGAGGATTAACAAAATAAAATAAAATAGCAAAAATTAAAAATCAGTCAGGTACAATTAAAGGGGAAATCCTGAAGTAGACAAAAATGTTCAGAATTAAGAAAGGGAAAAGATAAGAGACTTTAAAATGATAACAAGGATTATCTTTTGAATATCGATATTGAACTGTTTTTTTGTTCACTTCATAATTAATACTTCAAATCAGGTCACACTCTCTAAAACTAACAAATAGAGTTAAAATGGGAAAACAGTCTCTGTTGTTTTATCCATTTCCATAAGAATCCAAGAAAATCATAGAGACATCAAAACATGACCAAAGACTATGACATCTCAAAAACTCTTTTCACCCAAACTTTGTCAAACTTTTCATAAGCTCACCTTGGTTTCAGATAAAACTTTCTTATTTTGTCTCAATGGGCCCATCTGACTCTCTCAGCTATAAATTCAGCTCATGTTCTCAGAGTAGGATCTTTTCATCCTTTACTTTCCATTTAATGCCCTCTGCTCCTTTTCTTCACAATCCCTATAACAAATACTAGCATACATGCAAGGGAAAGCGAGCAGAGCTTCAAAACGGGCCAGGGGCTGCATTCTTAAAAATAACTCTGAAGAACAACACTCACTTATCCAATAAAAACACCAGCAGAATTCAGAGTAGTTATACTGCGGGATTTGTACATTTATCTGCTCTTTGAAAAGGTAAAATAAACATGAAAAATTCCATAAAATTCTAACCAAAAGTCACCTGCCATCACCCCCACACTGTCCTTTCCAATAAACACTTGTTGGCAGAGGCAGGAGGGAAATCGAAGTTTCTTGCCTCTCGAAGTGACAAGCACATTCTTTCCTCTTGCGCCAAGCAGCTTTCCCCCTCCGAAGCTCCAGCTGTTCTCAAAACCCAGACATTGTTCCCTTCACTGGCTGGCCTCTGGCTCTAACTCTCAGCCAAGACTGTTTCTCCCTGAAATCTCTTGAGGACACCAGCAGCCAGGACTTGGAAGTCGGGTTTTTGGTGGGGAGAGGAAGAAAGCGAGGGGGGAAAGGGATGAATGGGAAATACTGTGTGTCACCAGGAGAGCTCAAACAACTGTGCTTGGACAATGACGATGCTCTGCGGCTGCCAAGTGGCGATAGATCCTTCTCATAGAGTTTTCCAGACTCTGAGACTGGATTTTTGCTCACTGTTGTACAGCCTGGGACCCCCAGGTTCTACTGTGGAAAATGAAAACTGTTCAGAAGATAAGTATGTCCATTATGACTACAATTTCTTTCATTTATCATATGAATGAGAAAATCTGTAGGACTATGGAATACTGGGAGGGGGAAGTTTAAACCCATTCATTTCTATAAATAAGCTCCAAAAAGACAACCGTGAATTAATTCTTCCTCAGAGATTAGAAGGAGTGAATTGTTTATGTTTCTCCCAATTAAGAACGTTCCTCCCTTGGCCACAAGTGTGATAGAGGTGGGAGAAAAGCGACACAAAGGCATATTTGTTCACTTTCAAATTGCAGGAAATCAGCAATCAGAAGAAAAGGCAAATACCTGCAGTTTTTTAGAAACTCTGTTTTTGTTTTTGTTTTTTAAAAGTTAACGCTATCCTATGTCCAGACTATCCTAACTTGATAAGTAACCAAGAATGGATTTTTTTTTTAACTCCACACATATCTGCAGTGCTTCTTGAACATACAACACATTAGCCTGTTGTTGCATTAAGAGACGTTTGCCAAAGACCAGCTGAATTAGTAAGATTTGGTGATGTGTGGAAAGGGCCTAAAACACAGGTTTAAATAGGAGTGTAGTCTATTTCTAACTCTTATAATAGTATGACTGCACAGAGTCTACAGGCAAGAATTCTGGCTCTGTTTGTTTAGCCATCCCAAGGATATTGCTGTTATCCACATGGTCCAAGATGATCTTCATTCTAACCAGTGAAAAGTGGGAAAAGGGGAACTGGGGAGATGGGGGGACCTACCACTTCCCTTTAAGAGTATGACCTGGGATTTGCTCATATGGTTCCACCTACATCCATTAACCATAACATGGTTACAAGCTATTATCTGGGGGGAGGGGGGGAATGTTGTCTTTATTTTGGGCATCCATGTGCCAGTTTAAGATCAAGAGTCCTATTAATTTAATACAGGAATTAGCAAACTACACCCATAGGCCAAATGTGGCCTACTGCCTGGTTTTAAGTGATCTACATGCTAAGATTGTTTTTTACATATTTAAGTGGTTGAAAAAAATCAAAAGAATAGTATTTCGTGATGTGGAAATTATATAAAATTCAAAACTTTCAGTGTCCATAAATAAACTTTTATTAGGACACAGCTGCTCTCATTCATTTAAATATTGTCTACAGCTGCTTTTGTGCTATAGGGGCAGAACTGAGTAGTTGTGACAGAGGCCACATGACCCACAAAGCCTAAAGTATTTACCATGCAGCCCTGTATGGATAGGGTTTTCTGATCCCTGATTTAGAAGAAAGGGGAAAAATAGGTATTGATGGATAACTAGCTAACTTGGCACACCAAAGTGGTGAAATGGAGAGTAAAGAGGCTGGGTTTTTTAAAGGGCTATAAATAAGTTCTATTTCTTTTTTAAAAATTGACATCATTTTATTAGTTATCTATATATGCTTTAAATACTACCCCCAAACTTGGTGGTTTAAACAGTAAACATGTAGTATTCTGTTTCTATGTGTCAGGAACTCAGAAGTGGCTTATATTTCATCTGCATGGCTGTGGCTCATGGTCTGTCATAAAGTTTAGTTAGGATGTTGGCGGACACTACAGTCTCATCTGAAGGCCTGACAGGGGCCGAGGAGCCACTTCCAGTGACTCACTCACACACCTGTTTGCAGGAGGCAGCCTCATTCCTTGACATATAGGCTTCTCCTAGCATGGCAGCTAGCTTCCTCCACAGTAAGAGAGGGAGAGAAAGAGAAAGAGAGAGAAGAAATAATCAGAAAGCCACCGCGCGTTTACACCCAGTCTGCAAAGCCTCACACTATCACATCTGCTCCAGCCCACACTCAACCGAAGGGGAAGGAGTTTCCATCTGTTGAAGAGAGGAACATCAAGGAATTCGTGCTCATTTTAAAATCACAATAGTATTCGGGGGGGGGGAGGGAGGTACATAATTTGCCTTAAGATAATGCTAGGGAGCTGAGGCTAGTGATGCTAAAGTAAATACAAGTTGCCTGACCAGGAAAGAATAGCAAGGCTTACCTTAGAGATGGCAATCGGGTTTCACCTCTCTCATCTACTCTGATCAATTGATAGTAGTTGCCTAGAATACTACGTTGGGGAGGATTCTGGTTGATAACTATCAAGTCTACATATTTTCTATCATTGGAGTGAAAAAAATCTCCAAAGTTCAAACAATGAGAATGTGGAGAAAAGAGCAATATGTGAGGCATGTTCCCATCTGCAGGAAGCGTCCGAAGCCATGGCTCTTGGGTACCTTTCTCAGGGTGTTTCTCGGGAGCACAGGTTCCTCGGAGATGCCCTGCTTTTCTCCATCAAGTAACAAACAAGAATTTATGGAGCACTTACATGTTAGGCATAGGTGCTCTGACCACCAGAGATAAAATGGACAACAATACAAATGTCTCGCCCTTACGGTAAAATAGGAATTCCTGTCTTCTGCAAAAAAAAAAAAAAAAAAAGTCTAATATTTCTTCCCCTTTCCAAAGTGATATGTCTTATTTCTGATTACTATCTAATGGCACTAGATATTATATGCCGATGCTAAATGATAGTGATGATTTTTTTATGTTTCCGGTTACCCAGAGTATGTCTCACACTGGGCATCAACAGATGTAATTTGAATAAAAGGATTTCATGATCACGTAAGATTGGGAAATGCTGGGTTAAACCAAGTGAAACAGATTTCTCTCTTATAGACACGTGTAATGGGCTATGAACCATCAGAAAAAGGACAGCATAACATGCTGCAATTCCCAAGTGTCTGTTTTGTTTTTAGAGAATGCTTACTCCAGTGGTCCAACAAACACTGTTTCTTATCTCCCCTCCAGCCACTTCGGTTCTCTTGTTTTCTCTAAGATCTTAGAGTTCATTGCATCACATAAAAGTCCATTATTAGTAGTAAATAAATGCTAATTGGAAACAAATAGTGGCAATTATTTGCATAGAGTAATTCACTAATACCTGAGTATTTTAAAGCCACACAAGTATTTAAAAACATGTAATTTATGAATACATAGACTGTTCACATATACATATATTTATATAAAGATATGTGTATGTAGTCAAAACAACTTTCAAAATTGCCTGAAAATATACATTTATTAAGTGCACACAATGTGTCAGACATTAACTACAATGATGAGCAATAGGAAATGCTTTATATGTGTTAATTCATCGATGTAATTAATAGCTCAGAGAATTTGAGAATAAAAGTCATTAAACATATCATTACCATAATGGATAGTTTATGAATAAAATTAGAGGATATAAAAGAGGCGATGTCAAGGGCTCTGCATCATTTAGGATTTGTGTGCACTGCATGTAACAGAAATCTGAAGACAGTAGCTTCACCAAGTAGATAGCCTCATATACTTTGCCTCACATTATAAAAATTGCAGAGATGAGCAGCCCCGTGGTTTCCAGAAAGTCATCAGCTCCCCAGAACCCTACCTCCTTTAATGCTCCCATTCTCATTATGTAGCTTAATTCCTCATCCTGGCAGTGGGATGCCCTCAGGGTGGCTATTGCCCTCAGCCTCACTACCCACTTTCTCTAGGAAAAAACAAGGAAGGAAGAGTAAAAAAGTAGAATCTAGCAGATTTGTTAGATTATTTCATCAGTTGAAAATGTCATGGAGTTACCCCTAACTGCAAGCAAGTCTGGGAAAGTATTTTAACTGGACTATGGACACGCTGAGCAAAATTTGGTTTCTGTTAAACAAGAAAAAGAAATGAATAAATATTTGGTAGTCTATTCACCGGTCTCTTCCAGATTCTTACCTAGTCTGAGGGTCAGAGAAGGCTGAAGCTAATAATAATAATTTTTTAAAAATAGATACACTTGTTTCTTTCTAAATCATCTCCTATTTATCATACTTCTAACCTCAAAATACCTTTACACTAGCAATTTACTTTTGTCATAAATACAAACTTCCATGGAATTTCTACTACTTCCTTTGAATAACAATGAAATAAATGTGTAAATAATTTCCATTAAATGTTTGAAAGTTTCAACTTTACTATGTTAAGAAATGGTGGCTTGCTTCTGTTTTTATTTGAACTGTTTTTGCCAGCAAAAATAATTGTTCACATTGCTAGAAGTAGAACATTTGCCAGCATGAAAAAATACTGTATAGAATAGCATTTAGCATTTAGCATACCATAACACATATTTTCTTACTCTCAGAAATCTAGTTTAAAATCTTATTTTTTTTTTTTACTTCAGAATTTAAATTTTTTTCAACTTCACAGCATATAAAAGTACGTGTGAGCTTATAGTGCCAAGAAAAGTTTTCTTAAAGTTATTGCATTTCTATTGGAATTCTGGCTCCATTTTGCACAGACCATGCCGAATGCCTTCTTATCCAGAACACAGAAACACATTATTACAGACACTAATCTCTCTACTAATGCCTTCAATTTCTCTTTGAGACTCTTTGACACTCAAAGAATACTTTTCATTTCTGGTTTGTTTGTTTTTTTTTGGGGGGGGGAGTATTTTTTATTTTTTAGAATACTAATTTCATGTTATCAACTTTCTAATACTATATTCATCTTTTATAAATGGCTGATGGCATACACAGGGTAACTCATTTTTAACAAATTCATGTGTCTAATGAACCCAAGATAATTCCTAGAAACCATATTCCCCCCAAATGTATCAGAGTACCATCTGTAAAGAATCTATTTCAAGTTACCCACAAGTGTGCATACCTCTCAATAGCCAATTATGGCGATACAGTTTATTATCGCCAGTATATCGAACCAGTATATTGCCAAGTAAAGTGACACTGATGATAAAGACTATGAAACAACATGGGAACATGTTTATCATTTTATATTAAGCAGATTGCAACTTGAGGAAAATGGCAGCATGAGACAAAAACGAGAAGGTAATATGCAATAATAAAAATAGTGGTAGAAGGTCTAAAATATTTTTTTTCAGTTCCTCAATTTTTTCTGTACAGTCTGATTATTTTTTAACGTGCATGTGTTATTTTCAAAATTATAAAAAGAGGAGTAAAGATAACTATTTAATGAAGAAAATCTTGTCTGCCCTGCTGGTGTGTCTCAGTGGACTGAAAATCATCCCAAAGACTGAGAGGTCCTGAGTCGATTCCCAGTCAGTCAGGACCCTGGTTGTGGGCTCGATCCCCATTAGGGGGCGTTCAGGAGGTAGCCAATTGATGTCTGTCTCTCACACCAATGTTTCTATCTCCCTCTCCCTTCTTCTCTCTCTAAAAAGTCAATTATAAAAAGACATAATTTTTTTAAAAAGAAAATCTTGTCTTCTAGCACCTTCCTTTTCTATACTTTTTCCTGTTTTTTTTTTGGCTTTTTTATGAGATGCTCAGCAGCCTTATCTGTCCCCTAAGTTCCTTCCTCTCTGCCACTTTCCTGAACAAGGGACCCCTATTGGCCCACCCCTCATCACAGGTCTTCCCCACTTTATGATCTCATCAGCCCACCTATCTGAGGCCCATCTCCACTGGCCCTATTTACTGGCTGGGTGCTTTTTAATTATTTATTTCCACTTGGACACTCTAATAATCCCCCAGCTATCAATGATAAAAATACCTCTTCTTTTGATCATTGTAAGGATTTTAAAAATTAACAAATATAAAGCACTCAAATTGTGGTGCCCATCACAGAGTTGCCCCATTACATAATACCAGTAGCAGTATTAATAACAGCATGAATAACATTTCTCCCAAATGCATATATGTGCATTTTAACAAAGTTTTGATCAAAAAAGCTTTCAAGCAACAGAACAGACCCATGAGAAAGTATTTGAACAAGAGCTAATGGGAAGGAGGTTTAGGTAAGACAAGTGAGATTCACAGGAGCTAAGGGATTATACTCGATCCTCCAACTAGTTAATGACAGAACAGAGACAGGAACCCTAATCTCCAGGATTCTTCAGAGTGTGTGGTGCTCTCTGCATTTGAACATCCCCATCAGCACTCAGTGCTCAGCTGAAGACTTTATATATATATATTAAGTAGAGCTGTCTGCTTAGAAGAAATACCTTCTTTGTTTTTCTGCATTGCTATTCATCTTTGTCAGACCATTCCATAGCTCCATGGACATTTGACCACCCACAATGCAAGAACATAACGTTCATTTTGCTTTTAGCTGTTAGTGCATATGAATTGCTAATCCTCTCTTAAATCTAGGTGAAGCTCACATTCTCATGGGACTCATATTTCCTCCAGAGGGCTCTCTAAATAAAGGGCCACCCCTTCTGTGGAGCCCAGTCCTGATTGTTTTTGGCACACAGTTCGTCTGAAAAATCATGACCACTCCTAACCTCACCTTCTTAGTTACCTCTGTCTACCCTTTGACCTTAATTTTAAGGTAAGAATATCATCGGCTTTTTCCAACCTTTTGTAGCAAGATGGAGTGGGAAGGGGTGAGTTTTATTGGACACTGAAAGGAAGGTTCCTGTAACACCCATATAAAGAGGTAATGTGAGAAAGCCAAAGCAAGCAGAGGGATTTAAAACCAGCTGGAATACAGCCAGGAAAGAAGTTAACACCCTAGGCTTTTCATGAACTTTTCTACTGTGACTTCTAAGCCAAAGGATCCTTCATGATCAGAAATTACTGGAAACCTGGTTTCGAACTCACTCTAAAGATGATACAAGAAATTCCCAACAGGGAAAGTTTTACTTAGATTAATTGATTAATTAACGACCACATTTCAACAACTCAAGCTTACTTTGTGGATGTAAATGTATGAGTAATACTCAAAACCACAGCCCCAGGTGCAATAAAAGACCTTAAGTTGAAAGTTCTACTGTCAGAATTATCCTGATTTTCCTCTGAGCAACTAGGGAGAAGAAAATAAAGAAACCAAGAGGAAACTCATAAATCTGTGATTCTGAAAGAAGAGGGTCACATTCTATTGGAAGAGAAGGTACTTTCCCTTGGTCCAGTAGCAACTGCTCTCTGTGAGATTCTGGGAAGTGAGTCCAGAGTACAAAAGTTCTTTTCAGTCTGTGTCTGGACTCGTCTTCCAATCCTGCTGGCTTATCCACACATTACCACTGCCTTTACCCATGGTGAGCTCCATATGCCAAAACATCTCTAGAATAGAATTATGCTTCTGATCGACCTGCCCACCCTCCAAACAACTCTCCAACCAGCAATGAATACTAAGGGACCCAACTGGACTCCCAGTTTTTACTGACTCAGGGCCTGAACAAATAAAAGAGAACATACAAAATTATCAAGGTTCTTGGTTAATTTTCTGGCTATGAGTTAGCAATTTCTTTCCTCCAGAATTCTAACTTTCTCTTTGCTTTGGGTTGAATTGTGTGCTTCCCCCATCCCCACCTCCTCTGAAATTCATATGTTGATGTTCTAATTCCCAATACTTTATAATGTGACCTTATTTGGAAACAGGGTTGCTGCAGGTATAATTAGTTACATTAAGATGAGGTCATGCTGGAACAGGGTGGGCCTCTAATCCATTATAACTTATGCCCTTATGAAAAGAAGAAATGTGAATATAGACACTTTCAAAGGGAAGATAATGTGAAGACATACAATGAAAAGACAGCCATCTGATAACAGTCAGAGTCTAAAGTACTGTATCTGCAAGTCAAGGAATAGCAAGGACTGCCAGCAAATAACAGAATCTGGAAAAGGTATGTAAGAATTCTCCAATCTTCAGAGAAAGCATGGCCCTGCTGGGACTTTGATTTCAGACTTCCAGACTCTAAAAGTATGAGACAATAAATTTCTGTTGTTTTAAGCTACCCAGTTGGTGATACTTTGTTACAACAGTTCAGTAAACTAATACAGTGATCTATCACCAAAATTTATTTAATGGTCTATAAGCTGATTTGCAAATAACTATATAGTCGGCCCTCTTTTATCGCTGTTAATCAGTTCCAGACTCCACTGTGATAAATGAATTCTCACAATACATTGAGGCTGTGAAAGTTGAAGTGCGAAGTGGCAAGGGACGACTGTATTGCCACACAAAGTAAGGAGACCCAATAAGAGTTTTTGATTTGAGTTCAGAATAGATAAATAGACAAACAAATAAAAACTAAACTGGGTTATCTATTTTCTTTCACCCAATAGTGAATGGATCTCTATAATCCATATACAGACATTTCCAAATAGTCAGACCATAAAATCAAATTTCCAATATTATTGCCAATGTAAAGGGGAATAAATTATTGGCTTTGTTCAAAATGAAACCAAAATCAAAATACAATATCGGTATAGAAGAAAAACCCTAGAGAAACAGAGAATAAGTAAAGGTCAAGTTCTAATGACATTTGGATTCTTTCCAGAAGCCAAAATAAAAGGGGGGCTAGGTTGGTCACAAGGTACACTTCTCCTGCAGGGCTGCCCATCTGGTTTGGTCAAGTGGATGCAGTTAATGTCTCCATGAGTAGAAAGATAATTTTTTAGGATAAAACTATGACCCTCATTACATTTAAATAAACAGGGTTATTCCAAAATGGCAGTGGAGTGAGTGAAAGCTACACAGACCATCTCCCAAGACCAAACTGGAATTACAACTAAAATAAAGACAAATTGTCAGGAAAAAGCAACAGAAAAGCAGCTGGAGAGGACCATATACCTAGGGACAGGACAAAAGGACACTGAATCAAGCCTGGTAGGTCTGCAGAGGCGTGAGAGGGCCAGCTAGGAGCCTACAGACAACAGCTGTTTTATTGTGAGCAGCTCCCTTGGGGTTAAAATCCCAAGCTGGCTCCATGGTGCAGAGGGCCAGGTCAGAGCACTAAATTAGCTACAGCCACTCACCTTGATCTCTGGCAGTGGGAGGGTGGACTGGACTGGAACTCTGTGGGAACACCCGGGATTTGGAGGGCACTCAGAGTTTGTGCTGAATCGTGGCCACACAGGATGGTAGGCATCTTGCTCCTTCCCAGAGTTCTGGGGAGAAGCAGCAGCCCCTCCCTTGAAGATTTAACCCAACCCAGCTGGGCCAAATAAATGCAAATTTAGGCTCATTAACAACCAGCATCTGACCCACCCTCAGGAAATCCTCTTACGCTCAAAACCTGAGAAAGTTTTTCATTCAGCTGAAGGCTACAACCCAAGGCTCATCAAGTAACTGAGACTAATAGCCTCCAGGCAAAAAGCTACAGGATAACTGAACCTTTCCTGGGTTTGCAAATCTACCCAGGAAAGTGAGTCCTGACAGTGGTGTTGAACATGGGTCTTTCCACATTCATCCAAATACAGGACAAGAAGCCACAAACAGCAGAACACCAACACCCACAGGGAAAATTTGGCAGGCTCCAAAACCCACTCAGATAACCAAAATGGTGAAACAAAAAAACAGATTCCAAATGAAAAAAAACAAGAGAACTCTACTGAAGATGAAATAAATGAAATGTGGTTAAGTAAGTTATCAGAGGTAGAGTTCAGAGCCATGATCTTGAGGAAGCTCAACAGCATGAGTAAGGACATCAACAACTTGAGTAAAAATACAGAAACACTGAAAACCAGCCAAGTAAAAATGAAGAATGACATAGCAGAAATAAAGAACACACTGGAAGAAATAACCAGGAAAGTACGGAAGCTGAGAACTGGATCAATGAATTAGAAGACAGGGTAGGAAAAAATCAACCAATCAGAAAACCAAAAAGAAAAAAAAAATTGAAAAACAGAAAGATAGCTTAAGATAACTGTGGGACAACTAGAAACATGACAACATTCACATCATAGCAGTTTGAGAAGAAGAAGAAAATGAGCATGGGTTAGTTAAGATATTTGAAGAAATAGTGACAGAAAACTTCCCTAACTTGGGGAAGAAAAAGGCATTCAAGTTCAAGAAACACAGAGAGCCCCAATTAAGAAGAACCCAAACGGGCCCACACCAAGACACATAGTAATTAAAATGCCAAAAATTAAAAACAAAGAGAGAATCCTAAAGGCAGCAAAAGAAAACCAACAGGTTACCTACAAAGGAATCCCCATTAGGCTATCAGCTGCCTTCTCAACAGAATGACATGAAGTAATCAAGATCATGAAAAACAAGGATCTGAATCCAGGACTACTCTATCCAGCAAGACTACCATTCAAAATAGAAGGCGATCGGTTGCAGTTTGTCCCTGGCCCTGGTTGGTCGTGCGGGGTGGCAGCCACTCGATGTGTCCCTTTCACATCGATGTTTCTCTCTCTCTCTCTTCCTCTCTCTCCCTCCCACTCTATCTGAACAAAAAATGTCCTCGGGTGAGGATAAAAAAAAAAAAAGTAAAAAAAAAAAAATAGAAGGTGAAATAAAAAGCGTTCCAGACCAAAAAGGGCTAAGAGAATATATTAGCACCAGACCAGCACTGCAAGAAATGTTAAAAGGACTGCTATAATTAGTAAAAATAGGAATAAAAATATAACCACAATAAAGAAAATGGCAATTAATAAGTACATATCAATATTCACCTTAAATGTAAATGGACTGAATGCCCCAATTAAAAGACACAGAGTAGATGATGGGATAAGAAAGCATGAATCACATATATGTTGTTTACAAGAGACCTACCTCACAACAAAAGACTCACATAGGTTGAAAGTAAAGGGATGGGAAAAAATCTTCCAAGAAAATGGAAAGAAAAAAAAAACTGGGGTAGCAATACTCATATCTGATAAAATAGATTTCAAAATGAAGGCCATAACTAGAGACAGAGAAGGTCACTACATAATATTAAAAGGAGCTATCCAATAGAAAGATATAACCTTGGTAAACATATATGCACCCACTATAGGAGCATTAAAATATATTTAAAATCTTCTGGAGGACTTCAAAGGAGAAATCGACAGCAATATAATCCTAGCAGGGGACTTCAACACCCTGCTGACATCACTGGCTAGAACCTCTAGACAAAAAATTAGCAAGGAAACAGAGACTCTAAATGAAGCACCAGATCAAATAGATTTAATAGATATCTACAGAGAATTATACCCCAAAACTGCAGAATTCATATTCTTCTCATGTGCACATGGACATTCTCGAAGATAGACCACGTTAGGACACAAACTACGTCTCTACAAATTCAAGAAGATTGAAATCATATCAAGCATCTTCTCAGATCACACTGGCATGAAACTAGAACTCAATTGCAACAAGAACATGCAAAGACATTGAACACATGGAGGCTAAATAGCATGTTATTAAACAATGAATGGGTTACCAAGAAGATCAAGGAAGAAATTTAAAGCTTCCTAGAAGCCAATGAAAATTAACACACAACAACACAAAATCTATGGGACGCAGCGAAAGCAGTTCTGAGAGGGAAATTCATAGCACTACAGGCCTACCTCAAGAAACAAGAAAAAATTTTAATACACTATCGAACCTCACAACTTAAAGAACTAGAAAGCAAACAAAAAGAAAACCCCAGAGCAAAGAGAAGAAAGGAAATAGTAGACCAGAGCAGAAATAAACGACGTAGAGACCAAAAAACAGTTCAAAGGATCAATGAAACAAAGATCTGGTTTATTGAAAAGATAAACAAGATTGATGGACCTTTAGCTAGATTCAGCAAGAAACAAAAATACACAAAATCAGAAATGAAAGAGGAGAAGTAACAACCGACACCACAGAAATACAAAGGATTGTTAACAAATACTATGAACAATTATACGGTAACAAATTAGACAATCTAAGCAAAATGGAAAAATTTCTAGAAACACATAGTCTTCCAAAACTGGACTGGGAAGAGATAGAGGACTTGAACAGACCAATAACAACTAAGAAAATTGAAGATGTAATCAAGACTCTCCCAGCAAACAAAAGCCCAGGCTCGGATGGCTTCACAGGGGAGTTCTACCAAACATTCAAATAACTAACACCCATTCTCCTCAAACTATTCAAAAAAATTCAAGAAGAAAGACTCCCAAACTCATTTTATAAGGCCAGCATAATTCTAATTCCAAAACTAGATAAAGACACTACAAAGAAAGAAAACTACAGGCCAATATCTCTGATGAACACAGATGCCAAAATCCTAAACAAAATACTAGCAAATCAGATCCAGCAATACATTAAAAAGAATAGCCCTGGCCGGTTTGGTTCAGCGGTTAGAGTGTCGGCCTGCGGTCCGGAGAGACCCGGGTTCGGTTCCCGCTAAGGGCACGTACTTCGGTTGCAGTTTGTCCCCGGCCCTGGTTGGTCGTGCGGGTGTCAGCCACTCGATGTGTCTCTTCACGTCGATGTTTCTCACTCTCTCTCCCTTCCTCTCTCTCCCTCCCACTCTATCTGTACAAAAAATGGAAAAATATCCTCGAATGAGGATTAAAAAAAAAAAAAGAATATTCACCATGACCAAGTGGGATTCATCCCAAGGATGCAAGTCTGGTACAACATCACAAATCAATAAATGTGACACACCACATAAACAAAATGAAAGGTAAAAATCATTTGATCATATCAATAGACACTGAAAAAGCATTCAACAAAATCCAGTACTCTTTCTGATAAAAACGCTCAGCAATGTGGGAACAGAGGGATCGTATCTCGACATAATAAAGGCCAAATATGAAAAGCCTACAGCCAACATCATACTCAATGTGCAAAAACTAAAAGCATTTTCCTTAAGAACAGGAACAAGACAGGGCTGTCCACTTTTGCCACTCTTATTTAACTTAGTACTGGAAGTCTTAGCCACAGCAGTCAGACATGAAGAAAAAATTAAAGGGATCCAAATTGGAAAGGAAGAAGTGAAACTGTCTTTAGTCGCAGATGACATGATATTATACATTAAAGACTCTAAAGACTCCATCAAAAATCTGCTAGATGTAATAAATGAATTCAGCAAGATAGCAGGATACAAAATGAACATCAAGAAATTGACAGTATTCTTATACACCAACAATAAACTCACAGAAAGAGAAACTAATAAAGCAATCCAATTTACCACTGCAGCAAAAAAATTAAGATACCTAGGAATAAACTTAACCAACGAAGTAAACTACAGGACATTGTAAAAAGAAATAGGGGAAGGTATAAAAAAGTGGAAGCACATACCTTGTTGATTGAATGGAAGAATTAACATCATTAAAATGTCCATACTACCCAAAGCAATCTATAGATTCAATGCAATCTCCATCAAAATACCAACGATATATTTCACAGAACTAGAACAAATACTTTAAAAGTTCATATGGAACCAAAAAAGACCTCGAATAGCCACAGCAATCTTGAAAAAGAAGGACAAAGTAGGTTGGAGCACAATACCAGATATTAGGTTATACTACAAAGCGACTGTACTCAAAACAGCCTGGTGCTGGCACAAGAACAGGCATGTAGATCAATAGAATAGAACAGAGAACCTAGAAATTGACCCAAGTCATTATGCTCAATTAATATTCGACAAAGTTGGCAAGAGCATACAATGGAGTAAAGACAGCCTCTTTAATAAGTGGTGTTGGGAAAGTCGGACAGCTACATGCAAAAAAAAATGAAACTAGACAATCAACTTACACCATACACAAGATAAACTCAAGATGGGTAAAAGACTTAAATGTGACTTGTGAATCCATAAAAATCCTAGAAGAAAATGTAGGCAACAAAATTTCACACATCATACGCAGCAGAATTTTCACTGATACATCACCTAAGGCCACAGAAACTAAGGAAGAAATGAACACATGGGACTACATCAAACTAAAAAGCTTCTTCACAGCAAAAGAAACAACCATCGAAATGGAAAGGGAACCCACTGTATCGGAGAGCATAATTGCCAATGACACATCAGATAAGGGGTTAATTTCCAAAATATATAGAGTGCTCATACAACTCAACAAAAGGAAGACAAAGACTCAATTAAAAAATGGGCAGATGACCTAAATAGACACCTCTCCATAAAGGACATACAAATGGCCAAAAGACATATTAAGAAATGCTCAATGTCACTAATCATCAGAGATGCAAATTAAACAATGATGAGGTATCACCTCATACCTGCCAGAATGGCTGCCATCAACAAATCATCAAACAACAAGTATTAGTGAGGGTGTAAAGAAAAGGAGACTCTGCCCTGGCCAGTTTGGCTCAGCAGTTAGAGCGTTGGCCCACGGTCCCGAGAGACCCGGGTTCAGTTCCTGCTAAGGGCATGTACCTCGGTTGCAGTTTGTCCCCAGCCATGGTTGGGTCGTGCGGGTGGCAGCCACTCGATGTGTCCCTTTCATGTTGATGTTTCTCTCTCTCTCTCTCTTCCTCCCACTCTATCTGAACAAAAAATGAAAAATGTCCTCGAGTGAGGATTAAAAAAAGAAAAAAGAAAAGAAAAGGAGACTCTCGTACACTGCTGGTGGGAATGCAGTCTGGTACAGCCACTATGGAAAACACTATGGTGTTTCCTCAAAAAGTTAAAAATTGAATTGCCATCTGACCCAATGATCCCACTTCTAGAAATTTATCCTACGAAGCCTGAAACACCAATCAGAAAGAATATATGTACCCCTATGTTCATAGCAGCACTATTAACAATAGCTAAGATCTGGAAACAGCCCAAGTGTCCATCAATAGATGTGTGGATAAAACAGCTGTGGTACATATATACAATGGAATACTATGCAGCTGTAAGAAACAAAGCTCTTTTATCCTTTGAGACAACATGGAGGGACCTGGAGAGTATTATGCCAAGCAAAATAAGCCAATCAGAGAAAGACAAATACCACATGATCTCACTTATTTGTGGAATATAATGAACAAGGTGGGCTGATGAATAAAATAGACCCAGAGACATAGAAAGGAGTATGGTTCAGACTGACAAACCTCAGAGTAGGGAGGCGAGGGGCATGGATGAGATGAACAAAGAACTTATATGCAGGTATGCATAACCATGGACATAGACAACAATGCTAGGGGGTGAGGGGGGCAGGATGGAAAGGAGAGTGTCTTGGGGGGGGGGAGAAACATCTGTAACAAAAATAAACTAATAAAAATTGGAGAGAAAATAAATAAATTTAAATGAACATGTATCAAAGACTTTTATTTAAATTGTCAATTAATGAAACAACCAGAAAGAGCTTTAAAAAATGTTCAAATGTGGATATAGCCTTAAAGAGAAGAAAATAAAAAATAAAATAAAAACTGTTCAATAGAGAATTCAGAATATAGACACACAGTCAATTAGGACTGCTGAAATAAATATTGCAATTTGCAACACATGGATGGATCTTGAGGATATTATGCTAAGTGAAATAAGTCAGATGGAAAAGGACAGAAAACATATAATATCACTCATATGGGAAATACAAAACAAAAATGTAACAAATAAACTAACAAAACAAAAACAAACTCATAGATATAGGCAATATAGTAGTGGTCACCAAAGGAGGAGGGAAGTAGAGGGAGAGAGAAATGGGTAAAGGAGTCAAATACTATGTATAGTAACAGGTGAAATCTAGACTTTTGGTGATGAGCATGCAATACATTATACAGATGTTGAATTATAATGTCCACCTGAAATGTATATAATGTTATTAACCAATGTTACTGCAATAAAAAACATTGCTGATAGATGTAATAATCACAACTTCCATAAGACAGAACCAATTTCATCTTCACTGGACAAAATCTATTTGTATTTCTATGTACTCATTTGCATCACAATCAGTTTAATAGTTCAAAGGCAATGAACTATAGATTCAAGTAATCCAAAAATGTGTGTTGTAGTGCCAAGTATTCCGCTGAACCTGGGAAGTTAGGAGAGCTGTTTAAAGTCACAAAACCAATAACAACTCTAACAGTGGCCAGAAACCAAAGATTCAGGATTAATTCTCCTATCCCAGGTTCCAATTTTTCCTTTTCCTTTTGTTCCTGCCATAAGGAGATTCCTGATCTGAGTAAGAAATTCACAAATGTATGACCTAGCATTCTTAACTGCGTTCTGTGTTTTGGTACCCCAAACACCAAGGAGATGGGAGCCAGAAGGAAGGTGTACTAGGAATAAAGTTCAAAGCCCCAGTTTGTACATGAGGTGGAGAAAACTGTTAAATGTAGTACTGTATGGAAAGAAAACAGGAAACATAAGATCAAAAGACAGGGCATGTTAAAGCTTTCTTGATTGTGCATATTTGAGAAGAAAAGAGGGAAGGAGGAAGGGAGGGAGAGAGGAACATGAGGAAAAGGAGAAAAGAAAGAGGGAGCAATTTATTACTCTGTCGTCTTTCTATTCTCAGTCTTAATAGTCAACAAAAAGAGATTTTAAAATGCTTCCCATGGTGAGTGCCTGGCACACAGTCAGAAATTACTACATACAATATAAACAGACAAACATATACACATGGAGAAAGACTTGGAAGAAGTATAGGATCTTAAGGGGAAAAATAGCTACCCAAAAAATTTTTTTTCAAATGAGTGGGTGAACCCTCTTGACATAGACTGATGATTGTCAGACTTAGAGACTTGAAAATCAGAATCAAAAGTTATCAGTCAAGCCCTGGCCAGTTTGGCTCAGCGGTTAGAGCGTCGACCTGCGGTCCCGAGAGGCCCGGGTTCGGTTCCCGCTAGGGGCGTGTACCTCGGTTGCAGTTTGTCCCCGGCCCTGCTTGGTCGTGCGGGTGGCAGCCACTCGATGTGTCCCTTTCACATCGATGTTTCTCTCTCTCTCTCTGTTCCTGTCTCTCCCTCCCACTCTACCAGAAAAAAAGAGGAAAAATGTCCTCGGGTGAGGATTAAAAAAAAAAAAAAAGTTATCAGTCAAAAAGAGCCAATTACCTGTTTGCTTCTTTTTCTTATTTTATTTGCACTTATAAATAATGCTGCAGCAAATAGATCTGTGTTATTTATATAAATGTTTCCATATATTAGGCAACTTTCTTTTTTTTTTTCTTTTTTTTTTTAATCTTTATTGTTGAATGTAGAATGTATTACACATGTTCCACATTTTTTCCCCCATTGACTCCCTCCTCCCCACTCCCGCCTCCCTCCCACCTTTTCCCACACTATTGTCTGTGTCCATTGGTTATGCATATAAGTTCTTTGGTTTATTTCTTCCCACCCACCCCCAACCCCTTTCCCTTTGAGGTTTGTCAGTCTAGCAATGAATTTGTGCTTCTTAATCCCTTCACCTTTTTCACCCATTCCCCCAACCCCCTTCCCAACTGGCAACCAATAAAATGTTCTCTGTATCTATGAGAATGTTTCTGTTCTATCTGTTCATTTTGTTTGTAGATTCCATTGTTGATAGATATGTATTCATTGCCATTTTGTTTGTTCATACATTTTATCTTTTTCTTCAAAAAGACCCTTCATCATTTCATATAATAACGGTTTGGTGGTGATGAACTCCTTTAACTTTTTCTTGTCTGGGAAAGTCTTTATATGGCCATTGATTCTAAATGACAGCTTTGCAGGATAGAGTAATCTTGGTTGTAGGTTCTTGCTTTCCATCACTCTGAATATTTCTTGCCACTCCCTTCTGGCCTGCAAAGTTTCTTTTGAGAAATCAGCTGACAGCCTAATGGGAACTCCCTTGTAGATAACTAGCTGCCTTTCTCTTGCTGCTTTTAAAATTGTCTCTATGTTTTGAACCTTTTGCATTTTGATGATGATGTGTCTTGGTGTGGGCCTCTTGGGGTTCATCTTGTTTGGGACTCTCTGTGTTTCCTGGACTTGTATGTCTGTTTCCTTCACCAAGTTAGGAAAGTTTTTGCCATTATTGTTTCAAACAGGTTTTCGATTTCTTGTTCTCTCTCTTCTCCTTCCGGCACCCCCAAGATGCGAATCTTGGCATGCTTGAGGTTGTCCCAGAGGCTCCTTACACTATCCTCATTTTTTTGGATTCTTTTTTCTTTTTGCTGTTCTGATTGGGCGTTTTTTGCTTCCTTATATTCCAAATCAATGGTTTGCTCCTTGGATTTACGTACTCTATTATTGAAGCTGTGTAAATTATTCTTTATTTCAGTTAAAGCCTCCTTCGTTTCTAACTGTGCATCGATCATTTCTGACTGGTCCTTTTTTATGCTCTTGAGGCCCTCACTGAGTTCATTGAGCATCCTTATAAGCAGTATTTTGAACTCAGCATCTGTTAGGTTGCTTATCTCCATTTCGCTTAGTTCTTTTCTTGGGGTTTTGTTCTGTTCTTTCATTTGGGACCTGTTTGTCTCCTCATTTTGGCTGCCTCCCTGTGTTTGTTTCTGTGTATTACTTAACGAGCGGTATGGGGCTAGCTGAGACCAGATGCTGCTCGTTTGAAAAAATTTAGGAAAACCTGAAGCAGGATCCAAGTCAGGCCAATCCTATGGTTAAGCAAGTGCCCACAGCTTGGGTGGGCCTGAAAGTTGTGTGGGGCGGGGCAGGGCCTCAGGGAGTCAGCAGGGTGGGGCTACCAGTGTGAGCCAGGTTGCTGGAGTCCCAGAGATGGCGGCTGTCTGCCGCCCCAGGGAAGGGCTCACCAAAGGAACAAAGGCCTCTGACAGCACGTTTGTCCCTGAGAAAGCCTCCTCTCCAGCCCTCACTCCAGTGCCAAACAGCTCTTCCCTGTATGTCTCTGGTGCCCCTCGAGCTGCCTCCCCTCCAAGCTTAGAGGGAGAGAGTTCAATAAGTCCGTGCGCGGGCCCTTTAAGGAGCTGCCTGGGGCTCCAGCCACCTCAGCGTCCCTGAGCCTCAGTTCCTGCTGGTTTTTCCAGCCAGAAGTTCGGGGGACTTCTCTTCCTGGCACTGGAACCCTGAGCAGGGCACCTGGTGTGGGACGGGGACCCCTCAGTCCTCAGGAAGGACCTTCCCAGCCAAGGTGTCCTCCTGATTTTTATCCGCCACACATGGGTGTGGGACCAGCCTGTCGCGCAGCCGCCCCTCCTACCAGTCTCGATGCAGCTTCTTTAATTCCGTAGTTGTAGGACTTCCATTCAGCTTGATTTCAGGCGGTTTTGAATGGTGGTTGTTCTGTAGTTTTGTTGTAACTTGGATGTGGTTGTGGGAGGACGCGATACCGCGTTTACCTATGCCGCCATCTTGACCGGAAGTCTTAGGCAACTTTCTTACAAACAGTTTCTGAAAGTAGAATAACCATGACAAACTATGAAATACAAGGAACGTCTTATATATTGAACCATTTCAATTTCCCCACAGTAGCTCAGGAAGTCTTATTGTCTCCTTTAGATTAATGGTTCAGTTTAGTGTCTTGCCTACATGAAAAACAAAGCTAGGATGTTAACTGATTCAATAACTAGTCATGTTCTTTTCCCAAACCTGCTCTATACTAGCTTTTTCATTTACTATCTTCATTTTGGGGTCCCTGGAAATGATGAGTGTGGTGGGGGAAACGAGCCTGATACCAAGGAAGTAAGGTGGCAGTAGCTGGATCTAGAAGCAAAGCAGACATTCTAACTCAAACAGCTCTATATCTCTGATTGACTAAAAATGACAAACAACTATCTTACAATAAATTCTCTCTGCTGGTGAACATTATTGCTCAAACATAGTAGGGAGAAATAACTACAGGAAGATTTGGTGACATAAATGGGGTGTGGAGGGCCCTGGCCAGTTTGGCTCAGCAGTTAGAGCGTCAGCCCTCAGACCAGAGTGTCCCAGGTTCAGTTCCCGCTAGGGGCGTGTACCTTGGTAGCAGTTTGTTCATGGTCCCATGGGGTTGTGTGGGTGGCAACCAGTCAATGTGTCACTCTCACATCGATGTTTCTCTCTCTCTTCCTCCCTCTCTCCCTCTCACTCTATTGGAAGATAAATGCAAAAATGTCCTCGTGTGAGGACAAAAAAAAGGGGGGTTTGGGGGGAGAATTGCCCTATATCAATGTTAAATCAAGGTGTACTTTTAATAAAAAACAAAGGCTTTGCCCTGGCTGGTTTGGCTCAATGGTTAGAGCGTCAGCCTGTGGTCCCTAGAGACTGGGTTCGGTTGCAGTTTGTCCCCGGCCCTGGTTGGGTTGAGTGGGTGGCAACCACTTGATGTGTCCCTTTCACATAGATGTTTCTCTCTCTCTCTCTCTCTCCCTCCCACACTATCTGAACAAAATATCAAAAAAAAAAAAAAAAAAAGAGTGAAAAAGAATGGCCTGAATTACATACTCTTTTTGGTGCAAAGAAAATGTATATGACAATGTAGCAAGGTCATGCCACTCACTTTACACTTAGATATATGTACAGCATCTTATTTAAAAATGCATCTAATCTCCCATGCTAACTGAGATATCTCTTCCTGTTTAGCTACTTCTTTTAAGTTAACTCTCTTTTGGATAAGTTCTCAATCTTTTTAGAATATCTCCTGTTCTTCTTTCTGCTCTCCAATATGTTGTCTACAGGTATGATGGAAATCATGTGATTTTAACTACTATTTGGAAGTTAACTACTATTTGGAAGAGTGCTGTGTTCCTCACCTGTAGGTCTTTATGCATTTTCTTGTACCAGAGTTTATGAAGTAGTTGGGTATGGTTGGGCCCTGGACATTCTACAGTGACATCTACTAAAATGGGCTGGACACTCCTAGCCCTACAGAGCATGGTGCAGGCATCCACTGCTGAAGTCAGAGGACGCAGTCATTGGTTTGTTCTCAGGAAGTCCCCACACATTGCTGCTTCTTTGTTCTGAGCACACATCCACAGGAAGACATAAAGTATCTATCACTCCCTATCCTGACTAATACTTTGTATGCACATTTATAACATTTTCTGTTCTGATAGCTTTAACATCTCTGTTGCTTTCATTTAATTTTTCTGATGATAGCATTCAAGGTCTCTGTTAGCCATTAGACTTCCCTCTTTATATTGCCTTTTCATATCTTTAACCCATTTTTATTGTTGTTGATATTTTTCTATACATATTTTTATATATTAGATTTATAATTTTCACTTTCACAATGAGGTAGTTAATTCATGCAGCATTGTGTCTGTATACATTGTAAAGTAGGAATCCAAATTTCTCTTTCTTCATGAGGGAGAATTTTCCCAATGCCACTAAAATAATCTTTCATCATTTTTTAATATGTCACTTTATCTGTCAGCTATATAAGTTCCCCATATACACAGGCCAATTTCTGAGCTCTTTATTCTATTCCATTGATCTATTTGTTTGTTCCATAACCAACAATGTTTTTTAAACCAAATAATTGTAATGTCTTAATATCTGACATAGTAAATCCACTTGCTTTTCTTTTTCAAATTTCAGAACATTTCTCAAGTTCTTCAAAAAATATAAATGGCCTGGCAGGTGTGGTTCAGTGGTTGAGGGTCGACCCATGCACCAACAGGTCGCTGGTTCGATTCCCGGTCAGGGCACATGCCCAGATTGTGGGCCTGATCCCCAGTGGGGGACACTCAGGAGGCGGCCTATCGATGTTCTCTCTCATCAATGTTCTCTCTCACTGATGTTTTTATCTCTCTCTTCCTCTTCCTTCCTCTCTCTCTAAAATCAATAAGGAAATATATATATATATATAAATGAAATTTTGATGAAAATTGTATTGTTTATAGATTTATTTGAGGAAAATTGATGTCTATACTACATTAAGTCAGCCTATCCATTTATTCAAAACTTGTATGTTTTTAATGGAGTTTTAATATTTCTCCACAAAGATATTGGATTTTGTTTTTAGGTTGGCTCCTAGAAATATATTCATTTTGGGCGATATTATAAATAGCATCATATTTCGAGTATATGGTCTAGTCAATAATTGCTGGTATTGATTTTTATTGGTCTTATACCTAAAACTTTGCTAAACCCTTATTTTAGTTCTAACCATTTTCTCTTAATTCTGTTGGAATTTCTATTTATATGATCATTTTACCTGGAAAATGACACTCTCTAACACTAACATTTAGTACTATGTTGGTTGGCATGTAGTAGGCATGGAGGAAAACTGCATATTCTCGCTTTTCTCTGAACCTATACATTCAAAATCATTCACAATCAACAATGAGAATTTTTTAATTAAAATTTAAAAGAGCCAGGCATCACAATGTGAAAATTCTCTATAATTCTCTCTTTTTTTATTTTAATCTTGTTTGGCTTACATTTTCTTTTACCATTTTATTTTCAGCTTATGAATTATTTAAATTTTATATATTCTATTTCTATCATTTTATTGTTACCCTTACAATTTCCACATGCATAATTTGACTTAAAATCTGAAACAACTTATCTTTTTCTTCTTCCTGAATAGTGAAATGTCTTCAAAATGTTTCACTATAATCATGTTCCTCCTGTTATACACATTATCATCATCTAGCATTTTATTTCCACTTGTATTTTACCTGCAAAGTAATCAGTATTACATTCATTATTTTAGAGTAAGTGGCTGATTATTTAGCTATTCCATGTTGACCAATTTCTTTTTGCTTCTCATTTCTTCCTTCTACATTCAATGAGTTTATTTCTAAATTAGATCCTTGAGTAATTTTTTTTTAGTGGGAATCTATAACCAGTAAGTTTTTTCAAGGTTATTTTTAAATGTCTTCATTTTACCATTGCCCTTAAATTAGTTTAGTTAGGTATACTAGGTGGGCAACTCTGCTCTTTTTAAAGATATTTTCCTTCTTTCTTTGTCCTCTATTGTTGCCATGGATAAATCATTGCCAATCTAATTGTCTAATTTTATAGATAATGTATTTCTTCTCTGTTGGTGTTTTAGGTTTTATTTTCTGTCTTTGGTTTTCTGCCGTTTGATTATGAACATGCCCAACTGTAGATTTATTTTGTCTTCCTGGGAGCTCATTTACCACAAAATTCAACATTGAACTGATGATGAACCTGTTATACAGAAGTTCAGTTAAGACAGTGACGTATGAGGAGCTGTCCTAGAGAATGTACTGTCAAGTCATTGCAGTCTGGAAAATTGTCCATTTAGACCTCATCAGCTTTCCACGCTACACAATCATATAAATTGAGTTAAACATGCTGATGACATGCCTTTGGCTTTTATGATAGCTCAGCATTAGCAATATACAGAACATTTGTGTATTGTCTATAAATCATAGTTGAAAACGTTAGGTTACAAAACTAAAATGTCAACAGTTCCAAACTTTTCTGCCTCCACCTCCAAATGTTAATCTTGCTCTCCTTCCAACCTGGCTCTGAGAAACAGAAGTATGTTTTCCCCTTTCCGAGGCTCACCCGCTTTTTTCTTCCACCTGACTCAGTAAGTACAGCTCACTGCAAGGTTCCCTCCGTTTTTCCATTCCACCCACTCCTTCCTTACAGGTACAGAAATTCAAGTTTCACACTTTCTAAAAAATAAAAACTTTCCCATCTCCCTTCCCATCCCTCAAGCTGATGACCTCTCTTTGCCACTCCACAGCCAACCTTCACGAAGGAGGGGCAGCTTTCTCTGCCACCCGCCTGCCCGCCGCCCCAGCTCCATGCCAGCTCTGCACAGTTTGGCGTTCTCTCCCCCTGCTCCTTGAAACCACTCCAGGCAAGATTACCCGTGACTTCCTGACCTCTAAAACCACAGGAAACTTTTCAGGACAAACCCTAGTTAGATGTTCTAAGGCTCTGGACGTCTTTGCCTAATTTGTCATTTTTTGACTTGATGTTTATCACTCAGAATTCTCCTGTTTTTTACATGGCTTCTCCTTGGATTGCTTTTCATACTGTACTCTACTCTCCTTGAAGTGAGGGGAATTTCTGGGCTGTTTCTGTTCCTCTTCTCATACCCACTTCCATGGCTTCATCTAGTACTTACAAATTAAAGACTCTGAAATGGCCACTTTGAATCCTTGCCTCTTTCCTGAGCACCAGCCCTCTTTAGCGAAGTGCCTGACAGTATTGCAAACTCATTGTGTCCAAACATAAATTCTTTTCCTTTTCTTTCAAACTTTCTTTTTATCTTATAGTCCCTCTAAATTTATCTTGAAAAAATTGTTCTCAAAGCAATCCCTCTTTCCTATCTTCATTGTTGTCATATGAAAACACCCATCTGTTTATGCCCTTTTTCCATCCCAAATGTCTTCATTCAACTCACATTTCATATTTTATATAAGATAACATCTGAACTGCTAGTCACAGCATGTAAAGTCTTCCATGATCTGGCCTACCTTCCTCTCAGCCCGTTTCTTACCACACCACACTGCCAGCATCCTCTGTGACAAATACACTCAGCTCTTTGCTCTTTTCCTGTGTACACAGAAATACCTCTAAGCTTGTGCACACCATGCCCTTGACCTTGTTTATGCTTTCTCTCTCTCTCAGTTCCATGAACTTCTACTCAAACTAAAGAATCGAATGTGCCCGGCTAGTGTGGCTCAGTGGTTGAGCATTGACCCATGCACCAAGAGGTTTCCGGTTCAATTCCCAGTCAGGACACATACCCAGGGGTGGGCCTGATCCCCACTGGGGGGCATGCAGGAGGCAGCCAATCAATGTTCTCTCTCATCAATGTTTCTATCTCTCTCTCCCTCTCCCTTCCTCTCTCTCTAAAATCAATAAAGAAAAAAAACAAATCAAATGCCACTTCCTTCCTATATTTGCTACTATATCTCATTCTACTCTGGAACGGATACTGTTCTATGGAACACCTCCACTTCCATGTGTGAATGAATAAATGATCATAAAATTCCAGCAAGTCCTTTTATAATTAAAGGCCAAAATATACTACCTCAAAACTTAAGTGCCTGCATTTTTTATATAGATAGCTAAAATTATAAACCTATATATTTTTTCTTATTGTCTGCATAAGCCATCAATTTTCATGTGTATAAAAACAGAGTTTTCTTTATTTTTTCATAACTGAATTTAGGCAAATCACATTACACCTCTAGATTGATCACTTATTATCTCTGCAACATAATCCCTTTAAGCCCAGATTTTTTTATCTGTATGGTGGGAATAATTGTGTGGAGACAATGAATAGTGGAAAGAAAAAGAGAGAGAGAGAGAGAAAGAGAATAAAAGAGGGAGGGAAAAGAGGGAGAGAGGGAGGGAGGAAGGAAGGGAGGGAGGAAGGAAGATAGAGAAATAGAGAGGTATCAGAACAGAGAATAGAGAGGATTTTGAATTAATTATGGAGACAATCTGTAGACACTGAAGGATTTGAAACAGATTATGACAACCTGAAAATTGAGTGGGGTGGATTAGATCTCTAAAGTGTCTTCCAATTTTAGAAGTCTATGATTCAGAAACATTGAAAGCTAAATTTAATACAGCCACGCACTGCATAATGATGTTTCAGTCAGCAATGGACCGCATATTTGACCGTGGTCCCAAAAGATTATAATGTAGCTGAAATTCCTATCACCTAGTGATGTAGCGAATGTGATGCTGTAACTCAATATATCATGTGTTTGTGGTGATGCTGATGCAAACAAACCTGCTACACTGCCAGTCACACACAAGTATAGCAGATACAGTTAGACACTGTACAAAATACTTGATAATGATAGTGATAATAAATGACTATGTAACTGGTCTAAGTATTTACTATAGTAGACCTTTTAGCATTATTTTACAGTGTATTCTTTCTACTTACAAAAGAGTTGTCTGTAAAACAGAATGTCATGTTAGGCAGGCAGCAGCTTCATACATCTTGCATTTACCACTGCTCTTGATTGTATCATATTCTTTTATGCATGATTTTACCTGGTGGTGTTTTGTACAGTAACATTCTATACAGGCTTATAACCCAGGAGCAAGAGGCTGTACCAGATAACCCAGGTGTGTGTGTAGTGGACTATACCATCCAGGTTTGTGTAAGTACACCTATGATGCTCTCACAACAAAACGCCTAACTACCCATTTCTCAGAGTGTATCCCTTTCATTAAGGGACTCAGGACTATTCAAATACAGTAACTGTATGTATTCATTAGAACAGACTAATCTGCTGTAACAAACAGACCCAAAATGTAATGACAGCAGAGGTTCATTACACACTCAGATGGCAGCCCAGAACGTATGCACTTGACTGTTGTAAAGGAAGAAAAGGATCTGCTCCTCACAGTCATTCTAGGCTAACAGACCTCTGCTGTATTCCACACATGGCTTCCAATCTCACTCTGATGTTCACATCACCAATCCATCCTTTATGAGTGGGTTACGGTATGAGAAGCACCCTACCAGAGGCTTTATGAGTCAGATCTGGAAGTTGCACAGATTACTTCCATTCACTAGAACCCACTGGCTAGAACCAAGTCACATTGCCACATCTAACTGCAAAGAAGGCTGGGAATTATAGTCTAGCTGTTTGCTAAAACAGTCTCCATTGTACCGTTTTAGTTTAGGATTTGGGGTATATTTGTGTTTTCTTTCCTCTACATAATTTTGTATTTTATTTTCTATTTTAATTATCTTAAAGTTTGTGTATTTCATTATAAATGTTTTTATTGGTTTTTTATAGAGAGAGGAAGGAAGAGAAATAGAAACATCGATTTCAGAGAAAAATATTGATCGGCTGCCTCCTGCACACCCCCTACTGGGGATTGAGCCTGCAACCCGGGCATGTACCCTGACCAGGAATCAAACAGGGACCTCTCAGTCCATGGGATGACACTCAGTCCACTGAGCCACACAAGGTGGCCAAAAGTGTATAGTATTTTACAGTTCATAAAGGACTTTCAAAATCTTTAGTTCATTTATTTTTAAAGCAATCCTTTGATATAAACAGGAAAATGTTGTTACCACCACTTTTTAAAGTATAAATGTGAAAGGTAAAAGACTTACCTGAGGTTGCCCAGTGATGCTCATTCTAACAGTTATTTAAATATTGGAAACATTTTAATGTCTTGAAAGCCATCTGAAAATGTAAAAGTGTGTTTTACAAATCTTTTTAAGAACTGTTTTTCTTGATCAAAAATAAAGTCCATATTTATCTAGAGTTCATGTTGGGGTCCATTTTGAAAAACATAGATTCACATAACTCAGCAAAGCTCACCTGGACTGCAAATGCAGCCTGCACCCAGAAATACCAGCACTGGTAGAGAGACTGCAAACAGAGTCCATCTGAGCCAGCTATCTACATGTGCTAGAAAAAAGCTATTTGCAGAAAAGACAGAGAGAAAGAGAAGGCACTTGAAACACAGCGTCTGGCACTCACTTTGCTGAAGGGGTTTAGATGGTGCATTCGTTTCCCGGGGCTCCCACAACAAAGTGCCTCCCAATGAATGGCTTTAATAACAGGAATTGATTGGGTCACAGTTCTGGAGGCCAGGCATTCGAGGTGAAGGTGTCAGAGGGCCACACCCGCCGAAGGCCCTCGGGGAGAATCTGTCCTAGGCGCCTCTCCTAATTTCTGGTGGTTCTGTGGCTTGTGGCAGTGTAAATCCACGATTCGCAGACCTGTGAGACAATAAATTTCTCATTTCCTCACCTTTGGCTTAGATTTAGTCAATGAGACAAGGGCCTACATATTAGGGAATTAATAGCCTGCAAGGAAATGAAGAGAGCTTTCCTATGCCCAAAAAAGAGCTGGAAAACGTGTCAACAGACAGAAGCCAACAGAAAAATTCCAAACGCTCAGGCCATGTACGTTTGCCCTTCAGAACATTTTCCCAGCATTTGGCAGGTGGCCCCTCCCCACCCTCCCCTGGAAAGTGAACAATGTGTCAGCCCCTACAGCTATGTAAGTTTCCCACTCATCTCCACTGAGCAGCATTCTTCCCATGAGATCATGTTCGGCTCCTATCGTTATTCCAAATGACTTTTCAATCCTTTTGGCACCTATCTTTTATGTATTTCAACTGTGAACCCATAAAACCAACCAAACACAAGATACGGTACAGAGACCTCAGCTGTTCTATAGAAAAACACCTCTACAGGTTTTCCTCCCTTTCCCCTAGTCCAACCCAACTTTCCCATCCAACCCTTTTCTAACACCTCAAAGCAAAAAGGAGGAGGATAGAGAGTGAAAAGTTTTTACTGTTCACCAGTGCTCTGGGAAGGTGTTGCTTCCTGAAAACTCAGGCCTGGTACCTGGCACACTGAACACTGCAGCTTCATTTTTCTGACTGCCTTGTTCACACTTGCCAAGCCAACATCTGCAGATTGCATGACTTTACAATTAGAGGAGAGGGAGAGCGTGTGGTTTTAAGAAGGAGAAAAAGAAAACATCTTCTCCAGAGAATATCATCTTCAGGGAAAACATCTGATAGGACTTGCACCTCACACTTCCATCCACCTTTCTCTTCCTCACCACTCCCAGACACTTTTTCCCCCAATTAACCTGAGACAGAATCACTTCTGGTCCAGGTTGAGGCAAGTTTGGCAGTTTTCGTGATTGAATGGTGACAACTTAGTAACAATCTGCTTTTCTCTGCAAATTGCTAAGGCAATGGAGTTCCTTGGCCAATTCAAAAATCAGGTGATGCCCAAATAAACTACAGCACATTCTTGTCTAGGATTCTTATCCAAGAGCCAAAGGAAGGTGCTGCCAGAGGCTGCTGGTCCGGAGTCTCCTGCTGAAAGTCAGTCCTGCCATGAGACTGGCATTCTGAGTCTGTTTCGCCAAGAAAGGGATGAGAATTGGGGCAAAAACTTGGAGGGTTATAGTGCGAAAGGCGAAGGAGGAAGACAAGAAGAAAGGGTAATGGTCTACAAGACATGGTGCTTTCATGAGTGTGAACATAACAAAAGCCAACTTGAATAGCAATCTTACAGGTTTGTCACACCCGGATATAAACAGGCTATATTCAATATTACTCTGCAAAGAGGATCTCCCCTGTCATATTTATTCCAAGTCTCCTCTTATTCTCTCTTTTTTGGTTGAACAGTATCACCAGTAGATTGTATTTGCCCCAAAGCAGGGTACAACTAGCCTCTCTGTCAGCTTCCACAGACAGTCTACCACAAATCCTGTCACAGCTCCCAAATAAAAATCTCTCAGATCAATCTGTTTTTTCTTCCTGGCCTCTACTCTTAGTGCATCTCAAACCATCAACTTCTTCTTTCCCTTGGATTGATGACAATGGTATCTTTTTTTTTTTTTAATATTTTTTCTTTACTGATTTTAGAGAGAGAGTAAGGGAGAGGGAGAGAGAGATAGAAACATTGATGAGACAGAACATTGATTGGCTGCCTCCTGCATGCCCTCCACTGAGGATTTGGCCCACAACTTGGGCATGTGCCCTGACCAGGAATCAAACTGCCAACCTCTTGGTGCATGGGTCAATGGTCAACAACTGAGCCACACCAGCCCGGCAACAATAGTTTCTTATCTCTCCCTTTCCCCCTAATACACACTAGTCTCTTTCTAGTCTAGTCTATCATCATAATGGTCTTTTTTAAACGCAAACATAAATACATCTCTCCACTGCTTAAAACTCTTCATGTCTCCCTGTTGATTTTAAAATAAAGTTCACACTCTCACCATGGCTTTCAAGACCCTGCACTATGGCTTTGGCCTAACTCTGCAGCTTCTTCTCCTCACTCTAAATGCACTCTTTACTCCACACCAAAGTCCTGGTGGTTCCTCTAATGCACCCTGTTTCTTCCCTGTCCTTCCCCAAACCTCCCACCCCACCCTTTAAGCTTTCTTCTGTCTGCTTGAGATCCTCTCATCTTCTCCTCCTCCTCTTTCTCCTCCTCTTCCTCCTCATGATCATCATTTGCTAACCCCTACTTAACCTACACTCCTCGGCTTTGATTTCACTTCATGTGGAAAGCCTTATCTATCCCTGTGCCTCGCAAATCTGAGTTAAGTGCCCTTACTCTGAGCTTTCTCAGAACCCTCACTTTTTCCTTTGATAAAATGTGTGACATTCTGTATTATAATTGCCTAGTCAATGATATTTTTCTCCTATTCTCCCTGCTCACTCCCAAACACAGAACAATATACCCCAAGATCAAGGAGCATACCCACATTGCTCAGCAGCACTCTGGCACCACACAGAGCACATTCTTTTTTTCTTTTTTCAAATCTTTATTGTTGGATATAAAATGTATTACAGATGTTCCACATTTTTCCCTCATTGACCCCCTCCTCCCCACTCCCGCCTCCCTCCCACCTTTTCCCACACTATTGTCTGTGTCCATTGGTTATGCATATAAGTTCTTTGGTTTATTTCTTCCCACCCCACCCCACCCCAACCCCTTTCCTTTTGAGGTTTGTCAGTCTAGCAATAAATTTGTACTTCATAATCTCTTCACCTTTTCACCCATTCCCCCAACCCCCCTCCCAACTGGCAACCAATAAAATGTTCTCTGTATCTATGGGAATGTTTCTGTTCTACCTGTTTAATTTGTTTGTAGATTCCATTGTTGATAGATATGTATTCATTGCCATTTTGTTTGTTCATATATTTTATCTTTTTCTTCAAAAAGACCCTTCATCATTTCATATAATAACTGTTTGGTAGTGATGAACTCCTTTAACTTTTTCTTGTCTGGGAAAGTCTTTATATGGCCATCTATTCTAAATGACAGCTTTGCAAGATAGAGTAATCTTGGTTGTAGGTTCTTGCTTTTCATCACTCTGAATATTTCTTGCCACTCCCTTCTGGCCTGCAAAGTTTCTTTTGAGAAATCAGCTGACAGCCTAATGGGAACTTCCTTGTAGGTAACTAGCTGCCTTTCTCTTGCTGCTTTTAAGATTCTCTCTATGTTTTGAACCTTTTGCATTTTGATGATGATGTGTCTTGGTGTGGGCCTCTTGGGGTTCATCTTGTTTGGGACTCTCTGTGCTTCCTGGACTTGTATGTCTGTTTCCTTCACCAAGTTAGGAAAGTTTTCTGCTATTATTGTTTCAAACAGGTTTTCAATTTCTTGTTCTCGCTCTTCTCCTTCTGGCACCCCCAAGATGCGAATGTTGGCACACTTGAGATTGTCCCAGAGGCTCCTTACACAATCCTCATTTTTTTGGATTCTTTTCTCTTTTTGCTGTTCTGATTGGGCGTTTTTTGCTTCCTTATATTCCAAATCGATGATTTGCTCCTTGGATTTACATACTCTATTATTGAAGCTGTGTAAATTATTCTTTATTTCAGTTAATGCCTCCTTCAATTCTAACTGTGTATCCATGATTTCTGATTGGTCCTTTTTTATGCTCTTGAGGCCCTCCCTAAGTTCACTGAGGTTCTCACTAAGTTCATTGAGCATCCTTATAAGCAGTATTTTGAACTCAGTATCTGTTAGGTTGCTTATCTTCATTTCACTTAGTTCTTTTATTGGGGTTTTGTTCTGTTCTTTCATTTGGGACCTGTTTTTTGTCTCCTCATTTTGGCTGCCTCCCTGTATTTGTTTCTGTGTATTACTTAATGAGAGGTATGGGACTCACTGAGACCAGATGCTGCTCGCTTGAAAGAATTTAGGAAAAACCTGAAGCAGGATCCAAGACAGGCCAATCCTATGGTTAAGCAAGTGGCAACAGCTTGGGCGGGCCTGAAAGTTGGGTGGGGCGGGGCCTCAGGGAGTCAGCAGGGCGGGGCTACCAGTGTGAGCCAGGTTGCTGGAGTCCCAGATATGGGGCTGTCTGCCGCCCCAGGGAAGGGCTCACCAAAGGAACAAAGGCCTCTGACAGCACATTTGTCCCGGAGAAAGCCCCCTCTCCAGCCCTCGCTCCAGTGCCAAACATCTCAGTTCTTCTGTGTATGTCTCTGGTGCCCCTCGAGCTGCCTCCCCTCCAAGCTTAGATGGAGAGAGTCCGATAAGTCCGTGCACGGGCCCTTTAGGGAGCTGCCTGGGGCTCCAGCCACGTCAGCTTCCATGAGCTTTACTTCCCACTGGTTTTACAGCCAGAAGTGATGGGGACTTCTCTTCCTGGCACTGGGACCCTGAGTGGGGCACTTGGTGTGGGACGGGGACGCCTCAGTTTTCAGGAAGGACCTTCCCAGCCGAGGTGTACTCCTGATTTTTATCCGCCACACTTGGGTGTGGGACCAGCCCGTCTCGCTGCCGCTGCCGCTGCCGCCGCCGCCGCCACCGCCGCCGCCCCTCCTACCAGTCTGGATGTGGTTGCTGCTTTAATTCCGTAGTTATAGGACTTCCATTCAGCTTGATTTCAGGCGGTTTTGAATGATGGTTGTTCTGTAGTTCAGTTGTAAATTTGATGTGGTTGTGGGAGGACGCGATACCGCGTTTACCTACGCCGCCATCTTCACACAGAGCACATTCTAAGTGCTCAGTAAATATGTGTAGAGTCAATCAGTTGATTAAACAATTAAAATATCCCATGATGCAGTAGTGAAGGTAGTAAAGCTCCCCCAAGTCTTCTTATTTTACTTTTGACCATTAATATGTAGTTATACTTTGGCAAAAAAAACAAAAAAAACTGGGATAAAAGATAAACAACATCACCAAAAACACTTACCTTCATAGTTGTTAGAAGATTCAGATAATTTTTTAAAAGCTATGGAGGCTTGATCCTTTGGACTTTCTGAAGCTTAAATTGCTCATGATTATCAGATCATACTTGTCTGAGACCAGGATTCCTGAATCCTCAACCTCCTTCCATAACTGCAGCCAACCTTGCAGATTCAGGATCAACTTACCCATTAAGCCGGTGGTAACCAGTGCCTAAGGTCTACAGTAAGTTTAGTAGCCCATGAAAATGTTTTCTTTTAAAATTAGAAGAAAAATATATTTTTAGGTAAAAAAAAAATTGAAATATAAATATATTTGTCTTTATACCAACTGTAGCCCAGCCAGTGGCTCAGTGGATTGGGTGTCATCCCATGGACTGGTCAGGGACTGGGTTGCAGACTCAGTCCCTCATGGGGTGTGCAGGAGGCAGCCAATCTTTGTTTCTCCCCCACATCGATGTTTCTATTTCTCTCTCCCTTCCTCTCTTTCTAAAATAATCAATAAAAACATTTTTTTAAATATTTTTTCATTATAGATTTTAGAAAGAGAGGAAGGGAGAGGGAGAGAGAGATAGAAACATTGATGAGAGAAAACATCAATTGGCCGCCTCCTGTATGCCCCCCACTGGGGATTGGGCCCACATCTTGGGCATGTGCCCTGACTGGAAATCGAACTGGCAACCTCTTGGTGCATGGGTTGATGCTCAACCAGTGAGCCATACCGGCTGGGCAATAAAAACATTTTTTAAAAATTAAAATTAAAAAAAATATATATACACACACACACACACACCCCAACACAGGTGTAGAATATAGTTTTTAGTACTTTTCATGGAGGAAAAGGTCTATGAAGTCAATAGTGCCAAATGCCCATGAAAATCATGACTTCGGTCCTGCTGAGTGCCTGAGAAGTGAAATGTGCACAGAGCACAAGGCTGAGGAATCAAAATCTTCTCACTCACTTGGAGCCTCCATGCATCCCCAGTCCTGCTGAGAGGATTGAAGCTTCTGAAAGACTTGAGGAGTGCTCTGTCTCTGAACGAAAGCCTATATGCTGGGCAGACCAGGGCTTCTCTCGCCCTTTTCCTTGGCTATTACAGGGACTGTCAGCAACCCACCAAAGGAAACTAGAACATGGCACTGGAAATGTGCCCCTATTTTGAACTGAGGGCAATAAGAAGCAGTGAATGCAGAAAAAGCTCCCCCTTTTCTGCCTAAAGGCAGAAATAAGTTCTCCTCTTACTAGAGACAGACCCTTATCAGCCCAGAGAATAAAGCAGAAGATTCTTCAAACAAACATGGTTAAACTAAACCTTATCTTCCAAGTCAAGGAAGAAAAGGACCAGGTAGCCCTAGTTGGATTACCCCTTGACCAAACCCTTTGTCGTGACAATTCTTTACAAATTTATTGTTTATCTCAAAGGTATGAAAGCCTGCTCTGATCACGTCTTCATTCTCTTGTGAAGTCTCCCATGTATATGTAAAAATTTAATCAATTTTGTTTGCTTTTCTCCTGTTAATCTGCCTTTGTCTGTTTAATTTTCAGACCCAACCAAGGATCTTAATAAGGGCAAAACAAGCTTTCTCCTCCTCTACAGCACTTGAGCTCACCAGCTACAAAAATAAAATTGCTTCAGTTACAAGATTAACAATGCCACACTCATTCAACTCTTTATACAAAAACAAAAGTATATTCAATAATATCATGTTAATATTTTTATCATCAAGTATGTTTTTTGTTTTTCTGGGTGCTTTTTTTTTTGTATGTGTCCCTAGTGGGAACCAAACCCGGGACTCTCTGGTCCGCATGCCGATGCTCCAACCACTGAGCCAAACCGGCCAGGGCTCAAGTATATTAAATAATATTTTTAAATAAATAATTGTGCTTCTTCTATTATGTTGTATTTTATTTGTACAGTTTCACTCAGGTAGTCACTAGCTGCAGTTAGTGTAAAAATCTTGCCCAGCACCTGACATTTTCTCCTCCATATCCCTAGCTTTAGGGACAGTCCCTTTCTGACACAATCAATTTAGGAAGCCCAAAATCACAGCAGCTAGTTGACAAGGAGGACTATTGGCATGAGAAAGGCAAATTTTGCAGAGCTGAAAAGATATAACTTTCAATATTTAAGAACCTATTTTACCAGCCGACCCCAAAGATGCTTTTGGGTATTATAGTTCAATGCTGAGCTCCCCCGTATCTGGGAGAAGCCATCCAACAATTTCTAGAAAAGCAGATCGATGCTTGGAAGGCTTTGGTAATAAGAAACAACTTTATTACTGTGCTTCCCTGAAAAAAGAATTCTCAAAACACTCCTTTATAAGGAGCACTTCTGTCCTCTGCCCGGAAAGAACAAAGCTATCATTTGGCAGGTCAAGTGCAGCACTTAGAGACAAGAAAGGCCTACCCAAACTCAACAAAAGCTACACGAGAGCACCATGTGTGTATAAGCTCACTTCATCAAGGAAAGAACCATGTCTGTCTTCTTTATCTCTGAATCTTATGATGTATTCATGGTAGGCTCTCATTACATAGTTGTTGAAATGTATGAACAGTTAAAAAACAGAAAGAGCCCTGGCCGGTTTGGCTCAGCAGTTAGAGCGTCGGCCTGTGGACTGAAGAGTCATGGGCTCAATTCCGGTCAAGGGCACATATCTTAGTTACAATTCGATCTCCAGCCCTGGTTGGGGTCATGTGGGAGGCAACCAGTCGATGAGTCCCTGTCACGTTGATGTTTCTCTCTCTCCCTTTCTCCCTCCCTCCCACTCTATCTGAAAATCATTGGAAAAATATCCTCTGGTGAGAATTTTAAAAAAGAAAGAAACAATCACAACTCCCTAGGTTTACAGTGGAACTACAACTTAGCATTGATCACCTTTTACTTACAATTCTAAGTACACACATTTACTTTTTCTGCCTTTTTAAAATTATTAAGCCCTATAAATGTTTTTTGAATGTTTTCTAAATTGCTTACTTTTGTCTTTCTATATTTTTATCATTTTTATTGAGTGGGGGAACCAAGAAATTAATCTCATATCATTTTTATTCATTTAGCAAATATTTGTTTATCCTGAGCCAAACTTCCTACTTCAGTGATAATGAAAGAGCAAAATGCCATAGAAACAGACATGCGGATCTAAATATTTATTCTACCAATCTCTAGCTAAGTGTCCTTCAGCAAGCTGCCTGACTTCTGCCAGCCTCAGCAACAATGTATGCAATCTAGAGCCATACCTATCACAGGGGTGGTTTGAGGGCTAATGTGTGTACATAGCAGGTATTTGGCAAGTGTTCATTGTCTTCCCTGCTTTCGTTTCCTGAAAAAAGACAGGGATTTTCATGACTAACTGGCAAATTCAATTTAAGCTCTCAGAAAGTAGAAAAGAGCAGCCTAAGAGTCCTTCCCACAGAACAGACCATGCTACATGTCCTCCACACCCCCACTTTGTTCTCCTCTGAGAATAAGGAGCGCATTTCTCAGTGGATCATGTGGCCATTAGAACATAGTAGAAGTGAAATTCATCACTTCCAGGCCTGGTCCCAAACTGAAGCCCATATACAGGGAATCCAGGGGATGACTCTAGGGCCCAATACAATGGTAGAGGCATGAAGCAGGAGTCTAGGGACCTAAATTATTGCATGGAGTAGACCCTTCTACCCCCACTGACCAACAACAAACTACATGTAAACTGCTCAAATTGGGAGTTGTTTTGCTTTGCTTTTACAGAAGCTAGCCTATCTTGAATAATTCACTGCACAAATCACCACTCAGTTCTAGAAATGAAAACCTGGAAACAAATGAATAATAATCAGTTATCTCACTAAATTTCTTGAGAGCTAAGGAAACTGAGTCTTAATTTCTTGGTTCCCCACTCAATGCTTAGCACAGTGACCTAAATAAATAAGTTGCTTATTATTTATGTGTGAACTGAATATTGCCATGAGATAGAATTAAATATACTTATATATTTATACTTATACACATACATATTTTTATTTTTTTAGAGAGAGTGAAACATCGATGTGTGAGAAACGTCAACGGGTTGCCTCCCATATGCACCTCAACCGGGAATTGGACATGTACCATTTTGGTATATGGAATGATGCTCCAACCAAATGAGCTACCCAGCCAGGGCCACATACATATTTTGCATAAAATTCGCCTTCCACCCTGCAGCTATTTTCATTTAAAATATAAATTAATTTCTGAAATAAGTCCAGTTTAGGAAACAACCAAGATTAGATGACAATGAAAATAGCAATCAGAATATAACCCCTGTGTCCCCAGGTCAATTGTTATAGGTGAGCTAGCCCAGGGAGGAGGAAGTTACAGGGACAGTCAAGTGTGCAGGTAAAAATCCTGTTGATATTGGAATATTGAGCTCTGAGATTTCAAATCCCTCACACTTCTCTATCTCACTGAGTCCTGACGGGATCTTTTCTCCTTGGAGGATGTCCCCAGCCAATTCTATCACTGCTACTGCCATGTCCACGCTTCCTCCCAGCAGCCATACTGTACTGGGGCTGTCTCACTTTTCACAAATTCTCCTCTCTCACCTTTGATGAATTTCTCTTTTCAGCACACAAGCATCCATCCCAAAGTGCAAAAGTATTTGTTTGACAACTAAATAACAGAATGCTATTTCCATTTTTATGGTTGCCTTCGTGATGGGATGTGGCATACATTCACCAGACCTATGTTGGAGAATATGTATAAGTTAAATTCTCAAAAAAAAACCATTTATTATCTATAGCAGTACGTCTCCCAAGCTTTAGGAGACATTGTCAACCATCTGCAGCTGACTTTCCTACCCATGGGTGATATTTTCACCAGAAACCAGCAGTCAATCTTTGTCTCTCTTACTTGTTTAAATGTCCTTATCCCAGTGGCCTCAGAACCTGTTAATCCCAAAGCACTCACCATTATTTTTTAATGTAAATTTTGTTAAGTATAACATATATTCAGAAAGGTACACACAGCACAAATGTCCAGTTCAATGACTCTCTTTACCTTTTTAGTTAGCTGGTTGGTCAGTTTGCTTTCCCCAAAAGTTTTGGAGACTCCTTTGCAAAAAAGGAGTCCTGATAAGATAATAGTCCCTGATATTGTAACATATTTCATTTGAGCAAAAAGATTCTTCTCAGTCCTCAACTGCCACTCACACATACTCTCACAAGCTTTGGCTGCATATAGAATTAGAGTGTGTTGGCAATGTCTACCATGAATAAGCTTTGACGGTTTGATACTTAGTTTGTACCTTTACACGTATTGATATTAAGGAGCACTTCTTATTTACGCAAAAGCGTCTCGGGGCTAGAATGTATATCGACACTGTGCACAAAGTCTGCGTGGTTCACTGGAGTGGTGTTTACAATGGACTCTAGAAAACTCCAGAAATGGGGGCCAGGCGTAGGAGACCTGTACCACCTTCCTCTCGCTGCTGCCATCACAAACAAGAGGTAAAGTTACCGAAATAGCTGGACACAAATCTCCACGCAGCCCAATCTTTCCTGCATTCTCCAGCACATCCAAAACATGTCCTTATTTATACACACAAAAAAAATGAAAATTATTGCAAAAGGTGACATGCCCATGTTCTTTTTTTGGTGAGGGGGAGGTACGTGCCCCTAGCGGGGGCCGAACCCAGGACTCTCTGGTCCACAGGCCAACGCTCCAACCGCTGAGCCAAACCAGCCAGGGTGCATTCCCATGTTCTTATGGAGATGATTGTGTCCACATTTAATTCACAGGAATGTGGATGGTAAATGAACAAAAGAAAAGGCTTTTATAGAATTACTTCTTTACCCTGCAAAACACAACCAACCATTTCCCCTTTTTTAATTTTCCAATTTTGTATTTAATTAAAATATCAGCCTTTTATATGTCAAAACTATCTATGAACTTGTTCTATCTTAGCTGTAATCCTACAACTGCTCATCTCTCTTCAGACAAGGCTATAGTTCCTACTTGAAGGACGCTATGAAAATCTCCTTCTGTCCCATTCATAACTGAACAATATGTCATTCTGCAATATATTTTATCTTTCTCTAACCAAAATAGTTCCCAAATTAAGAAGAACAAAAGATGACAAGAAAGTATGAGACAGGCTTTATTTAGATTGCTACATTTTTTTCCCCTGTAATGGTTTCTCTTGTGCCATTTTTTTTTAATGCCATAATTAATTTTTTTGTTGTTTTCCCACATGGGTAACTATTTTTTTCAAATCACAGAATGTGATACCTCAGCTCTGTAACTGCCTGCACAGCATGACACTAGCACTTCCATGGGTGCTTGCAGAGAACGGGGGCGCTGGGGCTGGTAACGCACTCACACGTGCTGCAGGGTCTGAAGGTGTGGGCGATGTGAGCATCTGGGGCTCTAGTGACTGCCCACCCCAAACACAACTATAAATATTTTGAGATTATTTAGGTGTTCTTAATATGTTTACTTTGCTGTTCCTGGGTGGAGTTCAGTAGAGCTTCTTTCCCCACATATTTTATTGTATCTATAAATTTTCATGAAAAAAATATCTCCTCACACAAGTAATCCTATTTCACCATTATTTAGATCTAATGATGAGACATGCCCAGTGGGCCTGCAGTGATCTAGTAAAAGCAAGATTGTAGGAAAGTACAGTAGTATGCTCTTGTAAGCAAGTGGAAAATCTAAATCTACCAGCCAGAATCAGTACTCTTGAAATGTGCTGCTAATTCATTCTAACCTGCCCTGGCCTGTTTGACTCACTCGTTAGAGTGGCAGCCCACGGACCCAAGAGTTGTGGGTTCAATTCCAGTCAAGGGCATGGACCTCAGCTGCGGTTTGGTCCACAGCCTTGGTCCAGTTGATGCAGGAGACAACAAGTCGATGTGTCTCTCTCACATCGATGTTTGTCTCTCTCAGGTGAGGATTAAAAAAATTTTTTTTAATTCTAATCTTGTATACTTTTTTTTAATCTATATATAATAACATGTATAATATATATTAAAACATTTTAAAGAATTGCATACATGAAATTTCTTCAAACTGTTACAATTATTTAAAAGGTTTACAAAGCACAGACGGTTTTTAGGGCAGTGAAACTATTCTGTAGAATATTGTAATGGTGGATATATGTGATTATACAGTTGTCCAAATCCACAGAATGTATAACCCCAAGACTGAGCCCTAATGTCATCTATGGACTCTGGGTGATAATACTGTGTTAATGTAGGTTTGCAACAAATGTACTGTGCTGCCATGGGACACTGCAGGAGGGGAGGCTATGAGTACCTAGGGGCAGAGGGGATGTCTGTTAAAAAAGTTTTATATCTGGATGTTTTTTCACTTGATATTAAATCATGTGAAGTAAATAAATACATAATACAGATATGCCTTCTCTGTGCTCTCTATCTAGCTCTTCTTTAGTTGGCTAAAGAGTCATATTGTGACATGTGATTAGTTTCAACATCCCTACAAACTTGGACAAATCTCTGTTCCTGAATCCTTTTTTGTTTTTAAATTTTGTTCCTTTATTGATTTTAGAGAGAGACACAAACATCGATGAGAGAGAGCATCAATCGGCCGCCTCCTGCATGCCCCCCACTGGGGATTAGGCCCACAACCTGGTCATGTGCCCTGACCCGGAATCCAATTGCAGCCTCTTGGTGCGTGGGTCAGTGTTCAACCACTGAGCCACAGCGGCCACGTGTTCCTGAACGTTCTTTTTTCTAAAGAGATTTTTATTCTTTTCTCACAGCTCCCTGCACCTACACCTCTCCTCATTGCAATTAACTTCATTTAATCTATATTTATGGTTGCCTTGCCTGTCAATCAGAGGTAAAATCAGTTTTCCTAAAATGTGCCTTTGTTTTTAGCAACTTTTGGAGTCTGTATTAAAAAGGGAGTCACAGAATTAGATAACTCTGGTCCCTTTCTCTCCAGTTCTCTCACCTCCCACCATCCAATCAATCCCACAAGCTCCTTTCAGAGATACCATTTTAGAGAGTCCACATCCAATCAATGATTTCTTGGTTGGAAACCGCGGTTAGCTCCCGAGTCCATGCTGGTCTGCCATGAATGCCCTTCTCCCTCTGATCTGCTCTTACCTTCGCTCCTTGCTGCTCCTTTAGGAGATCATGGCACTTTCCCATCCATCCACTGTCTGGCAATTGCATTCCTCTTTCCACCCCCCACCCCCCATGCTGCGCTGAAAAATGTTTATATATCCTTGCATTTCAATTGATCATCTCAGTGAAACCCTCCTTAACCTCCCAAAATGATATCAATTAATACGACCTCTCTTCTGGTTAATATCACTAGCATAGACCCTGCTTATTGTGTTACGCTATGGTCAGTTATTCATGTAGCTATCTTTCCATTGGACTGTAAGAGACTTGGCGCTTACCGACCTGAGTTATCTTTGTATGCCCAACTTCTACCTGAGTGGCTGGCACTCAGTAGGTGTCCTGTGAAGTCCAGGACTGTGTGACGTGTGAATTCACATAATCAGTAGCCATGGGTAGTCCAGCTGACCAAGGAGAGGAGCCAGAATTCTTTCATCTCATCCAAGCAAGGAAGCAATAAACGTTTTCCCTTATTTCTGTTTGGTTGGTTCCACTATATACATTTTACTTGTATTATAGTCTTTCAATAAACATAGTATTACCTTTCCTCATCAATTTAGTTTAGGTTAGCAAAATTTTCCCCTTATTCATGAAAATGGTGTGTCAATTTGAGTGATAGTTATTCACAAAGATTGATCCATTTATTTAGTCATTCAAATAAATTTTGTATCTTCCATCTGCAAAAATTAGGTTCTTTTTACCCATAGGTTTCATCTGGAAGATAGGGAACAAGACTATTTATATCAAACTCACAAGGAGAATACATAATGTCTCTGAAAATTTTGACATCAGCCCGATCTAATTCTCGGGAGCTCCACAAGAATCAGTCCCTGCAGCGCTCACTAAGTACACTTCCCTCTAGTAGCTTGACACCAAAACCAGACTAATAGGATACAGGAGATAGTAATGGTGTCATAAAATGGGAAAGTATGATGACCTGATGTTGAATGCTACCCACCACTACTGCCACCACCACCACTCACCGCTACCACCCACTGTCTCACACACACACACACACACACACACACACACACAATACATGTCCTCACTACTACCCTTCTGAGCAAGACTGCTGTCAGAGTCCTACAGGGTAGGGCAGCAAAAGTAGGTTTACAGTTGTGAATATGTGAAACAGTTTATTCTTTTATTATATGCAATAATTTTTGTATTATTTTCTTTCTTTTTTTATCCTCACCCGAGGATATTTTTCCAGTTTTTGTACAGATAGAGTGGGAGGGAGAGAGAGGAAGGGAGAGAGAGAGAGAAACATCGACGTGAAGGGACACATCGAGTGGCTGCCACCCGCACGACCAACCAGGGCCGGGGACAAACTGCAACCGAAGTCCATGCCCTTAGCGGGAACCGAACCCAGGTCGCTCCGGAATGCAGGCCGACGCTCTAACCGCTGAGCCAAACTGGCCAGGGCAATTTTTGTATTATTTTCCATACAAACAACTATCAACCTACTTTGGCGCCACCCTGTATGCAGATGTGCGTTAGTCTCACAGAAGTCTTCCAGCTTTACTTATATCGCACAGATTCCAGGTTAGATGGGGTCAGTCCAGCTCCACAGTTTCCTGACTTACACAAACCCTGGTTTCCGGGAACCCATGTGGAAAAGACATCATGTTGAAACATATGTCAGATTTTGATGGGAAACGCATTGAGCTGGAAATCACTGGACCTGAATTCTTGTGCTGATTCTGCCATAGTGACCATAAGCAAATTTCTTTACATTTATAAATCCCAATTTACTCATCTACCATAGAATATCATTGTCCAGTCTGTATTTTTTGTATCGGGCTTTATAAACGTCTCAAAGTACACAAGCATGTGCTGGGTGCTACCCAAAGGTTTAGGATAAACAGGAATCACTATACTCGGTAATACATTTTTTTAAAAAACAGTATTTTTCTACTTCCGGTCAAGATGGCGGCATAGGTAAATACGGTATCGCGTCCTCCCACAACCACATCAAAGTTACAACTAAACTACAGAACAACCATCATTCAAAACTGCCCGAAATCAAGCTGAATGGAAGTCCTACAACTACGGAATTTAAAAAAGCAGCTACATCCAGACTGGTAGGAGGGGCGGCGGCGAGACGGGCTGGTCCCACACCCAAGTGTGGCGGATAAAAGTCAGGAGGACTGAGGGGTCCCCGTCCCACACCAGGTGCCCCGCTCAGGGTTCCAGGGCCAGGAAGAGAATCCCCATAATTTCTGGCTGGAAAAACCAGCAGGAACTGAGGCTCAGGGAGGCTGAGGCGGCTGGAGCCCCAGGCAGCTCCCTAAAGGGCCTGCGCACGGACTTATCGGACTCTCTCCATCTAAGCTTGAAGGGAAGGCAGCTCAAGGGGCACCAGAGACATACAGGGAAGAACTGAGCTGTTTGGCACTGGAGCGAGGGCTGGAGAGGGGGCTTCCTCGGGGACAAACGTGCTGTAAGAGGCCTTTGTTCCTTTGGTGAGCCCTTCCGGGGGGCGGCAGACAGCCACCATATCTGGGACTCCAGCAACGGGGCTCACACTGGTAGCCCCGCCCTGCTGACTCCCTGAGGCCCTGCCCCGCCCCACCCAACTTTCAGGCCCACCCAAGCTGTTGCCACTTGCTTAACCATAGGATTGGCTGGTCTTGGATCCTGCTTCAGGTTTTTCCTAAATTCTTTCAAACGAGCAGCATCTGGTCTCAGCGAGTCCCATACCTCTCATTAAGTAATACACTGAAACAAACACAGGGAGGCAGCCAAAATGAGGAGACAAAGAAACAGGACCCAAATGAAAGAACAGAACAAAACCCCAAGAAAAGAACTAAGCAAAAGGGAGATAAGCAACCTAACAGATGATGAGTTCAAAATACTGCTTATAAGGATGCTCAATGAACTTAGTGAGAACCTCAGTGAACTTAGGGAGGGCCTCAAGAGCATAAAAAAGGACCAGTTAGAAATCATGGATACACAGTTAGAATTGAAGGAGGCATTAACTGAAATAAAGAATAATTTACACAGCTTCAATAATAGAGTATGTAAATCCAAGGAGCAAACTATCGATTTGGAATATAAGGAAGCAAAAAACACCCAATCAGAACAGCAAAAAGAGAAAAGAATCCAAAAAAATGAGGATAGTGTAAGGAGCCTCTGGGACAACCTCAAGTGTGCCAACATTCGCATCTTGGGGGTGCTGGAAGGAGAAGAGAGAGAACAAGAAATCGAAAACCTGTTTGAAACAATAATGGCAGAAAACTTTCCTAACTTGGTGAAGGAAACAGACATACAAGTCCAGGAAACACAGAGAGACCCAAACAAGATGAACACCAAGAGGCCCACACCAAGACACATCATCATCAAAATGCAAAAGGTTCAAGACAAAGAGAGAATCTTAAAAGCAGCAAGAGAAAGGCAGCTAGCTACCTACAAGGGAGTTCCCATAAGACTGTCAGCTGATTTCTCAAAAGAAACTTTGCAGGCCAGAAGGGAGTGGCAAGAAATATTCAGAGTGATGAAAACCAAGAACCTACAACCAAAATTACTCTATCCTGCAAAGCTGTCATTTAGAATCGATGGACATATAAAAACTTTCCCAGACAAGAAAAAGTTAAAGGAGTTCATCACCACCAAACCGTTATTATATGAAATGATGAAGGGTCTTTTTGAAGAAAAAGATAAAATGTATGAACAAACAAAATGGCAATGAATACATATCTATCAACAATGGAATCTACAAACAAAATGAACAGGTAGAACAGAAACATTCTCATAGATACAGAGAACATTTTGTTGGTTGCCAGTTGGGAAGGGTGTTGGGGGAATGGGTGAAAAACGTGAAGGGATTAAGAAGTACAAATTCATTGCTAGACTGACAAACCTCAAAGGGAAAGGGGTTGGTGGGGTGGGAAGAAATAAACCAAAGAACTTATATGCATAACCAATGGACACAGACAATAGTGTGGGAAAAGGTGGGAGGGGGCGGGAGTGGGGAGGAGGGAGTCAATGGGGGAAAAATGTGGAACATCTGTAATACATTTTACATCCAACAATAAAGATTTGAAACAAAAACAAAACAAAAAAAACAGTATTTTTCTTAGGTAAAGGTAAAGATATAATTTGGAGTCAATTTCAAAGTTCCAGGATTTTTTAAAGATAAAATATCAGTAGATGTAAAATACATCACACTAATTTTAGATGGAACTTTATCTGTGCCTCCAGATATCAGGTGAATCGGCTCTTCCTCTGCATTAGAAGCCCATTAGTGAAAATGATGGCAAAACACTGATAAATACTCTCCAAAGCCCCTTCTATATCTTTTCATCCTATGATTCTGTGTATTAAATGACAAACAGCCATTGTGCCCATTTGATTTAAACCCTAGTTGTACTCGTTATTGAAACAGTATGCTTCGCATAGAGAGAAGTTAAAATTTCAGATTGAGTTATATCACAATCCTGAGTCAAATGTTCTTTCTTTGTAGTAGGGGAGGGGAAAGCAGAGGTGTTCAAGGGAAGAGTCTGGCAAGAGCACACCCAGTTCTCCAGAGGTGAGCGATGAAAGCAGGGAGAGAAGCAAAGAAAATATATTCAACTAGCCTGGGAATGTGGGTGGGACTAAATCAGCGGTTCTCAACCTATGGGTTGCAACCCCTTTGGGGGTCGAATGACCTTTTCACATGGTAGCCTAAGACCATTGAAAAACACACATTTCCAGTGGTTTTAGGAACCAAGACACTGCTCCTCTATCCATCTCCAAGCGGGTCCGCCCACATGCAGATACTCCCACATACAACATGAGGAACTGTATTAAAGGGTCGCAGCATTAGAAAGGTTGAGAACCACTGAACTAAATGGATCTGTCCCAAAGAAGAGGAGCAGAGAAGGTGTGCTCCTCTGAGGTAGGGGAAAGCAATTTCTCCCTACAGGAATGTTCAAAACACTAAATTCTAGTAACCACAGCCGAGGTTGCTTGATGACTTTGGTTCTGGATGTCTATGAGAAGTGCAGGTTAAGGAAACACTACAGACCTCCTCTAAATTGTTCCATTCCCTCTCTCCATAGTTCATGTGCACAGATTAATATAGTCATCAGTCATGGTGCAACATACCCGGTCTTCATTTCATGGTATGATGTTTTTCAACGCTGCGACTAACCATAATATATCTAGCCAACTCTAAAATGGCCCTTGAAACCAAGGATACAACTTTCCACAGATAAATGTGCTGCGCTCAGATATTTAATTTCACAGTCTCCATCAGCCAGGAAGGATGGACTTTTATAAGATGGGAGCTTGTCAGAAGAAACTTGTCTAAATCGAGATCCACAAAATAGAGACAAAATGTATACTGGGAAAATACTTTCTTCCACTTTAATTTCTGCTCAGAGTGTGACAAGGCTTGTCTCACAAATACTAAACAAGGCATTTACTTAAAGAGTATACTTAAGGAAGGAAACACAATTGTAGGTTAAAATCTTCTTTACAAGTAGAACTGCAATTCAGCTGTGTGCCCATCTGGCAACATGGTCATTTGTATAAATTAAGAAAAGTATGTGGGAAAAAAATGATACACTGAATAGATGATCCATGACTTGGGGAAAGAAGAAGTCATTATCTGCTATAAAATTTGCAAACTCAGCATATATTCTATGTCTCATGGCTTCACCTATTTATAAAAATACAGAAAAGGTAAAGGAAATGAGAAAAGGAAAAGGAAAAATGAAAGATGAGAATTTCCTTATGGCAGAGATGGATGTTATAAAATAGCCGATAAAACAATTAGAACTGATAAATTCACAAGCAATCCACCAACTTGTCTTTTGTGCACACAGTTCTAGTGCACCTGGAAAAGAAGGCCTTCCAAAGTCTTGGCTGTAGTGTGTTCTGTGGAGAACAATAAAGTTCTGACCTTCACTGGGCCGTCCAAATAATTCAGGGTGTTGCCTTTGATCTTTGAAGCCCCAACATCATTTGGGTTCATGTTTCCATAGAAACTGCCTTTATGCACCACCATGCCTGTTTCAGCCGGCCAAGGAAGAGCTGCCAACAGGCTGTAGGTGTGAATACCAAGGGCCTGAAGCAACACATTTTCCACGGAGAAATTCCATCCTGGGAATTCAATTTTTCAGTTGGTTTCACCAAATTCAGGAATATTGGCCCTCAGGCCACAGAATAAAGCCCTAATTACCTGATACCTATGGGAATGTTTACTGGTAAATAATCAGCAAGTCAAAACATTATTAAGATGCAATAGCTATCTTGGCTTAACTTCTGAAAATTCTTTTATTTCCTCCTCAATTGCTCCAAGCATACCAATGTGTGTTGAAACGACAATTAAGTCCTCCTACTTCATAAAAAAATTTAAGTCTGCGTAAATAATAAAGGTTCCTATGCAAATGCAGGAGTTTTAGAACAATTGGTAATGACTTGTTAAAAATAAATAAAGCCACCCTGGCTGGTTAGAGCGGCCCACCCACTGAAGGGTTTTGGGTTTGATTCCTAGTCAAGGGCATGTACCTGGGTTGTGGGTTCCATCCCTGGCCCTAGTTGGAGTGTGTGCAGGAGATAATCAATAGGTGTGTCTCTCTCACATCAATGTTTCTCTCTCCCTGCCTCCCTTCCACTTTCTCTAAAAATCAATGAAAAAAATATCCTCTGGTGAGAGGATTAACAAAAAACCATAATAAACACATAAATAAATAAATAAATAAATAAATAAATAAATAAATAAATAAATAAATAAATAAATCCCTCAGACTAGAATAATTATTCATATAGCTCAAATTAGAATGCAGAAATTTCTATCAAATGCACAAATGAAGATCCCCAGGGATGGATCAACTCCTTCTCCAAGCCATGGAAGTAGAGTTTACCATTCAGTCTGAGAACAGCTCATCATATTTAGGAAACAGATACTCAACTCAAATGTCACCCACTTAGAGGCCTTCCATATGCACTCTAGATAAAGTGGTGCCGACCCCAAAGTTACTACTGACTACTTCTTCATAGCAGAACTGGCAGGAAAAAAAAAATCAGAAAACTTGAAAATAGGTCCACTAAGATTATCCAGGTCAAGAAATAGAAAGAAAAAAATGAATGAAGAAAATGAACAGAGCCTCAGACACCCATGGGAAACCATTAAGCTACCATACCAATATATGCACAATGGGAGTCACAGAATAAAGAGAAAGAGGCAGAAAAAAGTAAAAATAGTGATAATAATAATAATAACCAATATCTTCTCAAAAATTTTTTTTAGATAATAATGACTTTTTTTTAATCCTCACCCAAGGATATGTATTTATTTATTTTAGAAATAGAAAGGGAGAGGGAGGGAGAAAGGCAAAGAGAGAGAGAGAGAGAGAGAGAGAGAGAGAGAGACATTGATGTGAAACAAAAACATCAAATGGTTGCCTCCCATATGCCCTGATGGGGAATCCAACCCAAGACTCTTTGGTGCATGGGACAATGCTCTAACCAACTGAGCCACACTGGCCAGGGCAACTACTTCTCAAATTAGATTTAAAAATTAATCGAATAGCCAACTAATATTTGACAAGGGAGCCAAGAATACATAATGGGGAAAGAATAGGCTTTTCAATAAATGGTCTTAGAAAAAATGAATGGCCACATGCCGAAAAATACACTTAGATCCCTATCTTACATAACTCACAAAAAATAACTTAAAATGAAATAGAATCAATGTAAGACCTGAAACTGTAAAACTCCTAAAAGAAAACACAGGGAGGCCCTGGCCAGTTTTGCTCAGTGGTTAGAGCATTGGCCTGTGGACCAAAGGGTCTTGGGTTAGATTCACAGTCAAGGACATACCTGGGTTGCAGGTTTGATCCCTGGCCCCACTTGGGGTTGTGTGGGAGGCAACCAGCCAATGTGTCTCTCTCACCTCAATGTTTTTCTCTCTCTTTCTCCTTCTCTTTCTCTCTCTCTTTTTCTTCTCCCTCCTTCCCTTCCACTCTATCTAAAAATCAATGGAAAAATATCCTTGGGTAAGAATTAACAACAACAAAACACATAAGAAAAATCTTTTTTGACATGGGTCTTGGCAACTGTTTTTGGGATATAACACCAAAAGTACATGCAACAAAGGCAAAAATAAACCAGTAGGACTACATCAAACTAAAAAGCTTTGTACAGCAAAAGAAACAATCAACAAAATGAAAAGGAAAAGTAAGTAATGGGAGAAAATATTTGTAATAGCTGATATCCATTTAGCAATAAGGTGTTAATATTGAAAATATATAAAGAAGTCATACAAGTCAATAGCAAAAAAACAAACAATCTGGTTTTTTAAATGGACTGAGGAACTGAATAGACATTTTTCCAAAGAAGACATACACATGGCCAACAGGTACATGAAAAGGTGTTCAATATCACTAGTCACTAGGGAAATGCAAATCAAAAGCATAATGATATCACTACATACCCATTAGAATCACTATCATTAAGAAGACAAGAGGTAATAGTGCTGGTGAGAATGTGGAGAAAAGAGAACTCTTGTGCACTGTTGGTGGTACTGTAAATTTGTGCAGCCACTATAAAAAAATAATATAGAGGTTCCTCAAAAACTAAAATAGAGCTACCATGATCCAGCAATCCCACTTCTGGGTATTTATCCAAAGGAAATGAAAAGAGAATCTGGAAGAGATATTTGCACTCCTATGTTAATTGTAGCATTGCCCGGCTGGTGTAGCTCCGTGGTTCAGCATTGACCCATGTACCAGGAGGTCGCTGGTTTGATTTCCGGTCAGGGCACATGCCCAGGTGGTAGGCCAAATACCCAGTGGGGGGCATGCAGGAGACGGCCAATCAATTTTCTCTCTCATAGATGTTTTTATTTCTCTCTACTTCTCCTTTCCTCTCTCTAAAATCAATAAAAAAAAAAAATTTTAACAAAAAGATAGTCAAGATATGAAAACAACTTAAGTGTCCATTAATGGATAAAGGGATAAAAAAGACAGAATGTTTAAAATACATATACAAAATTCCCAGAAATAACCCAAAAGTATAATGTAAAAAACATATGTAAAAAACATATTATTTTAAATTTTTTAAAATTTATTTTTCTTTATTGATTGTAGAAAGAAAGGAATATAGAGATAGAAACATCAATAAGAGAGAACATTGATTGGCCGCCTCCTGCATGCCCCCCACTGGGGATTGGGCCCACAACCTGGGCATGTGCCCTGACTGGAAATCAAACCGGTGACCTCTTGGTGCATGGGTCGATGCTCAACCACTGAGCCACACTGGCCGGGCTAAAAACATAACATAGTTTTAATCATAAAATTTGAAGAAACAAGAGGAGGGAGTAAAGAAAAACATGGTGAGTCCGGCCGGTGTGGCTCAGTGATTGAGCGTCGACCCATGCACCAAGAGGTCCCTGGTTTGATTCCCTGTCAGGACACATGCCCAGGATGTGGGCTCGATCCCCAGTGGCAAGCATGCAGGAGGCAGCTAATCGATACTCTCTGTCATCGATGTTTCTATCTCTCTCTCCCTCTCCCTTCCTCTATCTCTCTAATCAATAAAAAAAAAAGTTTTGAAAAAAAGAAAAACATGGTGAGAGACACATATTTTCTTCAATGGACTGACAGAATTCTGAAATTACATCAATTCTTTCCCAAATTAATTTATAAATTTTTTATAATCCTAATCCAACATCTGGCTAAATTCCAAAGTGTTTTCCATGCCCTAGAGGGCTGCACATGACCTGGCCCCTGACTATCTCTGTGACCTCATCACCTGCCCCTCCTCACTCCTCCTACCCACACATACCTCCCCCTCCTCCCCAGACCACCAGGCACTTGCATGCCCTCTGCATGTGGGGAGTTCTTTCTACTTGCTCTCTCACTTCATTCCAATGTCATCTTGTCATCAAAACATTCTCAGAAAACATTTTCTAATACTGTGCTCATCATTCTCTGACTTTACCCTGCTTTATACAGTTATTTGTCACACCTATCACAACCTTACGTTGAGTTGTATAGCCATTCCTATTTCTGTCTCCTCTAAGAGACTGTGAACACCATGAGGGCAGTGACTGTCTGTCATGTACACAACTGCATCCCACTCCCCAGCACCCAAAATAATGAATGCTTAGCACAGTAAAGAATCCCATAAATATTTGTTGAATGAAATAATTTTAAAAATCCCAACTGCATAAAATTACCCTAAAGTTAATCTGGAATGATAAACATAAAGATTATAAAACAGTGTTTAATGCAGTAAAAAAGGAGTCTTGCTTTACCAAATACTAACATTTAGTTTAAAATCATAGTAAGTCACCCTGGCTGGTTTGGCTCAGCGGATAGAGCATTGGCCTGCGGTCCAGAGAGACCCGGGTTCGGTTCCCACTAACGGCATGTACCTCAGTTACAATTTGTCCCTAGCCCTGGTTGGGTCGGGTGGGTGGCAACCACTCGATGTGTCCCTTTCAAGTCGATGTTTCCCTCTCTCTCCCTCCCACTCTATTTGAACAAAAAATGAAAAAATGTCCTGGGGTGAGGATAAAGAAAAAATTATAAAAAATCATAGTAAGTCAATGTTGTACCGGGAAAGGGTTGGGCAGATTAAACAAAAATGACAAACCCAAAATAACCATAGCTCATAAGAGAAACAAAAACAAAGGGGGAAGCAGTAGCACCCTTGGGAGCCCAGCACCATCTTGGACAGCAGCAGTGACTGGCTCAGGAGCGGAGCCCCATCCCCAGCAGCTGAGGCTAGGGAGCTGAGACCCATCCCCTGGCAGCGGCAGCCACGGCAGATCAGCAGTTGAGACTCGCCCCCAGCAGCCTCAGTAGCAGCTGATCAGGAGGAGAGCCCGAGCCCCAGCAGCAGCAAGGCTCAGGGAACCAAGACCTGCCCCTGACAACTGCAGCAGCAGATTGGGAGTGGAGCCCCACTCCCAGAAGCAGCAAAGTCCCAGGAGCAGAGCATCCTCAGCCCCCAACAGCAACAAAGGACTGGGAGCTGAGACTCATCCCCTGGTGGCAGCAGCACCAGCAGTAGCAGTGCAGACAGGGAGCTGAGACCCACCTCCAGCAGCCTCAGCAGCGACTGATCAGGAGCTGAACCCCACCAGACAGCAGTTGTACCTGAGGACCCGCATACCCCAGCAGCACACCACCTAGATCCACACATCCAGCAGTGCCTACCATGACAGACCAACATGAGCCGCCAGCTCTCTGTCCTCCATGACACACAGCAGACAAGAGGCACCATGCACCAGAACAGTCCAGGAGGCATAGCAGTCTTATCTGATACACAGTGACCTGCCTACACATCCCAACATCCCTCACCTGGCCTGGAACTACTAGATTGCTAAAATGGTGAGACAAAGAAACAACCCCCAAATGAAAGAAAAGGAGGAATCATCAGAGAAGAAACTACATGAAACAGAAGCAAGAAATTCGTCAGATAAAGAATTCAAAGTGATAGTTTTAAGGGTACTCAAACAACTTAGTGAGAACTACAAGCAAGTTCATGAGAAGTATAAAGAGCTCATCAGCCCTGGCCGGTTTGGCTCAGCAGTTAGAGCATCGGCCTGCGGTCCAGAGAGACCCGGGTTCGATTCCCGCTAAAGGCACGTGCCTTGGTTGCAGTTTGTCCCCGGCCCTGGTTGGTCGTGCGGGTGGCAGCCACTCGATGTGTCCCTTTCACGTCGATGTTTCTCTCTTTCTCTCTTCCTCTCTCCCTCCCAATCTATCTGAACAAAAAGTGGAAAAAATGTCCTCGGGTGAGAATTTAAAAAAAAAGCTCATCAGCATAAAAAAAGAGGTAGGAGCTATGAATTAAAATCAAGGGGAAATAAAGAATGACATAGCTGATATAAAAAATATTGGAAGGATTCAATAGTAGATTAGAAGAAGCTGAAGACCAAATGAGTGACTTAGAAGATAAGGTAGAAAAAAATACCCAAATAGAACAGCAAATGGGAAAAAATATTAAAAAGTAGGAGGAGAGTTTAAGGGAGCTTTGGGGTAATATGAAACCTAACAACATTCTCATGATAGGGGCACCAGAAAGAGAAGAATCAGAGATTAGAATAGAGAACCTATTTGAAGAAATAATGGCTGTAAAATGGCAGCGGGCAGGACCGGAGGGAGGGTGAGTGTGTGAGAGAGTGTGAGTGGACGTGAAGGTGGGCGACCAAACTTGTGCAGTGCAGAGACGCAGAACAGAAGGTTCCTGTGCTGTGGACGAAGCAGCCGGCTACCACGGTAAGCGGTTCTTTAGGGCGCTTCTCCCTGCGCCATAGGGAGGTCCCACCATTTTGGAAGATCCTGGGTCTTGCCTGGGAGGAGGCAGTGGGAGCTGCGAGGGACCAGCAACCTGAGCCCACCAGCACACCTGGCACCATCAGACCAGTAGATACCCTGTGTTAACACAGACCAGTGCACAGTAGTGGCGCTGTTAAGGTGCCTGCTGCGGAAACCACAAACAGCCCCCAGGACCATCCCCCACAGTAGCAGCCCAATCAGAGTTGAGATATACTCCCAGCAACAGAGGCTGGGGAGCAGACATCCATCCCCAGGTAACAGAAGCACAGACCAGCATCTGAAACCCATCCCCAAAAACTACAGCAAAGGATGAGTAGGAGCTGAGTCCCACTGGGCAGCAGCACTCCCCAGCCGCCAGCGGCAGGACCTGGGGCTCCACAGGGGCCTGTGCAACACAGTTGCCCACAAAAGTGGTGCAGAGGTGGGGATCCAGAGGGACCTGTGCAACCCAGAGGCCCACAAGAGTGATGTGGAGCCAGGGCTCCAGATGAGCCTGTGCGATCCAGCCACCCATGGTGCGAGCAGGGAGTGTGGCTCCAGCAGGATCTGAGCAATACAACTACAGGTGGCACCAGTGACAGTGGGGAACACAGCTTCAGAGGGGCCCATGCAATCCAGCAGCAGCACCTACCAGGACACACCAAAACCAGCCCCCAGTAGTCAGTCTGCCAGGATCCACAGCAGGCAAGAGGCAACATTCAACAAAACAGTCTGGGAGGCATAGTAGCCTTATTTGATATACAGTGAGCTGCCTACACAGCCAAACATCCCTCACCAGGTCTAGAGCTACCAGATGGTTAAAATGGAGAAACAAAGAAACAACACCCAAAGGAAAGAAAAAGAGGAATCACTAGAAAAGCAACTATACAAAATCGAAGAAAGCAACTTGTCAGATAAAGAATTTAAAGCAATGATTTTAAGGGTGCTCAAACAATTTGGTGAAAACTACAAGCAACTTAATAAGAATTATGAAGAGCTCACTGGAAACTACTTCAGCTTAAAAAAAAAGGTAGAAGCTACACATAAAGAGGTAAAAGCTATGCATAAAAATCAAGAGGAAATAAAGAATGCCATAGCTGATATGAAAAATACCTTAGAAGAGTTCAATAGTAGATTAGAAGAAGCTGAAGACCGAATCAGCAACTTAGAAGACAAGGTAGAGAAAAACACCCAAATAGAGCAGCAAATGGAAAAAATGTTTAGAAGGCAGGGTGAGAGTTTAAGGGAGCTGTGGGACAACACAAAACATAACAACATTTACATTATAGGTTACTGGAAGAAGAATCAGAGAAAGGAATAGAGAACCTGTTTGAAGAAATAATGACAGAAAACTTTCCTAAACTGGTGAAGGAAAAAGTCACACAAGTCCAGGAAACACAGAGAGTCCCAACCAAGATGAACCCCAGAAGACCCATAGCTAGACATATCATAATAAAAATGGCAAACATTAAAGACAAAGAAAGAATCTTAAAGAAAGCAAGAGAGAGACAGAAAATTAGCTACAAGGGAGCTCCCATTAGACTGTTAGCTGATTTCTCAATAGAAACACTACAGGCCAGAAGGGAGTGGCATGAAGTATACAAAGTGATGCAAGGCAAGGGTCTGAATCCAAGACTACTCTATCCAGCAAGACTATCATTCAAAATTGAAGGAAAAATAAAGAGCTTCATGGATAAAGAAAAAAAAAAAAGCTAAAACAATTTACCACCACCAAACCATCACTGCAAGAAATGCTGAAGGGACTGTTCTAAGAAGGAGAAGAAGGAAAGAGAGAGAGAGAGAGAGAGAGAGAGAGAGAGAGAGAGAGAGAGAGAGAGAGAGAGAAACACAGGCATAAAATTTAAATGGCTACTAATAACTATCTATCAACAATAACCTTAAATGTAACTGGCTTAAATGCTCCAATCAAAAGACATAGGGTAACTGATTGGATAAGAAAACACGACCCATATATGCTGTCTACAAGAAACCCACCTCGCAACAAAAGACTCACACAGGATAAAAGTGAAGGGATGAAAAAAAATTTTTAAAGCAAATGAAAATGAAAAAAAGGCTGGTGTAGCAATATTCATATCTGACAAGACAGACTTTAAAACAAGGGCCATAATAAGAGACAGAGAAGGTCACCACATAATATTAAAAGGATCAATTCAACAAGAGAATATAACCCTGGTAAACATATAGACGCTAAATGCGGGAGCACCAAAATATATTAATAAACTTCTGGAGGACTTTAAGTTCAATAGCAACATGATCATTATGGGTGACTTTAACACGCCACTGACACCACTGGATAAATCTTCTAGACAAAGATTATCAAGGACATAGAGTCCTTACAAGACAAACTAGATCAGTTGAACTTCATTGATATTTACAGAACATTTCACCCAAAGCTGCAGAGTATATATTCTTCTCAAGTGAACATGGGACATTCTCAAAAACAGACCACATGTTAGGACACAAAGCAAGTCTCTACCAATTCAAGATAACTGAAATCATATCAAGCATCTTCTCAGATCACAGTGGCATGAAACTAGAACTCAATTACAATAAAAACACACAAAATCATTCAAACACTTGAAGGCTAAATAGCATGTTATTAAACAATGAATGGGTTACTAATGAGATTAAAAAAGAGATTAAAAACTTTCTAGAAACCAAAGAAAATGAACATACAACAACACAAAATCTATGGGATACAGTGAAAGCAATCCTGAGGGGGAAGTTTATAGCACTACAGTCCCACTTCAAAAAACCAAGAAAAATTCCTAATTAAATTTCTAACCCTACAACTTAAAGAACTAGAAAGTAAATAAAAAGAAAAACCCAGAGCTAGTAGGAGGAAGAAAATAGTAAAGGTCAGGGCAGAAATAAACAACATAGAAACTAAAAAAAAAAAAAAAAATTTTCAAAACACCAATGAAACAAAACGCTGGTTCTTTGAAAAGATAAACAATATTGATGGACCTTTAGCCAGACTCACCAAGAAACAAAAAGAGAGAAATCAAATAAACAAAATAAAAGACAAAAGAGAAGTAACAACTGACAACACAGAAATACAAAGGATCATCAAAACATACTATGAATAATTATACACCAACAAATGGGACAACCTAGGAGAAATGGAAAAATTTCTAGAAACATACAACCTCCCAAAACTGAACCAGGAAGAAATAGAAAACTTGAACAGACCAATAATAACAAAGAAAATTGAAGATGTAAATAAGAAACTCCCAGCAAACTAAGCCCCAGGCCAGGATAGCTTCATGGGGGAGTTTTACCAAACATTCAAAGAAGATCTAATACCCATTCTCCTCAAACTATTCCAAAAAATCCAAGAAGACAGAACACTTCCAAACTCATTTTATGAGGTCAGCATATAATCCTAATTCCAAAACCAGAAAAAGACACTACAAAGAAAGAAAACTACAGGCCAATACCCCTGATGAACACAGATGCCAAAATCCTTAACAAAATACTAGCAAATCAGATCCAGCAATACATCAAAAAAAAAGTATTCATCATGACCAAGTGGAATTCATCCCAGGGATGTAAAGATGGTACAATATTTGCAAATCAATAAATATGATACACCATCAAAATGAAAGATAAAAACCATATGATCATATCAATAAAGGCTGAAAGAGCATTTGATGAAATCCAGCACCCATTTCTTATAAAAACGCTCAACAATGAGGGGATAGAGTGATAATATCTCAACATAATAAAAGCCATAGATGAAAAATCTACAGCCAACATCATACTCAATGGACAAAAACTAAAAGCATTTCTCTCAAGAACGGGAACAAGACAGGGATGCACACTTTCACCATTCTTATTGAACATAGTAATGGAAGATTTAGTCACAGTAATTAGACATGAAGTAAAAGTAAAAGGGATCCAACTTGGAAAGGAAGAAGTGAAACTGTCATTATTTACAGATGACATGATATTATACATAGAAAACCCTAAAGACTCCATCAAAAATCTACTAGACTTAATAAATAAATTTGGCAAAGTAGCAGAATACAAAATTAATGTCAAAAAATTGACAGCATTCTTATACACCAATGATGAACACACAGAAAGAGAAACTAAAAAAAAATCCCATTTACCATCACAGCAAAAAAATTAAGATACCTAGGAATAGACTTAACCAAAGAAGTAAAGGACCTCTTCACAGAAAACTACTGGTCATTGAAAAAAGAAATAGAAGAAGATATAAAAAAGTGAGATCACATACCTTGTTAATGGATTGAAAGAATTAACATCATTAAAATGTCCATACTACCCAAAGCAATCTATAGATTCAATGCAATCCCCATCAAAATACAATGACATATTTTACAGAACTAGAACAAACACTACAAAAGTTTATATAGAACCAAAGAAGACCTTGAATAGCCACAGCAATCTTGAAAAAAAAAAAAAGTAGGAAGGATCACAATACCAGATATCAGGTTATACTACAAAACCACGGTAATCAAAACAGCCTGATACTGGCACAAGAACAGGCACATAGATCAATGGAACAGAACAGAGAACCCCAAAATTGTCCCAAGACAATATGCTCAATTAATATTTGACAAAGGGGGCAAGAGCATACAGTAGAGTCAAGACAGTCTCTTCAATAAATGGCGTTGGAAAAATTGGACAGATACATGCAAAAAAATAAAGCTAGACCACCAAGTTACACCATATACAAGAATAATCTCAAAATGGATAAAAGACTTAAATGTGACTCGTGAATCCATAAAAATTCTAGAAGAAAACGTAGGCAACAAAATTCCGGACATCACATGCAGCAGAATTTTCACTGATATAACACCTAAGGCAAGAGAAACAAAGGAAAAAGTGAACACATGGGGCTGCATCAAACTGAAAAGCTTCTGCACAGCAAAAGAAACAACCATCAAAATGGAAAGGGAACCCACTCTCTAGGAGATCATAATTGCCAATGATGCATCAGATAAGGGATTAATTTCCAAAATATATAGAGTACTCATACAACTCAACAAAACAAAGACAAAGAACGCAATTAAAAAATGGGCAGAGGACCTAAATAGACACCTCTTCAAAAAGGACATATATATGGCCAAGAAGAATATGAATAAATGCTCAACGTCACTAATCATCAGAAAGATACAAATTAAAACAACTATGAGATATCACTTCACATCTGTCAGAATGGCTGCCATCAAGAAATCATCAAACAAGTGTTGGCAAGGCGTAGAGAAAAGGGGACTCTGGTACACTGCTGGTGGGAATGCAGACTGGTGCAGCCACTATGGAAAACATTATGGTGTTACCTCAAAATTTTAAAAATTGAACTGCCACTTGACCCAGTGATCTCACTTCTAGAAATATACCCTAAGAAGCCTGAAACACCAATCAGAAAGAATGTATGTACCCCTATGTTCATAGCAGCACTATTAACAATAGCTAAGATCTGGAAACAACCCAAGTGTTCATCAGTAGATGAGTGGATAAAAAAGTTTTGGTACATGCACACAATGGAATACTATGCAGCTGTAAGAAAAAAAGACCTCTTATTATTTGAGATGACCTGGAGGGAGCTGGAGAGTATTACGCCAAGCGAAACAAGCCAAGCAGAGAAAGACAAATATCACATGATTTCACTTATTTGTGGAATACAATGAACTAAACAAACTGATGAACAAAATTGATCCAGAGACATAGAGGTAGGGTACAAAATGACAATCCTCAGAAGAGGGGTTGGGGGGGTAGTAAACCACAGAACTTATATGCATGTATGCATAATCAATGGACATAGACAACAAAGCTTGGAATGGGGTGGGGGGATGGGGAGGAGGCTGTCAATGACAGAAAAAGGAGAAACATATGTAACAAAAACAAATTAAAAAAAATTTAAAAAAGAAAATGTTATTCTTAATATATATTTAAAAGAAAGAAAGAAAGAAAGAAAGAAAGAAAGAAAGAAAGAAAGAAAGAAAGAAAAGAAAGAAAAGAAAGAAAGAAAGAAAGAAAGAAAGAAAGAAAGAAAGAAAGAAAGAAAGAAAGAAAGAAAGAAAGAAAGAAAGGCAGAAAACTTCCCTAATCTGGTGAAGGAAAAATTCACACAAGTCCATGAAACACAGAGAGTTCCAAAGCAAGATGAACCCAAAAAGACCCACAGCTAGACACATTATAATTAAAATGGAAAACATTAAAGACAAAGAAAGAATTTTAAAGGAAGCAAGAGAGAGACAGAAAGTTACCTACAAGGGAGCTCCAATTAGACTGTCAACTAATTTCTCAATAGAAACACTGAAGGTCAGATGGGAGTGGCATGAAAAATACAAAGTAATGAAAGGCAAGGGTCTGAATCCAAGACTACTCTATCCAGCAAGGCTATCATTAAATATTGAAGGTAAAATAAAGAGCTTCATGGATAAAAAACAAAACAAAACAAAAAAAACTAAAGGAATTTAGTATCACCAAACCAGCACTGCAAGAAATGCTAAAGGGATTGTTATAAAAAGAAGAAATTTAGAGAGAAATACACACAGGCATAAAATAAAAATGGCAACTAATAAGTACCTATCAATAATAACCTTAAATGTAAGTGGCTTAAATGCTTCAACCAAAAGACTCAAGACAGCTAATTAGATTAAAATACATGGCCCGTATATGTGCTGTCTAGAAGAGACCCACCTCACAACAAAAGATTCACACACAGTGAGAGTGAAGGGGTGGAAAAAAAGTTTCCAGGCAAATGGAAATGAAAAAAAAAAAAAAAAAGCTGGTGTAGCAATATTTACATCTGATAAGATAGACTTCAAAACAAGGATCATAAGAGACAAGGTCACTAAATAATATTAAAACAATTGATCCAACAAGAGGATATAACCCTGGTAAACATATACACCGAATACAGGAGCACCAAAATATATCTAAAAACTTCTGGAGGACTTTAAGGTAGAGATTGATAGCAATACCATCAAAGTGGGTGACTTTAACACCCCACTGACACCACTGAAAAGGTCTTCTAGACAAAAAATTAACAAGGAAACAGAGTCCCTAAATGACACACTAGATCAGTTGGATTTAATTGATATTTACAAAATATTTTACCCCAGAGCTACAGAATAAACATTCTTCTCAAGTGCACACGGGACATTCTTAAAGACAAACCATTTGTAAGGATACAAAGTAAATCTCTACAAATTCAAGAAAGTTGAAATTATATCAAGCATCTTCTCGAATAACAATGTCATAAAACTAGAAATAAATTACAATAAAACACTCAAAAAAATTCAAACACATGAAGGCTAAATAGCATGTTATTAAACAATGAATGGGTTACCAAGGAGATCAAGGAAGAAATTAAAAACTACCTGGAAATCAATAAAAATGAACACACAACAACATAAAATCTATTGCTCACAGCCAACACAATCCTGAGAGGGAAGTTCATAGCAATACAGGCCTACCTCAAGAATCAAGAAAAATTTCTAATAAACTATTTAACCCTACAACTTAAAGATTTAGAAAGAGAACAAAAAGAAAAACCCAGAGTTAGTAGAAGGAAGGATATAATAAAAATCAGAGCGGAAATAAATGACATAGAAACTAAAAAGAAAACATACAAAAGATCAATAAAACCAAGAGCCAGTTCTTTGAAAAGATAAAGATTGATCAACCTTTAACTACACTCAGCAAGAAACAAAAAGAGAGGACCCAAATTAATAAAATCAGAAATGAAAGAGGTGAAGTAACAACTGACATCACAGAAATATAAAGGATTGTAAGAAAATATTAGGAACAGTTATATGCTAACAAATTTGACAACCTATGCAAAATGGACAAATTCTTAGAATCATACAGTCTTTCAAAACTCACCTGAGAAGTGTCAGAAAGCCTGAACAGACCAATAACAATTAAGGAAATAGAAGCAGTAATGAATAAATTCTCAGCAAACAAAAGCCCTTGTCTGGACGGCTTCACACGATAGTTTTGCCAAACATTCAAAGAAGAACTATCACCTGTTCTTCTCAAACTATTCAAAGAAATTCAAGAGGAATGAAGACTTCGAAGCCTTTTTTATGAAGTCAGCATAATCCTAATCCCAAAACCAAATAAAGACACTACAAAGAAAGAAAATTACAGGCCAATATCCCAAATGAACATAGACACCAAAATCTTAGCAAATGGGATCCAGCAATGTATTTCAAAAATTATACATAATGACCAAGTAGGATTTATCCCAGGGATGCAACACTGGTACAATATTCATAAATCAATAAATGTGATACACCACATAAACAAAATGAAAGATAAATATCATATGACCATATCAATAGATGCTCAAAAAGCATTTAACAAAATCCAGCACACATTTTTAACTTTATTTTTATTTTTTTTATTTATTTATTTATTTTTTATCCTCACTCAAGGACATTTTTTGTTCAGATAGAGAGGGAGAGAGGAAGAGAGAGAGAAAGAAACATCGACGTGAAAGGGACACATCGAGTGGCTGCCACCTGCACGACCAACCAGGGCCGGGGACAAACTGCAACCGAGGTACGTGCCCTTAGCGGGAACCGAACCCAGGTCTCTCGGGACCGCAGGCCGACGCTCTAACCGCTGAGCCAAACCGGCCAGGGCCAGCACACATTTTTGATAAAAAAAAAAAAAAAACTCCCAGCAAGCCCAGTTTTGCTCAGTGGTTAGAGCATTGGCCCATGGACCAGAGAGTCCCAGGTTTGGTTCCTGCTAAGGGCACATACCTTAGTTGCAGTTTGTCCCCAGATCCGGTTGGGGTCATGTGGGTGGCAACAACTAGATGTGTCTCTCTCAAATCAATGATTCTCTCTCTCTCTTCCTACCTCCCACTCTATCTGAAGATAAATGAAAAAAAAAAATGTCCTCAGGTGGGAATAAAAAAGAGAGAGAGAGAACAAAACTCCCAGCAAACTGGAAATAGAAGGATCGTACCTCAACATAACAAAGGACATATATGATAGACCTACAGCCATCATCATACTCAATGGGCAAAAACTAAAAGCATTTCCCTTAAGAACAGGAACAAGATAAGGATGTCCACTTTTCCACTCTTATTCAACATAGTAGTGGAAGTCTTATCCACAGCAATCAGACAAGAAGAAAAAAAGGGATCCAAATTGGAAAGGAAGAAGTGAAAATGTCATTATTCACAGATGACATGATATTGTATATAGAAAACCCTAAAGACTCCATCAAGAAACTTCTAGATTTAATAAATGAATTTGGCAAAGTAGCAGAATACAAAATCAACATCCAGAATTTGTTGGCATTTTTATGCACCAATAATGAACACACAGAAAGAGAAACTACAAAAAAAAATTTACCAATGCAACAAACTAATTAAGATACCTAGGAATAAACTTAACCAAAGAAAACTGCAGGACTTTGAAAAAAGAAATAGAGGAAGATATAAAAATGTAAAAGCATATATATTGTTCATGGATTGGAAAATTCAAAATCATTAAAATGTCCATACTACCCAAAGCAATCTATAGATTAAATGCCAATCCCCATCAAAATACCAGCAACATATTTCACAGAACTAGAACAAACACTACAAAAGTTTATATGGAATCAAAAAAGACTCAAATAGCCACAGCAATCTTGAAAAAGAAGAACAAAGTAGAAGGGATCACAATACCAGATATCAGGTTATACTACAAAGCCATTGTAAAAAAACAGCCTGGTACTGGCACAGGAATGGGCATAGATCAATGTAACAGAACAGAGAACCTGGAAATTGATCCAAGACATTATGCTTAACTAAAATTTTCCAAGCAAACGGAAAGCAAAAAAAAGCTGGGGTAGCAATTCTCATATTGGATAAAATAGATTTCAAAATGAAGACCATAACTAGAGACAAAGACGGCCACTACATAATATTGAAAGGATCTGTCCAACAGGAAGATATAACCTTGATAAACATATATGCACCCAATATAGGAGCACCAAAATATATTAAAAATCTTCTGGAGGACTTCCAAGGAGTAATCGACAACAATACAATCATAGCAGGGGACTTTAACACCCCGTTGACAGCACTGGATAGATCCTCTAGGCAAAAAATTAGCAAGGAAACAGAGACTCTAAATGAAGCACTAGACCAAATGGATTTAATAGATATCTACAGAGAATTACACCCCAAAACTACAGAATACACATTCTTCTCAAGTGCACATGGGACATTCTCAAAGATAGACCACATGATAGGACACAAACTAAATCTCTACAAGTTCAAGAAGATTGAAATCATATCAAGCATCTTCTCAGATCACAATGGCATGAAACTAGAACTCAATTGCAACAAGAACATGCAAAGACATTTCAACACATGGAGGCTAAATAGCATGTTATTAAACAATGAATGGGTCACCGAGGAGATCAAGGAAGAAATCAAAAACTTCCTGGAAACCAATGAAAATGAACACACAACAACACAAAATCTATGGGATGCAGCGAAAGCAGTTCTGAGAGGGAAGTTCATAGCACTACAGGCCTACCTCAAAAAACAAGAAAAATTTCTAATTGACTGTCTAACCTCACAACTTAAAGAATAAGCAAACACAAAGAAAACCCCAGAGCAAGTAGAAGGAAGGAAATAGTAAAGATCAGAGCAGAAATCAATGACATAGAGACCAAAAAAACAATTCAAAGGATCAATGAAACAAAGAGCTGGTTTTTCGAAAAGATAAACAAGATTGATGGACCCTTAGCTAGACTCACCAAGAAACAAAGAGAGAGAACCCAAATACACAAAATCAGAAATGAAAGAGGAGAAGTAACAACCAACACCACGGAAATACAAAAGATCATTAACAACTACTATGAACAACTATATGGCAACAAATTCGACAATCTAAGCGAAATGGACAAATTTCTAGAAACACACAGTCTCCCAAAACTATTCCCAGAAGAGATAGAAAACTTGAACAGACCAATAACAACTAAGGAAACTGAAGAGGTAATCAAGACTCTCCCAGCAAACAAAAGCCCAGGCCCAGATGATTTCACGGGGGAGTTTTACCGAACATTCAAAAAAGAACTAACACCCATTCTTCTCAAACTATTTCAAAAAATTCAAGAAGAAGGAAGACTTCCAAACACGTTCTATGAGGCCAGCATAATTCTAATTCCAAAACCAGAAAAAGACACTATGAAGAAAGAAAACTACAGGCCAATATCCCTGATGAACATAGACGCCAAAATCCTGAACAAAATATTAGCAAATCGGATCCAGAAATACATCAAAAAAATTATTCACTATGACCAAGTGGGATTCATTCCAGGGATGCAAGGCTGGTACAATATTCGCAAATCAATAAACGTGATACACCACATAAACAAAATGAAGAATAAAAACCACATGATCATATCAATAGATGCTGAAAAAGCATTCGACAAAATCCAGCATCCATTTCTGATAAAAATGCTCAGCAATGTAGGAATAGAGGGATCATATCTCGACATAATAAAGGCCATATATGAAAGACCTACAGCCAACATCATACTCAATGGGCAGAAACTAAAAACATTTCCATTAAGAACAGGAACAAGACAAGGATGTCCACTTTCGCCACTCTTATTTAACATTGTACTGGAAGTCTTAGCCACAATATCAGACATGAAGAAAAAATTAAAGGGATCCAAATTGGAAAGGAGGAAGTGAAACTGTCATTATTGCAGATGACATGATATTGTACATAGAAAACCCTAAAGACTCCATCAAAAATCTATTAGACTTAATAAATGAATTTGGCAAAGTAGCAGGATACAAAATTAACGTCAAGAAATCGACGGCATTCTTGTACATCAATGATGAACTCACAGAAAGAGAAACTGAAAAAACAATCCCATTTACCATCGCTCCAAAAAATTACGATACCTAGGAATAAACTTAACCAAAGAAGTAAAGAACCTATTTGCAGAAAACTACAGGTCATTGAAAAAAGAAATAGAGGAAGATATAAAAAAGTGGAAGCACATACCCTGTTCATGGATTGGAAGAATTAACATCATTAAAAAGTCCATACTACCCAAAGCAATCTATAGATTCAATGCAATCCCCATCAAAATACCAACAACATATTTCATAGAACTAGAACAAATACTTCAAAAGTTCATATGGAACCAAAAAAGACCCCGAATAGCCACAGCAATCTTGAAAAAGAAGAACAAAGTAGGTGGGATCACAATACCAGATATCAGGTTATACTACAAAGCGACTGTAACCAAAACAGCCTGGTACTGGCACAAGAACAGGCATATAGACCAGTGGAACAGAACTGAAAACCCAGAAATGGACCCAAGGCAATACGTTCAATTAATATTTGACAAAGGTGGCAAGAGCATACAGTGGAGTAAAGACAGCCTCTTTAATAAATGTTGTTGGGAAAATTGGACAGCTACATGCAAAAAAATGAAACTAGACCATCAACTTACACCATACACCAAAATAAACTCAAAATGGATAAAAGACTTAAATGTGACCCGTGAATCCATAAAAATTCTAGAAGAAAATGTAGGCAACAAAATTTCGGACATCATACGGAGCAGAATTTTCACTGATACATCACCTAAGGCAACAGAAATAAAGGAGAAAATGAACACATGGGACTGCATCAAACTAAAAAGCTTCTGCACAGCAAAAGAAACAATCATCAAAATGGAAAGGCAACCCACTGTATGGGAGAACATCATTGCCAATGATGTATCAGATAAGGGGTTAATTTCCAATATATACAGAGTGCTCATACAACTCCACAAAAGGAAGACAAAGAACCCAATTAAAAAATGGGCAGAGGAGCCCTGGCCGGTTTGGCTCAGCGGTTGGAGCGTCCGCCTGCGGTCCGGAGAGACCCGGGTTTGGTTCCCGCTAAGGGCACGTACCTCGGTTGCAGTTTGTCCCCGGCCCTGGTTGGTCGTGCGGGTGGCAGCCACTCGATGTGTCCCTTCACGTCGATGTTTCTCTCTCTCTCTCCCTTCCTCTCTCTCCCTCCTACTCTATCTGTACAAAAAAAAAAAAAAAAAATGGGCAGAGGAGCTGAATAGACACCTCTCCAAACAGGACATACAAATGGCCAAGAGACATATGAAGAAATGCTCAACATCACTAATCATCAGAGAGATGCAAATTAAAACAACAATGAGGTATCACCTCACACCTGTCAGAATGGCCGCCATCAACAAATCATCAAGCAACAAGTGTTGGCGAGGGTGTGGAGAAAAGGGGACTCTAATACACTGCTGGTGGGAATGCAGACTGGTGCAGCCACTATGGAAAACAATATGGTGCTACCTCAAAAAATTAAAAATTGAACTTCCATTTGACCCAGCGATCCCAGTGCTGGGAATATACCCTAAGAAGCCTGAAACACCAATCAGGAAGACTATATGTACCCCCATGTTCATAGCAGCACTATTTACAATAGCTAAGATCTGGAAACAGCCCAAGTGCCCACCAGTAGACGAATGTATAAAAAAGCTGTGGTACATATACACAATGGAGTACTATGCAGCGGTAAGAAAGAAAGATCTCTTATCCTTTGAGACGACATGGAGGGACCTGGAAAGTATTATCCTAAGTGAAAGAAGCCAAGCAGAAAAAGACAAATACCACATGATCTCACTTATATACGGAATATAATGAACATAACACTCTGAGGAATACAGTAGACCCAGACACATGGAAGTAGGGCACAGACTGACATCCCTCAGAAGAGGGGATGGGGGGTGGGGGGGTGGGAAGAGATAAACCACAGAACTTATATGCATGTATGCATGACCAATGGACATGGACAACTAAGCCGGGGACAGGGTGGAGGGGGTGGGGGTGGGGGGTGTCAATGGGGTAAAAAGGTAAAATATCTGTAACAAAAAAATAAATAAAAATTCATAAAAAAAAATAAAAGACCTAAATGTCACTCATTAAACCTTAAAAGTTCTAGAAGAAAATGTAGGCAGCAAAATGTCAAACATCACATGCAGCAGAATTGTCACTGATATATCACCTAGGGCAAGAGAAACAAAGGAAACAAAATAATAATATATGTGACTACATCAAACTAAAAAGCAAAAGAAGCATAAAAATGGAAAGGGAACCCACTCTCTGGGAGAACATAATTGCCAATGATACATCAGATAAGGGGCTAATTTCCAAAATATATAAAGTACTCACACAACTCAACAAAAGGAAGACAAAGAACCCAATTAAAAAACGGGCAGAGGAACTAAGTAGACACCTCTCCAAAAAGGTCATACAAATGGCCAAGAAACATAAGAAAAACTGCTCAATGTCACTAATCATCAGAGAGATGCAAATTAAAATGACTATGAGGTATCACCTCATACCTGCCAGAATGGCGGCCATCAAGAAATCATCGAACAACAAGTGTTGGTGAGGGTGTGTAGAAAAGAGGACTCTAGTGCACTGCTGGTAGGAATGCAGACTGGTGCAGCCACTGTGGAAAACAATATGAAGTTTCCTCAAAATATTATGCAATTTGCCCTGGCCGGTTTGGCTCAGCGGTTAGAGCGTCGGCCTGCGGTCCTGAGAGACCCGGGTTCGGTTCCCGCTAAGGGCATGTACCTCGGTTGCAGTTTGTCCCCGGCCCTGGTCGGTTGTGCGGGTGGCAGCCACTCGATGTGTTCCTTTCGCATCGATGTTTCTCTCTCTCTCTCTCTGTTCCTCTCTCTCCCTCCCACTCTACCTGAACAAAAAATGGAAAAATGGCCCTGGCCAGTTTGGCTCAGCGGTTAAAGCGTCGGCCTGCGGTCCGGAGAGACCCGGGTTCGGTTCCCGCTAAGGGCACGTACTTCGGTTGCAGTTTGCCCCCGGCCCTGGTTGGTCGTGCGGGTGGCAGCCACTCGATGTGTCCCTTCACGTCGATGTTTCTCTCTCTCTCTCCCTTCCTCTCTCTCCCTCCCACTCTATCTGTACAAAAAATGGAAAAATATCCTCGGGTGAGGATAAAAAAAAAAAAAAAAAAAAAAATGGAAAAATGTCCTCCGGTGAGGATAAAAAAACAAACAAACAAACAAAAAAAAATATTATGCAATTTGACCCAGTGGTCCCACTTCTAGGAATATATCCTAAGAACCCTGAAACACCCATCATAAGGAATATATGCACCCCTATGTTCATAGCAGCATGATTTACAATAGCTAAGATCTGGAAACAGCCCAAGTGTCTATCAATAGATGAGTGGATAAAAAAACTGTGGTATGCCCTGGACAGTTTTTCTCAGTGGCTAGGCATCAGCCCATGGATCAAAGAGTCATGGGTTCATTTCTGGTCAAGGGTGCATACGTTGATTGCAGTTCGGTTCCCGACCCTGGTTGGGGTCATGCAGGAGGTGACCAGTTGATGTGTCTCTCTCACATCACTGTTTTTCTCTCTCTGTCTCCCTCTCACTCTATCTGAGAAAACAATGGAAAAATATCCTTGGATGAGGCTAAAAAAAAAAAAAAAAAAGCTATGGTACATATACACAATGCATTACTATACAGCTGTAAGGAAGAAAGATCTTTGAACCTTTGCAATGACATGGAGGGACCTGAGAGTCAAGCTAAGCAAAATAAGCCAATCAGAGAAAGACAAATATCACATGATCTCTCTTATTTGTGGAATATAATGAACAAAATAAGCTGATGAACAAAATAGACTCAGAGACACAGAAGTAGGGATCAGACTGACAAACCTCAAAGGAAGCGGGGAGGGTGGGAAGAGATAAACTAAAGAATTTATATGCATATATGCATAACCAATGGACATAGACAACAATACTATGAATGGGGAGAAGACGGGAACAGGGAGGAGGGTGTCAATGGGGGGAAAAGGAGAAACATCTGTAACAAAAATTAATTAATAAATAAAAATACAAAAACAAACAAATAAAACAAAGGGGGAAAATAAATTATTCAACAAAGGATGTAAGGTACATCAGATCCACCATTCAGAGAAAAACAAAGAAGCTACTCTACAAAATCTAAACAACTTTGTGTTTTTAAAATAAAACAGATAGGAAAATATATTTGAATATTTAACTGATATTTGGGTGTGAATAATGCTTGCTAGAAAGTCACACAGACACACAAAATTTTGAACACATAAAAAATTTAAGTTTACACATATCAAATATATTGTAGCCAAAATGAAAATACAACAAAATGGAGGGAAAAAAATTCTTGGCATAATTATATCAAAGACCCATTATGCTTACCATATAAAGGACGTTTATAAATCAGTGTGGAAAGCATTACAACTAAGAGAAATGGAAAGCCAAGAGAATATTAAAATGTGCATTCTAAGTGGTAATTAAAAATATATAAATTAAAACAATGCATCTATCAAAATATAAAAATTACAAATACTAAAATCATTGTTAACAAAGATACAGTGGTATAGCTTCTCATACATTGCTGGCAGAAAGAAAAATTGGTTTTAAAAAAAAAACTATTAAATTTTTTTTCTGTTTAATAAGAACCAGTAATTCTACTCCTAGGAATTATTCCAAAGAAATAAGTGTGCACCTGGCCAGTGTGGTTCAGAGGTTAGTACATCAGCCCACACACCAAAGGGTTGCAAGTTCAATCCCCAGCCCTGGTCAGAGTGCATGTGGGAAGCAACTAATCAATGTGTCTCTCTCACATTGATGTTTTCTCTCTCTCTCTCCCTCCCTCCCTTCCGCTCTCTCTAAAAATCAATGGAACAAATACCTTTGGATAAGGGTTAACAACAACAAAAAAAGTGTAGACTGAGATTTATATCTGAAGTTTTTCATCACAACATTTTATATAATAGCAAAAACGTACTAAAAAATCCCCACAAGCTATCCAATATTTTAGTGAAATCATTTATGGTACATTCACACAGTGGATGATTACGCAGGTATTAAAAACATGTTTCCAAAGAATATTTGATGATATCTGCTAGCATTTATTATGAAATTAAATTAGAATGAAGAGGAAGAGGAGAAGCAGCAGAAGAAAAAGAGAATTCTAAATTATATACACAGTTATTACAGGATATTACAGTTGAACCAGAGCACAGATTCTGTAGGTATAAGAATTATGTTCCCTAGGATTAAAGGGGATTTTAATTTTAAAAATGATTTTATGTTGGTTAAATTGTCTACAATTAAGTGTATCATTGTGTAATCACTTTTAAAAAGCAAAAAAATTTATTAAAACAATTATGAGGTATCACCTCACACCTGTCAGAATGGCCACCATTCTGGCGAGGGTGTGGAGAAAAGGGGACTCTAGTACACTTCTGGTGGGAATGCAGACTGGTGCAGCCACTATGGAAAACAATATGGTGTTACCTCAAAAAGTTAAAAATTGAACTGCCATTTGATCCAGTGATCCCACTTCTAGGAATATACCCTAAGAAACCTGAAACACCAATCAGAAAGAATATATGTACCCCTATGTTTATAGCAGCACTATTTACAATAGCTAAGATCTGGAAACGACCCAAGTGTCCATCAGTAGATGAGTGGGTAAAAAAGCTGTGGTACATGAACACAATGGAATACTATGCAGCTGTAAGAAAAAAAGACCTCTTATTATTTGAGATGACCTGGAGGGACCTGGAGAGTATTATGCTAAATGAAACAAGCCAAGCAGAGAAAGACAAATATCACATTATCTCACTTTTTTGTGGAATATAATGAACTAAACAAACTGATGAACAAAATAAAACCAGAGACATAGAGGTGGGGTACAGACTGACAAGCCTCAGAGGAGGGAGGGTTGGGGCGGGGAGATATAAACCACAGAACTTACATGCATGTATGCATAACTAATGAACATAGAGAACAAAGCTGGGGGTGGGGTGGGGGGGAAGGGGAGGAGGGTGTCAATGGGGAAAAAATGAGAAACATCTGTAACAAAATTAAATTAATAAATAAAATGTTTTTTAAATTTAGAAAAGCAATAAAATTTGCCTTCTAATATTCAAAAAAAAAAAAAGAATTATGTTCCCATCCTGGCCAGTTTGGTTCAGCGGTTAGAGCGCCGACCCATGGACCAGAGAGTCCTGGGTTCGGTTCCTGCTAAGGGCATGTACCTCGGTTGTGGTTTGTCTCTGGCCCTGATGTGGGTGGCAACCACTCGATGTGTCTCTCTCACATCGATGTTTCTTTCACTCTCTTCCTCCCCCTCTCCCCCCTGCTCTATCTGAAGATAAATGCAAAAATGTCCTCTGGTGAGGATAAAAAAAAAAAAAGAATTATGTTCCCTGTTAACATAGCAATTCAATTTAGAATGGAGGTCTGTTTGGTGGGGCTGAGTAGAACCACCTGCTTTTATAAATGTGTATGGAGTAAAAGGTGCCTTCTGGTAAAAACCTAAATGAGTCCCAAAGCCATACTTTTGAGAATCAAAGATATAAAAACATGCATGATAAACCAGGGTGGCAGAGCATAGATGTATCCAAACCAAAGCCAGATGTCAAGACAAGCTGTTGCCCACAAGGAAACACATACAAGAAGGTTAGGCAACTGATCGCCCGAATTGAGACACAGGGCCGAAGTCATTGAAGGGAATGTGGGTTTCAGGACCAACATGCTCCTAGTGCTGTTCCAGCATGGCCTCTTACCCACCAGGCGTCAGGAGGGCCCAAGGGAGGAAGTGTCTATGCAGTTCTTAGCGCTGTGCCTGACACAGAATTAGCACCCAATGAACATTTTTCTTGAATAATAAAAAAAAAGAATCAATGAATGAATAAATGAATAAAAAATTGACCACCTTAGACCAGACAGTTTTGCTATGGGCACCTCAATAAAGCATGATGCTGAGAAGTATCTCTTTCCAGCCTCAAAGTGTAGACCCATAGATATTTCCCCGGAGCAAGGACAGAAACAAATAGGACCTTGGTAAACCCCTGACGGTGGTGAGTCCACAGTGAGGAAGATCCTCGGGGCAATCCTCCTGGGCCTTAGGGGGTGGAGCCTATGGCCCTCAGGGCTGCATTTGGTTTCAGAAGGCAGCCACAGGTAAGCAGCTAGAAGGAACTGAGGTGGGAGTATATGTCACCTTGGAGACCATTAGAATACCTGGCAAAAGGCACCCAGGAAAAGACTAGACTTTCTGCTGCTACTCTGTCCGGTCAGTGCCAATTATTCGGATATTTCATTGCATTTTGTGGACACAGATTTTTTTAAATAAACTATTTAAATTACACAGTAATATACCCCTTTTGTAAAAACAAAAAGTCTTACATAAACACATGAGTGTGTGTGTATATGTGCACATGCCCACATACACTCACACCTTAACATAGAGAAACACATTTCTATATTTTAAAAATTTTCATTAAAGGCTTTGGATTTATATTATAAGTTGAGGGGATTTAAAGATGGCTTTTCATAAAAATGAGAGGGTAAATAAAGGGCACTAAATACTAAAATACCTATTTCTCTAAGATTTCTTGAAGGCGTTACCGCCACAAGGTTGCACTGCATAACCTAGGACCAGTGAGGATCAACTACACTTCCCCTTCGGGTCACCTTTGCAGCACAGAGGCCTGAACAGGGAGGCGGAGGGGCCATGCTGCAGGAGTGGAGAGGAGGCCAGCTTGAATGGACGCTGGCAGCCTGGCATGTGCCACCCACACAGCAGTCTCCAAACGCTGGAGGCGGCGAGAACAGCAGCATCACCGCGGGAAGGAAGAATGAGCACCGGGCTCCACGGCCACTGTGACTAACCCACCAGCCCACGGAAGAGAACCCAGGCAGACTCACAGAACACGGTGCCAGAATTGGGGGAGCTGGAGTTCTCACAAGGTGGGTGAAGACGGAGCCTGAAAATACATTGGGTTGGGTTTTGTTTTTGTTTTTGTTTTCATTTTTCAACAGTTTTATTGTCACTGCCCCAACCCATAAGACAGTTTGTCTCAGGTTATATGCTGGACGTTTATATATAAACTAGAGTTTGGTGTGAATACTTTTATATAACAAGGGGGAAATAAGCCACAAATTTTAAAGATGAATCCACTAAGAAGATAATAGTAATTTTTAGAAAGGAGACTTCTGTTATCTCTTGACAAATCTATTCACATTAAAACACTCATGGTTTTTTTATTTTATTTTATGTACAAAGAGCTAGCATTGTATCTGTGGTTGGGTAGAGGTCTTGAATGACCCATTCAAGGAAGTTCGCTCAATCCAACTTCATGAAGGCTGTACCCTCCTCGCTCCAGGAAAGCCAGGCACCTCCTCAGCCGTGCTCCCAGCTCAGTCTGGGCAGGTCTCAGCAGACAAGCTGAGACCGAGAACCCGGCTGAATTCTCACACGGCTCCAGCACAGCTGCTGGTGACCCATCTTAACCTCTTGGAGGCAAGAAGGCAAAAGGCGGAAAACGTGTTTGACCATTGTCGGTGAGGACTTAGTTTCACTCTTATAGTGCTGTGGTCAGGGAAAGGTTTTGATTGCTTTTCCTCCAGGAGTTCTAAACCCTTGTGGAGGAAAGAAACCAACACCTGAGAAGTTAATGTTGTTGACAAGTGGAGAATCAGGAACTGACACCCAAATGCTGCTAAGATTTTAGGTCAGGGTGGGGAACATCTGGCCCAGGGGCCATATAAGGCCTGCAAAATCACCTGGTCTGGCCCTGCCAAGGCAACCGCCGGTGGGACTCAACATTCAATAAATCTAGGAACGTTTTCCATAGCCACATAAATTTATATTATGAACCATAATAATAACATAAATTTTGAGGGACAAGCAAGGAACACCCATTATGGGACAGACAAGACACACACGAGTACATGACAGGACAACACCTATGCTTCTTGTTGGCTTCCCACAGCCTGGCTGCCTGTATTGTGGAGACTTAGAGGACAGTCAGTGCCAGGCAGGCCGGGTGTATAGATGTTGCCAAAGGGTTAACACTGTAGTGAAACTACGGCGATCCAGTGATGATGAGAGAGATTCAATGATTCCTTGAGACATTGATGACCTTGCCTCCAATGACTGACAACAATGTTGTTGACTTCTTTGTCCACACAGACGATAACTCCAATCCAATCTTTATCCACACATCCACGATCAACTATCCTTGCAAAAACTGAATCGCAGATAGAGATTAAGGAAATTACAGTACACAGAAAAGACCTCAAGAGTAGATGATACAAACGTTGGATATGTTCCAATTCCAACATGCAGGATTAGAACAGCAATCAAAGCAAAATAATTATGTCTCTGGCGACACACACACTGGATGGTTATTAAAACATGAGTGGTGTGACATCCTACAAATGGCGACTACAAAGAAAAGTTGAGGCAGAGTGTCGATCTTTCCAAGAGAAATGGACAAATGATTATTTTTTTGTTGAAGTCAAAGGCAAACCTTCATGCCTAGTTTGTGGTGATGAGTTAGCAGCAATGAAAGAAGCCAATCTGGAGCTTCATTGCAGCTCAAAACATGCTAAACTCAATGAATCAAGAGGCCAAATGTGCCTGGATAAAATCAATGCTCTTCAGCAGAGTTTGCAATCACAATGAGCCACTTTCACTAGGCCTCGTTGTGACAGAGACGACGTTATTCAGATGAGTTATGTAGTGAGAGAGCTAATCGCAAAGAAGCTGAGGCCTCATGCAAAGGAAGAGTTTATGAAAGAGTGCATGGTGGCTGCTGCGGAGTTGTTAGCACCAAAAATAGTTTCAGAGTGTTAGCTTGTCTGGGAGAACCATCTCAGATTGGATTACTGACTTAGCACAAGATATTAAAAAACACTGAAGGATTCTGCAGATTTCCAGTTTTTCTCTCTGACTTGTGATAAGACAACAAACATAACATGCTGTGCAAATGGCTGTTTCGTTCGTGGGATAACTGCAGAGTTTGACACATGAGGAGAACTGCTGTCACGGGAAGTTGTGCATGGCACTACAAAAGGTGAGGACTTGTTTGAGAGACTTGTTTTATCGATGAAAAAACTTAAGCGAACCTTTGAAGTTAAGTGGCCTTACTACAGATGGAGCTCCAACCTTGGTGAGCTCGCAAAAAGGGTTAATTGCATTTGTCAAGAAAGAACTGAGTTGTCTCAGTCTTGATCCAAGTGGTTCAATTATATGCCATGCATCATACACCAAGAAAGTCTCTGTGCACAGTGTTGCGGCTCAACAATGGGATGTCAACAGTAGTGTCATGCATGAACTTCGTCAAAAGCAGAGGGTTTGACAAAGCAGTTACTGAATGATCTTGACTCTGAGTACAGTGATCTTGTTTATCACTGTGAAGTACGATGGCTGAGTCATGGGAACATGCTCATGAGGTTTTACGAACTGCGGGATGAAGTCAAGCAGTTCATGGAGATGAAGGGAAAACCTATCAGGGTACTCAGTGATAGCAAGTGGCTGTGTGATTCAGTGTTCATGGTGGACATTACCAAGTACCTCTCAGAGCTGAACGTCAAGCTGCAGGGCCCCAACCAGCTTCTCAGCTTCCTGCTTTCAAATGTGAAATCATTTGAAGCTAAATTAAGGCTGTGGAAAGTGCAACTCAAAAGGGATAGCATGGTGCATTTCCCCACTCTGGAAGGACAAAAACCTTCTGTGACACTTGAATATGCTGGTGAATGTGCAAAACTAATTGAGGCATTTAATGAAAGATTCAAGGACATGAAAAGTCAACAAATGGATTTGAACATCTTTGCTACACCGTTCAATGTGGAACCAGCTGATGTGCTTGATAACCTACAAAATGAAATCATCAGCTGCAAAGCAATGGTGAGCTGAGAGCTAGGTACCACAACCTCCCACTGCTTGAGTTCTATGAACATTACACAAGCAGTGATGAATTCCTCACTTTGAGGAGACATGCGCTGAAATATGCATCTGCGTTGGAACAACTTAATGCCGCGAGCAGTTCTTTTCAAAACTTACCTTCTCAAAGCGTCTACTGAGCTCCAGACTGACTGACACAAACCTGGAAAAGCAGTTGCGAGTAGCAACATCATCAATACCAGCTAACATCACCCGCCTCACCAAACAGAAGCAGTTCAGCCATCATGTTAGGGGTGAGTTAATGAAATGTTTGACCAAAGATAACAGGCTAATTTTTAAGCTGATAATTTTGTATGGCCCACGGATTATGTTATAAATATCCAAATGGCCCTTGGCAGAAAAAAGGTTCCCCACCCTTGTTTTAGAAGAAAGTTCTCTGAAAGCTATGAGGCCAGAAAATATTTTATTAAAGAAGAAGGAATTTAAACTTGGCCATCAAGGATGGGCTGGAACTGAGTGAAATGAGAACATTGGAGATGGGAGGTAGAGGCACGTTCATCCTACAGTATTATCTTCATGGAGCGCTTTAGAAAGGTTGTCCTAAGAAGCAATGCTCAAGGTAATTAACAAGTTTAATACTTCATATATAACATATAATCCAATCTCACAAAGGACCTTTCTTTTCCATGAAATCTTATGAAAGTGCCGGAATTCAAGTCACGTTAAAGAACAAAATATCTGCCTAGTAGACCCATTCGGAAGAAGAAAGGATGGACAAAGAGAAAAACTTAATTAGAGTAAACCTGTGTGGCTATAATTTCACTGGAGACAAAACCACTGCAATCTGACAGTGTGGAGCGCCCTCGGGTGGTCATATTAGTGAAGATTCATTACTAGGGGATTTTCACCCATTTTCCTACATGGGCAATAATTCTGAAAGATTAAATGGTGTTGAAGACTTGTTTCTCCTGTTCCTCCCCCTTCATTAGTCTCCCTGCAAAACAACTCATCTCGATTTATTTCCCTCCACCAGCCCTATTGCTTGGTGCTTCCCCAAAGACCCTCCTTTGACCACAGCTTCAGTAAAATGAAGAACTAGGAAAACTTTATAAACATATATAGGCAATAACATGGTTAATTCAAGTTGGCAAGAAGATACTGTTTTGTATTTATAAAGAAAGGATGAAACATCATGAAAATCAATGGTGTGGAAAACTTGGGCATTTTATGTTATTTGTATGGATCTCACCCGTTGCTGTGAAACAGGCAAAGATTAAATAACTATGCAAAACACCTAGCCAAGTACCTGTCATACAGCAAATACTCAGTAAACATTATTCCTTTCCCTGAATAACTACTGATACATTTCTAAACATGATTCAGAAACAAAATGCACCACAAAAAAAGGTATGTACGTGAGGTGATGGACATGTTAATTATCTTGATTGTGATAATCATTTCACATTGTGCACATATTCAAATCATCGTGTTGTTCACCTTAAATATATACAATTTGATTTTTCAACTATACCTCTGTAACTCTGGGGAAATTTTAAAATGAAAACAAAACAGAGAACAAAGGAAAAAAATAGATTTGAAAGAAAATCAAAATGGCATACTGATACATAATTTAAATTTCATCATGGAATCTATTTTCTGCCTGCCTCTTCTTAGCCTTTGGGTGTATCTTTCACTCAGCAACAGCTAAATACAGCTGAAAAATGAGGAGACAACCATTCAAGTGTCTACCTATTGAAACTAACAAGGAAAACTCAGTTCTCTGCTGCTTGCTAGACCTGGGATCTTTAAACAAAGGAATTTATTTGGGCCCCAGTTTCTCCATACGAAGAATGAAAAGATCATCCTAGATATGTGTGTCTCTGGTGCAGCACCTGGACTAGCAACAAACAAGGAGGAGTTCATTTGTCCCTGGCGGTATGAACAATGTAGTTTTACATAAAGTTAAATTACTAAATTAAAAGATTATCATCGATTCTGAGAGCAAATCCTTCTTTAACTCAAATGTTGTTAAAATATCCCTTCTTTTATGAAGCAGTGGAGACATGATTTTTGAGGTGGTTTTATGGTCCCTACTAAGTAAAACATTGCCAATCCTAAGCTGACCCTCAAATTTTGGATCTGTGACATCACTGAAATTCACCGAAAGAGTGGATATGGTAGAAAGATAGTGAAATCAGCCGACAGTTGGCCAGGCTCTGATCATTTCATCCAAGTGATCTTGTGTGCTCTGTCTAACTGTTCTATACCCAAGATGTGATTAGACTCTGTGTTGGAAAGTTTATTGATCCTGAAAACCAAAGATGTGGATACTTCTTTCCTTGCTGATCTCTGAAGGTTCCTCCAGGGCTGCTCTCTGGACTAATACATGGACATTTGCCATAGCGACACTGGAACATGAACGGAACCTCCCGTCACCCATGACATCAACCTGGAAAAAACACCCGAGTGACCAAACTAGCCACCACAAGCTGAAAACAGGAGCAATTCCATGCATTCCAGGACTGGAACACAAAGGCAGAGGAAAAGACTGGCAATGCATAAGCATCACAGAAGAAAACAATATTAGAATTCTAACTGAATACCTTCTGTGTATGCCTGAGATATATGCTAACACACACAGGAGTCATTTCATCACCCCAAACACATAAATTTATGTCATGAGTTTTTAAAATTTCTCATTTCCTCCCTGGGTTTCATCCTTTTACTTATGTCAACTTTATAAGTTTTCTTTACACAAGAGAGAGAAAACAAAGGAAAATGTGAAAATGGTCTTTAATACTGTGTACCCACAGAGCTTGGGGTACACGAGGATAGGGTGGGGGGTAGCCCATTCTCCTGTACTGTGTTCTGTGCTCTACGGACAAAGCTGCCGAATCCAAATACAGGTCACAGGCACCACCTAGAGGCATTAATCATAAGTCGGACTTGCATTCCAATGAACTATGAAGTGCAAAACCTGTTCTCCCTCTGGTCACAGACTTGAAATTTAATCAAGTAAAGTGCTCCCATCTCCAAACACTGTCAGGGGGAGGGGAGTGAGAGAAATGAAGAGGAGATGTGCAAACACACGTTCTGCCCAGTCCTTAACCCTTATCTGTCTCACCATCTCGTTTGTTAACACCTTTGCCTTTTCACTTGCTACAAACTCCACAAGAAAAAAAAAAGCCATGATTCTACCTCTGTGAAGTCAGGAGATCATGAAACTGGAACCACAATAATTTCACAGTAGCCTTAACTCAAGAAAGAACATGCCCTTATGACAATGAAAATATGTCTGCAAGAAATGATAGTAGATCTTGCCAGTTACTGTTGCTACTTGTCAGGGACAAGGAGTGCATTTCCAGAAAGTTTAACCTTCACCTGTAGGCTTTATATTTGAGTGATGTTTTAAATTAATCATCCATACAAGTCATCGATGTAACATTAACTAGAACAGGGTCCCCCAAATTCAAAGGCCTATTTACAGCCAAGATATCACAAATCACCAAGCACAGTTAAGGGATAATTAAAAATAATGAGGAGCTATGAGTTTCCTGTGCATGATTGAGTTCCCTACCCAGGACTATGTTTGAGAAACACCTGGGACTTCTAGGTCAGCTTAGCAGAAATTACATTGGCTAGGGACATTGGAGTTTCAGGTTCTAGTCCCCTCTTTATTACTATCTAGCTGTGGGATCTAAGGTTATTCATATAACATCTCAGTTTCTCATCTATAAAATAAAGTAGTGTTTATCATGAATTATAAAGCTCTGTAAGCATAAAAACTTTCCATTATAATGTGAAACTCCTCGGTATATGTATAATAAAGCCTACACAAAACACCCGCCCTTTATTAGCATTGATACTGTCTCAAACCACTAGTGGGCAGTGTTGGGCTACATGCCTAAAGCACAACCTGTCCAGCAGGCAGAGATTACCCTGGCCCTAAAGGATAACCTCTGCAATACTTTCCTCAGAATTGTCTGCAGCTCACCTACTCATTCCTGGAATCACTATTTCATGTTTGCTATAACATACACCCACCAAGTAGATCTATAAAAATGTAAAGAATAAAAAACTTAACATTGTTGTTTTCTTTATGTATCAATCATTAAACACTGCTCTAAGTGATATCATTTTTAGTTCAATCATTAATTAATCACTTTAATTATCAATTCAAAAACCAACTCATTAAAACTACAATTGTTCACCCGCCGGTGTGGCTCAGTGGTCGAGCTTCGACCCATGCACCAAGAGGTCACCAGTTGATTCCCAGTCAGGGCACATGCCCAAGTTGTGGGACCATCCCCAGTGGGGGGCATGCAGGAGGCGGCCAGTCGATGTTCTCTCTCATTGATGCTTCTATCTCTCTCCTCTCTTCCTCTCTTTCTAAAATCAATAAGAAAAAAAGAAAAAAGAAAAGAAAAATAATTGTTCCAGAAAGAATTAAGATCTTATTTAATGATCCAAAAAAGTACATAGATTCTTGCCTCATCCAAAGGAATGTATTTCTGAAAAGTGGTGTGTAACAACACTTTTTACGAAGACGGAAGTCATATGTTTTACCAAAGAAATTCTTTCTTTCTTTCTTTTTTTTTAAATTTATTTTTATCCTCACCCGAGGACATTTTTCCATTTTCTGTTCAGATAGAGTGGAAGGGAGAGAGAGAAACATTGATGTGAAAGGGACACATCGAATGGCTGCTATCCACACAACCCAACCAGGGCCGGGGACAAACTGCAACTGAGGTACGTGCCCTTAGCGGGAACCGAACCCGGGTCTCACTGGACCGCAGGCCGACACTCTAACCACTGAGCCAAACTGGCCAGGGCCCAAAGAAATTCTTAACTTCAGAAAAATCACCAAAAAACTATAGAAATCTCCCAAATCTTAACATTTCAAAAATATTTTTGTTTATATTTTATAGTTTATCCATTTAACTTTTGCTTTTAAATAATCTCTATACATTTTGTTCTACAATCTGCTTCCCTCCCATTAATTGCACCATGAATATTTAAATGTCATTAATTATTTTCTCCATCATCCTTGTTAATTACATTATATTACATTATAGGGATAGAAAAAACCTGTGTCAGGCTCTGTCCTGAGAGCTTTTTATGCTTTAGCTCATTTACTCTTTGCAAGAACCTCGTGAATTAGGGGCTGTTTTAACCTCCAGTTGACAGGTGAGGACACTGAGGCTTACAGAGGTTAACTAGCAAGCCCAAGGGTGCATAGTACACAACAATCAGTAATCCCACCTGGATTTGAGCCCAAGTCTCTAACTTGAGCTAGATATTACCAAACCTTAAAATGAGGAAGGCAGAGAAGGAGGCTGGTGCCTAGGGAGGACTAGTAACCAAATTTGTATGGGAATAGAGGGTACGGAATCCAAGACATTTACTTTATGATTCTTTTACAATAACTTAAACTAAAGCGTCTACTGTAGGCTAAATGTTTGTATCTCCCCAAATTCATACGTTAAAACCTACTCCCCAATATGCTGTTACTAGGAGGTGGGCCGCTGGTAGGTGATCAGGTCATGAGTGGGGTGCCTTCATGAATGAATTAGTGCCCTTATAAGAAAGAACTCAGAGAGCTTCCACCCTCTTTCTGCCATGTGAGGATACAGAGGAAACAGTAGTTTTAAACCAGAAATCGGGCCTTCATCAGATACTGAATTTTCTGGTGCTTCATCTGATCTTGGACTTCCCAGCCTCCAGCACCGTGAGATATACATTTCTGTTGTTTACAAGCCCCAGTAGTCTATTTTGATGAAGAAAAAAATAAATTAAATGTACAAACTATTCTTAGCTTTCAGCCTATACAAAAAAAAGTGGTGAGCCAAATTTGGCCCATGGGTCATCATTTGAGGACCCCTAATTCAAACTATCATATGCATATTACACCACATCGATAGGGGGGAGTACAGTGAATTCTCAGTGTTTGTGGTAGTGTTGTTCTACAAAGCCATCGGAAACTAAATGAGTGACTACTGAACCACTGCTCTTAGGGAATATATAATGTTAGGTTCCCACAAGCCTGTGTTCACAACAATTTGCCCACCAATCAAGATGTAATCTTGTCCTATTGTGTGTTTCTGTTTAAAGACACTTTATTTAACCCTGGCCAGTTTGGCTCAGCAGTTAGAGCATTGGCCCACAGACCAAAGAGTCCGGGTTCGATTCTGGCCAAGGGCACATACCTTGGTTGCAGTTTGTCCCCGACCCTGGTTGGGGTCCTGTTGGTGGCAACCAGTCAGTGTGTGTCTCTCACATGGATGTTTCTCGCTCTCTCTCTTCCTCCCTTCTTCCCTCCCGCTCTATCTGGAGATAAATGAAAAAAATATCCTCAGGTGAGGATTTTTATAAATAAATAAATAAATAAATAAATAAATAAATAAATAAATAAATAAAATAAAGACACTTTATTTCATACACAGTTGATTCATTGACCTTGAACTCATGGCTAATAGTACTCTAACTCATGCCAGAATGAAGCTTATCTAGCACACATATTTTCTCTATGAGAACATCATATCCTTCTTACACTTAGTGCTCACGGGCCATTTTAAACAGAGAAATCACCAAAAGTATAAACATGAGGAAAACATGGCACTAAGTAGACCACAAGAACACTTGCTTACCTCACGTGAGCTGAAACACAGCGCGGCACCTTGGCAATGTGTGCATTGGGCAATTCCTGTTTCTGCTGCTCTCAGTGTGCACGATGCACAATGCAAACGCAATATGAGCATTTTACAAACAAATTTTAGTGAGCAGAGGAATTCAAAATAGGAATCTGTGAAAAATGAGGATCGACTGTATTTTATTTATTTATTTTTTTAATCCTCACCTGAGGACATTTTTGCATTTATCTTCAGATAGAGTGGGAGGGAGAGAGGGGGAAGAGAGAGGGAGAAACATCGATGTTGGAAAGATACATCAACTGGTTGCCACCCAACACAACCCCATCCGGGGCCAGGGACAAACTGCAACAGAGGTACATGCCCTTAGCGGGAACTGAACCCGGTTCTCTTCGGTCGGGGGCCAATGCTCTAACTGCTGAGCCAAACCGGCCAGGGCAGATCAACTGCATTTTAAAGTAGAGCAACACTTTATCACATGAATAGGTGAGAGTTAAAGATGAGGGTGAAGACATTTCATTTCAAAACCTGTACTTGGTTGTGAACTATAATCTTAAATGGGAACTCCAGTTTTTATTTGGACTCCAAAATAGAATATTTGAATTTGAAACTCAAATAAGCATAAATTGAAGCTTCTATAACAAAACTTCACAAGAGCAAATTTATTACATGCAGTAACACATGAGATACATTTTAAATAGCATGGAATCCTAAGCTGTTAATGCTCTCATAGACGCAGAATTTTTATTAATACTCCTTACCCTTAGAAGCATCCATCGGTCACAGAAGATCCAGTAGCTTAAAGCCACAATTAGAAGAAATTCCTCAAATTAATTGTACTAGTTGGAACATGCAGAAATGCAGCTGCAATGAAAAGAATATACTTAATTTCATTTTCTATTTTTTAAGTTTCTCTGGAGAGCTACAATTTAGCCAGAAGATAAAAATCAATGCTAAATTAAATACAATGCTGCCTTTCCCAACTAAGGCAAAACAAATGTAATTGCTTTATCAGGGATACAGAGAGAGAAGCATGCCTGTGAACTTTCTCAAAATGGAAAAGACAGAAATTGGGCACTTTCCCTGGAGGACTCTTTTTCATGAACGTTTTGGACCTCTGGAGTCTTAGATAAAATAATGACTGAATAGGAGTGACTGCTTTCCTAGAGCATTTACTTTTATTTTTATTTCAGTTCTTTCCATAAATACTTTTGTTCCCACACACCAAGAAGTCCTCATTTTAAAACAAAATCAGCAGCATGGGACTAGGCAATTAAACATAAGGCTACCTTGCGAAGCTTACCTACAAACTGGGCAATCAAGAACGCAGATGGTGGTAGCAAACAAGGGAACGGGTTCTGCCTGTCACCTGTTCCTTTGGGATGGTTGTGTCCCTATCTCCCTCATGTTCAAGTTACAGCAAAGTGAAAACTTACTGTTTTAAAAAGTAGGCAAGACCTCCATATGAAAATGCTTTCTTGGTTTAGTCTAGTTGATTCTTGGGAATGTTGCTGCCATTCCTCAGCTGGTAATTTTTATTCTTGTGGTATCAGTCAGGCCTTGTGGCTCCTATGAATGGGAGTCAACCAGGTCCATAATGCTTTTAAATACAGTTTTTTGTGGGGGTTTTTTGTGTGTTTTTTTTTAATTAAATCCATTGGAGTGGCTTTGGTTTATAGGGTTATATAGGTTTCAGGTATACATTCCTATGGTACATGATCTGTATATTGCATTGTGTGTCCACCACCCAAAGTCAAATCTTCTTCAGTCACCATATATTTGACCCATTTCACCCTTACTACCCCGCTACCTCTCTTCCCTCTGGTAACCACCATACTCTTGTCTGTGTTTACGAGTTTCAGTTTTATGTCCCACATGGAAGTGAAATCATATGGTTCTTAGCTTTTTCTGACTGACGTATTTCACTTAGCATAATATTCTCAAGGTCCATCCATGGCAGCATTTCATCTATTCTTATGGCTGAGTAGTATTCCATTTTATGTATGTACCACATTTTTAACCAATTATCCATTGAAGGGCAGTTTGGTTGTTTCTTAATTAAAATTATGGACAGTCTCAGGTGAAACAAATATGAAGGCTAGGCTTTCTGAGCATGGGGGTGGACCAACCTTTTTTTTAATCCTCACCCGAGGATATTTTTCCACTTATTTTCAGATAGAATAGGAGGAAGAGGGAGCGAGGGAGAGACAGAGACAGAGAGAGAGAGACCAATGTGAGAGAGACACATCAACTGGTTGCCTCCCGCATGACCCCCTACCAGGGCCTGGGATGAACCACAACCAGGCATGTGCCCTTGGCCAGAATAATACCCGCAACTCTTTGTTTAAAAAAAATTTTTTTTTCTTTATTGATTTTAGAAAGAGAGGAAAGGAGAGGGAGAGAGAGAGAAACATCGACGAGAGAGAATATCAACTGGCCACCTCCTGCATGCCCCCCACTGGGGATTGGGCCCACAACCTGGGCATGTGCCCTGACCAGGAATCAAACCAGCGACTTCTTGGTGCATGGGTCAACACTAAACCATGCTCAGTGGAAAACCTGCGACTCTTTGGTCCGTGGGCTGAAGCTCTAACCATTGAGGAAAACCGGCCAGGGAGCAACCTTTTCAGTGAGACCAATTTCTTAATCAGGGTCAATCCCTAAATCTATTTTAAAAGAAAAATTTGAAAAAGACATGCAGCTTACCCTTGAACAACCCTTAAAAAACATGAGGTTGGTGCATGGACTTCCCATGCAGTCAAACTTCCAGATTTAATTAAAATTGACCCTCCGAATCCATAGATTCACACCAGCAGATTCGCATCCCTAGATTCCCAACCACTGATGTAAAATAACTTTCAATCTGTGTGGTTGGTTGAATCTGCAGATGGGTAACCTAGGAAAACAGAAAACCTACCATCTACGTACTGTATTGAAAAAACAATCTGCTTGTAAGTGGATCAACACATTTCAAACCTGTTGTTCAAGGGTCAACTGTATCTTTTAATATCTCCAACAAATATATTCAATATCTTCCTATTGGTGGCATGAGCAGCCTAAGAAATGTGTTACAACATTCACAGAAAGCTAACTGACTTAGTAAATATCATTATATATTTACCTGATGATAAATGAATACCAAAATAACAATGCAATATTAACAAGAGCAACACAATTAATGAATAAAGTTTAAAAGTTTCTCCTAATTCCTTTTGCTTTTAGACTGCATTTGACTAATGGTTTGCAGTCAAGTCAATTTGTTCAGGAGTCACCCGGTTACTCCCTCTGGGGCCATGAGGTCCTTATCTGATAAAGTTTGGTTCAGTCGTTTCAGTTTGCTTTGTCATCATTCTAGCAGTGGACAATTGGAAACTTTAGAAGGTTGTGGCTTTCAGCTTCAAGTTGAAAAGTCTACTGTAGTTTGAGATGATGGATAATACTCAAATAGCTCTATCTCCAGAATTGTCCCCAACAATCTTATTTCACAGTCATTTGATCTACCTACATTCTCTAATGACTGAATGCGTAACTATAAGTACAAGATTCATATGTATGCTCTCTGGCTGAATAGAGAGCATTATTTAATTTCCGTATAATATATTATATTCAGTAATTTATATTTTAATATATTCAGTAATTACTTTAAAATTTGCTAAATGTTATTCTGATCGTCTAAGCTTTTAAAATTTACTTTGCTCCTTTATCCAAGATATGAAATCACAAATTATGTAATATATACGTTCCCCATAGGATTCCCCTAGAGGATTCTCCCCATTAGCACTGGCTTGACTTCAGTCCCAGTTTTTCTTTATGAAAGCCTTATCAAGGAGATACCTGGTAACTTCATGGTACATATGACTAACGAAGAATATATGTAAATTCAAGATCTTTAGGTTTTGACTGAAGTATTTATGGATACAAATTTATATATGTATATGTATATATATATATATATATAGGGAGAGATGAATATATATAAATTCTTATTTTACTTATTTAAACATGGTACAGAAATCCAAAATTTCAAAAGTTTTTGGATAAATATATCTATGATTTCAATACTGCCATCATATTGAAATCCCAAAGCCAAATAATTATTTCATTATATATATTAGATAATCAGTTATTACAACTTTGAACTATACCCATAAGTTTCAAATAGAAAATTTTCTATAGATTCAGGTAATTTCCAGATTGTTTGTTATCTGGTAGAATTAGCTCACAAAACACACAAGTGTCTGTAATGATAGCCATTATTACTGCAACGTCAAGTTTTACATTACATTTGCATAAAGCTTTAAATATTTAGCTTTATTACAGAAATCTAAATTCTTTCACGATTCAAATGTCATACCTGAAATTTTAAATTTTACTGTCTGTCACCCTAGCGGAGATAATTACTTCCTTAACTTTTTTCTGGGGTCTTCATTCGTGCTGCTCTCAGGGCTTAATCTAGTATTGAAGCAATTTAAAAGGTGATTTTTTTTTTTTTATCCTCACCTGAGGACATTTTTCCATTTTTTGTTCAGATAGAGCGGGAGGGAGAGAGAGAGAGAGAGAAACATCGACGTGAAAGGGACACATCGAGTGGTTGCCACCCACATGACCAACCAGGGCCGGGGACAAACTGCAACTGAGGTACGTGCCCTTAGCGGGAACCGAACCTGGGTCTCTCTGGATCGCAGGCCAATGCTCTAACCGCTGAGCCAAACCAGCCAGGGCATAAAAGGTGATTCTTTAAAAAAAAGTAATTCCTGAGATCCTCAGAGGTGGAAAGTATGAAAATATATGGATGTAGCTTACCCCTATGATGCGAGTGTACAAAAATAGAGAAGCTACTGAGGTTTATTTGGGCACTAATTTTTTTTCCGTTTTTTTCCCAGAAACCAATTTCCCCATTGTGTTCTAGGACTGGCTGAACCTCTCCCGAGGAGTCTCTCAGCAGCAGAGTTAGAAAGAAGACCAATAGGAAATTATCCATGGATCTTAACAGCATGTGTTCTCTGTGCCCCTTTAGTACCCACTTTACCTGACCTCAGGCTCTGGAAGTGCTCCAGATTATAACAATTAGGGACATAAGCTGGAAGACCACAGACTTGGAATTTTCTGAAATGACCTGTTACTTACTACAAAATCTGCCTGGATGTAGTCTGAAGCTGTCCACTGGGTGTGCTGGCTCTGGAGCAAGGTAAGCCACTGCCTGTGTTCTATCTGTGGCCACTTGGCATAAGCTACAAAGTGATCTGCTGATGGCTGCTTCTTGTGCTGGGCTTGGAGGTGCCTAGGAAAAGCCGAGTTGTGAACCAAGGCTGGCTGCTTCTAGTGCCAGGCCTCGGGCCACTTAATGAGGGGTATGGGGCTCGCTGAGACCAGATGCTGCTTGTTTGAGAGATTTTAGGAAACTCTGAAGCAGGATCCAAGACAGGCCAATCCTATGGTTAAGCAACTGGCAACAGCTTGGGTGGGCCTGAAAGTTGGGTGGGGCGGGGCCTCAGGGAGTCACCAGGGCGGGGCTACCAGTGTGAGCCAGGTTGCTGGAGTCCCAGATATGGCGACTGTCTGTGCCCCAGGGAAGGGCTCAACAAGGAACATCAGCCTCCGCCAGCACATCTGTCCAGGAGAAAGCCCCCTCTCCAGCCCTCGTCCCAAGGCCAAAGAGCTCAGTTCTTCCCTGTATGTCTCTGGCGCCCCTCAAGCTGCCTCCCCTCCGAGCTTAGAGGGAGCAAGTCCGGTAAGTCTATGCTCTGGCCCTTGTCTGAGGCTCCAGCAGCCTCAGCCTCCCTCAGCCTCAGTTCCTGCTAGGTTTTACAGCTAAAAGTGATGGAGACTTCTCTTCCTGGCACTGGAACCATGAGCTGGGAGCCTGGTGTGGGACGGGGACCCCTCAGTCCTCAGGGAGGACCTCCCCAGCTGAGGTGTCCTCCTGATTTTTATCCGCCACACGTGGGTGTGGGACCAGCCCATCTGCACCTCCGCCCTCCTACCAGTCTGGATGTGGCTGCTTCTTTAATTTCAGTTGTAGGACTTCCATTCAGCTCGATGTCAGGTGGTTCTGAATGGTGGTTGTATTGTAGTTTAGTTGTAATTTTGATGTAGTTGTGGGACGAGGAGAGTAACACATTTACCTACGCCACCATCTTGACCGGAAGTCTTTTTTTTTTCCTCACCCGAGGACATTTTTCCATTTTTTGTACAGATAGAGTGGGAGGGAGAGAGGAAGAGAGAGAGAGATACATCGATGTGAAAGGGACACATCGAGTGGCTGCTACCCGCATGATCCAACCAGGGCCGGGGACAAACTGCAACCAAGGTACATGCCCTTAGTGGGAACCAAACCCGGATTCCTCTGGACCACAGGCCACGCTCTAACCGCTGAGCCAAACCGGCCAGGGCCGGAAGTCTTTATTTAATCCTCACCAGAGGATATTTTTCTGTTGCTACTTAGATAGAATGGGAGAGAGGGAGGGAGAGAAACATTCATGTGAGAGAGACACATCAATTGGTTGCCTCCCGCATGACCCCAACCAGGGCCAGGGATTGAACTGCAACTGAGATATGTGCCCTTCACCGGAATGGAACCTGCGACTCTTTGGTCCACGGGCTGATGCTCTAAACACTGAGTAAAACTGGCCAGGGCCACACTGGTTTTCTTTATACATGAGTATATTCCAAGATTCCAGCCACTCCCAACCCTATCAGAAAGTATTCTGAGATCTGGAAGGAAGGGCCTTGTATTCTCAAATAAACTTATTATATACATTTGGAAACAGGAGAGAAAGAAGAAACTAGGTAAAATATACATTTGAAAAAAGATACAAAAAACGTACAATTTGAAATCAAGGAAATCACAGTAAACAAGGTGAAGTGTGCACATGAATGGAGACACCTTCTTGAAAAGGGGGATTGACGCATTTCTTTGTTACTTTAATAAAATGACAAACTTCTTTGAGTAGGATGAAGGAAGGGGGCTGACTTCCTTCATGCCATCATGAGAAAAATATCTGAATCTGTATACAATGATACACAAACCAAGGGCCGACTTGTTCCAGAGAGAGCCAAATTTTTCTCAAATTTCCTCTCCTCTTTTTGCGATAAATAAGCACACACATTTCTGTCCCTGCTACCTTGATTATAAATGTTACAAGTAGTTATTTGAGGTAATTATAGTCTTTAAAGTCAGCACAAAGACTGAGTTCATGAACAGTGAACCATTCATTGCTTCTACAGATACACAAGGTGAGGTTCCTGTGAGCCTCTGGGTCACATTTTTGTCAACTATCAGTACAATGTTTTGTCAATTCATTTACATTAAACTCATGGCCAACAGAACTCATGACTGAATGACGCTTATGTAATGCAGGTATTTTCTCCTTAAGAAACTTCACAGCCTTCTTGTGATTAGGAACACTAGACAGCACTTCAGCGTAACACTTGGAGGCCATTTTAAAGAGAAATAACCAACAAAAAGCAAAAAAATGAGAGAGAAAAAAATAACACTGAGTAGACAACAAAAAGGACACTTATTTACAGTTTGAAAGCTAAAATACGAAGACAGAGCATTGTCTTTGACCTCCTGGGAAAATGTGCCTCTGTTTATGTCTAAGAATGGCATCGAAAGCATTTTGAGTATTGATTTGGGGTTTACAAATACATTTTAGAAGGTAGGCAAATACAAAATCTGCTAGTGAGGACTGACTGGACACAAGTTTTAATTCCTTTACTGGGAAGTAGGGTTGTCTCAATAGAGCAGTCATAAATCAGGGTTGGGAAGTCAGGAAAAGAGAACCTAGTTCAACTGCTACCAATAAATTCTCAGTGTGTTGCAATAACATGGCAACCAAAATGGCTAAAATATAACTGACATCACTCAAGAACAACTAATTAATTTCACTTTAGTTTTATTGTAAAACATATGATGGGATGATAGGGCATCTCAGAATCAGTTTCACACTCCAACACAGTGAAAATTTATAATCTTCTCAAATGCCTGTCAAATTTATTCCTAAATATCTCAACAAGAACTAATTTTATCATCTTTTTTTAATCCTCACTGGAGGACATTTTTGCATTTATGTTCAGACAGAGTGGGAGGGAGAGAGGTAGGGAGAGAAACATCGATGTGAGAGAGACACATAGAGTGGTTGCCACCCTCACAACCCCAACCAGGGCCGGGGACAAACTGCAACTGAGGTACATGCCCTTAGCAGGAACCGAACCTGGAACTCTCCAGTCTGAGGGCCGACGCTCTAACCGTTGAGCCAAACTAGCCAGGGCTAATTTTATCATCTTTTTTATTTAAACAAGCAAATAACTGGGCCCACAATTTATATTACCTGTCAATTTTTCCTATATTAAACATCTACCATAGTTTAAACCCATTAGAGTACTTAATCCTTCCAAATAAACAAGTTTATAAAATCACCTCCATAATAAATAGCCTTTTCTGGTTTGTCCGCCTTTGACTAAATAAGCTTAATGCTTAAGATTTTCCATTTTGGTCTCTAGCAGTATTAGTTCCATACTTTGTATTCCAGACTTCTTTTTCTTTTTAAAATCCTTACCAGAGGATATTTTTCCATTTATCTTCAGATAGAGTAGGAGGGAGAGAGAGAGACACACACACACATCAATTGGTTGCCTCCCGCACCACCCTGACCAGGGCCGGGGACCAAACCGCAACCAAGGTAAGTCCCCTTGGCCAGAATCGAACATGTAACTCTTTGGTCCGCGAGTCAATGCTCTAACCACTAAGCCAAACCGACCAGGACCAGACTTCTTAAATCATAGGAAAAGGAATATACACTCTGTGTCTCCTTTCAGAGCATGGTTGAGAAGCCACACCACCTACCATATCATGTCCTTTCCTGCATGCATGGACTACTCTACTACCATATATCTCAAGTCCATTTTTTTTAAAAATCACAAATTAACTCATTGCCAAATATGCTCAGAATAAGATTTCTTAACCAGGAGTTATCAGAGGCATTTCAGGGTAGTGGTCAATGAAAGACCCCCATGTTGTCAATCTAATGATTTTTCTGAAGAGAAAACCATAGTTTTATCAGATGCTCAAACAGGTCTATGATCATTCATACCTCCAAATTTTAAGAATCACCTCACTGGATTCTCTTGTTTTATAAAATTTTAATGTGTGGGACTGTTCGGTACAATTTGACATCATTCAGTATCTAGTGCTGTTTTCTGAACTTCTACCACCTCTAGCAAGTTGTAGTTTTATAAACAGAACCAGACAATTTTATATTCTTAGGATACAATTAGATATACCACATTTCCAGCATTTAAAAGATTTTAAGGCCTGGCTGGTGTAGCTCAGTGGTTGAGTGTCAACCCATGCACCAAGAGGTTGCTGGTTCGATTCCTGGTCAGGGCACATACTCAGGTTGTGGGCCCAATCCCCTGTGGAAGGCATGCAAGAGGTGGTCAGTTGATGTACTCTCTCATCGATATTTCTCTCTCTCTCTCTCATTCTGCCATCCTCTCTAAAATCAATAAAGAAAATAAATTTAAAAAATTAAAAAAGGATTTTAAGTATTATCAAATATAACTGGATTATAGTTTAGCCCAAAGTACTTCACAGAATTCATGATTTTAAATAAAGGCAAATTAAATCATATATGAATAAGTCTTCTGAGTATATTAAGGTGGTAGTGACACTTGTAACTGTTTCAAAATTGCCAAAAGTATGTCATTTTCTTGAATTGAACTTGGCATAAAAGGCAGCAAATAGATCCTTATAAGGAGTGTCTGAATCTCTCTTGGTCGATGGTATTCGGCAAAGTTGGCGAAACCTAGGAGAACGCAGCAGCAAGTTCTGTGAAAGGCCCATGAGGCTGGAGCATAGCCAATAGAGAACAATCGACTAGAAAAAAAAGAAAGGACATGAATGTTAATATCTGTCATTCTCCACGGACACCAAGCTCCAGAGACAGGCAGGCAATAAAAAAGTAAGTTATAATCTCTGTAAACAGAAGTATACCAGGACTGAATAAGACCTGCAGCGGCTATTTAGATTCCTGAGATGGATCTCAAAGGCAGGAAAGAAGGATGAAAGGAAGACCAAAACGTGGAAAGAAAGCAAAAAGGGAGGTTTACATGATAGAAAGTGGATAACAGAGAGTAGATCCCAAAGGCCCAAGAGAAGACTCATCTCCTTTTTTTGGTACTTAAGCTTCTTCCCCACTGTATTGGAAATAGGAACCTGGAGGCACAGCCATTTGTGATGACAAACTTAGTCCCCCTAGACCGCATTTTCCTCCATACAGTCTTCTATCTACAAATATTTCTAGTAACCAGTTGCTAAGGATAGTCAGGAATGCATTGTCTTTGCCTTTTTCTGAGACATGTAGTTTTAGCAAAATCTTCAATTTTCTTCATCATCACTAAAGTGGAGATTCCAGTAGCACCTACTTTAGTGCACTGCTGGGAAATTATATGAGCTAATAGACGCAAACCACTTTACATTGCAACTGGCACAAAGTCAATGTTGACTAAACATTAGTTATCACCACCAAGTAAAAAGTACCCTGAACTCAACTACACAGACTACAAGCTGTTTACTAAAAATCGTTCTTCTTCCTTAGTAATAAAGTCCTAATTTTCAGCAAAGTATACTGCCATCTCAAAAAGAAGACTACTTCCCAGTCTCTTCTATAGTTAGATGTGCCCACATAACTAAGACGCAAGCCCCAGTGTTTGGTGGGACATCTGACAAGGCTCCTTAAAGGGGCTGACTGCGCGTGAAGCACCCTTTACCACTGCTGCTGACAAGCTCCAGCAGTCATCATGACCATGCTGTGGCCTATAGGACAGAGACTACAGACTGTGGATGATGGAGCATTAAGAGAGAGGCAGGATGGGCCTGTCATGTCATCCAAGAGTTGCCACATCAGCTCTATACTAAGCTGTCTAACTGAATTTCCTGTATTTGAGAGAATAAACTTTTGGGTATTTAAGACAAATTCTCAGATCTGTTTTCACTTTGAACCCCATCCCTCACTGAAACTTCACTGCTCTTATTTTATTTGAGCTGGGGGTATCCTCAGTTATCATTGGTATTATTTCTCCCCAGAAATGTAGTACATCTATATTTTTCTATTTTTACAGGGTATTTACAACAATACTACTATTATTACTACTATTATATGAAAATTACTATAATAGGCACTTGATGTTATTTCATTAATTCTCACAGACATTATGATGTCTATTTTAAAAATGTGAAAACTTACTTATTTTACACAGGATTAATGACAATATTATGTCCAAGGGACAGCTTTATTTTTTTATTATTATTTTTTTTAATCCTCACCCGAGGATATTTTTTTCATTTTTTTGTACAGATAGAGTGGGAGGGAGAGAGAGGAAGGGAGAGAGAGAGAGAGAAACATCGACGTGAAGGGACACATCGAGTGGCTGCCACCCGCACGACCAACCAGGGCTGGGGACAAACTACAGCCGAAGTACGTGCCCTTAGCGGGAACCGAACCCGGGTCTCTCCAGACCGCAGGCCGACGCTCTAACCGCTGAGCCAAACTGGCCACGGCCAAGGGACAGCTTTAAAAATACATTTTTGATGCTGAAAACATACTGTTCCAGATTCCTAGGACATGTAATATGAAAAACTCTATCTATGCTGATATAACCCTAACTATCAGCAACAAATGGATTCTACTTTATGGCTATGTGTCGGCACTGGGCAGAGACAGAGCTATACCTGACACAGCTTTTGCCCTCTTGGCACTAACTATCCATAGGAAATAAGCAACAAGAGACTAAAAATATAAAACAACTGCAAACATAACCATTTCTTTTTCTATTTCTATGAAAATTACAAATAAATGGGAACAAGTGTATCTATATCATAAAGAGTTATCTGAAGTTAAATAATATTACATATGAACACATATGGACTTGGCATAAAGCTCTACTTTTTTTAAGTGCTAAATTCCTTACCCCAGTCTATGTAGACAGAAAGAATTCAATATATCAACTAATCAAACAGAGCAAATACTTTTTTCATAGTACTGTGCAAGGCACTTTGCAAATTATAAAAAGAATACAAGAGTTTGATTTAGTAGGATAGTTCAGACACATTCACATAAAGGAAGATCACAACCAATCCCAAGAAATATTTAAGTGTCACTTGGTGACAGAGACAGTAAATTAGTTATTAGAGAAAAACTTGGAAACCAGTAAGGGATTGAGTAGTCAGAGAAAGCCCAATGGAAGCAGCAGAATCCCAGCCAGACGAAGCTAAGACCAGACAAGATCCAGCACACACTGCTGGTGCTTACTCACCGAAGGCACTGTCGCAGCAATCGGAACCATCAGCACCGATACTGCCCGAACAAAGTACGTAACATACACCTGAAAGCGAGACATTCCCATTTTTTGTAGGGCAAAAATCTGAAGGGGTAGAATATATACAAGACACCATGGTTATTAAAGTGCATATTAAATTAGACAATCTTTAAAACACAAACTGTTTTTTGACTGGCTTTCACTATTTTAATAAAAGCAAAAAGAAATTAAAATTAAAGATAAAACATTGATATATTTATTTGATCCTCTATCTTTTAAAAAATTTAATAATGCAGAAGTTAAGGATAAAACACTGACACATTTGGTTAATCATCTAAATTTAATAATTATGCACAAGTCTTTTTTTTTAAATGAACTTTGTCTTTAAAATTTTTTTTTCTTTATTGATTTTAGAGAGAGTGGAAGGGAGAGGGAGAGAGAGATAGAAACATCAATGAGAGAGATAATTGACTGGCCATCTCCAGTATGCCCTGTACTGGGGTTCGGGCCCACAGCCTGGGCATGTGCCCTGACCTGGAATCAAACTGGTGACCTCTTGGTGCATGGGTCGACGCTCAACCACTGAGCCACACCAGCTGGGCTATGCAGAAGTCTTAATTATAGCTTTAATTACTAGCAATAATGTGATTCAAAGGAGGAGGTGTCAATGGGGAAAAGAAGGAGGGACATTTGTAATACTTTCAACAATAAAGGAACTGAAAGTGCCTTCAAGATAGGTACTATGGCCCTGACTGACGTGGCTGAGTTGGTTGAGTGTTGTCCCATGCACTGAATGGTCAACAGTTCAATTTTCAGGTTGAGGTACCAACAGATGGATGTTTCTCTCCCACACTGAAGTTTCTCTTTCCTTCTCCTTCCTCTTTCTCTAAAATCAATAAAAACATATTTTTTAAAAAGACAGGTATGAATCATTACCCTTTTTTGGTACTTAAATATAGTGCCTGGCATAAAGAAGGAACTTGGTACCTCAAAAGTTTGTGATCTGGCTACATGGATTAACGGGAATAACCAGGGTGAGAAAAAGAAGTTACAATTTATGAATTACTTGTTTAAGAGGCAGCATAGCATAGTGAGTATGAGCACAGACTCTAGGCCCAAACCTCCTAGGTTCACATGGCAGCCCTGCATTTGGTGGTTATGTGACTTTGCACAAGTTAATCTTTCTGTGCCTCATGTTCTCCACCTTAGGATGGGCGTAATAATAGTACCTACATCACATAGTTAGTCTAAGAATTAAATGAGTTAATTAATGTAAACTGTTAAAAATAGTGCCTGAGCCGGGCTGGTTTGGCTCAGCGGTTAGAGTGTTGGCCTGCGGACCAGAGTGTCCCAGGTTCGGTTCCCGCTAAGGGCATGTACCGCAGTTGCAGTTTGTCCCCGGCCCTAGTAGGAAGTCGTGTGGGTGGCAGCCAGTCGATGTCTCTCTCTCACATAGATGTTTCTCTCTCTCTCTTCCTCCTTTTCTCCCTCCCACTCTGCCTAAAGATAAATGCAAAAAAAAAAAAGTCCTTGGGTGAGGATAAAAAAAAAAATAGTGCCTGCAAAATGGTGTATGTTAAATAAGAATAAACTTTTAGTAAACGTATGCATACTGAGTTAGTAGATGGTTTAAAGGAAAGACTAGAAGACTGACAGTAATTCATGGTGATCTTATATTTATCTCTTCCTTCTTTCTAACAAATATTCACTAAGTACCAACCACACTCATAAGACTGCTACGTGCTCCTAGGGAAATACACTTAGACCACACACTTAGACTGGAGTCTTTCCTCAAGAAACTTTCACCAAACACGGTAAAGTATTACCTTCATTTTTCTTGTCTAACAAAATAAAGGGTTTGGTAGATTTCTCAGAAACCCCTGGACATGAGGTCCAAGAGATCTCAAATGAGGTAGATTATTTCTAAGGTTTCTTCCAGTTCCAGTTCAAAGAGTCTATGTTCTCCTCAGAGTCTGGGAACAACTCTATGAAATTAAAGGCATACTTAACCATAAACTGGTAAGTAAAGGAGCATGGGATAGTGGTAAGACATGGCTTAATATATATGTTTTTCCACTTCCACTCTTATAAAGAAGTTCTATGATTTTTCTAAGGTCACATAACTGAAAATGGTATTCAGGTACTGACTGTTCCCTGCCTACCAATTTGCATATTAAACATATATATAAAACACCAATCTATTGTGAAAATAAAACTAAACTGATTAGACAGCTTTTTAAAAAATTTAATTAATCAATTTATTTTTGTTACAGATGTTTCTCCTTTTTCCCCATTGACACCCTCCTCCCCGCTCCCATCCCCCCCGATTAGACATCTCAATCTCTGTCTTTACCAAAAGCAAATCACAAAATTGAATGTACTGGAATATAATTTTTTTAATAACCCATTGGTATTTTAATTGTTATTTATTTATTTATTTATTTCCTCATCTGAGCACATTTTTCCATTTTTTTGTTCAGAAAGAGTGGGAGGGAGGGAGAGAGAGAGAGAGAAACATTGATGTGAAAGAGACACACTGAGTGGCTGCCACCCGCAGGACCCAACCAGGGCTGGGGACAAACTGCAACCGAGGTACGTGCCCTTAATGGAAACCGAACCCAGGTCTCTCTGGACCGCAGGCTGACGTTCTACCCGCTGAGCCAAAGCGGCCAGGGCTGGAATAATATAATTTTAAAGCTGAGAGAGACTTTGAAAGTGTTCTAATTCATCTCTCTTATTTAAATTATGAGCATTCTGTCCCCCAGAGTGCTAGAATTAAGACTCAAACATATTTATATTTGGTGTCAAAACAGCAACAACAGAAATCCTAATAATTTAAATGGTAAGCAAGCTTATTTAAAACCACTGACCTCTACTATTAATAAGTTGATGACACCAACAGAGACAGGCAGAATCCAAGTGGAATCCAGTGCAGTGAGATCAGGAAACCACAGGACCCCACCAGCAGCTAACTGCTCCTGAACAGAAAAACCTGCTGAAAGTTTTATAAACAAAAAAATTTTTAAAAACAGCAGAAGGAAATATACAAGACATAGGTAGTATGATAATTCCCATAAAGTGTCCCTCACACTAAAAACTTGTATTGGTTTTATTTGGGCTACTTTCATCCCACAACACAAATCAGTTCTTCCTGCACTGATACAGAGGCAAGTTGCTTTCTATAGCAGATAGACTTAGAATAAAAATATGTAGCAGTAATCTTTTCAGACTTAAATAATTATTTAGCCATAGGCTGCTTCTTCTGTTTGAGTCTATTCAGATTTCTTCTGGTTAGGAATGCCTTTAAATGAGAGTAAAAAACAAATGCTTCAGTTTATATTTTCTTAATTAATGTTTGTAACTGTGAAAGCTTTTCTGTTCTCTTCAGTTTATAAACAAAACCAATCCTTGGCTAGGAAACCAAGTTATAAAATTATAACATTAATTTTATTATGACCTCAAAGAATTAGTATTATTACTGTCCTTCCTAGATTTGTTTTCTCAACACAGCTAGTTTGCTTACACTTAATATTTCTATTTTTAATTCTATTTTTATATCTTTTATAAGAAAGTTAAAGTACTCTAATTATGAAAAGTATGTTTGTTTCTTTCTTCATACAAAGACAATGTTAGGAACTTATTTGGAGGAAACAGACTTCTATGACTACCTTCTGAGTGCGTTGCTCCTGTGCTAAAATTCCGGAGAGCAACAGACATGAAGATCCACATAGGAAGCTGAATCCAGACCAAAACTGTGGCTTTGAAAGGGTGGCAATTATCCCGAACATACAGCTCAGAAACAAGCCTTCGCATATTCTTTAGATAAGTGAGCCTATATTGAGGGAAGAGGAGACGGGAAAGGAGAAAATGTCATTTGACTAATAGCATTTCATAACTATAACACAAACACAGCCAGGTTGTGGTATTGGCTGAAAGATTGTGTAGGATTTTTAATTGCCATAGCTATATTAAGGGGCTGCCTAGCCCTCACCAGTATGGCTCAGTGGTAGAGTGCTGGCCCGCAAAACAGTCTCAGGTTCGATTCCGGTCAGGGGCATGTGCCTTGGTTGCGGTTCATCCCCAGCCCTGGTCGGGGTCAGGCAGGAGGCAAGGGGTTGATGTGTTCCTCTCAAGTCAATGTTCTCTCTCTGTCCCTTTCTCTCCCTCCCTCCCCTTCCCTTTCTATCTGAAGATAAATAGAAAAATATCCTCGAGGATGAAAAAAAAAAAATTAAGGGGCTGCCTAAACAAAAGGTAAATAAGCCTTTTACTTAAAATTCTCTAGCAATGTACATAAATGACATAACAATTCAATAAATCTAATATTATCAGACTACAGACTTTGTCTATGGTGATCTTTGGCCAAGTAGACTTTAATAAGGGAAACTCCACTACTAACATGGTATTACCGCGCAGCTGGTGTGGCTCAGTGGATTGAGGGTCATTTCATGGACTGAGAGGTCCCAGTTCAATTCCTGTTCAGGGCACATGCCCAGGTTGTGGGCTTGATTCCCAGTGGGGGGTGTGTAGGAGGCAGCTGATGAATGTTTCTCTCTCACATTGATGTTTCTATCTCTCTCTCCCTTCTTCTCTCTCTAAAAAATCAACAATAACGTTTTAAAAATGGTATCACTGCAATTTCTATCAGAAACACTAAAGGTAAAAGCACATTTTATTCAAATCCCTCCACTCCAGCCAAGCTCAATTACTTGGTCCCTGAATATATTTTTTGTAGCAATGTGGTTTTGTACTGTGTATGCTCTTAGTCTGTCAATATGGTCTCCATTCTTCAATTCCCTTCCATGAAGATTTCTTCATTTCTCCAATAAGCATATCAGTTATTCCTGTTCTTAAGTCCCACTTTCTTGACTATAGTCTTGTTGAAGGTCAAATGTTGACCTTCATCTCTAAATCTCTTGCAGCACATTTTGCACAAAAGTAAGGCATTCAATAGGTTTGCTGAATTTACTTGAATTATAGTGTATTATATTAAGACAGTACACGCTAACATTCCAGGCTTTTTGTAATTCAGCCTCTGCGTACTCTTCCAACTTTATCTCCTGTTACACCTTTATAGATACCTGTATTTTCTGGTGCCTGAATTACTTAGGTCACCCAACAAATCAGACTTGTACACCAGCATGCCGTTGGAAAGTATTGTATCATCTGTGTGGACAACCCACTGTCTTGGTGGTCCACCTGACAAACTCCCTTTCACCTTTCAAGACTCAGTTCCAATGAAAATGCAAGAAATCTTCAGATGTGTCATTTCAGAAAACCACCCCTCTGCGTAAGGATGTGGCTGGACAATCATCCTGCCAGTGCTGCATAAGCAGCGTGCCACAAACTTATCTAGGCTGCATTTATAACCCAGGTGAGCAGCTACAAATCTGTTTTGGTCTAGAGCTTACTCTGAGATTTCTCTGATCAGTAAAACTGCAATATTACAAGCTTGCTAACTTTTTATGTTATCGCGTAAACACAAAAAGCTATCACAATGACTTTTAAATGTCAGGTCGTTTTAACACTAAATAAAGAAAAGCAATTTCATACTGAAGATAGTTGGCAAATGTATACCTATACAGATAAAAATATATGGGCTACCATATATACTTGTAAATATATATTTCTCATTGGTGTGAATGGTGAACACTATGTCACAAATAGTAAGGATCAGCCTTCGATTGTTTGGCTCAGTGGTTGGAGCGTCAGCCCGCAGACCAGAGGTCGCAATTCCAGCCCTGGTTGGGGTCATGCGGGAGGAACGATGCGTCTCTCTCCCATTGATGTCTCTCTCTCTCTCTCTCTCTCCCCCCATCTCCCTCCCTCCCTCTCTCTGAAAACCAATGCAAAAATATCCTCAGGTGAGGATTTAAAAAAAAGATAGTAAGGATCGGTTTTGGGAAATTGAGTAGTAGCTTTGGTTGACTGGAGCAGCATAACTTAGAAGTTCCCAGCAGATGACTGAGGCATGGTCAGGCACCCTTGGCCAAGGGTTTTCTAGGAACCCAGGCAGATTAACATACAGGGTAACTACAGTGGATGGACAGCACCCTGGCTATCCAGTTGCTTTGATCATGACGTTCACATTTTCTATTTCCCCATTTCTGTGGGCTATTGCCTATTACATCTTTTCAAAAAGGTCATTTGTAAATAACCTGTATCATTTGTTGACTAAAATTCCAACAGACTGGCACAGTATCTTTAGCCTGTAAAGCCTTCCCTGACTTTCCATAATAACCCAACTTCTTGCACAAAACCATTTTTATAGTACTTAAGTCAGTCATTATTTGATTACAAGTCTTTTCAGTAGGCTGGAATCCCTTAAGCTGAGAAACGCCCTTCTTACCTTTGTCTCTCCATTTCTTTGCTTTCAGCCCAGTATATAACACTATCATGCCAGCCCTGGCCAGTTTGGCTCAGCGGTTGAGTGTCAACCCATGCACCAAGAAGTCACCAGTTCAATTCCTGGTCAGAGCACATGCCCAGGTTGTGGGCCAATTTCCTAGTGGGGGCATGCAGGAGGTGGCCAATCTATGTTCTCTCTCGTTGATGTTTGACTCTCTTTCTCTCTCTCTAAAATCAAACAAAAAGAAAAAACAAACAAAAAACCTCATTTTCATAGTTAAAAAAATGAGGGGTATACAGGAGGTAGCCAATCAATGTTCTCTCTCCATCGATGTTTCTCTCTTTCCCTCTCCCTTCCTCTCTCTCTAAAATCAATAAAGAAAAAAACAAACAAAAAAAACTCATTTTAATAAAGAGTCGCAGGTTCAATTCCAGTCAAGGGCATGTACCTTGGTTTTGGTTCCGTCCTGGCCCTAGTCGGGGCAACCAATCAATGTGTCTCACATCGATGTTTCTCTCTTTCTCTCCCTCCCTCCCTCCCTCTCTATCTGAAAATCAATGGAAAAATATCCTCGGGTGAGGATTTAAAAAACAAAAACAAAAAAACAAACCTATCATGCCAGCCCTGGCAAGGTAGCTCAGTTGGTTAGAGCATCGTCCCAATATGTCAAGGTTGTGGGTTAGCTCCCTAGTTAGGGCACATGTAAGAAGCAACCAATGAATGCATAAATAAGTGGAACTTTCTCTCTCCTTCCCTTCCTCTCACTCTCTAAAATCAATCAATAAAAAATAAGTTAAAAGAATAAAGCTATCATGCCACATACATTTATTTATTTATTTATTTATTTATTTATTTTTTGGTATGTGCCCCTAGTGGGAACCGAACCCGGGACTCTGGTCCGCAGGCTGATGCTCCAACCACTGATCCAAACCGGCCAGGGCAACATACACTTATTAAAAAGTAAAAAGAACTGCTTTGCTGCTAAGGCTACAGAATACCTAAACCAGTAATTAACATAATTACTTACACATTTTATACATGTATTTTCATGGTCTTATATACACAGAATTAGCTTACCTGGCAACTCTTTTGGACCACCCCAAATGATTTGCACGAACTGCAACTTCTTGGTTAAGATGCCGTGCAATGCTTTTTATTTCTGGTTGCAAATTTTCCACCTAGCTAAAGAAAAAGTAGAATCTGTTATGAGCACATAAAGGATCTTTATTTATAACCACTCATAATTTTATTTCCTATTCCCTCAACTCATTTAAAACTGTGGTTTACTAAACATGTCAAAAAACTTAAGTCTAAGCATAAGAAGTGAATGTGCTTAAGATATCCTCAGTTACAACTAAATTCAAATTCCAGATTAGTTAGCTATGTGATCTTGGGCAAGTTAATTAACCTCTAAGATCCTGTTCCCTCATATGTAAAATTTATTATAACCCTACTTCATTGGGTTATTGTAAGGATTAAAAGAGAACTACACTCTACACTTTTGTTTCATCCCTGGATTTCTCAGTACCGTAAAGTGAGAAAACAGGAATCTATTAATTGAGTCTTTAATATGCTCTGTGATGGCCAGAGTCCCCCAAATTTTGCATCTGTATCTGCCTTGTGTTAATTCTGTAAAGTAGCTCATTGCCTTAATAATGCTGATGAATCCCTGTCTATTGTGTTTCCAGATATTTTTTTCTCCAATGATAATAATCTTAAAATATGAAAGCCATTTTTTAAAGTCTTGCCTTTGAATAATACTTTGCTTTTGTTGCACTTTAACTCATATTATGTGATTTGAGCTCATAACCTATGAAGTCAGACAGGAAGGTAACAAGGAACTGAAGGTTGAATGGCTAAGACACAGGACTGTAGGTGGAACAGCCTGAATAAGGAATCAAGTTTGCAAATCACTAGCTGAGTTTTCCCCTAATAAAATCAGTTGTAATACTTAGGGACTAAAGATGCTGCAAACAGGCTGTTACAATCTCTAAGGCTGTAATTTTACAGGTTTCACCAAACAATTTTTTCTGCTACTGATTCATTTCTCTCACTCTCTAACAATCAGCTTAGTAATCACTTGTGCACAAACCCAGTAGGGTAAACGATATGACACATACGTGTCATTAAACATCTCTTATTTCACACACCCAATGCTAGTTAACTTTCTTAGCAATGAAGTGGTCACGACGATTAATACTAAGCATCCGGAAGTATACAGTATCTTTTTGTTTTTTTAATCCTCACTCGAGTATATCTTTTTTCCCCATTTATCTTCAGATAGAGTGGGAGGTGGAGGGAGGTGGGGGAGGGAGGGAGGGAGAGGGGGAGGGGGAGAGAGAAAGAAACATTTACATGAGACAGACACATCCACAGGTTGCCTCCTGCGGGACCCTGAGACCCCGACCAGGACCGGGGACCCGCCGCAACCGAGGTACACACCCTCCACCGGAATTGAACTCGTGACTCTTTGGTCCGAGGCGCCAAACCAGCCAGGGCAGAATGCAGTATCCAAGGCAGAACTCTCCCCACGGAGGTGGATGCGCAGGGCCCACGCGCGGCTCGGCGCCCCTCACCTTGGCCAGGATATAGTGCTGGTAGGCCGCTAGGGGCAGCGTGACGGCGCCGCGCAGGGCCACGGTGGTGAGAAGGATGCTGCCCCACCAGGGCAGGCCCACGGCGCTGTGCGCGCCGAGCAGCAGCTCCTCCGCGCCCTGCACGGGCGCCGAAGTGGCCAGGGCCTCGTACCAGCCGCCCGCGCCTCCTGGGCTAACCGTGGACACTGAGGCCACCCCCCACACTGGCAGAGCGGCACGCTTGACACGGCCAGTAGGGGCCGTCGCAAACTGCGGGCCCCGGACCCCGAGCTGCAGGCCCGGCAGCGGCCGCAGCCGCCGACCTCCCAGCCGACACAGCATGTGTGCGCCAGGGATCAGCCCAAAACGCGGGCTTCATAGACCAGCGGCAGCTACAGCTACGTCGAAGCAGCCGCGCATGCGTCAGCGACCCCGCGGCGTAAAGTGGGCACGGCCCGCCGCGCCCCGCCCCGCCCGCCGCCACTGTTGACCTTTCCAGTCAAGCCAGTGACGTTCGCGTCGCTCTGAAGATGACGTAGGTGATAGGGAAGTCCCGCCTTTCCCACGCGGCACTGGCCAGGCCTCTTGAGCACAATCGAAACTTTCGCGCTGCTGGCGTGGACCTGCCCAGAGGCAGGACCGGAATTGCAGAGGCAGAGGCGTGGCCTGTTCATTTGTAAAGTCATTCTTCACCCTGTGCCTTTTCATTCTTTTTTACGTTAATTCTGACATTTGTGGTTTAAGCTTGGTGGGTGGTTTTTATGACCACAGGATAGTCCCTGTCTCGTTCTGTGCACCCTGATTGTTTCCGCTAGAGATCGAGCTAGGTTATACTGCCGGAGGCGACACGTGGCTGAAATGCCAGCTTGGAGAGGCATGTGTTTCTGACGGACCTTGTATTAATCAGCACCCCTTATGCACTAGGCACTTTGGTCTATGGTATAAGTATTTTTTTAAATATGTTTTGGTTGATTTAAGAGAGGAAGGGGGAGAGAGATGGAAACACCATGTGAGAGAGAAACATAGATCAGCTGCCTCTCGAATGCCCCCACTGGACATGGAGCCCCAACCCAGGCATGTGCCCTGACCTGGAATGGAACCAGGACCCCTCAGTCCTTGGGAAGAACGCCCAATCCACTGAGCCACACCAGCTGGGCTAGTCTGTGGTATAAACATTTGATTGACTAATCTGTTCTAGTTAGAATTTTCAACCCCACCTGCAAGCTGACTTTCCTTGTTTTATATTTCATTATACATACGAGCAAAACTTTTGTTAATGGTCAAGTACCACCCTAACTGGTTAGAGCATCCGCCTGTGGACCAATGAGACCCGTGTCCGAGTCTGCCCAAGGGCAGTACCTCTGCTGCAATTCATCCCGGCCCTGATTGGGGTCGCCCAGGAGGCAAATGGTCCATGTGTCTCTCTCACATTAGTGTTTCTCTCTCTCTCCTCTCTCCTCTCTCTCTCTCTCTCTCTCTCTCTCTCTCTCTCTCTCTCTCTCTCTCTCTCTCTCCCTCCCTCCCTCCCTCCCTCCTAATCAGTCTAAAGATAAATGGAAAAAATATGTCCTGGGTGAGGGTAAAAAAAAAAGGTCAAGTACCATTTCTTGAGTTAAGGAGAATTATCACTGGCAGCATGATGAATACCTTACTCGATAAGCTTTCCAGTCTAAATAGCAACATTAGGTGTCTCCTGGTTAAAGGAATACATCGAGCCTACATGGATTAATTTTTAGTATTATTGCTGGCGACAGTAAACTGGAATGATATGAAGGAGTTTCCACAGAAGGGTCACCCCTAGACTAGAGGCCAAATTATTGATTAAAACAAGCCTCCAGCAAATGTTGGGGTAATGTCAAATTTTAGCAATTAGTACCAGATACTCTTCCCTGTATCCTGTAAGTCATCTTCCTTCAAAATCACTTGATAAATTCATACATGAATTTTTAAATGTGTTTAAACACACACATACCAATATAGACTAAATATAAACTAATAACAAATTCTTTTTTACTTTTTTAAAATTTTTTATTTTTTCATCTTTATTGTTGAATGTATTACAGATGTTCCTCATTTTTCCCCCATTGACCCCCTCGTCCCCACTCCCGCCCCCCTCCTTCCTGCCTTTTCCCACACTGTTGTCTGTGTCCATTGGTTACATATAAGTTTTTTTTGGTTTATTTCTCACCCCCCCCCCAACACCTATCCCTTTGAGGTTTGTCAATCTAGCAACCAATCTGTACTTTTTTTTTTTTGGTTATGTGCCCATAGCAGGAACCGAAACCAGGGCTCTCTGGACCACAGGCCGATGCTCCAACTGCCGAGCCAAACCGGCCAGGGCTCAATTTGTACTTCTTAATCCCTTCACCTTTTTCACGCATTCCCCCAACCCCACCCCACCCCAATCTGGCAACCAACAACTTGTTCTCTGTATCTATGAGAATGTTTCTGTTCTGCTTGTTCATTTTGTTTGTAGATTCAATTATCGAAAGATATATATTCATTGCCATTTTGTTTGCTCATATATTTTATCTTTTTCTTCAAAAATACCTTTCAACATTTCATATAACAGTTTGGTGGTGATGAACTCTAACTTTTTCTTGTCTGGGAAAGTCTTTATATGGCCATCGATTGTAAATGACAGCTTTGCAGGATAGAGTAATCTTGGTTGTAGGTTCTTGCTTTTCATCGCTCTGAATATTTCTTGCCACTCCCTTCTGGCCTGCAAAGTTTCTTTTGAGAAATCAGTTGACAGTCTTATGGGAACTCCCTTGAAGGTAATTAACTACTTTTCTCTTGCTGCTTTTAAGATTCTCTCTTTGTCTTGAACCTTTTGCATTTTGACGATGATGTGTCTTGCTGTGGGCCTCTTGGGGTTCATCTTGTTTGGGACTCTCTGTGCTTCCTGGACTTGTATGTCTGTTTCCTTCACCAAGTTAGGGAAGTTTTCTGCCATTATTGTTTCAAATACGTTTTCGATTTCTTGTTCTCTCTCTTCTCCTTCTGGCACCCCAAGATGCGAATGTTGGCACGCTTGAAGTTGTCCCAGAGGCTCCTTACACTATCCTCACTTTTTTTGTATTCTTTTTTCTTTTTGCTGGTCTCATTGGGTGTTTTTTGCTTCCTTATATTCCAAATCGATGGTTTGCTTCTTGGCTTTACCTACTCTACTATTGAATCTGTGTAAATTATTTATTTCACTTCGTGCCTTCTTCATTTCTGAGTGGTCCTTTTTTATGCTCTTGAGGCCCTCACCAAATTCATTGAAGTTCTCACTAAGTTCATTGAGCATCCTTTTAAGCAGTATTTTGAACTCAGCATCTGTTAGGTTGCTTATCTCCATATCACTTTAGCTCTTTTCCTGGGGTTTTGTTCTGCTCTTTCATTTGGGACCTGTTTGTCTCCTCATTTTGGCTGCCTCCCTTGTGTTTGTTCTATGTATTACTTAACCAGTGGTATGGGGCTAGCTGAGACCAGATGCTGCTTGTTTGAAAGAATTTAGGAAAACCTGAAGCAGGATCCAAGACAGGCCAATCCTATGGTAAAGCAACTGGCAACAGCCTGAAAGTTGGGTGGGGCGGGGCCTCAGGGAATCACCAGGGCGGGGCAACCAGTGTGAGCCAGGTTGCTGGAATCCCAGATAGGGTGGCTGTCTGCCGCCCCAGGGAAGAGCTCATAAAAGGAACAAAGGCCTCTGACAGCACTTCTGTCCAGAAGAAAGCTGCCTCTCCAACCCTTGCTCCAAATGCCAAACAGCTCAGTTCTTCCCAGTTCTTCCCTGTATGTGTCTGGCGCCCCTCAAGCTGCCTCCCCTCCAAGCTTAGAGGGAGAGAGTCTGGCAAGGCTGTGCGCAGGCCCTTTAAGAGGAGCTGCCTGGGGCTCCAGCCGCCTCAGCCTCCCTGAACCTCAGATTCCGCTGGTTTTTCCAGCCAGTAGTTATGGGGACTTCTCTTCCTGGCACTAGAACCCTGAGCGAGGTGCCTGGTATGGGACAGGACCCCTCAGTCCTCAGGGAGGACCTTCCCAGCTGAGGTATCCTCCTGATTTTTATCCGCCACACGTGGGTGTGGGACCAGCCTATCCGTCTCCGCCCCTCCTACTGGTCTCCATGCCACTGCTTCTTTAATTCCGTAGTTGTAGGACTTCCATTCAGCTTGATTTCAGGCGGTTTTGAATGATGGTTGTTCAGTAGTTTAACTGTAACTCTGATGTGGTTGTGGGAGGACGCAATACCACGTTTACTTATGCCTCCACCTTGACCGGAAGTCTAATAACTAAAATTCTGCAGCACACCAAAAATATATTTTTTGGTGATCTGATCCGCCCAAAAAAAGAAAGTATAATTTTGAACTCTGGTTGGTTTGGCTCAGCGGTTGGAGCATTGGCCTGTGGACCAGAGAGTCTTGGGTTCGGTTCCCACTAGGGGCACATACCAAAAAAAAAAAGTATAATTTGGTTCACTAACACCAGACAACTATTGTTGTGTTGGCTGTTGTCATTTTTTTATTTGGCAATCTAAGGGAAAAGAAGTCAGTGCCCCTAAGCAGTCAGGTATTGCATATTTTAAAAATTCTTATGGCACACTGGTTGAAAATTGCTGCTTTAAAAAGAAGTGTGGTAGGCAGTTGGACAGACTTGAGCAGAGTCAGGACAGTGGGCCAGGTACAGAAGGTCACCAGGTTGAAAAGCCCTAGGTGCCTAGCAAAGGACAACTGTAGGGTGGACCTTGCCCCCAGGGTGACCTTTCCTCCTCTAGCTCATCTCCCAGTCATGCGGTTTGGCCCTCTGACCTTACCTCTCTAGAGGTAACTTCTAGGCTTCCATGGTATTTCAGCTCCAGGCCCAGAAAAGCAGCAAAACCAGACAAGTGATCCCAAGGCTGACCTCAGGACCAGCTGCATTGAATGACCCCCCTGTACTGGTGCCAACCAATCAATGGAGACCCTGACCCTGAAAGTATACACGTGGAAAGCTGCTGAATATTCTACTGACATCTTCCCCTGAGACCTCCCCCAAAATGTTCACCCTTAAAACCCATAAGATAAAGGACCCAGTACTCTCCTCTCTGAAAGAGGTCAGAGCCTCTCCCTTCTCCCTCGCCCTCACCTTCCCCACAAGCCGAGTTACCATTACCTTCCTCATTCCAAAGCTCCAAGGGCCCTTCCTTTACTTCTATAACTTGTTTCCTAAGTCCATTTTTTCGACGTATTACTTCTACCTCTCTGATTTTCCAAATAAATGTTCTCTTACAGTTTGAGTCTTGGCTCTGAATACTTTCCTAGCCAGAACTCAATTAGTAAGTTTGTTAAGCTCAGGCTGAGCCTGACACCCTGAAGGTCTAACACCTGGTGCCATTCTCACCACCCACAACAGAAGCAACCGATTGCTACTGTTGATTCAAGTGGAAACATTTCTTTTTGCAGTTTTTTTGTCATTCTTTTTTTCCCTCCTTTGTTTGTTTTTAATGTATTGTTGTAAAAGTGGAAACATTTAAAACGGAAATATCTGTGCTTGCTCAGTGTGGTTCAGTGGACTGAGGATCGTCCCATGGACTGAGAGGTCCTGGTTCGATTCCTAGTCAGGGCAAATGCCCGGGTTGCGGGCTTGATCTCCAGTGAGGGCTTGTGGGAGGCAGCTGATTAGTGTTTCTCTCACCCTTCCTCTCTCTCTAAAAAAAAAAATAAATAAATAAAAACTTATTTTAATTTAAAAAGAAAAGAAAAAAGAAGTATCTTCACCTATGGATTGCGGAAGCGACTTCCACTGCATTCCTCTCCTTCCATAAAATTGTTGACATTGGAGTTGGCCCTTACACAGTGGCACTGAAGATTTAACCTTTTAATATCCAGGAGAAACGGAATTGATTTTTAAAATATCCTACAACAAAAAAATCCTTATTTATGCATTCACTGTTCAGATAATATAAATCAAGTTTTAAAAGCTATTGCTTAGATCCCTAAGACTTGCTACTGTGGAGTTTTTTCAGGGGTCAGGATTGGGACCTCTTCAAACAGTGTAGGTTCACCTTTTCTAAAGCATTCTATTGTTTTGTTTGAATATTGTGATCTCAATAAAATTTATGAATATTTCATATATGTAAACATACATTTCTTAATTCATTGGGGATGATCAGAACTTGCTATCTACTTCGTAGATAATGTTAGGGGAAAAATGTCAATTATAAAGCACAATACAAAAGTAAAGTATTAGCATTAATGTGTATGTACGTACTGGTCATCCAACAGCGTGATGCCCTGTAATCTTTTCAGTTGCAGAGTACAGTATAAAATGACCATACAAATATTAGAGCAAACCAACCAAAATCATGTCAACTCTAAAACTTTGCTAATGAACTTGTGTGACATAGTATGTGTTTTAAGTTCAACATATATAATTACCCTATTCCTGTCTTTAATATTACTGTTATGTCACATGACTAATCTTTCTTTTTTTACACATTTTTTTTTTCCTACCTCACCAGGGGACATTTTTGCATTTATCTTCAGATAGAGCAGGAGGGAGAGAGGAAGGAAGAGAGAAACATTGATGCAAAGAGAGACACATTGACTGGTTGCCACCCACACGACCCCAACCAGGGCCAGGGCCAGGGCCAGGGCCAAACTGCAACCAAGGTACATGCCCTTAGTGGGAACTGAACCTGGGACTCTCTGGTCCGCGGGCCGACGCTCTAACCACTGAGAAAAGCCAGCCAGGGCTTTTTTTTTACATTTAAAAAATTTTTTTCTTTATTGATTTTGAGAGAGAGAGGAAGAGGGATAGCTAGAAACATCGATGAGAGAGAACACTGAGTGGCCACCTCCTGCACGCCCCCCACTGGGGATCAGGCCCACAACCTGGGCATGTGCCCTGACCGAGAATGGAATCAGCGAACTCTTGCTGCAGGGTCGACGTTCAACCACTGAGCCACACCGGCTGGGCACATAACTAATCTTTTAAACGTCATCATTTAAGCTCCTTAAAAACATCATTTAAGCTCCTTTAAAACATCATTTAAGCTCCTTAAAAACAATGTATTTAATTTTGTCTGCAGCTTCTGAAATTCTTATCCATCACAGTGCTAACAAAGGAGTAGAGCTCAAAATTTGAATATAGGCCATTATAAACTGTATGCATATGTACAGTCACTTAAATTTCTCATTCCCCAATATGCTTTATGAAATGTTTTACATAAAGAAACTTTAAGTTATCTTCACAAGCAATTGTTAAAGTGATCTCTGGAATCAGATTTAGGCTTTCCTATTTCTTTAAGGCCTTACTTTTGCAAAACCAAAGCTACCTAATATAGTTCAACTTCTTTCTTTCTTGATTAAGCATTCAGCATACAAAGTTGACTTTTACCTTTCAAAAGTGTGAATTCATTAAAATTTTATTTTCTTAAGAGAGAGGGGGAGAGAAACATCAATGTGATAGAGCCACATCGAATGGCTGCCTCCCGCATGACCCCAGGGTGGAGACTAACTGCAACCAAGGTACATGCCCTTGGGGGCAAGCCCATGACTCATTGATCTGCGGGATTCATTGGTCCATGGGCCAGCACTCTACCACTGAGCCAAACCAGCCAGGGCAAAAGTGTGCATTCATTTAAAGGCAGTAGTATGAAACCTCTTATATCTATTTGTCCTGTATTCCAGCGGTCACATTGTGAAGAAACTCTTATTTATGTCAAAGCCACAGTGGCCCATTTTTCCCTATATTCACTTACCACATCCAAGTGATAGTATTTTTGCAATCAATCGAAGTGTGTAACATGGGTTATATTAAAGCACATGATGCTGTCATGCTAAATTCCAGTTACCTGGAATTAACACCAGTTAATTCACAATAACACTAGCTCGGTAAGTGTTGTGAATTGTTTAAGCAAGCTTTTATCAATGGGATGTGTATTTCCAAAGAGACTCAGGAGCATCCAGAATTTATAAAGTGCAACATAAGAATACCAAACATTAATATTAAATAAAAATCTGGACAGGCTTATAGTGAATGGAATACTGACTCTATATTATAGTGATTTAAATCAGTGAATTAGTTTCTGATAGTTTAATCATTTCAAAATAATTTTGATTTAAAAATTTGTTATTTAAATAAACATTTTGATATGCATTAAATGTTCTGTTCTATAATGCCAGATCTGTGGGCATGTTTCTGACAAACATCAAAATGAATATACATGGAATAAACTAGAGGTTTTGTGATCTTGAGTTTCCCTATTTAGTCTGACACTTTGTATTGTTTTAATAAATAATATAGGGTGCAAAACAATTTTTATAAAATATGTATTTAGGTTATGTGAATCAAAAGAAAGATGGAATGATATTTTCATAAAAAACAAGGCAGGATCATTTAGTAAACTATCTGTAACCCCCTTTTTTTTCTGAGCAGATGTGACTGTCATTTTCAATGAGTAATAAAGTGATTTAACTTCATAGTATGAAAAACAGGAAGAGAAAATAATCTTTCAAATAAATACCAAAATCAGTTTTTGTGAATATGCTGAAATATGTTTCAAAGGCATGAAGTGGGGATTCTGTTGACACAAGTAAACAAAATAATTTCTAAAATAAAATGGTTAGTATAAACAGATTACACAGTAACTTCAATATTAACTATTTTGGGATTTAAAGTGTGAACTAACCTAAGTGTTAGTTCCAAGAATTAAGTCAGTTCTTAAAAGAATGTGAGAAGAGCCCTGGCCGGTTTGTCTCAGCAGTGAGAGTGTTGGCCTGCGGTCAAGAGACCCAGGTTCCATTCCCGTTAAGGGCACGCACCTTGGTTGCAGTTTGTCCCCGGCCCTGGTTGGGTCGCATGTGCAGAAGGCAGCCACTTGATGTGACCCTTTCATGTCGATGTTTCTCTCTCTCTCTCTCCCCTTCCTATCTGAACAAAAATGGGAAAATGTCCTCGGGTGAGGATAAAAATAATAAGAGAAATACATTGTATCATCTGCAATTACACATATCACATACTTTCCAAAGGAGGGTGGGGGGGGGGCATTGTATGGTCTCAAAAGATAATGTTTTTTATTGTTCAAATAAAAATGCACTGCATTACATCTGAAATATAAAATATTTGAAAAATGTTCCTAGTACAGACTTCTAAATGCATGGCATTGTGCTTAACAAGCCCAATCTCCAAAATTAAATATGGAGCATTCCAATCTATATCCCCGTACCAGTGTTTTAAAGTTAAGAAAATATAGGGTTTTTTCTCTTTTTTTTTAGTGAGATAACTCATTTTAAGAAAAATTCAATTTTGTGAATCAATACAACTCATGTGTTGTAATAAATACTGGGTGTTTTCTGTTATTTAGCAGGATAATTTTAATTTGAAAATAACCCTAGTTAATACAGGAAAAAAAATTAACCAAAAAATTATAGGATAGTGGCAAAAGTTATATATAAAACATTCTGTTAAATAGCATCACACCCCTTTCTTAGTAAAGTGCAACAATTTTATTTCATAGCTATATTTATTTGTAGGGTCTCATTTAACTTTTCCTTTAAATTTGGTTATCAATCACAGTCAGAAAAACAAATTAATCTATTTTAAAACCACCTCCTAAATTATAAAAGTATATTTGTTTACAAACCTCAAGATGTTTGAGAAATCTCCTTTTTATTCTTTATTCATACCAGAGTAAAAAAAAAAAAAATCTTTTCATTTACTTGAAGAGCCAAGGAACCATTATTAATATTGTCAATACTAGGTGATTCATCTGAATTTTAGTAATGTTTGTTTCACCATTGTGGTATCTAATTTAAAAAAAAAAAAAGAGATTGATACATACATTACTTCACTTTTATGATTACTCTCTTTTACATTGCAACCATACAAATTTATTTTTCCATATGAGACAGGGTAGGACACATTCTTCTTGGATACGTTATTGTTTATTGTTTCAAGTGAATGGAATAGATAAATCCCACTGAATAGTTTAGTGTGGCCCTGTATCGTATATAAACAGGTTAAAAGAAGACTTTATTTTGTAATCTGTATTCACATCTACCATAAACTGTCTTCATGACAGATGCAGAGTTTATTTCATTACTTGCCCCAAGTTAGCTGTTGATCCCTTTCACTGATAATACACAAGTGTAAAGAACATGAAGCCTTTAAAAAGGGGAAAAAATACTTTCCCCTGTATTACTGAAAATTGGAATTTTATGTTGACTCTTGATGACTAGGAAAGCCAGTGTTAAGGAATCAATATTATCCAATATAAAATAGTACACTGAATTGTTTAATTATAAACAGTATATTAAGAGCTTGTATATGCTGACTGAGAACCAGTGGTGGCTTTCAAACTCTCAGAATGGCTAAACATTTTATGGTTAGAAGAAACCACAGGTGATGATGAAGGTATTCCATATCTCTGTAGCAGCCATTACATTAAAAACATCTACAAATTATTTCACGATCAGTAAAAGAATTTTACTGGTATTAGTGATAAGGGTGAGGAGAGAAGAAAGAGTGAAGTGTGTGTATTAGTTAAGTGTGACAGGTTAATAAAAAGACATAGAAAAGTGATAAATTTTTTCTTCTATATGTGCTTTGCTGCAAACAAATTCAAGAGAGCAAGATGGATATATAAAAAGCCAATGTCAGGAAACATCCACTGATAATGCCCATTGTTTTACTTTATACTTAAATTACACAAGCAGAAAAGTTATGCTTATTAATAGTTTAATGTATGAAGGAAACATCCAGATTTCTGAATATGAAGGTACATATCTCACATTAATTTAAGTCTACATAAAGTAGAGCCTCTATACTGACATATTGAAATTTACTTTCTGCTTAGCCTTTTCTGTTATGTAAACAATTGTACATTTATTTGCCATTCTAAAACTTCAGGATCAAGTTTACATAATTTTGCTAAATTTCCGTGTTTGCTCAGAAGCAGTTTACAGTACTAATACCAACCAGCCAAAGAACAGCTTCAACAGAAAGTTATGTCCAAAGGGGAAGAGGGAGAGAAAAAAAGAAAAATAAGAAAAATGCTAACTAAGGTAAAATGGATGATGATGGGGAATGGGCAGTCACAAATGTTCACAGAAAATAGGTCAGTTAGTAAGTTCTTCTGCAAAAAGCCTACACACTTCAGTCAAGCACATCAGTAGAATGATTTGGGAGCATAAATTTTTTTTTTCTGGCCACTTGTGATTTCCTCTGAATGAAAAGGAATCTTTAGGCTAACAAGCTGATCCTCCTCAGCCAAGCTGGTTCATATGCACACTGTTCATGTGAGGTGCCCAGGGTCCAGTCCACACCTATGATTCAAGAATATGAATTTTATTAAATACGTAGTTAACATATATGTGATTAAAATTATACTTTAGCTATAGACTAAAATAGCTAAATCTCATTTAATTTGCAACATACTTGGAAACAATGAAGAAAAGCATTGATAAATTACTTTTACCAATTGTTTCCTTGCCTCTCCTCTTATCCCTCCAACACAATCTATCATTATTTGAGAACCATTACCTGAGTACATAAAGACTTATGACTGTGGAAGGGAAATGAGTCAAAGATAGTAAACATACTCCAAAAAACGAACGCTAAAATACACAAACATGTCTATGAATTTCAGTTATAATTATACATGGCTTTGACATTTATGACTCCTTCAGTAAATAACTCTAGATGGCCCTTTTCATAACAGTACTACATTTTTATGTATAAAACTGTAACACTTTGCAACTTAAAATATTTTACTTACCAGCTGTTGCCCAATGAAATACGTTACGCCATTCACAATTTTCAGCCTGAAACACTACCTTTGGGACCATTTTCTACATCCCTTTGCTATATTTTCAGGTATATTAAATTTCCTCAGCTGCCCTTATTTACCATAATCTCTCACTACCATGATTTACCTGTATCCTATTTGTCTTAGAATTTCATAAACACTAAATAAATGTTCACTTAAAGATCAGTCTTACCGTTTGAGGGCCATTATTTTCTGTGGAGTTTGAAACCATCTTTATCAGGGAGTTCCAAGAGGGGTCTGCAGCATGAGGGCCATTAAATATGGGTCCTCCAGCACCATCAGGGATAGGTGCGACTGGAGGAATCATTGCATTCCCATATACAGAAAAAGGCATACCCTTAAGAAAGGAGAAAACAAATACTATGTACATTCAAGTCACTGCTTACTTTGCCCAATATACTCAATAGCCTTAAAATATATGAAACTTCACCTCACTTTGGAAAAGTTAAGTTATCTAGGTAATCTTAAAATTACTTTCCAGCCCTGCGGGTACGGCTCAGTGGATTGAGCAGCATCCCATGGACTGAGAGGTCTCGATTCCTGGTTGGGGCACATGACCAGGTTTCGGGCTCAATCCCCAGGTAGCGGGGGGCATGCAGCAGGCAGCTGATCGATGTATCTCTCACATAGATGTTTCTCTCTCTCCCTACTCCCCTTCCTTACTCTAAAAAAAAAAAAAAATTCAATAAAAACATTTTTAAAAAGTTACTTCCATTATATGATTTCTTCTAGCATTAGATTATACATAAGCCTACCATATCCAAAATATTTTGTCAAAACATATTTCTCTGAACAACTGAGACAAAATAAGGATTCATAAATATTTACATTTTAGCCAGATTTTGACCTATAATTGTAGGCCAAAGCCCCAGATTCATTTCATAAATGCTTATCCACTTGAAAGTGAAATAAGGTTAATAAGAAAAACATTTGGAAATAATGAAAATGTTTATTCAAATTACCATTACCCCAACTTTAGGAAAATCCATGTATCCTGCAGGAACATGCTGATGGAATGTACCAGAAGGAGTTACAATTCCTGTACTCTCTCGCTCCATTGCTTGATGCTGTGAAAATACTCCTGGATCAGACATTGGCCTATGAATCATAGGATTTCCCATCCCGGGGTTACACCAGTCTACTTTGTCTGAGGGAAAAACAAAGAGGCAGAGAAAAAAATACTGGTATATATAAAATCAGAAGACAGCAAAATAAAATGTTTTATATATTTCTAATACTTTCTACTTTGAATTGTGAATTCCTTCAGAATAATAACCTATTTTTATATATTTACTGCAGTATTTCTATGTCTGTAGGTAGTGATATAATATCCTAATAAAATATCCTAAACACTTTGTTACAAAACAGAAGAAAATATGCTAAGGTAAAGGCAAAAGAGCCCCAAAGGAAATATTAACATCTCCTTAATATGAAATGAAGAAAAGAATATGCTTACATTAGACTATTATCAAAAAGCAATGATAAATTCGATGGGAGAGCATATGGGAACAATAAATGTTCTGAACTCTTAAATAAAAGTGATTAGTCAAAACAAAGAGATATGAATACCCATTTTTTAAGAATGATTATGAATGTTAAACACTGCTTACAATATTTTAGTTAAACGCATAAACTTAATTCCTTGTAAGCAGGATAACGTGTCATACCTTGACTGCCACCAATCCCTTCAAAGGACCAGATGCCACTATGCCCTACTGATGTGGACAAATTACTCCCAATAACAGATGGAGCTGAAGTTCCAGTTTGCCTGATACGTGCAGAACGTTCAGTCCCAATAGGGACTGGAACTTTTCTGTCCTGAGAGACGTTGTTGGGCTTTTCTGACCCTAAAGGTACTGATGACGGGGCAGGAGAAGGTGCACGAACTCCAGAAGATACTGACTGTGCAGGAGAATCTAAAGAAAAGATATTTTGAAATAGTATACGTGTCATTTATAGAGCATGTAATTTTGTAAAACCAAATCTTAAATTCTAAAGATACCTTAAATATACATTCTGAGGAAAAATAAAATACGAGAATAATGCTTAAAAAATAAGTTATGCATATTAAAATCTGGTTAGAGTTTATGACTTTGTAGTCACATTTTAATATGGTGCACAATTTTTCCATGTAATTATATGATAGTTGAATGTGAAGATGTGAATGCTACAACTCCACATGTAATAAACCATTAAATTAATTTTTAAATGAATTAATCCTTGACACTGAGTAAAACATAACACCAAAGTAATGAGAAGACAATGTTTAAATTAAAACAAAACAAACACACACCAACAAAATGAAGATGGGGGAAATCATGCCTATATTGTCAAGTCTCTTGGTATATTACGATGAAAAAATAAAGAAATTCAGGTATCAAGCAAGACTGGAAAAACTAGTTGAAGGAAAAAACAACAATTTTCTTTAAATCAGGGCTTCACAGAATCCAGCTATTAATAAGTTTTAGTGACTATTAACTAAAAAGAGTGAATGTAAAAGTCCTTCATAAACTACAAGTTATTATACAAATATTGTTATTATTGGGACCAAAAACATGAAACATGATGGATTTATTACCTATAAAAGTAAACCAAGAAAACTATTACTCTCTAATGACAAATTAAAGTATACCTCCTGTGGTCATGAATCCACTAGCATTACCTGACATCATTTACTTTATTAAAAATAATTGTTTTTCCTTTATTGATTTTAGAGACAGGGAAAGGGAGAGGGGGAGAGAGATAGAAACATCGATGAGAGAGAACACCGATCGCCTGCCTCCTGCATGCTTCCCACTGGAGATCAGGTGCACAACTTGGGCATGTGCCCTGACCAGGAATTGAACCAGCAGCCTCATGGCGCATGGGTCAATGCTCAACCACTGATCCACACCAGCTGGGCCAACGTTTACTTTTAACTTATCATAAGAAAATAGCCCTGGTCGGTTTGGCTTAGCAGTTGGAGTGTTGGCCTGCGGACCAGAGAGTACTGAGTTCGGTTCCTGCTAGGGACAAGTACTAAAAAAAAGAATAATCATAAAATGAAAAATCCACCTAAGTGTCTTTAAAAACAATCATACATATTTGAAAATTCATCTTAAAATTATACTGGCAGGGGACTTCTGGTCAAGATGGCAACGTAGGTAAACGTGTTATCGCGTCCTCCCACAACCACATCCAAGTTACAACTAAACTACAGAACAACCATCTGAAATCAAGCTGAATGGAAGTCCTACAACTACAGAATTAAAGAAGAGGCCGAATTGAGACTGGTGGGAGGGGGAGGGGGAGGGGGAGGGGCAGAGGCACGACAGGCTGGTCCCTCACCCACATGTGGCGGATAAAAATCAGGAGGATACCTCAGCTGGGAAGGTCCTCCCTGAGGACTGAGGGGTCCTGTCCCATACCAGGCACCCCGCTCAGGGTTCTAGTGCCAGGAAGAGAAGTCCCCATAACTACTGGCTGGAAAAACCAGCGGGATCTGAGGTTCAGGGAGGCTGAGGCGGCTGGAGCCCCAGGCAGCTCCTCTTAAAGGGCCTGCGCACAGCCTTACCGGACTCTCTCCCTCTAACCTTGGAGGGAAGGCAGCTTGAGGGGCGCCAGACACATACAGGAAAGAACTGGGAAGAACTGAGCTGTTTGGCATTTGGAGCAAAGGTTGGAGAGGCAGCTTTCTTCTGGACAGAAGTGCTGTCAGAGGCCTTTGTTCCTTTTATGAGCTCTTCCCTGGGGCGGCAGACAGCCACCCTATCTGGGACTCCAGCAACCTGGCTCACACTGGTTGCCCCGCCCTGGTGATTCCCTGAGGCCCCGCCCCACCCAACTTTCAGGCTGTTGCCAGTTGCTTTACCATAGGATTGGCCTGTCTTGGATCCTGCTTCAGGTTTTCCTAAATTCTTTCAAACAAGCAGCATCTGGTCTCAGCTAGCCCCATACCACTGGTTAAGTAATACATAGAACAAACACAAGGGAGGCAGCCAAAATGAGGAGACAAACAGGTCCCAAATGAAAGAGCAGAACAAAACCCCAGGAAAAGAGCTAAAGTGATATGGAGATAAGCAACCTAACAGATGCTGAGTTCAAAATACTGCTTAAAAGGATGCTCACTGAACTTAGTGAGAACTTCAATGAACTTGGTGAGGGCCTCAAGAGCATAAAAAAGGACCAGTCAGAAACGAAGAAGGCACTAAGTGAAATAAAGAATAATTTACACAGATTCAATAGTAGAGTAAGTAAAGCCAAGAAGCAAACCATCAATTTGGAATATAAGGAAGCAAAAAACACCCCCATGAGAACAGCAAAAAGAAAAAAGAATACAAAAAAAAATGAGGATAGTGTAAGGAGCCTCTGGGACAACTTCAAGCGTGCCAACATTCGCATCTTGGGGTGCCAGAAGGAGAAGAGAGAGAACAAGAAATCGAAAACGTATTTGAAACAATAATGGCAGAAAACTTCCCTAACTTGGTGAAGGAAACAGACATACAAGTCCAGGAAGCACAGAGAGTCCCAAACAAGATGAACCCCAAGAGGCCCACAGCAAGACATCATCGTCAAAATGCAAAAGGTTCAAGACAAAGAGAGAATCTTATAAGCAGCTAGAGAAAAAGTTAGTTACCTACAAGGGAATTCCTATCAGCTGATTTCTCAAAAGAAACTTTGCAGGCCAGAAGGGAGTGGCAAGAAATATTCAGAGTGATGAAAAGCAAGAACCTACAACCAAGATTACTCTATCCTACAAAGCTGTCATTTACAATCGATGGCCACATAAAGAGTTTCCCAGACAAAAAAAGCGAAAGTAGCTCATCACCACCAAACCATTTTATATGAAATGCTGAAGGGTCTTCTTGAAGAAAAAGATAAAAAATATGAACAAACAAAATGGCAATGAATACATATCTATCGACAATGGAATCTACAAACAAAATGAACAAGCAGAACAGAAACATTCTCATAGATATAGAGAACATTTTGTTGGTTGCCAGATGGGAGGGGAGTTGGGGGAATGGGTGAAAAAGGTGAAGGGATTAAGAAGCACAAATTGGTTGCTAGACTAACAAACCTCAAAGGGAAAGGGGTTTAGGCGTGGGAAGAAATAAACCAAAGAACTTATATGCATAACCAATGGACACAGACAACAGTGTGGGTAAGGCAGGAGAGGGGTGGGAATGGGCAGGAGGGGGTCAATGAGTGAAAAATGAGGAACATCTGTAATACATTCAACAATAAGTTAAAAAAAGTATACTGGCATATCAGGGAATTCTAGGATGAAGGTGGCAGCAGCACAGGTTTTGATTCTTCCCAACTTTTCCCATAAAATACAAACCACTAAGTTAGCAAAGCCAAAACAAACAAACAAAAATATGGATAACATATAAAACAGAACAGGCAAGGTATCCAAAGGAATCCAAAGATACAAGTGAATGGGGACAAATCACAAACAGTTGTAAGGTAGTATCAACATCTGTGTGGAAAAAAGCAATTCTCCAGACCTAAGAACAGGAGAATATAAGAACCGCAGAACACTCAAAGAAAAGCAGGGCAGGCCAATATGAGAACAGCAGGTGAAACTGGGAGAGTTCTGCCTATGTATGGGTGATTGCAAAGAATTCACAATAGGTCTAAAAAGCTGGTGCAGTAAGAGCCCTAACAACTCTCAAAAGTACCTACTGAAACCTCCTTCCAGGATAAAGCCCCATAGTGATAACAAAGTTCTGGGAACAGATTCCAAACTGAGCAGGAAAGGGACAACAGAAGCATAGAGAACATCCAGTTAAGAGTAGGTCAGATAGGGTAGAGATGAGTAGGTAAGGAAAACAAAGCCTCAGAGGGAAGGGGGGATAGGATAAACCAAAGAACTTAAATGCATATATGTATAACCAATGGACTCAAGACAACAGTGCAGTGAAGGCAGGAAGGAGGGTTTCAACAGGGGGGAAAATAAGGAGGGACATCTGTAATACTTTCAAAAACTGAAGATTAAAAGGCCACTGGGTGGGGTTGAATTTCCGAGGGAGGGTCCGCTGCCTCTCCCCAGAGCCCTGGGAAGGAGTAAGATGACCACAGTCCTGCATGGCCGCAACTCAGCAAAAGCTATGAGCACCCTCCAAATCCCGAGTGTCCCCACACAGTTCCAGTCCAGTCTGCCCTCCCTCTGCCAGAGCCCAAGTTTGGTCCTGGGAGATGGTCTGTGTAGCTTCCATTCACTCTGTCGCCATTGTGGAATCCCCAGAATTATTTTTCTGCAGCAACTTTGTCAAGAAAGGGGAGACCAGTGGCCAAAGCAGGACGTTTGAAACATTCTGAAAGTAGTCTCACTAGGATGGTACAAATCCCTTTTCGCAGTATGGTCCTCCCCCGATCCTGATAGTCATTCTTGACTCCTATTTTCCTCTCATGCTTCACAGCCAAACATGAAAACATTTTCAAGATTCTTAACTTCCTTCCATCATGGTCCTTTGTAATTGCATGACACTAGCTTCAGCTACAGATTTTTTCCCTTGCATTTTCAACCCTTAACATTAAAAAATGTATTAAATATACCTGAGGTTTCTTTTTCTTTAGTTCCTTGATCTACTTCAATCTGCTTTCTATTGCTCACCCCATCTCATCAAAAAATAAAAATTAAAGAAAAAATTTTAAAAATAAAGATTAAAAAAAAAAGTAGGGCAGATAGAGTAGGGATGGGTGGGTAAGGACACTAAAGCCAGCAGATTTAATGAAGTATAAGGCCATAGTTTTGCACACTTCTCTAAAAGAGGGAATTCTGGCATCTTTAAGCTAGAAAACATATCCTGACCCACATATCCTTTCTGTAAGTTTAGGAAAACTCATTTAAAACTGCAAAACACAATAGAATTGCAGTCATATTTCATCCTTAGTATCTTGTAGAGTCTACAATGTAGACAATAAAAGCATCCTAGAAACAAAGCTATATCCTGCCCTGGCTGGTTTGGCTCAGCGGTTAGAGCGTCAGCCTGTGGACCATAGAGTCCCGGATTTGATTCCGGCCAAGGGCATGTGCCTCGGTTGTGGAGTTGTGTGGGTGGCAACCAATTGATGTGCCTCTCTCACATCGATGTTTCTCTCTCCCCCCCCTCCCGCCACCTTCCCCCTCCCTTCCACTCTGTCTGAAGGTAAATGTAAAAATATCCTTGGCTGAAGATTTAAAAAATAATAAAACAAAAAAACAAAGCTATATCCTAATATTCCAAAGGCACATTGAAAAGAAACTATAATAGAAAATTCCTAAGTGAGCCATAAGAAATTTTTTAAAAAGAACAGTATAATTCAGAATGACTAAAACTGGAAACAAGATGACAAAACTCAAGAAAGTATTAGAAATGAAAGACTCCAGAAAAGACTAAATTCAACTACAAGGAACACAAGATGGGATAAACAAAATTCTGTTCATTGGTTTTTAAACTATGTAGTGAAAGGGCACAATTACATACCTGTGAAAAATCAACCCAGTACAACTAACACGAAGACACAGTCAAAGGAAGCAGGCAGGAAGGATGGTCAGAAGGAGGATGCATAAACCTGAACTTCCCCCAGGCCCATTTCAGGGAGCCTGTCCTAACCTCTGGGTGTAATCTAGTTTCTCTTTCCTTTCCTGTGTCCTTCCAAAAACAAAAGCAAAGCAAAATAAAAGCCACTCTCTAACATTCTGTTTAAATGAAGAGAATAACTAGGCTTGCCTGCTGACCTGCCCCGTTTAGACATTTCCCTTTGCACAGATTCTGCCAGTGCACTAGTCATAGTTATCACATGACTATTTTCTGCTTTCTCCCTGCAGGTTTACTGGACTAACGACAAGCATCTGACTAAAGAATGATTTCTTTCAGGCTAGCTAGCAATCTATGACTGACATGGTCTGAATTCAACATATAAGCTGAGTCAATCATATTCCTCATTCAAGAAGATGCAATTAATAAACAGAGAGAAACTGGTTAATTAGCTATGAACTGAATCTTCTAATATACAAGATAAAATTAGAAAGTTTAGGTATAAAGACAGTAAACAGGAGACTCACAAGAAACACACCAGGAGAGACCATAAATCCCCTAAAAAAAGAGAGCTGTCCCAGAAAATGTCCCTGCATAGTCTTAAAGTAAACGCCATTTTCCTCAAGATTCCTTGGGTGGATACATATTCCTTAGCATGAAAAGAGCCTAATTATTATTATAATTTCTTTTCTTATCTCTATTAGAATTTCTTTAATTAGAAAACAGCAAAATCTAATCAAGAGCCATGTTATTTAAAAATATGCCAGCTTATATATTGGAGGGGAAAAAAAGGTTTTAGAAGTTTTGTGGGGCCTTATACAATTTTGGGAACCATTTTCAGAAAAATACAAAATAAGGTACAGGACCTTGGCAGGGCCCCTTGCAAATGAGGTTATCTGAAGCTTAAGCTTCACAGGCTTCATGGTAAATCCACTTCAGTTTTGAAATGACAACAGGGTCCTGAATTCAAATTAAAAGAGTAATGTGACTTACAAATTGAAAAAGTGGCCCTGCAGGAAAATTACACTGTATTTTCTTCCTTCAGTGTTTACTCAATTACAGTAGATCATGAGATGAATGTGATTGGTCATGACTAGCATAAAAAAATCTTTTTTTTTCAATTTTTTTTTTTGGTACGTGTCCCTAGCGGGAACCGAACCTGGGACTCTCTGGTCCGCAGGCCGACGCTCCAACCACTGAGCAAAACTGGCCAGGGCAGCAGAAAAATTTTTAAAGGTCGTCCAGCAGGTATGGCTCAGTGGACTGAGAGGTCCTGGTCCAATTACCAGTCAGGGCACATGCCTGGGTTGAGGGCTCAATCCCCGGTAAGGGGCATGTAGGAGGTAGCTGTTCGATGTTTCTCTCTCTCTCCTCTTCTCTCTCTTGAAAAAAAAATCAATAAAAACGTACTAAAAGGTTAAAGAAAACAGAATGAAAAATACTAGAGTGAAACATGCATTATAAAGATAAGTATTGTTTTGCAAATACACTATCTCAACTATACACACACATGTATATGTGTACTGAATGTAAAATTCATTCCTTCCTTTCAAAATTGTAATGCTTTTTATTGCTTTTTGATCTGACAACACTTTTCAAAAAATTGAATGTCAAAATGGGTCACTGACTAAAATCTGCCAAGGACCAAAACTCACAGATCAATGCCAACGATCAGTAATCAATGCACAAACTGGCTGGGTGTTGGTAGGATAGACTTCAGCAGTTTGAGTAAGATAAGGACTCAGGTGACCTCTGCCCATCTGTTATGCAGAAGGTTCTTAGACATCACCAATCTTGCTGTGGGGCCTCAAGAAAGGGTTCTTTGGCCCTGGCCGATTTGGCTCAGCGGTTAGAGCGTCCACCTGGGGTCCGGAGAGACCCGGGTTCGGTTCCCGCTAAGGGCATGTACCTCGGTTACAGTTTGTCCCCGGCCCTGGTTGGTCGCGCGGGTGGGCAGCCACTCGATGTGTCCCTTTCACATCGATGTTTCCCTCTCTCTCTCTTCCTCTCTCTCCCTCCCACTCTGTCTGTACAAAAAATGGAAAAATGTCCTCGGGTGAGGATAAAAACAAACAAACAAACAAAAAAAACAAAAACAAAAAAAAAAAGAAAGGGTTCTTTGCTTTCTTTTATTTATTTTTTTAAGGAGGAAGGCGTGCCTGGCCAGTGTGGCTCAGTGGCTGAGTGTCAACCCATGCACCAAGAAGTCACTGGTTCAATTCCTAGTCAGGGCACATGCCGAGGTTGTGGGCCTGATCCCCAGTGGGGGGGGCAGCAAATCGATGTTCTCTCTCATCAATATTTCTCTCTCTCCCTCTCCCTTCCTCACTCTAAAAATAAATAAATAAATAAATAAATAAATAAATAAATAAATAAATAAATAAAATAAAATAAAATAAAATAAAGGAGGAAGGCTGTGTCCCTCATATCCCAGCTTGATTTGCCAGGGTCCTAATATAATGTACTGATGTCCTAAAGAGGAGAAGAAAGAAGAGTAGAATGTCTGAAGAAATGATAAACCTGTTCAAGTACATAAAACCAGTTAAATGTATTATGAAAAACAAGTCATGTTTCTGCAGTTAGTTCAACAGTATCCAGAATGGAACTTTTAAGAAAAATATCTAGATAAATACTAAAATCAAAATTTTAAAACTACTATAAACACATAAAAATATAAAATTATATCCATGTGAACAGACTGCCTAGAGAAGAGCTGAAGTCAGAAAAAACAGGCCTAATGGTCATTAAAAAGCAACAATATGTACATTTACATTAGGCAAAAAAAAAGGAAAACTAGTTAAAAATTCAGTATTAAAGGTAAATGTCTGAGGGTCTTGCCTGAATCAATCATTCTAATAGCTGCAAAATGATGACTATAAATTCCTTGTACACTTATGAGTCGTTACTATACTCTAAGAAACAGTGTTCCCTTCTCCTGCACTTTAAAGTTTTATTTATAATCATTATGAACTCAAGAATTGCTTTATTCAATGAGCTGCCATTGTTCATTTTGGTGATCAAATTGTTTTGGATTTGGCCAGTGGGACCCCCTCAAGCTGTCTCCTTCTGACATGTTCCCATCATTCTGAGCCCTGACACTGTAAGACTTTCTGACACTATAAAGCTTGTCTTACACTTTCTATGCCCTAGCTATTTCTCCAAGAAGCTCTAGCTTCTTTTAGTGGAAAAAATTATTTAACAGAAAGATGTGGACACTGAATATGCTCAATGCTACTGAAGATGCATTGCTTTCAGTAGACAGAGCTAGAGGGAAAATGGCAACTTTATATGATTCAATCCTATACATATGTAATTTAAAAATTAGGAGTTCACATTGATCCTCTAATCATTCGAGTCTAATGCCAATCTAATTCCGTATAGTTTTCCTTGCCTTACCCCAATTCCACATTTTTTGTCTTCTCACAGTGAGAACCCTTACATCACATCCTCATTAGTATACTTACTTATTCATTTTCTCAATCCTACAATATATCTCGTATAGTTTTAGAATAGCTTATCTATAATATTACTAAAAAAAAACTATGTTAAGTAGAATTGAAGATCTGTCTGAAATCTGTTTTTTGACTGAAGGGTGCGTTATTTTCCTTTTATATTGGTACGTTATTTTCATACTTCTTACATTATTTCTGTCATGTTTCTACTACAATCACTTTGAATTCTTCCTTAAACCATTCCTTCTCATTTAAAGACATCTGTGCCAGGATAATCAATATTTTCTTTATGACAGTCCTCACTATTTGACAAACACAAGAAAAACTATATAGCATGCAAATTCACAACTTCATGCTTTAACTGGGAATGTACTTAAATTTTTTTTTTTTTGTCTGGCCGGTGTGGCTCAGTGGCTGAGCATCAACCCATGCACCAAGAGGGCACCAGTCTGATTCCTGGTCAGGGCATATGCCCAGGTTGTGGGCCCGATCCCTAGTGGGGGCATGCAAGATGTGGCCAATCGATGTTCTCATTGATGTTTCCATATCTCTCTCCTTCTCCCTTCCCCTCTCTCTAAAAATCAATATTTATTGTTTGATTTTAGAGAGGAAAGGAGAGGGAAAGAGGGACTTGTTCCAATTATTTATGCATTCATTGGCTGATTCTTATATGTGCCCTGACCAGTGATCGAGCTCACAACCCTAGTGTATCGGGACAATACTCTAAGCAACTGAACTACCTGGCCAGGTCCAGCAATGTATGGTTATACGCACCTCATAAATATTTAATTTTTTACAAACTCTTTTTTTTTTTTCACCCGAGGATATTTTTTCCATTTTTTGTACAGATAGAGTGGCAGGGAGAGAGAGGAAGGGAGAGAGAGTGAGAAACATCGACGTGAAGGGACACATCGAGTGGCTGCCACCCGCACGACCAACCAGGGCCGGGGAAAAACTGCAACCGAAGTACGTGCCCTTAGCGGAAACCGAACCCGGGTCTCTCCGGACCGCAGGCTGACGCTCTAACCGCTGAGCCAAACTGGCCAGGGCAATTTTTTACAAACTCTTTCATTCAGTTAACCAGACTCTATTACCTGGGTTCTAACACTCATAGAAGAAATTCATAATTTAAAAAAATGTCTGCCCTGGCCAGTGTTAGTCAGTGGTTAGATATTGGCCCATGCACCAAAGGGACATGGGTTCAATTCCCAGCCCAGTTGGAGAGCATTCGGGAAGCAAGCAATTGATGTGTCTCTCACTACCGAATTCCCTGTTAAAAACAAACAAAAAACCCAGCTGGTGTGGCACAGTGGTTGGGCGTCAACCCATGCACCAAGAGGTCGCCAGTTCAATTCCCAGTCAGGGCACATGACCGGGTTGTGGGCCCCATCCCCACTGGGGGGCATGCTGGAGGCGGCCAATCAATGGTCTCTCTCATTGATGTTTCTCTCTCCCTCTCCCTTCTTCTCTCTCTAAAAATCAGTAATAATAATAATAATAATAATAATAATAATATGGCCCGGCCTGTGTGGTTCAGTGGTTGAGCTTCAACCCATGCACCAAGAGGTCACTGTTTTGATTCCTGGTCAAAGCACATGCCCAGGTTGTAGGCCAAATCCCCAGTGGGGGCGTACAGGGGGTAGCCAATCGATGTTCTCTCTCATCAATGTTTCTCTCTCTCTCTCTCTCTCTGCCCCCCTTCCTCTCTCTCTAAAATCAACAAAGTAAAAAATATATTTTTACTGATTTTTAGAGAGAGAGGAAAGGAGAAAGATATAGATAGAAATACCGATGTGAACGAGAAACATCCATTGGCTGCTTCCTGCACGCCCCCACCAGGGATAGAGCCCACAACCTAGGCATGTGCACTGACTCAGAATCAAACTGGGACCTTTCAGTACATGGGACAATGCTCAATCCACTGAGCCACACTGGCCAGGCCAGAATTCTCTTAATAAGACTTGAATTCCCTATTTATGACTAATCTTCCTTAGTGTGAAAATCTAATCACTGCTTCCAAAATCTGACTACAGTAGAAAATACACATCTGATAATGTGAAATAAGTTGTGTTGTTAAATGCAATAAATGAGATTAACAGGTGGATAAAAAGCATGTGATATTTATACTTTTTATCCTCACTCGAAGATATGTTTTTTTTTTTTTAATTCTAGACAGAGAGGAAGGTAAAGGAAGAGAGAAAGAAACATCATCGGTTGCCTCCCATTGCAGAATGAAACCGCAATCTGGGTATGTGTCCTGATAGGAATTGAACCCATGGCCCTTCAGTGCATGGGACAACACTCTAACCAACTGAATGACACCGGCCAGGGTGATATTATACCTTTTTTTTTTTAAATCCTCACCCAAGAATATTTTTCCATTTACCTTCAGATAGAGCAGGAGGGAAGGAGGAAGGAAGACAGAGGCATATCGATTGGTTGCCTCCAGCACGACCCCAATGGGGGCCAGGGACGAACCACAACCAATGTATGTGCCCTTGGCCAGGATTGAACCCAGGACTCTTTGGTCCACAAGCCAACACTCTAACTGCTGAGCCAAATCGGCCAGGGTGCAATATTGATACATCTAAGGTTAGACATCTTTCTCCTTGGTAGCTGTTCTTAAACAAAACTCAAAGTCAAGGTAAATCAATAGGCAGTATAGTAAGATTGTTTTCCCTCAAAAAATGATCCCTCTTTGAAATAAACTTCAATAAGATATTCTAGGTTTGCAATAACTAAGGTTAATTATAGTAATTTAAAAACCTGGAAATGTTACTGAAATTTTTTCTATCATAGATTGCCATGAATATCAATTACATTTTAAAAAAAATTCTCAACTGAGGACATGTTTATTGATTTTCGAGAGACAGGAAGGAAGAGAGGAACACTGGTTGCCTCCTATATGTGCCCTGAGTGGGGATTAAACCAGAAATCTTCTGGTGTACAGGATAACGCTCTAACAAACTGAACTACCTGGCCAGGGCCCAATTACATTTTTATAGTATTAAAATTATGAGCCCTGGCCAGTTTGCTCAGTGGTTAGATCATTGGCCCAAGGACCTTGTGGGTATGATTCCTGGTTAAGAGCATGTACCTGGGTTGCAGGTTCTATCCCTGGCCCTGATGGGGGTGTGCAAGAGGGAACCAATTGATGTGTCTCTTTCACATCAATGTTTCTCTCTCCCTCTCACTCTAAAAATCAATGGAAAAATATCCTCAGGTGAGGACTGACAAAGTTTAAAAGTTAAAAATTCTAAACTTTTCCCAGCCAGTATGGCTCAGTGGTTGAGTGTCAACCCATGGACCAAGAGGTTGCTGATCACGGCCCAGGACCAGGTTATGAGCTCCATCCCCAACAGGGGATATGCAGGAGACAGCCAATCGATGTTGTTTTTCTCTCACTGATGTTTCTATGTCTCTCTCCCTTCTCACCTCCTCTCTCTCTAAAACCAATAAAAATATATTTAAAAAAATAAATAAAATTAAAAAAAGATAATCCTTAAGAAAAAATTCTAAACCTTGAAAAAGTTAAACACTTCTGTTTTAAAAAAAAGCAAGTATGTTGTCCTGGCCAGTGTGGCTCAGTTGACTGAGAGGTCCATGGTTCAATTCCTGATCAAGGCACATGTCTGGGTTGCAGGCTCCATCTCTAGTAGGGGGTATACGTTAGGCAATCGATGTTTCTCTCATCAATGTTTCTCTCTCTCTCTCAAATCTTTAAACAAAAGGAAAAAAAAATAAAACATATATGCAAACTCTTCTTATGGAATTACAGTATATATTACTCACCATTTGATGCTGATGAACATGGGGTCAACAAACTAAGTGGGGAAAAATGTTGTCTGTTAAAGTTAGCAGCTGCAGGTGCTCCTCCAAGGGGTGCCCCAGGTCCATACATCTGGCCTCCTGAAAGGTTTGAGGCAAAGTTTCCCAAATGTGTAGAAGAAGGTGTTACAGAACCATATGGTGAGTCCATATTGACAATACCTATAATGTAGAAGATAATAATAATTTATAAGTTACCCTATCCCAGGAAAAACAATGAGAAAAACTTAAAATTTTAAGAGGCCCCTATATACCAAAAAAAATTTTAGACTAAAAGAGTCTCCTTGCTTACTTCTTTGTCCATTGACTCACCATTTCCCCCTTTATTTTATAAACATAACTGCAAAAATAATAAATAATCAAGAAAAACAATTCTAACATTTAATATTTTATTAGTTATTATAAAACATATATACATTTAATATGTACCCTGGAATTTTAAAAAGTTTAATGGCCAAGGAGTTGCATAAAATTTTATCTTTAAAATACATAGGGGAGCCTGGCTGGTGTGGCTCAGTGATTGAGCATCAACCCATGCACAAAGAGGTCACGGGTTCAATTCCCGGTCAGGGCACATATCCAAGCTATGGGCCTGATCCCCAGTGGGGGGGGAGGTGGGAGAGGGGCATGCAGAAGGTGGCCAATCGATGCTCTCTCTCATTGATATTTTTCTCTCTCTCTCCCTTCCTCTCTCTCAAAAATCAATAAAGCAAAAATAACTAAATAAATAAATAAATAAAATATACATGGGAGAGCCCTAGCCAGTGTGGCTGCATATTTGATGCTATTATTGAATTAATGTTAATTTTCTTGGGTGTAGTAATAGTGGAGTAGCTGGGTAAACATGCCTGTTTTGACCTGAATTTAATGAATTTTCTTCTGATGGACTCTCAAGTTAAACTTCTATACTAATTTTGGCTCTCATCAACGATATACCTCCCTCCAAATCTTGCCTCCCTTACAGAGCTTATGCTTTCCACAAAAATAAGAATTTACTTCCTTTTTCTCTAAATCTTAACTTTGCTCTTTCTCATCACCTAGACTTTCACATTTTTAAAAAATGTGTTTTTAATCACAAAAGATCAAGCTTTTATTTGAATGAGAAAATGTGAAGCTTTTTTTTTTTTTCATGAGAAACATTGATGACAGAACATCAACTGGCTGCCTCCTGCTCGCCCCCTACTGGGGATCAAACCCACAACCTGGGGAATGTGCCCTGACCAGGAATTGAACCCATGACCTCTTGGTGCATGGGACGATGCTCAATCCACAAAAGCCACCCTGGCTGGGCTTCACATTTTTTTCTGAAAGATGAAGTATTATTACTAAATTCCAACTATTAAAGTTGAAATATGAAAGCATTTCCAATGCATTAGTATATAAAGATCTTTTAAAATCAATTATAGAGTCTATTGTTTTGATACAAGAGAAATTTTTATTAAAAGTACACATAAATATTTCAATGAACCCCCAGCAAAGAAATATTTTCTGAAGTAAATGTTCACTACATTATAGTTACATGTTATAGAAATAAGTAAAAATAACATTCAGTTCCCACTAAATTAAAAATTTTTTTGTTGTAGAATGTCCTATCTTTAGTAACAGATCAGGATGACAACTTTTCTGTAAAGGGCTAAACAGTATATATTTTTAGGCTGTCATTACAGCATGAAAACAGCTATAACAATATTAAATGAAGGGCCATGGCTGTGTTTCAATAAAACTTTAAGAACACTAAAATTTGAATTTCCTACTTTTTGTATCACTAATATTATTCTTTAAAAAAAAATTTTTTTTTATTAATCCTCACCTGAGGATATATTTTTCCCATTTATCTTCAGATAGAGTGGGAGGGAGAGACATTGACGTGAGAGAGACACACCAATTGGTTGCCTCCCACACAATCCCAACCAGGGCCAGGGACTGAACTGCAACCAAGGTATGTGCCCTTGACCAGAATCGAACCCATGACTCTTTAGTCTGTGGATTGACGCTCTAACTGCTGAGCCAAACAGGCCAGGGCCTTTTATTTTTTATTTTTTTTATTTTTTTTTAATCCTCACCCGAGGACTCTCTTCCATTTTTTGTTCAGGTCGAGTGGGAGGGAGAGAGAGGAACAGAGAGAGAGAGAGAAACATCGATGTGAAAGGGACACATCGAGTGGCTGCCACCCGCACAACCGACCAGGGCCGGGGACAAACTACAACCGAGGTACATGCCCTTAGCGGGAACCAAACCCGGGTCTCTCAGGACCGCAGGCCGACGCTCTAACCGCTGAGCCAAACCGGCCAGGGCAGGCCAGGGCCTTTTAAAAAAGTTTTTTTAATTAGTTTTTTTAAGGTTTTTTTTTTTAATCCTCACCCAAGGATATTTTCCCATTTTTTTATTGAGAGAGAGGAAGAGAGAGAGAGAAACATCGATGTAAAAGGGACACATTGAGTGGCTGCCATCCGCACTACCCAACCAGCAACCGAAGTACATGCCCCTAGTGGGAACCAAACCCAGGTCTCTCTGGACCGCAGGCCGATGCTCTAACTGCTGAGCCAAATGGGCCAGGACAAAAGTTGTTTTTTTTTTGGTACGTGTCCCTAGTGAGAACTAAACCCAGGACTCTCTGGTCTGCAGGCCGACACTCCAACCGTTGAGCCAAACAGCGTAGTTTTTTTTTTTTAAAGTACATTTAAAAAAATCTTATAGAACATTATATCTGTTTTAGTTCATTTTATTTTTCAAATTTTTTTTTCTTTATTGATTTTATAGAGAGAGGGTAAGAGGAGGAGAGAAAGAGAGAGAGAGAGAGAGAGAGAAACATCAACGAGAAAGAACATTGACTGGCTGCCTCCTGCATGTTTCCCACTGGGGATTTGGCTCACAACCTGGGCATGTGCCCTGACTAGGAATCAAACTGGTGACCTCTTGGTGCACGGAGTCAATGCTCAACCACTGAGGTACACCGGACAGGCTGTTTTAAAAAAATTATAAATGTAAAACAGGCAGCTGGCCATATTTGGCCCATGGACCATATTTTATCACTAACATAAATTATCTTTAATTGCTTGAAATGTTCATATTAAAACACAGCTCTAAAATGTATCTTGGGCCCTGGCTGGTTTGAGTCAGCAGTTAGAGCATTGGCCCACAGATCAAAGAGTCATGGGTTGGATTCCAGTTCGGGGCATGTACCTTGGTTGTGGTTAGATCCCTGACCCTGGTTGGAGTTGTGCGGGAGGCAACCAGTTGATGTGTCTCTCTCTCTCCCTCCTTCCCTGGCACTTTATCTGGAAATCAATGGAAAAATATCCTCAGGTGAAGATTAAAAAAAATGTAACTTGGCATTCAGATTTGACACTGCATCAGAAAAAGGTATCAGTGAAAAAAAACTGATTAAATCTGAATAAATCCTGCAGTTTAGTTAATTATACTATACCAATATAAATTTCTGTTTTAATACACATACAATGGCTACATTAAGATGTTTACATAAGGGGAAACTGTGGTGATTATAAAAAAACTCTTCTGTAAATCTAAAATTATTTCAAAGTAAATAGTTAAAAAATAAAATAATCACTCACAAATATACTCTATAAATATCAGCATTGTCTAAGAGAACATTCTATGATAATGTGTGTGTTCAGTATCTGTACAGTCCAACCCTAGCCGGTTTGGCTTAGCGGTTGGAGACTCAGCCTGTGGACCAGAGAGTCCCCAGGTTCAGTTCCCGCTAGAGGCACATACCAAAAATATATCTGTATAGTCCAATATGGTAGCCACTAGAGAGATATGCTTATTAAGCAGTTAAAATATGGCCAGCTTAGAGTCACTGAGGAAAACAGTATGGAGGATCCTCAAACAATTGAAAACAGAACTACCATATAAATCCAGCAATTACATTTATGGAAATGTATCCAAAGGAAACAAATAAAAACCAACTCAAAAATGTATCTGCAATACCATTGTTCATAGCAGCATTATTTACAATAGCCAAGACATGGAAACAACCTAAGTGTCCATTTAGCAGATAAATGAATAAAGAGGTTGTGGTATGTTTATATTGGAATATTAGTCAGCCATAAAAAAGAAAATCCTGCCATATTTTACTACATAGGTGGACCTTAAGGGAATTATGCAAAGTGAAATGAGTCAGAGAGAGAAAGACAAATACCGTGCATCTCACTTATACGTGTAATTTTTTTTTTAAATTTAAAAATAAACTCAAAAAAAAGAGATTCAATTTGGAGGGGACGGGGAATGGAGGAAGGTGGTCACAGGTACAAACTTCCAGTATAGGATAAATAAGTACTAGGAATGTAACATACAACATGATGATTGTAGTTAACTTTGGTGCTGTTAAGAGAGTAAATAAAAGTTGTTAAGAGAGTAAAACCTAAGAGCTCTCATCACAAAGAAAACGAAAGTTTTTTTGCTTTTGCTTTTTATTGTACCTATAGGAAATGATGTACATTAAGCTTACAGAAGAAATCCATTCACAATATATATAAGTCAGACCATTATGCTATACATCTTAAACTTAAAGTAAAAAGAAATATGGCCAACTTGACTAAAATAAATCTTCAATTTTACTTAACTTTAATTTAAATAGCATATATGGTTAGTGGCTACCCTATTAAACTATGTACCTGTATATTTTTCTCATTATTTTAAAAATAAAATAAAATTTTAAAATTCTTTTGTTAATTATATTTTACTTGAAATAAAAGCAAACTTTTGATGGCATTACCTTATTAAATTAAAACATGAGCGACTTTACTTAGAGAAAAAAAAAATACCTGATAAATTTATCTATGGAAAATTCAAAATAAAATCCAACGTACTTCTAAAAAGTTTAACACTTGAGTTAAATGAATGTAACAATCTCTGTCCATCTGGCCCAGAGCAAAAATATTAGAAAAGGACTACGAGTTTTCATATTACTTGTGTAAATGAGCAGGTACAGAATGTCAGAAAATACAAACTTACCTGAGGGACTTGGAGCAGGTCTCTGTAATGGTGGTCTAAAACCTGGAGCTTTGGAAGTATCAGACTGATGTAAAGGATCTGAATTTGGCAAATATGAGGATTTTCCTGATAACATAGATTCTGGTGTTGACTGAGATGAAACAACAGATCCTCCCCAGAAGGCATGAGCAGAAGTAGGACTGTTTTCAAACAATGTGCTAAAGGGCCCAAATGGCAAGGGTGCACTGAAATTGGGAGCAATAGGCTTATTTGCTGGATGTACTGAATTTTGACAAGCACTTTGTGTACTTAAGGTTGAAGGTAGCTGAACAGAAGAGGGAACACTGTGAGGTCTTTTAATGTGATTGACACTGAGGACTGCAACAGATGAATTTTGCACTGGAGCTGGATTCTTGTGAGGGGCAGTTGTGCCATGAGAGGATGGTCTAATAGCAGGGGTTTCCATTTTAGGAGGAGGCTGGGAGCATCCCATTTGCATCTGAGGCATAGGGTAAGTCACTGGGGCAGTAGAAGGCACTGCCACTGGAGCAGAACTTGTTGTTGCTAAAGGAGGAACAGTCATTCTAACTTCCAAGGGAGGAACCTGAGACTGCTGAAGAGGTGGTCTTGGCTCCTGAGAAACAGATCCTGGAGGTTGTTGCTGAGTAGAATGAACTGATGAACTCCCAGAAGAACTGTTGCTGTTTGAAGGTCTACTATTTGCTGTTTCTACTACTGGTGGACTACCTGCTTCTTGTTCAGAGGAAGATGCCCCTTTATTTGGAGATGCTGTACCACAATCCAAAGGGCTATTTCTAGAAACCCCTCCTGGCTGGGCTGGTGGTGATGGGGAAGATGGGGATGATACTGGGTAGTGTTCTTTGGCAGTAGGCATGGGATATGTGGCATTTGTTGGTGCAGTGTTGTTGTTGCTTGCTGTGGTTGTGACTGTTGTGGTGGTGGCATTGGATGTCTTCACAACCGTGACAAAAAGCTGCCTTCTGACGGAAGGTGAACTTGGACTGCCATTTGTAGATGTACCAGGCACCGTTGAAGCTGATGAACTGGTTGTAGTTGTTGGACTTGAAGTTAAAGAACCTGCTGAATTCACCTGAGAACCACTGCTATTCTGATTGCTATGGCGAGGCACCATGTGAGGCTTAGGCGAGTTAGTAGCTCTGGCAGGGCTCAAAGGCCTGACAGGAAAAGGACCCCAAGTGGATTGAGCTGGTGGAAAAGTACCTCCAAAGTGGGTCATGGGCAACCTTGGTGGACGGATCTGCTGGAAAGTCTGAGCAGCAAGCAAAGCATGTGCAAACTGTGGAGGAGGATATGCTAATGGAAGAGAAACTGGAAAACCAGGCCTCACATTATTCACTGGGTTCTTAATGGTTTTGTGAGTAGATGCAGAAGAAATTGCAGGCACAGTGAGTGCTGTGGCAGTTTGAGATGTTGATGACAAAGCTACAGTCGTCATTTTTATTCCCATTAAGGAACTGTTAGCAGCAGTGGTGGTAGGCGCTGATGACCCTATTTTGGAATTTGCTGAGGAGCTTTTCAAACGATTCTTTGGAATAAGCTCATCAATTTCTTTGTCTGGATCCTTGATCAGAGCATTGATCAACTGAGTTGCTTGTCTTGTTGATTCAGTGCCACCCCTGTAAGATGACAAAAAAAAAATTAGGTCTATTTTTTAATATGTACAGCTTAAATTTATTCATGTGTGTATATATACATACACACAGAGAACAATAACTAACTCTTGAGGTATTTTGCAAATAGAGATATAAACTGTCCTGACATGCCACTATATTTTCCAAAGGAATAGTGATCTGTTTTCCAGAAATTCATTTTACTATTGTTTCCTTAGATTAAGAAATAATTTTCCTACTATAAAATACATTACACTTAGAAAAACCACTGTACTTAAATAAGCCTATTTAATCTATGTTTCTGGAAAGTTAAACAGTTGATCTGTACTAAAAGCAATACAAGTAAACAAAGAAAATAATACAACTAAGAAAATAGTATTTTATTTTAAATTCTGTACCTAATATGACCCCATCTATGACATATTTATTAGTAGTTTCTCTATTAGTAAAACAATTATAATTCCTCTAGAATGATGTCTCAAAATGAGAGGAATCCTGATAATACCAACACTGGTCATAAAGTCAAACCCTAGTGTTCAATCTTCAGGAAAATACTTGCTTGTAAGGAAAGCCTTACTGGAACCCTAAAAGGGAAATTACTTAATTTCTTAAAATATCATCTTTATTTTAAGGTTATTCAGGCACAGACATACTCGATTCAAGACAAATATCTACTTCAAGTTTAAACCTATTATTAAGCTCATATTCTAAGGACACAATCTCAGAATAACAAAGCTCAAATGCTAATTAAAAAAAAACCTACTGTTTAAAAGTGTGAGAGATCTATTTCTTCTTAAAAGTCTCAGAATAAATTTTAAGAATATCATATGAACAATTTAAGGAAAAGATCATCTAAAGCTTTGCCACACACGCACACAAAATGTCTTTAAAGCCCTTTGAAATACTTCACATGAACATATAAGTCAGGGAAAAAAACAGTAAAGGTCATCTTCTCCAACTCCCATTTTTAAAAATTATGCAGTTAGATACAAAGTTCCATTGAAAATGCAAATGCTTGTATTTCATTAAACTATAGTGTAATAAAACACAAAGAAAGAGAACATAAGAAACAAAGTTTTGCCTTATAGTTATAATCCGGTCTCCTGTCTTGTCTTTCTGCTTATCAATATCTATGTGTGCACCCGTGAACTCCCGAATAGCATTAATATTACAGCCTCCTCTTCCAATCACTCTGGATATCACAGTTGATGGAACAGATACTTTCTTTGACCTGTTTAAAAGTTGCAAAGGTAAATTAAGACAAATTATTAGTCTCAGTGGTTGTGATTAAACTAAGAGAGGGTATTACTAAAATGTTTCTGAAAATACAGAATAAATTATCGTTGAATAAGCATCTTCTATCTATTCTCACTCTAGGTGATAAAAGGCAGCTAGGAATGACAGAAAAAAGGAAGAAAGGAGAGGGAGAGGGAGAAGTGAGGGAGAGAAAAGAGAAAGAGAGAGAGAGAGAAAGCTTTATCATGGCTTTACATCTCATTACCAAAGACTGTTTTGTTAGCTTTCATCTTTCATAAATATCTGTAAAGTACATACTATGTACACATGCACTGTGCTAATACAAATAAAATAGCAAAAAAGAGAGACATGGATTCCAGCTCACATGTATATTGACTATGTAGACACCAAGTTAGAGAACTATAATACCATGCTATGAGTGTTTGAATAGAATATACTAAATAAACAGTGGTTGGAGCATCTAATCCAGCCCAAGGAGTCAAGAATGGTTTCTTGTGGGTGCATTTGGGTGACTGATTCACATTCTTCCTTTTATCGTCTAATATATAACTGAAAAGATATTAAAAATGGATTCCCTGCATTCCTCTGGAGGCACTAAAATTATCCAGATATGGAAACTTTCTAAAAGGATGTTCAGTAGTGTGAGAAAAAAAAAAAAAAAAAAAAAGCCTACTGGAACTGCTAAAAAGCAAAACACATCTAACACTTGCAAAATTACAATTTTAAACATTCAGATTCAGAAAAGGTATATACAAATTTCTGGTAAGTATAAATTAAAGAATACTTCTATAAGAAATACAGTATAATTTTCAATAAAGGGAGTAAGTCAATTATGCTTTAATAAACAATTACTTAGAATCATTGATTAAATACTAAATTAAAATGCAATATTTTAAAAGGTATTATCCCTGTCCTTTTACACACATAACTAAATTACTGGATAAATCCTTTCTCCCTAAAGAGAATAATAATGAGTCAGTGATTATTTTCAAGTAAGTTAGAGATGCCTTTACATATATCAATATAAAATGCATATAGAAAAATTGAATTACCTTACTTCTGTATAGAGAGTACCCTGATATTGTGATTTCACTTACTTCGATAGTGTATGTGAATAGATTAGTGTGTATGTGTGGGACAAAGAGAGAGAGAGAAAGACAGCTTTTGTTTCAAATACTCAAAAGTTTAACTTTTGATGAAATTTCTGGGCAGTTCTTTATTTTTTTTATTTATTTTTTTTATTTTATCCTCACCCGAGGATATTTTTCCATTTTTTGTACAGATAGAGTGGGAGGGAGAGAGAGGAAGGGAGAGAGAGAGAGAAACATCGATGTGAATGGACACATCGAGTGGCTGCCACCCGCACGACCAACCAGGGCCGGGGACAAACTACAGCCGAAGTATGTGCCCTTAGCGGGAACCGAACCCGGGTCTCTCCGGACCGCAGGCCGAAGCTCTAACCGCTGAACCAAACTGGCCAGGGCTGGGCAGTTCTTTAAAATAGGTTATCAGAGCCCGGCTGGTGTGGCTCAGTGGCTGAGCATCAACCCGTGCACTAGGGGGTTGCCAGTTTGATTCCCGGTCAGGGCACATGCCCAGGTTGTGGGCCACATCCCCAGTGGGGGGCATGCAGGAGACGGCTAATCGATGTTCTCTCTCATTAATGTTTCTATCTCTCTCTCCTTCTCCCTTCCTCCCTCTCTAAAAATCAATTAAGAAAAATAATTTTAAAAAATAATTTTAAAAAAATAGGTTTTATCAGAGATTTATAACAAATCACATCCTTTCTGGATATGTACCACCTTTTATAGTTTCAGAAATACTATCTGAATTTTTGAATCATATTAGTTAAAAAAATCCCAAGCAAAATATAATAGAGTACTATTTTAGTTCTAAAATCCTTCAAATAAAGGTTTTCTATAATTTAAAGATCAGAATAGTTTAAAACCAATATTTATTCATTCTCCAAATTCTACAAGCATGCAATAGACATTAAATGGCCTCTAAGATTACAAATATGGACAAAATACAATCTATCACCTTGAAATTAGTTCTCTCTTGCCCAGCCGGTGTGGCTCAATGGCTGAGCATCAACCCATACACCAAGAGGTTGCTGGTTAGATTCCCGGTCAGGGCACATGCCCAGGTTGTGGGCCAAATCCCCAGTGGGGGACTTGCAGGAGGCAGCCAATCGATGTTCTCTCTCACCGATGTCTCTAACTCTCTCTCTAAAATAATCAATAAAGAAAAAAAAATTTTTTAGAAAAAGAAAGAAAAAAGTATATTTTATTTATTTATTTACAGATGTTTCTCCTTTTTTACCCCATTGGCACTCCCCCTCCCATCCCCCCATGTCCATTGGTTATGCATACATGCATATAAGTTCTGTGGTTTATCTCTTCCCACCCCCGATCCCCAAAAATATATTTTTTAAAGAAATTAGTTCTATACCAAATACCAGTACCTATAAATATCAAGCAGATATCAGTCATCTTTTTATGTAAAAGGCTCCCAATTTTAAGAATATTAACATATCCTTTTTTGTTTTCTCCATCTAAAATATGATATAGGCTGTCTCTGTTAGCTAGATTAAGCCTGGGGCCACCGCAGTTGGTAAACTTTGGAATACTTGGAGGAATTTAATTAAGGTAATGAACCACACTTCACTATTAAATAGAACACATTAAAAAACTAAGAAAAACAATCAAGTAAACAATTACTCACCTTCTTACAACTTCTTTCCATCCTTCTTCCCTCTTTTGTCCTCGCTTAGGACTCGCTACTGTTAATTTACCATTTGGAGAGGAAAGGGGAGATGGACCCGATTTTGTGCAAGTGGACAGAGAATTGCTGGTCACTTCACTGACAGTCTCTGACAATCTTTAACAGAGGGAAGAAATGTACACTAAATATAGAGCAGACGTAGAATTTTTAGCTGATAAAAGCAATCTATTACATCATTTAATGCTTTATTTTAAGAATAAATATGGTGACAAAATGAGGAGCTTACTTTTTCACTTTTCAATACTTAGCATAATGTGAAATGACAACATTTAAAAAGATAGTTTCTACAGAACTATATGCCAATAAATTGGACAGTCTGGAAGAAATGAATTAATTCCTAGAAACATACAATCTTCCAAAACTGGATCAGGAAGAATCAGAGCATCTGAACAGACAGAGTACAACTAGTGAAACTGAAGCAGTAAAAAAAAAAAACTCCTAACAAACCAAAGTCCTGGACCAGATGGCTTCATAGGTGAATTTTACCAAACGTTAAAAGAAGAACTAATACCTAACCTTCTCAAATTACTCCAAAAATTCAAGCTCATTTTACGAGGTGAGCATTATCCTAATTCCAAAACTAGACAAAGACACTGCAAAGCAAGAGAATTATAGGTCAATATCCCTGATGAACATACATGCTAAAATCCTCAGCAATATTAGCAAACTGGACTCAGCAACACATTAAAAAGATCATACACCATGATCAGGTGGGATTTGTTCTGGAGATGTAAGGCTGGTAAAATATCCACAAATCACTCAACGTGACACACCATATAAACAAAATGAAGGATGAAACCACATGATCATATCAATTGATGCAGAAAAAGCATTTGATAAAATCCAGCACCCAGTTATGATAAAATCTCTCAGCAAAGTGGGAATAGAGGGCACAGACCTCAATGTAATAAACGCCATATACGTCAAATCTACAGCCAACATCATACATACTCAATGGACAAAAACTACAAGACAGGGATATCCACTTTCACCAATCTTATTCAACATAGTACTGGAAGTGCTAGCCACAGCAATCAGACAAGAAGAAATAAAAGGCACCCAAATTGTAAAGGAAGTAAAACTGTCATTATTTGCAGATGCCATGATACTGTATATATAGGACCCTCAAGATTCCACCAAAAAACTACAAGAACTGATAAATTCAGTAAAGTAGTAAGATACAAAATTAATTTCCAGATATCAACAGTATTTTTATTTTAAATTTTTTTATTTTTCATGTTTTTATTGATTCAATCCACTAAGCCACACTGGCCAGGCTTCAACTGTATTTTTACACACCAATAATGAACTATCAGAAAACTAAAACATTCTCATTCACAATTGCTTCAAAAAGAATAAAATACCTAAGAATAAATTTAAGCAAGATGTGAAAGACATGTACTCAGAAAATTATAAGACAATGAAGAAAGAAATTAAAGATACAAATAAATGGAAGCATATACCGTGTTCATGGATAGGGAAAATTAACATCATTAAAATGTCCATACTACCCAAAGCAATCTCTAGATTCAATGCAATTCCTATCAAAATACCAATGGCAGCCTGGCCAGCGTGGATTTAGTGTTGTCCCATGGACTGAGAGGTCCGATTCAATTTCTGGTGAGGGCATATGCCTGGGTTGCAGGTTCGATCCCCAGTCGGGGGGGCGTGCAGGAGGCAGCTGATCGATTTCTCTCTTTCACATCGATGTTTCTATCTCTCTCTCCTCTCCTCTCTCTAAGAAGTTAATAAAGACATATTAAAATAAACAAAAACAAAAACCAGAAACAAAATAACCAAAGGCGTATTTCACAGAACTAGAACAAATATTCCTAAAATTTATATGGAACCATAGAAGACCCTAAACAGCAATCTTGAGAAAGAAGAACAAAGTTGGAGGAATCACACTACCTAATATCAAACTGCACTACAAAGGCACAGTAATCAAAACAGCATGGTACTGGTGTAAAAACAGACATAAACATATATTAATAAAACGGAATAGAGAGCTCAGAAATAAACCCATGCCTTTATAGTCAATTAATATTTAACAAAGGAGTCAAAAACATACAATGGGGTAAAGATCATCTATTCAATAAATGGTATTGGAAATACTGCACAGATACTTGCAAAGAAATGAAACAAGACCACCTTCTTACACCATACACACAAATAAACTAAAAATAGATTATTAAAGACTTAAATGTTAGACTTAAAACCATAAAAATGCTAGAAGAAAACATAAGCAGTAAAATCTTGGACATGTATCACAGCAATATTTTTTCTGATATGTCTCCTAAGGCAAGGAAAGCAAAAGAAAAATTAACAAATGGAACTAGATCAAACTAAGATTTTTGCACAGCAAAGAAAACCATCAACAAAACAAAAAGATAACCCACTGAATAGAAGAACATGCTCACCAATACATCTGATAAAGGGTTAATATCCAAAATTTATAAACAACTTATAAAACTCAACACTCAAAAACCAATAATCCAATTAAAAATTGGGCAAAGGATCTGGATAGACACTTCTCCAAAAAGGACATGCAGAAGGCAGACATGAAAATATACTAAAGGTCATTAATCATTAGAGAAATGCAAATTAAAACCACAACGGTGTATCACCTCACTCCTGTTAGAAAAGCCATCAGTAATAAACCAATCAATAACAAGTGTTGGCCAGGATGTAAAAAAAACAAAAGAACCCTGGCCCTGGCCAGTTTGGCTCAGTGGTTAGAGCGTCGGCCTGCGGTACAGAGAGACCCGGGTTCGGTTCCCGCTAAGGGCACGTACCTCGGTTGCAGTTTGTCCCCGGCCCTGGTTGGTCGTGTGGGTGGCAGCCACTCGATGTGTCCCTTCACATCAATGTTTCTCTCTCTCTCTCTCTCTCTCCCTCTCTCTCCTTCCCGCTCTGTCTGAACAAAAAATGCAAAAATGTCCTCGGGTGAGGATAAAAAAAAAAAAAAAAAAGAACCCTGGGCACTGTTAGTAGGAATACAGACTGGTGCATCCACTGTGAAAAGCTGTATAAAGTTACTTCAAAAAATTAAAAATGGAACTACCTTAAGACCCAGCAATTCCACTTCTGGGAATTTATCTGAAGAAACCTAAAACACTAACTCAAAAGAATATATGCACCCCTATGTTCACTGCAGCATTATTTACAATAACCAAGATCTGGAAGCAGATCTCGTGTCCATCAGTAGGTAAGTGCATAAAAAAGCTGTGGTATATTTACTCAATGGAATACTACTTGGCCATAAAAAAGAAGAAAATCTTACCCTCTACAAAAGGATGGATGAACCTGGCGAACATTATGCTAAGTGAAATAAGCCAGTCAGAGAAAGATACTACCATATAAATCTCACTCATATGTGGAATTCTAATGAACAAAATGAAACCCATCAAGAGAAAGCAGGCTGACAGCTGTTGAGGGTTGGGGAGGGGTAGAGGGATTGAGAAAAAAAAAAAAAGAGAGAGAGAGAAAAAACTAAAAATATATATTAAAAAGATGATATCTGAGTTAAAATTTAGCAGAGTTTAATCACAGCAATAAACACTGAGAATACATAATCAATGCTTTCCATGGGCTAAATTAAACACCCAAAATGAGTAAATTACATAGTAAAAATGATTTTATCTCTTATTAAGACAAAATCTAAAGAGTAGTTTATTCTTCAAATAAAATTTGCCTTTTTATCACAAAGGCAAATTCTTTTTTTTTTTTAATCCTCACCCAAGGACATTTTTCCATTTTTTGTTCAGATAGAGCGGGAGGGAGAGAGAGAGAGAAACATCAACGTGAAAGGAACACATCGAGTGGCTGCCACCCGCACGACCAACCAGGGCCGGGGACAAACTGCAACCGAGGTACATGCCCTTAGCGGGAACCGAACCCGGGTCTCTCTGTACTGCAGGCCGACGCTCCAACCACTGAGCCAAACCGGCCAGGGCTCAAAGGCAAATTCTTGTTCTGCCACTCTTTATGACTGCTTTATCAAAAAAATTCAGCAACAAAGCATTTCATGGTGATACTATAAATTGTAAAAGTAAAAATTGGAACTAACTTTATTGAAGTCTTGCCAGAAACAGATTTTCTCTCCTCCTTTGGAAATGTAACCAGAACTGATGGCTGTTTCTTGTTGGTCACAGTGGTAGTGACCACAGCAGGCGAATGATTGTCACTCTTTCGGCTGCTATTGCTGTTACTGCTTTCATCACTGCAGCTGGAAATCCTCATGTTATCACTGTCCCCACTCTCGCTGGTACTGCTGCTTTTTGACTCCCCTCCGTTCACCTTCTCTGGCTGACTGTATGAGATTGGTAGTGGATCATCAAATATAATTTGAACGTTTTCTGAAGAAATTTTATTTTTCCTGTTTTTCCTCTTTGAACTGGTTGTAGTTATGGTATTATTTCTTTTACCATGGGAACCTGCCAAAGTTGTCCAGGTTGCAGATATACCTATAGTAGTAGTGGTTGTGGCACTTGGAGGCTCTGTCAAGACTTCAGGCTCATCTGTAAAAGTAGCAATAATGAATTAGCAAATTCTACGAATTCTTAGAATATATTTTGCTTTAAGCACATCAAAAAAAAAAAAGAAAACCAGTTTACTTTGCTACTATTAGATATAAAGTCATCAGTCATTTCAGCATTCATTAATATGAGATGGATATGACTGATCTATTCTCCGCCCCTACATCCTAAACAACGCATAGTAGGCACTGGCAAGAAATTATTTTGGAGACAATCTTGTAAACACAAATATATACTGCATATTACATATTTCACATAATTAAATCTCTTGGGTGTAATAATGTTATTGTGATTATGTAAAATATGTTGTTTTCCTGTGAAAACATACTCAAGTATTTAGGTGTAATTTCATATGATGATGTATACATCTTACATGCAAACTGTTAAAAAACAAAGAGAGAGAGGAATAAAGACAAAAAAATGTGCCAAAAAGTTATAAGAATCTAGGTGACATTTGGGTGTTCATGATACTAATCCTTAAAAGTTTCTTTAATTCAAATTTTTTTCAAAATAAGCCTGGAAGAGAGAGAAATTAACATGCATGTGTGTCCACACACACAGAGACCATGCATACATATTTGGTAGTTTAGTAGCAACGGTTCCTCCTCACAATATCCTTATGTAACATAACCTTTATTATTTTTTCTTTATTGATTTTAGAGAGAGGAAGGAAGAGAGAGATAGAAACATCGATGAGGGAGAATACTGACTGGCAGGCTCCTACATGCCCCCGCTGGGGATTTGGCCCACAACCTGGGCATGTGCCCTGACCGGGAATTGAACCAGTGACTTCTTAGTGCATGGGTCGATGCTCAACCACTGAGCCACACCTGCCTGGCTAACATACCCTTTAATTAGAACCTCATTAAAAATAATTCCCTCACTTGAGAAAAATCAGAATATGGTCTGAATTATAGATGATATCAAATTACTGTTAGTTTTTTTAGGTATTACAATTATGTAAGCAAATGTCAGATGTATGTTGAAGTTTTACAGGTGCAATGTGAGAATGTCTGCAATTTACTTTCAGATGGTTTAGAAAAAAAACTATGCATAATTAGAAGAAAAGATGAAGTGGGTAAAATTTTTATTTTAAAAATCTAGGTAAAGTGTATTCATGTGTTTGTTTTATCATTCTTTCAATTTCTCTCAGGTTTGAAGTTCTTCATAATAAAGTTAGGGAGAATTCTATAAATAAAAATAGCATATCAATACTTTAAGGACTTAATAACTTAGAAATATATTTTTATCTAAGTTGCTGATATTTTTAAACATTTAATTTTCAATAGAATATAGTATATGAAAGAAATTAGATGGTTAGAGAAAATACCTTCAACTTTATGCTTTTCTTTTTCTTGAGCAGCTTGGAGTTCAAAGTTCTCTTTATTTTTGGCTTCAATTTCTTCTAGTTTTCTTCTTTGTTCTTCCTTTTTCTTTCTTCTCTTCTCCTTTCTCTTTTCTCTTTTGGCAGCCAAAGCCAGCCTCCGACTTTCTTCTCTTAACTGTTACAGGATCAATAAAACAGAATGATAACACTGGAATTCACCATGGAAAAAAGTTGTCATATAATGTCATTTTATTACATGAAAATTGGAATACCATAAAATTCAAAGTTATATAGTTCAATTCATTGTTTGCTCAAGATCATATTCTAATCACTGTAAAGAGAAAATATTTAAAGGATCAAGATCAAATTAAACAATAAAGAAATGTGTAGCTTCATAACCACTGAAAAAAATCTAAATTAAAATAACAACATACCATGTTTTGTTCATTAATTTGGAAAAAATAAAAAAGATATTGTTACCAGCAAGATGACGAGACCTTGGTTCTTGTCTTCTTGAAGGAAAGATTTCAATCAAGAGACATAGTGTTGAAAAGCAAGCAGAAATTTACTGACCACAGCAAAAACAAGGAAGTGTATAGAAGAAGCAACAGGAGAGCCTAGGCTGCTGGCTGCTTTAGCTCACTGGGGAGTCAGAGAAAATGGGGCCTTGGAGACAGGTTCTGGGGGTTAGCCCAGGACTAGCTGCTGCTGCCCACTGCTCCCCAGGTAGTTTAGTCCGTTGTAGTTTAGAAGATATGTGCCTGTGGGGAAAGGAGAGAGGGAAGGGAATGCAAAGGTATTGCACTTCCTGAAGAAAGAGCTTGCTGGGACCTTCATTTTTCAGGGGTTTTAAAGGCTGGCCATTTAGGGGAGGTCTCAGGGGAGGATCAATAGAATATTCATCAGCTTTATGCTGATGTACCAAAATGAGATTTATTCTCTTTATTTGTCCTTGGGTGTGGTTGTCAAAGGTCACTAATTGGATTTCTGTTATCTGTATCCCTGAATAGGGTGATTTAAGTTATTTACCAACTCTGGTTGAGGAGAAGTGCAAAACATTTACTCTTAGTGTTTAGAGAAGATAGGATTTACTAGGTGGTAGCAAACTGCTGTTTAACTGTCTTTGTTTCCCTATTCCACTTGTCCTGGATTTTTCCTAGCTTCTTACTCTCTTATAACATTATAAAGAGAAAATATTTTTAAAGGATCAAAATCAAACTGATAAAATCTAATTTTAAAATGGATGAATGATAAAGAAACACATAGCTTCATAATCACAAAAGAAACCTAAATTGTGAAATAATAAGGTACCATGTTTCATTCATTAATTTGACAAAAATAAAAAGATATCACATATCAGCATAAGTTTTGAAATATAAATTGTTTCCTATACTGCTACGGGTATAAATATTTACATTTTGCAAAAGGTAATATGAAAGCCTCCTATGAAAACTACAAACTTGCCCTGGCCGGTTTGGTTCAGCGGTTAGAGCGTTGCCTGCAGACCAGAGAAGCCCGGGTTCGGTTCCCACTAAGGGTGTGAACCTCGGTTGCAGTTTGTCTCCGGCCCAGATTGGGGTCGTAAGGGTGGCTACACACTTGAGGTCTCTCTCTCACATTGATGTTTCTCTCTCTCTTCCTCCCTCTCTATCCTCCCGCTCTATCTGAAGATAAATGGAAAAAATGTCCCCCAGTTGAGGATAAAAAAAAAAACTGCAAACTGCTCAGCCTAAGAATTTATTCTTACAAAATGACTATCGCTAGTGAAAAAATATAGGCTCAATAATTTCCACTATAAAATTAATTATGGCAGTAAACAGGAAAAAAAGGTAAATCCATCCAATGGGGGGACAAAGTAACAATATACCTTCACAGAAGGCAGTCTTGAAACCTATTCTAAATATATTCTTGGGAAAATGTTTACAATTTACATTTGGTAGGAGGACAAAAGGCATACTGCAAGACCAAGTCTCCTATTTATAGGGGAAGGCCACTCTTATGTGAATCTCTTTGTAGAAGTAAAAAAAAAAAGACTAAGGATACATATCAAAGGCTTATTAGAATGACTAGAATGGGACTGGAGACAGGTAGCTGAAAGATGTTGACTTCCAATTTTACTTTATATAACTGTACATTGTTTCCACTTGTCAAAATGAATATATATTGCTTTCATAGTAAAAAAAAAAAATTAAGTTTAAAATTCCAATATTAACTCTTTTTTTTTTAGTTCCTCACCTGAGGATATTTTTCTACTTATCAGATAGAGTGGGAGGGAGGGAGAGAGAGAAAAAGAAAAAAACATCACATGTTTCTCACATAGAGAGAAACATCAATGTGATAGAGCCACACCCACTGGTTGCCTCCTGCATAACCCAAGCAGGGCTGGGATGAACCCAGGTACATGCCCTTGACCGGAATCGAACCTGCAACTCATTGGTCCATGGGCTGACACTATAACCGCTGAGCCAAACTGGCCAGGGCCCAATATTAACTCTTAATAAGCTATTTTAGCCTTGACTGATTTGGCTCAGCAGTTAGAGCACTGGCCCTTGGACCAAGGGTCATGATCCTGTAGAAGGCAATCAATCAATGTGAACACATTGATGCTTCTCTCTCTCTCCCCTCTGCTCCCTACCTTCCACTCTATCTATCTACTTGAACTATTAAATTTTCCTCTTTGGTTCATAAAGTGGGAAAAATCTTCAAACTCCTTTGTTTGCATGTCCCCTTACTTACAAATGTTTTCAAACTATGTACTGTGAAACCTCAGTTCTTGAACTTAATTCATTCTGGAAGGTTGGTCAAAAAACAATTTGCTCAAATACTGAATAATTTTTTTCCCATTAGAAATAATGTAAATTGAACTCATCCATCCATACCCACGAATGTTTTTACTTTCTTATATACATGTCTAATGTACTGTTTAATCTAAATAAACATTTCTTGAACCACCTCCTACTAGCCTTAAACGAATCATAGGCCAAATTGACTTATTTTTCATCAGAAAAATGTCTGACTTCATTTTTTAAGTCTTTGGTTTTTATTAGACATTCCTCCTGCCTTTTCAAATTATACCTGCTAGGTGCCTGAAAGGTTTTGCTCACCTTTAAAAATTTTTACACCCTGGGGCAATGCACCATAATTACATTCTCTTGGGGGTAGGAGTAAGTCTTTTGTTCCTGAAAAGGAAAATAGTTAAGGAGAATCTGTAGAAAACTGATACTTTCTCAGGCAGATAGACTTCAGAAAAGAATACAAATGGAAGCTGAAGTTCTAGAAATTGTCTTAATAGCACCCCTAGAAATTTTTGCCACGAGGAACTTAACTTTTCAGAAGGACTAGAAAGAAAACAGTAATTGTTTGGTGACTTTCACTCCCTAGTTCACTGTAAGGGAGGAGGAGTAATATATGATTGGTGCTTTTAAAAGAATGAACTGAGCATGTGTAACTCAGGCCATTAAAAAGAGACTTACTTTCCTGGAGCTACCTGCCAGTCCTCAGTAAAAGTGCTCTGTCTGCCTGAGCTCCAGTGGGAGAGGCTGAGGTTGTCCTGTATTGCTCTGATTTCCATTGAATGAACCGGTAAGTGTTATGGGGAGAGGGATGGGGGGTGTGATGAAAAGTGTGCCAGAAAAATATTTTCTAAGCAACTGAGGCTATAGATATAAAGCCTTTCCAATTCAGAATTAGGAATAATAATGTATATTATGTCTGTATGAACAGAAAAACCTTGAGAAAGGTACAGGAAATTGCTTTTGGGGGATCAAAATAACAAGTGAAGTTCAAGACTTTTGACTCAGCCAGGATGGGTTGTTTCATTTGGCTGAAATTTTAAATTTGTCCGGTGTCAGGAGATAATTGTGACTAGAATCCAAGGAAGGGAAGAACTTTTTTAAAATAGAAAAGTTTAAATCATAAAGCAGGCTTTCACTAAGCCCATATGACCCACAGATGGGTGGGTATGCTAGAGTAGGTCTTAGTGTGGGGGTGTGGCTGAGTCTCTGGTATGCTGATGCCTGAGGCTTTATAGAGTTCAGTGAAAACTGGCCCTTTGGCAACAGAAAGAGCTGAGATATCAAACTTTACTGCTCAGCCTTAAGGGCAAAGTATTTATTCTTGTTTCTAAATTTTGAAGTTCTAAGGCTAGTATTTTGATAACCTCATAGATCTTACTAATTTTGGACTCACTAAACAATAAGGCACAAATTCATAAGTCCTAGTGAACCTTGTTTTCGCAAATGATTTATAAGGCGCGAAGCTCTGTAAAACTTAAGAATTAAACAAGATAGATACAGATTTATGAGGTGTCATACATTTGCTGGTGTTAGTTGAATCCAATGAATTAATAAGATTACAAAAATGAAAAAGTTATGACAAGGCCTGTGTATATTTATATGTGTGTATTGGGGGGGGGGTCAAATACTTAAAAGGAAAAGTAAATAAGACTTAAGGAAGGCGTAATGGGGCACAGGAAGACAATCAGAAGAAAGTGGCTTCAATAGGAATAAAAGACTTTCACCAAGGAAGGCAAATCACAAAATATCAGTAAGAACTGAAAAGTGGTAACAGGATTCAGCGGAAAGATGCCATTTGTGATCTCTGCCATGGTTCACTGGAATAATGGGGGAGCAGGCATATGATCCTAGATTGAGGATTCAAAATATAAAAAATAGAGTTGAGACAGCTAATAAGTCATGAGAAGTGGAGTAGAGAAACTGAGACAGATATTCAAACAGCAGTTTTCGGCCATCTAGTAAATCCTATCTTCCCTAAAGAGTAAATGGTTTGCACTTCTCCCTAACCAGGGGTAAACAGCTTAAAGCACCCTTCTCAGGGAGACAGATAGCAGAAATTCAAATAGTGCCATTTGACAACCACACCCAAGGACAGATGAGAGAATAAATCTCATTTTGGTTCATCAGCATAAACCTGATAAATATTCTTCTGAAATCCTCCCCTAAACGCCCAGTTTATAAAACTCAAAACAAAGAACAAAGGTCCCAGAGCACTGTCTCCTACCCAGGAGCCAGCCAAACTTCCCCACCCCTTTATTCCCCTAAACATCTCCTAAACTCTAAGGGATACTATGAGGCTTTCAACCAGGGCAGCAATGGGCAGCAGCCGTTGGTCCCAGACAAACCCCTGAACCTGTTCCAGGGCCCCCTTTTCTCTGATAGCTTAGTGAGCCAAAGCAGACCAGCCTTTTCTTGTTTCACTGTCCTCAGCTTTAATAAACATCCTCTATAATTCACCTGGACTCATATTGTGAAATATTTTTACGACACGAAGTCAAAAACACACACTACCGGCTGGCCCTAGGCAGACCGGTCAAGGGCCAGGTCCCCTTTCCAGTAACACTTTCAGGTAACAGTCAGTAAATTTATTCTCTTAAAATATTTGGAGAAGGAAATACTAAGTTTGAGGTAACGTTTCATTAGAATACTTACCTTGATTAAATTGTAGGCAGAGGGTAGTAGTTAATGAAATAGCAGACAAAGGAATATGGGAGGAGGTGGTAATAACTGACATAAGAGCCCAAAGAGAACAGGTGAAAACAATAATTAAACCATTAAGAGTCAGGTAAGTCTGGAGGTGTAGGAAACCAGGGTAAGAAATTCAGTCTATATCCTAAATTTGTTCACAAGGAACCTGGCTGGACCTGATTTCACTTACTGGGGAACTAGGAGTATATGTGAGACAGGGTAGAGGCTTTGAAGAAGAGCAAGTTGTAGAATAACCTCATTGTGGAAAAGGAAAGGACACAAACCCGACTGGCATTTTTAAATTGAGGGTTCTGGAACAACGTACCATTTGACCATTAAGATTTTTTAAATAAGAATTTAAGGATTTAGGAAGTGATAGTTCAGACTAAAGAAATACCACCTGAGCAAATGTAGATATATGAAAGTGAAAGAGATATGTGAGCCCTGCCAGTGTGGCTCAGTGGTTGAGCGTCGACCCATGCACCAAGAGGTCACCAGTTCGATTCCTGGTCAGGGCACATGCCCAGGTTGTGGGCCAAATCCCCAGGAGGTGGCCAATCAATGTTCTTTCTCATCTATGTTTCTCTCTCTCTCTCTCTAAAAAAAACCCAAAAAACAATAAAATCTTTAAAAAAGAGAGAGAGATGTGTGCAGTAGAAAACCATAGTAAGTGATGAGCCTGGAAAATTGAGACAGGAGGACCTGAATGTTTAAAATGTCCCATGCAGACAATAAAGAGACTGAAGGTTTTTGAAATGGGAGTAAGGCAATCAATCCTACTTGTGTATTAGAAAACTAAGGGAACTGTGAAGAGTTACACTAGAATGAGGAAGGAATAGACTGAAGGCAAAAGGTGACAAAGGCAAAGATATTTATTTAAAAGGGAGACTACTACTTAGGAAGCCTACTGCAATAGTAAGAAGGGAATGACTCAAAAAGATGGAACAAAGGCTCATAAAGAGATTGCCAAAGCTCAGTGAAAGTGATGATAATAACACTGATATAGTTAATGTGTGTGTGTGTGTGTGTGTGTTGGGGGGGTTAATATGCGTCAGGCATTGGATTAAATTAATTTATGACACAAAGTCATTAAATAAATGGATGTAGGGAATGGAATGCAAGGATAAGTGAGAGGCTGAAAGTAACATCAAGTCTGAATAGGTAGTGATATCAACAGAAAAGAAATCAAAAGGTGAGTAGCAGAATCAAACAAAAATTTATTGATAACTTGCTATGTACTGAGCATGGTTCTAATCTCTTAGAACTCTTTAGTAAATTAGATAAAAATGTCCCTGCCCTCATAAAGCTCAAAGCTAACATTTAGTTGGAGGGTTGGAAAGATACATGCATGATAATCATAATATACACATTACAGTTGTTCCTCAGAATTCATGGGGGATTGGTTCCAGGACCCACCCCCATCACCACCACAGATAACATCTGAGGATGCTTAAGTCCCTTACATAAAATGGCTTAGTATTTGTATATAACCTACACCCATCCTCTTATATTCCTTCTTTCCCTCCCTTCTTAATCCTCACCCGAGAACATTTTTCCACTGGCCAAACCTCTAACTGCTGAGCCAAACTAGCCAGGGCCTTCCTGTATTCTTTAAATCATGTCTAGATGACTTATAATATTTAATACAATGTAAATGTTATGTAAATAGTTGTTACACTATAATTTTCAGGAAACAATGACAAGAAAAAAGAGCCTGTACATGTCCGGTCTAGACTCAACCATGGTAGGCCTAGCTACACACAGTACCTGTGAGCAACAATATAACATATCCCCGCTACAAATATGTTCTATCCAGTGGCTGAATTTGCACATGCAAAACCTGCCGCTGACTGCATCTATTTTTTTTTTTAAATATGTTTTTATTGATTTTTTAGAGAGAAAGGAAGAGAGAGATAGAAACATCCACGTGAGAGAGAAACATCAATCGCTGCCTCCTGCATGCTCCCTAAAGGGGATGGAGTGCAATACCCAGGCATGTGCCCTGAGCTAGAATCGAACCAGGACCTCTCATTCCATGGGATGGCACTCAATCCCCTGAGCCACACCAGCTGGCTGTATCTAGTTTTTAAAGAGGTATTAGGTACAATGTAAAACAGAAACACTAGAGCAGGGGGAAGAGAAGTGTGTATGTGGAAACAGTAAGGGGTTTTCATTTTATTCATTTATTTTGAACACTGTCCCCCAAGGAGGTTTGGATTTTAAACAGGATGATTAGTGTAAGCCTCATGAAAGTGAAGTTTAAGCAAACATCTAAAGGTATGAAGTATATCAGGCAAAGAAAACAGCCAGTACATGAGCTGTAAGTATTTTCAAGTATGTCCTGCAATGTTCAAGTAGGCCAGTGTAGCTCAGAATAGTAGAAAGTGACTGTCAAGAGTATCAGGGGGCTTGTTCACCTAAGGCCTGGCAGGGTGTTTTAAAGACTTTATCTTTTATTCTGAGGGTTTTGAGCAGAAGAGTGACAATTTGATTTAAATGATGTAAAAGGATCACTCTAAGTGCTAAGCTGAGAATAAAGAGCAATAATGGAATCAGGGAGACCAGTTAAATAACTACTGAGGCAATACATGTAAGAGATAATATTAATTACTTCAACCAGGGTGAAAAGTGATTAAGATTCTAGATACAGTTCTAAGGCAAAGGTAACAAGATTTTCCAACACATTAGAGAATAGACAGCAATCAAGGATGACATCCAGATTTTTAGCCTGAGCAATTACAAGATAGAGTTGTGGGTTTGGGGTGGGCAAGGATCAGGAGTTCACATTGGGACACAAGTATGAGATGTCTAATTAGCTATCCAAATGGACATATTGAGTAGCAAGTTGGATATATGAAATTGGTCTTTAAGGAAGGTGTCTGGGCTAATGATACAAATTTGGGATTAGCTGGTAAGTATTTAAAGCTAAGAAGTAGGATGAAATGACCAGTAGATAAATAGAACACATAATGAACTAAAGGGCTCCTAAGAGGGGAGACAAGAAGAAACTAGCAAAGGAGGTACAGAAGAGGTAGGAGATAAACCAAGAGTGTTAGTGTAATGAAGGCCAAGTGAAGAGAGTATGTCAGGTTTATTAGGCTTAGTACAATGATAGAGAAGTAATCACTAGATTTAACTACATGAAAGTCACTGGAGACCATAAAAGCAGTTTGTTTTGGTGGAGTTATGGGAGTGACAACCTGCAGGAGTAGATCCACCACAAGAAAGAATTGGAGGTACACAAAATATACAAGGGAAATAAAGAAATGGGTTTGTAGCTAAAAATTAAAAAGGGGAGTTGGAAGAATCAAAGTCTTTTTTTTTTTAAGATTGGAAAAATAAGCTTGTATGATGCTGAGAGTAATTCAGGAGAGGGGGATGAATGATATAGAAGAAAAGAGAATTGCTACAACAGTGTTTTGAGTAAGGAAGAACAGATGGGATCAGTTCACAAATGGAGAGACTGGTTACAAAAAGTTTAGTAACTGGAAGAAAGTATATGGGTACAGGGACTGGTGGGTAGGTAGACGGGGTTGGAAAAGTATTGGCATTTTTCTGATGCTTCAATTTTCTCACTGATGTAGGATGCTAGGTCATCAACTAAGGGTGAAGGAGAGGATCTAAAGGAGAAAGTAATCAATAGTGGAGTAGATGGCTATAAAATGATTCCGGGGCAACATTAAAGGGTTTGTTGCCACACATACACATTTAAAATAAAATTAGTCATCAAGGTTGAGTATTTGTTTTTGTTTTTCCTAAACATATTTAGTTACTAGGATAAAGATGAGAATAAGTAGGAAGAAAAGAGTAAGAAACAGTAAAGGGTGGTGGGATAAATGGATCCTGTACTTTATTGGTAAACAGTGTTGCCAAGATTGTTGGTAGTAGAATTCTGGAAGGAGTAAAGCTGAAAAGATAGGAAATTGAATCAGAGAATGAAATTATAAAATTGAGATTGTGGGATGGGCCTAATTAATACCCTTAGGTGATGGCAAAAAAAAAAAAAAAACCAATGGAAAATATCTATTAGGAATATTTATTTTTATTTTTATTTTTTTTTGTGGTACGTGCCCCTAGCAGGAACTGAACCTGGGACTCTCTGGTCCGAAGGCTGACGCTCAACCGCTGAGCCAAACTGGCCAGGGCTCTATTAGGAATATTTAAAAAATATACCCCATATTCCTCCCTAAACAGTTATGAACGTTTACAAAGAAAAGGGTAGGAAGAGAAACAGTAAGTAGTAAAATGGAAGTGTGAAACAAATATAAAAATGTACACCAATATCCAGCTAAGAACATAACCTAGCCCTGGCCAGTTTGGCTCAGCGGTTAGAGCGTTGGCCTGCGGTCCAGAGAGACCGGGGTTCAGTTCCCACTAAGGGCACGTACCTCGGTTGCAGTTTGTCCCTGCCCTGGTTGGGTCGTGCAGGTGGCGACCACTTGATGTGTCCCTTTCACATCGATGTTTCTCTCTCTCTCTCTCCCTCACACTCTATCTGAGCAAAAAATGGAAAAATGTCCTCAGGTGAGGATAAAAAAGAGAAAAGAACATAACCTAGTTGCTAATGTCCTAAGAGAACAAGCAATTAACTGAAAATTCCATAGTTCGACCAGATGAACTGCTCCAAGTGGAGACTCTTATCACTTAGTTAATGCTCAGTAAATGTCTGTTGAATAATAAGAGAATGAATCTGATAAATTATAATGGGGAGTATCCTCAGCAGCAGTTTTCATAAACCTATTGACCAAAATTTTCAAATTAGGCTGATCAAAAGAGCATTTTTATATAAGCAATAAGTTACCCATGTAGAACATCAACTTAGACCAGATAAGACCAATTCCAGTGATGTTTCCAAACCAGAAACTGTGAAGCCAGAATGCACTGTTTTTCAGAAGGCAAAAAGTTCTTCTTTTCCTAGATGTAAATCATTGCTAAAAAATAGTGAACCTAACTCCTAAATACTGAAATTACCGAACCTTCTCTATAATTTAGAATCTACCTATGCACCACTCCCATTCAAAACTGTTTATAAAGTATCAGTGAGTGTGAAAGAATCAATTTACATCTAATTAGTTTATAATTAAAATTTGTCACTTTTGAATTTTAATATTATGGAAAAAATGTGTAATTTGAAAGTTCCTTTTGACTTGCTTTAAATCTGAAGTTCTTGAAAGATAGCAATGTTGGCAAGAATTCAAGACACTGACACTCATGTATTGCTGATAGTATAGTAAGAAAATATTCTGAAAGTATCAAATTTAAAATATATTGGCCTAAGTAAAGAAACTTATTCTGTAAAAATAAAATCATCAAAATATAAGAAATTATGTATAAGTATGTTTACTGTAACATTATTTGTAGTGACAAAAAGCTGGAAACAGTCCAGCCAGTGTGGCTCAATGGTTGAGTGTCACTGGTTTGATTCCTGGTCAGGGCACATGCCCAGGTTGTGGGCATAATCTCCAGTGGGTGGCATGCAGGAGGCAGCCAATCGATGTTCTCTCTCTCCCTCTCACATCCTGTTCTCTATCAATAAAGGAAAAATAAATAAAAAAGCTGGAAACAAACTCACCATGGAGTATACTCTGCAGTTATTTAAATCACTATCATTTGACAATATTCATCAGTTACTGAGAAGATGGTAAAGCAAGTATTAGAGTAATATTCTTGCATGATTATTTTTTAAGATTTTTTTATTGGATTTGAGAGAGAGAGATGGGGAAAGGGGAGAGAAACTGATGTGAAACTGAAACATTGACTGGCTGCCTCCTGTACACCCCATCATCAATCAAGCCAGCAGCCCAGGCATGTGCCCTGAACTAAGAATTGAACCAGCAACCCTTGGGTGCAAGGGACAACACCCTACTAACTGAACCACATTGGCCTAGGCTTGCATGATTGTTTTTTAAAAGTATACAATCTCCATACATGTAGATTTAATTGTTCACCAAATATTTACTGAGTACCACAACATGCCAGGCACCATTCTGTGGTGCATATGTTCTAATGATAGAGAGAGATAAAAGGATGGTCAGTACGATGGACCAAAGTGACCAAAAGGAAGAAATAAAAAAAGGTGATTAAGAGAGGTGAAAGGAGTAGTGTGGGTGGGTAGAAGTGAGAACTTTAGTTACCATACTTGATTTATAACTAATAATGCTGACAGTATGTTTTTCTTGAGTTATCTTTGCATATTTCAGTTTAAATTGAACACATTATGGTGATAAATAAATACAAAAACAATGAAGTTGATTGAGAACAGACCTCCTTAATAGATATCTCTTAAAAGCTGCTTTCTACTTTGTAATCCACATGTATGCAATACATTCTAAATGTATTTCATGTAAGTATAAACATCAAAGGTGTGAGAAAATATTTTATTTAAAAACAGGTATCTATGTGCAGCTATAGAAAAACTGTTTTAGATTCACAAATATGCAAAAGAAATAATAAGAAAATAATTAAAAAACAGGATATTAAAATACTTGAAGAAAGAACTAAGAGGTAGGTTACCTTTAATTAAGGGAGGAGAGGGAACCAGAAAATTATATATTCTTTAAAAAAAAAAAAATTTTTTTTCTTTATTGATCTTCAGAGAGAAAAAAGGGGAGAGAGAGAGAGAGAGAGAAACATCAATGAGAGAGAACACAGACTGGTTGCCTCTAGCACGCCTGATTGGAGATTTGGCCCACAACCTGGGCATGTGCCCTGACTGGTAATCGAACCGGCAACCTCTTGGTGCATGGGGGTCAATCTCAACCACTGAGCCACACCAGCCAGGCTATGTCCTTTATAATTTTAAACAGTGTATGTTAAATTTTATAGCATTTTTAACCTTTTTTTTTTAATCCTCACCAGAGGACATTTTTGCATTTATCTTCAGATAGAACAGGAAAAAGAGAGGGGGGAAGAGAGGGAGAGAAACATCTACACGAGAGAGACACATCGAGTGGCTGCCACCCACACGACCCCAACTGGAGCCAGGGACAAACTGCAACCGAGACACATGCCCTTAGCAGGAACCGAACCCAGGACACTCTGGTCCGCAGGCCGACGCTCCAACCGCTGAGCCAAACCAGCCAGGGCAACATTTTTAACCTTTTTTATGAAAGATGGTAGAGTATGTGTATTCTAAAATATTGATAGGAAGGGGGGATAAAAAAGGAGCTATGGGACTGGGACTGCCCAAACTATATGTTGTTTGGAGTATTCTACTCCCCTTGGGAATAGATAGAAATGATGCTGTAGTCTGCCTAAGAGAAAAGTACAAAAGAATTCATCCATTTAAAAAATGTACTCATTAAACATTCACCAAGTGGTTATATTTCACTAGCTGATTATGCCTTAGTAGTGCATTTGGTACTTCTAGTAAATCTGTGGGCAACAAATAAAGTATAGATTTAGATGGTGATTAAGAGCTCATTAGCTGAGATAAGACTAAAACTGAGCATTAGAGACTAGGTTTTCTGACTTCCAGATCAATGCAATTCCTATAATAAAATTTTGTTAATTTGATTACAAAGAAAAATTTTAATATTTAAAATACTCATAATTCTACTAATTGAGCCATACATGAAGAGAAAACCATATAAATAATTTAAAGCAAAAGCAACAACAAAATGAAACAAAACAAAAAAGAATAAAGCAGAAAGAAAAAAAGTATGTATTTTCACACGTAAAGGTTATCATTACCTTTTCCAAGTCTAACTCCTCTAATAAAATACTGGCATTTTTGTTTGCTTCAGCAGCCTGTCTATCTTTGGCTTGTACTATTGATTCCATACAAAGATGACACTTCTTCAGCATCTCCTAAAATGAAAAATTAAGATATTTCCAGCCTCAAAAAACAATTCACGTTTAGAGATTCCTGAAAACATGAAGATATCAGTTAAGGTACTTGAACAAATGAACATAAGGTATAAAGATCAGTGGTGAGGCAAAAAGAATGCAAATAAAAATATATAAGAAAGAGCCTCTACTGTTTTTCAAAATAATATTAATTTGGTACTTTGGAAACTAAAATTATTTACCCCTATAATTTGAATATAAAAAAATCATACAGCAAATGGAAGTGCAATAATTTATATCAGCTGGTTAACTGGCTTAAGGAAAAGGTTAATTTCAATAAAGAAAATGGATTTAAAGAGTTTTGAAGTACTTAATTGATAAGAACTGTTGTCACATATTTAAGCTTTGCTTCTACAATTTCATGTTCAAGAATCACTGATTAAAACCATAGACATGTACTATGGATTTTTCTCAGTGATTTCATTCTCAGAATACTGTTTTTTAACAGGAAAGGGCTATTTCTCTCTTAAGACAAAAATCCTTATTTTTAATCTTATCCTCCCCTCCAAGAAAACCTAGTGGTATCCAGGAATGTCAATTATCATGAGAAATCTAGAGGCAGGCAAGACAGTGAATTACCTACGTTAAATAAAACCTGTGGGGAAAATATGCTCACTATTATGTAATAACTGCTGAGAAAATGAAACAGACATTTTTATATCTGTTGACTTCTTTAGATTTTCAGAGTATGTCTTATAAACTCAAAATCAAAACACCACCAGGGGAAGGTCTTGGTTAGATCTCTAGGAAAATCATTTATTTATCTTCCCTACTTTTTCTGCAAAAATCCTAACCAGTTATTCTTAAGCTAAGTTATTCCAACTTTTATATTACATTGAAGACATTAAAATTTTTCCCCACAACTGAGAGTACTATGTTCATTTTTGTTTAGGTATTAAAAAAACTCCACTGGGCTTGTTCCTTTAACATATTATCAGTCTGGATAAATATATAGAGATTATAGCACTAATGAAAAATAACATTTGCTTTAGTTGTGTAGTGTTCACATAGAATTAAATTAAAAAGATAAAGCAAATCAATCACAAAGAATGTTTTACTGCTTCATTAGGTTAAGTAAATAATCCTACGAGTCTCTGAAATAGCATACTTCATCCCCAAATACTAGATAAATGACAATTGCTATATACCACACATTACTGCTCAAACTAAGGCCTTTTTCTTAATGTGGGATATATGTATATAAAGCAAAATGAAATCCCTAGCTCACAGAGTGGGATGAATTTGATCATTACCTTATCAGTGATGGTTGCTATGTATCTCATGCATTCAGAATCTGATGGAAACTGATTGACTTCTTTGACTAAGTAGCGCACCACCTTCACATGACCCTAAAAAATAGATATTACGGTCAGATTTAAAACACACTCTAACAGAATTCAGTAAATCTACAGTCTGTCTTATGTAAGATTCTTTTGGTATTCGTGCTACAAAATAAAGACTTAATTGGGTATTTTTTGCACTGTAAATGAAAAAGAGGCTTTGGTTCTAATAAGTTAAATCTATATTGTTCATTCTCATCCCACTTTCCAACAAAGTACAGAATAACCTGACTTAAAATCTCAATCACTCTGAATAAAACAAAAAAGCCAAACTCAAGAATTAGTCTGAAATGGGGAAATGTCTGAAAGAAAAAAAAAATACTCATCATTTATTCCCCTAATTCAGTAGAAATGAACATCCTGTGTTCAATTCTAAGCATTAAGAGAGTAGAAATAACAAACTTGTTCTTTCTTTCAGATAAAAACTGAATGTATAGCACAGTACTAGGTGGTGTGAAAGAAAATACACTTTCCTAAAGCATGACCTACAGTTCACTAAGTTCAAAATCTTCAGACCAGCATTCAAAAGTCTTTCCACTTTCTTCGATCCACAAAACCTGTAAGTTAGTCAGTCTGGATAAACAGCTGTTTATATTTAGTATAGTTCCTCAGTTTCATCTATTTCTTTTCATCTGCACCATTTAAAACTATCCTTATCTTATAATGAACAGCTCACATGCCATTTGTATCATTCTTTGATATCTTGCCAATATTTCTATAGTATTTATATTATTTATACAGGATACTCCTAGTTACCTGACTTTGTGTGGATCTTATCTCCCTGATTAAATCGCATTTAAAAAAAGTGTAGCTGCTGCACACTGTATAATGTAATACCCCAACCATTACAGTTGCTCATGGTAGGTACTAAAAAATAAATACTGGAATACAAACGTATAAAAGATAAGCACTATTCTTAAGTAGCTAAGTCTATTTGGAAAGATAAATTATATGCGTTAGACATTAGAGTAGTAAAAAAATATATGTATTTGTAAAACTGAATGATAAAGATGATAACAGACTGGATAACTTCTAGAACTTTTACAGGATAAGATATTTCAATGTAAGCTCAAATAGGATAGGAAGAGTTTTGGAGAAGAGGAGATTTAAACTATATCCAAAGAATGAGTAAATGTAGAAAAATTAGAAGTGACACGAGTATTCCTGAGATGAGAACAAAGGTGATGTGGGAGACAGGGACAAGGAAAAGACCAAGCAAGAAGACTCTCCACATTAGGGACTCATAATGGGAGCTGAACTCTTAGAGCACTCGATTGTGGGGACTTTGAATAACAAACGGAAAGTGATTTCAGAGTATTATAGAAACTGGGGAGACAGGAGAAGGTTCTTGAGACAGATACTAACATAGCATAGTAGTTTAAGACTAACTTGATAATGACATACTAGCTTGCTTGGAGAAGAAGCAGGTAGCCAGTGAGAAAGAATCAGTTTGACTGCTTCGAAAAAAGAAATAGTCAGTGGCTAGATAGTCGAGAATACCCAACTGGTGTAGAGCCAGAGTCAGAAAGAGTAATTAGAACAGAGAGAGAGAAAAAAGAGATGCTTTCTTGCAATTTATACAGTAAAAGTTCTCAATACAGCAAAATAATTTGTAGTCTACAAGGGATTTTACCTACATGTCTCAGAATGACAAAAGTCAAAATTATAATCCCTAAAATATTAATCTCATTTTCACAGCAACAAACTACAATTAAGAGATCAACCAAATGATTAAATTACTTATATACAGCTTTCAAAAAATGTATTTCTATTTCTCCATTAGTACACTTGCTTTTCAGTTTAAATACTGGCAGGTGGGTTTTCATTTAATTCCTTTATTCTTAATTAAAGTCAATGATAAAAATAAAATTAATTTGTTACATTTTTATTTGTTGTTCTAATACAAGAAAACATTCATAAACAAATAAATTGTTACTCTTGATTGTAACTAGTTTCTGAAAATACTACTTAGAAGAACTTTTTAGAAATGTTCTTTTATGTCCAATATGTGTTATATTAATAGCTTTTCTGAGATATCTAACTTTCAATGCTGCCATCAGAGTGCTTACTTGCTTATCATTCTACTGCTTTCATCAGTGCTGTTAAATCCTAAAATAAATCTTTTGTGATCATTAAACTATGCATATCCTAGCATAACTGGAAAACATCCACATGAATGAGGATAAAAGACTTCTACCTTTCTAAATGCTGCCATAAGGGGAGTTATCTTGCGGTTATCTGCTGCATCCACATCTGCACCTGCTTGCACCAATAACTGAACCACATCGAGGTGTCCACCATTTGCTGCTAGCCACAATGGAGTGTTCCCTTTCTTGTTACGAACGTCAATGTGAGCTCCCCTAAATGAATGACACAGATATCATTGTTTAAAATGAAATGGAAAAACACAGCTAACAATGAAAATAAATTATTAATTTGTGAAAATACTCTGAAAGGATAAAAACCATTTAATATTCAAGAACTAAAATTCATTTTCCTCTCAAAACAACATTACAAAGAATTTCCAGTTGTTGAATTAAGAAATAATAGTACACTGCCCTGGCCAGTTTGCTCAGTGGTTAGTGTTGACCCACGGACTAAAGGGTCATGAGTTCAATCAAAAGTCAAAGGCGCCCTGGCCGGTTTGGCTCAGCAGTTAGAGCGTCAGCCTGCAGTCCAGAGAGACCGGGGTTCTGTTCCCGCTAAGGGCACGTACCTCCGTTGCAGTTCCCTCCAGGGCACATACACCTCGCCCCTGGTTTGGTCGTGTGGGTGGCAACCACTCAATGTGTCCCTTTCACGTCGGTGTTTCTCTCTCTCTCCCCTTTCTCTCTCTCCTCTCTCTCTTTGGTCGTGTGGGTGGCAACCAATGTGTCCCTTTCATGTCGGTGCTTCTCTCTCTCTCCCGCTCCCTCCCTCCCTCCTACTCTATCTGAAAGAAATATCGAAAACATGTCCTCGGGTGAGGATAAAAAAAACAAAACAAAAAGTCTGCCCTGGCCAGTTTGGCTCAGTGGTTAGAGTGTTGGCCTGTGGTCCAGAGAGACCCGGGTTCGGTTCCCGCTAAGGGCATGTGCCTCGGTTGCAGTTTGTCCCCGGCCCTGGTTGGTCGTGCAGGTGGCAGCCACTCGATGTGTTCCTTTCATGTCGATGTTTCTCTCTCTCTCTCTTCCTCTCTCTCCCTCCCACTCTATTCGAACAAAAGATGGAAAAATGTCCAATGTCCTCGGGTGAGAATAAAAAAAAAAAGTCAAAGGCATGTGCACTACCTGGGTTGCAAAGGTTCAATCCCTGGCTCAGGCCAAGGTCCTACAGGAGGCAGCCAGTCGATGTCTCTCTCTCACATCAATGTTTCTTTCTCTCTATCTCTTTCTCTCTCCCCACCTTTCTCTCTGCCCCTCCCTCCCCTCCACCCACCCTTCCTGGCCAGTTTGGCTCAGGGGTTAGAGCGATGGCCCCTGGACAGAAGGGTCAAGGGTTTGATTCCCAATGAAGGACATATACCAGGGTTGAAGGTTCAATCCCTGGCCGCTGTGGGGCACATGCGGAAGGCAACCAATCAATGTATGGTTCTTACATCAGTGTTTCTCTCTCCCTCCCTCCCTTCCTTAAAATCAATGAAAACATAACCTTGAGTGAGGATTAACAAACAAAAAACAAAACCACTATAGCAATAATGACTTGATATAATTAGTAGTTTCAAATCCTGAGAAAATGTGAAATTTTATTTAGTGAAAAATAAAAGTACATCCTGGTAATATCATAATCATTATATTAAATAACCAGTATTCCAGAGACACAAATAGTATGCTATGAGGTAACTGCATCTGTTTTAAATGATTTGTATTTGGCTTCAGAATAACATGCAGGTTTAAAACTCAATGAACATCATAATAAATAAGACTCATGGTGAATAACAGTAGTTGTTAGTAGCTACTAATACTAAATACTACTGCTCAGGACACCATGCAAAGGTCTTTAGAACCAATTAAGCTGGGAAGCATTTTGAAAAACTGGCAGGCAACTTTTAAGTGACTGACAGCAGAAACTATCCTGGATCTTGCTTGATAACTTAAAAAGTTCTTTAACTGTCATTTAAAAGTCCAAGTTACAAATAGACACCTCTCCAAACAGGACATACAAATGGCTAAGAGACATATGAAGAAATGCTCATCATCACTAATCATCAGAGATGCAGATTAAAACAACAATGAGGTATCACCTCACACCTGTCAGAATGGCCGCCATCAACAAATCATCAAACAACAAGTGTTGGCGACAGTGTGGAGAAAAGGGGACTCTAGTACACTGCTGGTGGGAATGCAGACTGTTGCAGCCACTATGGAAAACAATATGGTGTTACCTCACAAAATTAAAAATTGAACTTCCATTTGACCCAGTGATCCCACTTCTAAGAATATACCGTAAGAAGCCTGAAACACCAGTCAGAAAGAATATATGTACCCCCATGTTCATAGCAGCACTATTTACAATAGCTAAGATCTGGAAACAGCCCAAGTGTCCATCAGTAGATGAATGGATAAAAAAGCTGTGGTACATATACACAATGGAGTACTACGCAGCTGTAAGAAAGAAAGATCTCTTATCCTTCGAGACTACATGGAGGGACCTGGAGAGTATCATCCTAAGTGAAACAAGCCAAACAGAGAAAGACAAGTATCATATGCTCTCACTTATTTGTGGAATATAATGAACATAACAGTCTGAGGAATGGGGTAGTCTCAGAGATGTGGAAGTGGGGTACAGACCGACAATCCCCAGAAGAGGGGGGGGGAGAGATAAACCACAGAACTTATATGCATGTATGCATGAACAGTGGACATGGACAACAAACTGGGGACAGGGCAGGGAGGGAGGTGGAGGGGGGGAATCAGTGGGGGGGAAAGGAGAAACATCTGTAACAAAATTTAATTAATAAAAATAAATTAAATAAAAAATAAAAGTCCAAGTTACTATAAAGAACAAGAAAATCAATAATGAAGACTTAGATTATTGCCAGACTGTTAGGATTTGAAATGGTACTTTTTGTAAAACTCAAACTGTGTGGGAGATATGACTATGGATAACAATAGCTGGATGTTCCAATAACTTCTTATAGTACTTCTGAAAGCGTATAAACACGCAAGAAAGGTAGAAAAACATTTCTAGGTTGTATAGCTGTGGATAGGTAGAAAATACCAGAAGTAGGTTTAAAAAATAAAATGTAGTTTATAGAAGTAGTCATATTTGATTGTTTAACAGTACAATTTGCCCAGAGAGAACAGTAATCACTAGTAACACCATGGTCACATATGAAGGGTATGGTAACATCATACCTGCCAATGAGAAGCTCACAGAATTTATAATGCCCTTTATCTGCTGCTATGGTTAAAGCTGTATCTCTCGAGGAGGGCACTGGAGGGGCATTAACATCAGCACCTTTATCCAAAAGAACTCGGCCCACCTCTGCATATCCACCAGAGGCAGCTTCCATTAGTGGTGTGAGCCCAGTCTAAGTTTAGTGAAAAATAAAAACAACACATAAGAGAAAGGAAAGAGCTAAAATGTTAAAGAACAAAAAATCTCGAGGAGCAATATAACATGGTTTTCAAAGACTCACAACTAAATTTCACCGCTAACATGGCTAACCTCTCTGAGTTACAATGTGATCTATTAAAAAAAGATAATTGGCCTGGCCGGTATGGCTCAGTGGATTGGGGGTCGTCCCATAGACTGAGAGGTCCTGGTTTGATTCCTCGTCAGGGCACATGCCCGGGTTGTGGGCTCGATCCCCAGTGGGGGGCATGCAGGAGACAGCCAATCGATGTTTCTCACATCGATGTTTCTACCTCTCTCTATAAAAAAAAAACCAAAAAAACAAATCAATAAAAACATATTTAAAAAAAAGAAAAGAAAATAATTCTACCTAAAGTCAATTTGTTGTAAAAAAAAAAAAATCTGTCAGATGCAAGCATTTGGCATATAACTGGCACTTAATAAATGTTCCCTCTCTTCTCTGTCATGATACATATCTTTTAGCTGATAACCCTAATGTCATTAATACGTATAAAATTTATTGTTGAGGTTATTTTCAAGAGTTAATGTTCGAATGAGTAATACAGAGTGATAAATGTTACTACAAAATATTAAGATTATACTTAGCATACTGCTATTATACACCTTAATTATCAAACCAATAAATCCACATATAAATCTCAAACTTTTTCTTACCTTAGCTCTGTGTTCCACATTTGCTTTTCTATCAAGCAGAAGACTAACCACTTCAGTTCTTCCTTGGAAGCAGGCTAAGGTAAGGGCAGTGTTCCGATTGGTTTCTATTTGAGCATTTATGTCAGAGCCCATGTCTAACAGGAGTTTAACTGCAGCTGTGTGCCCATTCATAGCTGCTAACATCAGAGGAGAAATGCCCAATTTGCTACCAGTTCTGGGGGTGGAGGTATGAGGAGAACAAAGGAAAAAGACACATTTTAAATGTCCCAGAAAAATGGGGTAACAATATAAAATTCTATTTCAGGATATATTTAAGATTCTTAATTCTGCAAGATTATTTAAAATAATTTTTCTCAGCCCTAGTCTAGTAAGTATTTGAGATAATACCATAACTCCATTAAAAATATTTTACCACCTAGAACTAGAACACTTTCTGTATCTCATTCAACATAATGAGTTGGGTTGAAAAATAATTAAATTACTAGGCTATTAAGATGGACTTTCCATTTTAAAGCACACACTTGTTGCCCTGGCCATTTTGGCTCAGCCATTAAGAGTGTCAGACCAACCCTGGCCAGTTTGCTCAGTGGTTAGAGTGTCGGCCCGCAGTCCAGAGAGACCAGGGTTCGGTTCCCGCTAAGGGCATGTACCTCGGTTGCAGTTTGTCCCCAGCCCTGGTTTGGTCATGCAGGTGGCAACCATTCGATGTGTCCCTTTCACGTCAATGTTTCCCTCTCTCTCTCTCTTCCTCCCACTTAAAATGGAAAAATGTCCTTGGGAGAGGATAAAAATAATAAAAAAAAGGTCGAACCACTGGCTGGTGTGGCTCAGTGGTTGAGATTCGACCCATGCAACAAGAGGGCGCCAGTTCAATGCCCAGTTTGTGGGCCTGATCCCTAGTGAGGGGTGTGCAGGAGGTGGCCAATCGATGTTCTCTCTCACTGATCTTTCTATCTCTCTCTCCCTCCCCATTCCTCTATCTCGAAAAATCAATAAAGAAAAAAAAAAAAAAAGTGTCAGACCATAAACCAAAGGGTCAAGGGTTCTATTCCATTCAAGGGTAAGTACCTGCATTGCGGGTTCAATCCCCAGCCACGGTCAGAGTCATGTGGGAGGCAACCAATCATTGTGTCTCTCACACTGATGTTTCTCTCTCTCTACCTCCTGCTCTCCCTTTCACTCTCTCCAAAAATCTATAAAAAAATATCCTTGGGTGAGGGTTAACAAATAAATAAATAAATAAATAAAGCACATACTTAAGAACTCATGTGAAAGATGTGATTACTTTCAGTACCATAAGAAACAGAGCAATTGATAGTTTTTCAAGTTCTTCTTTTTTTTTTTTTAAGTCCTCACCCGATGGCATTTTTGCATTTATCTTCTTCAGAGCAGAGGGAGAAAGAGTAGAAGTGAGAAAGAGAGAAACATCGATGTGAGAGAGACACATCGACTGGTTGCCACCCACACGACCCCAACCGAGGCTGGGGACAAACTGCAACCAAGGTATATGCCCTTAGCAGGAATCGAACCCAGGACTCTATGGTCCGCAGGCCGATACTCTAACCACTGAGCAAAACCAGCCAGGGCAATAGTTTTTCAAGTTCTATGTCAACAGTTTTAAATATGTACATAAAATTAATCTTAAAAATCACTAACAATCTGGATTCTAAATTTGTAATGAAGCCATTTCCTGAATATGGCATTAAAAAGATAACTGTTCTACAAATACCATTTTAACATAACACGTTTAAGGAGCTTATAGAGAGAAAATAAAACTTGCCTAGAATTAATTTCGGCTCCTGCATTTAGTAATATTTTGATAATGTTCACATAGCCGCCAGAAGCAGCCAGGCTCAGAGGTGTGTAATCAGAAACATTCCTGTGCTCTTTATTTGCCCCTCGAGCTAATAATAGCTCCACCACCTGGGGGAAAGAAAAAAAGGAATAAATATGTTTTCTCCTTATAGTGAGACAATTTTTAATTTCTTTTTTGTTCTGGTATATCGCATAACAATAGAAGGAAAAGTTCTTCTTTAATCTTTTGTACAAACTCAGCCTAAGATGATAGCAAGAAGTCTTAGAAACCAATAAAGAGACAGTTTTTCAAGTAAAATTCACTTTGGAATCTGCTGAAATGACTGTGTCTTCATTAAAGATCTGGATCTCATGTGCTGTTGTACAGTGACATTTTGGAAATAGTACTTTTGTGTTATTCCACCACATAGTGGTAAAATAGAATATAATTTATTTTTTCATTTAAACATGTGAATGTCTTTAAAATATTTTTTAAAAACTTACAAATCAATAACTAAATGTTAAAACATTTTTTTGGAATAAAGCTAACACTTCTTTTTTCCCAACATTTTATTATGAAAATTTTCAAACTTACAGAAAAGTTCAAGAAGATATAATATATACTCATCACCTAGATTCTACAATTAATATTCTATTATACTCTTTCACATTTCTTCATCATTTGTTTTTGTTTTTTGTTTTTTTTTGGTACAGGCCCCTAGCCGCTAGGGCCTAGCAGGAACTGAACCTGGGACTCTCTGGTCTACAGGCCGATGCTCCAACCGCTGAGCCAAACCGGCAAGGGCCATTTCTTCATTTTTGATGCATTTCACCTCAAAAGTAAATTGCAGAAGGCCGCAATCTTCCTTTAGTACATCAAGCATGTGTATCATTAATTAGACTATTATGTACTTGCTTTAATTTTTTTTAGGTGAAACAATAAATGCTCAAAACTTAAGTGTACATTCACTGAATACTGACACATTCATAAACATAATGTAATTTTAATCCCTGTTATTTACACATGCCCATCTTCCTAGTCAACCACACCCACAATTAGTTTCATCTATCCTAGATCTTCATATACATGAAATCAGTATTTGAGAGTCATTTTTGTGTCCTGTGTAGCAATCTATTAAATGAATATTTGATAGCTTATTTACTCTCTTACCGATGAACAACTTTGCCGTTTCTAGTTTTTGAGAATTTTAAATAAGGTTGCTCTGAACATTTTGGGGAAATATATTTTTGTTGCTCACAGGATCCACCTAGTAATAGAATTTATGGGTGTATGTTTAGTTGTAAGAAATCAGCAAACCTTTTCCTAAAGTGGTTGTACTACTTACACTCCCATCAACAATAAGTGAGTTCTGGTTGCTCCACATCCTTGGCACTATTTGGTATTGTCAGTCTTTATAATTTTAGCCATTCTAGTGAGTGTGTGGTGGTATCTTAAATTTGTATACCCTAATAGCCCAAAATATTTAGCATTTAAGTGCTTACTGGACATTCATAAATCTTTTGTCTATTATGTCACTTAATGTACCAACAACTCTGACAACAAGTACTAGTATTTTCGTATTTTACAAATAAGACACAGAGAAGTTAAGCATTGTTTAAGATCATAACTCTCTACCTTGCTCTTACTATTAGTAATATATCTTAAATACTAACTGGGAAATAACAAAAATATGTTAATAAACAGTGTTTTGTCTTACATACCAGCTAAAATTTCACTTGTTTGAATAAAGTGATGAGTAATTTTAGATATGACTTTCTATCACATTTTTGCTTTTAGAGCCAGATAAACTCGGTAGCATATGTATCAAAACCACTTAGTCTTGAGTATAAAAGCAAGACAAAAAAAATGGCATTAGGCCATGTTATTTTTTTAATTTCCTTAAGCAATAAAGTAAAAAATCCTAATCATACTAAAGTTTTCTGAATTCCACTATGCAGATAACTGATCTTAATTATCTCTCAGAGGGAAGGGCCTACTCCTGAAAAAATAATAATCAATAGAAAAGAAATCAATCTTTTACATTATAGTAAAATGACTTTCCAATGTTTTACAAATTACTTCAAAATACTTAACTGCTCTAACAGCATCAAATCAAAGCAACATAGTGTTACAGGCAAAATTATTAACCTAAAAGTCTTCTATACTATTATAACCTCATTGGTTATAATGAGAGAGAGAGAGAGAGAGGGAGAGAAACATCGACGTGAAAGGGACACATCGAGTGGTTGCCACCCGCACAACCCAACCAGGGCAGGGGACAAACTGCAACCAAGGTACATGCCCTTAACGGACACCAAACCCGGGTCTCTCTGGACCGCAGGTCAACGCTCTAACCACTGAGCCAAACCGGCCAGGGCTCATTGATTATATTTTAATAAGAACACAAAGATTATGGTATACTATAGGCTTTATTATATCATTGAAAGGAATAAAATCAACTGAAAAATCTGTTACTATATAAAGCAGGTATTATTTCAAGCAGTTACATCAGAATTTTACTTGAATTATATTTCAAAACAGAAGCATTTATATTTCTGACTAACAATATTTTCTTTTAATGTTTTTTAATTGCAAAATTTTCTGACATCAAATTTCAAAAATGATGGAGCCTCTCTTTTTATGTAGAAATAATTTATCAAATTACGTAGCTTATTTTTTACTATCTTAATATTTTTTGGTTAAAAATCCTTTTACTATATCAATCACCTCCACTGTGGAGTACAGAAGTAAAATGGACACCAATATATTCATGTTATCAACTAGAAGGAACAGCACAGTAGGAAGGGATATGTCTCTTGTGTGGAACATCTCTATTAGCAATTGCACCTAACTAGCCACATGTATCATATATACTCCAAATGTAAAAAAGCAAATATTATAGGAATAGCCAAAGAAAAATTGTATGGAAAAAAATTATACCAATATTATCATTGGGCTCCAATTATTTTTTCTTGTGGTACATGCCCCTAGCGGGAACCGAACTCAGGACTCTCTGGTCCTCAGGCCGACGCTCAACCGCTGAGCCAAACTGGCCAGGGCTCCAATTGTTTTTTAATCCGTAAGATTGAATCCACACATATTATTTTATTAGATATCCCATTCTTTCTGTGCAGGAATTATTCTGTCTGTTAATTTTATTTACTAGTTTATTAAAAATCCTAGTGGGTTTAACTGACTAGAGTTCAATATAATTTGATGTGCTATGACTAGCAAAGGGGCAGAGGGAAGCCAGTTTAAAATGCAAAAATAACAGTTCACCACTTCACTGTTCAGAGTACGTTTAGCCTATATTTAAGGAAGAATACTGAAAGTGTGTGGAATAGCCAGGTTCTGGAAAAGGTATTCTCAAACTAACAATAAAAATAAAAGGGTTGACCTGGCCAGTTTTGTTCAGCGGTTAGAGCATTGGCCCACAGACCAGAGAGTCCTGGGTTCAGTTCCTAAGGGCATGTACCTCAGTTGCAGTTTGTCCCCGGCCCCGGTTGGGGTCATCATGTGGGTGGCAACCACTCAATGTGTCTCTCTCACATCGATGTTTCTCTCTCTCTTTTCCTCCCTCTGTCCCTCCCGCTCTCTCTGAAGATAAATGCAAAAAAAATGTCCTCGGGTGAGGATAAAAAAAAAAATAACAGCGTTATGGTTCACAAACAGAATAGGTGACTGGCAAATACAGACTCAAATATCTGTAGATACAAGATAATATTAATCTCTTTCTATTAGTTCAAGGACAGAGTTAGGAATAGTGGGGAAACTTTAGGAAGGCATACTTCAGGCTTGATAAGTAGGAGAACTTCATGATAAATTAGGATGGTAGGGGTAAGAAAAGAAAAATTATAAACTGAGTACGAAACTGACCTGAATGATCTCAAGTGCTTCCTAAATCTAAGATTCAACAACTCCCAGAATGAGTTGTCAATCTATAAATAGACAGTATGATTGACTAATCAAAAGCCTTAAATCCATTGGATGAAATTTTTTAAATTAGGTTATCCAGCTCATTATTAAATGCCAGAAGATGATACACAAGGGAGTGTAAACTATACTTTCTTGGACCTCCACATGCCCACACCAGCTGTTCTACCTTTTTTAAAACTAAAAGGTCATGTGATCTTATCCGAGAACCTTTCCTCCAGAGTTGAAAAAGAGTGGGGAATAATAGAAAGACAGGAGTCCTCAGAACAATTAAAAATTGAATACATGGGGAGCAATAGTGACTGAGCTTAAGTACCTCTTATGCAAAATGCTCTAGGATAGGAAAGATGAGTGAATATAGATAAGCCCTGCTTATCAAGAGCTTACTGATTTGATTTGGAAATATCTTAATCATTCTCTCAACCTGAATGTAGCACACTGGGATTCTCATGGCAGATACTACTTTTAAATGAACAGGAAATAAGATATGGTTTTTCTGGCGAGATTGCTTGTGCTAACACTAAAACTTGTCTTTTTGCTAATAGATAATAGGTTTCAGTGTGATAAATCTAAAAGTCAATCAACTCTAATAATAAAATCATGTAAATTAAGGCATACATTTGCTAAATAGATGGAGGAAAAAATTACACTGGAGAAAATGTTACCTCCTGCCTTCCACCAGAACAAGCCAAAGATAGTGGTGTGTCCTTGGTTCTTTCTGACTGGGCTTCAATGTCTGCACCATTGTCCAGCAATATTTCCACAACACCAACATGTCCAGCTGTAGCAGCCAAGATGAGTGGAGTAAAACCTGGAGAAAAATAATGATCTCACTACATGCTAAGCAAGGGAACAATACTATTTTCCATCAAAAGAGGGCTAGCAGTAGTATTTCTTTACAGAACACAAATACTCCAGAAGAAAAAAATTAAACATAGGCCATACCTTTCTTGTCTCGGTGCTCAATACTAGCTCCTCTCTCTAGCAATGTTTGTACCAGTTCCTCATGACCACCAGCACAGGCAAGTGTTAGCGCTGTGTCATGATTACTTTCAGTCTGTAAAAAATTAATTTTATGATTAGCTCATTATTTCATTTAAAAATGTTAACATCAATTCCATAACATGTACATGTACCAAATACATGCAAATATATATGCACCACTCTACTGAAGCAACCATTTGGGTAGTTGTTTTTTTATCCATTAGTGATCAACGTATGATTTTTTTAAAGGCTACAAATAATATTTAAATTTTATGGGCAATTCTTGAAGCAAACAAGAAGAAAAGAAGTATGATTTTCAACCATATGCTGTTTTCAACATGATTAAAAAAAGTACTGTTGACTCACTTTTGCTTCCAGCCACTAATGGCAGTTACGTGACAGTGATCCCTGAGGACAGAAATGATTTACTCAACTTACTGCCTAGAGTTTCCAGGTTGCAGGGCTGAAAGAGGGTACCCGAAGAGAGCCTGGCAGTCTCCCTGAATTAAGACAGTTTGTACAGGTTCAGGTGGTTAGAATTCATGGGGCAGAGTACTGGAGAGGAAAGTGCTACAGAGAGCGAGTACTCCGGAGATCTGCAGAGGGTTCCCCTGGAGTCTACAGCTGAGTTTTGATCAGCACATACGCATGAAGCTAGGGAAAGACCACCAGGAAGATCAGGCTGAACAATACCTAGAGCTTACACAGGGCCACGAAAAGTATGGTTCCCACCAGCCAGAGTAGAAAGACTTCGAAACACAAAGGATATTAAGTAAAAGCCTCAGCAGTGAGGCTGTATTAGCTGTTTTGGACCCAGTTTAAAAAGCTGAAAGATAAAGCCTTAAACTGATGAAAAATGGTTTCCACATAACTGCATTCGAGAGCAAAGTGCCAAAATACTTAAAGAAACAAATTCACACACACACACACACACACACACATACACATACAAAATATACAGAGTATTTGGAAAGATAGACTATAATAATTGAGACATGACACTGTTTATAAACAATTTATTTCTGACATCTGCTAATGATAGTAACCAATACTGGATTCGCCAGTGGTCACACTCTATCATAGTTTAAATGCTTATTTAGAGAACTATCAAAGTCCTCATACTCTCAGTACTCTAAACTTGCGTGATACAAATAAGGTAACTAGCAACATGGGTAGTGTGACTGAGGAATGGAATTTTATATTTTATTTAATATTAATTTTAAAACTAATATTTGATTTGGTCACTGGAAAGCTTTTTAGTATGCCTGGAGCAATGTGAGTATATGAATCTACTACTTCAACTTAATCAAATCTACTTAATCTACTTAATCAAACCTAAGTGCAAATTAAGTACTTCCAATGAAGTTCAACTTGAGATATTTTCTAAACAGCATGACAAAACATCCCGATTTGCTCAGGACTGACTTATTTGATCACTTTAAGCTGTAAATATAACATGCATACCAAATTTTGAAAACGTAGTATGAAATAAAAATGTAAAAGCAATTTTTTCATATTGATTACATATTTAAATAATAGTATTATGGATATATTTAGTTAAATAAAATGCATTCTTAAAATTCATTCCACCTATTTGCTTTTTTTAAATGTGGCTATTAGAACATTTTAAATTATACATTTTTCACATTATTTTTCTATTACACAGCACTGTTCTAAGCCATCTTACCTTATTTTTACATATGTACCTCTATTACAGCATTTAATACCAACCTTCCTCATGCTAGTATTAGTTATATGTCTATCACCCTCAGAGGACTATAAATTTTTAGAAGGTAATAAACATGTCTTATTCATTGTTTGTCTTTCCACCTAAAATTGCTTTGTTAGAAAATAATAACAGTTAAATGAATGGCAATAGGGTCACACATTCAAGGACTGCTCCTAATAAAACTAAGGATTACACAGGGTGGGGCAAAAGTAGGTTTACAGTTATTTGTATGGAAAATATGATAACCAATAAATATTAATATACAAATAAAAACTCTGCATTTCACATACTCACAACTGTTAAGCTATCTTTGCCCCACCCTGAATATATGAAATGCACTATATTGACTGTATTTATACATTTATGTAATACTTATTGCATTTATGTCATAAATATAAAAAGGAAAGGCATATTCTCCCAGAAGGTCAATAGCTCTAAAAATCAAACTCCATTATAAAAAAAATGAGTAACAAGAAACAAAAGGCAAAACTGATAAAGAATCAAGAAATAAGAAAAGCCTACTAGTCAGTGATGAAGAGGGAGACCGCAAAAGCTGCTCTGCAGAAGAGGCTGGCAGAGAGCAGAGCTATTGACTGCAGATCAGGGATGGCCACAAGGGAGAGATACACCAACTACAACAATGGAGAAGGACATGAATACTTAAAATGAGTGACACTTCTGACTGCATTAGTTATTTGATCTTCATTTCAAGTTTATAAGGAAGAAATTATTATGTCTGAATTCAGAGAAAAGGACTCAGAGAAACAACCTTCCAATGGTCACATAAAATTCTGCTTTTCCATTACATCACAGAGCAGCCTTAAAGCAGAACAGACTAAGGTCACTGTAACATTAAGCCTCGCTGTCTTATGTGCTCTCTATGTTAGTGTACAAACAAACAGAAGAGTCAACTTTATTAAGTTTATGAGGTTTCTAAAAATCTGCTTGGGGTTAAAGAGTAATTTAGAAAGTGCTAATCTTAAACAGAAAAGAGACAAAATTTGAAAACGTAAGCATAAAAAATTTTAGTGGATTAGTAAAATAGCTTGTATTTTTAATCACATTATAAAACATCACTTCAACTCACATTTATTAAGTACTTTTTATATCAAAGTACTCTGCTAAGTAGGCTAGAGTTGACCCTGCTGACTAGGAACGTACCAATTACTGAGCAGAGCAAACTTAGGCTCAAACTATGAGAGAAATATAAACAATGTATTACAGTTGGCCCTCGTTTATCGCAGTTAGTCAGTTTTAGACTCTACCATGATAAGTGAATTTCCGCAAAGTAGGATTCTTTATTTATATACAGTCCTCCCTCACCACTTAGCACTTCGACTTTTGTGGCTTCACTCTACCGCGGTTTTTTCAAATACAGTACAGTATAGCATTTGAAAAAACCGCGGTAGAGTGAAGCCACGAAAAGTCAAAGCGTGAGGTGGTGAGGGACGACTGACTGTATGAGAATCGAGGAAAGAGTATAATTAAAACTAAGAAAGAAGAGTTGGTCAAATTCCTTGGGGAACTTAAGAGTGGTTAACTTCATTGTATTTCTGCATTAAGGAGAAATTACAGCAACTAACATTTTATGACAATCTAAGACAAGAATGAATTTTTTCTTAAAAGAATAGTTGAGAGAGGGATGAAGAGAGAGAAACAATGATGTGAAAGCATAATTAACTGGCTGCCTCCTGCATGGCCCCTACTGGGAATTGAACAGGTAACCTCCTAGAGCACAGGAGAACTTCCAACCAACTGAGCCACATCAGCCAGGGTGAGAATGAAAGAATTTTTGAAGTGAGGTTTCCACCCTACCCACCCCAAATAGAGACCTACCCTGTTCCAGAGTGATAAGGACTAGAGCTTATAGTGAAACAGTCCCAAATAATTCCTTCAACTATCATTTATTAGTGTCCTTAAATTTTAATTAATGTGGTATTAATCTTAAGTTTTGAAAATACTCAGACTTGATTCAATAGAATTATTACATGAGAGGTGAAAGGACTGTCATAAACACTTGCACATCAAAAGTGACTTCTAGCCCTGGCCGGTTTGGCTCAGCAGTTAGAGCACTGGCCTGCGATCCAGAGAGACCTGGGTTCGGTTCCCGCTAGGGGCACGTACCTCGGTTGCAGTTTGTCCCTGGCCCTGGTTGGGTGGTGCGAGTGGCAACCACTCGATGTGTCTCTTTCATGTCGATGTTTCTCTCTCTCTTCCTTTCCCTCCCTCCCACTCTACTGGAACAAAAAAATGGAAAAATATCCTTGGGTGAGGATTAAAAAAAAAAAAGTGACTTCTAGTTATATAAGATTTGAGGAACCTTATAAAGAATGTAAACTTTTTTTAAAAAATCCTACATTTGTTTCAGATAGAATAGAAGGGAGAGAGAGGAAGAGAGAGAGAAAAACATCAATGTGAAAGGGCCATATCAAGTGGCTGCCTCCTGCACGACCCAACCAGGGCCGGGGACAAACTGCAACCGAGATACATGCCCTTAGCGGGAATCAAACCTGCGTCTCTCTGGACAACAAGCCGATGCTCTAACTGCTGAGCCAAACCGGCCAGGGCAAGAATGTAAACTCTCATATAAAGCATTCTTCAGTGTCCAGAAATTAAACAGGATTCCTGCCAATCTTTGTTAAAAATATTAGTTCCTATCATCATCATCAATTAAAGGAGTTTAAGGTATGACCATTTTAAGAATCATTAGCATTTAATTATTATTTTTAAATGTTTTTGATTTTTTTAGAGACAGGAAGGGAGAAAGAGATAGAAACATCAATGTGAGAGAGATACATAGATAGGCTGCCTTCTGCATGCCCCCTACTGGGAATCGAGCTCTGCAACCCAGTCATGTGCCCTGACTAGAGAATTATCTGGCCATGGGAGGCCCAGGCCAGACTCATTAGCATTAAAAAAATTTTTTTTTTCTCTATTGATTTTTAGAGAGAACAGAAGGCAGAGGGAGAGAGAACATCGACTGGCCGCCTACTGCATGCCCCAACTGGGGATAGGGCCCACAACCTGGGTATGTGCCCTGACTGGGACTTTAACCAACGATCTCTTGGTGCATGTATCGAAGCTCAAACCACTGAGCCACAGAGACCAGGTGGCTTATTAGCATTTTAAAAAGGAGACATATACTGAGGCTTCAAAAAAATTAACATTTATTTTGTTTTTCCTTAAATTAAGATTTGATGTAAATATGCAGTATGGCAAGGGAACATGCTGAAAAGATGCAATGATGAAGGACACAATTATCTAGGTGGAGGACTCATTTTCTTTAATTTACCAGGTTAATATAATTCAATGTTTGCACCTAAAATAAAAATTGAGAAAACAGGTAGCATAGGCAGAAGTTAAAAGCACAGATTCTAAAGCCTGAGGGATGGGGTTATTTGAAAGCCAACTCTACCACAAATTGCTGTTGGGCAAGACAGTATCTCCTAAGTCTCACTTTTCTCACATGCAACATGTGAATAATAGTAGTATCTATTTGACAGGGTTATAAATATTAGTCTAGATGAAAAGTTATAAAGTCTTAAAAACGTACATGTCAAGGCTTAGGAAATAAACAAATAAAGGACTCAATTATTAGAGAATGTTTAATCTTACAAAACAGAGGAAGAAACTTGGTACTAATTTTTTTTTTATCATATCACTTGTTTGTTATGGCACAGTACTTGCACACAGAAGCCAAAATATCCAGTAATTAAAATCTCAAGAACTTTTCATTTTAGAATCTAGAAAAAATTTCAGATAAACTGAGTACAAAAGAATTTTTATTTTTATCACTTAACGTACTGCTCACTATCATAAAAATTAGTAAATTACAAAAACATTAAAATGTAAAGAAAAAGGTGAACAATTATTTCTGAATATTTATTTTATATTATGAAAACATAATGAAACTTTCTGATGTCTAATACTAAGCAGTTATGGTACAGTTCATGAAAAGTAGTGTTAACTCATGTTAGGCTAACCCAATAGAAAAACCTCGATGTAGAGACCAGGTAAAGGAGGAGCATATTTTTAAGGAACCACAGTCAAATCTTTTTACATAAGGATGTCTACTACATTTAAAATATAAATTGCTTTTTTAAATTAAAAAAGGCACTGTATTTATTTATTTTATCCTCACCCAAGGGCATTTTTGCATTTATCTTCAGATAGAGCTGGAGGGAGAGAGTGGGGAAGAGAAAGAGAGAAACATAGATGTGAGAGAGACCCATCAACTGGTTGCTACCCACATGACCCCAACACGGGCAGGGACAAACTGCAACCAAGATACGTGTCATCCTTGGCAGAAACTGAACCCGGGACTCTCTGGTCCACAGGTCAATGCTCTAACCACTTAGCAAACCAGCCAGGGCTATAAAAGACACTTTAAAAATATTTATGTATAACTTTTCAGAGATTAATTTATAATGCATTGATGATTGGTTGAGTGGTGTAGTCAGGTAAAATTCCACTGTCACTACAATAATTTCAAATTCAATAAAATCATGATCACACCATGGAGGAACTTTTCCTGTGACTGTTTTACTGAAAAACATTTAAAAAATAAAATCCTTTTACATTTTAGTTAAGGTTTTACTTTTGCTTATGGATCATTCTTGATCCCACAAAAACTAGAAAATATACTTGTGGCTAAAATGTAACAGCCTCAAGAACAAATAAGATTAGGGGGAAATAATACATATTCGACACCAAGTACAATCCAATTCTACAATGTTATTAATATTAAATGTAAGCCATTTTAGTTCATCAAGTAATGCCTCATATTTTAAAAGAAGGCTGGATGTAGAACTTATATGTATTTATGCATAACCAATGAACATAAACAACAATGCTGGGAATGGGGTTGCGGGGAGAATGGGAGAAGGGTTTCAATGGGGGAAAAAGAAAAAACACCTGTAACAAAAATAAATTTAAAAAAAATAGAAGGCTGTACAGTATGTTATTTAAGAAGGTTGCCTATGAAGTCAAACTGATCTAAGTTTGACCCCCACACCTACCATTTCTTAGCTAAATGAAATTATTGTAAGCAAAATGAATAATCTTAGTCTCAGTTTCTTCATCAGGGAAATGGGTATTTAAGAGTAGCTACCTCATATATGTGATCTGAAGATTAGATAACTACCTGAAAAACAGTTCCTAGTAATTTTAAGTGCTAAATAAAAAAAGTTAGTACATATAAAACAATAAAGAAACATTTGGGAAGTAAAAATGGAAATGAAATTCTTTTTTCACGGTATTACTAAGAAACATGTTAATGACAGGTTATATTTTAAATAGGTTGAGTACTGGTCCAACAACACACACACACTTCCTGAAAGTCAAATTTGTAAAGAACTAACTCTTTATTTACAAAACTAAAAGTTTTATAATGTACAACTCCTCCCAACACCAACACACACACACCCTGTCAAAAAAGCAAAACAAAACAAAAAAAACTACATAAACTTGTAAACATTTCTTAGTCATAAAGAAGGCCATATACCTTACCTTGTTCAACTGTCTTCTAAGCTGGGTCTCAGCATTTCTTTATGACGAAATGCAAGCTATCCTCTCCTCTCTAACCTCACTTTGCCTTGAGATTTCATAGTAAACTATCTTTTTAAAGAACTGAGATTTTATTATTTTTTTATCTAACAATGTTCAACAGAAACAAACTCACTACATGTCAGTCAGCAAGACCACATTTTTCAAAGATGATATAAGTGCTATTGAGTATATATGACATATAAATTGAACAATTTTTTTTTACTATTTTATTTTCCCAATACCATTTATCTCCTCTGTGCCCTCTTCCACTCCACTCCCACCCACCCCCACCATCACCACACTCAATTTTTTCTTTTACATACAATCCATTATGAATTTTAAAGCATATCTTTTAAGAGTGCTTTATATCGCACAAATCTTAAATAAGTTATTTCTTTTTATATCCTCTTCTGAAGTTTTCAAAAAGAGCATTTAAAAACCTTAGAAATTACACCATCACATAATTATTAGTAAAAAATCATATTTGGTATTTTATTTTAAAAATTATAGATTCTCATTTATTTCTAAGTGTGGCTCAAGTCTCTGACCAAAGACAAAGCAGTCTAAGATGATTTAAATCACTGATTAATGTTGTTAATGATGATATAATCCCAGTTAAAATCCACCACACCTGAATTTGAACCTTACCTGTGCATCGATATCAATGGCAGGGTAGATAGGAAGCATGGCTGAAGGAGAGATGATGGGACTTGGAGTTGGAGTCTGAGGTTGGGAAATGGAAGCAGCAATACTGTGGGTAGGAGTGTTTGACATTGCAGATGCTCTTCCACTGACTGCTGTTGAACAAAATAACTGCACTTAATAAGGATAAAACATTGTTAGGTAACAGTAAGAAATAATTATTAGAAAATATTTAAAGACTTCTTAATAAATAGAATGTCTACAGGTAGACTGCCATACCACCAGTATTAACTCATTATCCTGGTTATTTCTGGCTTTGGACAATAGTCCAAAATTATAATGTATACTGAGAGTAATCCATTTTCTAATTAATAATTCATCTGAGTAACAAATTCCTCTCTCATGGTATGTAATCATAAAACCTTAATTCAAAATAACCCTGAAAACAAAAATTTTTTACGAATTAAAATGAAATATAAATGCAAATGGATAAGTTGCCCATTATATCTTCTTAATGAGAAAAGGAATAAAAGGTAAAATAGTCATGTTCAGAAGGAGAAAAATGTAATTTTTACCTGCCAATTCCACACCTTATATTCTATAACTAATATAAGTAATATCAATGTTGGGGAGAACCTTGCTATCCAATCATTTAAAAACCCTCCTACTATTTAACTGCAGACAGGGGGTAATTATATTCTGTATTGTAGCCCTCAGTATGACAGCATAATCAAATATAAAAATTTAATCCTCACACAGAAATACAGTTTCTCACATGTAGAAGTACTTTGAGGGGGGTAAAATATCCACCAATCAATCCAGCAATCACACTGACATGTGAGGACAAAATTAAAAGATTAGGGTAGAAATAAATGTATGCACACATTCATATACATATTGTTAGTTCTTCTAAGTATAATTTTACCATGATATTTTCACCAAAATATGCAAATTGAGAAGGGGCTAATTAGGTCAGTACTTGAAGTGGGAGAACTCCAAAGGTGGTAGCAGTTCAGAGTACTTGATTCCCACCATTGACTCACTTCTGGAGTTGATATGTAAACACCAATCCTTTTTTCCCCTATTAAAAATGCTACAGCACTAAAGTCTGGGCATTAATCTTTGAATGGTCAACAATAGTGTAGATGTAAGTTACCAACGTAGTTATCAACTACATCAGACAGAAAACAATCATGATTCACAACTGGATCTGAAACCAGGCAAGAGGTTATAATCCTGCCAAGAACAAAACTAAAATTGACTTATTATAACAATCATATAAACATGATTGTCATTAAAAAAATCTGTTTTACATAAAATTCTTAGTTCAGGCACAAACATACACTATACATTATAGCGACACACATTCTATAAATAACACATTTTTAAGTCCCTTTAAAAGCCAAAGAAAAACAAAGGGAATAAAACAAAACAAATCAAAACATTGAAGCCTTACAGACTCAGATCAATGGAAAAGGGCTCACACTAATATATTAAATTGATCATCAAATGACCTTGATATTATCACTCCATAATGATAGCTTGTACATTAATGAAAAATAAAGATAATTTAAATGTACATATTCTATCCATAAATTTCAAAATTATAAAATGTATGACTTTTAATAGAGTCCATATTCTTTTTTAATTGGATTGTTTTTCCAAATGAAAATGTTAAATACAAAAATTTGCTTAAACAAAATGACCACGAATCTGTTCAAAGAACTTATTTTTATTTCATGACACTAAACAAAAAAAAAAATTTAAGCTTTAAATGACTAAAATACAATTTACCCTTAAATTGGAGTAAGTTCTTTTAAAGAACATATTAAAATTAGTTTTCTTATTTTTGGTCAAATTGGTTGTTCTTATCACCTTATTTAAAAGGAGATAGGAAAAGTTAATTCCCTCATTTCATTTCCTTATTTAAAACTAAATAACTGCCTGTCACTCATCCATTCTCTATAATTAAAAGTAACTATAAATATGTATGAATGTGAAGAGGAAACCTGGTACAGATCTTTACATGTGGGACATCACTTGGGGTTAGATTTTAGAGAGGGAGAACCAGATGCTCAGGAAACTTTTAACATCGGGTAACAAAAGGAGGAACCTGAGAGCACAGCAATGGCAAGGTAGTAAGATTGGTTAAACAAAGAACTGATTTTGCTTTGGCAAGTACGTAAAACAGGTAAGATAGATTTTGGTCAGCCAGGTACTAGGGAAAAAGATACCGAATCTTGTAAAAGCAGTCTAATAAATGGGAGATAGGGGTAAAGAACAAGTTTTATGCTGTAGGAGGGAAGGACGACTGAGCCTAATGAGGTTGAAAGACATTAAAAACCCCAAAGAAACAAAAATGGCCATTAGTCAACTGAAAGAACAAGTACAACCACAGAAGTTTAAAGTAAAGAAAAGGTTGCATAAGTGAGTGCATGAGTATTCATGCATGTGAACATTCATGATGATAGGGAAAGGTTTTATATAAGTAGTTGGATTTTTAAAAATCCTGTTCTTCCTTCTGGCTATCTCTCCTATCCATATAAAAAGGCAAAATATTTTCATAAGACAAATATATGCCGTATATCCTCAAAAGTTATGCATTTAAAAAAATGTTTATATATTAAAACACCTGGAACACATAGGCAGAAACTTAATGTTTTTGTTTGGTAAATGAATCAACAGGAAAACTATTTTACAAACCCCTGATAATTTTGATCAGCACAAACACCATACAACAACTGTCTGACAAATCATTGTTGATAACTATGCCCAAGAACATCAGGTAAATTTTGATAGCATATCAACAAAATATTAAATATTCATTGGTATGGAATGTCCATTCTTCATTTAATTGGATAAATAACACTTAACTCTATACATTATTTGATAGATCAACTGACATAATAGAACACCATTATTATCTAGATTAATGGCCATGGAAGTAATGATCAAATTTGGAATTTTTCGTTACTGTGCTCCAAGAAGATATCCAATTCTTTTAAATTGTATTCCCAATTATTATAACCAGCTAATGGTGATTAGCAATAATGTCATACTTATCCATGAGAATCTTTACAGTTCTTACTAATGATTAATAGCATTTTTCCCAAGATAACTATTGTACCCTATAAGATTAGCAGAGACTTTCACTCCATATAGTATTATTGAGGTGATATTAAAAGAGTGGGGGGGAGGGGAAGAGTGGGAAACTTTAGAGCAATTTTTAATTATAGAAAATCCATCTCATTAGCTGGTTTCTTAATATTAGCTAAATACATCAACACTATACAATTTAGTATATTCTTTTAATAGGTGAATGTTCAACTACATATAATCTCATCATAAATATATAATACTACTAAACATAATTTCAAAATGAGAAAAATTCAATCATCTTTTAAGTATAGACCAAAAAGTAAAAAACAGAGGGGGAGAGAACTATTTAATTCTTTGTTTTTCCCCTTTCCTTCTTCTTCAAATTTTCTCTTTTACATTAGCTTTTTTAAATGAAGAAAATGATCCTTCTCAGTATAATATTTTTATGACTTATAATCCCGTAAAATGTCATTGTACTACTTTTTTACAGAATTTATGGAAAAATATGTGCCAAAACTAAAACCATTAAAGTAACTTTCTATTTTTTCTTGTCAATAAAACTAATTATAATGAAATAAAATTTCTCTGACTACACATTTAAAGAGATATTTATGGTACTGTGAGGGGGCCATACCTTCCCATAATACAATTAGAAAGAGACTACACATTAACATTCACAGGAGATAAAATCACTGACATACAATATAATCAAACCCTATTTGGTTTGGTACTTTATTACTGTTGTAAGGTGTTTAAAAAAACTACTTTAAAATATCCATCAGGTTTAAAGTCTGATTCATTAGGGTATAAAGTATTTCTGTTTACCAATAAGATTCCTGATGTCCTATTAAGTTTTGCACTTCAACTTCTATCAATTTCCCAGTTTATTGGTGTGAATACAGAAGCAAAAAAGACAAAATTCAATCTTAGTATTCTGAACTTAAAGAGAAAAAACAAAAATAAAAAAAAAATAAAAAAAATCAAACATCAACCCGCTAAGGAAAAACCTAGATTCCCAGCCTAATCAGCTAAGCCAGAAAGTTTCAGTCACTTGTATTGAACGAGCTAATCTTTCATTTGACCTGTATCCATCTGAGAACTTCTGAGATTGAACTAATATTTCTAAAGATATACATGGGTCAAGAGTCCAAAAGTAGTTCTCAAGTTGGGCAATGGCAAAAAATTCTGGTACACTTAGTCGCCTTAAGCAAATCATATTTTGATACCTGCTCGTAACAATATAAACCCACCTGCCATGATGTCATCCAGCGTGTCATTGAGGGTCTGAGCAGGGCTGGCTACCATTAACCCTTGTTGTGTTTCTGTCAGAATTCCTTGCCCCAGCCCTGCCAACTGTGCTTGGCCCAGTACTGGCTGTCCAACTATCACTCCTTGAAGTTCTGTAAGATTTGCGATGGACCCTGGAGGCAAGGGACCTGCCGCCAGAGGCAAAGCTTGAGGCATGGCCAGAGGCTGGATTGGTGCAAAACCCATCTGAGCAGCAGTCTGCTGGGGTTCATCTTTAAGCAAAACGGGATCCACTTGCTGTAATCGTGCATAGTCTCCTTCAGAAAGTTGTTCTCCAACCCCAACAGGACTAAGTAGTCCCAGATGTTGGCAAGATTGTTGCTGTTGCTGCTGAAGTTGAATTCTTTGAGCTTTAACCTCTAGATACTGCTTTTTTAGCTGCTGCTGAGTTTTCAGTTGTAACTCTCGCTCTACTTTCTGTAGTTCCTCCAAAATCTTTTGTTTCTTCTGAATTTGTTCCTCCCTTGTTTTGTTCAGCTCCTCGATCTTCTCCTTGGTAAGTTGATCAGCATGAGCCAGTTCCAAGGACTGCAGCTGTGCATTCTTTTCTATGGCTTCTTTTATCCTCTGTTCCAGTTCTGTTAACTTTCCCTGAGCCTCTTCTACAATGCTCTCTGGAGACTGATTGGTGATGTAACCCTGTACATCCTGGCTGTTTGCTGGCAAATGGCTGCTGGACTTTTGTTTAGAAGCAGCTGTGTGAAAAAGAAACCCCCTCAGAAGTGCACATGAATGGCATCCTCATTACAGAGTTACTGTTGGGAGGTTTAGTGCCAACAGTTATGCACCAAGTTATCATAGCCATAGAAGGTGAAAATGTACTGTAAAGAGTTAAAAACAAACTCACCTTCTTTATCATAAACATAAAATGTATGTATTTTATGTGCATAGAGTCATCTTTGGGAAATTAATTTCAGAATTTTAAAAATATCACATGGCTAAAATTAGACATTAGAGGGATGCAGGTTTGTGATATTTAAGAGGTGCAATTAAAGTAAAATCTAAGGCTATGTGTAATCTGGTCATAATGATGTAAAAATTTATCAAAAGAATAAAAAATAATGCTAAACTATTAAGATGCAGGGAAAACTTAGACCTCTAAGTCAAGGTTTTTCCACATTTAATAGTCTGTGCCTTTTAAACACACACACATACACACATAGAGTACCCAAACCACTGAAAAGTACCAGGAAATTAAAATCCATCTAAAATATGTCTTTGTTGGGGCCTACCGTCTTCAAGACTCATAAAGGCAAGATATAAATTCACATATTCACACAGCTACCTGGCCAGTAGAGAATTTGGATCCCGGAAGAAAAGATGTTGAACTACACCATCCACTGTATCTTCTGATAGCCAGATGAAAAAACAAGATCTGGCTACAAGTACAGCAATCAGTTGTTTGCTATACCAACTGAAAAAGGTGCCAAGGCTTTGGATTGGTAGTAGTGATTGGAAAGAGCTGGTAGAAATACTTAGTATTCTTGTTGGTAAAATAATATAGGTAGCCAAAAACCAAAAATTTAAATCACACTGGTTCTTCAGGTAAAACTTTTTAAAAAGAAAAACCTGATTAAAACTGGTAGCTGTAATGTTTTGGGACATAGCTTATGAACATGCAAGTCACATATGGACCTCCAGAATTCTAGAGAAACAAACAAGTATATCTGAAGTAACTTTGTTATTGATCGAGAAAAGGTATCCCAGATATAAAATGCATATTATACCAGTTATTATAAAATAAATTTAATTTTAATCTAATTTGTTAATTATATGCTATCACTACAGAAATTTAATTTACAAAAAAAAAAAGTTACCCAACTATAACCAGCCTATCATTTTAACATAAATAGAAATGACCAGTTATTAGAGGAAATCATGGATAATTTGAATTGCATCAAAGATGAACATCTGAATTTCTCTTGAAAATACTTCTAATTCTAGCACAAATTAGTGCTATACACTATCTTTTCTCCCAATAACATGCTTTTTCCATAGGTAAAAAATTAATTATGCCAACTTAATAAAATTCAATTTTTGTGGAAAAATAACTTTAAATGGCTAGGTTTTTATAATCTTATCATCTTTACCTGGACAACATGTTAGAAACTGTCTTTAGAAGTATAACTGACCTTTATTCCTGATGGGAAGTGTAGTGGCAACATTGGCAGGTGGTTTGTCAGGCTCCTGAGGTGGGACAACCATGGGCAGTGCTTGAACTGGTACACGAGGAGCCTAAGACAAAGGAAAGTAATTATATTTCTGCTTTTCTACACACTCCATTAAATAATGTGCTTTAACTGAACAACAAGTTACAAAGACTTATTCAAGATATTTCTAATATGGCGTTACTCTCAGACAATAACATATTTACTTAAAATATGTTGGTACCTAATTATTTCCCACTTTTTTTTATGAACTTTGAATTCAAATGGTTATTCTGACCATAAGAGAGCAAAGCAAAGACCTATCAATCTAGAATCTGAATATTATACCAGATATTCATTAACCACATCAAGTACACTGACAAAGAGAACTACATATTATAACAAAAAATAATCTAGTTTAAACTGAAATTCTAAGCAAAGGGGGAAGAAAGAAGATATAAAATGTTTTAGTTTTCAATCTTACCCTATTTAAATCGTGGGATGGGGGGGTTAACTGAGTGACATCTGGTGGAGGAGCTGAAAGCAAGTTATTAGGATAGTCCAAAAGATAGCAAACAACACTTGTATGGCCACCTTTTGCTGCTTCTATCAACATAGTTGAGCCATCCTAAAAGAATGGATATGGAAGGAAAAAAAATTTTTTTTTAATAAGCTAATTTCCAGAACCATTAAGAAAGATAAAGCCAAAAGGCCCATATACATCATCAAAACCATAGGTTGAGTAAAGAATACTTTCCTCTAATAAAACAGAAGAAAATGAATACACTTAGAATACCATTATAGATGAAACTTGTAGATGGTATTTTCTAGTATTCAAGAATAAAGAATCCACAGTGCAACCTGAAACATATGAATTACATACTTTTAAACGATGAGTAGGATCTGCCCCATGAGCCAGAAGTAGTTCCACCACGGCCAGATGACCCCCTGCACAAGCCAGGGACAGTACAGTATGGTCATTATTAGCTGTAGTTCTATTTACATTCGCTCCTGAAACAGACAAGGCAGAGAAAATCATGTTATTAGAGTGTAGTTTCTCAAATTATGATAAATTTCAAAATCATAAAAATAGAAGATAACAGTATAATAAAGTCCCAAATAGCCATTACCCAGTTTGAATGATTATAAACAGTCAATCTTGTTTCACATATATCCACATCACTTTCCCTCTCCCATCTTGAATTATTCTGAAACACATTTCAGACAAATGTGATATAATTTCATCTATAAATACTTCAGTATGTGCCAGTAAAAAATAAGAATAAAAGAATATACTACTAATGTAATCACTGTTTTTAAAAAGTAAAATATAAAATTTTATTTACATTTTAAGTTATTCAGTAGAAAAGTGGACTAAAAACCAATGAAAAAAATTCACACTGATCCCCATGGACTAAGTATGTAGAGAATGAAAACAAGTATTCGTCTTAGATTTGAAGCACTGTGCTAAGCAATGTGAAAATTGAAAATAAAATGGCAGAAAGAAAATGAAATCGAATTCATTAAAATTAACAAAGAAGCAAGAGGCCTGGCCAGTGTGGCTCAGTAGATTGAGTGTCACCCCATGGACTGAGAGGTCCTGATTGGATTCCCAATAAGGGCACATGCTTGGGTTTCGGGCTTGATCCCCATAAGGGGGAGTGCAGGAAGCAACCAACTGATGTATCTCTCTCACATGGATGTTTCTTTCTCTCTCTCTCTTCCTGTCTAAAAAAAAAAAAAAATCAATAAATACATATTTTAAAAAAACAGAGTATAGTGAGTATGTAAATAATTTCATTCTTGAAAATACTTTGGTAGAAACATACATCACAAGTGAGTGTTCAAATAATTTAATCAGTAAAACATTTCTGATTTATTTACATATAAACAATTGCAAACTGTACATTTCTTTAGTTATTTTTGATAAGAAGAAAATGCCATAAATTGCCTTTTTAATTGTATACAGTCTTTTCACACACAGTCTTTCTCTTTTACCAAGTTAATCAGGGTTATAAACATAAAAATCCAGGTTTCAGTTATCTAAATCCTCAAAGTTTTATACAGAGAAATATTTTTTCAAAAGTGTTTCTTGACAAGGTGGTACTTTGTATGACAATTCTTTATAGCTTGGAACTGTTCTATGTATAGCAGGATGTTTATCAACTACCCACTCACAAAATCTCAGCATATGATACCAAAAAAATGTCCTCTTATCCCTTAATCTTTCAATATCTGAGTGCAGCCCTGGCCAGTTTTGCTCAGTGGTTAGAGCACTGGCCCTCAGACTGAAGGGTTGCAGGTTTGATTCCAGGTTCGATCTCCAGTCCTGGTCAGGGTCATGCAAGGACAACCAACCAATGTGTGTGTGTCTCTCTCTCCTCCTCCCTCCCTCATTCCCGTCTACTCTAACAAAAATCAATGGCAAATATCCTCCGGTGAGGATTGACCCTCCCCTTCCCATTTTAATTAATTAAACATAAATAAATAAATACCTGAGTTCAGGGAACAGATACCTTTCATTAAAAACAAAACAAACACAACCCTATTATTTTACACAAACCTACCTTTACTAATTAAGAACTGAACAGTACAAACATGACCAGCTCTTGCAGCTTTCATTAAAGGAGTTCTTCCACCTTCAGATTCATGCTCCTATTTAAAAAACACAGACTTAATTGATATTTAATTGCTATTGAACAATTATTCTTTCTCGTGAAAATCAAAAGGAAAACAATGGGACTAATTTCTGAATCTAAACATATCATAAACATCATTCTTTGAAGGAAATTTAGCAATACGTCTTTCAATTTTAGAAATCTAAATTTAGAAACATGTCCTACAGAAATAATTTAAGAACTAGAAATATATCCCTGTGGTTGTGATGCCCTCATCCAAATTCATCTGGATCCTTTTACCTTCGCTCTTTACAAAAAGAATTGTGAAACTTGAACAGCGAATGGCACTCTAGTGTAGCCCTCTTGAAATGATCACATTATTAGCATTAATCTCATCCACTCCAAGTGATTTTCATTTTGTAAGTTTATATCCTATCTGTATGACTTTCTGTAAGCACATCACTCTCTTTCATTATCTTTATTTTACCTTATATAAAAACAAAAGGCTAGTGATTACTTAACTCTAAACCACTGATTATAAAATATTACCAGAGATATCTAGATCTCAAAAGGATGGATGAAGAATCTATTGCGGTCTTGTGATTACTGGGTATTTGAGAACACTACTAGAAAAGTTGTCAGATCTTAGAATATATAGGTTTGAAAAAAAAATACCTTTTATGAATGTATTTTTAACACTCACATCTGATGAACAACTTCTGATTTTTCTCTTAAGCCATACATTAGGCTATTCTAATTGCAGTTAACTAAGCAATATTACATTGTTGCGTGTTTCATAGCCACTGTGGTAAATACTGAAAATATAGTTCTTAAACTGAAGAAGCTCAAAATCTAGTAAGAAAGTAATACACACACAATTAGAATATGTGTGTCATAAGTGCTTCAAGAATTGTGCCAACACATGCAGAGCTGCAAGAGACCACAATAATAATGTAATTCAACCCTCTCCTTTCATAAATAAGTTAAATCAAGCTTAAAAAACTAGTTTATGTAGGAGCCTATTTCTGCCTGTACGTGAATTTGTCATAAACTATGAACTTCAGGAAAACCCATTTATTTGTTAATCTCAGTCCCAAGAAATTATGAGTGCTTATATTTCAACTAAACTAAAACCACCTTTTACTCCTACTACCTCACAGTCTAAACTGGAAGACTAGTTATTTTCCCCACACACATTTGCTTATGCTTCCCTATCTCTCAGGCTATACCCACCCTATACTATTTCGTCCAACTAGAATATCTTTTTGTCACAACACTGCCACATCTACCTTTCTAAATGTTACCCAGCCCAAAATATAATCTCAGATGACATCTTTACCTCTTCTGACCTTGTTTACTCTCTGTAATTTCCCTGACATTTCTTTACAATCTTCCTTATAATGACCTCAGTATTTCCTCCTTCTTACTAAATTAAAAGGTAAATGAAGGAAAAAAATTATTTATTAAGTACTCATCTTTTAAACTTATTTTATTCAAAAATGCTTTGAACAGTATTAGAACAATTCATTTCCTAAGTTCAGTGAAATGCCTCTAAGCCATATTTGCCTTTTTATACCAAATCAGGAAATTCTAAAAATAGCTAAGTATCTAAGAGAAAATAATTTTGTTTTAATATATCTAACACAAAGTTTTTCCTTTTCTTTGGTGGGGAATGAGGAGTAGATTTGATAGTCCTGCTAACAAGGAAAATACTAATGGGCACCAAATGGTATAGAAAAGAAAAACATGACTAAATGAGATAATAATGGTAAAAAGTCCAATCAGAAATAAAGAAATACCTTTTGCTTATATTCTCCATGTAATTTTAAATTAATTCCTTGTATTTGGATTTAAAAAGTGACATAGCTTACCAGATCTGCTCCTGCCTGAAGTAAAACATCCGCTACATCAGTATGACCATTTTCACAGGCATATGTTAGTGCTGTATCCCCTGTTGCTGTTGTTGCATGCACATTAGCTCCTGCAACAGTAGAACAATGCACAGACTTAAAAAAACAATCATAAGACACAAATGATGGACACAGAAACTTCTTCTAGATAAGCCATATCTCCTCAAATTAGACAAAATATCCTTATCCATTTCTAGAAAGAGAATACTGTCAGCATCTTTCAAAGCAAAAGAGAAAAAAACAACAGAACTAGATAACTGCTTGAAATTTAAGCTGCAGATACTTCAAACAGCAATAAGAAAAATTATTTATGCAGAATACACACAAATTTTATCACATGACCTTTTCACATTCAGTGTGCCATAACACCAGAAAAATTATTTGTACTATAAACATTTTTACTTAAATTATGTAAAAAAAACTTCCAAATGCAAAAATGCCTACCTGCTGCTAATAAGTATTTAACTAACTCCAAATGACCCTCTTGAGCAGCTTCCATTAAAGGGGTAGAACACCCTAGTTCTATATCAGCTCCTGCCTTAATAAGAAAGTCTGCCACTTCCAGAAAACCTCCACAGCAAGCCAGAGTTAAGGCAGTTTCTTGAGTTTCTTCTGTCTGTGCATTGATATTTGCTCCTAAAATTTAAAGGAAGTCATTAAATTATTACAGAAATAAAAAACAAGATTATTTCCTAGTAAATTATACTTCAAAAATGAGTATTTGTATCACTTTACAAAATAACAGTGTCTCTCCCCTACTCTGAGAGGCAGTTAAAAATAAACTATCAAAACCATATCCACTAATTGTATTTGATGTACATAGCTGAAGTAAGATTTATTCAGCCAGAGGGTACAAATAAGGTGATAAAAGAGCTTAGAAAAATAAATTACATTCCCTCCTTATAAGATTGAAAAATAATGATGAAAAAGATGTTGATTAATTATTAACACCTAATGTTTAATATGCTAGTACTATTTCCCACACAGTATCGAAAGCATTCTACATGTTACTATCAGCTCCATTTTACACCTAAGAAAGGTGTAAACTGAAGTTTAAAAAACTTGACCAAAGTCATAACATCATCATCATCACTATTACCATCAACACAGCTAACACTTAACAGGTACTATATGATAGTTTTCTAAAATCTGTATCTATGTATTTTCTCACAAAAACCCTACAGATGAAAAAATTAGGGCACAGGTTAGAAACTTGCCTTAAACTACAAAGTTGACAAGCAGTAGAATTGTGATTCAAACCTAAGAAGTCTGCTCCAAAATTATTCTTTTAAAATTCTAGTCATTATTACCTCTCAGTAAAAAGGTTTTATTAAAATGTGCCATTCCTCTTAAATTTGTCTAAACAAAAACTTTACTATTAAGACAGATATAAAAATTAGACTACAAATATGGATGGAAATGAGAGATCACTTCTCAATTTAAGGTATCTTAATAAAGTAACTCATTTTCCCAAAAGAAAACTCCATGTGTACTGGGCTCTTTCACAGCTTCTTATATGTGCATTCTAGCACTCTCATCAAGTTAATCCTTAGGGCAAGATTTCTCATATGCGTTTCATGAAACATTAGATATTAAGTTAAGAAGTGTTGAATCTCATATATGCTCCTACGTAATCTACATCCCTACCTGACCTCCAGTTCTCTGTTTTTTTTTATTATTTTTTAATCTTCACTCAAGGAAATGTTTTTATTGATTTTACAGAGGAAGAGAGAGAGAGAAACACTGATAGGCTGTCTCTTCTACACACACCAACCAGGGATCAAACCCACAACTTGGGTATGTGCACCAACCGGGAACTGAACCCACAATCTTTTGGTGTATGGGATGAAGCTCCAACCAACTGAGCCACACTAGTCAGGGCCAGTTCTGTTTTTACTGATTATTTTAGAGGTGGAGGAAGGAAGAAATAGAAACATGGATCGGCTGCTCTGCACACCCCCTACTGGGGATCGACCCCGAAACCCGGACACGTGCCCTGACCAGGAATCGAACCCAGAACTCTCAGTACATGGGATGACACTCAATCCACTGAGCCACACCAGCTTGGCCAGTTCTGTTTTTAATCATGTAGCACATGATAGCTCTAAAGCTCTATATTCAAGAAGTTTATTTGATTTTGTTTAGCACAGTATGAAATTCATTTTCAAAGCAAATATTTTATTAGTTTTTGTGAAAACTCTCATTATAAATCTATTAGAAAGATGAAATACTGAATTTAATTTTTAAAATTTAAATCTTACATTTTATACATTTATGCTTTAGTGTCTTGATTGGAATGGTTACCTTGGCCTAGAAGTAACGCAACCATTTCTTCATGTCCTTCACGAGCTGCTTCCATCAATGGTGTATAACCTTCATCATTCACCTCTTCCAGGCTAGCTCCTCTTTCAATAAGTAAGGCCGCAAGTTCCACATGCCCACCACATGCAGCCAAAGTCAATGGTGACTCAAATGAATCAGCAGGCATGTTCACTTGGGCACCACTGTCAAGAAGTAACCTAGCTACTTCAACATGGCCATCCTAATTAGAATGCAATTAAAAAAGTAAATCAGCATCATTAAAAAAAAAAATCTTTAAAAATATGAAGATTTCTCAATTATTATACAAATAAAGCTACCAATCTCCATTCAAATAAGAACTAATAAATCTACACTAACAGTTGAGTAAGCAAGTATTATTAAGACCTATCTATATTTCTTCAGTACAGAGGAGGAAACAGAGATTGAGAATATAAAACACAGAAAAATGATGCCTTCAATCAAGAAGTTTATTAACCATCAGGAAAAAGAAAACAGTAATAAGTACATGAAACAAGAGACTATTATAAGATAACATCAACACTGCATGGCATAAACTTATTAAAAGGAAAAGGGTTAGAAAGCAAAAGTTGGAATTTGTTGTAAGAAACCTTAAGAACAAGTAAACTTTTGATTAGGTAGAAAAAAACAAAGACGATAATGTTAGTTAGGATTGGGAGAACTGTGAATGATGTGTTAGGGGAAGGGGAACACAATATGCACATGGTACTTCTTTTATTGTTCAACATTCAAATGCCAATGAACATTAAGAAAGAGAAAAAAAGAAGTACTCTTATTATCTTCCCTCCCCTTTACCACAGCTTTACTCACTATTAGCAATGCCAAGGCCCCTTTTTGCATTCGATTTTTTTCCTTTGATATATTTTACCTTTTATATATTGTATCACAGGCACTTCATCTTTTTAACATGTCATGCTCATTTTTGCCTCTGTGTTTGCCATATACCACCACTTTAATGTCTTATGACTAAAAGATTACTTAGGTATTCCTCTAGCTCAGAATTTTCTCCCTCCATAGCCAAATCCTGTATTTCCTGGCCCCTACTAAAAATATCTTTCATCTACTTATAACACTTCCAGTGCATACTGGTTAAATCTATAAAATATTCCATTTAATTTCTTAATTTACTTACGGGTTGTTTCTTGGGGGGGGGGGGGGGGGGGCGGAGTTTACAAATGTTTTAAGTTCCTTATCATGAGGATATTACTGATGTGTTTTCCACACACTATCTCATTTAATCTTCACAACAAAACCCCAGAGGATATTATTCCTCATCTTAAAAGATGGGGAAACTCAAAACCTTTGGAGAAAACTTATGTTTGTTTAAAAAATATAATTTACTAAAGCAAACACTGGCATGGCACTAAAAATACAAACAAAGAAAATTCAGGTCTTAAGTGGCTACCTATTTTTTAAATTACTAATTAAAAATTAACATCCTTTATTATTCACTGAAGGAAAGTTGCAACCAGAAATCTCAAATTCATTTGGGGCCTTTATCTATCTTTGTCATGTATCTGTCTATAATGTTACTCTGATCCATTTCTGTGCCACAAATCACTGAGATACAAAAAGTTTAAGAGTACTATTATTACCCATTTCCACGTACAAACTCTAAAACAGAGTCCTTACAAAAGGAACTCAGGGCTCAGAAAAGACCATGACAGAGAGGGAATTATGTAACACAAATAATATTCTAACTTCAAATTTTTCTTTTCTTTTTTTGGTGGTACGTGCCCCTTGCAAGAACCGAACCCGGGTCTCTCAGGTCCACAGGCCAACACTCAACCACTGAGCCAAACTGGCCAGGGCTCAAATTTTTATAAATATTGGTTTGATAAACATGTTATGCTTAGTAATATGTGTGTATTCTGTGAATTATAGTTCCCTCCTTTAATATTCTTGGTCAACCTTTTTAAAAATCATTTTGTGCCAACTATGTAAAACTAGTATAATTATGTGAGACTAAGAAAATGAAGGTAGTGCTATAAAGCTTCAGAAAGTACATCTAATAAAAGTCAATGTTATACAACTGTCTCTGAAAACTAATAATAATTCAAGATAGCAGAAATTCTTCTCTATAATAAGGCTATAACAGACAGAATTTTTGAGCCAAAGGAAAAGGCACTCAATGTACACTATATAATATGTAAATATATTTCATGTATTTCACCAATCTTACCATACAAGCCTCCATTAGAGCAGTGTGCATTTCATCTGTTTTATGTTCTTGATCTGCGCCTGCTTCCAAAAGAAATCGCACCATCTCTAGGTGTCCTAAACCAAAAGTGTATTAAGATTACTTAAAAATCGTATTCCAAAAGATGTAAAACAAATTATAATATTTAGTAGTTTCATATAAATTACAGCATTAAAAATTTAAGTATAATACTAACGTCAACTACAAGCTACCCTCAGCTACTGAATACAAGTTATCTTTGCTGTTCTACTCCTTATCCTGTTGCTCTACCACTGTTGCTACTAGAATCCTTGCTGCAGGTGAGCAAAGATGCCACTAAAATCCAATACCCAGAATATCCCCTCTACAACCTTTTAAGAGCCCAGGCATGCTATAGTTATTTTATTTATGGTGTGGAATAAATTAACTATCATGAACTAGTAGCCTTGGAAGATTATTATCATTGAAGATATTCTGTGAGAAAATGTGTTTTTAAATTTCAGTAACTAAAACTTTTTGGGAACAATGTGCATGTAAGTTGAGAACTGGATATATAAAAATATCCTTGAAACAATACCATTTAGTCAATATTTATTCATTTATTTAGATATAAATATACATACACCTATACACATGCTTATATTCAATCAACTGGGACTAGGGAGGAATAGATGGTGGAATCACTGATAAAGACTTAAAATAAAACTACCTTTGCTGAGGAAGGGTAGCATCTGCCATGTCTTGTTTTTGTTACCTACCTTCCAGCCTCCCTTTCCTCTGTGATTCTCCTTCCCAAAGAGCCTCATCAGTGTTCAGCCTCAGCCTAAGTTCTATCCCTTCCCCATCTCCTCCTTGTCAGTCTATGGCCTAGGAGACCTCACCAGAAATAGAGGAAAAGGAGAGAGCCCTTGGATCCATGAAGATACTAGAGACAGCTCTCCACTAGCTCAGTTCTGTATTTAGTTTCTAATTAAAGCCTGCAAGCTCCAACTTCAGATGCCCAATTTGGAAAGCAGGGTGGTGCTACAAGCAAAGGAGAGAGGGAAGAGTACCTATATGTAGCTCATCTTAATGCTCTTCTGGCTAGCTGGGACTCAGTAGTAAAATGCAGCCAGGTTCAAGAATCAAGAAGTATTGTGAAAAGGTCAATCTGCCTTGGAGATGCTGGCCCAAGGCTTAATTCTTCTCCTTCCAGAATATCAGCCTCTGCCTAATTACCCAACCAAACTGGGGAACTAATGGACCTCAGCTGTGCTTCTTAATCACCCTGTACCCGAAAATCTGTTAACATCGGATAATAAATACACTTTAGATAGACCATTTTTAACTTAAATTTTAGTCATTCTTGTATCTAAGCATTATTTTAACCATGTTTTTAAGAAAATTATTCCAAAAGAACTCTCACAACCTTGGTCACTCTGAAAGAGAATGAAACAAAACACACCAGGGACAGGACTAGGGTGAGGCAACAAAGTCCTGGGAGCAAAATTTTAGGAGGTATTCACTCGCAAGCTTGGGTAAATGAAGATTCAGCCACTGAGAGTATCTCAAGTTTTATACTCGCCTTGCAAGAGCTTTTTCTTGATGCCTCAGTGTCCAAAATTCATCATTTATTTTATGACAAAAAATATGGTACAGCTGATGATATGAAACATTGACTTGAATGGCTATGCAGACATACAGTTGCATGTAATTTGCTTTTTTAAAAAGTTCCTTAGTTTATAGCCATTTATCTGTCATAAAGGAGAAATTTGAAAAATATCTGCCTCTGTGGCTTTCTTTTTAGAATGTAGAATCTAGAGCTGAAGACCAAATCATTTTTTTAGACAATTATCTTGCCTTACCCCCCAAAATATTTTTCTGTATTATCAATATTTTCCAGTTGGTTTACATCACTTAAAATATTATGCACCCCATTTGTAAAGCTATATATGGGTAGGCATTCTCAATTTCGATCAGCTCTTACTTCTAACTTTACTAAATGTGTTGATGATACTCCAAAATTGTTCTTTTGAATTCAAACTCCCTCCATGTCACTTTTCATTTTTCTTCTCTTATATCTTCCTTTTTCTTCAATTTCTCTCTTTTCTTCTTGGCACCTTAAGAAATACCTTAAGCACCTTCTTGTTAGTAGATTATTCTGGCTACTTTTATTGTATTTTCTTTTAAACTTATAGGCTGAATGCTTCTGGATTAAATAAGATTCTTTTGTTTGAACCAGGAAAAATATTCTAACATGCAACACCATTTAAAAGTGATTACTAAAATTAAATAACTTTCTGATAAAGTAACTGGAGCAATAGTCATTTTTCATTGACAACATTTATAATATTGAGTTTATATTTTAAAAGTTTACATATTAGACTTTCACTTCAAAGACTTTAAACACTTATTTACGTTAATTAATGCTATATACTATTACATTTTAATTTTACATTTAATTTTAATTAAAATATATAAACTGTCATTTCAGGTGTTTAAAACTTTGTGGTACGTGTCCCTAGCAAGAACCGAACCCGGGACTCTCTGGTCCGCAGGTCGATGCTCAACCGCTGAGCCAAACTGGCCAGGGCAGTGTTTAAAACTTTGTTTTGAAAAGATCTTTTATACTGTACCTTTATAACAAGCTAATGTAAGGGCACTCTCTTTAAATTCATTGGAATGCGTATTAATGCCAGCCCCATTTTCTAGCAGCAATCTGGCTACTTCCACATGTCCAGCACTTCCAGCTTCCATAAGAGGAGTATGACCATTTTCATTATGGTCCTCAATACTAGCACCGGATTCCAAGAGCACCTTTACAACATCTACATAGCCTCCAGCACAAGCATATGTAAGTGCTGTATTGCCTATTTTAGAGAAGAAAAACAAAAAGACAATAACATAAAATATCAAAATAACACAATCTAATTTAATATAAAAAAGAAACTGAAATAAGAGACTATAACCTTAATACATTCAGATAACATTCTTAGATATATTTCCTTCCCTCACTGTATTCTATCTTACTGAAATCAATTTGCCGCTCTTTCCATTTAAAATCATAATCAAATACATGTGGAAAATCAGATACACTCACTACAATTATAGTTATAAAAGAACTGAGCAATTCTGAAAGTCTTTCCAGATGACAAAAAGGTTATATTCATTCTAACTGTAATCAGAGAAACACTTCACAAGCTTTATTTTGTTGGATTGTAATTATTCATTGTATATAGGTACACCTCATACTGTTCCTTTTCATCATACATATTGTTTTCTCTACAATTTCAAATATCAGTTAACTGATCAAAATAAAAGTAACTTCAAAAATATTCCTTCTCCCATGTTACAGGGAAAAATAATCAACTTTCTGGGTAAAATAAGGATTTCTAAAACTCCTTCAAACTTAATGTATAGACATTAAAAATCATTTAAAATATTTAATAATTTTGAAAATCTTGCATGAAAAAAATGCACAAAATATACTTTCAAATGATTTTAGAGCTTTTATACAAATCTATCTATGCTCAAAATTAAAAGGAAAAAAATTAATTAAGGCTAAAGTATGTCCCTGTGGGACACAGTGCTTTCATATACTCTCTTTTATAGGCCACAGTTTAGTAAGAATAGGTAATGCAAAACCTGCCTGTCATTCCATACCCTTCCTGTTCTCCATATCTTCTCTTACCTTATCCCCGAAAAATAGAAAGCCTGAGTTTTTTGAGCCAGAGCTCACACCTCCTCCATTTCCAAAAGAGTGGCCCTTCTAACTGGACCAGAGTTTAATATAAAAGAATCTTTAAAGGTCAAGTAACTGCCCTCATACACAAAACAGGTGAAATTTCATTCAAAATATACTCTATATAGTTTATAGCTAATGCATAGACTTATGCAAACATGCAGCACGACTTATAAGAGAATTGCAAAAGCATCTAATGATCTCTTTGTGAAATAATTACCAAACAGTATTCATACTTAAAACTAAAAAAAGAAATATGCATAACCTGTTGAAGACTGTGCATTGACATCAGCTTTATGAGCTAGCAGCAACTTCACAATTTTGACATGTCCTCCATTAGCAGCAGCCATTAAAGGTGTAATGTCACCTTTGATTCCCCTATCTTCCACATTTGCATGCATTGCCAACAAAACCTTATGAAAAAAAAGTTTAAAAAATATTAGAAAATAATAATTTCATTAAAAAAAATCTGAACATATGTAACACCTACATAAACATACTATAATTAGAAGAGTCAATAAACACAAAATATAGCTAACAAAACTACTGGTTGAAATGAGCCTAATGGTTGCCTTATTTCCTTACTAAGCAGGCCAGATTAAAAACAAAACAAAATTTAAAAACTCATGAGCTTTATTTTGATAATACAAACCTGTGCAAGCTCATAGTATCCAGCAGAACAAGCTAAACAAAGGAGGCTCTCTCCTTCCTCGGTGTGTTCATTTACACTTCTCCCTTCAATGAGTAACTTTCGCACAGCATTTACATCTCCTTCTGAACAGGCTTCTGCCAAACTGCGGCTATTAGAGGAAAAATATCTCAGTATCGGGATATGATATTATAAAACTAAGTACTGAACAGTAGTGCTAAGCAAGAATAATTATTTCAATAGGATCCATAGCAAAAAAAATAATAATAATTCAGTTATACATATAAAAGTCATGAATTAAGAATTTTAATATTACAAACTGTTTTCCGTTTTGCAAAAACAAAGTCCAACTTACTGTAAGTGTAAAGAAACCAAAATTTTAAAACATAAAAAACTACAGAATATCACATGAATAAAATACAGGTTACAATTTATACTTCAATGTGTTTGGTTACTGAAAAAAAAAAAATTTTTAATCCTCACCTGAGGACATGCTTTGAAAGAGAAACATTAATGCAAGAGATAGAAACATCAACTGGTTGCCTTCTGAACATGCCCCAACCAAGGATCAAACCCGCAACCAAAGTATGTGCCCTGACTGGGAATCAAACTAGCAACCTTTTGATGCACAGGACAATACTCAACCAACTGAGCCAGTCCACCTGGAATGGAAAATTTTTACAAAATTTAATAAGCCAGGTTGCTCAGTGGTTAGAATACAGCCCGCAGATGGAGAGGCAACCAATCAATGTGTCTCTTTCTCAGGGATGTTTCTTTCTTGCTCTCCCTCGCCCCTCCATCCCCCATCCCTCCCTCTGGTCCCTTCCACTCTTTCTAAGAATTAGTGGAAAATATGTCCTCAGGTGGGATTAACAACAACAACAACAACAAAATTTAATTTAAAAAATTTACTAAAATGAGTAAAATTTGTAAAGAGAAATTAGGCAGGAAAATATGTGAGCACGTAATTTTGACTAATATATGAATAACTGATAAGAAAATAATCTTTTTAAAAAGTGTTTATTTATGCCATCATGTTTTGAGGAAGCCTGAAAAATATCTAGCAAGGCAAAGGCTGAAGTCAAGCAAAAGGAGAGTGGAAAAAGTGGAACAGGAAATTAGATTGAGAATAAAGTGTCTGTCCTATAAACCTCCTAAACAATTCCAACTATAGACAATTCTCTCATTTTTGAATAAAGTTCATTCTAAGAAAAACACTAAATACAGGGATGTTAATAAATATTATTTCAAATTAAACTCAATTCATATATCATCCTTTTGAAACATCACCCTGTCACTTCAGATACTACAGGTATCCATGGATAACATCTTTTCTATATCTCTATTATGTGCTAGATTCAGAATACCATCCTTAGCCCAGATTATGCAAAGTCTCCTAAGCAATCTCCCTGCTTTTACCCTTGATGTCCTTCTGGTTCTTTTCAATGAGGAAGCCAGAGAGATCTTGTTTAAAGAAAAGTAGATCATGTCACTATTCTGCTCAGAATCTTCCAATGGACTCTAATTTCACTCACAAAAAAGGGCCAAAATCCCTACAAGATCTGTCTAGTGGTAGCATCCCACAACTCTTCCTTTTTTACCTCTGGTTTCATCACTATTCTCTCTTGCTCTTTCCAATTTGGCCACATTGACTTTCCTGCTTTTTATCAAAAGTGCTAATTAAGCTCCAATGCCAAGATATATGTATTTGCTGTCCCTCTTACCAAGACAGTGCCTCTCTCAGATACAGCTCATTCCTATCAGATCATTGCTAAAAAGCCACCCTATTAAAAAATGCAACATGCCCTGCCCGGTTTGGCTCAGCGGTTAGAGTGTCGGCCTGCGGTCCTGAGAGACCCGGGTTCGGTTCCCGCTAAGGGCACATACCTCGGTTGCAGTTTGTCCCCGGCCCTGGTCGGTTGTGCAGGTGGCAACCGCTCGATGTGTCCCTGCACATCGATGTTTGTCTCTCTCTGTTCCTCTCTCTCCCTCCCACTCTACCTGAACGAAAAATGTCCTCGGGTGAGGATAAAAAAAAAAAATGCAACACAACCTCCAACCCCAAACACTGCCCTAGCACACCCCCATTCAATTTTCTCCCCCATAATTCTTACCATTGTGTGCCATACTACATCTTTTACCTTTGTTAATTGTATTATCTCCTTACCAAAGTCAGTCTTGAATAGCAGTTTAGTAAGTTTGTCTCTTATTTTCCATTTCACAGGATACTGACTGTTCCTGTTCCTAAACTGTCAGTGTTCTCTACCATCTTCAAACAAGTTTAGAACAAATCCTTCCTACAAGACATTTCCTGCATGAGAACATACTCACCTCTCTTTCAAGTGTTCTCTCACTCTCTCTCTCTCCACCTTAGGCACACACAACGTCCTCTACCTTCCCATTTAGACTTTCATTCAATTTCCACATGTGTATGCTTGATTTAAAACAATCTTATAGGAACTACTTCAGCAATAGTTGAACCTAAAAACTTATGAGCAAAGGGCACACTAAATCTCCCACGATACTGCACCTTAACTAATGTAAAATATGAAACATAGCATTCACTGTACTCCACTATATTTCTCAAACCTTGATGAATAAATGACTGTCACAAACATGTTCTACTGTATTGCTGATAACTTCCAGTATTTTCTGTGCCAAAGAATCTATGATATTTTTTTTTTCTATTCTATTTCCAGTTTGAATGAGCTCTAATACACTCTCCAAAGTGTTTTTAATTTTCTCTCTTGCCACAGTCTCAGCAGGCACAGCACCACATTAAAAAATATTTGGAGAACAATAACATTTGGCCAGAAAAACTGAACTGTTAACTACAGAAGTTAGCTAAAGAAGAATCAATGTATGAGAAGATTTATAAAATAAGAACATAAAAATCTACAAAAAGATAATACAGAGACAAGAGAAACAGCAAATTCATACTCTTATTAATACTATATAACCTCTCTTTCATGTTCTTAAAAACTGTTGTCTAAAAAACACTATTATAATAAAAGCCAATTCTTAAATGCTATTTTCAATTCTCCAAACCCACATATAAAAAAATATTCCCATTTTCTCAAATGTTTAAAGGCAACTGCTAAACTAAACAAAACATAAGGGACACATCGAGTGGCTGCCACCTGCACGACCCAACCAGAGCTGGGGACAAACCACAACTGAGGTACATACCCCTAGTAGGAACTGAACCCGGGTCTCTCTGGACCGCAGGCTGACGCTCTAACCACTGAGCAAAACCGGCCAGGGCCAAAACATATCTTTTTTTAAAAAAAAGGCCCTGCCACTGTGGACTGAGAGTCATCCCATGGACTGAGAGGTCCTGGTTCAATTCCCAGTTAGGGCATGTGCCCAGGTTGCGGGCTCAGTCACCATGTGCAGGAAGCAGCTGATCGATGTGTCTCTCTCACATCGATGTTTCTATCTCTCTCTCTCCTTCCCCTCTCTCTCTCTCTAAAATCAATAAAAAAATAAAGCTTCTGAATAGTGTAAAAAGTAACATGTATTAGTGATTTCTCCCCCAGCCACTTCTTTGGAGTTTACGTCCATTTTTCAATATACTACATACATAATTATTTTCATATACAAGATAGTGTAATTTTTATTGCATATCATCAGAAAAACTTAAAAAGCTAAGTCACAAAATATTTAGTGAATGAACCCTGACTATATTATATAAAAGGAATTGTAGCACATACACAAATAAATGTATGTACTACAATGTGCTTGAATGTAGCACTTACATTCAAGTAATGGGAACTAGACATTTTTTTGTACATTCATAAAACAAATAAAAACTTTGCCCTTTAAAAGAGTCAGAACTATGTACATGAACTGGAAAATGGCATGACTAATTAAAGAGCATTTACTTCTTTATTTCCAAAACATTAAAAGAAAACAAAACCTAAATCACTGAAAGGTCTTTTATAACATATCTGCTAAGTCAGACACTGGTGTCCCAGCTCTGCCACCTGTCATCTATTTAAACTTGTTTAAGTTACTCACTTCTCTTAAGCTTTTCATGAGTAAAATTGGTATAAAACAAAATCCATGCCTAAGGCTTTTTCTGAGTATCAATAAGATAATACATATAAAGTAGCAGGTCAAGTTCCAGGCAAAATATGAATGTTAGCTATTTTTAAATTATTTTTAAGAAAATGTTTTTTATATTGATCTCAGTGAAAATGTACTTACTTGTCCGACTGCCCTGCATTTGCTGTGCTTTCAGCTCTCATACGGGTAAGTGCAGCAGCAGCTTCATCCAACGCACAACTAACAGATGATGTCAACCTCCGAAGCACTTCAGGATCTGCAAAGGCTTTACCATCAGCCGTGGATAATTTGCCTATTCCTATAATATTTTCATACCAAAATGAATGCACCCAAAAGGAGAAATAAAGCAAAATTCAAGTTACTGAACTCCATATATGTTATCAAATAATCTACAAATGCTACACTATAAATTGATACTGTCTGTCCTGACTCTTTTCGGAAATCACCCTTCTCCCCAGTTCTCTGATAATCTCATTTCTTCCAATTAATCTACAACTGCTTGATCCCACGACTGGTGCCAGAAATGGGTCTTTGGCTATACTGAGACAATCAGGAATCCTCACCCAGAGTTTTGCCACAGGTTTGAAAAAAGAACCACTGCCATAGGTTTGAAAAAAGAACCTATGTTCAAAGGTTGCTAAATTGCTAAGATTTGAGTCGAGCTATTTGGCCACTTATATCACCACAAATGAAAAAGACTACCCCAAAAATAATTCAAGACAGGACAAAAGAACAGAGAAATAGAAAGGAGATAGAGTTCTGATAAAGTTATTTAAAAAAAAAAAATTTCCTTATTGATATTAGAGAGGAAAGGAGAGGGAGAGAGAGAAACATCAATGAGAGAGAACATTGGCCACCTCCTGCATGCCCCTCACTAAGGATCAGGCCCACAACCTGGGCACATGCCCTGACCGGGAATCAAACCTGTAATCTCTTGGTGCATGGGTTGATGCTTAACCAATGAGTCACACTGGTCAGGCCGGTAAAGTTATTTACTGATTTTTAATCCTCACCCGAGGACATTTTTCCCTTTATCTTCAGATAGAGCGGGAGAGAGAGAGGGAAGGAGAGAGAGAAAAACATCGATGCGAGAGAGACACATTGACTGGTTGCCACCCACACGACCCCAATCAGGGCTAGAGACAAACTGCAACCGAGGTATGTGCCCTTAGCAGGAACCAAACCTGGGACACTCCCAGGTCCACGGGCCGATGCTCTAACTGCTGAGCCAAACTGGCCAGGGCTGATAAAGTTATTTTTAACTCAGACACCAGCAGTGCCAGAAGCCAGCACCAACCCTATACTTTTGGCAAAGGCTCACTTTTATTTAAGAATGTTTAGTTGGACTACTATCACTTGTGACCAGAAATGCCCTAACAAAACATTATGGTCTATATAAAAGATAACCTATATTTGAATACCTATTTATTTCAAATTATGACTGCAACTTATACTCAATATCCTATCTAAATGTACCATATTTTAAAAATTCAGAAAAAAAATATTTCAAAAGCAGAAATGGTTAGTAACCATCTGCATGAAACAGAATTTGTTCTCTTCCAGATATCATTATTAAAAAAAAGCTGATCTCTAACCTTTATTATTCTAACTCAGCAGTGCTTAATCCAGGTTGTCCATCAAGAAGTGGAGCTTTATAAAAATATAGATGCTAGAGCTCTCCCATATCTAAATATGTAATTCAGTTAAGTCAGAAGTGGGGCCTAGGCATCCATATATTTTAAAAGTTCTAAGAAGAGTCTGACACACAGCCAAGATTAAGAACCTTTACTCCAACTTGACGATAAACATCTGATATTAAGACAGATATTAGAGAATTCCCCACTACTCAATATGTGGTCCATGAACTAGAAGCATTGCTATCACTTGAGATCTTATTAGAAATGCAGAATCTCAGGCCCTAAGATTTACTGATCCAAAACCTGCATTTTTTAAAAGAGATACCCAAGTGACTTAATGCACATTAAAGTTTAAGAAATACTATTATGAATTTTTTTCAAACATATTTAACTAAGACATAGACTAAAAAGACCACCCAACTAGAAATAATAAAAGTTATCTATGCAGCTTTCTCATAACAGTAGAGCTAAAAGTTTGTGTTAAAAAAAATATATATATATATATGTTTACCTTTTATTTTGAGAAATCTAAAATATCAAATATTGTACATATGGAACCAAAAATAAATCTGGAAAGAAGCCTTTATGATTTTAGATATGATGCGTTCAGAGCAGTCAAATTTAGTATCTACTTCAATCAAGATGTGCAAAAGATAAAAGCACTTTTGGTCTAATAAGACTGGTACAAACTATATAATTTGTGTCAATTATATTAAAAGCCAACTGTAGACAGAATCTGCTCTAGTAATATTTCTTAAAACAGATACCAACACTGTCCTGGCCAGTTGGGCTCAGCAGTTAGAGTATCCATCTGTTGACCAAAGGGTTCAGGGTTTGATTCCGGTCAAGGGCATGTACCTGTATGTTTGATCCCTGGCCAGGCCAGGGTCACATGGGAGGCAACTAATTGATGTGTCTCTCTCACATTGATATCTCTTTCTCTCCCCCCACCCTACTTTCCCTTTCATCAATCAAAAGATATCCTTGGGTAAGGATTAAAAAAAACAACATATCAATCCTAAGGCACTACTGAGACCAAGGTTACATATGCATTATCATAGGCGAGAACTAGCTCCATTTTTTGTAGCCAACTCAGAGAAGCTATTTTTCTCAGTGTTAGAAACAGAACTAGGCATGAGGATATACCTGGATCACTTAGATTTAAAAAAAGAAAAAAAACAAAAAAACAAAAAAACAACAACAACACACAGTCCCTGGCCAGTTTGGCTCAGCTGTTAGAGCATCGGCCCGCGAACTGGAGAGTCCCGGGTTCAGTTCCCGCTAAGAGCACGTACCTTGGTTGCAGTTTGTCCCTGGCCCCGGTTGGAGTCATGTGGATGGCAACCACTTGATATGTCTCTCTTGATATGTCCCACATCGATATTTTTTCTCTCTCTCTCTCTACCTCCCGTCTCCCTCCCACTCTATCTGAAGATAAATGCAAAAGTGTCCTCAGTGAAGATAAAAAAAACAAATATGAAAAAACACACACAGAAAAAATATACTACTCCATATTAAATTTTTATGAAATTCTCATATTTTCAAAAGTAAACTATTTTAGCAAGGATAACTAGGAGGTAAACTAAGAAATACGTGGTAACCTCTCAAATGAATACACAGTGATGGAAGCTTAATTTATTCTATCTACTCTGGATTATGATAGTCCTTTTTAACTAGTCATATCCAGTTATTAGATATTAGTCTGTGAAAAAAAAAACAAAAACAAAAACGTGTGATGACCGATTTATTCTTCTCAAATTCTAACAGTTAATCAATTGAACAGCAGAATCCTATGACTTCAGAAAGATATACTAAAAGATTATCTACATTTCTGATTTTAAGATAATTTTAAGGTAATTATTTCCCCCCTTTTTCCTCTTATAACTTATTCAAAGGACAATTAAATCCAACAGAAACTCCATCTTTAATAAAAGTAAAAGACATTTGTAAAATAAGCTAATACTTATGAAGACAAAGTAAGGAACAAAAGAAATGAAAACACAGATAACAGAGAAACAAGGTTATCGCTGCAACAGGACTCAGGAATTACAGGTGCCAGATACAGAGGTGAGGCTTGGATCGGCAAACAGAGAGACTGAACACCTCTGAGAAGCAGACACTTAAGACTCTATACATAACTAAACTGCACAGCCAGGTGATTATTCTCTAAAAAGCAAACAAACAAACCAGAAAGACCTTGGACTAGGAGACACCAGGACACCATGTATAGGAGGAGGAGACGAAATACTAAACTGAAATTGAGGTGCTTAAGTAAACATGCATGATAAACAGTGAGATCATCAGTCCCCTTTCCACTTTTTGCTTTCAAAATGCTGGCAGTGCCCGCTGGTGTGGCTCATTGGTTGAGCATCGGCCCATGCACCAAGAGGTCACGAGTTCGATCCCCAGTCAGGGCACATGCCCGAGTTGTGGGGCAAATCCCCAATGGGGGACATGCAGAAGGTAGCTAATCAATGTTCTCTCTCTCTCTCTCTCTCTCTCTCTCTCTCTCTCTCCCTCCCTCCCTCCCTCCCTCCCTTCCTGTCTCTCTAAAAATCAATAAAGAGATCAAAATTCAAAATGCTGGCAGCCAGATTTATAATTGACCACACAAAAACTGGCAGGTGCGTCTCTTAAGAATGTGAACACCACAGAGAAAAGGCTTAAAGATACTGACATTTGGCGGCTCCATGGAAGAGTCTCTGTCCAATCAGTGTTTTCTAGGAATTCTAAAATGTTCCCACCATTACTAGCTCTGGTATAATCCTTGGGACTGTGAATTTGACAGATTTTTTATCCCTATAATTAGGATATGTTACATGGCACAGAAGATAGGAAGGTTATCTGGGTGGGCCTGACCTCATCACATGACCCATAAAGAGATTTCTTTGACTGACTAGAGAAAAGACAGACAGAGATGCAAAGCACGAGAAGGAGTCAAAGCTACAGGGCACCACATATCAAAGAATGTGGGCAACCTCAAGGAAATGAAAGCAGCCCTAGCTAACAGTCTATGAGGAAGTTGGAACCTCAGCCCTAAAATCCCAAGGAACTGAATTCTGCTACTAACAATAAACTTAGAAGTGAACTTTCTCACTACAGCCTACAGATGAGAACTCAAGTCAGGTGACACCTTGAGTTCAGTCCATAAGACCCTGAGCAAAAGAATCTACCCTCGCCGTATGCCCTGACATCTTATCTACAGAAACTAAATGATAGTAAATGAGTATTGTGTTACACTGCTGTTTATTATAAATTGTTACACTGCAATAGGAAACTAGTTACATTACATATATAATATATATTATATATACTGAATAATAAGCACTATGTAGTAAAATCCACCAGTTGACAGCACATGAATGTACACTTTGAATTTAGCTTTTAATGGCATTGTTACTGACTACAAACAAAACCCAGGGTTTACCAAGCATCTGAAATCTTAAGTGTGAAAGATAGCCAAAAATATTCAAAATAAGATCAAAATCTTTTTTTTTTGTTTGTTTGTTTTTTATCCTCACCCGAGGATATTTTCCCATTTTTTGTACAGATAGAGTGGGAGGGAGAGAGAGGAAGGAGAGAGAGAAACATCGATGTGAAGGGACACATCGAGTGGCTGCCACCCGCATGACCAACCAGGGCCGGGGACAAACTGCAACCGAGGTACGTGCCCTTAGCGGGAACTGAACCCGGGTCTCCGGACCGCAGGCCGACGCTCTAACCGCTGAACCAAACTGGCCAGGGCTCAAAATCTTAAAATGTCAAAAACTGGAACACTTTGGAGAAGGAAGGGTAAGGAAAAGTAGCAGAGATAAGGAGAATATCCTAAATAAGTGTGGTGTCAAACTTATGAAATGCAACACCAAAAATTAGGAGACAAAGGAGCAATAACTTCAAAAGTATGAAAGAAAAGTGATTTTTAAACTAGTCTTCTATACCTAGTCAAACTATCAAGTATGAGGATAGTACAAAAGGCATTTTTAGACAAGGTCTCAAAAACATTTCTCAAGCACCTTTTCTCAAGATGCCTAAGCTGTAATCAATCTGAACATCGTTAAAAGAGAAACAACCAGAGTACCTATGTGATATATAAGGAAATATAAACACCAAGAATGACCATTCTTGCTAAAAACAAAATAAACCGAAACCTAGTCAAATAACTGGATCTGAATTCTGATTCAGGAAATGACAACATACAGAGGTACAAGTGGTAAAATTCATAGAGTGAGACAAATGGCTCATTTCTTCAAAAATAAGCAGGGGGGTAAAAAGGATAAAGGAACTGTTATGACTAAAAGACCATTAAAAAAATCATTAACATAAAAAATAATGTAAAACTTGTTTGAGTGCTAATTCAAACACACCAGATGTAAAAATGACCATTATAAAACAATTGGAAAAATCTCAACACTGACAGGATATCTTGCAATATTAAGAAATTACTATTATTTTTTTTAAGCTATGTAACGGTATTATAGTTATATTTATTTTTTAAGAAGTTCTTAAGTTAGAGGTACATAGTGAAGTATTTATATATGAAATAATATGATGCTTAGATTTGCTTTAAATTAACATGTGGGGTGGGGAGTTAGTGAGGTGGTAATGTATAAAGATGAAACAAAAACATCCATACAGCCCTGGCCGGTTTGGCTCAGTGGTTAGAGCATTGGCCTGCGGTCTGGAGAGACCCAGATTCAGTTCCCGCTAAGGGCACGTACCTCGGTTGCAGTTTGTCCCCGGCCCTGGCTGGGTCGTGTGGGTGGCAGTCACTCGATGTGTCCCAAACGTTGATGTTTCTCTCTCTCCCTCCCTCCCTCCCATTCTGTCTGAACAAATTATTGAAAAATGTCCTCGGGTGAGTATAAAAACAAAACAAAACAAAAACGTCCATACACTGATGGCTGTTGAAGCTGGATGATGGATATGCCAAGAGTTCATTATGCTATTCCTTCTGGGTTTGTATGTGAAAATTTTCATTTAAAAAAGGGAAGGAGAAAGCCCTGGCCAGTTTGGCTCAGCAGTTAGAGCACTGCCCTGAGGACCACAGTATCTTGGGTTTGATTCTGGTCAAGGGCATGCTCCAGTTAGGGTCGTTCAGTAGGCAACCCATCAATGTGTCTCTCAAACATCTCTCGCACTTCTCTCTTTCTCCTTACCTCACCCCCTTCTCTTTCACTCTCTTTAAAAATTCAATGAAACAATATTCTTGGGTAAGGATTAACCAAAAAAAAAAGGAAAGAGATAAATGAGGGAGGGAGAGGAGAACGAGAGAAATGAAGAGAGGAAGCAGGATTGCTTGTTAGCGTCTATAATGAAAATAAAATGGAACTAACTCTACCTCCAAAAGTAGCTTTTTTTTGGCTGAAATCTACTTTTATATAGCAGTATTTTTAAATCTGGTTCTGCCACAGAAAAAAAAACATCCCTCTTGTACTCAACCTGAGTCTTCTCATCTTCAGGAGAAACATTCCCTGTTCCTCTTATGAAATGTTTTCAAATTATTTTACAATACCTGTTTCCCTCACACAAACTTCTACAGCAACATCAAATTTCTGGCAAATGCTAAACCATATCTTTACTATTCTGTAACAAAGAGGTTTCTATACTCAAGGACAGGACCTTGCATGTGGCCCTACTATGTTTTCATCCCTCTGATAATCCATTCTAGAATAATCCACTCTGGACAGAAATCAAACTTAACCATGAGTCCTCCAAATATTTAGATGCTGTGTTTAAAGTTATTTACTGAAAGGGTTATCAAACAGTAATAGGTCAGTTTTATTCTGTAATTAAGTAGCAGTTTACATGCATTGCATGTACAATACATAGCACATTAAGGTGCTCAAACCACAAACATAGTATATTTACGTCTACTTTGAAAAGAAAAAAAAAAAATATATATATATATGATGCTAAATCTTTGACTATGTCATGTAATCTTTAATTAAAACACTGTTCCTATAGAGACAATATGATAATGGTCCACTTTTCAAAAATACAATGATAATTCACTTTCCAGGGTTTCAAGAGACAGTTTATGACAAAAAAAGTGGGGGGGAATTATATACAGTCGATTCTCGTTATTCATAGTATTTATGTTCTGCAGAGCTGCTGGGAACACTGAATTAATGAACACTGAACCATTGCTTCTACAGGAAAACAGGATTAGGTTCTTTCAAGCCTCTGGTCACATCATTTCGATTAACCACTCAATATATAGGTTTGTTTTATGTGTATTTTTGTTTAAAGGCAACCTTATTTAATATATAGTTGATTCACTAACATTTAAATCATGACTAACAGCACTATAATTCATGCCTGAAAGCAGCTTATCAAACTTGTATTTTTCTTAAGGCACATCACAGCCTTCTCACATTTAGAAACACTTGGTAGCATTTTAGCATTATACTTGGGGGCCATTTTAAACAGTGATATTACCAACAAAAGGCACAAAAATTTGAAAAATGTGGCACTAAAGAGATCGTGAAAAGGACACTTGTTTACAGTATGACAGCTGAAACAAGAAGGTAGAACATCACCTTATTCCACCTCAGCGGGGAACATGTGTGTAGGACGACTCAAAATTTTCACCATTCTGTGCATTTCTATGAAAGACTGAGAAAGTGCTGTGAGTACTAATTTTGGGGTACAAATACATTTTATCAAGTAGGCAAATTCACAAATATGGAATTCGGGACTAAGGAAAATCGACTGTATAAGAAGTCCCTCTGTATAAAAAGGTTGACAGCAACCTTATATTTTACTTTGGCAATAAAAATATTATTTAATGAAATGTTCCATGTAATTATCTAAAAAATAATACATTAACCTTTATAAATAGTATGATACTAAATATCCAAGATCATACATTGGTAACAGAAATTTTTTAGGTTTACTGTAACTTTAGATAATTAGGTAGACTTATTATAGATGTGGAGTTTGCAGACTTACCTGCAGCTTCTAGTAAAGCTTCCAGTCTAGCTTGTGTTTCTGGATCTACTGTCCTGAGGTCTGCACCATCAGCAGTACCTGACAAGAGCAACTTAGAAGCCGTTTCCAGCATTGGATTTTCCAGATCATCCTGATCCAAAATGAAAGATTCCACCTAGAAAACAAATACAAACAGAAAGGAAGGGAGGAATAAAAGAAGATGGGGAAAATGAGAAGAGAAATAAACAGAAGAAAAAGGAAGAGAGAAAAAATATTTTAACACAAATATCAATGATAACAAATTCAGTGCAATATTAAACAAATTCAATGGGATTATATAAGCCCAATGTTTCTAAAAGAGAAAATTACAGTTGTAGAAAAATTTAAGAACATATTATTAAAATGCAGTCTAGATTTTAAACAAAAATCATATGTATTCTTTTCTATTTTAATTTGGTGGGGTGAGGGTTGGGTAGAGGGAAGGTTATAAGGTTAGACTGTAAAACTTTGACTTAGGCAGAGTATCTAAATCAGCAGTTCTTAGAATTTTTGCTCTCAGCATCCCTTTATTACACATCTAAAGTACTGCAGCCCCAAGGACTTTATATATAAAGATTAAATTTATAAATATTTATCATATTAGAAATTAAACTACAATCTCAAAAAAAAATCATCTTCATTAACATCACCACAATTTTATCAGAAAAGTTTCTAAATTCTGAAAAGGTTTTAAACTCAGGTAAATACATTTCCAAAATCCTAATTTGTGCTTGAAAACTTAATTTTAACACTGGCAAAAATAATGGCCAGTCATTTTCCTTCAAGTGACAGGCTCACTTCGAGAACTATTGCCAAACAGCCAAGTATAATCAGTATAATGTATCTGTCAGTTATATTTTCCAGCAAAAATGGCATTTCATGAAAAAAAAAAAAAAGAGGAGCTAATTCACCTGACACCTAAAAAGAACACAAATGCTTTTCCTGCAAACACCATACTTTCATATGAAGCAAAAGTGCTTTATGTATATTTCCCATTTTGTCACACACAATATTAAAAGGACATATTCAAAAGTGGAGATTTCATAAAATTAACACTTATTGCTTAAGGTGAAACTGGCCTTTTGAAAACAGAGTACATGGCAATGAAGAATACAATGATAGTAGTACAGTTAGTTTAAAGAATCAGAAAATAGCCAACTCCAAAGACACAGAGAAAAGTTTGTTTGTTTTGACATTTTTTATCACAATGCTACTTACAAATAGGTACTACAATATACTTTCCCATTTAAAAAAAGTTGATAATTATTATATATAAAATGTTACTATCTGACATAATCAGGAAAAATTTATTTAGAAAATCTAAGGTATTCTTAACCCTGCACTATCTAAAACAGGTAAAAAAGTAATTACTAACCTAGAACACAATTACATTCATGCCTAGTATTTAGATGTCAGAAATAAGAAAAGAAAAAAATCTTAAGGAATATATTCTCAGCGTTCATATCAGAAATCCTGTATTGTTCCCTCTTTGAAAGTCACCTGTCTTGTAAACAGGTATAACTGCTATATTTAATCAACACATTTACTACTAAAGGTTATTAAAATTGGAGAAACTAATGTTCCTCTCTAAATTTCCTAACCTAATGCAGTTTAACATGAAATAACATTTCAGGTTTCTAATATTTTAAATACAAATAGACACAAAACACTCTGAAAATGATCTCAGTAAATATTTTAAAAGTTTTACAGTATGTTTAACTTCAACCAATTAGTAACAATTGTCAAGATGCAAGAGAGTTAAGAAGATGAGTTTCTAAAGAAAACTGGCTTAGTAATTAAATTTTCTGTTAAACAATATTCCAGTTCTTCAATCCAATAGGAGAAGACAGAATAAAGAAAATAAAGGAGCCCTGACTGGTTCTGCACAGTGGAGAGCATCAGCCCCAAGACCAAGCAAAGAGTGTTCAGTTCCATTTCTGGTCAAGGGCACATATCGCTGTTGCATTGCTCCTCACCACGGTCAGGGTTGTGTGGGAAGCAACCAATCAATGTGTCTGTCTCATATGAATGTCTTTCTCTCTCCCTCTCTTCCCCCTCCCACTCTATATTAAAAGAAAAAAAAAAAGAAAATAAACAGGTAAAATAAACAAATAAAAACATATATACTATTTTATACTTTTAGAAAACATAGGATCTCAAATAGTGCAGTTAGTGCCAAATTAAAAGTACAGATCAGAAGTATTAGAACTGTTCCAAGAAGATAATACATGCAGAAAAATAATATGACAGGATTTTGAATGAAATAACTAATTGGTTAAGAGAAGAAAAGAAGAAAGAATGTGTCACTGGTAGACAAGTATAAAATTTCTGTATGTATGAACAGAGGGATTACTATAAGAGAAGTCAGAAAGTTAACTGTTAAATCATACATTAAATTTCAATCACAAGTGATTTGCAGACACAAAGTCCCCTATGTCAGGTTGTATCTGAACTAGGCTTGGTAAAATTTACTAAGAAAAATGCATGTCAATATCTTCATGAGGGATATTAAGATTTCTAACTGACTTAATTAAAACTTCTCCATAAACTCTCACATTGTTTTTTTGTTGTTGTCATTTAATCCTCACCCGAGGATATTTTTTCCATTTATCTTCAGTCAGAGTGCGAAAGAGGGAAAGAGGAGGGTGGGGGGAGAGACAGACAGAGACATCCATGTGAGAGACACATCAATTGTTGCCACCCCCACAACCCAACCAGGGCCAGGGACCAAACCTCAACCAAGGTAGGTGCCCTTGACCAAAACTGAACCTGAGACTCTTTGGTCCACAGGCCAATACTCTATGAGCTGAGCTAAACTGGCCAGGACTCTTAACGTTGTTTTTTTTCAGTATACTATTCTCACAATGTGAAAAATGTGGTAATAAAAATCAGTAAATTTAAATTACTTGTAAATTCTATATATAGATTTTTTAAAGGTATGAGGATTAAAAAAAAATTTAGGAATGAATATTTATTATATCTTCCCCACTACCAGTTTAAGATTAATGAAGAAAACTAATTTCAAGGATACTATTTGAATCTAAAGACCCAGGTACCAAAACTGCTTCAGCTGCTTCCTATAAGATCTAAACAAGTCTCTCAGACATCTCTAGATTTTTATTTTGCACAATTTTTCAGATTTATCACATATGACTTATTATATATATTTATTGCCTTTCTAACCTTCATAGAAACAGGAACTTGTTTGGTTTACTAATATATAAGTAGCAACTAGAACTATAGGCATCACATTGTTAGTACTTTTTTTTTTTTTTTTTATCTTTATTGTTAAATGTATTACAGATATGCCTCATTATTCCCCTGTTGACTCCCTCCTCCCTACTCTCGCCCCCTCCTGCCTTTTCCCACACTGTTGTCTGTGTCCATTGGTTATAAATATAAGTTCTTTAGCTTATCTCCTCCCACCCCCAACCCCCTTCCCCTTGAGGTTTGTCAGTCTAGCAACCAATTTGTACTTTTTATTCCCTTCACCTTTTTCACCCATTCCCCCAAACCCCCTCCCATCTGGCAACCAAAGAATGTTCTCAGTATCTATGAGAATTTTTCTGTTCTACTTGTTCATTTTGTTTGTAGATTCAATTGTCAACAGATATGTATTCACTGACATTTTGTTTGTTCATATATTTTATCTTTTTATTCAAAAAGACACTTCAACATTTCGTATAACAACGGTTTGGTGGTGATGAACTCCTTTAACTTTTTCTTGTCTGAGAAACTATATGGCCATCGATTCTAAATGACAGCTTTGCAGGATAGACTAATCTTGGTTGTAGGTTCTTGCTTTTTATCATTCTGAATATTTCTTGCCACTCCCTTCTGGCCTGCAAAGATTCTTTTGAGAAATCAGCTGACAGCCTTATGGGAACTCCCTTGTAGGTAACTAGCTGCCTTTCTCTTGCTGCTTTTAAGATTCTCTCTTTGTCTTGAACTTTTTGCATTTTGACAATGATGTGTCTTGGTGTGGGCCTCTTGGGGTTCTTCTTGTTTCGGACTCTCTGTGCTTCCTGGACTTGTATGTCTGTTTCCTTCACCAAGTTAGGAAAGTTTTCTGCCATTATTGTTTCAAATAGGTTTTTGATTTCTTGTTCTCTCTCTTCTCCTTCTGGCACCCTCAGGATGTGAATGTTGGCACGCTTGAAGTTGTCCCAGAGGCTCCTTACACTATATCCTCATTTTTTTGGATTCTTTTTCTTTCTGCTGTTCTGATTGGGTGTTTTTTGCTTCCTTATATTCCAAATCGATGGTTTGCTTCTTGGCTTTACCTACTCTACTATTGAATCTGTGTAAATTATTCTTTATTTCAGTTAGTGCCTCCTTCATTTCTGACTGGTCCTTTTTTATGCTCTTGAGGCCCTCACTAAGTTCACTGAAGTTCTTACTAAGTTCACTGAGCATCCTTATAAGCAGTACTTTGAACTCAGCATCTGTTAGGTTGCTTATCTACACTTCACTTAGTTCTTTTCCTAGGATTTTGTTCTGTTCTTTCATTTAAGATCTGTTTCTTTGTCTCCTCATTGTGGCTGCCTCCTTGTGTTTGTTTCTATGTATTACTTAACAAGAGGTATGGAGCTAGCTGAGACCAGATGCTGCTTGTTTGAAAGAATTTAGGAAAACCTGAAGCAGGATCCAAGACAGGCCAATCCTATTGCTAAGCAACTGGCAACAGCTTGGGTGGGCCTGAAAGTTGGGTGGGGCAAGGCCTCAGGGAATCACCAGGGCGGGGCAACCAGGGGGAGCCAGGTTGTTGGAGTCCCAGATATGGTGGCTGTCTGCCACCCCAGGGAAGGGCTCACCAAAGGAACAAAGGCCTCCGACAGCACATCTGTCCTGGAGAAAGCCCCCTCTCCAGCCCTCACTCCAGTGCCAAACAGCTCAGTTCTTCACTGAATGTCTCTGGTGCCCCTCAAGCTGCCTCCCCTCCAAGCTTAGAGGGAGAAAGTCTGATAAGTCCGTGTGTGGGCCCTTTAAGAGGAGCTGTCTGGGGCTCCAGCCACTTCAGCCTCCCTAAGCCTCAGTTCCCATTGGTTTTTCCAGCCATAAGTTATGGGGACTTCTCTTCCTGGCACTGGAACCCTGAGCGGGGCGCCTGGTATGGGACGGGGACCCCTCAGTCCTCAGGGAGGACCTTCCCAGCTAAGGCATCCTCCTGATTTTTATCTGCCACACGTGGGTGCAGGACCAGCCCATCTGCCTCTGCCCCTCCATTCAGCTTGATTTCAGGCTGTTTTGAATGATGGTCGTTCTGTACTTTAGTTGTAACTTTGATGTGGTTGTGGGAGGACACGATACCGCGTTTACCTACACCACCATCTTGACCAGAAGTCACCACATTGTTAGTACTTAAATAATTCTAGAATAATAAAAGGTGGTTTGGAGATCCTTCCCTTTCAGATTATGAAAGACTGTAAATGCATTTGGAGAAGGCATAGTTAGCTACATTTTAAAAAATAAATTTAAAGATATATTTATAAATATAGAAAAACTGTACATTCGGTAGCACGTAAAGCAAAATGCTATCTTTATTGACTTATTATTTATAGAGGATTGATTACACTAGCGTCTATAGTTTAGTTATATACATATTAAACCCCTTGAAAGAATAAAGGTGATGTTTCACTGCAGAGATTGCTTTTGTTTAAGAAAATTAGTCTTGCCTTGGCCAGTTTGGCTTAGCAGTTACAGGGTTGATCCATGGACCAATGAGTCATGGGTTCGATCCTGGTCTAGGGCACGTACCTTGATAGACATTGTGGTTCATCCTCAGCCCTGGTTTGGGGTTCTATGGGAGGCAACCAGTCGATGTGCCCCTCTCACATCAATGTTTCTGTCTCCTTCTCTCTCTCCCCCTCCCTCCCACTTTATCTGAAGATAATTAGAAAAATATCCTCAAGTGAGGATTAAAAAATAAATTATTTTTTAACAGTAATATTATTTAGATTAACAAAGTAATTAAATTTTTTTTTCTCTTTTTACTTTCTTCCCTAAATAAATGTAAGCCAAGGTCTGGATTTATTTATGCCATTAATGGTACACTTCTATATTGAAAACAAAAAGTCATATGGAAATTTAGAAATGCATGTATATTCATCTGGACCAACAGTGAATACTAGCATTACATTTTAAACTAACTCCTTTTCAAACGATAAATTACCATTGCTATTACGAAAGAGCAGTACATTTTGTAAAGTAATAACCTATTATTTATTTCAAAGCATAAAGATATGGTATACTCTGATTAACCATATATACAAACTTCTTCAATTTACCAAATATCCATCACCAATTACATCTTATGTTCAGAGAAATAAGATAGCCAAAGGAGAATGGAAATATAAAGGTTTCATTATAATCAATGCTTTTCAAAAATATACAACATAGAAAGGCTAGAAAGGCAACTCTAACTATATCAAACAAGATTTTAAAATAGCACTAAATAGATACTAAGTGATTACACAGAAAAAACAATCTGAATAAGAGTGGTAAAAAGAATAATGCTTAAGAAAGATGGGACCTTTTAATACTGTGCCAATAAGCTTAGAATGTATATGGTAGGTTACTGAAGGAGTTAAGTATAGGCATACTTGTTTTACTGACCTTCATTTAATTGCACTTTGCAGATACTGCATTTTGTACAAGTCAAATATTTGTGGCAACCCTGTGTCAAGCAAGTCCATCAGTGCAATTTTTCCAACAGCATTTGATCACTCCATGTGTCTCTATATCAAATTTTGATCATTCTTGCAACATTTCAAACATTTTCATTATTATTATATTTGTTATGGTGATCTTTGATGTTATGATTGTAATTGTTTTGGGGCACCATGAACTGCATCTATATAAATGGGAGAACTTATTCAATAAATGTCATGTGTGTCCTCACCAAACTGGCTCAATTGGTTGGGTGTCATACCGTGCACTGAAAGGTTGCGTGTTCAATTTCCGGTCAGGGCACATGTCCAGGCTGTGGGCTCAATCCCCAGTAGGGGATAGGCAGGAGAAAGACAATCAGTATTTCACTTTAACATCAATGTTTCCCTCTCTCTCCCCTACCTTTCTCTCTCTAAAATTCAATAAAATTGTATTTTTTAAAAAATGTCATGTGTATTATGACTGCTCTACCAACCAGCTGTCCCCTTTCTCTCCCTCTCACTGGGCCTCCCTATTCAATGAGACATAACAATATTGAAACTTGGCCAATTAATAACCCTACAATGGCCTCTAAGTGTTCAACTGAAAGAGTCCTATATCTCTTACTTTAAATCAAAAGCTAGAAATGATTAAACTTAGTGAGGAAGGCATGTCAAAAAAGCTGAGATAGGCTGAAAGCTAGGCCTCTTGTGCCAAACAGCCAAGTTGTGACTGCAAAGGAAAAGTTCTTGAAGGAAATCAAAAGTACCACTTCAGTGAATACACAAATAATAAGAATGTGAAACAGCCTAACTGTTGACGTGGAGAAAGTTATAGTGATAGAAGATTAAACCAGCCATAATATTCCCTTAAGCCAAGCCTAATTCACAGCAAGGCCCTAACTCTCTTCAATTCTATGAAGGCTGCAAGAGGTGAGGAAGCTACAGAAGACAAGTTTGAAGCTAGCACAGGATGGTTCGTAAGATTTCAGGAAAGAAGCCACCTCCATAACATAAAAGTGCAAGGTGAAACAGCAAGTGCTGACGTAGAAGGTGCAGCAAGTTATCCAGAAGATCTAGCTAAGATAACTAATGGAGGTTGCTACTCTAAACAACTTATTTTTCAATGTAGATAAAACAAAAAAAAAAACAGCCTTATATTGGAAGCAGACTCTATCAAAAACTTTCATAGCTAGAAAGGAAAAGTCAATGCCTGACTTCAAAACTTCAAAGGACAGGCTGACTCCCTTGTTAGGAGCTGATGCAGTTAGTTACTTTAAGCTGAAGCCAATGCTACTAGCATTCTTTTTTTTTTTTATCCTCACCCGAGGACATTTTTTCATTTTTTTGTTCAGACAGAGCAGGAAGGAGATAGAGGAAGAGAGAGAGAGGGACAGAGAGAGAGAGAGAGAGAGAAACATTGACATGAAAGGGACACATCGAGTGGCTGCCACCCACTGAGCAAACTGGCCAGGGCAGTCCTACCATTCTTAAGAATTAGGTAAAGCTCTGGCCGGTATGACTCAGCAGTTAGAGCGTTGGCCCATGGACCAGAGAGACCCGGGTTCGGTTCCCACTAAGGGCACGTGCCTTGGTTGCATTTTGTCCCCAGCCCTGATTGGGGTCATGTGGGTGGCAGCCAGTTGATTTCTCTCTCTCACATTGAAGTTTCTCTTTTTTCTCTTCCTCACTCTCTTCCTCCTGCTCTATCTGAAGATAAATGCAAAAATGTCCTGGGGTGAGGAGGATTTAAAAAAAAAAAAAAAGATGAAACCTACTCTGCCCATGCTCTATTAACAGAACAACAAAGACTGGATAACAGCACATCTGTTTACAACATGGTTTACTCAAACTTTTAAACTGGTGAGACCTACTGCTCAGAAAAAAAAAAGATTCCTTTCAAAATATTACTTACTGACAATGCACCTGGTCACCAAAGAGTTCTGATAAGACTGATTTTGTTTTCAAGTCTGCTAACAAAACATCCATTCTGAAACCCATGCATCAAGGAGTAATTCTGACTTTCAAGTCTTATTAAGAATATACATTTTGTAAGGCTATAGCCACCTTCAATAATGATTCCTCTGATGATTCTGGGCAAAGTAAACATAAAAGCTTCTGTAAATGATTCACCATTCTAGATGACATTAAGAACATTCATGATACATGGGAAGAGGTCAAAATATCAACATTAACAGGAGTTTGGAAGAAGCTGATTCCAATCCTCATGGATGACCGTAGACATGGAATCAGTGAGAGAATTAGAATTAGAAATGAAGACTGAAGATGAGCCTAAAGATGTTGCAATCTCATGATAAAACTTTAACAGATGAAGAGTTGCTTCTTATAGATGAGCAAAAAAATTGGTTTCTTGAGATGCATTGTACTGGTGAAGATGCTGTGAAGACTACTGAAATGACAAAAGGATTTAAAATATTACATAAACTGTTGACAGGGCAGCAGGAGGGTTTGAGAGTATCAACTTCAATTTTGAAAAGTTCTACTGTGGGTTAAATGCTATCAAACAGCATTGCATGCTACAGAGAAATCATTCGCAAAAGGAAGAGTCAATCAATGAGTCACACTAAATTGCTGTCTTATTTTTAGAAATTGCCATAACCACCCCAACCTTCAGCAACCACCATTCTGATCAGTCAGCAACAAGACCTTTCACCAGCAAAAAGATTGACTAGCTGATGGTTTAAATAATGGTTAATATTTTTTAGCAATAAAGTATTTTTAAGTTTGTTTTTTTTTTAGACAAAATGCTAGTGTAAATATATGTACTGAGAAACCAAAAAATTCATGTGACTTGCGATATTCACTGTATTGCAGCGGTCTGGAACCAAACTCGCAATATCTCCCAGGAATGCTGTAGTAAGATACATAATCAGTGTTTGTGAAAGATGGTTTTGGATAAATATGATGACAAATAAAATCTATTAGGAACTTACTTCAATATGTCAAATGACTATTATGCGAGGTGGGGATGGGACAAAGGGTCAGCCTCTGAATAAATATACTTTAGAAAATGACAATCCAGTAACTCCAGAATTTGGACTTCTTGACCTTCAACACTCCCCATCCTCCCATCCCACCCCTATCTATCAATGCATTATTGCTTCTGCTGTCCTAGGAACTGCCCTGTACCTTTACCAATGAATTTCAAGCGCATAATGTGAATTTCAGGATGCTAACCTATATTTCAAGAAAGGTTGTCTAGATCTTACCTATATTACACATTTTTAAAATAACAAATATTCCAATCCAAAATTCACCATGCTTAAAATGTGAAGATCTCTTACTCCAGGTCAGTGCAGGAAAATCTCTCCGAAAGAATGTTTAATGTTGTTTTTTTTTCTTTTGTTTTTTTTTTCAATCCTCACCCGAGGACATTTTTCGATATTTTGTTCAGATAGAGGGAGAGGGAGAGAGAGAGAGAGAAACATCGACGTGAAAGCGACACATCAGGTGGCTGCCACCCACACGACCCAACCAGGGCTGGGGACAAACTGCAACCAAGGTATGTGCCCCTGGCGGGAACCGAACCCGGGTCTCTCAGGACCGCAGGCCGATGCTCTAACCGCTGAGCCAAACTGGCCAGGGATGTTTAATGTTTTTTATCATGATTTTTCCTTTGAGTAAATGTTAATGTTTTGATTTTTAAAACCAATTTTGTCATTTCCATAACATAAAGTGATTTTATAGTGATCATACTTGATACCACTTACCTACAAAAAATAAAAGTTCATTAGAACAACTTGACTTAAGGTCATCATCATGGACCTAAAGATTTACATAACTGAAGTATCATCACTTATTCACTGATATTCAGAGAACAGCCTATGTAAACATTATTCAAAGCAACAATGGTTTCTGAATCCTAATATTACATACTATGAAAATATGTTGCATATAAAATATATTAAAAAGATGTATATACAAAATTTGATATTAAAAAGTTGAGGAACTTTAGTCAATGTATTATTATTGACTGAATAGATTCTTAGTTTACATTAAGTCTCTCAAACAAGCCCCCAAAAATAAGGTATTTGCTCTTCCTCAAACACAGATTTATTATATGTAAAATAAGACATTCATAATGATAGTGGTAATAATTTATTCTCTTTTTCACATGGCCCTGAAACCTAATAACTTCTTTGGTCTTTTTGTTGTTGTTAATCATCACCCAAGGATTATTTTCCATTGATTTTTTTTTTAGAGTGGAAGAGAGGGAAGAGGGAAACAGGGGGAAAAGGAGAGAAAGAGAGAGAGAGAGGGAGGGAGAAAGAAAGAGACACATCAACTGGTTGCCTCCCGTATGACCCCGAAGTGGGCTGGGCATCAAACCTGCAATCCAGGTACATGTGCCCTTGACTGGGAATCAAACCCTCAATCCATGGTATGTGGGCCAAAGCTCTAACCCCTGAGCCAAACCAGCCAGGGATGATTTGCTCTTAAATAAACTTCAGCTAAAATACTACGATTCTTAATAAAGAGTAAGTTATTCCAAAATTAATATATTTTTCTATATAATCATATTAAGATAAAATCTTCAGTAGAGTCACTGGACACTGATCTATGTATACACTGAACTGCGATAAAATAAAAACACACTCAAACTCCATCTAATGAAAAATGTGAATTCGAAATTTAGACAACAAAAAAAAAATACTCGCAGAAAGGGCAGCCTTGGAATAATAAGACTAAGCAGATACAAAAGAAGCTAGAATAATACTATCTTTAATATCTCAGGTAGTTATTATTATTATTATTATTTTTAATTCTTACCCGAGGATATTTTTCCATTTTTTGTTCAGATAGAGCGGGAGGGAGAGAGAGGTAGAGAGAGAGAGAGAAACATCTATGTGAAGGGACACATCGAGTGGCTGCCACCCGCATGACCAACCAGGGCCGGGGACAAACTGCATCCAAGGTACGTGCCCTTAGCGGGAACCGAACCCGGGTCTCTCTGTACCGCAGGCCGACGCTCCAACTGCTGAGCCAAACCGGCCAGGGCAGTAGTTATTATTTTTAAAAAATAGAAAATAGGACCAAAGGAAATAATGCCAAAAGTCTATTTTCAGAGGAAGGGAGCAACTAGTTACAAATACTGTTTAATTCAATTTAATGCCTGCAGAAAAACTGGAGCAAAACACACGTTTTCCTAATTAGAAATGAAACAAATTAAAGAAAATTCAAGAAATTCCGCTAAAGGCAAGGGGTGAGAATAGAGGATAGTAAGAAAATACCTGCACAGCAAAAGAAACAAGCATCAAAATAGAAAGACAACCCACTGTATGGGAGAGCATTTCCAAAATATATAGAGTGCTCATACAACTCAACAAAAGGAAGACAAAGAACCCAATTAAAAAATGAGCAGAGGAGATAAAGAGACACCTCTCCAAACATGTAATACAAATGGCCAAGAGACATATGAAGAAATGCTCAACATCAATAATCATCAGAGAAATGCAAATTAAAACAACAAGGAGGTATTACCTCACACCTGTCAGAATGACCACCATCAACAAATCATCAAACAACAAGTGTTGGCGAGGGTGTGGAGAAAAGGGCTCTAGTACACTGCTGGTGGGAATGCAGACTGTTGCAGCCACTATGGAAATCACTATGGTGTTGCCTCAAAAAATTAAAAACTGAACTGCCATTTGATCCAGTGATCCCACTTCTAGGAATATGCCCTAAGAAGCCTGAAGCACCAAACAGAAAGAATATATGTACCCCTAGATCAAAGCAGCACTATTTACAGTAGCTAAGATCTGGAAACAGCCCAAGTGTCCATTAGTAGATGAATGGATAAAAAAGCTGTGGTACATATACACAATGGAGTACTACGCAGTTGTAAGAAAGAAAGATCTCTTATCCTTTGAGATGACATGGAGGGACCTGGAGAGTATTATCCTAAGTGAAACAAGTCAAGCAGAGAAAGACAAATATCATATGATCTCACTCATTTGTGGAATATAATGAACATAACAGTCTGAGGAACAGGGTAGACCCAGAGACGTGGGAGTAGGGTACAGATTGACAACCCTCAGAAGAGGGGATGAGTGGGGGAGGGAAGAGATAAACCACAGAACTTATATGTAAATACACATAACCGATGGACATGGACCGCAAAGCTGGGGACGGGGTGGGAGGGGTGTCAATGGGGAAAAAAAAGGAGAAATATCTGTTAACAAAAATAAATTAAAAAAAATAAAGAAAATAAAAGAAAATACAGCATGTTTTCCATAAACTTCAATGTTAGGAAAAAGACCAAGTAAATATAAAAGTGAGTAGAAAAATTTCTCTTATTTTAAAAAACGGGACATAGATTAGTGCTGAAAAGAAAAAAGGGAAACAACTATGTGCTATTATAAGAGAAGTATTTAGCCCTGGCCAGTTTGGCTCAGCGGTTAGAGCGTCGGCCTGCGGTCCAGAGAGACCCGGGTTCAGTTCCCGCTAAGGGCACGTACTTCGGTTGCAGTTTGTCCCCGGCCCTGGTTGGTCGTGCGGGTGGCAGCCACTCGATGTGTCCCTTCACGTCGATGTTTCTCTCTCTCTCCCTCCTACTCTATCTGTACAAAAAAAATGGAAAAATATCCTCGGGTGAGGATAAAAAAAAAAAAGAGAGAAGTATCTAAAATTTTTAGTCATACAAGTTGAAAATACAGGCACAAGAAAGCAATTCCAGTAAAGGGTACCATTACTGATATGAGTCTAGAATTAAGTGCAAAAAGTATTAAATAGTAAAAAGAATATTTTATAATGATTATAGACATTATACACCAAAAGTATGTAAGAACTCAACTTTTATGCACCTAATAATACAACACAGAAACATATAAAGTAAAAATGCTAAAAATATAAGCAACTAGAAAATTCATACAACTTAATGGGCATGCTCTACATACCTATCTCAGAAAATGAGAACATGTAGATTATGCAAGGATACGGAGGATTCAGAAACAAATTAATGAGCTATAGTTCTATTTCACAGTGACACGGAGCTTCGTATATTATGAATAGAGAATACAGTCGTTGAAAACAAACAAAAACCTGACCATATCTTAAGCAAAGTCTCAGCAAATTAAAAATAATAATATAGGTTATAGTCTTAGTCCATAAAGCTAAAAGAAACTAAAAAGTAGCAATAAAAAGATAATATTAACTTGAAAATTTAAAAATAAGAGCAAAAAGCCTACTAATTAACTCTCAGGGTAGAGAGAAAATGAGAATTTAAATTATGAACATGTCTCCTATGAGATTTGGCCATAGTTGTCCTTAAAGAAAAAAACTGAGCCTCAACTGTATTCATTACAACGTAAGAAACATTTGAAATACATAAAATAAAAAGTTTACAAAATAAAACACAAATCAAAATATATCAATATAATTTGCAATAAAAATAGAAATGAAGAAATTGAAGAGGCACAGAAGTAATTATTTAAAACAAAAACTGTTTCTTAGGTAACTCTAGCAAGAAAGAGAAGTTGTGCCCTGGCCGGTTTGGCTCAGCGGTTAGAGCGTCGGCCTGCGGTCCTGAGTGACCCGGGTTCGGTTCCCGCTGGGGGCGCGTACCTCGGTTGCAGTTTGTCCCCGGCCCTGGTCGGTTGTGCGGGTGGCAACCATTCGATGTGTTCCTTTCACATCGATGTTTCTCTCTCTCTCTCAGTTCCTCTCTCTCCCTCCCACTCTACCTGAACAAAAAATGAAAAAATGTCCTCGGGTGAGGATAAAAAAAAAAAAAAAGAGAAGTTGTGGCAAATCTGATATGAAAATGAGAGAAAGAAAACTATTAAAATTTGAAAACTGAATACTATAAATCAATAAATGTGAAAGTCTAACCAAACTGGATGATTTTCTAAGAAAAAGAATTATAAAAATGAACTAAAGAAAATGTAGAAATATAACAATATGTCTACAGAAGGTATCTTAAGGGTAGTCACAGATCTACTTCAAAAAAGGAACAGGGCATTATGTTATTTACAGAGCCCAGAGAACAGTTGAGAAAATTCCCTATCCCATAGCATAAATAATACTATTATCAAACCTCAAAAGGAATAGCACAAAACAAAAAAATAAACAAAAACTTAAAACAAACCATTAGAAAATTTAAAATTTAACTTGGCAATTGTATAAAAGACTATCATACAGCACATACAAGACAAGGGATACAGTAGGCCTCATTTATCGAGGTTAATCAGTTCCAGACTCTACCGCGATAAAAGAATTTCCACGAAGTAGGATTCTTTATTTATACAGTTGTCCCTCGCCACTTCGCGCTTCGATTACGCAGCTTCGCTCTATCCGTGATGTGGCAAGGGATGACTTTAAAGAGAATACTCAGAAATGCAATTAACTGTACATAAAGAAATACTGATCTTCCCCTGCCTGGAATGCTTTTCCCAATGTCTTCTTTCTTCGGGTCTTATTGTTTATATTTTACCTTATCAGATGACACTATAAAAGGAGGTCCTCTCTTCACCTCTCTACCACACCATCCTGTTTGTTTCCTCCACAGTACTATCATAGCCTAAAATTATCTTGTTCTTGGGTACTTGCTTATTTTCTCTCTTCTCCATATAAAAAAAAAAAAAAAGAGAGGAACCATTCGGACTTAGAGCTCTCACCAGTATGTGATCAAATTCCTAATACAATACAATATCCAAATAAATACCAGCTGAATAAATATCAAAAATGCAAACATTGTCTGGCCAGTGTGGCTCAGTGGTTGAGCGTCGACCCATGTACCAGGAGGTCACCGGTTCAATTCCTGGTCAGGACACATGCCCAGGTGTGGGCCAGATCCCCAGTGTGGGGCATGCTGGAGGCGGACAATCAATGTTCTCTCTCATTGATATTTCTATTTCTTTCTCCCTCTAAAAAAAAAAAAATCAATAAAGGGAAAAAAATGAAAACATCATGACCAATAGCTTAATAAATACTAAAAATGAAAACATCATGACCAATATTAGGTAAATGTATTATGTCATTCTTTACATTAAATTATTAGAGGTGATAAACAATATGGATCGTCTCAGCAAACACACACAATATAATATCCATTACCATGAAAATACTTGTTAAGCCAAGAACAAAACTTCTGTTCCTGATAATGTATTCTACCAGAAATCTAAGGCATATATAAATATAAAAGTTTAAAAATTAGAAGCATTTCATTTAAATCAGGAAAGATGCCCAAATCAGATCTGGAAACCTAATCGATGCAACACGACCAGAAAGAACAAACAAACAAAAAAAAACACCAGAGCACTATAAATACTAGAAAAGAGAAACAAAAAAAAAATGCCATCATTTGCAAAAAACATAAATCATCCTTTTTGAAATTTCAAGAGAATAAACTGAAAACTAAGTAAATGGTAAGACCAACATACAAAAACCAATAGATTTCCTATAGGCTAGCAATAACCAATTGAAAAATAAAATGTAAAAGAGAAGATGTAATTCACAACAACAACAAAAAATACAAAATATCCAAGAATAAACCTAACAAGAAAAATGTAAGACCTACATGAAAATACAGAAAAACAAAACAAAAACTTTAAAACTTTACTAAAGGACATAAAAGAACACCTAAAGAAATGGAGAGGCATACCATGTTCCTGGATGGGAAGATTCAATAGTGTAAAGATGTCAATTCTCCCCAAATTAATCTGTAAATTCAATGCACTTCCAATCAAAATCCCAAAGGGATTTTTAATGGAACTTGACATGTTGATTCTAAAGTTCATCTGGAAGAGAAAATACACAGAAATTGCCAAAAAATTTTTGAAAAAACAATTGGAGGGGTGCCCTAGCAGATGTCAAATCTAAAATGACAATAATCAAAACAATGACGTATTAAATCTGGAATATATATATATTGTGAACTTTTTATAGTGAAGTCCCTAGTACAGAATATATTATTTTAAATTTCCAGATGAAATAAAACTAAAGAAGAAGAAAGTATAAGAGACCAAATTACTCTAAGAAGGTTTTTCTGCCAGACACAAAACCTAGAAGCTAGGTAGAAAAAGACTGATAGATTTTGACTACATAAAAATGAAAAATCCATAGATTACATAAAGTAAGACAACTGAGAGACTGACTAGAAAAAAATATTATAAAATATAATGTATATATTATAAACAAATCCTAAAATTTCTGTAAGAAAATGACAAACCACACAATGAGCAAAATGAGTAGGCAATTTATATGAGAAATCACAAATGACCAATCAACATGGTGAAATTCAACGGGAATCAAGCAAATACAAATTAAAATGAAGTATTATATGCCCTGGCCAGTGTTGTTCAGTGGTTAGAGTGTTGACCCACGAATCAAAAGGTCATGGGTTCACTTCCTGGTCAAGGGTCCATATCTGGGTTGCAGGTTCATCCCTGGCCATAGTCGGGGCACATGCTGGAGACAACCAATCAATCTCTCTCTCTGTATCTGTCTCTAACTCCACCTTTCCCTTCCACTCGCTCTAAAAATTAATGAAAAAAATATCCTTGCCCTGGCCAGTTTGGCTCAGCGGTTAGAGTGTCGGCCTGCGGTCTGGAGAGACCCGGGTTCGGTTCCCGCTAGGGGCACGTACTTCGGTTGCAGTTTGTCCCCGGCCCTGGTTGGTCGTGCGGGTGGCAGCCACTCGATGTGTCCCTTCACGTCGATGTTTCTCACTCTCTCTCCCTCCCACTCTATCTGTACAAAAAATGGAAAAATATCCTCGGGTGAGGATAAAAAAAAAAAAAAAAAAAAAAAAAAAAAAATCCTTGGGTGAGGATTAACAAAAAAAATTGAGGTATTATATTTTATCCATTAACAGATAATGTGTAATGTTTTAGAGCAGTGGTTCTCAACCTTCCTAATGCCATGACCCTTTAATATAGTTCGTCATGTTGTGGTGACCCCCAACCATAAAATTATTTTTGTTGCTACTTCATAACTGCAATTTTACTACTGTTATGTCTTAGGCGACCCCTGTGAAAGTGTCGTTCGACTCCCAAAGGGGTCACGACCCACAGATTGAGAACCACTGTTTTAGAGGATAATTTGGCAGAATCAAAAATCAACATTTAAAAATGCAATTTGACTTCTAATTTAGTCTACACAAACATACATATAAGTAAACAGAAAAAAATGCACAAGGGTATTCATTATAATATTGATTATAATGGAAAAATTACAAATAATCCATATGATTACCAACAGAATAATTAAATAATACTATGAAATAACAGCTATCTGAAGAATAAAGTAGATCTTCATATAAAAGTCTATACCACAACTATCTAATGAACCTGTCCTGCTCATTCTGTCCCATCACTTTTCATCCCTTTAGCCTTCACTATTTACCTTTATGAAATTTATCAATAGTGCCATTCCCTGCCCCCGCATTTGTTTATTGGCTTGAATGTAAATTTACTTGAATGTAAATTCATTGGGCAAGGACCTTATTTGTTCCTTGCTCTACCTTTTGCATGTAGAATGGAGCCTTAAATACAAAGTACTTAAAAATATTTTCTGGATTAATGCAAATAATGATGCAGAAATATATCCACATCACATTAAGTGAAAAATGCAAGCTGCAAAAAAAGCACACATGGTGTGATGTATCTACGTTGATTTAAAAAAAACCATATATGTATATGCAAATTATACAAACAAAAGTTTTCAAAATGTACAAATTCAAGTTATTAGCAGTGGTAATCGAAGAGTAAAATCAATGAGAAATTTTTACTTCTTGTCTGCTAAAAAAAAAAAAAAAAAGACCACATACTTCCCTAGTGTGTGATTTTAGGGGGAAAAAAATTTTTTTTTTATTATTAGACCATCAAAGAAAAACATAAAGAATAACCTAACCATCTCTATATTTCTTTTTTTTTTTTTTCATTTATCTTCAGATAGAGAAGGAGAAAGAGGAGGAAGAAGAGAGAGAGAGAGAGACATTGATGAGAGAGACATTGATGAGAGAGAGACACATCGAGTGGCTGCCACCCACATGACCCCTACCAGGGGCGGGGACAAACTGCAACTGAGGTACAGGCCCTTAGCGGGAACCGAACCCAGGACTCTCTGGTCCGCAGGCCGACATTCTAACCACTAAGCAAAACTGGCCAGGGCACCATTTCTATATTTCTAACGAAATTTCCAAGAGCTATCATAACAATTTGTATTATTTTGAGATATACAGAATTAACTTGCTGATATATGTAATTCAATATTAATAAGTATGCATATGCAACCTAATTATTTTTAAATAAAATATTGATATCAAAATCAAGTCTTTAAGATTCAAAGTAACTACTTACTTTCTCAAGAGAAGCAAAATAAGAAAACTATATTCTTTTTCCTTCTGTATTTTGAAAGTCAGGTTTATTGGAGCAGAATTTACAATAAAATTTACCCTTTTTAGTTGTACAAACCTATGAATTTTGACACATAAATAGTTATGTAATCACTACCACAATCAAGATAAACAGTATTTATAACATCCAAAAACTTTCCATGTTCCTTTGTAGGCAATCCAATCCCCTATTACTACTCTCTGCCCCTGGAAACCATGAAGTTTTCTGTTACTTTCATTTTTCTTTTCCAGAATGAAATAAAATCATTCAAAAAATTTTTTTAACCTGACTGGAGGACATTTTTTGATATTTTGTTCAGGTAAGAGTGGGGAGGGGGGGAGAAACATCGATGTGAAAGGGACACATCGAGTGGTTTGCCACTCGCATGACCCAACCAGGGCCGGGGACAAACTGCAACCGAGGTATGTGCCCTTAGTGGAAACCGAACCCGGGTCTCTCTGGACCACAGGCCAATGCTCTAACCACTGAACAAAACTGGCCAGGGCAATCATCAAGATTTTTTTTTTAAATCCTCACCCGAGGACATTTGTCATTTTTTGTTCAGGTAGAGTGGGAGGAAGAGAGAGAGAGAGAAACATCGATGTGAAAGGGACACATCGAGTGGTTGCCACCCGCACGACCAACCAGGGCCCAAACCGCAACCAAGGCCCACGCCCTTAGCGGGAACCAAACCTGGGTCTCTCTGGACCACAGGCCGATGCTCTAACCGCTGAGCCAAACCGGCCAGGGTAATCATCCAGATTTTTTATGAACATTTATTTTATGTCCTCGAAAAAACAACAACTGTGTAATGGACAAAGAAAATAAGGTCAATATAGTATATGAAGAAGCAAAATATACAGCATAAGGAAATATCTCCATTATGTCACCAAGCATGAGATAATCCTTAATTGGCAGTTCAATGGAAATAAATCATTTAAGCAAGGAGGGCAGTCTTACTAAATTCAACACACCTATCAACAATTGCTTGAGCATTTCACAAAAATTAAAGACAGCTGCATTAAAAAAAAATACATAACAAAAAAACCACAGCATGCAAATTAAAATACTAGTCTTTCAAAGTGGTTTTGGACTGAATCTTCAATCAGATTTAACAAACTGAATTAAATTTTTTTTTTCTTTTCTTTATTGATTTTAGAAACAGGGGAAGAAAGAGGAGGAGAGAGACAGAAACATCAATGGGCAAGGACACTGACGGACAGCCTCCTGTATGCACTGCACTGGAGATCAAGTCCTCAACCTGGACATGTGCCCTGACCAGGAATCTAACTGGCAACCTCTTGGTGCATGGGTCAATGCTCAACCACTGAGCCACACCAGCTGGGCAAAAACTGCATTTTTAATGAACTATCATATTTTACTTTTCAAAGTTAAAGATTTGTCTTTCAATTGAAGAAACTTTTTTTAGCATAGTCTCCTTAGAAGTAGACTCTTTTTGAGAGGAAAGTATTTTTACTCTGAGCACTACAAAGTACAGTTACAAAAAGTGTTTTATTTTTATTTTTTACCCTCACCCAAGGACATTTTTCCATTTTTTTGTTCAGATAGAGTGGGAGGGAGAGAGAAGGAGAGAGAGAGAGAAATATTGATGTGAAAGGGACACATTGAGTGGCTGCCACCCACACAACCAACCAGGGCCGGGGACAAACTGCAACCAAGGTACGTGCCCTTAGCGGGATCCAAACCCGGGTCTCTCTGAACCACAGGCCGACGTTCTAACAGCTGAGCCAAACCAGCCAGGGCAAAAGCGTTTTATGTATGAACAATATATGAATCAATCTTTTTCTGCCATAGATGTAGAAACACTACTGGACCTTAAATGTCTATGAGAAAAAGAGATGAACTACAATTCTTCCAACTGTTTATGAATAAATACTAGTTATAACAGTATTCACAGTAATAGAAATTATTCTTTTATCATAATATAACAATAGATACTCAAGGATAGTGAAGTTAAAAGTAACCGCTTAAATAATTCTATCAAAAAATTGGTAAAAAAATAAAAATAAAAAAGGTTTGGATTTAAGTGATATATTTATATGCAATCTGTATATATGCAATCAATTGGTTTCGTGGTTTATTTTTTTTTTCATCCAGACTTTTGAGTGCATCTTTTTTCACAAATGCACAATGCCTTTCAGATTCATCCAAGCTGTAATGTGCATCAGTAGTTCATTCCTTTTTATTGCTGAATAATATTCTATAATGTGGATGTACCAAGCTTTATGTAGGCATGTTTTCCCTTGGGTAAATACATGAGAAGGGCTTGTCATATGACAAGTGAATATTTAAATTTGTAAGAAACTGCCACTTTTCTAAATGATAGTACCATTTTGCTATCCCACCAGCAATCTGAAGTTCTGGATGCTCTGAATTCTCATAAACATTTGGTATGGTCAACTTTTCCTTTCTTTTATCCCTCCCCTCTACTCTAGAGATACAATTATATTGTGATTTTACTCTGCAATTCCTTAATGGATAGTGAATGATATCAAGCATATTTCCCTCTGTTTATTGCCAGTGTATTGTCTTAAATTGTACATTTAAAACCTTTCTCCAATTTTTGTTCTCTTGTTTCCTTATTGAGTTGTGAAAACTCTTAAAATATTCTCAAGACCTTTAGCAGATGTGCTTTGAAATACTTTCTCCAAACTGATGCCTTTTGTCTTTTTACTTTTCAGTATTTTCTGAGGAACAAGTTTTTAAATTTGATTAAGTCCAAATTTTCATTTTTTTCTCTTACGTTTGTATTTTTTGTGCCCCACTAAGTTTTCTCTATTGGGAAAAGGTGCCTTGGCACCTTTGTCAAAAAACAACTGAACAGACATGGATGTTTGCGAGAATTTACTCTGTCCTATTAATCTACAAGTCTCTCTTTTCCTCAATACCACACTGTCTTGGTTAATATAGCTTTAGAGTAAGTCTTAAAATCCCTTAACTTTACTCCTATTTCTCAAAATTGTTTTGGCTAGTCTAGGGTCTTTTCCTTTCTATATAGCTATCAAATGCATTTTGCAACTTCTACCAAAAAAGAAAAAAGAAAAAAATTCACATAGAATTTTGACTGAGATTATGCTGAATTCATTTTGTGGGGGATAAGAGTGAGGGGAGTTATACATTAACAGTATTTTGAGTCTTCCAACCCATTAATAATATATTATGCATATTTTAATTTATTTAGATCTGTGATTTCTCTTATTAATGTTTTATAGCTTGGAGTATATAAATTACAAAATACTTAAATGTCTTTAAGTATTTCATGTTTTTTGGTATAATTGATACTTTAAAACATTTTCAATTTTCCAAATGTTCATTTCTAAAACATAGAAATAAGAGACATCTTGCTAAACTGAATAGTTCTAGTATCTTTTTCTGTAGGTTCCCTAAGATTTTGTACATATTCATGTCATCTGTGAATGAAGATGTTTTCTTTCTTTCCAATCTCTGTGCTCTTTTTTTTTTTATTTTTTTAACTTACCCAACTAGAATCTCTGGTACTATGATGACTAGGAATGATGAGAACAACTCTCAATCTTAGAGGGAAAGCATTAATCTTCTCCATTAAGCATGATATTAGATATGTATTTTTCATAAATGCCTTTTATCAGGTTAACAAAGTTCTTTCATATTCCTAGTCTGCTGAGAACTTTTTTATTAGTGCATGTTGAATTTTGTCAAATTCTTTTTTATCTATTGAGATTATAACACACTTTTTGAGTGTTATTATAGTGAAATAATATAGTCAACTTTGCATTCCTGATACACAAACCATTTGTGCATGTTGTATAATCTTGTTATACAGCTAGATTCTGTTTGCCATTATTTTGTTAGAAATTTTCAACCAAATTCGTGTGTGTGTGTGTGTGTGTATGATTTTATCTTTTTTTTTCATCCTCCCCCGCGGACATTTTTGCATTTGTGTTCAGATAAAGCAGGAGGGAGAGAGGGAGAAAGAGAGAGCAACATGCATGCGAGAGAGACACATGGAGTGGCCACCACCCACATAACCCTAACAGGGGCTGGGACACACTACAACCAAGGTACGTGCCCCCAGCAGGAACCAAATCCAGGATTCTCTGATCTGCGAGCCGATGCTCTAACCGCTGAACCAAACCAGTCAGGGCTATATATAATTTTATCTTACAAATATTGTCTTTGGTATCATGGCAACGCTAGTCTCATAATGTGAGATGAGAACTAATCCCTCATCTACTTTCTGGAAATGTTTGTGTAGAATTGGAATTATTCCTTCCTTTAATGTTTCATATAATTCACAGATGAAGCCATCCAAAGATACAGTTTTCTTGGCAGGAGAGTTTTTAATTAGAAATACAATTCCTTATTGACATAATATTATTCAAGTTATTTATTTATTCTTGAGTGAGAGTCAATAGTTTTTTTTTGTTGTTGTTTTTTTTTTTACAGAATTTTTCCCTTTCACCTAAGTTAAATTTGTTGAAAAAGTTATTCAAATAGTCCCTAACATTATAATGTACATGGGTAAAATCTGAAGTAATGCCCTTTAGTACTGCTGATATTAGTAACTTCTCTCGTCTCTTTCTCAGTTTAATTCAAACTTTATCAGTTTTTTTTTTTTTTAATTCTCACCCAAAGACATTTTTCCATATTTTGTTCAGATAGAGAGGGGGGGGGGAGAGAAAGAGAGAGAGAGAGAGAGAGAGACATCAACGTGAAAGGGACTCAGAGTGGTTGCCAACCGCACAACCTAACCAGGGCCAGGGACAAACTGCAACCAAGATACTTGCCCCTAGCGGGAACCATACCCAGGTCTCTCTGGACCCCAGGCTGACTCTCTAACCGCTGAGCCAAACTGAACAGGACAGAACTTTATCGATTTTTAATGATTCTTTCAAAGAACCAATTTTCAGTTTTATTTCTTTCGTTTTTGTTTTTAATTTCATCGATTTCTGCTTTTATCTTTATTATTGCCTTCATTCTGCCTGATTTGATCTAATTTGCTCTTCTTTTTCTAGTTTTTCAATGCAGAACTTTGTCATTTATTTGAAAGGTTTCTTCTTTTTAAATATAAGCATTTAGTATTACAAATTTCCCTCTAAGCACTGCTTTAGCTGGATACAACAAATTCTGGTCTGTAACATTATACTTAAAATATTTCCTAATTCCCCATGTGGCTTCCCCTCTGACCCAAGTATTATTTATTATTTTTAGGTTGTGTTGTATAACTTCCAAATATTTGGGGATTTTCCAGAGATCTTTTTTAAAATTTTAGTTTTAATTCCATGAAGATCTGGAATCATACAATTTTTAAATCCAAGTCAAAATATTTTTGAAGTTCATAAAAATTTTAAAGTTAATGAAAATATAATTGAAAAAAAGCAAAATACACCAAAACTGAATGCTTAAAAAGGTAAAGTTTGTTATGTGTATTTCAGCACAACAGAAAAAAAATAATTAGTGCTTCACAGATTTTACTGTTCAATAACCATAAAATCTGAGACTTAAAAAGTCAATTAAACAAAAAAATTGCTGGTATCCATATTTCTTTTAAATTCTCAAAGAGAAAAAATATGAATGCTGCATTCCAAAAATCCTAAACTGTTAAAGGAAAAAGGATCTTAAAGATTACATTGTCGCCCTGGCCGTTTTGGCACAGTGGTTAGAGTGTTGGCCCATGGACCAAAGAATAGCGGGTTCGATTCTGGTCAAGGGCGTGTACTTCGGTTGTGGTTCGGTTCCCAGCCCTGGTCAGGGTGGTGCAGGAGCCAACCAATCAGTGTGTCTCTCTCACATCAATGTTTCTTTCTCTCCCCCTCTTCCTCCCTCCCTCACACTCTGTCTGAAGGTAAGTGGGAAAATATCCTTGGGTGAGGATTTAAAAAAAAAAAAAAAAAAAAAAGATCACATTGTCAAAGCCTATTCTTGTGGTTATGCCATGAAGATTTATATATTTTTCTAACTCTGAAGTTTTACATTTCAATATCTAGCCTCACTAATTCTGTCACTTTATTATCTATTGAATCTGTATTTAACAGATTCTAGAACCCTAAACATTTTCTTTTTCATTCAGTCTATTGTTGACTTTTGGATCATTTCTTTCCTGTCCAATTTATAATTAAATGTGCCTCTCAACTATTTTCTAATCAGGACGTTCTGAACTTCTCTTTTTTGGCCAATTCATTTAAATATTGATATGCCCTCTTCATTCCATCTTCAGCCTTTTGGTTTCTTTGCTGAACTAATAATAATATCATCTATAAACACAAATTTTAACTAAAGCCTATTTCACTGATAACTTTGAAATATTTCTCTCTCCAAAACAAACTCTCTGCTGAGTTGTAGTTCTGTATTAATGTAAACTGCTAGAGATCTCTCCCTGGATGTGCTATAGACACCACAATTAAACTGATATCCTTTTGTACTCTCTCCTCCATCTCCAAGAAGAAAAGAAAAACTTCTCCCTGTATTTTTTTCCAGAGGAAAGTATAGAGCCTTGGGCCTTTACTATCTTCATCTCGCTGGCTCCACTGATCAGAAATAATATTATATAGGGAGCAGCAACAGCAAGGGATTTCTAATAGATTATCATTAACCAAATAAATTACTGAACCCTATCTGTGTGTGTGTGTGTGTGTGTGTGTGTGTACACATATATACATATAAAAAGCTAAATCTTGCCCTGGCTGGTTTGGCTTAGTAGTTGGAGCGTCGGCCTGCGGACCAGAGGTCCCAGGTTCGGTTCCCGCTAGGGGCACATACCCCCCCCCCCCAAAAAAGCTGAATCTTAAGCTCGAATAATTTGAAGTCAGATTTCTAAGTATTCCAGTTCCCTTTAAAATGTTAATTAGATTTTGCCTCTTTTCATTCAAAACTATACAATGGCTCCCATTACACTGAGATCAATGCCAAGGTTTTTTTTTAACAACATCTCAAGATGTAAAGTATTATGATTCAGTCACTTATGTAACCCAAGCACCAATAATATGATAGATACTTAATAAAATAGTTGCTGAACAAATAATCTCCAATATTTGGGTGAGATCCAACAGAAAAAATATGCCAAGTATATAAAAAAATGATGAGAAGTAATATTAGAACAATATATACTTGCTCACCTGAATTGATGTAAGTATATATGTACCATATGTAATATATTCAATAAATTCAATAGTTATTAAAACAAATTATTGCTGTCTTTTTTTTTCTTTTTAATCCTCACTTGAGGATATTTTTCCATTTATCTTCAGATAGAGTGGGAGGAGGGGGGGGAGAGAGAGAGAGAGAGAGAGAAAGAGAGAGAGAGAGAAAAAGAGAGAGAGAGAGAGAGAGAGAGAGAGAGAAACATCGAAGAGAGAAACACATAGATTGGTTGCTCCCACACAACCCGACCAGGGCTGCAGATGAAACTGCAACCAAGGTATGTACCCTTGATTGGAATCAAACCCGTGTCTCTTTGGTCAGCAGGCCGACGCTCTAACCACTGAGTGAAACCAGCCAGGGAGCTGTCTATTTTAACTAATACTATTCTCTAACTATTATTCTTGCTTTATCTGAGACTAAAGGTGGTATCTAAAAGAAGGTACATTTATTTTTATGTCATGCATTAAGAAAAAAGCTTCACTCGTGCTTGATTTTGACTTTCACTAAATTTCAAAATCCTAAAGTGGGAAAAAATGGTAATATTTTCTTAGGTGAGGCTTCAGAACATCTATATTATCAGCCTAGATAAAATTACAGAAAAATAACTTTTAATTTTAAAACTAATTGCATTTTGCCCTAGCCGGCTTGGCTCAGCGGTTAGAGCGTTGTTGCCCTGTGGTCCAAAGAGACCCAGGTTCGGTTCTCGCTAAGGGCACGTACCTCGGTTGCAGTTTGTCCCTGGCCCTGGTTGGTTGTGCGGGTGGCAGCCACTCGATGTGTCCCTTTCACGTCGATGTTTCTCTCTCTCTCTCTTCCTCTCTTTCCCTCCCACTCTATCTGAACAAAAAATGGAAAAAATGTCCTCAGGTGAGGATAAAAACAAATAAAAAATGAATAAAAAAACTAATTGCATTTTACATAGAAAATAGTCCTGAAATCTGAATTTTACATAGAGATGCAAAATGTACAACCAAATGTGTAAAGCAATGCTTACCCTCCTCCTCTACCCAAAAAAATACTTCAAAAGAGGGGTAGTAACCCTTTATACCTCCTTGTTTGGGGAAGACACATTAGTCTAAAACAGGGGTAGGGAACCATTTTTCTGCCAAGGGCCATTTGAATACTTATAACACCATTCGAGAGCCATACAAAAATATCAACTTAAAAATTAGCCTGCTGTATTTGGTCAAACATTTAATTAACTCGCCCCTAACATGATGGCTGGAATGGTTGCTTCTCTTTGGTAAGGCTATGATGCTAGCTAGTATTTATATGATGTTGCTACTTGCAACTGCTTTTCCAGGTTTGCATCAGTCTGGAGTGAAGTTGACTCTTTGTGATGGTAAGTTTTGAAAAGAACTGCTCAGAGCAGTAAGTTGTTCCGAACACAGATGCATATTTCAGTGCATGACTCCTCAAAGTTAGAAATCCATCGTTGCTTATAGAACATCTACAGAACTCAAGCAGTGGGAGGTTGTTATACCTAGATTTCAGCTCATCATTGCTTTGCAGCTGAATGATTTCGTGTTGTAGGTTATCAGGCACACCAGTTAGTTCCACATTGAAAGGTGTAGTAAAGATGTTCAATTCCATTTGTTGACTTTTCACATCCTTGAATCTTTCATTAAATGCTTCAATTAGATTCACACATTCATTAGCATATTCAAGTGTCATAGAAAGCTTTTGTCATTCAGGAGTGGGGAAATGCACCATGCTATTCTTTCAAGTTGCACTTTCCACAGCATTAATTTAGCTTCAAATTATTCCATGTTTGAAAGCAGGAAGCTGAGAAGCTGGTTGGGGCCCTGCAGCTGGACGCTAAGCTCTGAGAGGTAGCAAAATGTCCACCATGAATGCTAAATCACACAGCCACTTGCTATCAATGAGATCCCTGAGCTCCCTGACAGATTTTCCTTCATCTCTATGTACTGCTTAACTTCATCCTGCAGTTAGTAAAACCTCATGAGCATGTTCCTGCAACTCAGCCACCATACTTCACAGTGATAAACAAGATCACCATACTCATAGCCAATGTCATTAAGTCACTCCTTAAACTAGCAGCTGTTAAACCCTCTGCTTCTGACAAAGTTCATGCATGACACTACTGTTGACGTCACACTGTTGAGCTGCAACAACTATGAACAGAGACTTTCTTGGTGTATGATGCAGTGGCATATCATTAAATCACTTGGATCCAGACTGAGAAAATTCAGTTCTTTCTTGATAAATACAACTCATCCTTTTTTGTGAGCCAACCATGGCTGGAGCTCTATCTGTAAGAAGGCCATTTAACTTTTCAAATGTTAGCTTAACTTTTTTCATCAATAAAACAACTCTCAAACAAGTCCTCACCTCTTATAGTGCCACACATGGCTTCCAGTGAAAGCAGTTCCTCTCACATGTCAAACTCTGTAGTTATCCCACAAACAAAAACAGCCAGTCTGAGCAGTATTTGTTATGTCCATTGTCTCGTCACAAGCTAGAGAGAAAAATTGGAAATCCTGCAGAATCCTTTAGGGGTTTTTCAATGTCTTGTGTTAAATCAGTAATCCAATCTGAGACGGTTCTCCCAGTCAGACTAACACTCTGAAACAATTTTACTTTGTCTGGTGCTAACAACTCTGCAGCAGCCACCATGCACTCTTTCACAAACTCTCCCTCTATGTGAGGCCTCAGTTTCTTTGTGGATTAGCTCACACACTACCTAATTCATCTGAATAACGTTGTCTGTCACAACAAGGCCTAGTGAAACCAGCTTGTTGATTCCAAACTCTGCTGAAGAGCACTGATTTTATCCAGACACATTTGGACTTCTAATCATTATTTCACACCACTTAAATTTTAATAACTATCCAGTGTGTGTGTCACCAGCAATGTTATTATTTTGCTTTGGTTGCTGTTTTAATCTTGCATCTTGGAATTGGAACATATCCAACGTTCATCATCATCGACTCTTGAGGTCTTTTCTGTGTATTATAATTTCCTTAATCTTCATCTGAGATTCAGTTTTTGCGAGGATTGTTGATCATGGATGTATGGATAAAGGTTGGATTGGAGGTACTGTCTGTGTCAACAAAGAAGTTGTCAACATTGTGGTCAATCATCGCAGGCAAGGTCATCCATGTCATGAGCAACCATCTCCTAGCATCTCGTCTCATCATCACCAGATCGCCGTACTTTTGCCACAGTTTAATCACAGTGTGTTAACACTTTTGCAACAAGTACACTCCCAGCCTCCCTGGCACTCACTGTCCCCTGATTCACCTCAATACAGGTAGATGGACCGTAGGTAGCTGACAAGAAGCATAAGTGTCTGTCCCGTCATATACTGGTATGTGTCCTGTCTATCCTGTAATGGATGATCTTTCCTTGTCCCTCAAAATTTATTATTATGTTTCACTTAATATAAATTTATGTTACTATGAAAAAAAGCTCCTAGACTTAATTGAATTTCAAGTCCTGCCTGTAGCTGCCTTGGGAAGGCCAGACTTAAATGATTTTAAGGGCCTTATATGGCCTGTGGGCTGGATGTTTCCCACCCCTGGCCTAAAAGAATGTAAGCCTATGATATAAGTATATATAGATTTTACTTGGCAATGGTTTTAAGGAAATGTAACAAGATTAAAAATGTATTCCTGCTCTACAATTCTAAATGCCAGATGTTATTATAAAGACTGGTTTTAATGATCACTTTAAAAAACTACCAAGTAGTAAAGATTAAGAGTAGTTAGCTACAAAGAGGAAAAATGAAAACCCAAGTTGTGCCCTGGTCAGTTTGGCTCAGTGGTTGGAGCACTGGTCTGTGGACCAGAGAGTTCTGGGTTCAGTTCCCACGAGGGGCACGTACCAAAAAAAAAACCAAAAAAAAACACCCAAGTTGTCTTAAAGTTGTAACAATAGGTATTTGTAATTTGAGATATAATCATTAAATATACCTGTGAAAATACTTTATCTTACAAATCTTAAAGGGAAGATTTGTTCTGGTAAACTGTGCTATGGAACCAAAATGTTAATTCAAGATATTAATGTCAAAGGTATATATGAAGAATGAGAATAAACTGATGTTATAAAATGTCAGAGTAAATAAGAATCAATGTTTTTCAAAATTACTTAGCATGGACTGACAAAAGGTTCACAAAATTACTCAAATGGCCCCTGGAAATAATACTGCTATTTATAAACTATCACTAAGTAACTCATTTTGGAATACTTTTACTGGACTTATATGAAATTACAATCATGAAAACACATGCCCAGGGAAAAAAATACATAAACTATAGGATTAATCATAACTTGCCCTGTTTTGGTTTCTCCTCTGAAATCAGTGATTTTGTTATTGCTGGCAGACAAGCAGCAGACATGTAGTTAGATTCACATATATTACAAGTCTTATCTTCAGCCTACAAACAGGAGTATTTTGTTGCTGGCTTAAGCAAATACGAAATTAAAATATCTTTAATTCCTTCCGGGAATTTATCCAAAGAAACCAAACTAATCAGAAAGAATATATGCACCCTATGTTCATTGCAGCATTATTAACATACAGCAGCCCAAGTGTCTATCAGTAGATGAGTGGATTAAAAAGCTGTGATACATTTACATAATGGAATATTACTCTGCTATAAAAAAAGAAGGAAATCTTATCCTTTGTGACAGCATTGATGGACCTGGAGAGTATTATGCTAAGTGAAATACAGTGAGAGAAAGACAAGTACCATATGATTTCACTCATATAATAAACTAAACTAACAAGCAAAATAAAGACAGTCCCATAGAGAGCAGGCTAACAGCTGTCAGGGAAAGGGGGAAGGGTGGCATTGAGGGATTGAGAAGAAAGAAAAATTTATGAACACAAACAGAGCAGTAATTGTGGGGGTGTGAGGTGGAAGAGAGTACAAGGGGTATAAATGGTTATGGATAGAGATTTGACTTGTGAACAAAGAATACAGTGTACAGATGATGTGTTGCAGAACTGTGTACCTGAAACCTGTATAATTTTGTTAACCAGTGTTATCCCAATAAATTCAATAAAAAGTAAAAAATTATTAAAATTAATTATCATTTGCATTATTAAAAGAATCTCATTTCCCTGGCCAGTTTGGCTCAGTGGTTAGAGTACTGGCCAGCAGACCGAGTCAGGTTCGATTCTGGTCAAGGACATGTACCTAGGTTGCAGTTCATCCCTGGCCCTGGTTGTGCGGGAGGCAATCAGTCCATCTGTCTCTTTCACATCAATGTTTCTCTCTCTCTCTCTCTCTCTCTCTCTCTCTCTCTCTCTCTCTCTCTCCCTGCCCCTCCCGCCCTACCTCCCACTCTATCTAAAGATAAATATCCTCAGGTGAGGATTAAATCTATGGGCAATTCATGGGCAATTCAACAGACATTGTTTAGCTAATTAATTTGAACTTGAGTCTCAAATGAGATCAGCAACTCCTAGTTGGCAGTATCTATGTCTTTACTCATCTCTGTTTCTACCACACTTCATACATAGATCATACATAAATATTGGTTAAATTAAACATAAATGGCATACTGTATTTCCTGAATTTAAAATGTTTGAAAGAAATTAATATATTTAATTTTCAGAAAGAGATTTATAAGCATTCTCTAACTCAAATGTTCTATTTGTCTGCTGGTTATTTAGAACTCAGGATGTACTCTTTGGGCCAACAACTCCTTACCAGTCACTCTAAACTGAGCAGCTCTGAAACAGTTGTGAGATCCTTTGTTGCTAACATAGCCCATCTACAATAAGAATTGCTTGGCTGGTGTGGCTCAGTGGATGAGCGTCAATCCATGCACCAAGAGGTTGGCAGTTCGATTCCTGGTCAGGGCACATGCCCAGATTGTGGGCCAAATCCCCAGTGGGGGGCATGCTGGAGGCAACCAACTGATGTTCTCTCTCATCGATGTTTCTATCTTTCTCTCCCTCTCCCTTTCTCTCTCTAAAATCAATAAAGGAAAAAAAAAAGGGTTCTTGTGGTAGAAGCTGGAAGAGCAGTTACTATGCAAATACCACTCATGTTCTTAATTCCTATAACTCATCTTGTGACTGCTGCTTACATTATGGAAATCAAGGTCTACACAATGTTTGCAGCAACAAAGTCAATTATGCTATAATGCAATAAATGCATCCTGACAATCCTCACATTCTGCAAAATAGCACATTAATGACATGGTTTAGACAAAATTGGACTTGGGACATTCCACCCAAAACTTATACAACTCTAATCAAAATATTAAGAAAAACAAACAGCAATTGTATTAAATATACTAGCATACTCGAAAAGACATTAAACTCCCCAAAATAAAAGCAAACTACAGTAACTATGTCTTAACTTTCAAAAGAAAAGAGAACCCTGTAACAAGCACTTTCAAGAGAGAATACTTAGCAAGCTGAGCAAAGGTAAAGAAATTCAGGTAAATGAGCATCACATTAAATATATTATTTACTCTTTGACTTGGTGTATTCAACTGATAGTACTGTTAGTAGTATACTCTGCATTCAGCTCCTGTTATTTATGGTACCAAAAATGTTCTTGTGCTATCAGAGATTTACTTATATTTTTAATCCATCATGAATTTCAGAATCCCAAAAAAGAAATACAGGAGTTTTTGTCTCTGCACTGATTTGAAATAATATAGGTTTGAACTACAAACTAAAATGCAGACAGCAAAAACATTTATGTCCATATTATTTAAATACTGAAAAAGTCCACCATGACAAACTTCTGTATAAATCTCTCCACCCGAATTTTTTTTACAAAGCACCAGCCAGTTCAAAGGTCTGCTTTCATTCACCTTTTCCCCCCTTCTCATTCTATACTCAGTTTTATTTAACATCACACATAAATCAGTATTTTGCAGTCATTTTCTGGTTACATCTCCAAGTCCCACCTTGCTTTTCACTTTTTCATTTATTTATTTATTACTATAAATTTGATTTTTATTGTTGATTATTACAGATGTCCCGATTTCTCCTCCTTTGCCCACCTCCACCCAACTTCCACCCCTGCCCCCCCCCCTTCCCCTGGCCATCACCATGCTGTTGTCTGTGTCTGTGTGTTTTGCATATACATTCTTTAGCTAATCCCTTCACCTTCTTTCATCCAGTGCCCCTCCCCTCTTAATAAAGATACAATTCTACTCCCTTAGTGTTACAGATTAAATGTTTGTGTCCACCAAAATTCATATGTTGAAATCTTACCTGGGGCCTTTGGGGAATAATTAGGATTATATGTCATGAGGGCAGAGCCCTCACGAATGGGATCAGTGCCCTTATAAAACTCATGAGAGCGCATGCTTCCTCTCTTTGTTCTCCATCACATGAGTATGAGGCTAAATTGGCAGTATGCCACCTGGAAAGGGATCCTCACCAAAACTCAACACCACATTGGCACCCTGAGATCTCAAACTTAACAGCCTCCAGAACTATAAGACATAAATTTCTTATGTTTATAAGCCACCCAATCTAAGATACTGAGTTATAGCACCCCAAATTGACTAAAACACTTAGAAAGTTTGGGAGCACATTGCTTTAAATTCTCTTGATTCAGTCGTAGAGCAGTGGCTCTAAATTTTAACAGTATACTGAAATTAAGTGAAAAAGTACTAATACCTGGGTCATATTCTCAGATATCCTGATTTAATAATTCTGGGGTGTGGGTTTGGGAATAAGAATTTTTAAAAGCTTTCTAAGTAATACTAATGTTAAGACCAAGGTTAAACCACTGCTTAAAAGATAAAAATTAATAGCTCTACTGTGAAAATAGTTTATTATATGAAGATAAAAATAAGTTCTCTTAAAAGGCATGTAGTCAGCCCTGGCCAGTTTGGCTCAGCGGTTAGAGCGTCAGCCTGCGGTCCAGAGAGACCCGGGTTCAGTTCCCACTAAGGGCACGTGCCTTCGTTGTAGTTTGTCCCTGGCCCCGGCTGGGGTCCTGCAGGAGGCAGCCACTCGATGTGGCCCTTTCACATCGATGTTTCTCTCTCTCTGTCTCTTCCTCTCTCTCCCTCTCACTCTATCTGAACAAAAAATGGAAAAATGTCCTTGGGTGAGGATACAAAAAAAAAGGCATGTAGTCAGCCCTGGGTCAATGTGGCTCAGCAGTTAGCACCCCGGCCCGTGAACCAGAGTCCTGGGTTTGGTTCCCGCTAAGGGCACGTACCTTGGTTGCAGTTTGTCCCTGGCCCCGGTTGGGGTCATGTGGGTGGCAGCCAGCAGGTGTGTCTCTCTCTCTTCCTCCCTCTCTCCCTCTCTATCTGAAGAAAAATGCAAAAATGTCCCTGGGTGATGATAAAAAAAAAAAAAAGGCATGTAGTCATTTTAATTGCTATTAGATTGGTTTATATTAAAAAATAATCCAACATTTTATAAGTTACATAAAAGACACCAGAACTTTTTTTATGCTATCTTTTAGTAATTAAAAACATTAACACTGGCCAGTTTGACTCAGCAGTTAAAGCATAGGCCTGCATACTGAAGAGCTGCAGGTTCAAACCCTGGTCAAGGATACATAGCAAAGTTGCAGGTATTATCTGTGGCCCCAGTTGGGGTTGTAAAGGAGGCAACCAATCAATGTTTCTCTCTCTCTCTCCCCGCTTCCCTTCCATTCTATCTGAATAATCAATGAAAAAATACCCTTGAATAAGGATAAAAAAATAAGTAAAAATAAAAAACCAAATGAGAATACCTATAATGCACTCAGCACTATGCCACTATTCTAGGTACTGATGGACAAAACAGGATCCCTGTACTCTTGTGTCCTTTCAGGTGTACCTACCTCAACCACCACTATGATCACTCTCCTTTTCATAATGGGTTGAAACAGATCAAGAGTATAACTACAATGACAAATACGCATAAACCTTTTGGGGACCAGTGTTCAGTTTTAACTACAGATTGGTTGAATGTTCAGCTCTGTTTTCACTCAAGGATTATTGATAGGATTTAGTCAACCCTAAAAAGAAATTCATTCTGTAAGGAACAGACATGTCAGAATACAAAAGGTATGACCTCACTAATTAACCTGCTTAAATGGTGCCAGGGGGTAAAAAAAAGTTAAGATCCTTATCTCACCACATGTATTACAATGTAAATTAAATTCTAGCAAGACTGAATCAAAAACATACAGATTAATATCTGATCTACAGAAGGGAAAGGTTTTTCTAAGTGTAAAAGACGAGAAAATAATCAAAAAGAAAAAGACATGCTCATATAAAAACATTCTCAAAAATACCCTTAACAAAAAAGGTTTATAAACGCAGAAAAAATTTGTTTTATCACATTTAACTAAGATTCACATCAATACATATTCTCTCAAAAAAATAAAGCCATACTTCCATTAGCAAAATGGCCAAAGGACATTTAAAAAACATTTTTTTCCACCCTGGCCAGTTTGGCTCAGCAGTTAAGAGGATTGTCCTGCGGACCAAAGAGTCACAGGTTGGATTCTGATCAAGAACACGTACCTTGGTTGCAGTTCCATCCCTGGCCCTGGTTGCAGTAGGCAACCAATCGATGTGTCTCTCTCATATTAATGTTTCTCCTCTCTCTCTCCCCCCCTCCCTCCCTCCCTATCTGAAAATCATGTAAAAATATCCTCGAGTGAGGATTAAAAAATAAACAAACAAATAAGGTTTTACCAACAGAAAAACTGTAAGTAACCCAGATATCCAACAATATAAATGCACAGTAACTTACATTCTCAAGATATAAATTTATGCAATCACCAGAAAAATTATTTTAAAAAAAATTAATAAAACAGAAAAAGCTCAAGACATACATATATTAAAAGTTAGAACATCAAGTTCTCAAGCCTAGTAAACGTATTTTAGATGTGAGCATAAAGATGGATACAAATATTAAAATATTCGTGTATTTCACCCCTGGCTGATTTGACTCAGTGGTTAGTGTGTTGGCCTGCAGACCGAAGGGTAGTAGGCTTAATTCAGGGTCCAGGGCACACACCTGGGTTGCAAGTTCAATCCCCGCATCAGAGCACATGCGGGTAAGGGAGGCAATCAATTGATGTGTCATTCTCACACCTCTCTCATTCTGCACCCCCTTCCACTCTAAGAATCAATGGAAAAATATCATGGAGTGAGGATTAGCCCCTCCCCCCAAAAAAAGCATGTATTTCCTTTATGCTACAAAATCTTTACAGTAAGTATTTATGTAATTAACAGAAAGCTTCAAAACCAATATCCATTGATCTAGAAATCTACTAGAATTTTTTTCAAATCCGCAGAAAAATACTTATTGCAGTATTACTTGTAATAGCAAAAGAAAAAAAAATAATTTGGCATATTTAACTGAATACTTTCAGCAAATATTAAACGATACAGAAAATATAAGTCTGTGAGAAAATATTAAGATATGTAATATTTTTATATAATACGGTACCAATGTTAAAATTTTGCACTTATCTGTACTTGCATAGAGAATGGACTAAAATAAAAATACCAAAATATAACATCGTTCATTTTTACTTTCTTTTTTTTTTTTTTTGATATTCTGTTCAGATAGAGTGGGAAGGAGAGAGAGAGAGAGAGAGAAACATCGACGTGAAAGGGACACATCGAGTAGTTGCCACCCGCACGACCCAACCAGGGCCAAAGACAGACTGCAACCGAGGCTCGTGCCCTCAGCGGGAACCGAACCCGGGTCCCTCTGGACCGCAGGCCGAAGCTCTAACCGCTGAGCCAAACAGGCCAGGGCCATTTTTACTTTCTTTGAACCATTCTGTAATTTCCAAGTTTTCTATGAGAGCATATAATTAATCAAGTTTTCCATCCCATCTCTACAGAGCTGACAATAGAGTAAATGCCATTAGTAATAACACAGTTTATTTTAAATTGCTTCAAATTCCACTAAATATGTTTAGGCCTCCTTACAATGTACTATAAAACAAGTATATCTGATGCTGCTATACAAATATGGTATGCTATCAACAATCAAACTATAGCAGTCATCTGTGGTAGGAGCATCTGCAATGGAATTGCATGACACTGTATCTGTTGAGTACATGCTGCAGGTACATGATGTGGATTGACTTTATAATTAAATGGATTAAAGCTAGAATTAAATGGATATGACACTCTATTAGCCATGAAAAATATTTCATTGCATATTTGCCACAATTTACTCAGCCTGTTTTATTGTAATTCTCTCCACAATCCAGTAGTTTAAACATAGTGACTATATGGTTCATAGTCATGGCAAAGTAACTGGTACTTGACTAGGTGTCCTGTCACTTTTCAGACAATGAACAACAGATAAAACAGGTGTTACAATAACAAAACTCAAAAGAAACAAAGACATAAACCCTACTACTTCCCCATCTTCCTGCCATATCCAGCATTAATTGAGGAAAACAGAGCAGAGAAGTGAAGTTTTACTTAGTTCAGGAGATGAAGATAAGAAATTGCAGAAGCTGAGGAAGCTAAAAACTGTGGGGCAGACTACTGGAGAGAAGAACTGGGAAAAGAACTACTACAGAACTGTAAGATAAACTATAGGTGTTCTACAGGGTTGGGATGTATCAAGATCCAACAAGCCAAAGAAGGAGGATTACACTAAACACTTTGGGAGCATTTGGTAGAGAATGCAGAAAGGCTACATATAAAAGTAGGGCTACCTAACTGTACAGTACAGGCTACTACAAAGATGCTATAAAAATACTTGAAAAGAATGAAGCTGATTCATTCTGCTAGACAAAAACAAAAATCAAATACTCTTCAAACAAGGAGAATAACACTCAGATATTCAACACTGTAATATTACAATGTCCACCATAAAAATTATTAGACTTGCAAAGAAGCAAGAAAATGTTCTGTAAACAGGGATGAAACAAGGAAAAATGTAAACATAATGAAGACATGAATGAAATCTATAAAAATGGAGGATTAAACAGAATTTTCATAGTTGAAAAATTACAGTATTTGTTACCAAAATTCACTGGATGGCACTTTAAAAGACCAGTGAACTTGAGAAAGAACACAGAAATTATCCAAACTAAAGCATGAAGAGAGAAGAGACTGAAAAAAAAAAAAAAAGTACTGATGCAACATTACCTTTAGAAGAATATTACACTGTTTAGTTGAAATCCCAGGAAGAGAAGAGGTGAAAAATAGAAAAAACATCTGAAGAAATAATGCCTGGAAATTCTCAAAATTGGACAGAAAAATATAAACTCACAAATCCAATAAATTCAACAAACTTCAAGCAGGATAACCACAAAGAAATCTATACCAAGGCATGTCACAATAGAACTACTGAAAATCAGTAATAACAAAAAATATCTTTTAAAAAGCCAGAGAAAAATGGACACTATGTACAAAGGAAGAAAAGTAAGAATGACTGCTGACTTCTCATTAGAAAAAATGGAAACCAGCAGACCAAAGGAAGACACTTCTAAAGTACTGAAAAGAAAAAAATCCTTCAACCAAGAATACTACATGCAGTGAAAATACACTACAAACATAAGGGGAAACAGACATTTGCAGACAGTATCTGAGAAATTTTGTTGCCTACAGACCTTCACTATAAAAAAATGAAGGGAAATGATTCCAGTGAATGGAAATTATGTGCCCAGTGAAACTAAAGTCACACAACAAAATGAAGATCACCAGAAATGATATAAAAATATATGTCCTCTTTTTCCTCATTTAAGAAAATATTTTTAAATAATAATCTATTTTGGATATTGTCAGTATATGTAGAAATAAAATATATAATAATAATCCAACCAGAGATTTAAGGGGAAAAATATAATATACAAGTGTAAGATTCCTAACATTGTATGTGGATTAGTATATTATTATGTGAAGATAGCTATAAATTAAACATGTATACTATAAACCCCAAAACCTCCACCCAAAAAATAAAAAGAGGCAATTAGGCAACAGAGGTAATAAAATGGAATACTAAAAATAATCAAATAAAAGGCATGAACCAAGGGAACAGGAGCAATAACAACTGGGACAAATAGAAAACAATGAACAAGATGGTAAACTAATGAATAAAATATTGATCATTACACTAAGGGAAAATGGACTAAATACATTAATTAAAAATCAGAGATTGACATTACAGATAAAAAGGTAAGAACTACATACATGTTGTCTACAAGAAACATACTTTAAGCCCTGGTCAGTTTGGCCCAAAAGTTAGAATGTCCACCAGTGGACCAAAGAGTCCTGGGTTCTATATGCGGTCAAGAGCAAATACCTCAATTACAGGTTCAATCCCGAACCCTGGTTGGGGTTGTGCAGGAGGCAATCAATGTGTCTCTCTCTCCCACCCTCCCTCCCTCCTACTCTATCTGAAAATCAATGTAAAAATATCATAGGGTGAGCCCTGGCCAGTTTGGCTCAGCGGTTAGAGCGTTGGACCAGAAAGTCCTGAGTTTGGTTATCGCTAAGGGCATATACCTCAGTTGCAGTTTGTCCCCAGCCCCAATTGGGGTGGTGTGGGTGGTGGCCGCTCGATGTTTCTCTCTCACATCAATGTTTCTCTTTCTCTCTTCCTTACTCTCTCCCTTCCGCTCTGAAGATAAAAGCAAAAAAAAAAAAAAAAAAGAAAAACCAAGAAATTGTCCTCGGGTGAGGATTAAAAAAAAAAAAAAATCCTAGGGTGAGGATTAAAAAAAAACCAGAAAATATAAATAAATGGTCATCATGTGGACCAACATTATGCCTGCTAAACAAAATATATTTCTAAGTCTACTAAGCCACTAGTTTGCAAACTCTGCTCTGAATATTCTAAATGTTATCTTTGGAACAAAAACAACCATCAGAAAATTGAGTATTCAGACTACAAAAAGAAATTTTTTTTTTAATCCTCAATCGAGGATATTTTTCTATTTATCTTCAGATAGAGTGGAGGGAGGGAGAGAGAGAAATATCGATGTGAGAGGGACACATGGACTGTTTGCCTCCTGCACGACCCTGACCAGGATCAAGGCCAGGTCTGAACTGCAACCGAGATACATGCCCTTGGCCAGAATTGAACCTGTGACTCACTGGTCCTCGGGCTGATCTCTACTGCTCAGCCAAACTGGCTAAGGCTCAGGCTATATAATTTTTAACCCAACTGCATTCTATTAGTAAATGCTTCACTTACATTCTGTAAAAACAATATAAAGCTTGTTTATTTTTAGGACACTGAAGAAGTTATTTGGTATAACAATGCAGTACCTCATCATAGGGGCCCAAAGGAAATTTTTTTCTGAGATCTATATTGCACATCAGTTCTTCACATCATCTAGTATGCCCGTGGAGTTTGTGTACAACACTAACTCAAGTTTCTAATTTGGCTCTGGTTGCTAGTTAATTTGATCTAAGTTTAGCACTTGTATATTGTATATGCATTTCTGTATTCACTTTTACCTCTGGTCTTAATTTACTAATATTGTCTTTTGTGTGTGTGTGTGTGTGTGTGTGTGTGTGTGTATTATAGTGTATACTCTACTTCAAATTCTTTTGCAGGATAAAATATCTTTTACATAAATATATAAATGTTTTTAAAGAGTACCCCGCCCTGGCCGGTTTGGCTCAGCGGTTAAAGCGTTGGCCTGCGGTCCTGAGAGACCTGGGTTCTGTTCCCGCTAAGGGTGCGTACCTCGGTTGCAGTTTGTCCCCGGCTCTGGTCAGTCGTGCGGGTGGCAGCCACTCGATGTATCCCTTTCACATGGATGTTTCTCTCTCTCTCTCTCTGTTCCTCTCTCTCCCTCCCACTCTACCTGAACAAAAAATGGAAAAATGTCCTCGGGTGAGGATAAAAAAAAAAAAGAGTACCCATATTAAAGAATTCACCATTAATCAAGGACCTAACAGAGACCATAACATTATTTTAAATGGACGTAGTCTTACATTACTTTTTAAAAGCAGAAAATGGTGGGATATAATGAACATGAAAAATAAAAAACTAGGGAGAACCCAAGTATAAAGAGTTGGACTTTGAATAGTGAATACATGAATAGATGGTAAAGAGGGCAGTAGGTAGACAATGTGAGCAATAACAGATTATAAGAATACAATGAAAAGCAAATGATTCAGATTAAATATGTAAAGAAAGTTGGGTGGGTAGAAGGAAGTCATATAATGGGTCAGGTACAAAAGTGAGCTTGGATTTGATTCTTAAATGTGCAACTACACTGTAAAACAAATTGTAAACCTTTTGAAATACATGGAGATCCATAAGAACATCTCGAAGTTATTAAAACCATCATCTTAAGTGATCTAGTTATACAGTTTTATATCTAGAAGGAATCCTAGAGAAACTATACGGTACAAGTCAACTTCAGAGATTAAGAAAAAATTTAAAAATACTTATTTCAAATAACATACAAAGATTTTGAGCCTTAAATTCCAACCTACTATTCACCTGAGTTGATTTGAGTAACAAGAATGATTTTTAGTTCTCCTTTCTAGTTCCATGTATACACCTAACCAGAGCTAAGAGTTCAAAGAAAAAGATCAAAAGGTGATTCCTTCATTACACACTACCTCAAATTAAAATGAAAACAAGCCTGGCCAGCATGGCTCAGTGGACCAAGTGGTCCAGGTTTGATTCCTGGATACAGCACATGCCTGGGTTGCAGGCAGGATCCCCAGTGGGGGATGTGCAGAAGGCAGACAATCGATGTTTCTCTCTCACAGTGATGTTTTTCTCTCTCACAGTGATGTTTCTATCTCTCTAAAAGATCAATAAAAACATTTTTTAAGTAAAATGAAAAACAAGCATTTACTGTGTTTGAGATACAATGTTAAGTCACTGAATACACCAAGAATAAAATAAAATCATAAAATAACACTGAAAGCTCAAGACAATTTAAAAGGAATCCCATTAAGTATAATCTAGAAATCATAAAAATTAATGTCAACATAATTTAGCAGTCTCACTTACCTATAATTTTATAAAAGATATATTCTTTATAATTCGTAAAATATAAAATGATGGTCAACCTGACAAGATTTATTAAATGACATACATAGGCTTAATATTTTGTTAATATTTTGGTTCTTTAAGTGGATATAGTTTTATAGAAGAGAAACCTTTCTATCTACTCTTATCTCATTTACTTCATGAAGAATACTATAAACAAAAGGAAAGAGATACTCAGAAAAATATCTTGAGAAGATAAAATATTATACAAATATTTTCAAATATTAAAAAGAAAAAAATTTCTAATATGTGTATAAACATTGAAAACACCAGCACATGTTTTTGGAAAATCTTAAATAGTATTTCCTTATGAAATACAGAAATTTAGAAACTCTATTTCTCACACTTGTTTAAACATTTCACACAAATATATGTTAGTCTTTGTTATGATGACAGGGCATAAATTACAAATGCAGAACATGTGACAAGGACTGGGGAAGTGGATAAATTCAAGGTTAGAACCAGCTAAGAATAAACACTAGTTAGATGAAATGAGAAGGTCAACAAATGAAGGCTGTGTGAAAGCAAGGAGTTAGGCTGATCACAACATCCAAACATCAAGTAAAGGATTAGAATCCAGACAATCTATAGCAGGAAAAAGAAAGAAATCAAAATGAAGTTGGCAGCAGGTATCAAAACTCAGAGAAAGAGGCTAAATGATAAAAGGTCAGAGACTAAAAGCCCTGGCCGGTTTGGCTCAGCGGTTAGAGCGTCGGCCTGCGGTCCGGAGAGACCAGGGTTCGGTTCCCACTAAGGGCACGTACCTCGGTTGCAGTTTGTCCCCGGCCCTGGTCGGTTGTGCGGGTGGCAGCCACTCGATGTGTTCCTTTCACATCGATGTTTCTCTCTCTCTCTCTGTTCCTCTCCACCCCCCCCCCCCCACTCTACCTGAACAAAAAATGGAAAAATGTCCTCGGGTGAGGATAAAAAAAAAAAAAAATTCAGACAGGAGAAAAAACCAACACGCAGTTTAATACTGGCTCAATACTTTCCTCATCTCAACAGTTGCTTAGAACTTGAAGTTGGGAAGGGTTAGCATTTGAGAAGTAGAAATTGATGTACAGATGTTACTGACATTTCTCTTTTCCTATAGAAACGCATGATTATAATGCCAATTTCAAATTATGGTAAAAATATAGAAATAAGTATACATATTTATATAAATATAAATACAAGAGGTATAGGTTTTAAATGATTCAATTTTGCTACAAAGCAAAGGAATTTGAAATAGCTTAGTCTTTGAATAACCAAGATATACATTACTAGAATCTTATTTTTCATTTTATATACAATATAAAAGCTACTTAGTCTCAGAGAAAAAAAAAATTCTTGAATGAATGAAAACCAGTAGGCATCTATGACAGGATATTGAAAAGAAGCAATATTCAAATTCTTACACTAAGTTTTTCTCACCTTTTAAACCTGCTACATTGTACTTGAAGGAAAGAAATCCACAGGGATCTCTCAAGACTCTGTCAGAGGATCTATGAGGTCAAAACATTTTTATAATCCCAAGACATTATTTGTGTTTCACTATGTTGACATTTATATTGATGATACAAAAGTAATGGTGGATAAAACTGCTGGCCCCTTAATACAAATCAAGGTCAAGGCCAGGGCACTGATCATCATACTGTTCTCTGCCACACACTCATAATTTAAAGAAAAAAAAAGCAGTAAAAAATACTAACATAAAAATTTTAACCATGAGTATGTGACTTAATATTCTCTCTTAACAAAATAAAAACATTTTTACTGCATACCTAAATACATAGCTGTCGCTACAATAACAGTTGTGTAAATGTGAGCTAAATCAGTAGCTTTTCTTCATGGAATATAATTTTTACTTAAGACAGAGTTCAGACTTATTTGGCAGACATTCTCTTTCTGTGAGATTTTTACTTTTCTAAGGAGATCAGTGGTGGTATTAGCAAATGTGATTTTTAAAGAACATTTTGTAGAATAAAATGCAGAAGTATTGGGAAATCAGTAAGTAAACCAGTATTTTCCAAATGACCAATGTATGATGTTAGAAATTAAGCATGGGTCGAAGATCCATTCAAAATGTGCAATAAACCAATGAATTTTAACCTAACAAAATTCAGAAAATTCACTGATAATGTTTAAGATTCCACACTATAACCTCTATGCAACTAACATTTGAGTAGTTTTAGGAGTAGTATCAAAGAAGAATATCCACAAATATCTCAAAGAGTTATTAAAAAATATTCTTTCCTTTTTTATCCTCATATAAGTGAGACCAGATTTTCTTCTTAGACTTCCTCCAAAATAATCTACTGCAACAGATTGAATGTAAAAGCAGATATGTGAGTCTAATTATCTCCAAAGATATTTGGAAAAGTGTAAAACAATGCCACTCTTCTCATAGTATTTTTCTTTTTGGAAAATAGCTATTTTTTATAAAGGTATGTTACGATATAATGTTATCAGACCCATGTAATGATTTTAATATTATTTTAAAATAAATATGTAAATGTTTTAAATTTTTCATTATAATTACCAATTATTGATAAATCTAACTCTCATAAATAAAAACTCTTTTGAGTCCTCAATATTTTTAAGAGTGTAAGAGTCCTGATATCAAAGAATTTGAGAACTGCTACTCCAATCATCTGTGAGGCTAAAATTTTCTTGTTCTATCAAATGGGGAATGATACTTATAAGCATAAAATAGTATATGAGGGTTATCATCAATTAAAAATAGCCAACAGTTTAGTATTTACTATGTGCTTAAGTACGGTGCTGAGTATTTACACAGATTATACAATTTTTCCTTACAAACATTCTAGAAAATGGGATACCCATGTCTTCATGGAGTCATTTAGAGGATTAAAAAACAATGCCTATGAAGCACCTGGCACAGTCTCTCTGTGCAACTTCAATTTCAATAAATGGCAACTAATGTGCTCAATTACTACTGCCACCATAAAACTATGTGGGCATCTTATGTACAACATATATAGCCAGCTAGTTAGAAGCCAGATTCCATACCCAAGACCAAATTATTAAGGGCCAATATAACCACCCATTAAACAAAAGTTATCTTAACAGATATTTAACATTTATAAATACCTCCTAAAAGACCTTTGGCTTGGCAAATCTGGAAACTATATACTAAACCAAACCAGTGGCTAAGCAAGATTTTGATGCTTATCAACTTTGTAGTGGTCAAGTCACTTTATATCAGAATAAGTTTTTAGACAAGGTCCCGAACAATTTAGAACCAGGAAAGTGCCAATGTTGTTGCATGTATTTGAAGATAATACATGATGCAGATGACCTTTCCTAATTCATTCTCTCCAGCATGCATTAACCACTGAACTAGGATGAATTAATGTGGGATTAGTGGCATTTGGACAACCTGGCCTTTACTTTCATATACTAGTAACAGATTAATTCACAGATGTCTAGTGGCACTATATTTTGAAAGCTGTTTGGAGCCTTCATACTCCACTAAAATATCGGTCTTCTTAACAGGGATTATTAGCTATCATAAGTCTCTTCTACTAATTCCCCTGCATTCCCCTAAAGTTGGGGTGTGAAAGCAGTGTTACAACTTCTACCCATTCCCTCCAAGATAAACTCCACTTTCAAATAAGAGTACATATTCATAACGCATAAAATAGCAGGCACATGAATATGTGTATGAAGAGTATAAGCATACACATGAATTTATTGTATGCATGTATATATATACATACACACATATATTCTGTATACTAACTTAAATGTTAATAGAAAAATCTTTAAGGACAAAAAGGTAAAAAAAAAAAAAAAAAGAAACCTTCTAGATAGCCCAGCATTCATGACAATTACAAATATAAGCATAAAAAATACAACCTAACAGTGCTTAAAGAAAAATACGTTCACTGATAAATTCAGAATGCTGAAAGCATAGATTTCACTCTTCAGGTAAACAAAGATATTAGTATTCAAATACACATCTGTAGGCATCCTAAATTCAAGAATGTTTCATTACCAATGTTAGACATTTTATCTTCTGAAATTTTCAAGTGCCTAGAACATTGAAGGTGCTCAATTAACTACTGGAGTAAAACTGTAAGAATCAATGTACCCAACATGTCTAAGCTTTCCAAAATCTTTTAGTAAATTGAAAATGTTACTAATATCAATTCAAATAATTTACATATTACCTAAACTTTTCTGTCTCTAGATCAACTTATACACTTATGTTGTCCTAAGAGGTACTACAACATTTCCTAGTGAAAAATGTCACCATGGTTATACTTAATATAGGACTTTAACTTTAGAAATCCACAGATTTACTGATATAATATATATGTGTATTATATAAGTATATACATTTTACAGAATAAAAGAAATATAGCAAGTATCTGTCAAAAGAGTCTACTTCATGCCCTAGCCAGTTTCGCTCAGCGGTTAGCATGTCGGCACTCAGACCAGAGAGTTGCAGGTTCGAGTCTGGTCAAGGGCACCTACCTCAATTTCAATTCGATCCCCACCCAGTCCTGGTTGAGGCTGTGCGGGAGACAACCAATAGATGTGTCTCTCTCAAATCAACGTTTCTCCCTCCCACTCTCCCTCCCAATCTACCTGAACATCAATGGAAAAATATCCTCAGGGGAGGATGTAAAAAAAAAGAGTCTGCTTCATGGAGATTTTATATCATTACTAAAAGTAACTTTATACCAGTACTAAAATAATAGCATTTCCTCTACTTGAACTAGAAGGCAGTACCATTAGCCCACAATACTGACAAATAAAAACGAAACAATAACTTTCCTGTGACTCTCTCAATCTAATTTTTAAAAAACCCTCTGGTGTCAAGATAAACACAGAGCAAGACATAGTTCCATAATAAATGTAAAAGGGTCCAACCAAACCCTTCACCACTGTATCTCTAAACAACAACCATAAAGATTTGAGACTTTTATCATATATATTATAACCTGTAAAATCAAGTAGAGATAGAAACCATGCCTTTAGCTGACAAAGCAAGAAAACTGGGCTTGAGAGCTGTCACTCTTAACTGTAAATATTTTTTAGAAAAATTGCTCCTTTTTTAAAGTAAAAGTATATTGTCCTGGCTGTTTTGGCTCAGCAGTTGCGAGCATCAGCCTGCAGACTGAAGGTCATGGGTCTGATTCCTGTTCAAGAGCGTGTACCTGGGCTTTGGGCTCATCCTCAGCCCTGGTTGGGGTCATGCAAGAGGCAACCAATTGATGCATCTCTCTCACATCAATATTTCTTTTTCTCTCTCTCTCTATCTCCCCCCTCCTCTTCTCCCCTCCCACTCAATCTGGATTATCAATGAAAAAATATCCTTGGGTGAGAATTAACAAAAAGCAAAAGTATATAAAACGCTGTACCCTGAACAAAGCATTTGGAACTTAATTCAAATAAAAAGATAAAAATATCTGTGAAAATTTCTCATTTCTAAAACAATTCTTACAGAAAACTACTAAAATCAGTTCAATTATAAATACATCTAGAATATAAAATAATTACGTTTCTGAAATGACCTCTCCTATGTTTCATGTATTTCTACAAAAAAAAAAAAAGCTTACAAATAGCCTTGGCCAGTTTGGCTCAGCGGTTTGAGCGTCAGCCCACAGACCAAAGAGTCATGGGTTGGATTCTGGTCAAGGGTATGTGCCCTGGTTGCAGTTCAGTCCCTGGCCCTGGTTGGGGTCATATGGGAGGCAACCAGTCAATGTATCTCTCTCACATTGATGTTTCTCTCTCCCACCCCCCACTCTATTTGAAGATAAACAGAAAAATATCCTCTGCTGGGGATTTAAAAAATAAAATAAATATATATATTTTAAAAAGCTTACATATAAACTTCAGGTTTTTTGTTTTTTTTTTCCTTTTTTGGTTTTAGAGAAAGAGGAAGGGAGAGGGATAGAAACACTGATGAGAGAGTACATCGATTGGCCACCTCCTGCATGCCCCACTGGGGATTTGGCCCACAACCTGGGCATGTGCCCTGACCAGGAATCAAACTGGCGAACTCTTGGTGCATGGGGTCAATGCTCAACCACTGAGCCACACCGGCCGGGCTAAATTTCAGATTTATATACACAGCACTTGGTCACACAAACTTGGAACACACACAAACAAGAAAAGTTTGGAGGACTTTCTCTTCTCATTGATCTTTCGAAAGTACTATGATCTATTATCACATATGACAAAAGAAAAGTATCAAAATTCTAAATTTATAATGTCTCAGCAATAAAAGACAATATATAAACAGGTTCAAAGCCCTTTTCTATCATTTGTATTTGACTATTTCCCTTAGTATTAGTTAAGGTGAACAAAAGGAACAGTCATACTCTAGCTATTTTGCTTTGGAGGAAAAAATTACTGAATAGGTTATTTGGATAATTTAAGTAACTAAGCTTTTCTATTTAATCTATTACCTTGGGGTACCTGAGAAGCAATAATATAAGTTAAAATCAATCTCTTCCAGTTGTATAAGTTTTAGAAACTTAAAATATTTTACTTAAAATTTTGATGATTTTGATTCAAGAAGAGCACCTTTTAAAATCTTATGATTTAAAGAACCAAGCTACACTTCTATTTTTCTGAAAAAAAATCAAAGAGGTGCAATGTTTAATGTAAATAAGCAGAAATCTACATAAACTTCCAGGTGTTCAATAAAGTCACAAAGATGAAAATTAGGGTGACAAACTTAAAATAACTCAATATTAGGTATGAAAATATAATTGTCACTGTGGTATAAAGACAAACTTCATTATTTATTATTGGACATTTGTACAAGGAGTTAATCCTATAAACAAATAAAAATATTTTTCTGGAAAGCTCCTTGTGTAATTGTATCTTTTCACTTGCAATATGAGATGTTTTAGAAAATGGTACACTTAGCTTCAAAGAGTTAGCAAGTTTATCTTCTTTGAACTTTTATTTTTAGCATTAGGTCATTATGAATACTTATAATTTGGGGAATAAAAGCATATTTTATTACTACTTGGAAAATTTTTACATCTGGCCTGACAATTATGGAAAAGTACTCAGTTAAATCAAATAATATTAAATAAAGAGAAAGCTACTCAGTATAGTTTAATGCAACAGGTATACAGGAACCAAATTAAGAGAGACTGAAAATTAGGACAAATAATTAAAATTTCAGGTTATTTTAATAACTACTAACAATGAACAAATGAGGTATGGTAAAATCTTAACATGATATTAAACAATTTTAGTGAAAATCATAAAACAAATTTCTAAAATACCATTAGAACCTACACTTAAGGTATAAAACTATGCTCAAGTGGGTTTTCCTAGAAAATAAAAAAGACTTTTAAAACCCGTTACATACTGCAATTTTTAATGGCCAAACAAGTTAAATAGATCTATTGAGTACACTATTAAGTATAATTTTTAAAAATCCAAAGCAAAAAATTAAAAAAGCAAATGAAAATTTAGCACTGGAACCTCATAATCTAAATAATTAGACTTGTTTATACTCAACCACTAAAGTCATGTAACCACTCCTATTTACTTAAGTTTCTTGATGAAAGTGTATATTCCACTATTTCTAAGTAGATAATTCACCATACCATTTCTAAGGAAACTCACTAACAGTATCAAAGTAAAAAAAAAAAAAAAAATTTAAGGAAATAACAGAAATTAACCAGAGAATTCAATTCAGACAATAAGCCCATAGGAGAGGAGTAAGGAGTATGTTGGCAGGTGTCTGCAAGAAGCTAGATAATACAAGGGAATCAGTTTTCATTCTGCAGAACAACCATGAGACTTGCTGCAATGTCAGCTCCAAGCACACACACTGAGGGACTCCAGAAAATGCTCATTGATCATGCAGCACTTTATAATGCGCATAGGCTTTTTTCTCCTGCTAACCCCGCCTAGCTTCCTTTTGCAGCTTATTCTCTCAAGCCCTCTCCCCCTAATCAAATCTCTTCCAGAAGATAGGAAAATATTTAATAAATTATATTAACAGCCTGAGTATTAGGAATACCATTCACCATCATGAAACCTCTTTATATTTGAATTAGCCAGTCTTTTCTTAATGGGGGGCAGGGATGAACCTAAAACCTAAAGATAAGAAAATGGGTTTTAACTATCTATAACTATAAATACAAATGTTTGACAATATACTACATCCAAATCCAAAACCAATTATAGTTTCACTCTGACATGTATTTCCTTGAACTGATTTACATACTCAATTAGGTTCTTATAAAATTGATACAACCAAGAAAAAAAAAGAAAATATAATTTAAAATGCTCATGACTCAAAATGCAGGTTTTCATTGTGAGCTTTGAAGCTTTAGTGCCTTAAATATTAAGATCCTTTAATTTGTATTTAATAATTTATTTTATAATAGTCAAAGTCACATGAAAAACCTAGCACCAGATTGTACCAGATTTTATCCTCAAAACTAAAATAACCAGCAGTTTTTAATAGTTAACTGCAAGCAGAGCTTTAGGCTTACATATGTAAATGAATTCTGAGACATATGATACTAAATCTACTCAAAGCTGCTTTTCAGACCCCACCTTCTAATGAGTTAATCTAAAGGTCACTACAAGCACAGGCTTTTTATTAAGTCCAAAGCCAGGTTTTTTTTTAATGTCTTATCAAAAATATCTTACAATTTATGAAACATGAAGTTGAGACAAAATAATTCTAGACTTGTTTAGTAAACACATGAATCTGACTGGCACATTCCCACACGGAATAAGGTCTGATCGTATCTTGCTTTTATGCTCTGCCTCTCTTCGCTCTCTCCTGGAATCTATTCATCTGAAAAATAATTCAGACAGATAAGATTTCTTTGTTTAGATTTCACTTTCATTTCATTTACAAACCTAGCCCTACCTCAAGAATGTCTTCTAGAACATATGCTTCCATTTCAGCCGCTGTCTCCACCATGTTTTATCAAACTGCCATGTTTCTTACTGCACTATGATTAGATCATTGCCAGCAGGAACACTCCTCTGTGTCAGCAAGGGAACAGGAAATGGAATGTTCTATTACATGCCTAAAGCAGCTTAGCTGTTCACTAGCCAGGCATCTACCAAAAGAGCAGGGGTGACTCACTGTGTATTTTTTTAAAGATACAGAAGCTCTATTCCAAAGCAAACTTCTGTCAAGTAATTTCAACAGACAAAATTGATAAAGTCTCTTATTTTACCATTTCAAAACTTAAAACCCTAAAATTTCAAAAAAGACATAACTATATATATTTTTAAAAGCTATTTAACACGCCTGGCTTCCTGGTTGAACAAAAGAGGTTGAAGTGGGTTACGTAGCAATTTATCCTTAGTAAAGCCGTGTAGTAAGATTAATGGCTGTATTACATACACAATGGAGGCAAGGTTAACACCAAATTAGGAATTTGCTACATCAGATAAATGCATTATATAACATATATAATATTACAGGTGTTGACTTAAGGGTGTCAAAAATTATCTTAATATAGATTTTTTAAATGGTAAAATGATTTTCTATAAACTAGTATGTTTGAAACTATCTACAAGAATAAGATTAACATTCAACTGATTTACAAATACTAAAACAAGACATAACACACAGTTATATTCATTTTCTAGAAATGCCTTTTACTTCATTTAATAATCAAACACCGTTCCCCTCCCCTATAAAAAATATTAGAAGAGACGAAGATATTTTGGAAAACTGAAATTCAGAAACACTGAATCTGGATCATTAAACAGCAAAAGTGAGTGATAGTATAGCTAATTAATATTATATTAATTACGTAAATGCTTCTCAGTTTAGTAAAATTTGTTACTTTGTCAAATTTCTTCCCAACGTAATCTGGAATATTAAAAAATTCAATGGGAAAGGAACTATGTTTTATGCTCTGTGGTATTAATAACATAACACTGCACTTGTAGGAGTGCCACACAAACTGAATTTGAAGTGATCCTTTTAAGTGCAGAATAACTAATCTAATTATAGTTCTAAAATGAAGAGTTGTTCTGGTCTAAAATTTCCTAACCACACATACACAAAAAGGAAAAAGAAAAACACAAATTTTGTTTTTAAAAAAGGAAAAAAATTAGTAGAAAAAGAAGTTATTAACACATATGGCCAAATCTAAGCTGAGAAAGTGATTATATGAATGACAATGCCCATAACATCTCCCCAGAGTGATGCCACATTTTAGTGGAAAGAAATTGTGCAGTTTTCTTGGGCTTCAATTTATTAATCTGTAAAATGAGGTAATATTCATTCAACATGAAACATCTACTATTTATCAGAAACTGTTCTAGGTATAGTCAATAAGACAGATAAAATTTCTTTTTGCAGGTTTACATGAAGATCAAATGAGATAAAGTATCTACTACTCAGTTTCTGATATTGAGAGGCACCCATACTGTGTCAGGCAATATGTTTTTTCCCCAATAAACATGTTATTTAATCCTCACAATAACTCTAAATGATGATTTAAAAGAATAACATTAATAATTACATTGCGCTTATTACTATCTGTCATATGCCATCATATTATATTAACCCATTTAATCCTCAAAATAATCCTAAAAGAAAGGAAGGGACTATTATTTCAATTCTACCTATGTGAAAACTGAGGCACAGAGAGGTTAAGTAACTTGCCCAACTTACTCCCAACTGGGCTAATTAAGTTGAGAAGCTAATATCTGAATCTAGGTAGTTGGTTCCAGAGTCCATCCTCTGAATCATCTGCTATACTTCTTCCAGATGATTATTCTTATTTTACAGATGAGAAAATCAAGTCTCAGATAATACACACAGTTACATGGCAGAGTCAGGATTCAAACCAAAATGATCAGATTCCAAAGGCTGTGTGAAATTAATGGAACACAAATGGTATTAAAAATAATGTTTTTCTTCAGACCATATATAATGCTATGTCTGGCATTTGAAGTGTTCTCAAACAAAATAATTTCCACTGTTAAGACCCAGCTTACAAAAAACTAGCAAACTGGCTTTTACTATTTCCTACCTTCCAGGTAAAAAATTATGTTTATGCTTCAAATAAACTGCTTCATCCTTAGACTAAGTCATCAATAAAGTTTCTCTTTTTTTGAACCTTCCTCTAACATAAGCAAGCAGATAGATTTGAGTTCAAAGAATTCTCACATTGGAGCAACTGTTTTCCATAAGCCAAAAACCGGCTAACTTCATATGACAAGAAATCTAGCCCCCTAAGGCTCAAGTCAATCATACCATTCACTCTCTTCTTCTCTTATGCTCGAGGAATATTAGGGCACTTCTCTTATGTTTTCTGACTAGTTTTTTTTTTTTAACAATAAATATATAATTATGGATTTTCTATAGAATTATGGGTATTTATGTACCACTGTCATCTCACTTCCTGACAGAACGAAAGGAAGCTTGATGAAAGTAAGCAACACTTTGCTAACCAATGTATATATAGCCAAGGCCAGCAGTCTCTGGCATAGGCCAGGAACTTAAGCATTTGTTGATTAAATAACAAATGCACGAATAAAAGAATCACTTGATATCCAGTAACGCATACTAATTCCTTTTAAATTATTTTTGTCATCAGAATAATTTCTTTCCTTTTTTTTAACTCTCACCCAAGGATATTTTTCTATTTATCTTCAGATAGAGTGGGAAGGAGAGGGGAGAAATGGAGAGAGAGAAAAATCAACATGAGAGGGACACATCGACTGGCTGCCTCCTGCATGACCTCAACCAGGGCCAGGACGAACTGCAATCAAGGTATGTGCCCTTGGCCACAGCTGAACCTGGGACTCATTGGTCGGCAGGAGATGTTCTACCTCTGAGCCAAACCAGCCAGGGCCAGAATAATTTCTAATGACAAAAACATTTGTTCTATGACTACTACCTATAGGTCACAATAAGAAACAGTCAAAAGCCCTGGCCAGCTTAGCTCAATGGTTAAACAATCAGCCCTTGGACCCAAGGGTCATCGGTTCGATTCCTGGTCAAGGGCACATACCTGGGTTGCCGGTTTGATCCCCAACTCTGACCAGGCTCCTGCAGAGGCAAATCTATGTCAATCTCTGTCTCTCTCCCTCCCTCCCTTCCTTCCACTGGATCTAAAAATCAATGAAAAAAATATCCCTCCCTTCCTTCCACTGGATCTAAAAATCAATGAAAAAAATATCCCTCCCTTCCTTCCACTGGATCTAAAAATCAATGAAAAAAATATCCTCCAGTGAGGATTAACAACAACAACAACAAAATAAATAGTTCATATAGACAGAATTTACACTTCAGAAAATTTGTATTTCAGAATTTCTATAATTCTGTTATACAATAATTATTTCCTCTTAATTTTATTTTCTGGTCCTTTTTGTTAATATGTAACCTATGCCACAGCATAAGATACTATGGACACAGTGTGTAAAAGTGAGCCACCTTCCTTCAATTTTATTTTGTAGGCAAAAAAACACGCCTTTCATTTGCCTAAAATGAATTTCAGTGTTACAAGATCTTTTATTTATGCCAATGGCAAAAGCATTAAAGTGTAAATAGCAATTAACACTAACAGTTATGCAAACAAAAACCAATACATACAAATTATTTAAATCATAAAAGAAAATATTAAAATAAGATTCAAATGTCCAAAGTGAAGAGAAAAGTCTGCCATAGAAAATGGGGGGAAAGGAAAGAAGACGCTAGATAAAAGAATCCTCTAAAATTTACAACCTTGTAAGACCAGCACAGGGTTTTTGAACAAGGAACAAGAAAACCAAACACACACACCACAGATACAGAAATGTACTTACAAGCAAGCAACCCTATTTTGTAAGATTTAACATACTGCTGATATTTGTTCCCCAACATAAAACTTTTTTAAATCAAACATTCCTTGTAAAGTTCTGTTCCAATCAAACTTTTTTCATTCTAGAGAAGGACAAAACTTTTTCAAAATCCATATTTTCAAACAAGGACAGATAATTGGTGGTAGGATGAATGTAATGCTTTCACCAACCTACATAAAAACAAAATCTGAACCCATGTCACCTCTCAAACAAAATATATGAAATATAGTCATTACTTGGTAACATCTATGTTTCTCTTTTTTACTGTTTATATTATATTTTAGCAGATATATAAAACCCCAACTGTAAAACAGGCTGGACAAAACATAAATGAGATAGAGGTATGAAAGAATTAAACAAAATTTAAAGTTAAAGGCTAACAATAAAATCTGGTGAAATTTCTGAAATCCTGTACATTTTTCAAACAATACTATCCCTAAGATTTTACCATTTAGCTCTACTGAATCAATCATGCTATAATATGACTGAGGGTTCTATATACATGGCTAATGTAAGACAGTATTATTCTTTCATTACCTCCATAATAATTATGGTTTTTATCCGCAAGTAATACATGCTCATGAAAAAAATTATACAGGAAAAAAGAACCCAACCTCTCACAACTCCTAAAAGACACAATGAGTTAGTATATTCTTCCAGAAATAACCCACATATGAAGCATGTCTTAGTGTAAATTATTTTTACAAATGGAAGCATATTACACATACTTTCTTGCATCACCATTTAAAAAATTTAATACTCCCCAATTGCTTCAGATTAGCACATGCAGATCTCTTTGACAGCTGCTTAAATTTTCACTTCAGAGTTGTACTACAATTTATTTAATCATTCTCCATCTATGGGCACTTGTGTTGTTTCTAACATTTCATAATGCTGCAATAAACAGGCCCAATGAAAGGGCACACATACCCTGCACATGCCTCAATATTACTATATGGTAACTTTCTTGACTGCTGTATGTATATATTTAAAATTCTGTTACCAAATTAAAAACTTGAATTAATGTATACTCTGACAGTGAAGAAAGACTGTCTGCTTCTCTACAAATATTAAGTATTAATGATACAAGTCTATTTAAAAACCCAGACTAGGAAACAGCATCTTTTTTTTTTTTTTCCTTTACTGATATTAAAGAGAAAGAAGGAACAGAGAGAGAGAAACATCGATGAGAGAGAACACTGATGAGAGAGAACATCGACAGGTGGCCTCCTGCATGTCCCTCATTGGGGATTGGGCCCACAACCTGCGCATGTGTCCTGACAAGGAATTGAAGCAGCAACTTCTTGGTGCATCGGTCTACGTTCAAGCACTGAGCCACACTGACCGGGCACAGCATCATCTTCTTCTTCTTTTTTTTTAAATCCTCACCCAAGGATATTTTACCATTTTTGTTCAGAGTGGGAGGGAAGGAGAGGGAGGGAGACAGAAACATCAATTGGTTGCCTCCCACACAACCCCGACCAGGGCCAGGGACAAACAACAACTGAGGTACATTCCCTGGACCAGAGTCAAACCCGTGACTCTTTGGTCTGTGGGCCGACGCTCTAACCACTGGGCAAAACCAGCCAGGGCCAAAGAATCATTTTTATTTTTTATTTTTTTATTATTATTTTTTATTCCTTACTCGAGGACATTTTTCCATTTTTTGTTCAGGTAGAGTGAAAAGGGGGGAGAGAGAGAGAGAGAAACATCGATGTGAAAGGTACACATCGAGTGGTTGCCACCTGCACGACCCAACCAGGGATGGGGACAAACTGCAACCAAGGTACATGCCCTTAGCGGGAACCGAACCCAGGTCTCTCAGAACCATAGGCTGACGCTCTAACCGCTGGGACAAACCGGCCAGGGCCACAGAATCATTTTTAAAACACGTATCTAGATTTCTTTTTAATTCCTCATCACTTCCATTATTCAAGAAATAGAAAGTGAAAGTTACACCTCCTCTTATCTAACTTTTGCACCTTATCAAAATAAATAAATTACATAAATTCATTCCCTGATTAAAAACTTCAATTATTTACAAGAAGAAGAAAAAAGCCACAATGCAGACTCCATGTATACTCTATGTATGTGGGTGGAGTTAAATAATCTGTCCTTTAAAAAATATATCTACTTCTGCTAAAATGAAGTCCTGAGTTCAATGAGTTTTTTTAACTTAGGAGTAATTTTTTAAAGTTTCTGCCGCAATAGAGTATTCTAAAGATCCAGAATTCTTTGGGTATATTCTCACTAAAGTAAATAAAATACTGTATTGTTACATATATTAATTTGCTTACCTTCCATATTTATTTCATACTATTCATTTTCATTTATTTATTTATTTTTAAATAACCCTAGAAGAGCCCTGGCCGGTTTGGCTCAGCGGTTAGAGCATCGGCCTGCGGTCTGGAGAGACCTGGGTTCGGTTCCCGCTAAGGGCGCGTACCTCGGTTGCAGTTTGTCCCCGGCCCTGGTTGGTCGTGCAGGTGGCAGCCACTCGATGTGTTCCTTTCACATTGATGTTTCTCTCTCTCTGTTCCTCTCTCTCCCTCCCGCTCTACCTGAACAAAAAATGGAAAAATATCCTCGGGTGAGGATAAAATAAATAAATAAATAAATAACCCTAGAAGAAATTTAGCATTATTTTGTTCTTATTTATTTATTTATTTAATCCTCACCGAAGGATATTTTTCCATTTTTGTTCGGGCAGAGTAGGAGGGAGAGAGAGAGAGAAACATTGATGTGAAAGAGACACACCAAGTGGCTGCCTTCCGCACAACCCCAACCTGGGCTGGGGACAAACTGCAACCAAGGAACGTGCCCTCAGCAGGAATCGAACCCGGGTATCTCTGGACCTCAGGCCAATGCTCTAAACCGCCGAGCCAAACATGCCAGGGCATACTATTCATTTTTAAAGTATAAAATTCTAAAGTAACCCTTCTAAAATCAAATGTATACTAAGACAGGATCACACATAAGCAATTTTTATTAACACAAAGATCTCTAAACAATTTCTCTCAGTTTCTTCATATATATCCCAGGTCTAATTTTGAAAATATTTGAAATTAACAATAATTAGTCTGGCCAGTGTGCCTTAGTGGTTGAGTGTTGACCCTTGCACCAAGAGGTCACGGGTTTGATTCTTGGTAGGGGCACATGCCAGATTACAGGCTCAATCTCCAGTGGAGGACATACAAGAGGCTGCCAATCTATGTTCTCTCTCACATCAATGTTTCTATCTCTCTCCCTCTCCTTTCCTTCCTCTTTCTGAAATCAATCTATATATAAACCTTCACCAGAACCTTCAAATTAAATGTTAACAGTTGGACACTCTTTTTAGATATGTGTACAAATAACTAAAAGGCTTAGGTAACAAAGAATTAGATAACGATATATAAAACTGTAACTTCATAAATAAAATAATACAAAGGCCACCATGTAGTATATTCTAAATGTGAGGATGGGTGTGAATTATTTTATAACAATTTACTTAATTGCTTAGATAAAAAAGTTTTCCTCAAGGCTACTATTATTATAAGCCCTAATAAACTTTTTTTTTTGAAAGATCACAATTATCACTTTTGATCATTCATTTATACAAGTATTTACTGAGTGCTTACTAGTTTACAAGCTTTATACTACACGACAGATACAGAATGGCAAATAAAATTAGTATACCTCAAAGAGTTCATAATCTAGAAAAACTTGATCCTGATTCTAGACAAAGTTTAATATCAAAATCTTCAATAAATTTTTTCTCTTCTCTGATTTATGGACCTTTTCATTTTCCTATAATCCAACTAGTAAATAAAACTCAAAACTCCACTTGAACAGTACAAAATTATTATAAACAAAATATTTCATCCAGATGTGTCCTATGAACACAATGCAATACAAGCCATCTTGTCCAAATATAAGTAACATATTAAATAAGCAAAGTAAGAAATAAAGCAGCTTGACCGTCTTTTCACATCTCCAATAATAGTTGTATCTGTTGGACACTTGCATTTGTTGTCTCTACCCATGAATTCATTCTTTTTCCTAGTACTGTATATCACAATAGGTTCTATGTATACAAATTGATAAAACATGCTTATTGTTTTTAGATTGCACTCACCCCTGAATTCTGTCTGTACTGTACAACATTTTCAAATAAAAAATAAAACAAGTACACGTATAATAGAAATTACTTAATGTTTTTTGATTTTGCTTTAAATAGCCTATATCTATTCATAGTATAGCACTCTCCATTTGGTCAGCAATACATCCACTGTCCTTTGCTCCAAAGCAACAAGTATCTACAAATACACCACGCATACCCACAACCTCCTCCCTTGCCACACCTCACACATGCACAATGGTGGAGAGTCAAGGGGCTGGGAATAAAAACACAAATTACAAAAAAATACTTAGGTCCAAAGCCAATTTTTTAGAGTCACCAATTTCTACCACCCTTCTAAAAAACAACTGTCCTACCCTAGGGGACTAAAAAAGAAGCTCCAGGTAAGCCACTCAAGACAGTATCAAAAGCATAGAGAATAATCAGGATGCAAAAACTACCCAAGTACCTTGGAATCCAAACACTGTCACTGGCTTTCCTCTGGTTCCTTGAAGGTCTAGGTTTGCTGATAACAAGATCCAATCTGTCTGTTCTCTCAAAATGCCTGTTACTACTATGCTATTTATTTACACCAAATTTTGAATGGTATGCCTGTAAGTACCAAAAGATTACTCTTTCAGACTCATAATTGCATCTCCTAAGAAATATACTACATTAAGTTGTCTCTATCTACCAAGGTCTAGGCCAAAAATTACAAAATGGGTCATCATTCCCTTTTCCACTAACCTAATCTTGAGGGGTCTTCGCATGAAGAAAATCTCAGAACGTTACTAACACTCCAACATTCCCAAGGTAGATATATAGATAGACAGGACTCCCATATAACAAAACACACACACACACTAACTGTGAACTACCTCCTTAGTTATCATGAGAATATCTCCCAACACAGCTGTTAGAAGCAATGTTACCATTAGTTTCAACACCAACCCCTCCAAATTTCAGACATCCAGTTTTACTACCAAACCTCCAACAAAATCTAATATATTTTTTAAAAAACCCTAAAGACAATATCTACTAACTTTTATGTGTGTAATAGCTACCTCATTAGTATACTTTATGAAGCCAAATTTAACCCACATTCATACATTTCAACTCCTCTAGCACCAATTTCTTATCAGAGTTAAGAATTTTTTTATAAAGTCTATTGACTCCCATCCTCTTCAAATACATGTAGTCATGTCTCTCAGTAATATTATTTAAAGGGCAGGCCACCGAATAATAGCTTATAAAATGTTTAAAAGCATAACTGAACTGCCAAACATAACTTTATACTTAATAATTTGTTCTTGAGGAAACCACCTCCCTCTTACACAAAAAAATTCCACAATTTCCAGTAAAATACTTAGTTTTTAAAGTATTTCTCATAATAAAGTTATTTTAAAGGTAGACATTTGTATAATTTGATTTTTAAGCACTCCAGCTTGCTTAGAAACGATATACAATTTAAGTACAGTTATTATAGTGTACCTAGGTTGTAGGGTCTTTTCCAGTTTACATTTTCAATACTTAAAGGTGTATGATATCGTAAGATTTTGTATTTTTAAACATAAAATCTAGCCCTAGCCGGTTTGGCTCAGGGGTTGGAGCGTTGGCCTGTGGACCAGAGAGTCCCAGATTCGGTTCCCGCTAGGGGCACGTACCAAAAAATAAACAAATAAATAAATACAAATAAAAACAAAATATAACAAACATAGAAATATGCTTCCCAAAAAAATTGTTTCTGATGCAACACTCTTAAAACTAAGCTTCCAAAAAACATTTTACCTACGTGGAGCATAAATAGGATGCCAACCTGCCTTTAAATTGAAGTGGCATCAAAATAAAATTCTTTCATTCAATAAATATTGTCTGGCTATGGCCACATAATCAGCTCCTTCTTTAGAAAGATAAAAAAAGATCATTTCTACTTCCATCTTCCTTCTTCCAGGTCTTCAGGAAGGCACACCCAACCCTCCAGTGTCTGTGGCTCTCTTTGACCACATGACTTCTTCCTATGGATAAGCCAGGCTTCTAATCCAGGTCTTATATGTCATATTATAAATAAAAGTATTATCTAACTAGGAAAATGCAGACATTACCATCCAGCCCTAGCTGGTGTGCTTAGTGATTAGAACATCAGCCAGCACAACGAAGGACTGCAGGTTCGATTCCTAGTCAAGGGCACATACCTGGGTTGCAGGTTTGATTCCCCAGCCCCAGTCAGGGTCATGCAGGAGGCAACTAATCAATGTATTTCTCTCACATCGATGTTTCCTCCCTCCACCCTCCACACACACACACACTCCCTCCCTTCTATTCTCTCTAAAAATCAATGAAAAAAGTATCTCCAGATATTTTTCAGGATTAAAGAGAGAGAGAGAGAGAATGAGAATTGTGGTAACACTCAAATTTTCTTCTAGCTTTCTTTAGTTCATTATGAAGGTCCATGATTGACACTGTAGCTACCACTGTTTCCTCCCCTCCACACTGCCCTATCACCACGTCCTCTTATCTTAGATTATAAACATTTTCATATGAAGCACACGGTTTCTCCAAATGTAAAAAATGTACTTGTCTACATGTGATAATGTGGCTAATACAGAAAATTTAGGCCCAAATCTATTACCCTCCAAATGATGAACACAATGCTCCAGCGTCTTCAAACATTCAGCAAGGCTGCTAAGAACTTAGTCATTTGATTTTCCATTTATTCCCCCTCTCTGGAAATAACTGGGGCTTTTCCTTTTATCCTTAGAGTTCTGAAATTATATCAGATGTGTCTATATATAGATCTTTTTCCAGTCATCTTCCTTGGTACTAGATGGCTCTTTCAGTCTGAAATTCATTATCTTTCTCCAACTCATGAACTTTTCTTCAGTTGTTTTCAGTATTTTCTCCTTCCCAGTGTTCCTGTTCTCTGCTTAAAGAACTCATATTTATAGATGTGATGTATTTTCCATACCTCTTTTTGTTTTTCCAGATCTATTTTTTGTTGTTGTTGCTGCATACACACAGAGAGTTCCTCCTCTTTAGTTCCAAATCAACAATTCAGTCTTCATTCATGCTAACTTGTTAATTTAGCTCAACCATTACATTTTTTTCTTTATAATTTTCTAAATCTTTTCTGATTCTCTGACCCTTTTTTGGTGAAACTTTGTTTAATCATTACAGGTTCCTAAATCTTAAATGAAATACAATTATACTTTTTGACGTTTTCTTCTTAATTATATCTGAGGTCAGTTCTTTTTATTATCTTAATCCTCTTCCATTGTGATTCTCCTCAATTTTCTCATTATCCCTGTTTATACTGGTGAATTAATGATTACTTTCATGAGTATAGAAAGTGAATGTTGGCTTTCTCTGAGGTTGTTCAGGTTTGTTTTCCAAACTGCCTTCTCCCTTAAATGGGAATGTAGCACTATTTAAACAGGGGATATAGATAAGCAGGCATCCCAGAAAGGTACCCAGATATGAAGTCGAGCTTGCTGGGTACCGCTAAAACTGCTGTTTTCCCTGGAGGAGCATGCTTTAGTGCCTCTGCTTCTCTCCCAGGTTTCAACACCTCAGTAGCTGTCCTACTGAACTGTTGGTATACTTTTTTAAGAGACTGGTTTTTAGACTTCAGGCCCAGGTACAGGCACCGATACCACTGGAGCTGTTTAGACTGAAAAAAAGGGCAGGAAGGAGGTCCACCTAACCTAGCACTTTGGAATATAATTCTTTTAAAAATTCTTGATTATTACCCAATTGCCCACTACTGTTCTTTGTATTTGTTGACTCCAAGCTTGGAGCCTTTTTGAGATTCCCCTAGGAAAACCTGAGCTTACCTCTGTTATCTTGGGTTCCAGTTTCGTCTGAGATTTTGCTGTCAATCCGATCCGTGAACTTTCTATCTTCTTCAAAATTTCTGGTCCTCTGATGGTACCTGTAGTGGACTGTGAACTGTAATTTTACTGCTCAACATGCTTTTTCCCCGCTCCCTTTTTCTAGTAACATAATCCCTCTTGTCTGTAGGAAAAATATTCCATGTGATTTGGGTGGAGGTGATTCTTTCCAATCACCACAGGAGTGGTCACTTGACCCAGGTCTGGCTGGACTATCCCATCCCCCTCTCCTTTGGTAGCCATCTTTGCCTGGTTGAAAATAAAACTAATACAGAAGAAAAGAAAGACTAAAAATACTGAGAGAAAAACAGTACTGATGACATTATTCAAATCTGGATTTATCCATGCTTAAGTTGGATTTCGCCTCTCCTTGCCCACACACATGCAAACACACATTCAAGTTACAAAGCTAATGAGGTCCTTTTTCTCCTCTTTATAGTAGTTTGACCAATATAATAACATCTGTTCCTCCTTTTCAGAACTATAATTTAATTGAATCTTTAAACAATCTCAGCGGGATAGTCAAAAGAAGGAAGTTAAAGAAATTTGCTGCCCTGGCCAGGTAGGACAGTTGGTTAGAGCATCATCTGATATGCCAAGGTTGTGGGTTTGATCTCTGATTAGGGCACAACCAATGTATAAATAAATAAGTAGAACAACAAATTGATGAGTCTTTCCCTTCCTTCCTTTCCTTCTTTTCTTCCTTCCTTGCTTCCTTTTCTCTCTCTCTTTCCCTCCCTCCCTCTGTGCTTCCTCTTTCTCTCTAAAAATCAATACACAAACATTAAAGAGAAATTTGCTCAATCCACCATATTTTAAAAGAAAAGTTAGGAAAATAACTGTAAAATAACCTGAAAAAATGAAATTAAAGCTTTATAGTTTGGCATTAAACATATAATGAATAAATAGATGTACTTTACTAAGTACATCTTATAGTTGCATAAGGCAGCCTTCACACCACTGGGGGGAGGGAGCAGATATAAAATACAATTATCTCTTAGTTTTTTTTGAGTCAAGATTCCAATGGTTTCAAAAAGAGGAAGGGTAGTAGTGATTTAAAATTTTCTAATTTACTTTTATCTAAAACTCTCTGAATGGTCATACAGTGGCAACCCCTGGGAAAAAAAATTCTGTAGCTATTGGTGTGATTATTGGGGCATACATAGGAAAAAGGTTAATTTTTAATTTTGGAAATGATAAAAAGCACAGAAGGTCACTGAACTCCTCAATGAATAGAAGATGAAATCTAGTACTCGTCACCTGAGGTTCATAATCCACGGTTCATAGACCCATGCCTCAAGAACTCTATAATCCTCCTGAAACCATTTATAAAATGCTCTATGTATACATTTAAGTACATTCTAAGAGAAGATAGGTCCACAATTTTCATTAGAATCCAACTAAAATCCACAACATAAAAAAGGTAAACTGCTACTGAGTACAAAAAAAAAAGACAACTTCATTCAAGAATTATATGTAACAATTAAATCCAGAAAAATATCTAAGAAATGAATACCTCCAACATATAAGACAACAGTATATTTGACATATAGATACTCCATTCTTTAGAAAAACTGTCAGTAAAATATTACCGGCTCCAATATGAATAAAGAAAATGAAGCTAAATAGTAACTTCCCAAAGTCACAAAGTGTTAAAGCAGGATTCAAAAGCAAGTTTCCCAGTCTGATTTCAAACTCTTTTCATACAATGCTTTTTCCAGGAGAAATACTAGTAAGAAAAGAAATACAAAGGCAATGGATTATTTCATAATGAATGTAATTTTATGTCAGGCATAGAAACGATCGAGCACTCACATGCCTGGGTTTAATGAAAATGGAGTATGAATCTTCTTCCTAATTGGCCTTTAAGATTTTCAGTGAAACTTCTGCTTCTGGTAGTGAAGTCAGAAGGACCTTAGAATTTGATTAAGATGAATTAATCTTACTAATGTTCAAGGCTGCCTAAGCCAATGAATGGGTCCTCTTGTAAGCAAAGCTGTTCTTTGGACTCCATGAAACACAAAACATAGTTGCTCATACATGTAACACAAAAACTGCAATACTAAACTTGTGTATTTTATGTCTTGGAAGAGAAGGCAAGGATCTGGTGACATTCTAAGACACACTCACCACTTAAAACATATTCCAATACTTGGGTATAGCCAAGAGAACTCAAGTACTAGAGTCTGGGTTGGAGCCAAAAAGCTGGGTCGAATGGCAGAGAAGACTTTTATACTATCAGGTGGTTATATGGGGGAAGAGTAAGAAAAGAAATACAGAAAAGGTACAAGTAAAAAAGCAACCCACAGCAAGTTTGGTTCTGACATTTAGAAATGAGCATGGTCAAATTTTTGCTTTGATGCTTTGCCATTTTATCTAGAACCACAGATTCAACTGCTAAGCTCACAGCAGAGAAGTCACAAAAATATGATTTGCTTCATGATTCCCAGAAAAAGTATTAATCTCTTGCCCTGGTCAGTTTGGCTCAGCTGTTAGAGCATCGGCCTACGGTCCAGAGAGACCCGGGTTCAGTTCCCGCTAAGGGCCCATACCTCAGTTGCAGTTTGTCCCCAGCCCTGGTTTGGTTGTGCGGGTAGCAGCCACTCGATGTGTCCCTTTCACGTCAATGTTTCTCTCTCTCTCTCTCTCTCTCTCTCCCCCTCCCTCCTTCCCACTCTATCTGAACAAAAAATGGAAAAATGTCCTCAGGTGAGGATAAAAAAACAAACAAAAATGAATTTATCTTTTTCCATTAATCTTATCTGTTTCTCTTTATTAAAAGTATGATAAAATACTATATGTACTTAATTTTTTTCTTTTTTTTTTATCCTCACCCGAGGATATTTTTCCATTTTTTGTACAGATAGGGAGGGAGGGAGAGAGAGGAAGGGAGAGAGAGAGAGAGAAACATCGACATGAAGGGACACATCGAGTGGCTGCCACCCGCACGACCAACCAGGGCTGGGGACAAACTGTAACCCAGGTACGTGCCCTTAGCAGGAACCGAACCCGGGTCTCTCTGGACCACAGGCTGACGCTCTAACCGCTGAACCAAACCGGCCAGGGCTTAATTCTATTTTTTAAAAATAGCCAAAACATCTTGCTGGCCAGAAACCCCATTTTCATAAAGTTCTCCATTATTCCTCATAACTTCAGCTTTAAAAGCTAATATTTATGGAAACCCTTACAGATTAAGCCCTGGCTGGTTCAGCACAGCGGTTAGAAGGTCAGCCCACAGACCGAAGGGTTGTGGGTTTGATTCTGGGTCAAGGGCACATATGTGGGTTGCAAGTTCGATCCCAGCCCTGGTCAGGGTTGTGCAGGAGGTAACCAGTTGATGTGTCTCTCGAACATCAATGTTTCTCTCTCTTTTTCTTTCTCCCCTCCCCCCTCCCACTAATAATCAATGAAAAAATATCCTCAGACGAGGATTAACAATAACAACAACAACAAAAAAAATGTTTTCACATACATTATCTCATCTGACCCCCACCTAAAGAAGGTATTGTTATGTCCCTTTTATGTGGGGCTCTGAGATTCAGCTTGCATATCATACTTACTTGACAACATGAAGAGATGTAATAGGGTCTAAAACAGCATTCTTCTCACTTCACATTTTTGAGACCTTGCTATAAAAGAGGTCATCTAGAAGATAAGTATTTTGAGTTGATGATCTAGAAAATGTGAAGAACAGTAGTACACCATTCACTCAGTCTATGAAATTCATTTCAAGATCAATGGACGAGATCAGTAAAACAAGATGTAATAGAACAGAGCAACATTAACTAGCTACACTCTGATAAAGTTGTGTTATGTGTTTCTTTTTGGGGCGTGGGTGTGGGTGGGTGTATAGGTGTGTGTGTGTGACTCTGGTATTCTAACCAACTCTTAAAATGTTCCAGGACTATTACTACTTAAGTTTAATGATCTAGAGGCAGATCCTAAATGAGAGAAAGATGTTATTTACACAGGTCTATAAAGAGGACTAGATGCAAGATGAAAGGAGCTAGTAAGCTCTACAACTCACACAAAACATATTTCTTGAGCAATTATTAGAAGGCCATAAAGAATAGTGAGGAGGCAGTGGATTTCAGGAATTAAAAATGAATTTGATGTAAAACTATCCATGTTTTATTTCATTTTCATCATTTCTGTGACCCTGAGCAAGTTATTCTTTACCCTGATTTTTTAACTCTAAAATATAGATGATAATAATAATATCTACCTTAGAGTTGTCATAAAATTGAGGTACTATATATAAAGCAAATATAACTTGTCTGGCATATAGTTAGCATTCATGAAAATATTATTAAAATATTAGTTATTAAAGTTATAATTACCCAATATGCTAAGTGTTATGAACATCTCAGGGAAGAAGTTATTTATTTATTTATTTTTGGTACGTGCCCCTAGCGAGAACTGAACCCAGGACTCTCTGGTCCGCAGGCCGATGCTCCAACCTCTGAGCCAAACCCGCCAGGTTATATTTTATCTGGCTCTTTATGGACAAATTAGCAGTCAAAAGAGAGTGACATCCAGAGAAAATAGATATTAATAGGGCTTGAAAGCTGACAATAGACCTAGCACATCCTAAACCACTCAAAAATCATTGTAGTTTTAAAAATATGGCACTGACATACATAATAAAATGGGAATTACAGAAGCCCCATGCACTTTTGGTCTATCACCTTCATAACTGGAATATATCTTACCAAAATACAGAAACACATACACAAATATATATGTCATAAAGAATGCACGGCAATATTGTTTGTAATGGCAAAACACTGAATACTAACAAAACACTGGCTACAAAGAGTGGATAAAACCAGGGAAGTCATGATAACTGACAAGGAACTGCTCCACCACCATTAAGAAGATATGTATAAACATGTGTATTTATATGGTCAGAATCTATGACATCAGAACTACTAATTTAAAAAGAAAGTTTCAGAATATGTTTATCCTGACCCCATTTTATGCAAAACAATTTGTTTACATAAATATGCATGTGGATATATATGTGAAAACTTAAAAAAAGGGGGGGAATAAAATTATGTACACTTAAAATTTATACCTTAGGATAAAAAATAAAGAATATTTTCGCCCTGGCCGGTTTGGCTCAGCGGTTAGAGCGTCGGCCTGAGGTACAGTGAGACCCGGGTTCGGTTGCCGCTAAGGGAACGTACTTCGGTTGCAGTTTGTCCCCGGCCCTGGTTGGTTGTGCAGGTGGCAGCCACTTGTCGATGTTTCTCTCTCTCTCTCTCTTCCTCTCTCTCCCTCCCACTCTATCTGTACAAAAAATGGAAAAATGTCCTCAGGTGAGGATAAAAAAAATAAATAAATAAAATAAAGAATATTTTCAATTCTTATTGCTTTTCTTCTTTTACTGTTTAAGTTTTTTACTGTTTTAAGTTTTTTACAGTTTACATTTACTACATGTTTTAAAAGAACAGAAAAAAATGCAATCTCCCTTTAAAATTCCTCCCACATAAAAAAATTAAAATAAGCAGAAATAAAACACCAGCAACAGTTTAATATCATTGCTGCATATCTTAGAATAGGTTTCATTTAAAAGATGTCATCCTTACAAGAGAATTAAAACTCATCTACCTTATAGCAGTTCTTCTATTTTTTTTTTAATCCTCCCCCGAGGACATTTTTGCATTTATCTTCAGATACAGTGGGAAGGAGAGAGGAGGGAAGAGAGAGAGAAACATCAACATGAGAGGGACACATCAACTGGTTGCCACCCACACGACCCTGGGGCTGGGGACAAACTGCAACCGAGGTACGTGCCCTTAGCGGGAACCAAAACCTGGACTCTCTGGTCCACAGGCCGATACTCTAACCGCTGAGCCAAACAGGCCAGGGCCCAGCTCTTCGATTTTATTCAGGCCTTTCCTGAATAGCAACTATGTCAGTTTTAAATTATTTCTAGTTTATTTAAAATATATTTTAAAAACATGGAAACAAAACTAAAGAACACTGGAATGCAAGAGAACTAAAACATATTCACAGAGTTCATAGGTGCTGTCCTAATAGTATATAGAAACATCCAAGGCCAAAGAAAGCCTACTTAATACTAATCTCAAGGACATTAAGCTAAGTGAAATAAGCCAGTCACAAAAAGAAAAATACTGTATGATTACACTTGTACAAGGTTATTTAAAGTAGTCAAATTCATAGAAACAGAAAACAGAATATGGTTTCCAGGAGTTAGAGAAAAAGGGTGTTTCAGTTTTGCAAGAGAAAATATTCTGAAGATTGGTTGCACAACAATATAAGTATACTTAATGCTAGTGAACTGTACATTTAAATAGTTAAAAATTGTAATTTTTGTGTTGTTTATCACAATTAAATTTAATTATTAAAAAATAAGAAGTATACACCAAATCACATAAACCACTTAAAAATTACTGAACTATAAAGAGATCAGATAAAGTACTTGATCAAATTCCTTTCTAACTTCTCAGTGGCAAATATAATTAAAAATGTAACATATAAGATTAAAAGGAAATAGGATGCATATAAATTGAACCTATAAATCACTAATCTTTATAAGACTGATGTAAGGAAGAAAATGATTTTCATTTTCTTCCAACAACTTTGAAAATCTAATATAAAATGAATAATCTTAACAGAAAATATAAATTTAAATGATATTGAAATCAAATCCAACTGTGTGTTGAAATAATTACTACATCATAGGAGATACTTCAAACACATTAACATTAGGAAATTTATTATTGCAATTTATTATATGAATAGACTGCAGGGGAAGGGGAGGAAAAAATCCTTTTAATAGATGCCAAAAATATATTTTATAAAATTCAGTATATATTTCTGATAAACCTTAGTAAGCTAAAAGAGATACACTAAATTGTCACAGGCTATTTACACCATACTTACAGTGACACAACAGCACTCCCATTAAAACAAAGAAAAGAAAGATAGACTCTAATAGACTTACTACCACCTTTATTCAACATTTAGAGAGTGTTCAAAACTGATTCAATAAAAGAAAACAAGAGGTATAAATGCTGAAAAAGGAGAGACAAAAGACTGAATCATTTATTGAAGTTAATACAACAGTTTAGCCAGATAAACACACAGAATTAACTGACTTAACATGAGAATTAACATATACACAAGATCAATAGGTTCCTAAGGTCCAAAATCACAACTAATTAAAAAGTGTAAGGGGAAAAAAATAACATTCATAATAGCAATGAGAACTACAAAATAATCTAGAATGAACTTCATAAGAAATGTGCAAAACGTATATGAAAACTATAAGATTTCATTAAAGAGATGAAGGGCCTGGAAAAAAATGAGAGGCATGTCATGTTTCTGGATGAGAATGCTCAGTGTTACAAATCTATTACTCCCCAAATTAATCCAAATTTTAATGTAATTCTAATCAAAATCTCAATGGGGACATTTTACAGCAGTTTACAAAAGCTATCTGAGCCCAACCGGTGTTGCTGAGTGGCTTAAACAAGGTTGTTGCTCTCTGAGTGGCTTAAACAAGGTGTTGCTCACTGAGTAGCTTAAACAATAGAAATTTATTCTCACAGTTCTTGAGGTTAGAAGTCCAAGATCAAGGTGTCATCAGGTTTGGTTTCTTTTGAGGACTCTCTTTTTGGCTTGCAGATGGCCACCTTCTCATTATGTCCTTCACATGACCTCATCTCTGTGTGCATGCTACCCTCGTGTCCAAATTTCCTCTTATAAGGACACCTGTCAGATTGAATTAGGGCCCACCCACATCACTTGATTTAACCTTAATTACCTTTCAAAGGCTCTATCTCAATATACAGTCACATTCTGAGACACTGGGGGTTAGGGCTTCAATTTTCTTTTTTGAGTATGTGCCCCTAGCGGTAACCGAACCCCAGGACTCTCTGGTCTGCAGGCCAATGCTCCAACGGCTGAGCCAAACCAGCCAGGGCAGTTAGGGCTTCAATATGAATTTTGAGGGAAAACAATTTTGCCCATAATAGGCTGAAAAACAGATGTGATGCTGATGAGCCAGATTAGTTAGACCTCATAAAGTTAACACCCTAAAACAGGGCTCTCCAATAAACTTCCTGTGATGATGCAAATGTTCTATATCTGCACTGTCCAATATAGTAGTCGCTAGCCACATGGGACTATTTAATTAAAATTAAATACAATCAAAAATCCAGATACTCAGTTATACTAGCCATATTTCAAGTGCTCAGTAGCTGTATGTGGCTAGTGGCTACTATATTGGATAGCACAATTTAAGGGGTAGTGTAACAAAACAGTAGAAACTTAGATCTACACATGACCTGAGGACTCTAACTCCAGAGTATCACATAATCTATCCTGCTTGAACCACATGTGTTTTAAAAATCTCTTTGTTCAAACAACTGATCCTATACCTTAACTAACAAAAAATTAGAAGTGGAGTGCTACTGTAACAAATTCCTAAAAACTGATAAGGCTTGGAGGACAGATAGCAAAGAACATAACTCATATTGGAAAGCTAATGACCTCAGTTGTACAGTAGCAAAACATTTAATACAACTCTTGCCTGGAAGGTGTATCACATGACTACCGAATGTGTACCTCTAAGAAAAGCAGTTAGAAAAACTCAGAATATTGGTGTGTGCTGGCTGCTTAAAGAAAAACCAGAAGGAACAATTCAACTAAAAATAAGGTGGTTTGCAACCTGGGTGTGACTCAGTTGGCTGGGCATTGTCCCATGTACTGAAAGGTTGCTGGTTCGATTTCCAGTCAGGGCACATGCCGGTGTTGTGGGCTTGATCCTGGTTAGGGGGAGTGCAGAAGGCAGCCAACCAATGTTGCCGTCTCACATTGATGGTTCTCTCCCTTCCTCTCTCTCTAAAAATCAATAAACTATTCTAAATAAATAAATAAATAAATAAATAAATAAATAAGGTTTGCAAACAGCAACAGACAGAAAAACAATGCCATTTACTGTAGTAGAAAAGCCTAACCTGTAAGAGTTTAGTAATTTGGGACCTCTAAGGTTGGAAAAGGCAGCTGCTTCTGCGTTCCAAATACAAGGAGATAGATAACTTTCTAATCTCAAGGGTTCTTTGCCAGATAGTAACAAAGATCAGGTTAAGAGTATTGCTTTCCCACTCTTGATAGTTTTTTATGTGTCAACTTGGTTAGGATAAAATAAGAGGAAGGAAGGGCAGCAGCCATTTTGTAAATAACCTTCTCTCAGTTATTCAAATACTCATCTAGATGCTGGTGTAGGGGGCTTTTGCAGATGTAATTGAAGTCCCTAATCACTTTACTTTTACCTTAGGGTGATAATCTTTAGTGAGGCTGACCTAGTCCAACTCTTTTATTTATTTTTTTAGCCATAGCAGACATGACTTTTATTTTTTATCTTTACTGTTGAAAGTATTACAGATTTTCCCCGCTTTTTCCCCCACTGACCGCCTCCTCCCCACTTCCACACCCCTCCTGCTTCCCCCGAACTACTGTCTGTGTCCATTGGTTATACTTATATGCATAGAAGTTCTTCGGTTTATCTCTACCCACCCTCCCACCACCCTTCCTTCTGAGGTTTGCAGACATGACTTTTATAGCACCAATGGCTGTGGCCCGTTTCCATCAGTTTCTTGGCCTATAAGCATAGCTCCTACAAAAGAAGTTGTACTAAATGTTAGTTATTAGCCAAAGGTGGAAAAAAAAAAATACAAGAAACATCAAATGCTCCATAGTCAAGACATCATCTGGTTCAAGTACTGTTGTCAGTGGCTTTAGATTCTTGGCTCTTCTTTGACCTCTACAAATTTACTTTTTTTTTTCTTATCTTTATTGTTGAATGTATTACAGATGATCCTCATTTCCCCCCATTAATCCCCTTATCCCCACTCCCGGTTCCCTCCTGACTTTCCCACACTGTTGTCTGTGTCCATTGCTTATGCATATATGCATATAAGTTCTTTGGTTTATTTATTCCCACCCTCCAACCCCCCCTTCCCTTTGAGGTTCATCAGTCTACCAACCAATTTGTACTTCTTAATCCCTTCACCTTTTTCACCCATTCCCCCAATCCTCCTCCCATCTGGCAACCAACAAAATGTTCTCTATAGCTATAAGAATGTTTCTGTTTTGTTCATTTTGTTTGTAGATTCAATTGTCGATAGATATGTATTCATCGCCATTTTGTTTGTTCGAATTTTTTATCTTTTTCTTCAAGAAGACCCTTCAGCATTTCATATAATAATGGTTTGGTGGTGATGAACTCCATTAACTTTTTGTCTGGGAAACTCTTTATATGGCCATCGATTCTAAATGACAGCTTTGCAGGACAGAGTAATCTTGGTTGTAGGTTCCTGCTTCTCATCACTCTGAATATTTCTTGACACTCCCTTCGGGTCTGCAAAGTTTCTTTTGAGAAATCAGCCAACAGTCTAAAGGGAACTCCCTTATAGGTAACTAACTGCTTTTCTCTTGCTGCTTTTAAGATTCTCTCTTTGTCTTGAACCATTTGCATTTTGATGATGATGTGTCTTGATTTGGGCCGATTGGGGTTCATCTTGTTTGGGACTCTGTGTTTCCTAGACTTATATGTCTGTTTCCTCCACCAAGTTAGAAAAGTTTTCTGCCATTATTGTTTCAAATAGGTTTTCAAATTCTTGTTCTCTCTCTTCTTCTGGCACCCCCAAAATGCGAATGTTGGCACTCTTGAATTTGTCCCAGAGACTTCTTACACTAACCTCATTTTTTTGGGATTCTTTTTTCTTTTTGCTGTTCTGCTTAGGTGTTTTTTGCTTCCTTATATTCCAAATCGATGGTTTGCTTCTTGGCTTTACCTACTCTATTATTGAATCTTTGTGAATTCTTTATTTCAATTAGTGCCTCCTTCATTTCTGACTGTGCATCCTTCATTTCTGACTGGTCCTTTTTTATATTCTTGAGGCCCTCACTAAGTTCGTTGAGGTTCTCACTAAGTTCATTGAGCATCCTTATAAGCAGTATTTTGAACTCAGCATCTGTTAGGTTGTTTATCTTTATTTCTCTTAGTTCTTTTCCTGGGGTTCTGTTCTGTTCTTTCATTTGGGACCTGTTTCTTTGTCTCCTCATTTTGGCTGCCTCCCTGTTTTTGTTTCTATGTATTACTTAAGGAGAGGCATGGGGCTAGCTGAGACCAGAACCTGCTTGTTTGAAATAATTTAGGAAAACCTGAAGCAGGATCCAAGACCGGCCAATCCTATGGTTAAGCAAGTGGCAACAGCTTGGGTGGGCCTGAAAGTTGGGTGGGGCGGGGCCTCAGGAAATCACCACGGTGGGGCAACCAGTGTGAGCCAGGTTGCTAGAGTCCAGATATGGCCGCTGTCTGCAGCCCCAGGGAAGGGCTCACCAAAGGAACAAAGACCTCTGACAACAGGTCTGTCCCAGAGAAAGCCCCTTCTCCAACCCTTGCTCCAATGCCAAACGGCTCAGTTGTTCCCTGTATATCTCCGGCGCCCCTCAAGCTGCCTCCCCTCCAACCTTAAGAGGGAATGAGTCTGATAAATCCGTGTGTGGGCCCTTTAAAAGGAGCTGCCTGGGACTCCGGCCGCCTCAGCCTCCCTGAGCCTCAGTTCCGGCTGATTTTTCCAGCCAGAAGTTATGGGGACTTCTCTTCCAGCACTGGAATGCTGAGCCGGACACCTGGTGTGGGACGGGGACCCCCTCAGTCCTCAGGGAGGACCTCCCCAGCCAAGGTACGCTAATTTTTATCCGCGACACGTGGGTGTAGGGCCAGCCCTGGCGCCCCTGCTCCTCCTACTAGTCTCAATGTGGCTTCTTCTTTAATTTCGTAGTTGAAAGACTTCCACTCAGCTTGATTTCAGGCGGTTCTGAATGATGGTTGTTCTGTAGTTTAGTTGTAATTTTGACGTGGTTGTGGGAAGACATGATACCACAGTTACCTACATCGCCATCATGACCGGAAGTCCTGACCTAGTCCAACTCTTAAAAAGAATGGATTCTTCCTGGCAAATCAGACTCCAAAAAGCAGCTGAGTCTACAACTGCTCTCCCTTCCTGGATCCTCCTTTCTTGACTGCCTATGGAGAACAGCACCTGCCCATGGATTCCAACCTGCCTGAGATCTTCCCTTCCCACTTTACCAATTTCTTGTAATAAATATTTTAATACACTCCCAACTATCATTTTAGAGATCTCCTTCCTGCCTATTCTGCTTCTTTCATTAAACCCTAACTGATATACCATTCAAGCCTATAATTTCAAATTTCAAAGGTAGCCAGGTAACTCAGAGAACGAGAGGGAGAGAGGGAGGGAGGAAGGAAAGAAGGAAGGGGCCTAGCACAGAGATTAGTAAGAGAAAGAATGAGATTTTCAAAAATTATGAAGAAATCTTGCTGTAGTTACAGTTATATGGTACTGACAACAGAAATCTATGAAGCTTCTGAAAGTGCTTTACCACCAAACTATACTACTGGCCTGTGAAAAGCTATATTTGACCTTCAATCCTGCAGCCCCTAAATCTATACCACTGGTAGGGAGCTACAAAAGTTGTGCAATTCCTAGGGATGTCATACTCTAATGCCTACTACTTCCAACGTGGCAAAAGAAGATAACAAGGAAGAATTACCTAAGAACAAAGCTAAAGGCACATACAATCTCCCCATACAGCAAAATCAGAGTTTAACCAAGAAATTTACACAATTGCCAGGACAAAGTATTCTGCCCACAAGGATATCATTATTAATAAGAACCAATGACTGTCTGTCTACTTTCCACTCTTCCCTTCTTCAAAGAAGCTTTATCATTATGCTATTCCTATACACCAATGTACAATTGGTTGGGCAAAAGAGAGACAGATAGGTTATTATTTTACAGGCTGCTGCACTAAATAAGAAGGAAAAGCATTATGTAGGTATTTCTTACTTTGAGCTATAGTGATACCTCGGTTCTCGAACATAATTCGTTCCAGGAGGACGGTCGAGAACCAAATTGTTCGAGAACCGAAGCAATGAAACCCAATAGGAAATAATGGAAACTGGATTAATTCGTTCCAAGCCCCAGAAAATGCCTATTTACTGGCCTAATTTGTATATAATATGTAGAAAAACATAAGTCTCAACAAGAAATAAAAGTGTACAGTATGTCTAAGGGTTAAATTCAGTGTAAAGCGTGACTCTCTCCACAAAGCGTGACTCACTCTCTGCACTCACACTGATGACGTAAGCAAGGCGCGCTGGGCCGAATGAACGCCATTCGGCTCAACTCGGCTCATCTCGGAAGTTCGAGTTCCAAATATTTGTTCGGATTCCAAGACAAAAGTTTCTCGAATCTCCTGGTCGAATACCGATTTGGTCGAAAGTCAAGGCGTTCGAGAACCGAGGTATCACTTGTATATGAGTAACTGGATGGGACTTTGGATTGATGCTCTTGAAAAAGGAAGAGAACTGTGTTGGAAGAAAGGACTCTAATAGAATAAGTAAAGGATAAAACAGTAAATTAAAAAAAAAAAAAAAAACCCAAATGAAAAATAAACATGAAAATTTACTCAATGTCAATAGTAATTGAAAGCAAAACAAAACACTGTCTTTAAAGGATTTAAAAAAAAACAAGACTGATCATGTCCAACACCATTCTTATACACTGTTGATAGAAGTAATACTTGAGAGTATTCCTCAAATTTAACATGTGCCATAACCTCTGGTTCAGCAATTCCATTTCCGGAATCCATCCCAAAGAAATATTTTTATACTCAAAAATACCATAAAAGGATGTTCAATTCAGCACTGTAAGCACAATATCAATGTATTGAAAAAACATAAATGTCTACCAACATAAAAGATTAAGTAAATTATGCACATCCATACTATAGAACATTCATAATAAATGAAAACAATGAGGCAAATCCTAATATACTCTTACACACACACACACACACACACACGCAAACACACGCGTACATGCAGGTACTTCCACCAAGAGAGAAAATGGAATGTTTGACATACACCAACCATTAGCATCATTTACCCTGAGAAAGAGTGCAATAAAAGCGTCATGTATTGGGCCCAGCCGGTGTGTGTCAGTGGTTGAGCATCGACCCATGCACCAAGAGTTCACTGGTTCAATTTCTAGTCAGGGTGCATGCCCAGGTTGTGGGCCCAATCCCCAGTGGGGGACGTGCAGGAGTTAGTCAACTGATGTTCTTTCTTATGGATGTTTCTCTCTCTCTCTCTCTCTCTCTCTCTCTCTCTCTCTCTCTCTCTCCCCCTCCCTCTCCCTTCCTCTAACATCAATTTAAAAAAGAAAAACTTAATGTAACGGAAGACTCTTTATTTTTTAGAAATATGAATGCATTTATTAGATTTTATAGTTAAATAAACATATAATCGTTATCTGAAGACTCATCTCTTCAGCTGATTTTTATTTTTAAATCCTCACCCGAGGATATTTTTCCATTTATCTTCAGATAGAGTTGGGGGAGGAGAAACATCGATGTGAAAGAGATACATCAATTGGATGCCTCCCACACGACCCTCACCAGGGCTAGGAACTAAGCCACAAATGAAGTGTGTGTGCCCTTGACTGGAATCGAACCCATGACTCTTTGGTCCTCAGGCAATATATTTTAAGAAAGCTCATCAACGAAACTTCTAGAAGACATAATTTCTAAGTGACAGCTCTCCTCTGTGTGGTAATTTGATTAATACACAACAAGGAAAAAGCATGAAAAGACACTTTCAAATAATAATGATTAATTCTAGAGAGTAGTATTATAAGGCGATTTTGTATCCTTTAAGTCCGTTACATTTTTGTCAAATTTCTATAAATATGTATGTATATATTTCTATAAATATGTATATCTACTTAATACTATTTAATAATATTTAACAGAAACAGTGTACTGAAAATCTAATTTAAAAGCTACTTAACATTGCATTCTACCACTGTTGTAACTCAATTTCTCATATTTTAACACATCTCTTTCTACAGCAACCACAAATATACTAATATAGCTACCTCTTTTCTTACTACAAATCTTCAGGATAAAAATTAGAAAAGATAATTCTTTGCTGTACTTTAGTTGTCAAGGACACTCAAATATATCACATACAGACCTCATCTTAAAAAAAAAATACCAAAAATTATGGAGTATTCCTAAAGACACTCATAAAAGATGTAAAGTGTACCTTATCAGTATTCTAAAACAGAAACAAAACAATCCCTATAATGAGACCAATTCTAAAGACACACAGTTACACTGAAAACTAACATAGACTCCCAAGTAATTATACAGGATAAAAATCATCTTTGGCATGGCGACTGAGCATCTTCCCATGGACTGAGAGGTCCCAGTTCAATTCCTGGTCAGGGCACATACCAGAGTTGTGGGTTCGATTCCCTTTGGGGGGCGTGCAGGAGGCAGCTGATCGATGTGTCTTTCTCACATCAATGTCTCTCTCTCTCTCTCAAAAAAAATCAATAAAATTATTTTTTAATCATCTTCATAGTTTTAAATTATTTTATCTCAGCAAGATTTAAATTTTATAAAGCTAGAAACACTGTCTCATTTTCTTCAAATCCCTCACAATCCCTAAGCAATTTTGCTGGGTCTCAATAATGCTTCTTAAGTAAATTTAGTTAGAAGAGTATACTAATAGTGACACCTACCATCTAAAAATAATAATAAAAAATAACAGAATTCCATCATTGTGCTAAGTTTTTTGTTTGTTTTTTGCTAGAAAACAAAAATTTAATGTTCCACATAATCAAAATCCAGATAGAAGTACCTTCTGGCGAGGCCTGATCCAGCACCTCAAACAATGTCACCTAGGATCCCTTTATTTTGAGCTTCTGACATCCTGGCATAAACAGAGCCCAAAAGAGAAATTCAATTGAGGTCTAACATTACAGTTTTACATACCTGAGTTTCAGAACTAACATCCATGTTATTCACATGTTTACTGAGCAGTTAACCCATGCCAAGTTTTGTGTGGGTGTTGAGACGCGATGGTAGGCTACTCTGCATCTACCAAAGGCACCTGGCTTGTAGCTTTCCAATACATTGTGCTCTCTCTTGCTTCTTTGCTTCTGAACATGCTGTTTATTTGTCCTGAATTGCCCTTCTTTGTAAGGACCACTGGGTGAACTCCATTTATCATTCAGAAATTACTTGGACATGGACTATTTTCTAAATCTTGCCCAGCTCCCCTGCCAGCAATAATCACTGCTCCTTTGTGCTACCAGGTGCTCTTTCCTCTGCCTGGTGTCCATGATGTGGTTACCTGCCTTCCAACCTAGACAGTGGGCTCCTCCAGGGCACAGCCCTTTTCTCATCATTAGACTTCTAGCACCTGGCATGAGGCCCAGTACAATGAAGATGCTCAACAAATCATACTGAATTGACCCAACCCTTCTCAGAACTGTGGGTATCAGTAGAAAGCCAAGCTCAACACCTCAAAGGACACACTGGAAGATACAGGTTGTCAGTGCCCACATTGCCCTAGAACCTCCATGAAACTCACAAAAGACCAGTTAGTTCCATACCAGTTTGCAGAGGCCCAGTCATGATCTAGACTAGAGCAATACTATCCAACAGAACTTTCCAACATGATGGAAACGGTGCATATCTGCACTGACTCATATTGTAGCCCCCAGCCATGAGGCTATTGAGCACTTGAAATGTGATAGTGAGAGTGAGGAGCTGAATTTTTAGTTGTTTTTTTAAAATTTAAATTAATTAATTTTTGTTACAGATGTTTCCCCCCCCACCCCCCCACCCCTTCCTCCCAATCCCACCATTCCCGCTCACAGAACTATGTCCATTGGTTATGCTTATATGCATATAAGTTCTTTGTTTTACCTCTTTCCCCACCCTACCCATCTCCAGCTTTGTTGCCTATGCCCATTGGTTACGAATATGTGCATATAAGTTCTGCAGTTTATCTTTTCCCTATCCCACCACCCCCTCTTCTGAGGTTTGTCAGTCTGTACCCTACCTCTATGTCTTGGGGTCTATTTTGTTCATCAGTTTGTTTTGTTCATTATATTCCACAAGTAAGTGAGACTATGTGATACTTGTCTTTCTCTGACTGGCTTATTTCACTTAGCATAATACTCTCCAGGTCCTTCCATGTCATCTCAAAGGATAAGAGATCTTTCTTTCTTACAGCTGCATAGTATTCCATTGTGTGTATGTACCACAGCTTTTTTATCCATTCATCTATTGATGGACACTTGGGCTGTTTCTAGATCTTAGCAATTGTAAATAGTGCTGCTATGAACATAGGGGTACATATATTCTTACTGATTGGTGTTTCAGGCTTCTTAGGATATATTTCTAGAAGTGGGATCACTGGATCAAATGGCAGTTCAATTTTTAATGTTTTGAGAAAACACCGTATTGTTTTCCACAGTGGCTGCAACAGTCTGCATTCCCACCAGTATGGTACAAGAGTCCCCTTTTCTCCACACCCTCGCCAGCACTTGTTGTTTGATGATTTGTTGATGGTAGTCATCCTGCCGGATGTGAGGTGATACATCAGAGTCATTTTAATTTGCATCCCTCTGATGATTAGTGAGGTTGAGCATTTTTTCATGTCTTTTGGCCATCTGTATGTCCTGTTTGGAGAGGTGTCTATTTAGGTCCTCTGCCCATTTTTTAATTGGATTCTTAAAACATTTTTTAACAATATTTTTTTCTTTACTGATTTTAGAAAGAGAGGAAGGGAGAAGGAGCAAGCAACATCAATGAGAAAGAACACTGACTGGCCACCTCCTACATGCCCCCCACTGGGGATCGGGCTCACAACCTGGGCATGGGTCCTGACCAGGAATCGAACCAGTGACCTCTTAGTGCATGGGTTGGTTCTCAACCACTCAGCCACACTGGCCAGCCTTAATTGGATTCTTTGTCTTACGTTTGTTGAGTTGTATGTGTACTCTATATATTTTGGAAATTAACCCCTAATCTGATGTATCATTGGCAATTATGTTCTCCCATAATACAGTGGGTTCCCTTTCCATTTTGATTCTTGTTTCTTTTGCTGTGCAGAAGCTTTTTGTAGTTTGATGTAGTTCCATTTATTAATTTTTATTTGTTTGTTTCTCTTGCATTAGGTGTTATCAGTGAAAATTCAGCTGCGTGTGATGTCAGATTTTGCTGCCTACATTTTCTTCTAGAATTTTTATGTACTCACAACTCACATTTAAGTCTTTTATCCATTTTGAGTTTATTCTTGTGTATGGTGTAAGTTGGTTGTGCTAAGTTTTAGGTATATAAGTTCAAAAGTTTTACTGACTACAGTATGTACAAAATAATTGAACTCAACACATATGGCTATGATTTTAAATATAGCTAGCTTTTTCAAATTAACTGAGAGGGAAATGACTGAGATTATTATAGTATACTGAAAACAGCCACACATAAGAAATAACCAATATTGATGTTTGTCAACTAAAAGAATTGACTCCTATACCTGCATATAAATATATATAATCAGAGGCTTTGCAATAGAACTACGTACTCCTGTTAATAATTTGAAATAAAAAATAAGAAGGAAACATGGCATAGAGAAGGAAAGAGATAATAATGGGGTCAAAGACTGAACTGGAAATAGACATGGTATAACACAAACAAGAAGACTTCCTTTTCTGATCAGGTTTCGTATTTATCATGATATGAAAGAGGGAAAGAAAAATAGAATTTGATGTTATTTATTCCAAATTCAGAACTGATAAAACCAATTTTCCCAAAGCTCAGAATATTTTTCAGTCAAAGGTTCTTTAATTAAAAGACAATCCATGACGAAAAACCCAGACCAATTATTAACTTTAGAATAGCTTTTTAATTTTTATTTATTATGATTGTTTTACTTGTCTTTAAAAAATTTTTTTAGAACATGTTTTTATTGAATTTTTTTAGAGAAAGGAGGGAGAGAAACATCAATGTGAGAGCGAAACATCAATCAGCTACCTCCTGCATGCCCCCTACTGGGGATCGAGCTCACAACCCAGGCTTGTACCCTGACCAGGAATCAAACCAGGACCTCTCAGTCCATGGAACACTATTCAATCGACTGAGCCACACTGGCCAGGCTAGTTATCTCTTTTTCTTTTCCATTCTTTTTATTAGTAGTAGTTTGGAGGGGTTAGGAGGGAAAAATAAATATAATAAAAGATTAAATGAGACCAAATGACAGCCTAGAAAGGGGATATGCCCTGCTGGAGATGAAAAAATGAGAAATGAGTTGATTTATTTTGAAAACTGAAATATTACTATCTAATATACCTCACATTTTTCTCCATATTATGATTCAGTTTGAGTAACTGGTTAATTTGAACATTAATTACCCCACAATAAGAATATAATTAAGCATAATCTGCAGTCCTCCTCGTTCAGTTTCCATCCCTTAACCTCCAACCATTTTTAAACTATCTCTCTAGAACTTTCCTAATTTTAGTGATCATGTTCATAGTATAACAGGCAGAAATATACATATATATGTGTACACTGTGTATATATATATACACACACACATGTATTTTTGTATAGCTGTATCATAGCATAAATTTAAATAAGGATTACGATTTTGATTATCTCCAATATCTTATTTAATCTTATTCAGTATTATGCTGAACTCCTCCTGAAAAAGCATGCTTTATTCCAGACCACTTGCCCAAAAAGGAAAATTTTTTACCCATGACTCAAAAAACCTATTTAACATTTTCAATCTATTCCCAACAATCTTGTTGTTCATTCCCATCACCACAATTCAATATGATCTATCTGCACACTTGGAGAGAGATTGCATCATATAAAAAACTTGTTTTATAAAAATATTAAATAATATTGGCTCCAAGTCCTTAAGGAATTTCTTATGTACTGTGATTCCCATTTTTTTCTACCTAATTTTCTTTTATCTCTAGTCTCATCCAGAAGTAAACTTAAATTGTCAACTCTCTAATAGACCAGGTAATGTTTATGAGTTCTCTAGGATGACAGAAAGCAACCTCAGTTTTGCCTTCAATAATTAGGTCTGTATTAAATTCTTGATGAAAAGAAAATCCAACATGTTGCTTTCAATAATTAAAATCCCAAATTATAAATCAGGATAAATGATAATTATACTGCTCTACAATTCCACTTCCCCTCATGACTGGATAAGAACAGTTTCTAAAGACAAAAAAAAAAAATGGTTAATAAATTAAGCACTGTAAGCCAGGAAGGGTATTTTGCTTCTGGATGACAACTAGATAAATGCATAACTCTAACAGATAGAAACAGTTCCAAGAACTAGAAGGGTATTCATATTTACCCATCACACTCAGCTCCCCAAAGACTTGTTTCTTCCAAAAGCTTAAAGTTGAAAGAAGTTAGTCAGATTAGGCAGAGTTTATCAAGGATAACGGTGCCCCCTACTGGTCCTAACAAAAAATATAAATGGTACCAGCAAGCACTACTTCACATACCATTATGAAGTAAAAACTCCTTTTCATCTAGAAACATCCATGAGAGAAAAACGTTGATTGGCTGCCGCCTGCATGCTCCCCACTGGGGATTGGGCCCACAACCTGGGCATGTGTCTGACCAGAAATAGAACCGGCGACCTCTCGGTGCATGGGTCAACCCTCATGCCACGACCTTCCTAATGCCACGACCCTTTAATACAGTTCCTCATGTTGTGGTGACGCCCAACCATAAAATTATTTTCATTGCTACTTCATAACTGTAATTTTGCTACTGTTATGAATCGCCATCGGAAATATGTGTTTTCTGATGGTCTTAGGCGACCCCTGTGAAAGGGTTGTTTGACCCCCAAAGGGGTCGCAACCCACAGGTTGAGAACGGCTGATCTATGGTCAAGTATGAAAAAATTATAAGGAAGTTCACTACATCCACTTTCTCTAACCCACTAAATTATATATATGTCGGTCTGTCTATCTAGATATCTATTTTTTTAATATTTTCCATTTTTTTGTTTGTTTGTTTTTTTGGTCTTGTTTTTAGATAGACAGGAAGGGAAGTGGAGGGGGGAGAAAAAGAGAAAAGAAACATCAATAAGAAAAAGACACATCAACTGACTGCCTCCCAAAACTCCCAACCTAGGAATGTGCCCTTGACCAGGAATCAAACCCATGAGTCCATCGCTCTGAGCCAACTGCTGAGCCAAATAGGCCAGGGCTACATTATCTTTATAAAAATGCAAATACCGTTATAAATGCAAATGCACTGCTTTAAGTACTTAAAAAAAAAAAAATCAGTCCTGGCCGGTTTGGCTCAGCGGTTGGAGTATTGGCCTGTGGACCAGAGTCCTGGGTTCGGTTTCTGCCAGGGGCACATACCAAAAAAAAAAAAATCAGCACTAGCCAGTCTGGCTCAACAGTGACAATGGTTAGAGCATTGGCCCTCAGACTGAAGAGTCTTGGGGTCAATTCTTCTTGGTTGCAGATATGATACCCCGCCCTGGTCTGGGTCTAGCAGGAGGCAACCAATTGACATCTCTCTCTCACATTGATGTTTCTCTCTCTCTCCCTCTCCCTTTCTCGCTGCCTCCCTCCTTCCCACGCTATCTAAAAAATCAATGGAAAAAAATACATATCCTTGGGTGAGTATTAAAAAAAAAATCAGCCTGGCCAGTGTGGCTTAGTTGATGAGGGTTGACCCATGCACCAAGAGGTCGCCGGTTCTATTCCTGGTCATACACACGCCCAGGTTGTGGGCCCAATCCCCAGTGGGGAGCTGCAGGAGGCAGCCAATCAACGTTTTTCTCTAATGGATGTTTCTATCTCTCTCTCCTTCTCCCTTCCTCTCTCTCTAGAATCAATAAAGAAAAAAATTTTTTTTTTAAATCAACCTCCTAGAATCAACTGTACGTCAACAGAAGCAGTCTAGTAAGAGTCACAATGTGCTGCTTTGATGATTATTCAATAATAAAAATTTTTATAACACTCCAATTAGGTTGGTGAGGTTTAATGATGACTAGACTAAATTGTGTAGAGTCCAATTAAAACATCTGACAGAGGTCCACCATAAACAGCTGCAACCAAGTTTGGATACCTTAAGACTGGAGGTTCCAAATATTTCTGCAGTAAGTGGCTAAAGAAGAAATATTTATGAGATGCTTTTACTTCAGAGATCTGACTTGATGGAAACCTAACAGAAAAGACACTAAGACTTAAAGAAAAACATGGTACAGTGCAGTAGGAGATACAAAGATGTATAAGACAAGGTTTCTGTGGTCAGATGTGACAGTCTATAGCAGACTAGACTTCATCAATTAAAAGGCAAAATATGAGAATTTAAGAGAAGAGAGGATAGGTATAGGGCTACTTTACCAGAAAGTAGGTCTTCTTTGTTACCACATTACCTCAGAAGTAGTTTCCCAATTCCACACTATCCACACAAATGACTGCCTGATTCCCCTACCCCTGCAATAAGAATGTTTCAAAATAACATGGTGGGAGGGAGGGAGGACTCAGCCAAAGATCTCAATGTAAGTTTTGCACACACATTTTGGAGGCAGGGAAGAAAGAAAAAAAATTATAAACATCTTCAACAAATCTTGTGTTTAATTTCAGGGTATTCACAACATATCATGACCCCAAGTTAACAACAACTAGAGGGACATCTGTAACAATAAATGAATAGATAAGTTAATTTTTAAAGGGTTTTTTTTTTTTTTTTTAGCTTAATAAATAAAGATAACCTTAAAAGTAAAAGTCTTGAAAGGCAAGGAGAAGCAACAGATTTTTAGAGAGGGTAGTTTTCACTATAAAGTTTCATTTTGTTAACAACGGTTAATTCTGTGTATATGGATATATTTCTCTGCACTTTTCTGTATTTCTTTTTTCCAATGAGTTTTTCAGAACAAGAAAAGTAAAACTCAAGGATAGTCAACTTGTCTTCCATGGTGGCCCCACTGCCAAAAAGTATATTACCCTATACTATCTAAATTTATCTTAACATTATCTGAAATGTGAACATCAAAGATATTAATTTATAGTCAGCATCATACAGCATACAGAACATGAGAATGAGTAAGTGAATGAGTGAATGAATGAGCAGGCCTTGAATCAACTAGAAACAGGTTAAGCCCCACTATGCCACATATTAGCCCTGTGACACGAATGAAGTTACCTAAAATCCTTCTAAAGTAGCATCTCTGCCTCTACAATAAATATCCCCTCCCAACATTTGTTTATTTCTGAAATTATTTGGTATAAACTTGTTTTGGGGGGAGGGGGGGGATTAATCCTCACCCAAGGATATTTTTCCATTGATTTTGAGAGAATGGAAGGGAAGGAGGGGGGGGAGGGAGAACTTCGATGTGAGAGAGACACATACATTGGTTGCCTCTCACAATACAGACCAGGGCCAGGGATCGAACCAGCAAGCCAGGAATATGCCCTTAAGCTGAATCAAACCAGAGCCCTTTAGTCTGAAGGTTAATGCTCTAACCGTTGATCCAAACAAGCCAGGGCTGGCATATATATTTAACCATTTAATGTATCTGTCATACCTTCCCAAACCTACATTTAATCATTGGTACATTTTCAAATCAATGTGTCTTAAAATCGTCTTGCTCACCACTGCTTACCCAGCATAGCAAAATGCCTGGCATGTAGTAGGAACTCCAAACTTTTACTGAATAATGAAACAAATATGATGGCACCTATCTCATAGGGTTATGGTGAAAATAAAATGAGAATACATGAAAACTGTATTAAATCATTTAAATATCAATGCTATAAGGTAGGATCTACTATTATCACCATTTACATATAAGAAAACAGGTGGAGAGAGATTAACTAACTTGTCCAAGATCAAGGCAATGGATCAATGATTTGATTACAAGCTCCAGGGCATGCTCTTAACCATTATGTTAGACCTGACACACAAGAGGCACTGAATAAGTAATAATTTTTTTTGTTTTTTTTAAATGTATATATACCTAGGTGGCTTAACGTACTTATCACACATTCAACAATCAATGTCTATTGGTTTAACTGGCTTTCCCCCTAATACCTCTGGAGGATCACCATCACTAAGAGAGGTAATTAAGTAATTGAAAAATGTTGAAATCCAAACTTCAACTATTCAGCAACCCTAGATCCAAGAAAGAGAAACATTATTCCTTCTCCTGGTTTACTAAATGAATTCATGGAAAATGTTTATCAAGTACTGTGCTTAAGCAGGAGACAAGATAATTATGACAAAACTAAAGCTTCCAAGAGCTTAACATCTGGTTTACAAATACTGCTTCATCAATTAGAAGATGAAAATGAGAAACAAGTAGGCTTCTCTGGGCTATTTGGGATTCTGCCATTACAACAGAGGAACTTAAATGACATTTTTTCAGTAAAAAACAAAGAAAAAAAGATTTGGAAGTGAACTTGAAGAATCATAATCTACTTCTGAAATTACTTTCCTTTCTCCCTCATTCTCAAACCTACCTCTTCAATGTCAATAAACAGATTCTCCCAAATCCTTCTGAAAGTAAGTCAGTACTGCCCAGCCAGTGTGGCTCAGTGGACTGAGTAGCATCCATGGACTGAGAGGTCGGGGTTTGATTCCCCACCAGGGTTTTGGGCTCGATCCCTGGTAAGAGGTATACAGGAGGCAGCTGATCAATGTTTCTCTCTCACACTGATGTTTCTCTCTCTCTCTCAAAAAATAAAGTTAGTACTGATTTATTTACTGGCTCCCCTTGTCTAAAATATCTTTACTAGGTTTGTTCATTAAATTTAAAGGCCTTAAGTTACCTATAAAAATATATGGAATCGTAATCAACTTCTGCTGCATTTCCATTTTATGCACACAAAAATGTTACTTTTGGCCATGGCCAGTTTGGCTCTGCGGTTGGAGCGTCGACCTGCGGACCAGAGAGTCCCCGGTTCAGTTCCAGCTAGGGGCACATATCAAAAAAAAATGTTACTTGCCCTGGCCGGTTTGGCTCAGCGGTTAGAGCGTCGGCCTGCGGTCCGGAGAGACCCGGGTTCGGTTCCCGCTAAGGGCACGTACTTCGGTTGCAGTTTTTCCCCGGCCCTGGTTGGGTTGTGCGGGTGGCAGCCACTCGATGTGTCCCTTTCACATCGATGTTTCTCTCTCTCTCTCTCTTCCTCTCTCTCCCTCCCACTCTATCTGTACAAAAAATGGAGAAATGTCCTCGGGTGAGGATTAAAAAAAAAAAAATGTTACTTTTGCATGAGTCCTACTTTTAACAAGTTTTTTCTGTTTGAATTCTCCTTTAGAAAACTCTGATGCATTCAATTACATTTAAAAATGCAATTAGTAGAATGCAATGTTATTTCTGAAATGGAGAATCAACACCTGCAATTTCAATATTCTTTGTAATATTCGGGTTAATAATTTAATCTAGTTCACTAATTTGAAAAGAAGTGCATCACAGAAATATGGAAAATAGAAAAGCTGTTAGAAAATACACTTCTATTTTCCATATTGGTCATTCACCCACTGAAAGGCAAGATAATTAATCATTTTTCCATTTTGATCTAAGATATTGTGTCAAATTGCAGGGAGGGGGAGAGAGCTCTTGGTCTTATATTTTTTCTCCAGGTATATCCAAAGTTACACAAATTATCTAAAACATGATTATTCTATTCTGAAATACTAAACAGAAAAATGCCATTTCAATAACCTGTTCTAACATTTAATAAGATTTAGATTTTTTTCTTCACCATTCAAATAAAGCTCTTGTTTCAATTGCATCTCCTTTCTTTCCAACTTTTCCTCTTTCAGCACATATAGAGAATATCAAGATACCATTTCTTCACAGAAAAGGTACATTGTTGTTAAGTTATCCTCTACCTTTTCAGGTTAAATTCCCCAAAACCATACTCTTTCATATTCCTCTTTAATCTTGTGACAATTTTTAATGTAAGGATAACCTCAAGGATCATGTTATCCACATTTTTCATTATATAGCTAATAACATAATGAATTAGAAAAGGGACTTAAATACAAAGTATTAGCCAAAAGATTTACTGGCACTGGAAATTTAAACTTCTGCTGACATGTCAATAAAATGGTAATGAAGTGAAAAACATTGCACAAGTAATCCATTTGGCTTATAATATACAGTGACCATGAGGTTTATTTCTTTCTTTATTTAGGTCAAGGATGGAGGCAGGTGTAGACCTACTGTACTCATTTCTGCTGGTTCATACCTCAACATGTATCTATATAGATTTATTTTTAATGGTCGTACTGTCTTACACTTATATCTTTTGACTCATAACAAATGACAAACCCACTGTTTACACCACTGTGCAAAAGACAGAATAAAGTAAATTAAAAACAAGAACACTCCCCTAGTTGATCAAATTCAAAATATACCATTCCTGTTTTTCAAGGAAAACCAACTTGACTCACAAAATTAACACACTTACAAACTTAAGACTTTCCTACATAATTTAAAAAACAACTAAAAGTTTTTCTTATAAGGCCAAAATACAATGGACTAAACTACTTACGTACGTAAAGTTTACAGCATAATATTCCAGTAAGAAATTCACTCAATTTGACATTGAGTTCCAGAGTTTGATATTTTGTCGGAGAGTTTATGATCTTAACATTAGTATTTTACCCATAGCTGCATGACTGTGTTACCACACAATTCACTGCCTACTTTTTGAAAGAGGTCAAGAAGGGAATACAAGGAAATCAATAAAAAGTGTACTGGTCTGAACCACTGGAAAACTTTTCTCCTTTTGCTGCTACCCACCACAACCAGTTTCCTCTATGCTTTGTTTTCTTCATGTTTAAAACAAAAAGGCTGGACTAGATTTCTCTACAATGTTTCTCATCTCTGTGAAGAAACATGCAATTGAAAAATTCTACCTATTGTAACAAATTTTATTTGAAATAAGGATCCCATCACATTCCTCTCTTCAATGCTTCAAATGCAGCCAGAGCAACAACTATTCTGAAACATCCAACAAGTTCGATACAGTATCTATCATCACAAACCTATCCATAGAATTCAATAGGTTAGTGGAATATAAGTGTCCATCTTTTTGGTATACACAGGTTAACTATTACATCTCTACTTATATGACATCATCCAGTCTGAGGTAAAAGAGAATCTGGTCTTTTACTAATAGACAAGTTTCAAATTCTTTAAAAAGTATTTCTCTATTTGAACAGAACCCAAGATTCCATAATGCAATTTTCAAAAAACCAGCCTTACACCAAGTTAAGCTACGTGTTTGTGGAAGAGAATAAATGGCAAATGGTACTTCTGGATAACTTATTCTCTCATAATTAAATTTATAATCATCGTTTAAAGCTGTTTTCCTTCAGCTGCCTTAAGTTACAACTTCTTTACCCATATCAAAATGTCCTAGCTTCCATTTCAGAGAGTGGACAAGAGAATTACCAAAAAGCTAACAAAACTAAACAAAAACCCTGATGACTAGTAAGGCTAACCCTTAATTTGCTGTCAGCATGGTATGTTTTACTGAGCTTTTGGGTTATATGGCCTTCTGTGAAGAACGAGGTCCTGCAACGCCGCCTGTCTGTGGACCCAGGAAAAATTATAATCAGTTATGAAACCAGATCAGTAGGACAAACCAAGAGGCCTTCCTATTCCAACTCACCACAACCAAGGCTGACTCCAAGCATACACTTTAGCTGCCCCATATCATCTGGAAAACAACAGAACCTAACATCATACTTCCTCACTAAGGAAGTACTCGAAGATGTATGTGAATGTACATGTAAGAATCAAATGTATTTTATATAAATGTGTAATGATTTAAGCTCACTTCATGCAAAATTCTTGAAAGATGGAGGAAGCGAAGGTTACTTTGGCAGCTACAATTATGAAAAAAACCTGCAGCAGAACAGTATGGAAAAGTACAGCTTCTCACGTGTCTCTCACATACACAAATACTTAACTCTGAATCCATTACCACCTTACCTCCCCCAAAACTGCTCCTCGAACCTCACCATTGGCAGAAATTTACCAACTCCCAGTCGTTCCCCAAGAGACTCACGTACTCCCCATTATCTTACCCCGGCCGATTTGCTCCCACCCCCGGCCCCGGAAATAAGATGACCCGACCCGCCCAGGCCGACCCCACCAGGTGTTGCAAATAGGGACGCTAACCAATTCCCTCCATCCCCGGTAACAGTTCACCAACTCCGTGGACGCTCTGGTCCTTCCACCCCCACGTGTCAGCTACCCTCCCCCACACCCCCACACCTCACGATTTAGGCCGGGGAAAGAACAAGGGCAGTGGAAGCCTGGCCCCTAAGATAAATCACCCCACAGGAATCTGTCCCACCGCAAGCGCCCTCCCACCTTCGGCCCCTACCCTTGACGGCCCCTTCCTCCCGCGACCCTTTAAAGCGAGCCCTTGCCTCAGAAACCTCCTCTTCCTCGTCGTCGTCGTCCTCTTCTTCCTCGCTGTTGTTGCTGCTGGTGCCACCACCGCCTCCGCCGCCGCCGCCGCCGCCGCTGTTGTCGCTGTCGCTGCTGCTTTCGCTGCTGCTGGGGGGTCGGCAAGTCCGGTTTCGCTTGGCCTTGTGGTGTTGCTGCTGCTGCGGCGGCGGCTTCTTCTTCAGGAGCAGGTCGCAGACTCGCACCATCCCACGAGGAGACGAGGCCGAGCGAGCCCCGCTGCCGCCGCCAACGCCGCCGCCGACCTCCGCCGCCGCCGCCGCGGGGGGGCCCGCCACAGCCGCCGCCGCCGCCGGGGGGCTCCCTTCTCCTTCAGCAGTCGCCGTCGCCGCCACCGGAACCGTCGCCTTCTCCATCCCCAGGGAAAGAGGGAGGGCGCGGACGGGGGAGGGGCGTGGGGGCTACGCTCTACCGCGACTTCGGCCGCACCGGGGCCAACACAGCGCTCGGTGCCGCCTCCACCGCCACCGCCTCGGTCACCTCTACTGCCGCCGCCGCCGCCGCCGCCGCTCCGCCAGCTCTCACCTCGTCTCGCGATACTAAGGGCGGGGAGCCTAGCGAAGGGAGGGAGGGGAGAGCGTAAGGGAGCAAGGCGGGGTGGGTGAGACGTACAGGAAGACCTGGGTGTCCGGAGACTCGGATGAGGGGAGACTCCGAAGAAGCGAGAGGAGTGTGCCTAGGGCGACTTCCGATGGGGGGACAGTGGGAACAGAGGAGAGCCGCGGTGACTGCCGTAGCGCCCGGGAGTGCCCCGGTTTCTTCCTTTTCCTCACTATTTTCCACACTCACAGCCCTCAGCGGTCCCTTCTTCCTTCCCCACTTGAGACCAGAACGCAGCCGCAGGCGGAAGTACACGTGACGCCATCAGCCGTCGCCGGGACGGCGGCGCGCGGGTGGACGAAAGTGAAGTTTCAAGGGCCCGTGTCGGGCTTCCGCGGGCCGGCAGTGCTTCGGTGCGTGGGGCAGGCAGCGGAGAGCGGCTCCGGGCCGGGTGGGAAGCCAGTGCGGAAGCGCGGGCCACTTTGTTAGCGGGAACCCGGGACCGCCAGATCCGGGAGGTGGGGCCTCGTTTTGCACTGTTGTACGTAGTTTCTATTCCTGGCCATTTTTTTCTCTATGCCAAATCGTAAATTAGGGCTTTGGATCTTGAGAGATGGCCCAGTGTAAGGGAAAGATCCATCTTTGCCTAGTTTAAGTCTTGGGTAATAGACTTTCTGAACCTGAGTTTATGCTTGTGTAATGTGAAGGAGTTTGATTAGGTAATATCTCGTCACTACAACGCTAAAGTTTTCCAAAGGAGAGAAGGAAACAGGATCTGTGTCAGATTTACAGACGATTCACTGAAGGACCCCAGTTTAGTTCTTCCACCCCTTACCGACTCAGCTTTTATTTGTGAAGCATGCATCATAAACAGTCAACCTTATCTGTGCATCTCTTTGAAGGAATATTTTGATGGGGTCTGTGAACCTCCAGTACTTTCGAAATCATAGCGCGGCTTATTAAATTCAGAAATATCGCTTTCTAATCCAATAAGAGCACAGTGGCATAAGAAAAATAAAGCAAACATCAGAGGCAAAATATAAAAAGTATGTCTCAGCTTACATACTTGCCATCTTAAGACTGCTAACTTTAGCTGCATATGCCTGAATATTTGGGGCATTTTGTTTCTTTTTAGCATTGGCATACTGAAGTAAATGTGGGCAGTTGCCAATACTCTTACTGAGTACTGTGGCAGAATTGGCAATGACTGAATCCATTCGGGCAAAAAATTAACCATGTGCCTACTGTGTGCATCGTTTAGGAAACCAAAATCAGCTTCCAGGTGCTTTACAGTATAAGTGCTCTAGTATATTTACACACAAAGTATTAACCATCTGCTTGTTCCTCCTGCAATGGTTGCTGAGTTCCTGTGCAGAACAGTAGGCAACATTGTTTATCTTACCCCTACGGATTTATGTTCTGTTAACAGCTGGATTTCTTCCTCCTACTTTAGATATCCTTCAGCACCTTTGTCTCCCTTCCCACTGGAATACTTCTTGCCGACTTTAAATTCTGGCCACATTTCATTGTATGACTTTACTTCAAACTTTACAAGAGCTCTGGTCTGTTTGACTCAGCCATTAGAGCATTAGAGCATCGCCCACAGACCAAGGGTGGCAAGTTCCATTGGATCAAGGGCTCGAAAGGTTTTGGTTTGTCCTTGGGCCTGGTCAGGGTCCTGCCAGAGGCAGCCAGTCCATGTATGTCTCTCATATGGACGTTTCTCTCTTCTCTCTTGCCGTCCCCCGCTTCCCTCCCATTCTATCTGAAGATAAATGGAAAAAATATCCTCAGATAACTTTACAAGACAATGGTGTTAGGCACAAACTCCTTCAATCTTCCAAATGCTAGAAAATTAGATACTTTGCTTTTCTCCAGTATTGGAGGAATGAGACACTTCGTATTCTTTTTTTTTTTTTTTTTATCCTCACCCGAGGACATTTTTCCATTTTTTACTCAGATAGAGCGGGAAGGAGAGGGAGGAAGAGAGAGAAACATCGATGTGAAAGGGACACATCGAGTGGCCGCCACCCACACGACCCAACCAGGGCCGGGGACAAACTGCAGCCAAGGTACATGCCCTTAGCGGAAACCGAACCCGGGTCTCTGTGGACCGCAGGCTGACGCTCTAACCGCTGAGCGAAACCGGCCAGGGCAACACTTCCTATTCTTATACAAGATGAGTTATTCATCTTTACCCTCATTCCATTCCATCTTTCTCTTCCACTTACTATCTTTTCTACCTTTAATCTTTCATATTTCTGGTTCCACTCTATTTCCTTCACAGTCAAGCTTTAAAGAGTTTTCTATGTTCATTGTCTTGTTCTTATCTGATTTTTATTTATTAAGTCTCTACAGTCTAAATTCTGTACCTGTTACACTATCAAAAATACTCTAAAGTAATTTCATTACTTAGAAGAAAATTAGCTATTACTCTTTTATATAATAGTGAAATTATCTTGGTGGGACTAGTAGGTTAAGGTCAAACTTATTAGAATGGAGTGACTTTCAGTTATTTTTATCTAGCATTTTTTTTTTCCTTTTAGAGCCTTGCGGCAGAAACTTGACCAGCCAATCGAGAGACTCATTTCTTCTTCCTGGACATAGAGCTAGAGTAAATTTCACAATTTCCCTTGCAGTTGTGTCCATGTGGTTGACTTTTAGTCAATGAAATATGAATGGACGTGATAAGCTCATTTCCAGGCTTAATGGGGTCCTTCCTCCCTTCCCTTCATCTTCCTCCATCAGCTTGAAGGTAGAGAATATGGTAACCTTGAGTATGGTAACCTATATGTTGGAGATGTCAGAGCCAGAAGAGAGGAGGAGCATGAGTGGCTAAATCACTGCTTGGAAGACAGCTGCCTCCAAATTAGAAAACACTTCTTTTTGGACTTCTTATAGGAGAGAAAATTGATATTTGAGAGTTTATATGTTTAGGAACTAGAATAACCATAACTAACCCAGAAATTGGTATCAGAAGTGGGGTACTCTAAGATAGTAACCTAAAATATGTTATATTGGCTTGGTGATGATAAAGCAAATGTTTACAGAGGCTGGAAAAAGGAGACCCATGCTTTGTAGTGACAAAATAATTGGTAAAACTTACCTGCACTATTTGAAAAGCATTATCACCCATCTGTTAAGTCCAGAGGAAGTAGTTCAAAAGAATAAAAACAATAGTATATTTTGAATTTCGCATTTTACTTTTAGATAGATTTTACTAAAGAGATAAGCTCTGGAAATAATTGCAGAAATTAAAGTGCATGGGAATACTTGAAAAGATTGGAAAAGATGAGTTTTTCTAAACCTTAAATGGTGAAAATATGAAATGAAAAGGCCTTGAGCAGAGTTTCTTTAAGATTTGGTTCTGGAACAAAGATCAGATGAAAGCTTTGGCCTTCTCATCCAAGACTAGTATTCTAGCTGGGATGACATTTTAAAGAAACTGACATGGGGGCAAGGAAGCAAAGAAGAAATTCAGATTTGCCAAATATGTAAGAAAGAACTTTGGGTGTAGTTACTGAAAGCAAATAGATCATAAGACTAAATTTCTGAAGAAATTTTATTACTAATCAAATCATGAACCTGGTTCAAATATTGTTCAGTTGTAAAAACAGTAAAGCAACTGTTCAAACCCAAACTTGCCTATGTAGAAAATGAGGCATACATGCTTTACAGCTCCCCAATACCTACATAGGATGTGGCCATGGAGAATGGTGGACAAAGAGCATTTCAGAAGCTGGTATCAGGTCCATACAGAGACAGGATGACAAGAAAGTTCTTCCCAATGACTAGATTTAGGTTTCATCACAACTCCTCCTACCCTGGCTGGTGTGGCACAGTTGGTTGGGCATCATCCCTGGAACTGAAAAGTTGCCAGTTAGACTCTGACTCCTGGTCAGGGCACTTACCCTGGTTGTGGGCTCAATCCCCAATGGGGGGTCGTGTAGTAAGCAACAGATCGGTCGATGTTTCTCTTTATTTAAAAATCAATAAAAAATATTTAAAAAAACAAAACAAAAACTTTCTTGCCTGGCCGGTGTCGCTCAGTTGGTTGAGTGTCGACCCATACACCAAGAGGTCTCCGGTTCGATTCCTGGTCAGGGCACATGCCCAAGTTGTGGGCCAACCCCCAGTGGGGGGCATGCAGGAGGCGGCCAATTGATGTTCTCTCTCATCAATGTTTCTATCTCTCCTTCTCCCTCTCTCTCTAAAATCAATAAAGAAAAAAAAATTTTTTTTAAAAAGCAAAACACTTTCTCCACTCTTAAGAGTGATAGATCAAAAAATGCCTGTGCAATATTTCATTATTGCTATGCATGTGTATTGCTTAGTGTCACATTTTTTCCTAAGTGAGAGCATTTTGTAGTTACCTGTTCCTGATCTTCTCTATACATTGTGTTTCCTGGGACATGAGGTGATAGGAGAGAGAACTTGTTTTTAATTCATAGGTTACATACATCTGGATCTAATGAAGAAGACTACTCTATCTGAAAATGAAGACTTTAAGCCTGACTTAGTAACTGGTCAGAACTTTAGGTTGTGTCCATTGGAGTAGGATGTGTTCTATGTGTATGAAGAGTGTCTGCAAGTATCCACTATTAGTGATCTCTTGCGGACACTAGGTTATTTTTCTTGGCACACAGATTCTGTTTCCCAGTCTCCCTTGCAATTAGGCTAACTAGTTAGTTGTGCCAGTTAGGATCTAACTAGGAATATGAGTAGAAGTGATGTGCTCCTGTTGAAGCTCTGGTCCAATAAAATATCACATGAAAAGTCCTCCAAGATCTTCCCATTCCCTACCAACTTGAGGAAGATGAACACATTTGTACTGGAAGCCATATATTGAAGATGGCGAAACCATGGTGTGGGAGTACTCGGGTTTCCTGAATCATCACTTGGAGGATAGCTGCCTGCCTATTAGAATACTTTTATTAGAATTCATATGCATCCTTTTGTATTAAGCCACTGAAACAAGAATTTATTCTAGTACAGACCTACCCTTCTTTCCCCAGGTACAACCATTCATTATCTGGTCCTAACTCCCATACCACAGGTTGGGACCATGAATCAGGCCAGCCAAAGTACCCTATTCCTCAGTTATAATGATTGGCTCAGGAGTGGGCAGGTTAATTAACAAAATGAAACTAGCCCTGGCCAGTTTGGCTCAGCGGTTAGAGCGTCCGCCTGCGGTCCGGAGAGACCCGGGTTCGGTTCCCGCTAAGGGCACGTACCTCGGTTGCAGTTTGTCCCCGGCCCTGGTCGGTTGTGCGGGTGGCAGCCACTCGATGTGTCCCTTTCACATCGATGTTTCTCTCTCTTTCTCTGTTCCTCTCTCTCCCTCCCACTCTACCTGAACAAAAAATGGAAGAATGGCCTCGGGTGAGGATAAAAAAAAAAAAAAAAGAAACTAGCCCTGGCCAGTTTGGCTCAGCGGTTAGAGCGTCCGCCTGCGGTCCGGAGAGACCCGGGTTCGGTTCCCGCTAAGGGCACGTACCTCGGTTGCAGTTTGTCCCCAGCCCTGGTTGGTCGTGCGGGTGGCAGCCACGCAATGTGTCCCTTTCACATCGATATTTCCCTCTCTCTCTCTTCCTCTCTCTCCCTCCCACTCTGTCTGTACAAAAAATGGAAAAAATGTCCTCGTGTGAGGATTAAAAAAAAAACAAAACACAAAATGAAACTAATCAGAAACTAATCAGAGACAGTCTCATCATTTGTTCTAGCACTGTTGGGAAAAAAATAGCTCACTCTGGAATTAACCAAAAACTTTAACTATGGCTTTGGCCAGCATGCAGAATGAAACTGCCTGAGAATGAAATCATTAGAAGGAAATGGAGGCAGTGTCAATGGTATTATAGGAAGGGAAAAGAGCCCAAGGGTTGAGACACATTTTCTGGCTCTTTCCTGATTTGAAACCCTAAGGGGTAAGGGATAGGTACAGCCAGGAAGACTTTGGAATTCAAAAACAGGGAATAGCCCTGGCCAGTTTGGCTCAGCGGTTAGAGTGTCGACCTGTGGTCCAGAGAGACCCGGATTCAGTTCCTGCTAAGGGCACTTACCTCGGTTTCCGGCTCCAGTTGGGGTTGTGTGGGTGGCAACCAGTCGAAGTGTCTCTTTCACATCGATCTCTCTCTCCCTTTCCTCCCACTCTATCTAAAGATAAATGCAAAAACAAAACAAAAACAAAAACAGGGAATATATGGCTTGTGCTCATCATCCCACCTAGAAATTTGCCTCATGGAGGCAACTACAATCAAGTAGAAATGGCAGCATAGTATGTTTAAGCTGAGTGGACCGGGCAGCATTGAAAACCACTCCTGTGTCTTACTGCACTACAGTGGACTGAAAGGAAATACGGAATTCCTTAAGAGGTATGTAAATGTGACTCACAGTAAGGCCAATCGCTTTCCAGGGGTTTGCTGCACTACAGGGTGATAGAAACTCCTGGCATATGCTATGATGTGAATTTGTATGTTGGATAGAGGATCCTATTGAGAGGACACTCACATCCCTAAGTTCTGTGGTAAGGGTAGAGGGAAAACAGTCGCACCTTGAGAATAGATTGCAAGTTGTAGCAACAATGGGCCTTTCAGCAACAAATTCAGTTAGCATGCAGACCAGATGCCCCTCTGCCAATGTCATAATGGTGAAGAACTTATCTTTAGCAACCAGACAAAATCTTAGGTGAAAAGAGCCTAATAATACCTTAAACTTTAAATTCCCAAACTTGAATCTAAAATTGATGTGAAATTCGAAACAGACTATTAAACTGGAAGAGAGTAAGAAATCTCAAAATAACAAGGTTTAGTCCTGCTGGTGTGGCTCAGTTGATTGAGCGTTATCCCATGCACTGAGTGGTCCTGCTTCCATGCCCAGTCAGGGCATGTGCCCAGGTTTTGGGCTCGATACCCAGTTGGGGGCGTGCAGGAGGCCACTGATTGATGTTTCTGACATGGATGTTTCTATCTCTCACTTCCTTGCTCTCAAAAAAAAAAATCAAAAACTTTTTTTAAAAAATAGCAAGATTTAGATTTTTATTCCTCACAATTACATAAAATGGTACCCATGTCCACAAAGGAGATACCCTTTGTAATGTAAAACTGGTGAGTCTAGATGGTATGCACAGTAATAAGAACTTCTTGGCACTGGCTGGAAGATTTAGCAATATTTACTATGTTGTAACAAGCAAGCAACGCTGTTGAATTTTAGGTCTTAAGACTGTCTATGTCAAGATTGAAGTTTTAGGGAATTTGGTAGAAAAACGTCAGGATTTTGGTGTGTGTCCATTAGTGAGGTCCTACAAGAAAGAGATACACTTCAAGTCAAGCTAGCTAACTGAAAGCAAAAGAAAAAATATACTTCTGGCACCTCCCTTTCTGCACGAACTCAGTAAGCCATGTGGCTGAGAACCAAATAAACCTGCAGCTTGCAAATTTGGAAAAACCACATTATCTCTCCTGAGCTAAAGGTAATACAAACAAATGTAGGGAGTTGGAAACACAGTAATGATGTCATTTGAACCCTGGAAAAAGAGCCTGATCATAATCACCTCATGCATCTCTTGCTGTATATTTCCTGTTTGACAAAGATTGTCAAATTGGTCCTATTGTGAGATGGAACTTGGGGGCAAGGAAACAGATATGAAACCTAGCTGTATTTCCTTTAAACTCATTCTTTAGCTTATAATTTTGGTTCCAAAGGTCAAAATGAAAATACTTAGTTAAGTTTAGTTGGCTGGAGGATAAGCATTACATTCCAACCTGAAACCCATTGCTAAGGGATAGAAACCATTCACATACCATCTCTGTTTTTGGTTTCTAAACCACAGAGTTAGCACAGAGCAAAGTGACCACCAGGCAACTAAAATTCCAAGAGAATTTTATTGACAGAAACATGAAGCCTTGCAAACAAAGACCTATGATTGCTTAATTCCAGTACCCTTTATGTGTGGGCAAGAGGTAAAAAAGTACCCTTCCAGAGAGCAAACTCAAGACCATTATATTAAGTGACCAAACACCTCATCTACTAGGTAATTAGTGTGCTCTTGCTCTTGTTAAGTATATGCCACTATTTAAAATTATCTTTATTCTGCTCCACCATGCTGAGTTACATCCAGATCTGACCAAAAGAAATGCACATTATCCAATACTCTTGGTTTCAAGCAAGATGAAATAATTGGATGAGAATTTGGCATGTCTTCCACTGGGGAGAAGAGTTGTTCATGGGATAATTACGTTGTCTTGGGCTAGGTCATTTGAAAAATTATTTGTACTGAGAGAAGCACAAATATAGGTGCTAGTAGCCAAAGGGTAGAATGTAGTAGACAAAACTTAATTTTTGTATGTCCACCTTTCAGGAAATGCTTTTCTCCTACCTGATAAAGCTGTCAATATGTAACTTTCCCCCCTGCCCTAAAGATAGGCATATGAGCCAAACCAATCTTTTCAGAGTCATCTATGAAAATTTTACTGAGTCTAGATCTGCAGTTGACTATCTTTGACACACATGGAACAAGCCTCTCTTACCAGTTAGCAAGAGCAGAAGAAAGCAAGGATGAACAGTAGAAAGTAGAGTCCAGATGATATCATTTGACATCCAGGATTATAGACTCAGAAATTGTTCTTCATTAATTAATTGGCCACTAAGTTCTGCCTTTTCTCCAAACCACCCCTGCCACCCTCCTTTAAGCCATTTTCAAGTAGATTTGATTAATTTGCAACCAAAATAGCCCTGACTGATATTGTTCCCCTGGGTGACAGAGTCCCATTCTTAGAGAATCTTACAGACCAAGGATTGGGACAGTAATTATAGCTGTCCCACCAACACCACTATGGAGACATTCCTCAATTGCCTTCCTTAGAGAAAATAACTTTGTTAAGGAAAATAGTGGTCATTAGTTTCTTCAGCCCCTACTTTACCTTGTGGAATTTGACAACTATTGCAGTTTACAAGGAGATCGCAATAAACTAATTTCCCGGTTCTTGCCTAGGTTCTGAACTATTTGGGAAATAAAGCAAAGGGTAGAAATGGGAGCTAAAATATCACTTTATTACTGATAAAACTAATTTGGTCGATGTTGCTTAGTGTGAACACCAAATAGGCCTGCCAACTGATTTCCAGTTCCTAACAACACTTGACAAGGACAGCACGGAGGATCAAGTGAGAAATCAATATCTAGACAACCTTGTTTCAGGAGGCTGGAGGACAAATCTAAATCAGATTCTTCACAATTTTACTAATATGAGTCACTCAATCTCCTAAAGTGTAGAGAAAGACCTGGAATTAGTTGAGGTCCTTTCATAGGAAGCAAACATCAGAAGCAAGCAAGATGCTCTCTCTACTAGCATCATGGACCAAATCCTACTTGAAACCTACTCCCTTTAGTTTCCAAAATAACCTAGTTGCTTTATCTCTCTAATCATTCTCACTTAGTTTTCTTTATAGACCTTTATTCCTCTATCTGGCTCTTAAATGTTAAGAGTTTACCATGATTTAGGCCATTGCCCTATTTCTATTTTATATATTCTCCCTAAGGAATCTCATTTAGGTTCACAATTTCAATTACCATGTTTAAAGGTAATGAATTTATAACCCTTATATCCAATCCATATAGATCCAGTATTACCAATGGAAATACCATGTGTAAGCTAATGTTTTCTAAACTTTTATCTTTACCCTAAACAGACACAAGATTAGCAAATCCTGTTCTTTCTATGTCCTCATATTAAATTACTTTCTTTGTTCTTATAACTATTGCCTTAATTTGGCTTCTACCATCTTTCATTCATATTATTACAGTAGTCTTAATCTCTCTGCTTCTGATTCTACTCTACTCCATTTTATGTTCCATATTGCCACATAACCTTGTAAAATAATGTATTTCCGAATGCAAAAACAATACATGTTCATTGTAGAACATTAAGAAAATACAGAAAAACATACAGAAGAACATATAATTCCATCAGCTAGATATAGTCACTGATGACATATATATATATATATATATATATATATATATATATATACACACACACACACATCCTCACCCAAGACATGTCTTGATTGATTTGAGAGAGAGAGAAAGAAACATCGATGGTTTGCCTCTCGTATGTGCCCCAATCGAGAATCGATCCTGCAACCTAGGTATGTCCCCTGACTGGGAATTTTTTTTTTATTATTATTATTTTATTTTATTTTATTTTTGTTACAGATGTTTCTCCTTTTTTACCCCATTGGAACCCTCCTCCGCATCCCCCCCCCCCCCAACCGCCCCGTCCCCGGCTTTGTTGTCCATGTCCATTGGTTATGCATACATGCATATAACTTCTGTGGTTTATCTCTTCCCATGCCCACCACCCTCTCTTTTGAGGGTTGTCACTCTATACCCTACTTCCATGTTTCTGGGTCTATGATATTTCTCAGACTGTTATATTCCTTATATTCCATATATAAGTGAGATCATGTGGTATTTGTCTTTTTCTGCTTGGCTTGTTTCACTTAGGATAATACTTTCCAGGTCCCTCCATGTCATCTCAAAGGATAAGAGATCTTTCTTTCTTACAGCTGCATAATACTCTATTGCGTATATGTACCACTGCTTTTTTATCCATTCGTCTACTGATGGACACTTGGGCTGTTTCCAGAGCTTAGCTATTGTAAATAGTGCTGCTATGAACATCGGGGTACATATATTCTTTCTGGTTGGTGTTTCAGGCTTCTTAGGGTATATTCCTAGAAATGGGATCACTGGGTCAAATGGAAGTTCAATTTTTAATTTTTTGAGGTAACACCATACTGTTTTCCATAGTGGCTGCACCAGTCTGCATTCCCACCAGGAGTGTACTAGAGTCCCCTTTTCTCCACACACTCGCCAACACTTGTTTGATGATTTGTTGATGGCGGCCATTCTGGCAGGTGTGAGGTAATACCTCATTGTTTTAATTTGCATCTCTCTGATGATTAGTGATGTTGAGCATTTCTTCATATGTCTCTAGGCCATTTGTATGTCCTTTTTGGAGAGGCGTCTATTCAGCTCCTCTGCCCATTTTATAATTGGGTTCTTTGTCTTCCTTTTGTTGAGTTGTATGAGTACTCTCTATATTTTGGAAATTAACCCCTTATCTGATGTGTCATTGGCAATGATGTTCTCCCATACAGTGGGTTGCCTTTCCATTTTTGATGATTATTTCTTTTGCTGTGAAGAAGATTTTTAGTTTGATGGAGTCCCATGTGTTCATTTTTCCCTTTGTTTCTGTCACATTAGGTGATGTATCAGTGAAAATTCTGCTGCGTATGATGTCTGAAATTTTGATGCCTACATTTTCTTCTAGAATTTTTATGGATTCACGGGTCACATTTAAGTCTTTTATCCATTTTGAGTTTATTTTTGTGTACGGTGTAAGTTGATGGTCTAGTTTCATTTTTTTTTTTGCATGTAGCTCTCCAATTTTTCCAACACTATTTGTTAAAGAGGCTGTCTTTACTCCACTGTATGCTCTTGCCACCTTTGTCAAATATTAATTGACATATTGCCTTGGGTCCATTTCTGGGTTTTCAATTCTGTTCCACTGGTCTATATGCCTGTTCTTGTGCCAGGACCAGGCTGTTTTGATTACAGTCGCTTTGTAGTATAACCTGATATCTGGTATTGTGATCCCACCTACTTTGTCCTTCTTTTTCAAAATTGCTATGGCTATTCAGGGCCTTTTTTCGTTCGATATGAACTTTTGAGGCATTTGTTCTAGTTCTGTGAAATATGTCGTTGGTATTTTCACGGGGATTGCATTGAATTTATAGATTGCTTTGTGTAGTATTGACATTTTAATGATGTTAATTCTTCCAATCCATGAACAAGGTATGTGATTCCACTTTTATATATCTTTCTCTATTTCTTTTTTCAATGTCCTCTAGTTTTCTGCAAATAGGTCCTTTACTTCTTTGGTTAAGTTTATTCCTAGGTATCTTAATTTTTTTGCCGCAATGGTAAATGGGATTGTTTTTTCAGTTTCTCTTTCTGTGAGTTCGTCATTGGTGTATAAGAATGCTGTCAATTTCTTGACATTAATTTTGAATCCTGCTACTTTGCCAAATGTATTTATTAAGTCTAGTAGATTTGTGATGGAGTCTTTAGGGTTTTCTATGTATAATATCATGTCATCTGCAAATAATGACAGTTTCACTTCCTCCTTTCCAATTTGGATCCCTTTTATTTTTTCTTCCTGTCTGATTGCTGTGGCTAAGACTTCCAGTACTATGTTAAATAAGAGTGGCGAAAGTAGACATCCCTGTCTTGTTCCTGTTCTTAAGGGAAATACTTTTAGTTTCTGCCCATTGAGTATGATGTTGGCTGTAGGTCTTTCATATATGACCTTTATTATGTCTAGATATGATCCCTTTTAGTTTCTGCCCATTGAGTATGATGTTGGCTGTAGGTCTTTCATATATGACCTTTATTATGTCTAGATATGATCCCTCTATTCCCACATTGCTGAGTGTTTTTATCAGAAATGGATGCTGGATTTTGTAGAATGCTTTTTCAGCATCTATTGATATGATCATATGGTTCTAATTCTTCATTTTATTTATGTGGTGTATCACATTTATTGATTTGTGAATATTGTGCCAGCCTTGCATCCCTGGAATGAATCCTACTTGGTCATGGTGAATAATTTTTTTGATGTATTGCTGGATCTGATTTGCTAGTATTTTGTTCAGGATTTTGGCGTCTATGTTCATCAGGGATATTGGTCTGTAGTTTTCTTTCTTTGTCATGTCTTTTTCTGGTTTTGAAATTAGAATTATGCTGGCTTCATAGAACGAGTTTGGAAGTCTTCCTTCTTCTTGAATTTTTTGAAATAATTTGAGGAGAATGGGTGTTAGTTCTTCTTTGAATGTTCGGTAAAACTCCCCCGAGAAGCCATCTGGGCCTGGGCTTTTGATTGCTGGGAGAGTCTTGATTACCTCTTCAATTTCCTTAGTTGTTATTGGTCTGTGCAAGTTTTCTATCCCTTCCGGTCAAGTTTTGGAAGACTGTGCATTTCTAGAAATCTGTCCATTTCGCTTAGATTGTCAAATTGTTGCCATATAGTTGTTCATAGTAGCTGTTAACGATCTTTTGTATTTCTGTGGTGTCAGTTGTTACTTCTCCTCTTTCATTTCTGATTTTGTGTATTTGGGTTCTCTCTCTTTGTTTCTTGGGGAGTCTGGCTAAGGGTCCATCAATCTTATTTATCTTTCCGAAAAACCAGCTCTTTGTTTCATTGATCCTTTGAATTGTTTTTTTTGGTCTCCATGTCATTTATTTCGGCTCTGATCTTTACTAGTTCCTTCCTTCCACTTGCTCTGGGGTTTTCTTTTTGTTTGCTTTCTAATTCTTTAAGTTGTGAGGTAAGACAGTCAATTAGAAATTTGTTTTGTTTCTTGAGGTAGACCTGTAGTGCTATGAACTACCCTCTTAGAATGGCTTTTGCTGCATCCCATAGATTTTGTGTTGTTTTGTGTTCATCTACATTGGTTTCCAGGAAGTTTTAATTTCTTCCTTGATTTCCTCGGTAACCCATTCATTGTTTAATAACATGCTATTTAGCATTCATGTGTTTAAATGTCTTTGCATGTTCTTGTTGAAATTGATTTCTAGTTTCATACCATTGTGATCTGAGAAGATGCTTGATATGATTTCAATCTTCTTGAACTTGTAGAGATTTAGTTTGTGTCCTATCATGTGGTCTATCTTTGAGAATGTCCCATGTGCACTTGAGAAGAATGTGAATTCTGTAGTTTTGGGGTGTAATTCTCTGTAGATATCTATTAAGTTCATTTGGTGTAGTGCTTCATTTAGAGTCTCTGTTTCCTTGCTGATTTTTTGTCTAGAGGATCTATCCCATGGTGTCAACGGGGTGTTGAAGTTTCCTGCTATGAATGTATTGCTGTCGATTTCTCCTTTGAAGTCCTCCAGAAGATTTATTGTTATTATTATTATTAAATCTTTATTGTTGAATGTAAAATGTATTACAGATGTTCCACATTTTTTCCCCCATTGACCCCCTCCTCCCCACTCTCGCCCCCCTTCTGCCTTTTCCCACACTGTTGTCTGTGTCCATTGCTTATGCATATACGTTCTTTGGTTTATTCCCCCCCCCAACCCATTTTCCTTTGAGATTTGTCAGTCTAGCAATGAATTTGTACTTCTTAATCTCTTCACCTTTTTCACCCATTCCCCCAACCCCCCTCCCATTTGGCAACCAACAAAATGTTCTCTGTATCTATGAGAATGTTTCTGTTCTACCTGTTCATTTTGTTTGTAGATTCCATTGTTGATAGATATATATTCATTGCCATTTTGTTTGTTCCTATATTTTATCTTTTTCTTCGAAAAGACCCTTCATCATTTCATATAATAACGGTTTGGTGGTGATGAACTCCTTTAACTTTTTCTTGTCTGGGAAAGTTTTTATATGGCCATCAATTCTAAATGACAGCTTTGCAGGATAGAGTAATCTTGGTTGTAGGTTCTTGCTTTTCATCATTCTGAATATTTCTTGCCACTCCCTTCTGGCCTGCAAAGTTTCTTTTGAGAAATCAGCTGACAGCCTTATGGGAACTCCCTTGTAGTTAACTAGCTGCCTTTCTCTTGCTGCTTTTAAGATTCTCTCTTTGTCTTGAACCTTTTGCATTTTGGCAATGATGTGTCTTGGTGTGGGCCTCTTGGGGTTCATCTTGTTTGGGACTCTCTGTGCTTCCTGGACTTGTATGTCTGTTTCCTTCACCAAGTTAGGAAAGTTTTCTGCCACTATTGTTTCAAACAGGTTTTCAATTTTTTGTTCTCGCTCTTCTCCTTCTGGCACCCTCAAGATGTGAATGTTGGCATGCTTGAAGTTGTCCCAGAGGCTCCTTACACTATCCTCATTTTTTTAGATTCTTTTTTCTTTTTGCTGTTCTGATTGAGCGTTTTTTTTTTGCTTCCTTATATTCCAAATTGATGGTTTGCTTGTTGGATTTACGTACTCTACTATTGAAGCTGTGTAAATTATTCTTTATTTCAGTTAATGCCTCCTTCAATTCTGACTGTGCACCCATAATTTCTGACTGGTCCTTTTTTATGCTCTTGAGGCCCTCACTAAGTTCATTGAGCATCCTTATAAACAGTATTTTGAACTCAGCATCTGTTAGGTTGCTTATCTCCATTTCACTTAGTTCTTTTCTTGGGGTTTTGTTCTGTTCTTTCATTTGGGACCTGTTTCTTTGTCTCCTCATTTTGGCTGCCTCCCTGTTTTTGTTTCTGTGTATTACTTAACAAGAGGTATGGGGCTAGCTGAGACCAGATGCTGCTCGTTTGAAAGAATTTAGGAAAAACCTGAAGCAGGATCCAAGACAGGCCAATCCAATGGTTCAGCAAGTGGCAACAGCTTGGGTGGCCCTGAAAGTTGGGTGGGGCAAGGCGGGGCCTCAGAAAGTCACCAGGGTGGGGCTACCAGTGTGAGCCAGGTTGCTGGAGTTCCAGATATGGCGGCTGTCTGCCGCCCTAGGGAAGGGCTCACCAAAGAAACAAAGGCCTCTGATAGCACGTTTGTCCTGGAGGAAGCCCCCTCTCCAGCCCTCGCTCCAGTGCCAAACAGCTCAGTTCTTCCCTGTATGTCTCGGGCACTCCTCGAGCTGTCTCCCCTCCAAGCTTAGGGGGAAAGAGTCTGATAAGTCTGTGCGCGGGCCCTTTAAGGAGCTGCCTGGGGCTCCAGCCGCGTCAGCTTCCCTAAGCCTCAGTACCTGCTGGTTTTTCAAGCCAGAAGTTATGGGGACTTCTCTTCCTGGCACTGGAACCCTGAGCGGGGCACCTGGTGTGGGACAGGGACCCCTCAGTCCTCAGGAAGGACCTTCCCATCCGAGGTATCCTCCTGACTTTTATCCACCACACGTGTGTGTGGGACCAACCCGTCTCGCCACCGGCCCTCGTGCCTTCGCCCCTTCTACCCAGCTGGATGTGGCTGCTGCTTTAATTCCGTAGTTGTAGGACTTCCATTCAGGATGATTTCAGGGGGTTTTGAATGATGGTTGTTCTGTAGTTTAATTGTAACTTTGATGTGGTTGTGGGAGGATGCGATACCGCATTTACCTACGCTGCCATCTTGACCGGAAGTCCAGAAGATTTTTAATATATTTTGGTGCTCCTATATTGGGTGCATATATGTTTATCAAGGTTATATCTTCCTGTTGGATAGATCCGTTCAATATTATGTAGTGGCCTTCTTTGTCTCTAGTTATGGCCTTCATTTTGAAATTTATTTGATCAGATATGAGTATTGCTGCCCCAGCTTTTTTTTGCTTTCTGTTTGCTTGGAAGATTTTTTCCCATCCCTTCACTTTCAGCCTATGTAAGTCTTTTGTTTTGAGGTGGGTCTCTTGTAAACAACATATAGATGAGTCATGCTTTCTTATTCAATCAGCTATTCCGTGTCTTTTTATCAGAGCATTCAATCCATTTACATTCAAGGTGATTATTGATATGTGCTTATTTGTTGCCATTTTTGTTCAGTTTGGTTATATTTTTCTTCCTATTTCTTCTACTAATTACAACAGTCCTTTTAACATTTCTTGCAGTGCTGGTTTGATGCTAATGTATTCCCTTAGCCTTTTTTTGTCTGGGAAGCTCTTTATTTGACCTTCTATTTTGAATGACAGCCTTGCTGGGTAGAGTAGTCTTGTATTTAGATCCTTGGTTTTTATGACCTTGATTACTTCATGCCATTCCCTTCTGGCCTGTAGTGTTTCTTGTGAGAAGTCAGCTGTTAGCCTTATGTGGTTTCCTTTGTAGGTAACCTGTTGCTTATCTCTTGCTGCATTTAGGATTGTCTCTTTGTCTTTAATTTTTGGCGTTTTTATTACTATGTGTCTTGGTGTAAGCCTGTTTGGATTCTTCTTACTTGGGGCTCTCTGTGCTTTTTGAACTTGAATGCCTTCTTCCTTCACCAAATTAGGGAAGTTTTCTGTCGCTATTTTTTTTAATATATTCTCTAACCCTTGCTCATTTTCTTCTTCTTTGGGGACTCCTATGATGCGAATATCATTACGTTTCCAGTTGTTCCACAGTTCTCTTAAGCTGTCTTCCTGTTTTTTAATCTTTTTTTCCTTCCGGTTTTCTGATTGGATGATTTTTTCTACTGTCTTCTAATTCAGTGATTCGGTCCTCAGCTTCCTCTACTCTGCTTTTTAGACCTTCCAGTGTGTTCTTTATTTCTGATATGTCGTTTTTGATCTCTTCTTGATGGTTTTTAATTTCCAATTGGTTTATTTTCAGCTTCTCTATATCCTTACTCATGCTGTTGAGCTTCCTCAAGATCATGGCTCTGAATTCTAGCTCTGTTACCTTGCCTAACTGCTCCACATTGATCTCATCTTCGGTGGAGGTCTCTTGTTCTTTCATTTGGCTTCTGTTTCTGTGTTTCACCATTTTGGCTATCCCAGTGGGCTTTGGAGTCTGTCAAATTTTCTCTGTGGGTGTTGGTGTTCTTCTGTTTGTGGCTCCCTCTCCTAGGTTTCAGTGAGCGAGGGAGAACCCACGTTAAACACCTCTGTCAAGTTTTACTTTCCTGGTTAAAGTTGCTAGTCCAGGAAAGGTATTGTTATCCTCTAGCTTTTTGCCTGGAGGATAGCAGTCGAGGTTACTTGAAGAGTTTTGTGTTGTCAGTTGATTGAAAAACTCCCTCAGGTGCTCAGCGTAAGGGGCTTTCCCAAGGGTGGGACAGATGCTGGTTGTTGGTGAGCCTCAATTAGCATTTCAAATGCCCATGGGGTGGGGTTGGATCTCCGAGGGAGGGCCTGCTGCCTCTCCCCAGAGCCCTGGGAAGGAGCATGAGGGCCACCGTCCTGTGTGGCAGCAACTCAGCAAAAGCTCTGAGCACCCTCCAGATCTCGTGTGTCCCCACACAGTTCCAGACCAGTCTGCCCTTCCTCTGCTGGAGCCCAAGGTGAGTGGCTGTGGCTTTTTTAGCCTGTGTCCCTGCTCTGTGCTGTGGAGCCGCTTGGTAGTTTAACCTGCAGGCGCTGCTCACAGCTAAGGCCGCTGCTGTCTGTGGGCTCCCAGCCCCTCTCTTGCACCGCAATCCTACCAGGATCAAGTCAGTGTCCTTGCAAGCTGTTTTTTTATTGCTTTTTCATGTCGATTTGTCTGTTATAGTTGTAATTCCAGTTTGGTTCTGGGAGACGGTCTGTGTAGCTTCCTTTCACTCCACCGCCATTTTGCAAGTCCATCCTGACTGGGAATTGAACCCACAACCTTTTGGTATATGGGGTGATGCTCTAGCCAACTGAGTCACCCATCCAGGCCTGCCACTGATGACATTTTAATGCAGAAATTTTCAGTGCATTTTAATTAAAATGAGAATGCTGCTGCTGCTTTTTAAAACTATGGGGGCATATTCTCATGGCATTAAATGTCCTCTAGAATATTATTTGTACTGAACATATAATGAATGTATCAATTTATTTAAGATAAGCATTACAAACTTGCAGACCATAACCAAAACTGGTATATGGACATGGCTACGTTTTGTCATCATAGCATTTCAAAGTTGTTTGAATTTTGAATGCCTTTACATAAAAGCAACTCTCTTCAATTCCCCATGGTTTCCACAATTCTATGAATGCCTATTGTTTTATTCCCAGTATATTCACTCGTTTTGGTCACCTACCTGTTATTATTTTACTGTTGCTGTTGTGTTTTGGTGGGTTTTTTGTTTGTCGGTTGTTGTTTTTGTTTTACATTTGAGTTGAAAAGGGCCAAGTAAGAAATAGTTAAGCAGAGTGGATGACAATCTAACACAAATACTAATGAATTACTGGCCACTTTGGTAGAACCCAGTTACTACATAATTCATAATCAATTAAATATTATTGAGTAAAGAATATATATTTTATTTTAAATGTAAATTTGTTTTAAAAATGTGTCTCTTAAATTTCACATAAATTACATTTAAAATCAGCATTGTTTTTCTGTTCATACTCGTAGGTTGAACAAAGAGGGAAATAAATTTGAATGGAAAAACAGAGATTCCCGTATAGCAAGAGAAACCCAGTCCGCGATTTAAAAAAAAAAAAAAAAAAAGCCTGGCCTGTGTGGCTCAGTGGAGCTTCGACCCATGCACTAAGAGGTTGCCGGTTTGATTCCCAGTCAGGGCACGAGTCCAGATTGTGGGCCAACTCCCTAGTGGGGGGGCATGCAGGAGGTAGCCAATCGATGCTCTCTCTCCCTCTCCTTCCTCTCTGTCTCTAATATCAATAAAGAAAAAAAAAATGCCAAGGATAATCTACCACTAGTAATACGCATTAGCTCTTGGTTATTAAACAAATAAGCAACCGACATTTAATTTTTGTATTCCATTTTATGTTAGTTTGATCATTTTTGTCCTTTTGTTTATTTAGAAGATTTAAAGTAGTTACTGCATAGAACAACTCCTACAAAGAGATTAGTGAGTTCTTAAATTTGTTACTTTCAAATTGAACATTAAGAGAAACATTTGTAGAGTTCAGATTTAGAGCAAGCAAGTATATTAACAACTAGCAGCAATATCACAAGTTAGAACTATTTCTAGCTTATTTCTTTCTCAGGACAAAACAAATCCATTAGAAAGTTGGGGATTCCCAAGGAAATCTTTTATTCATTCATTTATTGATTATCCCACAAATGTTTATTAAATATCTCCTGTGTGATATGCACTATTTAGGGCACAGAGTACTATAGCTAATAGAAAAGTGCAAAGTTTGTGAATGCATTTTTTTTTTTTTATCCTCACCCGAGGATATTTTTCCATTTTTTGTACAGATAGAGTAGGAGGGAGAGAGAGGAAGGGAGAGAGAGAGAGAAACATTGACATGAAGGGACACATCGAGTGGCTGCCACCCGCACGACCAACCAGGGCCGGGGACAAACTGTAACCGAAGTACGTGCCCTTAGCGGGAACCGAACCCGGGTCTCTCCAGACCGCAGGCCGACGCTCTAACCACTGAGCCAAAGTGGCCAGGGCTATGAATGCATTTTCTGCAGGAAATAGTATAATAGACTCTTGACATACACTCAAGGGATTCTCCCAATGACCTTAAGTCTTCAAATATGTAAATATTTTATATAATTTAATCCAGAAAATAGAGTAATTATAACTAATCTTTGATATTTTCACACATGTAAATTTTAAAATGCAGTTTCTGGTCTGGCATGTAAGCAGCTTAGAAGTTGCCATTCCATCCTCACAACAACTAAAAACTGAACAAACGAAAAACAACTCTTCATAGATCTATCAAGGAAGGGAGGTCACAGAACAAACCATTAGCCCAAAATTGGATAAACAGACAAATAGACACAGAATTGCAATTATTAGAGCAGAAACCTCCATGAGAACCAGTGCTGGGGTAGGGAAACCTGAACTGTAATTAAAAAAAAAATGCTATAGGCTTAGTGTGGATAAGCCTGAGAGTTAGAGACCCCAGGAAGATCTAATCAAAGAGGGGCCCTATGCTTTCTTTAGTGGGTTTTACCTTCAGGAGCCCTATTAAGTCCTAACAGTGAATACTGGAGGAAAATTGTATGTTCATATTTCTGGCAAGAGGAGGGGAAAAGCAATCATTTTAAAATCGCCCTGGCCAGTTTAGCTCAGTGGTTAGAGCCTTGGCCTGCGGTCTGGAGAGACCCGGGTTTGGTTCCCGCTAAAGTCACGTACCTCGGTTGCAGTTTGTCCCCGGCCCTGGTTGGGTTGGGCGGGTGGCAACCACTCAATGTGTGATGTGTCCCTTTTACGTTGATGTTTCTCTTTCTCTCTCTCCCTCCCACTCTATCTGAACAAAATATCAAAAAAATGTCCTCGGGTGAGGATAAAAAAATAATATAAAATAAAATAAAATTAATAAAATATGCCAGAGCACTGTGTTCTTAACAAGGCCTGCCCTGAAAAGAAACTTTTACTAAAGCCTAACCTGCTGGAATTTTATCAGTCTAACCTTCCTGGGGGAAGGGTATTACCCAAACCTCGTCCCTCTAACCATCCTGCCCCTCCTACGAGGCCTGGAAGAGGGAAGGGAAGAAGACTGAGAAGGCTTGTTGAAATTCAGTCTAGGGGAGTGATTTTCAACATGTGTGTGGTAAGAATTTTTAAAACATGCAATACTTGACTACTTAGTAGGGGGAACTGACCTCTCTTCCCTTAGATTGTCAAATTTAAAAAATGACAAAAGTCAACACAGCAGCCCTCTGATGTGAATGCCCTGTCTTAAACCATAAATATATAGGTCATGTAATAGAGTTACATGTTGTTGATCATATTGCATAATAAGGTTGTGTCTAATTTGTTAATTCTTGTTACCAGAAATCTTTTTATGCGAATATAGGCACCTGATTTTTTTAAATATTACTTTTCAGCAAAAAAAATGTAGGTAATTACTACTATTATTATTTTTTTTGTAACTCAATCAAATTTACAACTATTTTTGTCAGATCGGCAAAAAATATATTTTTGTGTGTGCAGCAGATTTTAGTAATTAGTTTATGTGTGCCATGAGATGAAAAAGGTTGAAAATCACTGGTCTAGGGGCACAAACTCACCAGAAATTGAGACCTATATAGGACAATAAAATCTTTCCCCTCTCCCCACATCTTACCATTACAACTAAAGACCTATTTACCACAGTTTCTTTTACCCAGAATAATCAGACAAATCACTATCTATTGCAGCTCTAGCCTCACAAAATGTATATTCTTCAATAATAAGACTTGAAAGTCAGAATTATGCCTTGATCCATGGGCTGCAGAATGGATGTTTTATTAGCAGGCATGAAAAAAAAAATCAATTCATCATACATCCCATCAGAGCTCTTCATTAATTATCTTAGATAGATCTTCTGGATAACTTGCTACAGCTTCTTCATCAGCACTTGCTGTTTCACCTTGTACTTTTACGTTATGGAGATGGCTTCTTTCCTGAAACCTCATGAACCATCCTGTGCTAGCCTCAAACTTGTCCTCTGCTGCTCCTTTACCTCTCCCAGTCTTCACAGAATTGAAGAGTTAGGGTCTTGCTCTGGATTAGCCTATGGCTTAAAGAAGTGTTGTGGTTGGTTTGATCTATCTAGGTCATTATAAACGTACCCATGTCAATAATAACGCTGTTTTGCTTTATTATCTTTTGTGTGTTCACCGCAGTGACACTTTTAACATCCTTTAAGAACTTTTTGCATTCACAACTAGGCAATCTGTTTGATACAAGTGGCCTATCTTTTAGGCAGTTTCAGCTTTTGACATGCCTTCCTCATTAAGCTTAATCATTTCTAGGTTTTGAGGTACAGTGAGAGATGTGGGAGTCTTCCTTTCAGTTGAATACTTTGAGGCCCTTGTAGTGTTATTAATTGGCATAGTTTCAATATTTTTGTGTCTCTGGGAATAGGAAAGCCCAACAAGAGGGAGAGAGATGGGAAAACTGCTAATCTGTGGAGCTGTCAGAATACACACATTTATTGATTAAGGTCACTATTTTATATGGGTGCAATTTGTGGTTGCCCAAAACAGTTACAATCGTAACATCAAAGATTTTTCTGTCACAGATCATCATTAAAAATATAATAATAATGAAAAAAATTTAAAATATTTTAAGAATATTTTACAATGTCATAGAGACATTAAGTAAGCAAATATTATAAGGAAAATGATATTGATAGACTTTCAAGATGCAGGATTGCCACGAACCTTCAATTTGTAAAAAAAAAAAAAAAAATGCAATATTTGCAAAGCACAATAAAATTAAATGCAATAAAATGAAGTATGCCTATACATGCTTATGTATAAGTAAAAAAAATAACAATACAATGGATGGTAGGAAGGGATTAGGAATATTCTTTTATAACGTATAATATGATATAGTATTATTTGAAAATGGGCTTGGATTGGTTGTAAATGTATATTGCTGATCTTAGGAAAACCACTAAAAGTGTTTTTAAAAAGCATAATGGATATATTAAGACAGGAGAGAAAATAGTAACAAATATGTGCATATTAATTTAACTTTATCAATAATCACTTTTATGTGATTTATAAAAGGTTAATGGTGTTTATATATATATATATTTAAATACATTTTTATTGATTTTTTAGAGAGAGAGGAAGGAAGAGAGAGATAGAAACATCAAGTGAGAGAGAAACGTTGATTAGCTGCCTCCTGCACAGCCCTCACTGGGAACTGAGTCCACAAACCAGGCATGTGCCTTGATCAGGAATCAAACCAGGATCTTTCAGTTAATGGGTCGATGCTCGATCCACACTGGCGGGGCAATGGTGTTAATATATTAATTAAAGTACACAGGTTGTCAGGGTAAATCAAAGAAAGTGTGTAGTACAATAATAGAACAAGAATAAAGAAATAGACCCATGCAATAGCAAGTCCGGAATCAGAAGCACATATATGGGAACGTGGTATATGAAAGAGAGGATATTATAATTATCCTCCCTAAGAGGGAGAAAATAGACTATTAAATAAAATGATGGGACAATTGGACAAAATTGGAAAATAACAAAATTTGAACTCCACTGAATACCATACATAAAACCTAATATAAAAAGCAAAAGTTTGCCCTGGCTGGATTGGCTCAGCGGTTGGAGCGTCGGCCTGCGGATCAGAGAGTCCCGGGTTCGGTTCCTGATAGGGGCACGTACAAAAAATAAAAAATAAATAAAAAAAGCAAAAGTTTGAAACTTAAAAATATGTATACGTCACAGGGGAAGTTAGGACTTTTTAAGCAAGATACTAAAGAGCATAATTCATAAGGAAAAATATGATAAATTTCTCTAACCAAAGAAACATTTTACATGACCAAAGATACCTACAATGTATCTAGTGAATTTGGTGGCCCACCATTAATTCATGCACATAATGAATATTTACTTAGTCAATGGGGACTCAGCTTTTAACAAAATAAACCAAACTCCTGCCTGTATTTAGGTTATTTTCCAGTTGGAGAATAAAACATAAAAGGAATAAAAAAAAAAAAAAAGAAAGGCAGGAGGAGCTAGAGCACACTGAATGAGGGGGAGACTAGTATGTACCACAAGTTAGTTAGGAGAAGCTGCACTCTAAAAGTGACAGCTGAACAAAGAATGGAGGAACAAGAGAAGAATGCAAGTACTTGGGAGGACAAGCATTGCATACAGGGGAATAGAAAGGCCTAATCTCCTCTTAGTGTGTCTTTGTATACAGAAGACATTGGAAAAGTAAAAACTACTTTTCCCAGCCTACCTTGCAAATTGGGGTCCATATCTGATATGGGTTCCTCCAATCATACAAATCATGAAAGACACGAACAAAGAACTGAGAAAAGGGGAGAGAAAGGGTGTAGGATATGTGCTTTGCTGGTACAAATTGTGGCAGAAACTTGAAAAACATAAACTTTAAGATTTGGAAGGAAGTTTTCTGATTGTAACAAAGATGATATTTTTACCCAAAAGCTTTAGCGACAGAGGCACAAAAGATTTTAGAGCCAGATGCTTCAGCTATGACTTAAATTTGTCAGGCACCTTCCTAATCTTGGCAGGAGGAGTAACTCCCTTGGTGGCCCTATTCTGAGTTGTGGGCTTAAGTATTAATTCTGGAAGCTCACCTAAAATCAATCTCATTTGTCCACTAAAATAATTCTGTAAGTCAGTTACTGCCCTGTAATACATCTCTTTCTGCTTAAACTACAGTATGTTCTCTCTTCAACCTAACTCTGACCAATAGAGTAGTACCAAAAGTTGCTATAGACAGTATCCTCTCAAGAAAATGGGGGCCTAAAAAAAAAGAAAAGAAAATGGGGACCTGTGATTACTTACATGACCTGGGTGGGATTTAAGAAAGCAAAAATACTCTAGCATCAGCAGGTAGGAAACAGGAAATCTTTTACTTAGTTACTTGTGATTGCCAGGAATGAAGGTCCTACTGAAGGCAAGCCTTGAAAACCATATGACTACAGTGAGGATGAGGAGTACAAGTTTTATAAGGTGGACTGTCTGCTCTTACGTGTACCAAGAACGCTTAAACAAAGGTCATGACAAACCCAGGATTTTACATTTCAGGCTCCAGGCATGATTACAGATTCAGAGAGCTTCTATAATTACCCTATATGAAACTCTTTCATCTTTAGGTCCAAAGCAATCATATCTGATAATAAAATATAGAGTCTGAGCTTCTAAATTGCAGAATTAAAATGAAAGTTGAATTTACAGGATTTATGGGGCTGATATATAAAGCAAAGACTCTATGTATGGGATATAATGGGACCTTATGAACATTTGGGTGAATTCAGGTAACTAAATGGTCCACAAAACATCAAACCTGAGTGTGTCTTTCTTGCCAGCAGCACCTCTTCCCTTTATATTGAGACTGCCCTTTCCATGCTGAAATACCAGAAGCAACCTCACTTGAGGGAGCTACCTCTTATCACACCACTACCACTTCTTGTATCCATCCAAATCTATAACTATGATCATAATCCATTAAGTGAAGTTCTGTGCACAAAAGAAGGGCAAGATTTTACTAATTTAAAAAACCTGGGATATATATATAAAGATGAAGAAGAAAAGAACACAATGTTAGATAGAGTCAAATTTATTGATATATAGTTCTCAATTCAACATAGTTATAATTATTTTGGAGTGGTTATAATCACTTGCTCGAGTGACTGAAATGTGTTTTCACCAGTGAACAATGTTAAGTGGATTTAAGGAATCATGTTGTCTTTTCCAGTCTGAATGTTTTTTGTTTATTTTTATTAATTAATTTTAGTTACATATGTTTCTCCTTTTCCCCCCAATGATTCCTCTCTCCCCCTCCCTCCCCGCCCTATCCCCAGTTTGTTGTCCATGTCCACTGTTCATGTATGCATGCATATAAATTCTGTAGTTTATCTCTCCCCACCATCCCCTCTTCTGGGGATTGTCAGTCTGTACCCCACCTCCACGTCTCTGGGACTACCCCATTCCTCAGACTGTTATGTTCATTATATTCCACAAATAAGTGAGATGATATGATACTTGTTTTTCTCTGTTTGGCTTGCTTCACTTAGGATGATACTTTCCAGGTCCCTCCATGTAGTTTCAAAGGATAAGAGGTCTTTCTTTCTTACAGCTGCATAGTACTCCATTGTATGTATGTACCACAGCTTTATTATCCATTCATCTACTGATGGACACTTGGGCTGCTTCCAGATCTTAGTTATTGTAAATAGTGTTACTACAAACATGGGGGTACATATATTCTTTCTGGTTGGTGTTTCAGGCTTCTTAGGGTATATTCCCAGCAGTGGGATCACTGGGTCAAATGAAAGTTCAATTTTTATTTTTTTGAGGTAACACCATACTGTTTTCCATAGTGGCTGCACCAGTCTGAATTCCCACCAGCAGTGTACTAGAGTCCCCTTTTCTCCACACCCTCGCCAACACTTGTTGTTTGATGATTTGTTGATGGTGGCCATTCTGACAGGTGTGAGGTGATACCTCATTGTTGTTTTAATTTACATCTCTCTGATGATTAGTGATGATGAGCATTTCTTCATATGTCTCTTAGCCATTTGTATGTCCTGTTTGGAGAGCTGTCTATTTAGTTCCTCTGCCCATTTTATAATTGGGTTCTTTGTCTTCCTTTTGTGGAGTTGTATAAGCACTCTCTATATATTGGAAATTAACCCCTTATCTGATATATCATTGGCAATTATGCTCTCCCATACAGTGGGTAGCCTTTCCGTTTTGATGATTGTATCTTTCGCTGTGCAGAAGCTTTTGAGTTTGATGGAGTCCCATGTGTTCATTTTCTCCTTTGTTTCTTTTGCTTAGGTGATGTATCAGTGAAAATTCTGCTGCGTATAATGTCTGAAATTTTGTTGCCTACAGTTTCTTCTAGGATTTTTATGGATTCATGAGTCACATTTAAGTCTTTTATCCATTTTGAGTTTATTCTTGTGTAGGGTGTAAGTTGATGGTCTCGTTTCATTTTTCTGCATGTAGTTGTCCAGTTTTCCCAGCACCATTTATTAAAAAGGCTGTCCTAATTCCACTGTATGCTCTTGCCACCTTTGTCAAATATTAATTGAGCATATTGCCTTGGGTCCATTTCTGGGTTCTCAGTTCTGTTCCACTGGTCTATATGCCTGTTCTTGTGCTAGTACCAGGCTGTTTTGAATACGGTGGCTTTGTAGTATAACCTGAAATCTGGTAATGTAATTCCTCCAACTTTGTTCTTTCTTTTCGAGATTGCTGTGGCTATTCAAGGTCTTTTTGGTTCCATATGAACTTTTGAAGTATTTGTTCTAGATCTGTGAAGTATGCCGTTGGTATTTTGATGGGGATTGTATTGAATCTATAGATTGCTTTGGGTAATATGGACATTTTAATGATTAATTCTCCCAATCCATGAACAGGGTATGTGCTTCCACTTTTTTATATCTTCCTCTATTTCTTTTTTCAATGACCTGTAGTTTTCTGCAAATAGGTCCTTTATTTCTTTGGTTAAGTTTATTCCTAGGTATCTTAATTTTTTTGCCGCGATGGTAAATGGGATTGTTTTCTTAGTTTCTCTTTCTGTGAGTTCATCCTTGGTGTATAAGAATGCCATCGTTTTCTTGACATTAATTTTTATTTATTTATTTATTTTTTTGTTACAGATATTTTACCTTTTTACCCCATTGGCACCCCCCACCCTACCCCCCCTCCACCCTGTCCCCGGCTTAGTTGTCCATGTCCATTGGTCATGCATACATGCATATAAGTTCTGTGGTTTATCTCTTCCCACCCCCCCCACCCCCCATCCCCTCTTCTGAGGGATGTCAGTCTGTGCCCTACTTCCATGTGTCTGGGTCTACTGTATTCCTCAGACTGTTATGTTCATTATATTCCGTATATAAGTGAGATCATGTGGTATTTGTCTTTTTCTGCTTGGCTTCTTTCACTTAGGATAATACTTTCCAGGTCCCTCCATGTCGTCTCAAAGGATAAGAGATCTTTCTTTCTTACCACTGCATAGTACTCCATTGTGTATATGTACCACAGCTTTTTTATCCATTCGTCTACTGGTGGGCACTTGGGCTGTTTCCAGATCTTAGCTATTGTAAATAGTGCTGCTATGAACATGGGGGTACATATATTCTTCCTGATTGGGCTTTCAGGCTTCTTAGGGTATATTCCCAGCAGTGGGATCACTGGGTCAAATGGAAGTTCAATTTTTATTTTTTTAAGGTAACACCATATTGTTTTCCATAGTGGCTGCACCAGTCTGCATTCCCACCAGCAGTGTATTAGAGTCCCCTTTTCTCCACACCCTCGCCAACACTTGTTGTTTGATGATTTGTTGATGGCGGCCATTCTGACAGGTGTGAGGTGATACCTCATTGTTGTTTTAATTTGCATCTCTCTGATGATTAGTGATGTTGAGCATTTCTTCATATGTCTTGACATTAATTTTGTATCCTACTACTTTACCAAATTCATTTATTAAGTCTAGTAAATTTTTGATGGAGTCTTTGGGGTTTTCTATGTATAGTATCATGTCATCTACAAATAATGACAGTTTCACTTCCTCCTTTCCAATTTGGATCCCTTTTATTTTCTCTTCCTGTCTGATTGCTGTGGCTAAGACTTCCAGTACTATGTTAAATAAGAGTGGCAAAAGTGGCCATCCTTGCCTTGTTCCTGTTCTTAAGGGAAATGCTTTTAGTTTTTGCCCATTGAGTATGATGTTGGCTGTAGGTCTTTGATATATGGTCTTTATTATGTCTAGATATGATCCCTCTATTCCCACATTGCTGAGCGTTTTTATCAGAAATGGATGCTGGATTTTGCCAAAGGCTTTTTCGGCATCTATTGATATGATCATGTGGTTTTTATTCTTCATTTTATTTATGTGGTGTATCACATTTATTGATTTGTGAATATTGTACCAGCCTTGCATCCCTGGGATGAATCCCACTTGGTCATGTTGGATAATTTTTTTGATGTATTGCTGGAGCCGATTTGCTAGTATTTTGTTCAGGATTTTGGGTCTATGTTCATCAGGGATATTGGCCTGTAGTTTTCTTTCTTTGTAGTGTCTTTTTCTGGTTTTGGGATTAGAATTATGCTGGCTTCATAAAATGAGTTTGGAAGTCTTCCTTCTTCTTGAATTTTTTGAAATAATTTGAGGAGAATGGGTGTTAGTTCTTTTTTGAATGTTCGGTAAAACTCCCCCATGAAGCTGTCCGGGCCTGGGCTTTTGTTTGCTGGGAGAGTCTTGATTACATCTTCAATTTCTTCTGTTGATACTGGTTTGTTCAAGTTTTCTATTTCTTCCTGGTCCAGTTTTGGGAGACTGTGCATTTCTAGAAATTTGTCCATTTTGCTTAGAATGTCAAATTTGTTGCCATATAATTGTTCATAGTAGTTGTTAACGATCTTTTGTATTTCTGTGGTGTCAGTTGTTACTTCTCCTCTTTCATTTCTGATTTTGTGTATTTGGGTTCTCTCTCTTTGTTTCTTGGTGAGTCTAGCTAAGGGTCCATCAATATTGTTTATCTTTTCGAAAAACCAGTTCTTGGTTTCATTGATTCTTTGAATTTTTTTTTTTTTTTTTGGTCTCAATGTCATTTATTTCTGCTCTGATCTTTACTATTTCCTTCTTTCTACTTTCTCTGGGGTTTTCTTTTTGTTTGCTTTCTAGTTTTTAAGTTGTGAGGTTAGATAGTCTATTAGAGATTTTTCTTGTTTTTTTGAGGTAGGCCTGTAATGCTATGAACTTCCCTCTCAGAAGTGCTTTCGTTGCATCCCATAGATTTTTGTTGTTGTGTCTTCATTTTCATTGGTTTCCATGAAGTTTTTGATTTCTTCCTTGATCTCCTCGGTGACCCATTCATTGTTTAATAACATGCTATTTAGCTTCCATGTGTTCAAATGTCTTTGAATGTTCTTGTTGCTATTGATTTCTAGTTTCATGCCATTGTGATCTGAGAAGATGCTTGATATGATTTCAGTCTTCTTGAACTTGTAGAAACTTAGTTTGTGCCCTAACATGTGGTCTATCTTTGAGAATGTCCCATGTGCACTTGAGAAGAATGTGAATTCTGTAGTTTTGGGGTGTAATTCTCTGTAGATATCTATTAAATCCATTTGGTCTAGTGCTTCATTTAGAGTCTCTGTTTCCTTGCTAATTTTTTTGTCTAGAGGATCTATCCAGTTATATCAGCTGGGTGTTGAAGTCCCCTGCTATGATTGTATTGCTATCGATTTCTCCTGTGAAGTCCTCCAGAAGATTTTTGATATATTTTGGTGCTCCTATATTGGGTGCATATATGTTCATCAAGGTTATATCTTCCTGTTGGATAGATCCTTTCAATATTATGTAGTGGTGTTCTTTGTCTCTAGTTATGGCCTTCATTTTGAAGTCTATTTTATCAGATATGAGTATTGCTACCCCACCTTTTTTTCCCTTTGCATTTGCTTGGAAGATTTTTTTCCAGTCCTTCACTTTCAATCTATGTGAGTCTTTTGTTGTGAGGTGGGTCTCTTGTAAACAACATATAGATGAGTCAGGCTTTCTTATCCGATCAGCTATTCTGTGTTTTTTTATGGGAGCATTCAATCCATTTACATTTAAGGTGATTATAGATATGTACTTATTTATTGCCATTTTTGTTTAGTGTGGTTCTATTTTTCTTCCCATTTCTCCTGCTAATTACAGCAGTCCTTTTAACATTTCTTGCAGTGCTGGTTTGGTGCTAATGTATTCCCTTAGCCTTTTTTTTTGTCTTGGAAACTCTTTATTTGACCTTCCATTTTGAATGATAGCCTTGCTGGGTAGAGTAGTCTTTGATTCAGATCCTTGTTTTTCATAATCTTGATTACTTCATGCCATTCCCTTCTGGCCTGTAGTGTTTCTTGTGAGAAGTCAGCTGAGAGCCTTATGTGGTTTCCTTTGTAGGTAACCTGTTGCTTATCTCTTGCTGCTTTTAGGATTCTGTCTTTGTCTTTAATTTTTGGCAGTTTGATTACTATGTGTCTTGGTGTGGGCCTGTTTGGGTTCTTCTTACTTGGGGCTCTCTCTGCCTCTTGAACTTGAATGCCTTCTTCCCTCACCAAATTAGAGACGTTTTCTGTCACTATTTCTTCAAATATATTCTCTAACCCTTGCTCATCTTCTTCTTCTTCGCGATTCCTATGATGTGAATATTATTACGTTTCCAGTTGTCCCACCGTTCTCTTAAGCTGTCCTCCTGTTTTTTAATCGTTTTTTCCTTTTGGTTTTCTGATTGGTTGATTTTTTCTACCCTGTCTTCTAATTCACTGATCCAGTCCTCAGCTTCTTCTACTCTGCTTTTTAGACCTTCCAATGTGTTTTTCATTTCTGATATGTCGTTATTAATTTCCAACTGGTTGATTTTCAACATTTCTATGTCTTTACTCATGGTGCTCATGTCCTTACACATGCTGTTGAGCTTCCTCAAGATCATGGCTTTGAATTCTAGTTCTGTTAACTTGCTTAACTGCACCTCATTTATCTCTTCTTTGTTAGAGGTCTCTTGTTCTTTCATTTGGCTTTTGTTTCTGTTTTTCACCATTTTGGCTATCACAGTGGGCTTTGGAGTCTGCTAAATTTTCCCTGTGGGTGTTGGTGTTCTGCTGTTTGTGGCTCCCTCTCCTGGGTTTGGATGAGCCAGGTAGGACCCATTTTAAACACCACGGTCAAGTCTTAACTTTCCTCTAGCTTTTTTTTTTTTTTTTTTTTGCCTGGAGGCTATTAGTAGAAGTCACCTGAAGAACCTTGTTTTCTGAGTTGCCTGAAAAACTTCCTCAGGTGCTCAGTGTAAGAGGATTTCCCGAGGGTGGGGTAGCTGGTTGTTAATGGGCCTCAATTAGCATTTCAATGGCCACCAGATGGGGTTGAATCTCTGAGGGAGGGCCACCACCTCTCCCCAGGTCCCTGGGAAGGAGTAAGATGACTACAGTCCTGGGTGGCTACACTCAGCAAAAGCTCTTAGCACCCTCCAAATCCTGAGTGTCCCCACACAGTTCCAGTCCAGTCTGCCTTCCCTCTGCTGGAGCCCAAGGTAAGTGGCTACTGCCAATTTAGCCTCTGTCCAGACTCTGTGTCCTGGAGCCACCTGGGACTTTTAACCCAATGGCGCTGCTTCCAGCTAAGTGCGGCTGATGCTGCGGCACCAGCCGAGTCTGCAGCACTCAGCCAAGTTCGCAGGACTTAGCCGTGGTTGCAGCTGAGGCGGCAGCAGCTTCCTGCCGAGTCCCTGGTCTCCACCCAGTCCGTGTGGCACCAGCCAAGGGCTTAGCACCAGCCGAGGCGGCAGCAGCTTCCTGCTGAGCTCCCTGGTCTCAGCTGAGTCTGTGCGGCACCAGCCGAGGGCTTTGCTCGCAGCTGAGGTGGCAGCAGCTTCCCCCCAAGCCCCCTGGTCCCAACCGAGTTCGCTGGACCCAGCCCAGGCCGCTGCGGGCCATGGGCTCCCGGCCCCCTCTCGCGTCCTCGCAAGCCTACCAGGATTGAGTCAGTGTTCCTGATGATGTGGTCCTCCAGGCTGCCTTTCGGTTGCTCCTTCCTGAAGATTTGTCTTTATTTTCGTTGTAAATCCAGTTTGGTCCTGGGAGATGGTCTGAGTAGCTCCATTCATTCCTCTGCCATTTTTTCTTCTCCAGTCTGAATGATTTTTGCTTTTTCTTGCCTGATTTCATGGGAGCAGTACAGTAGTGTTGATTGGAAGTGGTAAGATAGGCAACATTTCCTTGTTCCTGATTTTAGGAAGAAAACATTGTCTTTCACTATAAGATCTTTGTTGTAGGTTTTTCATATATGTCATTTATCAGGTGGAGGGAGTGTCTCTCTCTTTCTAGTTTTATGAGAGTTTTTACCAGACATACACTTTATATTTCTCAAATGTCTTTTCGTATTTATTGAGATGATCATGTGTTTTTTTCGCTTAGTCTGTTATTACAATCAATTACATTGATCGGTTTTTTACTATTAAACCTACTTTACATTGCTGGGATAAATCCCACTTAGTCATGATTTATTGTCTGTTTTGTATATTATTGCATTTGATTTCATAACATTTTGTTAAGAAGTTTTGCATTTATATTCATGAGATATATTGGACTTCAGTGTTCTTATGATGTCATTTTCTTGTTTTTGTATCAAGGAATGTGGTCTTCACAGAATGATTTAGGAAATATTCCCTTCTCATCAATTTTCTGAAAGAATTTGTGTAGAATTGGTATTGTTTCTTATTTAAATGATTGGTAGAATTTGCCAGTGAAGCTATATGGGCACAGTGTTTCTAAATGGGAAAGTTTTTTAATACAAATTCAGTAAACTCAATATCTGTAATAGCTATATTTAGGTTACGTATTTTTTCTTGAATGAACTTTAGCAATTTATGTATTTCAAGGAATTTGTCTATTTATGTCCCTTTTCAATTTGAATAATATTATTTGCTCTGAAATCTACTTTGTCTGATATTTATATAACCACCCCAGCTTTATTTTGATTAATGTTAGCAGGGGTATTTTTTTCATCATTTTAACTTATATGTTAACATTGTTGGGTCTTGCTTTTACCCAATCTTACAATCTCTGGTTTTTAAATAAGAGTATAGATCCTTTACATTTAATATGATTATTAATATATTTGGGCTTAAATACATTGACTTGCTATTTGTTTTCTACTTGTCTTATCTGTTCTTTGTTCCCATTTTCTTATTTTTCTGTTTTCTTTTGGAGTAATTGTACAATTTTTATTCCATATTATCTCCTTTGTTGGCTTATTAGTTATAACTATTATTCACAATAAAGATACACATATAGTTTTAATTGTTGAGTTTGGGTTTATATTATATATCTTTAAACTATTTTGTTCTACCTTCAAGTATTATATTATTATAATATATATTATATTACCTTTAATGTGTAGTGTAAAAATCTTACAACAGTGTAATTCTCTTTTCTTTCTGACTTTTGAATATTATGCCTTACATTTTACATTTATGTATTTTATAAACTCCACAGTATGTTATTAAATTTTGTTTTTTTAAGGAGTCCATTTTCTTTTAAAGTCATTTAAATAATAAGAAAAAATCTTTTCTAGCTTTATTGAGGTATGATTGACAACAATTTTATATGTTGAGGGTGTACAATACGGTTTTGTATACATCTGCATTGTAAGATTATTTCCATAATCGAGCTAATTGACATATGCATTACCTTACATAGTAATATTTTTTTGTGGATGGTGAGAACACTTAAGTATATTGTTCTAATAAAACTTGTCAATGTCTTCTTGCTGTGTTTAAGATGAAGTTTGTAATTCTTGGGAAGGTCTTCAAAATCTGGCTGCCTGTAGCTCATTTTTGTGCCACTCTCCTCTTACTCTTTCTGTTTCAGCCACACAAGCCTTCTTTCAGTAGCTCAAACTCAGCAGACACTTCTGCTTCTCCTCTCCCATGCTTTACTCCATACTGTGTGCACCCCCACCCCCATTTACCAAAGTAACTTATACCTATAATTTAGAGTTTGCCTTGAATGTCACTTTTTCAGGGAAATCATTCTTGGCCTCCCTCAATAAGTTATCTTTTCATGATTGTTTCCATAAGCTTAGAGATCAACATTAATATTAAGTAGATATTCGGTAATACATCAAAGTGTTTGGTTAAATAATTTCTGAGAGCCTTTCCAATTATAAATGTATATGATTTAATAGAATGTACATTCTTTGTTTTTAACTTATCTTTATTGTTGAATGTATTATATATTTTCCTCCTTTTCCCCCTATTGACTCCCTCCTTTCCACTCCCACCCCGCTTCTGCCGTTCCCCACACTGTTGTCTGTGTCCATTGCTTATGCATATATGCATATAAGTTCTTTGATTTATTTCTTTCCACCCCCCCCTTCCCTTTGAGGTTTGTCAACCTAACAACCAATTTGTACTTCTTAATCTCTTCACTTTTTTCACCCATTCTCTCAACCACCCACCCATTTGGCAACCAACAAAATGTTCTCTGTATCTATGAGAATATTTCTCTTCTGCTTGTTCATTGTGTTTGTAGAATCACTTGTCAATAGATATGTATGTATTGCCATTTTGTTTGTTCATATTTTTTATTTTTTTCTTCAAGAAGACCCTTCAGCATTTCATATAATAATAGTTTGGTGGTGATGAACTCCTTTAGCTTTTTCTTGTCTGGGAAACTCTTTATATGGCCATTGATTCTAAATGACAGCTTTGCATAGCATAATTTTGGTTGTAGGTTCTTACTTTTCATCACTCTGAATATTTCTTGCCACTCCCTTCTGGCCTGCAAAGTTTCTTTTGAGAAATCAGCTGACAGTCTGATGGGAACACCCTTGTAGGTAACTAACTGCTTTTCTCTTGCTGCTTTTAAGATTCTCTCTTTGTCTTGAATCTTTTGCATTTTGATTATGATGTATCTTGGTGTGGGCCTCTTGGGGTTCATCTTGTTTGGGACTCTGTGTGCTCCCTGGACTTGTATGTCTGTTTCCTGGGGAAGTTTTCTGCCATTATTGTTTCAAATAGGTTTTCAATTTCCTGCTCTCTCTCTTCTCCTTCTGGCACCCCTATGATGTGAATGTTGGCACGCTTGAAGTTGTCCCAGAGGCTCCTTACACTATCCTCATTTTTTTAGATTCTTTTTTCTTTTTGCTGTTCTGATTAGGTGTTTTTTGCTTCCTTATATTCCAAATCAATGGTTTGCTTCTTGGCTTTACCTACTCTACTATTGAATCTCTGTAAATTATTCTTTATTTCAGTTAGTGCCTCCTTCATTTCTGACTGGACCTTTTTTTACCCTCTTGAGACCCTCACTAAGATCATTGAAGTTCTCACTAATTTCATTGAGCATCCTTATGAGCAGTGTTTTGAACTCTGTACCTGTTAGATTGCTTATCTCTATTACTTTTAGTTCTTTTTCTGGAGTTTTGTTCTGTTCTTTCACTTGGGACATGTTTCTTTGTCTCCTCATTTCGGCTGCCTCCCTGTGTTTGTTTCTATGTATTAGGTAGAGTTACTGTGTCTCCTAAGCTTCCTAGGGTGGTGTATTGTAGTAGATGTCCTGTAGGGTCCAGTGGCACAGCCTCCCTGGTCTCCCATCTGGGCCTTCGGTGTGCACCCGTTGTGTGAACTTACACTTCTGCTGTAATTGAGTCTTTTTTTTTTTATCTTCACCCGAGGACATTTTTCCATTTTTTTGTTCAGATAGAGTGAGAGGGAGAGAGAGGAAGAGAGAGAGAAACATCAACCTTAAAGGGACACATCGAGTGGCTGCCACCCACACGACCAACCAGATCCAGGGACAAACTGCACCTGAGCTATGTGCCCTTAACAGGAACCGAACCCGAGTCTCTCTGGACCGCAGGCTGATGCTCTAACCGCTGAGCCAAACTGGCCAGGGCTGTAATTGAGTCTTGATTGCAGTTGGCACATCAATGAGACGGTTTTACTCAGGCTGATCAGATGCAAGGACTGGCTGTGCCCACTATCCACCAACCTCTGACCACTTTGGATGATCAGCTGTGCAGGGGCCCACCACACAGAGAAAGACTTATTTTAGCAAGTCTTTGGTACACACTGAGTCCATTCCTCGAGTGTGTCACTTGTGGAGGTGGTTGGGTGGTGGTGTTTTGATGTAGTCTGAAGCTGTCCACTAGGTGTTGCTGGGTCTGGGGCAAGGTCAGCCACTGCCTGTGTTCTACCCAGGGCCACCAGGCATAAGTTACAAAGCTGTTTGCTAATGGCTGTTTCTTGTGCTGGGCTTGGAGGTGCCCAGGAAAAGCCAAGTTGTGAACCAAGGCTGGCTGCTTCTAGTGCCAGGCCTGGGGCCACTTAATGAGAAGTATGAGTCTCAGCATCACTGAGACCAGATGCTGCTTGTCTGAGAGAATTTAGGAAAATATGAAGCAGGATCCAAAACAGGCCAATCCTATAGTAAAGCAATTGGTAACAGCTTGGGTGGGCCTGGAAGTTGGGTAAGGCAAGGCCTCAGGGAATCACCAGGGTGGGGCAAATAGTGTAAGCCAGGTTGTTGGAGTCCCAGATATGGTGGCCATCTGCCAAACTCATGGGAGGAAGGGCTCACCAAATAAACAAAGGCCTCCAATAGTACGTCTGTTCAGGAGAAAGCTGCCCTCGCCCCAATGCCAAACGACTCAGTTCTTCCCCGTAGGTCTCTGTTGCCTTTTGAGCTGCCTCCCCTATGCTAGAGCTCCGAGGGAGCAAGTCTGAGTAAGTCTGTGCATGGGCCCTTTAAAAGGAACTGCTGGGGCTCCAGCAGTCGCAGCCTCCCTCAGCCTCAGATTCCAGTGGTTTTTACATCCAGAAGTGATGGGGACTTCTCTTCCTGGCACTGGAACCCTGAGCTGGGCGCCTGGTGTGGGATGGGGACCCTCACTCCTCAGGGAGGACCTTCCCAGATGAGGTATCCTCCTGATTTTTATCTGCCACATGTGGATGTGGGACCAACCCGTCAGCACCTCTGCCCCTCCTACCAGGCTTCATGTAGCCTCTTCTTTAATTACGTAGTTGTAGGACTTCCATTCAGCTTGATTTCAGGTGGTTTTGAATGATGGTTGTTCATAGTTTAGTTGTAATTGTGATGTGGTTGTGGGAGGACATGAGACCGCGTTTACCCACGCTGCCATCTTGACCAGAATTCCTTGTACATTCCTTTAAAAAATTGATTTGAGAGAGAGATTGATTTGTTGTTCCACTTATTTATGCATTATTGGTTATTTCTTGTGTGTGTCCTGACTGGGGATCAAAACCAAAACCTTGCTGTATGGGGATGATGATCTAACCAACTGAGCTACCTGGCCAGGGCTTATAATGTATATTCTTTAAAAACAAACTCATCATTTTGAAAACTATCTTACTGATTAAGACTATTGTGTTTCGCTGAATTTGATTGTAGAAGTGTTGAGTGAGATCTGGTAGCTTTGAACTTAGGCTTAACATTGTCAAACCCATTATACCTCACCTACAATTTGTTATTTTCAAATTCAACATATTGACTAGGTACTCAGAGAGGCAATATAAAATCTCTCTCATTCCTCAAGAAAGTTAATGTTTATTTAGTGAAATAACACCTATACACAGGAAACAAAAGGGATTGGCCAATTATTTAAAAGACAATAACTAGAACACCCAGCTCACACTCCCTCCCAGGAGCACCCTCCCACCCCCATGCATTACCCTCGCTCCCAAGCTCCAAAGGCCCTTCCATTAAAAAATAATGATAATAATAATAAAATAAAATAAAAGACAATAACTAAATGCATATTAAGTTGTATATTCTAAAAGTCCTGCCCTTGCTGCTCTGGGAATGGGAAGGTTTAGGACATGATGAGAAAAATCAGCCACTCAAGTTTAAGCTAGATAAGGGACTCCAGAGGTAATATCAGGTAGTTTAGGTGATTATCTGGAGTAGCTAGAAGCAAAAGGAGGAAAGAATAAGTATAATGCATTGCCCAAGGTAAGAAGCTAGAGAACAAGTTGATGAAATTGAATCTGTCGTCAGAAGTAAGGAATGGATATTGGGCCAAAGCCAGAAAACAAGTCAGTCATGAGTTGTGTCAACACCAGAATACAGAGGGAGAAAAGAGCAAGATGGCAATGAGGCTAGAGTATTTAGTACTCTAGATGTGAGAAGGGTTAGATTATGTGAAGCTCCCTGTAGTTACCAGAGAAGCTTGGGTATGGGTCACATGCTGAGTGTATGAGGGTCCTGAATTAAAGGAAACTGGTTAGGGGGATTTTCCCTCTGACCTTTACACACACCCAGGCTTGCCCTCTCAAAGAAGGGAAGACTTCCTCAGGGCTTGCCCTGGAAGGTATCATTTTCTTTGGTCTGAAGTTCTATTCCACCTATATGTCTTAACTCAGTCATTCATGGCCATGGCCCCAGGCATTTGCCTGCTCTGATCTGTTCACTGTAATTATTGTCTACACAACTTCCTGGTGTCTGATCTGCACTCATTCATTCCATAGTCCATCTGACCTTTGACAGTGGCTCCATTCCCAATTTATAGTCCTGCTCCTTTCCTTTGAACTAGACTTGGTATTTGGTTTCCTCTTTCTGATTCTCGGCTTGCTCCCAAAAAAGTGTTCTAATGATAATTCCCACTTCAAATTACTTTATCTTCATTATTCTGTAGCAATTCAACCCCATTTCTATAGGGACCATAACCCCAATTTCTGGTTATGGAGTAGTGCCTCAACCAAAACCACTGGACCTTACCTGAGGGAATCACGTCAGTGGTTGTTTATATGTGTTTTTTTTTCTACTAAGTACTGTCTCCACCAGATGAAATACCAGGGCTAGCTATAATGATGGCAAAGTCCAGATCATTCCCTACTGTGTATTTTGGCTCCTTGTCTCTGGCATTTGGGGTAAGTTGCGAATGTATTGCTTTCAAAGTGGAGTTCTAGGACCATGTGCACAGAGATTAATAAAAATGAATTTAGGAGGCAAGGATGGTAAATCTAGAAGTGGAAGATCTGTACTTCATGAATCAAGAACCTTGTTCCTTGTAGGCTAGAAAGTAGTGATGGGTAATACACAGCTATTATGAGAAGAGCTACAGAATCTGCTTGTTCAGTGTTCCAGACTGTCAGCTTAAGCTTTCATTTTTTTTTTTAACATATTCTTTTTTTTTTTTTTTTTAATCCTCACCCGAGGACATTTTTCCATTTTTTGTTCAGGTAGAGTGGGAGAGAGAGAGAGAAACAGAGAGAGAGAAACATCGATGTGAAGGGACACATCGAGTGGTTGCCACCCGCACAACCGACCAGGGCCGGGGACAAACTGCATCCGAGGTACGCGCCCTCAGCGGGAACCGAACCCGGGTCTCTCAGGACCGCAGGCAGACACTCTAACCGCTGAGCCAAACCGGCCAGGGCTTTAACAGATTCTTATTGAGCACTGACCATGTATATACTAGGCACTGGGCTAGAACTTGGGGATACAATGGTGAACAAAAGCAGACATGGTCCCCATTGTTGCTGAGCATACAAGCTAAATTGGGGAAAGATATTTTACATTAATCCAAAAATTATTTAATGAAAATTATTACTAAATATAATATAACCATCCTATTTAACCAAATATAAATATAATAATATAACTATAATTAAGAGAAAATTATAATTATGTTATAATGTTATAAGGAAGAAGTACATGATACTATAAGAGAATATAATAGTGCTGTCCTGAGAAATTATGGTTGATCTGAGATCTTAAGGAAAAGTAGGAACTAAATAGGTAAAGAAGGGATGAACTATATCCAACCAAAGTCCCTGTGGTAAAAGTAATTATGGTGGAGTTCAAGTAGCTGAAAAAAACACTTCTGTTGCCATTGTGTCAGAAAGCATGTAAAAAGCATGTTGCCAGATGAGTCTAGGAAGCAAGTAAAGGCCAATCATAGAGGGCCCATTATAAGGATTTCTGTCTTTTCCCAAAGAAAGATGGGATGCCATTGAAAAGTATTAAGCCAGAGAGTGCTATGATCTGTGTTTTGAAAAGATCATCTTAGTTATATAAGTGGAGGAGACAAAAAGGATAAAGGGAGACCAGTCAGAATGCTGATTTAGTATATTTAGGCAAGGTGTAATGCTGGCTTAGACTACTGTGTTTGTGGTGGAGGTAGCTGGAAGGGGTTGGATTTGAAATATATTTTGAAATCAGAGCAAATAAAACTTGTTGATGAACTGGAAATGAAGGACAGTATTTTATCCAGTCTCTAACCACACCCCAATACCTCTTTGGTCACTTTTAGAAGATGATCTTATCTCCTATTTTACTAAGAAAATAGAAGCCATTAGACAAGAACTTTCTCATTTACCTGCCAGCAAGCATGCACTACAGAGCTTAGGAGAAGTATCTTCAGGGGACAGCCAGATTTCAATCACAACAAGGGTAAGTAAAGTGAGAGCTCAGAGAAGTTTCTAAGGATAGAGTGGAGTTTTGGGGATAACTGGCAGTTGTTTAGGAGTCTTTACTAAAGTTTGGAAGTGAAGGAAAGGGTGGGGACTCAGAGAAATAGATTAGACTGGAGTTAGCTGAGAATAGGGACTCTGCTGAAAACCCTTTTTAAAAGGAGGTTAGATTGGCAACAATTTGTGTAACTTCTACTCTGTGCCTTCTACTTCAACCTTTAGCTAGAAGTTAGAACATGTAAAAAGGGGCATGATGACACATTAATAGAAAAAAAATCAACAGTGCATTAAAATCTTAAGTCATATACATTTAAAGATGCAGAAATTATCTTCATATACTTTATGGCATAATTAAAATTTTAGCCATGGCTGGGTTGCTCAATTGGCTAGATTATTGTCCCAATGCACCAAGGTTACAGGTTTGATCCCCAATCAGGGCACATTCAAGAATCAACCAATGAAAGCATAAGTAAGTGGAAAAACAAATCAATATCTCTGTCTCTCTCTTCCTCTCTCTCTCCCTCTCAAAATCAATAAAAAAGATTTTATATTTTAAAAACATAAATAGATTTTAAAAAATCACTTCCTTTCTATAAGATGTATATAGGGGCAAATAATATCATTTTGAGAATTTAAATTAGATGTCCTTACCAAAGATTTTTATATCTATATGACAGATTCTTCTTTAAAAAACTTATTTTTCAGTTAGGGTTTTATGGTTTATGTTAAACCCAAAATATTAAAATCAACTGTGGAAACTAAAAATAATATTGAATGTAAACTGTTATTGAAAAAAAATCAATTGTGATTGTCTATAACTTTTAATACTTTCGGTTGGTTTCACGTTCAAATGGCAGATAATATTTTTTGTTGCAAGCAAAACCATCTATTGGCCCAAATGTCTTAACTGGAAAACTTTGTTGTTAATCTCTAAGTGTTAAATTCCACCTTTAAGTATGTTTGTTGAGGGTAGTAAAGATTTAAAAATTATTATCCTCCAGAGTGATGTGAATACATTGGGTGAATATCAGGGATCATTTAAACATAGTCATGGGGCTTACCCAAGAGTAGTGTAAGCATCTTAATATTTGATTTTTTTCTCCACCCCATCTTCCCCTTTTTACTCATACTAAGAGAAAAATTGTAACACTCTCTTCCTCTTATAAATACTAGTTGTTATTACCCCCAATGTGCCTTAATTATTTCAGAGCCCTTAATCCAGGGTCTTATGCACTACTTTTTTTTTTTTTTTTTTTTTAACTTTCAGTGTTCCCATACATCACTGATGAACATTTTGACAATGTAGAAATACACATTAAAGTTTTAGTGAAACAGATGACACCAGACTAACAGGAAAAAACTTGTCTGCATAGCTGAAAGGTTCTCTTTTTTGCCCTGGGCAGTATATATCTAAAATCTATACATTCCTGTTTTTAGAATTTAGGAATACAAAGGTTGAAAGATATACACAATCATACCTTACAGAATGTCTAAATGTTCCTGAAACCCAGGATAGTATTTATTCTCAGGAATTATAGAGAACCTTGCATCTTGGAAGTTAAAATAGCTGTCATTTACAAATAATATAAGAAATAGAGTTTGTGCTTTCATTTATATGCTAAAAAATGTTAGCTGACTATAACTGTAAATTCTCATTTGCTCTTGCTCCCTCTATTCTCTCCTTTTCTTTATTTTTCTATTTGCAGAGTTTGATAGCTAATGTAACAGAGAGTGTTTATTATACTTTGAAGAATATTATTTTTAACCTATTTCAATATATGTAATGATTAGTTTTAGGATACCCTTAGACTGTTGAGATGCAAATCAAAACGCAAAAGAATGAAGTGACCAAAAATGTAATATATAAGATGATATAATAAATACGATATGATATGTACTCAGAAAAAGAAGCCCAGGAATACCCAGTCTAAATGGTGCAAAAGTGACAGCAGTCAGTAGAAACTGTACTTCAGAATTTGAGTTTAGATCTTTTCTGGAGCTAGTCAGCCACATGATCACAAGGGTAAGCAACCTATATTCTATAGCTGCAATGTTCAACCTTTTTCATCTTATGGCACACATAAACTAAATATTAAAATTCTGCAGCCCACCAAAAAATATGTTTTTTGCCAATCTGACAAAACAAATAGGTATAATTTTGATTCATTCACACCAAATGGCTATTGTTGTGTTGGCTGTTGTCATGTTTTTTTTTTTTTTTAATCCTCACCCGAGGATATTTTTTCATTTATTTTCAGATAGAGTGTGTGTGTGTGTGTGTGTGTGTGTGTGTGTGTGTGTGTGTGTGTTGGGGGGGGTAGAGAAAGAGAGAGAGAAACACTGATGTGAGAGAGACACATCAACTGGTTGCCTCTCAAACGACCCCGACCAGGGCCGAGGATGAACCACAACTAAGTTATGTGCCCTTGACTGAAATTGAACCCATGACTCTCATCCACAGGCCAATGCTCTAACAACCGCTGAGCAAAACTGTCCAGGGCACATTGTCATTGTTCAATCTAACTATCTAAGGCAAAAGAGGTCCGTTAGTGCCCTAGACTAAACAGTCAGGTATTGCATGTTTTAAAAATTCTTTTCTTTTTTCAAAGTACAGTGTTGTGTGATAATGATATAAAATACAATGCTTAAATGGAAAAAGACATTTTATTTTTAATTTTTTATCTTTATTATTGCAAGTATTACAGATGTTCCCTCTTTTTTTTCCCCCATTGTCCCCCTCCTCTCTGCTCCCACCCCCCTCCTCTTTTCCCCATACTATTATTTATGTCCATTGATTATGCATGTATGCATATAAGTTCTTTGGTTTATCTCTTCCCAATCTCCCATCCCACTTCCCTCTGAGGTTTGTCAGTCTGTTCCTTACTTCGATGTCTTTGGATCTAGTTTGATCATCAGCTTATTTTGTTCATTATATTCCATAAATAAGTAAGATCATATGGTACTTGTATTTCTCTTACTGGCTTATTTCACTTAGCATATTGATCTCCATGTCCCTCCATGTCGTCTCAAAGGGTAAGAAATCTTTTTTTTTTTTTTTTTTTTTTTTTACTGCTGCATAGTATTCTATTGTGTAAATGTACCACAACTTTTTTTCCACTCATCTACTGGTGGGCGCTTGGGCTGCTTCCAGATATTAGCTATTATAAATAGTGCTGTTAGGAACATAGGGTGCATTACATTCTTTCTGATTGGTGTTTCAGGCTTCTTAGGATATATTCCGAGGAGTGGGATACCTGGGTCAACTGGCAGTTCCATTTTTAATTTTTTGAGGAAACATCATATTGTTTTCCGTAGTGGCAGCACCAGTCTGCATTCCCACCAGCAGTGTACTAGAGTCCCCTTTTCTTCACACCCTCGCCAGTACTTGTTTGATGATTTGTTGATGGCGGCCATTCTGGCAGGTGTGAGGTGATAACTCAGAGTCATTTAAATTTACATGTCTCTGATGATTAGTGACATTGAACACTTTTTCATGTCTCTTGGCCATTTGTATATCCTGTTTGGAGAAGTGCCCAATTTTTTTTTTTTTTTAATCCTCACTTGAGGACATTTTTTGTTCAGATAGAGCGGGAGGGAGAGAGAGGAAGAGAGAGAGAGAGAAACATCGATGTGAAGGGACACATCGAGTGGCTGCCACCCGCACGACCAACCAAGGACGGGGACAAACTGCAACTGAGGTACGTGCCCTTAGCGGGAACCGAACCCAGGTCTCTCTGTACCGCAGGCCGACGCTCCAACCGCTGAGCCAAACAGGCCAGAGCAGAAGAGCCCAATTTTTAATTGGATTGTTTGTCTTCCTTTTGTTAAGCTGTATGAGTACTTTATATATTTTGGATATTAAACCCCTTATCCTATGTATCATTGGCAAATATGTTCTCCCAGAGAGTGGGTTCCCTTTTCATTTTGGTGCTGGTTTCTTTTGCTGTGAAGAAGCTTATTAGTTTGATGTAGTCCCATTTATTAATTTTTTCCTTTGCTTCTCTTGCCCTAGCCAAGGTATTGGTGAAAATTCTGCTATATGTGATGTAAGATTTTGTTGCCTACATTTTCTTCTAGAATTTTTATGGTTTCACAACCCAGATTTAAGTATTTATCCATTTTGAGTTTATTCTTGTGTGTGGTGAAAGTTGGTGGTCTACTTTCATTTAAAAAAAAAATCTTTATTGTTGAATGTAAAATGTATTACAGATGTTCCACATTTTTCCCCCATTGACCCCCTCCTCCCCACTCCAGCTCCCCTCCCACCTTTTCCCACACTATTGTCTGTGTCCATTGGTTATGCATATAAGTTCTTTGGTTTATTTCTCTCCCCCCCCCCGCCAACCCCTTTCCCTTTGAGGTTTGTCAGTCTAGCAATGAATTTGTACTTCTTAATCTCTTCACCTTTTCACCCATTCCCCCAACCCCCCTCCCAACTGGCAACCAACAAGATGTTCTCTATATCTATGAGAATGTTTCTGTTCTACCTGTTTATTTTGTTTGTAGATTCCATTGTTGATAGATATGTATTCATTGCCATTTTGTTTGTTCATATATTTTTCTTTTTCTTTTTTTTTTTTTATCCTCACCCGAGGACATTTTTCCATTTTTTGTTCAGATAGAGCGGGAGGGAGAGAGAGGGAGAAAGAGAGAGAGAGAAACATTAATGTGAAGGGACACATCGAGTGGCTGCCACCCACACGACCAACCAGGGCCGGGACAAACTGCAACCGAGGTATGTGCCCTTAGAGGGAACTGGACCTGGGTCTCTTTGTACCACAGGCCGATGCTCCAACCGCTGAGCCAAACCGGCCAGGGCTATTTTATCTTTTTCTTCAAAAAAACCGTTCATCATTTCATATAATAGCGGTTTGGTGGTGATGAACTCCTTTAACTTTTTCTTGTCTGGGAAAGTCTTTATATGGTCATCGATTCTAAATGACAGCTTTGCAGGATAGAGTAATCTTGATTGTAGGTTCTTGCTTTTCATCACTCTGAATATTTCTTGCCACTCCCTTCAGGCCTGCAAAGTTTCTTTTGAGAAATCACTTGACAGTCTTATGGGAACTCCCTTGTAGGTAACTAGCTGCCTTTCTCTTGCTGTTTTTAAGATTCTCTCTGTCTTGAACCTTTTGCATTTTGATGACGATGTGTCTTGGTGTGGGCCTCTTGGGGTTCATCTTGTTTGGGACTCTCTGTGCTTCCTGGACTTGTATGTCTGTTTCCTTCACCAAGTTAGGCAAGTTTTCTGCCATTATTGTTTCAAACAGGTTTTCGATTTCTTATTCTCTCTCTTCTCCTTCTGGCACCCCCAAGATGCGAATGTTGGCACGCTTGAAGTTGTCCCAGAGGCTCTTTACACTATCCTCATTTTTTTGTATTCTTTTTTCTTTTTGCTGTTCTGATTGGGCATTTTTTGCTTCCTTATACTCCAAGTCAATGGTTTGCTCCTTGGATTTACCTTCTCTACTATTGAATCTGTGTAAATTATTCTTTATTTCACTTAATGCCTCCTTCAATTCTAATTGTGCATCCATGATTTCTGACTGGTCCTTTTTTATGCTCTTGAGGCCCTCACTAATTTCACTGAGGTTCTCACTAAGTTCATTGAGCATCCTTATAAGCAGTATTTTGAACTCAGTATCTGTTAGGTTGCTTGTCTCCATTTTGCTTAGTTCTTTTCTTGGGGTTTTGTTCTGTTCTTTCATTTGGGACCTGTTACTTTGTCTCCTCATTTTGGCTGCCTCCCTGTGTTTCAGTGTATTACTTAATGAGAGGTATGGGGCTAGCTGAGACCAGATGCTGCTCATTTGAAAGAATTTAGGAAAAACCTGAAGCAGGATCCAAGACAGGCCAATCCTATGGTTAAGCAAGCGGCCTGAAAGTTGGGTAGGGTGGGGCTACCAGTGTGAGCCAAGTTGCTGGAGTCCCAGATATGGCGGCTGTCTGCTGCCCCAGGGAAGGGCTCACCAAAGGAACAAAGGTCACTGACAGCACGTTTGTCCCCGAGAAAGCCCCCTCTCCAGCCCTCAATCCACTGCCAAACAGCTCAGTTCTTCCCTGTATGTCTCTGGCGCCCCTCAAGCTGCCTCCCCTCCAAGCTTAGAAGGAGAGAGCCCGATAAGTTTGTGCGCTGGCCCTTTAAGGAGCTGCCTGGGGCTCCAGCAGCTTCAACTTTTCTGAGCCTCAGTTCCCGCTTGTTTTTCCAGCCAGAAGTTACGAGGACTTCTCTTCCTGGCACTGGAACCCTGAGCGGGGCACCTGGTGTGGGACGGGGACCCCTCAGTCCTCAGGAAGGACCTTCCCATCCGAGGTATCCTCCTGATTTTTATCCGCCAAACTTGGGTGTGGGACCAGCCCCTCGCACCTCTGCCCCTCCTACCAGTCTGGATGTGGCTGCTGCTTTAATTCCGTAGTTGTAGGACTTCCATCAGCTTGATTTCAGGCAGTTTTGAATGATGGTTGTTCTGTAGTTTAGTTGTAACTTTGATGTGGTTGTGGGAGGACCTATGCCGCCATCTTGACCGGAAGTCCTAGTTTCATTTTTTGCATGTACCTGTCCAGTTCTCCCAACACCATTTATTGAAGAGACTGTATTTTCTTCATTGTATGCTGTTGCCTTTATTATTGATTATTAATTATTAATTACACATAATGTCCTCGGTCAATTTATGGGTTCTCTGTTCTGTTTCATTGATCTATATGCCTGTTCTTGTGCCTGTACAAGGACGTTATTTTGTTTTTTTGGTATGTGTCCCTAGTGGGAACCGAACCCAAGTTACTCTGGTCCACAAGCCAATGCTCCAACCGCTAAGCCAAATTGGCCAGGATAAGGCTGTTTTGATTATAACTTGATATCTGGTATTGTGATCCATCCCACTTTGTTGTTCTTTTTTGAAGATTGCTGAGTCTATTTGGGGTCTTTTTGGTCTATATAAACTTTTGGAGTATTTGTTCTAGATCTATGAAATATGCCATTGGTACTTTAATAGGGATTGCATTGAATATATAGATTGCTTTGAGTAGTATGGACATTTTAATAATGTTGATTCTTCCAATTCATGAACATAGTATATGTTTCCTTTTTTTTTAATATCTTCTGCTATCTTTCTTTTCTCAATGTCCTGTAGTTTTCTGAGAACAGGTCTTTTACTTCCTTGGGTAAGTTTATTCCTAGGTTGCCAGGAACCAACCTGGAGAGCAGAATCCCTGAATTCGAGTCATGGGAATGAAGACAATGACATGGATATGGGATCAGGAGGACTGTCCTCAGCAGGATCAGCCTCAATATGCTTTATTACATGCCTTTTATACCTTACAGCAAAAGCTTAGTGATAAAAGAAAATAGGATCTTCTTGATATAATGCCCAGGGCTACAACAATGCTTTACAGAATTAGTTCGCCTTGCAGATAACAGGAACACCCAGAACACCCAGGCCCACCCAGGAACACCCAGTCTGTTAACTCAGGTATTTCAAGGTACATTGGGTCACACTTAGTCCTGAGCTGCATAAACACAATGCAAGCCTAATTCCTTGAGATTGGGGAGAAGGTTGAATCTTGACTGAAGATCTCCAGGCTCCCTGGACTTTGTCAGACACAGCCGGCTCCCAACACTAGGTGTCTTAATTTTTTTGCTACAGTGGTAAATGGGATTGTTTTGTTTTAGTTTTTAATCCTCACCTGAGGGTATTTTCCCATTTATCCTCAGATAGAGTGGGAGGGAGAGAGAAGGAAAGGGAGAGAGAAACACCACCATGAGAGTTGCCTCATGCATGACCCCTATCAGGGCTGGGGAGAAACCACAAGCAAGGTACATGCCCTGAACTGGAATCAAACCTGTGAGTCATTGGTCCATGGGCCGACGCTTTATAGCTGAGCCAAACTAGCCAGGGCAGGATTGTTTTTTCTAGTTTACATTTCTGAGTGTTCATTATTGGTGTATAAGAATGCCATCAATTTCTGGATGTTAATTTTGTATCTTGCTACTTTGCCAAATTCATATATTAAATCTAGAAGTTTTTTGATGGAGGCTTTAGTGTTTTCTATGTAAAATATCATGTCATCTGTGAATAATGACAGTTTCACTTCCTCTTTTCCACTTTGGATGCCTTTTATTTTTTTTTCTTTTTGTCTAATAGCTGTGGCTAAGACTTCCCATACCATGTTGAATAAGAGTGGTGAAAGTGGACATCTCTGTCTTGTTCCTGTTCTTAAAGGAAATGCTTTTAGTTTTTTCCCAATGAGTATGACGTTGGCTGTAGATTTTTCATATATGGCCTTTATTATGGTGAGATATGATCCCTCTATTCCTGCTTTATTGAGCATTTTTATCAGAAATGGGTGCTGGATTTTGTCAAATGCTTTTTCAGTGTTTATTGATATGATTATATGATTTTTATCTTTCATTTTGTTTATGTAGTGTATCACATTTATTGATTTGCAAATATTATACTAGCCTTGCATTCCTGGGGTAAATCCCACTTGGTTGTGGTGAATAATGTTTTAAATATATTGCTGGATCCAATTTGCTAATATTTTGTTAAGGATTTTGGCATTTCTGTTCATCAGGGATATTAGCCTGTAATTTTCTTTCTTTGTAGTGTCTTAATCTAGTTTTGAAAATAGGTTATGCTGGCTTCATAAAAAGATCTTGGAAGTCTTTCTTTCTCTTGAATATTTTGGAATCATCTGAGGGAATAAGTGTTAGTTGTTGACTGTTCAGTAAAACTTCCCTGTGAAGATGTCCAAACACATAGGCTTTTGTTTGCTGGAAGTTTAATGATTACTACTTCAATTTCCTTGGTTGTTATTGGTCTGTTCAGGTTTTCTGACTCTTCCTGGTTGAGTTTTGGAACACTGTATGATTCCAGAAATTTGTTCATTTTACCTAGGTTGTTCAATTTGTTGGCATATAATTGTTCATAGTATTTTTTTAACAATCCCTTGTATTTCTGTGGTGTCAGTTGTTTCTGATTTTGTTTATTTGTGTCCCCTTTCTTTGTTTCTTGGTGAGTCTGGTTAAAAGTTGACCAATCTTGTTTATCTTTTCAAGGAACCAGCTCTTGGTCTCATTATTCTTTTGTATTGTTTTTTTAGTCTCTATGTCATTTATTTCTGCACTGACCTTTATTATTTCTTTTCTTCTATTTACTCTGGTTTTTTTCTTTTTGTTCACTTTCTAGTTCTTTAAGTTGTAAGGTTAGATAGTCTATTAAAATTTTTCTCATTTCTTGAGATAAACCTGTAATGCCATGAATTACCTCTCAGGACTGCTTTCACTGCCTCCTATAGATTTTGTGTTTTTGTGTATTCATTTTCATTGATTTCCAGGAAGGTTTTTAAAATTTCTTCTTTATCTCCTTAGTCACCTATTACTTGTTTATTACCATGCTATTTAGCCTCTATGTAATGCTTTTGTATATTTTTATTGTAATTAATTTCTAGTTTCATGCTATTGTGATCTGAGAAGATGCTTGATATGATTTCAATCTTCTTAAACTTGTAGAGACTTTAGTTGGTGTCCTAACATGTGATCTATCTTTGAGAATGTCCCATGTGCATTTGAGAAGAATATATTATGCAGTTTTGGGTATAATTCTCTGTAAATATCAATTAAATCCATCTGATTTAGTGTGTCATTTAGGATCTCTGTTTTCTTGTTAATTTTTGGTCCAGAGTATATATCCATGATGTTAGTGGGGTGTTGAAATCCCCTACTGTGATTGTATTGCTGTCACTCTCTCCCTTGAAGTCCTCCAGAAGTTTTTAAGTATATTTTGCTTCTTCGCTATTAGGTGCATATGTTTACCAAGGTTATATCTTCCTGTTAGATCGATCCTTTTAATATTATGTAGTGGCCTTCTTTGTCTCTTGTTATGGCCTTCATTTTGAAGTTTATTTTATCAAATATGAGAATGCTACCTCAGCTTTTTTTTGGTCTGTTTCCATTCATTTGGAATATTTTTTTCCATCCCTTCATTTTCATCCTGTTAGTCTTCTGTTTTTAAATGTGTTTCTTGTAAACTGCATATTTTTCGGTTATGCTTTCATTATTTTTATTTTATTTATTTATTTTTATTTTATTTTATTTTTTAATCCTCACCTGAGGAAATTTTTTTTGTTTTTTGTTCAGATAGAGTGGGAGGGAGAGAGAGGAAGAGAGAGAGAAACATCAACGTGAAAGGGACACATTGAGTGGTTGCCACCTGCATGACAAACCAGGGCCAGGGACAAACTGCAATCGAGGTACATGCCCTTAGCGGGAACCAAACCCAGGTCTCTCTGAACTGCAGGCCGATGCTCTAACCGCTGAGCCAAACCAGCCAGGGGAGCTTTCGTTATTTTTAAAATTGATTTTAGAGAGAGAAGGAGGGAGAGAGAGATAGAAACATCGATGACAGAGAACATCAATTGGCTGCCTCCTGCATGCTCCCCTTTGAGGACTTGGCCCACATGTGCCTTGATTGGGAATCAAACTGGTGACCTCTTGGTGCATGGGTTGATGCTCAACCACTGAGCCACACCAGCTGGGCTTGGTCTTGCTTTCTTATCCATTCAGCTACTCTGTGTGTTTTGATTGGAGCATTTAATCCACTTACATTCAAGGGTATTATTGGTATGTGCTTATTGTATTTCCACTTTAATTGAGTATGCTTATATTACTCTCTCTCTCTCTATTTCTTCTGCGGATTACTGCAGTCTCTTTAACATTTCTTGCAATGCTGGTTTGGTGGTGATATATTCCTTTAGCCTTTATTTGTCTGAGAAGCTCTTTTCTCATCTTCTATTTGGAATTATAGCCTTAATGGAGAGAGTAGTCTTAGTTTCAGATCCTTGTTCTTCATTACCTTGAATACTTCATTCCATTCCCTTCTGGCCTGTAGTGTTTCTGTTGAGAAATCAGCTAATAGCCTTATGGGAGCTCCTTTGTAGGTAACTTGTTGCTTTTCTCTTGCTGCCTTTAAGATTCTCTCTTCGTTCTGGCCAATGTGGCTCAGTGGTTGAGCATGGTCCCATGCACCAAGAAGTTACTGGTTTAATTCCCGGTCAGGGCACATGCCCAGGTTCTGGGCCCGATTCCCAGTGGTGGGCATGCAGAAGGCGGCCAAGTGATGTTCTCGCTCATGGATGTTTCTATCTCTCTCCCTCTCTAAAATCAATTAAAAATAAAAAAGATTCTCTTTGTCTTTCATTTTTGGCATTTTAATTATGATATGTCTTGGTGTGAGCCTCTTTGGGTTCTTTTTACTTGGGACTCTCTGTGCTTCCTGAACTTGTATGCCTTTTCCCTTTACCATGTTAGGGAAGTTTTCTGCCACTATTTCTTCAATAAGATTTTGTAACCCTGGTCACTTTCTTCTGTTTGTACTCCTATGATGCTGATGTTGTGACATTTCATATTGTCCTACTGTTTTTTTAATTGTTTTTTTTTTGGTTCTCTGATTGAGTGATTTTTGTCTTTCTTTTAATTTGCTGATCTGATGCATGGCTTCCTCTAATCTACTGGTTAGTCTTTCCAATGTGTTCTTTATTTCTGCCCTATCATTCTTGATTTCTGATTGGTTGTTTTTCATTGCTTCTTTATCTTTTGTCATACTTTTGAACATTCTTATAATCATTACTCTGAATTCTATATCTGATAACTTGCTTATCTCCATTTTATTTAGCCTTCTTCTGGAGAATTCTTTTTTTTTTTTTTTAATCCTCACCCGAGAACATTTTTCCATTTTTTGTTCAGGTAGAGTGGGAGGGAGAGAGAGAGGAACAGAGAGAGAGAGAGAGAAACATCGATGTGAAAGGGACACATTGAGTGGCTGCCACCCGCATGACTGACCAGAGCCGGGGACAAACTGCAACCGAGGTACGCGCCCTTAGCAGGAACCGAACCCGGGTCTCTTAGGACCGCAGGCCGACGCTTTAACCACTGAGCCAAACTGGCCAGGGCTGGAGAATTCTTTTGTTCTTTCATTTGGGACTTGTTTGTTTCACCATTTTGGCTGTCTCAGCAGGGTTGGGAGCCAGCCAAAATCTCCCTGGTGATATCAGTGTTTTAGAGATTGTGGCTGCCTCTGCTGGGTTTGGATGCTTATGGAAGGGACCAAGCTGAATACCAATGTCTTGTCTTATTGTTCAGGGTAGAGTCTCAGGTCAGGCAAAGATTCAAATACCCCAGAGATCCACATCTGCTTGCAGGCTGATTTTTAGTCTCTGTCACTTAATCTTTTTTTTTATTCCTCATCCAAGGACATTTTTGCATTTATCTTCAGATAGAGCGGGAGGTAGAGAGAGGGGGAAGAGATAGAGAAATATCGATGTGAAAGAGACATATTGACTGGTTACCACCCACACGACTCCAGCCGGGGTTCGGAAAAACTGCAATCGAGGTATGTGCCCTAGTGGAAATCAAACCCAGGATTCTCTGGTCCACCAGCCAATGCTCTAACTGCTGAGCAAAACTGGCCAGGGCTCAGTCGCTTAATCTTAAAAATTCTTGTGGCACACCAGTGTGCCTTTTGTGGCATACTGGTTGAAAAATCACGGTTCTATACTATACCCCGTTGCCAGTGTTTTTTGGATATTGTGTTCCGAATACATTTCTGGTAGGTTAGGTGTATTAAATGTATTTTTATTTATGCATTTGAAGTACAGTAGAAACTGTACGTCAGAATTTTAGTTTAGATCTTTTCTGGAGCTAGTGATAAGTAGTACAACATTCTGTCGTGATGCTGGGCTTTGGCAGCGAGCCACAGCTCCCTATCAGCCATGTGATCACAAGGGTAAACATCTTATACTCTACAGCAGCAATTTTCAACCTTTTTCATCTCATGGCACACATAGTCTATGCCATGAGATGCACACATATAATATGCTATGATATTCAGTAGTTTAGGTGTATTAAATGCATTTTTCACTTATGATATTTTCAACTTATGATAGATATGTCAGGATATAACCCCATCACAAGTCAAGGAGCACCTGTAATTCTCTTTATGAAAAGCATTTTTTAAAAAATAGGCCATAATTGCCTGAAAAAACTGAAATTGAGCCCTGGCCGGTTTGGCTCAGCTGTTGGAGCGTCGGCATGCGGTCCAGAGAGACCCAGGTTTGGTTCCCATTAAGGGCACATACCTCGGTTGTAGTTTGTCCTTGACCCTGGTTGGGTTATGTGGTGGCAGCCACTCGATATGTACCTTTCACGTCGATGTTTCTCTCTCTCTCTCTCCCCCTCCCACTCTATCTGAACAAATTATCAAAAAATGTCCTTGGGTGAGGATAAAAAAACAAATAAACAAACAAAAAAAACTAAAATTGAGGCCTGTGATACTTTAGTTGTGAGAGATAGGTTTTATATACTAAAACACACTAAACAAAAAGAACAGACAAGACTTTAAGCCTCAGTCAAAATTCTCAAAGGAAGTAATTTTGATTTTTGTTTTATTTATTTATTTATTTATTTATTCATTCATTCATTCATTCATTTATTTTTTGGCACGTGCCCCTAGCAGGAACCAAACCCAGGCCTCTCTGGTCTGCAGGCCGACAGTCCAACCGCTGAGCCAAACTGTCCAGGGTGTAATTTTGATTTTCGACATTGATTTGCAATTGAGTTGCTTCTCTTATGGGCATCTCTATGTAGTGTGTGGTGGAATGTGAGGCTGTAGGGATTTATTCATTATTAAGGATGGTTGATGAATCTCCTAAGAAATACTGGGAAGAAAAGTAGCTCTATGTAATTATGTATTATTTTAACATTTGACAAATCATGTATTTTGAAACAATGGGGAAGTTAATGAGGAAGTTTTATCAAAAAAGGAAATATTTGCCTGGCTGCTATGGCTCAATGGATTGAGCATCATCCCATGGACTGAGAGGTCCCAGTTTGATTGTTGGTCAGGGCACATGCTCAGGTTGTGGGCTCGATTCCCTGTAGGGGGCATGCAGGAGGCAGCAAATCGATGTTTCTCTCTCTCACATTGATGTTTCTATCTTTTTTTCCCTTCCTTTCTCTAAAATCTCAATAAAAATAATTTAAAAAGCAAACATTAAAATATATTAGGTGACCTGAACACAATTTGAAGAGGTTTATAAAACATAGAATATATCTGGATATTTTAAAGTAAAACAATAAATTGGGAAAATATTAGCTTCTATATCATATAAAGAGTTCATATAAAGTGATAAGCTAGATAGCACATTCTCAAAAAAAATGAACAAAGACTATAATTTGATTCATTTAACAACAAAAAATTAATAATGAGACATGGAAAAACGACTATTTTCAGTAGTAATTAAAAATGTAACTTGAAATAGCAACATATTATAATTTTATTCCTATACTAAAATTTTCAGAGAAATTACAATGAGTAAAGGTGAAATTATTTTGAAGTATTTATATTTTTCTGGTACTAGTATAAATTGCTCAAACCATTTTGTAAAATTACCAGGCAGTAAATATAAAAAGTTGTAAAATATCTTCTCCCTTTGAGTCTCTTATAGTCATAAGAACTTATTCTATGAATGTTAGAGAAAAATTCTGAAGATGAAAAACTGATACCTAATGCTAGAGAATTGCTTAAATAAGTTATGGTCTAGGAACTCAATGGAATGCTATGTTGCCATTTGTAAGGATACTTGAGGTACATGGGGACAACAGTAAGGTGTTTCTCAATAACTAAGATTTAAGAAAAAATATATATTTTTTGCAATAGTGAGGCAGTATAATCAAAGCTTAATGGATCAAGGCAGAAGAGGAGAATGGTTCCCAGGCCCATAGTATAATAACTGTAACAGAATGAACTTATTGACACCTTTAATGAAAAATGTGTTAACTGGGGATAGGGCAGCTCAGCAATGGAAACAACAAATAAAGAAGGTTTGAAGACAAAACAGGTGTGCTTATCCTCTACTGATTAGGACCTTACCTGTTTTTTAGGAGTGCTTGAAGCTATTATGGGATAGGCACTCAGATTACATTAGGGAGCCTTTCTGTTTGTAAGTAGTTTATTCTAATCAGGCAACCTCCCTGCCATTAGCCATACCATGTAGCATGCCTAGAGGTATACAATGTGATAGTCTGGTCAATGCAAACACAGGGATGCAGGCTTGTACCTTTATTTCTTATTGTAAATTAATGTATTGCTATCTTAGTTTCATCATATGTCAACCTATTTGAGGTTTGTTAGAATGAATTGATATCCTGTATTCAATCCATTCTAGGACAAGGAACAAATTCAGTATCCCAGTCTGGAAAATGAGGGGACACTGAGGAATTTACCAAGGTAAGTGGCACCTGTGGACATGATTAGTCACCTGGTCTCCCATAGGTGATACCATATCCTATTTTACAAAGTCTTTAAAAAAATTTTTTTTTTTTTTGCCATTATTGATTTTTAGAGATAGAGGAAGGAAGAGGGAGAGAGAAAAAGAGAGCTAGAAACATCAATGAGAGAGAACATCGATTGGTCATCTCCTGCATACCCCGCACTGGGGATTTGGCCCACAGCCTGGGCATGTGACCTGACTGGGAATCGAACTGGAAACATCTTGAGTGATTGATGCTCAAGCACTGAGCCACACCAGCTGGGCTTTTTTCTTTTCTTTTTAAAATTCTCACCCAAGGATACCTTTCTATTGATTTTAAAATAGAATGGGAGGGAGGGGGAGAGAGAGAAAAACATCATTATGAGAAAGACACACTGGCTGGCTGCCTCCTACAGGACCCCAAACAGGGCTGGGGATCAAACTGCAACCAAGGTATATCCTCTTGACCATAATCAAACACGCAACCCTTTGGTCCACAGGCTGACGCTCTAACTGCTGAGCCAAACTGGCCAGGGAAATTTTTCAAAGTCTTTGAGTATCTACACATTAAGATGATAATTATGAATCCTTGTAGCAAGTAGTAAACCAATTTTGATATAATTTCAAGTGAAAAAGTTAAAGCATAACATTTTGTCTATCATGAAAGCAACCATTTAAAATATACATGGATATGGGCACATTCATAAGGGAACAAAGGAACAGAGTGACTGTATGAGAGGGGCATGTCAATAGTATTTGTTTTTCTTTATTGCCATTTTGTTTGTTTACTTCATAAAATCAGGAGAAAAATAAAGGAATTATATGCACTATATGTATATAAAATTTTATAATAAAGATATTGAATAATGTAAATAATAGTATATATGATAATAATTAAATGATAAATTATATGTCAAACAATACTAATTCTATAGGCATTTTCATTTCTTGCTGACCCATGTATCTGTTATGGCCAATACATGGTAACACAAAAAACTCAAATTCAAAATTAAGGTGCAGTTGGCACATAACTGTATACTTCATATCAGAAAGAATATTTTCTGGACATGTAGCTTTCCAATTCTCAGACAAGTGAAAGTATATTGAGCATTTAGTCATCTTCTAATCATTCACTTTGAATAATTTCTGGTAAATTACTTTGTAATACATATATAAATAGAAAGGCTGGCCATGTACAATATGTTTATAATTTCCTTTTTAGCAAGCTGGTTAATTTACCAGTTTATTTTATTCCTGGTTTTCTCTTCTTTTCCCTTAAGTTATTACAATTTAAAAGCATTTTTTTCATCTCCTAGTTCTCAGTCAAAGTTATAAGAAATAACTTTTTTTATGGAGATGCTCATATATATTTTTTTTTTTTGGTACGTGCCCCTAGCAGGAACTGAACACGGGACTCTCTGGTCCTCAGGCTGACGCTCCAACCACTGAGCCAAACCAGCCAGGGCTGGAGATACTCATAATTAAGAAGCTTATCATAATGATGATTTCCATCAATACCCTTAGCAGTTAAAAGTTTTTATACAGTATTATGATGTATGATTTAAATATTAAATGAAGTTTATTGTTGAGGGCTACCAGTATTGCTGGTGTGATTCAGTGATAGAGCACTGATCCATGCACCAAGAGGTCACCAGTTCAATTCCCAGTCAGGGCACATGCCTAGGTTGTGGGCCAGTCCCCAGTCCCCAGTGGGAACATGCAGGAGGCAGCTAACCAATGTTCTCTCTCATAGATGTCTTTACCTCTCTCCCTCTCCCTTCTTCTCTCTCTAAAATCAATTAAAAAATTATTTTAAATATATATAATCAAATGTGAGCATTACACAAATATATGTTTGAGATTTAAATTTATCTTAAGTATTTAAGTGGTTTCATTCAAATAGTAATTTAATATAAGCAGAAGTGTTATCACTCCTATTTTTTCCTTTGTGTTTTCTCACCATTGAGTCAACTTAGTGAAAGTCTGCATCTTCTTTAGAGTTAAAATAGCAGCCACTTTTCTCTCATGTTGAATGTACTCATGTTGAGGAGGAAATACCCTACCCAACAAGAATTTTGTTAGTGCCACCACAGTTCTGTTTCCAACAGTTTAGCATCAAAGGCTATTCTTATCACTGTTCCTCCCTGATTGTATTCCCTCTGGCTGGTATGGAAGCTGAAGAAGCCGCTGGATCTTAGTCAGTCACTGCTTACCACAATCAGAACAATTTCTCAGAGATAACAGTAAACAACAAGGAATCCTGGACTAAAAGGGTAAAATAACCTGCAGTAGCTTTCTAGAAAAACAATGAGAGAGTAGATTTTATAGTACGTAAGGAATGAATTAAGCTAATTGCGTCTCTCTTAAGTCGTCAAAAACACTAGTGTATTTATTTATTTTTATTGAACTGATTGGGGTGATATTGATTTATTTAATCAATAAAATTACATAGGTTTCAGGTGTATAATTCCATAATACATGATCTGAATATTGCAGTGTGTTTTCACAATCCTAAATCAAGTCTTCCATCAATATTTGTCCCAGCTTGATCTTCTTCTACCTCCCCCACCCCTCTTAACCTCTGGTAATCACCATTCTGTATCTATGAATTTATTTGTTTGTTTTTGCTTAATCCCTTTACCTTTTTCACCCAGCCCAACCTTCCACCCCTCTGACAGCTGTTAGTCTCTTCTCTGTATCTATGGGTCTGTCACTATTTTGCTTGTTAGTTCATTTTGTTCATTAGATTCCACGAATAAGTGAAATTATATGGTCATTCTTTCTCTGACGGGCTTATTTCACTTAGTATAATACTCTCTAGGTACATCCATGCTATTGCAAAAGGTCAGATTTCCTTCCTTTTTTTTTTTTTTTTTTTTTTATGGCCAAGTAGTAGTATTCCATTGCATGAATGTACCACAGCTTTTTTTTAATCCTCACCTGAGGATATTTTTCTATTTATTTTCAGATAGAGTGGGAGGATGGGAGAGAGAGAGAGAAAGGAAGAGAGAGAAATATTTTCGTGAGAGGGACACATCAACTGGTTGCCTCCCATATGACTCCAACCAGGGCCAGGGGTGAACCGCAACCCAGGTACGTGCCCTTGACCTGAATCAACCCAGTGACTTATTGGTCTGTGGGCCTATGCTTGAAGCTCTGAGCAAAACCGGCCAGGGCTGTACTGCAGCTTTTTTATCCATTCATCTACTGATGGGCACTTAGACTGCTTCCAAATCTTGGTTATTGTAAATAACACTGCAATGAACATAAGAGTAAATATATTCTTTTGAATTACTGATCTGGGTTTCTATGGATAAATTCCTAGAAATAGAATCGTGGGTCATAGTTTCCATTTTTAATTTTCTGAGGTAACTTCATACTACTTTCTACAGTGACTGCACCAATCTGCATTCCCACCAACAGTGCATGAGGGTTCCCTTTTCTTTACATCCCGACCAACACTTGTTGTTTGTTGATTTTTGGTGATAGTCATTCTCACTGGTATGAGATGTGGTATCTGATTGTGGTTTTAATTTTCATTTCTCTAATAATTAGCTGATGTTGAGCATCTTTTCATATGTCCATTGGCCATTTGTATGTCCTTATTGGAGACATGTTGATTCATGTCTTGTGCCCATTTTAAAATTGGATTGGAGCCCTGGCCAGTTTGGCTCAGCGGTTAGAGCGTCGGCCTGCGGTCCGGAGAGACCCGGGTTCGGTTCCCGCTAAGGGCACGTACTTCGGTTGCAGTTTGTCCCCGGCCCTGGTTGGTCGTGCGGGTGGCGGCCACTCGATGTGTCCCTTCACGTCGATGTTTCTCACTCTCTCTCCCTTCCTCTCTCTCCCTCCCATTCTATCTGTACAAAAAATGGAAAAATATCCTCGGGTGAGGATTAAAAAAAAAAAATAAAAAATAAATAAATAAATAAATAAAATTGGATTGGATTTTTTGGTGTTGCGTTTTATAAGTTCTATAAATTTTGGATATTAACTTCTTGTTCAGATGTATCATTGGTGAGGATGTTCTCCCATTCATTTTGTTGGTTTCTATGCTGTACAAACACTTTTTTGTTTGATATATTCCCATTTGTTTATGTTTCATTTTGTTTCCCTTGCCCAAGGAGATATATCAGAAAAAAATATTGCTATGAGAGATGTTTGAGATTTTAATGCCTATGTTTTCCTCTAGGATTTTTTTTTTTTTGGTATGTTTCCCTAGCGGGAACCAAACGTGGGACTCTCTGGTCCGCAGGCTGATGCTCCAACGGCTGAGTCAAACTGGCCAGGGCTCCTCTAGGATTTTTATGGTTTTAAGTCTTACATTTAAGTCTTTAACCCATTTTGGTTAAAAAACACTTTGAAGGGGGTCAATGGGGAAAAAAGGGAGACATCTGTAATACTTCCAACAATAAAACAAAATACACTTTGAACTCAAATAAGTTAAAACATCTGGTTAGTCTCTATGCTTATCATTTATAACATGGATAAAAGTGAATTTAGAACTAGTTTAAAATTAACTGCTTTTTGTTTGTTTCTACAGGCATTTTTTTCCTGCAGTGACTTTTGAAAAAAAATTAATTAATTTTTTATTTATTAATTTGTTTTTGTTACAGATGTTTCTCATTTCCCCCCCATTGACACCTTCCTCCCCCCCCCCCCCCCAATCCCCAGCTTTGTTGTCTATGATCATTGGTCATGCATACGTGCATGTAAGTTCTGTGGTTTATCTCTTCCCCCACAAACACCCCCTCCTCTGAGGCTTGTCAGTCTGTACCCCACCTCCATGTGTCTGGGTTAATTTTGTTCGGCAGTTTGTTTAGTTCATTATATTCCACAAATAAGTGAGATCATGTGATATTTGTCTTTCTCTGCTTGGCTTGTTTCACTTAGGATAATACTCTCCAGGTCCTTCCATGCCATCTCAAAGGATAAGAGATCTTTCTTTCTTACAGCTGCATAGTATTCCATTGTGTATATGTACCACAACTTTTTAACCCATTCATCTACTGATGGACACTTGAGTTGTTTCCAGATCTTAGCTATTATAAATAGTGCTGCTATGAACATAGGGGAACATATATTCTTTCTGGCTGGTGTTTCAGGTTTCTTAGAGTATATTCCTAGAAGTGAGATTACTGGGTCAAATGGCAGTTCAATTTTTAATTTTTTGAGTAACACCATAGTCTTTTCCATAGTGGCTGCACCAGTCTGCATTCCCACCAGCAGTGTACTTGTGTCCCCTTTTCTCCACACCCTCACCAACACTTGTTGTTTGATGATTTGTTGATGGCGGCCATTCTGACAGGTGTGAAGTGATACCTCATTGTTGTTTTAATTTGCATCTCTCTGATGATTAGTGATGTTGAGCATTTCTTTATATGCCTCTTGGCCATTTGTATGTCCTGTTTGGAGAGGTGTCTATTTAGGTCCTCTGCCCATTTTTTAATTGGGTTCTTTGTCTTCCTTTTGTTAAGTTGTATGAGCACTCTATATATTTTGTAAATTAACCCCTTATCTGATGCATCATTGGCGAGTATGGTCTCCCGTATAGTGAGATCCCTTTCTGTTTTGATGGTTGTTTCTTTTGCTGTGCAGAAGCTTTTAAGTTTGATGTAGTTCCATGTGTTCATTTTTTCCTTTATTTCTCTTGCCTTAGGTGTTGTATCAGTAAAAATTCTGCTGCGTATGATATCTGAGATTTTGTTGCCTACATTTTCTTCTAGAATTTTTATGGATCCACAAGTTACATTTAAGTCTTTTATCCATTTTGAGTTTATTCTCATGTATGGTGTAATTTGGTGTTATAGCTTCATTTTTTGCAAATAGTTGTCCAATTCTTTCAACACCATTTATTGAAGAGACTGTCTTGACTCCACTGTATGCTCTTGCCACTTTGTCAAATATTAATTGAGCATCTTGTCTTGGGTCCATTTCTGGGTTCTCTGTTTTGTTCCATTGATCTATCTGCCTATTCTTGTTTTGATTAGATTGGCTTTGTAGCATAACCTGAAATCTGGTAATGTGATCCCTCCTACTTTGGTCTTCTTTTTCAAGTTTCTGCAGTGACTTTTACCTCAAACCTCTAAGATATATTTGTAGGCACAGAAGTGTACAGCTTATGCAAATATAGGTAAACAGAGATAGACCCAATTTCAGGAAGTTATAGAAGATATTACTCTTAAATACACGGACTTTCCCACCTCCATAAACAAACACAGGTAAGGGCTTGGGTGTCTTTCCCTTCCCTTTGATTACACATGGAAAGAAAACAGGAAGAAAAATGTAAACATGTTATAAATACAAATAGACATCACAGGAAGAATTATGTAAAAATATGGAGAAAGATTCATATAGATAAAATGCATAGCTTTGGAGACTAGTGGTTCCACTTATCATGTGATTAAAAAAAGTATATCTTGCAATTAGTTAAGAAAATACATTAAAAAATATTTTCCATTGAAATAAACAAAAGCCTTTTTTATAGTTTCCAGACAGTTTTTATTTTTTTTAATCCTCACCTGAGGACATTTTTCTATTTTTGTTCAGATAGAGTGGGAAGGAGAGAGAGGGGGAGAGAGAGAGAGACATCGACGTGAAAGAGATACATCCAGTGGCTGCCTCCTGCACCACCCAACCAGGGACAGTGTCAAACTGCAACCGAGGTTCATGCCCTTAGCGGGAACTGAACCCGGGTCTCTCTGGACTGCTGGCTGACGCTCTAACCACTAAACCAAACCAGCCAGGGCTCCAGACAGTTTTTAAATGATCCATGTTAAGATACTCCATGTGTTGTTTCACTAATGTCCTTGTTAAGATATTCCATGTGTTGACTGACTAATGTAGAGTACTTTTGAGGTTATATATCTCTATGAACTGGATTTATATTTATGTTAATGCAATCTGGGATTATATTAGCTCTTTTTTAAGCACTCACATAATATTTTAGCTCTTTGTGAGCCTGGGATCCACTAAAACCCTCTAATCTTTTTCACATGATCATTATTCTATATTTCTGAGACTGCATTTTTTAACTGAAGGGCAGAATTTTTTATTAATGACTACCAAATTTTATCTCATTTACATCACTTCTTTATTGTAATCAGGTAAGGTAATTTTTTTTTTTTAATCCTTACTTGAGGACATTTTTTTTTGATATTTTTTCACTGAAGTTCTCACTAAGTCCATTGAGCATCCTTATAAGCAGTGTTTTGAACTCAGCATCTGTTAGGTTGCTTATCTTTATTTCTCTTAGTTCTTTTCCTGGAGTTTTGTTCTGTTCTTTCACATGGGACACGTTTCTTTGTCTCCTCATTTCGGCTGCCTTCCTGTGTTTGTTTCTATATATTACTTAATGAGAGGTATGGAGCTAGCTGAGACCAGATACTGCTCATTTGAAAGAATTTAAGAAAACTTGAAGCCGGATCAGAGACAGGTCAATCCTATGGTAAAGCAACTGGCAACAGTTTGGGTGTGCCTGAAAGTTGGGTGGGGCAGGGCCTCAGGGAATCACTAGGGTGGGGCAAACAGTGTTAACCAAGTTGCTGGAGTCGCAGATGTGGTGGCTGTCTGCCCCCCCCAGGGAAGGACTCACTGCAGGAACAAAGGCCTCTGAGAGCATGTCTGTCCAGGGGAAAGCTTCCTCTCCAGCCCTGGCTCCAATGTCAAACAACTCAGTTCTTCCCTGTGTGTCTCCGGTGCCTTTCAAGCTACCTCCCCCTGCTGGAGCCTGGAGGGTGTGAGTCCGAGTAAGTCCGTGCACGGGCCCTGTAAGAGGAGCTGCCTGGGGCTCCAGCTGCCTCAGCCTTCCTCAGTCTGTTCCCACTGGTTTTTCTAGCCAGAAGTTATGGGGACTTCTCTTCCTGGCACTGGAACCCTGAGCTGGGTACCTGGTGTGGGACAGGGACCCCTCACTCCTCAGGGAGGACCTTCCCAGCTGAGGTTTCCCTCCTGATTTTTATCCACTACACGTGGGTGTGGGACCAGCCTGTGGTGCCTCTGCCCCTCCTACCAGTATTGATGTGGCTGCTTCTTAATTTTGTAGTTATAGGACTTCCATTCAGCTTGGTTTCAGGCAGTTTTGAATGATAGTTTTCTGTACTTTAGTTGTAACTTTGATGTGGTTGTGGACCTGATACCGCATTTACCTATGCTGCCGTCTTGACCGGAAGTCCTCAGCTCTCCTGTAAATTATTATTATTATTTTTTTTCATGGGAAAACAAAGTCATTTAGCTTTTCCCTTTAAAAACAAAGAAACAGGTCATTGTTGCAGGTCCTTGCTGCACTGTCTGAGCTGTCACCATGTTGAAGCTGAGTAAAGAGGCCAAGCAGAGGCTGCAGCAGCTCTTCAAAGGAGCCCACTTTGCCATCCACTGGGGCTGGGGTGCAGGTCCTGGAATGTCTGAACCATTTTGAGCTTACTTTGGGGATAAAGGACTGTTCGGTCACCTGGATTTGGAAGCAATCAATGGACAGTAACAACATGGAAGGTGTGCACTCTGGCTTCATGATGATTCCAGGGCCACGATGTCCTCAAAAACACCAGATTCACCTGCACTGGGAAATGTAGTCCGATCTGTGGGGCCAGCGGGCAAGCCCTTGCCCACAAGAACTGCAAGACCCACAATGCCCCACGCCTGCGTGAGATGGGGTTGCAAATTACTCTTTATTTCAGTTAGTGCATCCTTCATTTCTGACTGGTCCTTTATTATGCTCTTGAGGTCCTCACTAAGTTCCTTGAGCATCCCTATAAGATGTGTTTTGAACTCTGCATCTGTTAGATTGCTTATCTCCATTTCATTTAGTTCTTTTCCTGGAGTTTTGTTCTGTTCTTTCATTTGGGACATGTTTCTTTGTCTCCTCCTTTTGGCTGTGTCCTTGTGTTTGTGTATTTGGTAGAGCTATGCCTCTTAGGCTTTCTAGGGTGGCCTGTTGTAGAAGGATTCCATAGGGTCCAGTGGCACAGCCTCCCTTGTCACCCACCTGGGCCCTCAAGGTGTACCCCGCATGTGGACTTTGTACCTTTCAGTTGCAATTGAATCTTGATTGCTGTTGGCACGTCAGTGGGAGGGTTTTACTCAGGCTGATCAGCTGCAAGGACTGGCTGTGCCCACTATCTACCAACCTCTGACTACAGTGGATGATCAGCTGTGCAAGAGCCCATCACACAGAGCAAGACTTACTTCAGCAGGGCTCTGGTACCCATGGAGTCCACTCCTTGAGTGTGTCACTTGTGGAGGTAGTTGGGTGGTGGCGCTTCAATGTGGTCTGAAACTGGCCACTGGGTATGCTGGGTCTGGGGCAAGGTCAGGCACTGCCTGTGTTCTACCCGGGCCTACCAGGCATAAGCTACAAAGCCATCTACAGATGGCTGCTGCTTGTGCTGGGCTTGGAAGTGCCCAGACAAAGCCAGGCTGTGAACCAAGGCTGGCTGCTTCTAGTGCCAGCCCTGGGGTCACTTAGCGAGAAGTATGGGGCTTGCTGTGGCCAGATGCTGCTTGTCAGAGAATTCAGGAAAATCTGAACCAGGAGCCAAGGCAGGCCAATCCTATGATAAAGCCACTGGAAACAGCTTGGGTGGGCCCAAAATGTGGGTGGGACAGGGCCTCAGGAAATCACCAGAGTGGGGCAAACAGTGTAAGCCAAGTTGCTGGAGTCCAAGGTATGGCACCTGTCTGCTGGCTTCGTGGGGGAAAAGCTCACCAAGGGAACAACGGCCTCTACCATCACATCTGTCTGGGAGAAAGCTGCCTCTCCAGCTCTCACCCCAATGCCAAACAACTCAGTTCTTCCCGTTTATCTCTGGTGCCTCTCCATGCTGGAGCTGGGAGGGAGCAAGTCTGAGTAAGTGCATGCTCAGGCTCTTTAAGAGGAACTGCCTGGGGCTCCAGCTGCCTCAGCCTTTCTCAGCTTCAGTTCCTGCTGGTTTTACAGCTAGAAGTGATGGGGACTTCTCTTCCTGGCACTGGAACCCTGAGCTGGGCACCTCGTGTGGGAGGGGGATCGTTTACTCCTCAAGGAGGACCTTCTTAGCTAAGGTATCCCTCCTGATTTTTATCCGCAATATGTGGGTGTGGGACTAGCCTGTCCGCGCCTCTGCCCCTCCTACCAGTCTCAATGTGGCTTCTTTAATTTCATAGTTGTAGGACTTCCATTCAGCTCAATTTCCGGCAGTTCTGAAGGACGTTTCTTCTGTAGTTTAGTTGTAATTGTGATGTGGTTGTGGGAGGAGGTGAGTACCGCATTTATGTATGCCACTGTCTTGACCAGAAGTCCGGAGAATGTCCTATACAGACCATTCTTAGCTCAATTGCCATACATTGGCAACCCTGAGACCAGACATGGCCCACAGGCTGTAGTTTGCTGACCCCTGATCAACTGAATTGGTTATCTATTGCTGGATAACAAATTATCCCACAACTTAATGACTTAAAATACTAAACTGTATTATTTCACTTTATTATCTGTGGGTCAGGAATCCAGAGCATGGCTTATTTGGGTGCCTTTGCTACCTATCAGTCAGTCTATCCATACTTTTCTGTAACTTAATTCATGTTTTATTCACCCAAGTTTTTGATAAAAATATTGAACAAGGGGTGTTCATGACAGTCTTGTAGCATTCTTCCCCCAACCCCTAGATTGATTCCTGTCCACTAAAATATACTATGAATATTGCTGGTTGCCTAGCTATGAATCCTTAATAGTGCTACCATTGGACTAACATTTTATCATCATGTCCTTGAAGATCTTAGGAGACATTTTTCGTCAAACATATTTTTAAAATCACACTATGCTTCATTGGACAGGTAAGATCAAGATAAAATATGCTTCAAGGACTCTAAAATAAATTATAGCAATGCTATAGCTCAAAGGATGTCAGAAATAGGATCAGTTCCATCCTTGCCTTTAAGACAGGCATTTTTAGGGCTGATTACATATTATATATGCCTAGATTAAAAAAAAATTAACGAATGAAGCTTCCTTTTCTCCACTTCCACTTATGCTCTCATAGCAACATTTATATTTTCTTGTAGAATAGTAAACAAACCAAATCAGGGGTAAATTATACTTTATAAATATTTTTTTAAACATTTTTTTTTTTACTGACTTTAGAGAGAGAGAAAGGGAGAGGGAGAGAGAGATAGAAACATTGATGAGAGAGAACATCGATTGGTTGCCTCCTGCATTCCCCCCACTGGGGATTTGGCCCACAACCTGGGCATGTACCCTGACCAGAAATTGAACTGGTGACCTCTTGGTGCATGGGTCAACACTCAACCACTGAGCTTCACCGGCTGGGCTACTTTATAAAACTTTTGACGGTCCGTCCAGTGTGGCTCTGTGGTTGAGCTTCCACCCATGCACTGAGGTCACTGGTTCGATCTCCAGTCAGGACACATGCCCGGGTTATGGGCCAGATCCCCAGTGTGGAGCATGCCAATTGATGTTCTCTCTCATTGATGTTTCTATCTCTCTCTTTCTCTCACTTCCTCCCTCTCTAAAATCAATAAAAGAAAAACACTTTTTAAAAATATAAGTCTTTTGACAGTAAATCACAATGATAGCTCAATTCAGGGATCTTTCAAAATACGAGAATACCAGTCATTAATATCTATAATCTAGATAGCAAGCATATCTCAATGCATTTCAAAGACAGAGTACAGTGCTCTAACCAGAACTGATGACATAAAGTACCATAGTTTAAGTGATATATCACTCCGACTTCAGTCTCACTGACAGCAACTTTTTCCCCCATCGAGTAATATAATAATTACTACTTATTGGGCGTATACTATGAGGCAAATGCTGTGTTTTATATGGATTTTCTCATTAATTTTTAACAACTCTGAGAGGCAGGTACTGTTTTTATGTGCATTTTACAGAGAGATTGAGCAACTTGCCTATGGTCATTCAGCTAGTAAAAGATGAAGTCAAATTTTAAAACCCAGCAACATAAATGCAGAGTGCCTTCTCTTAAAACAAAGGCACATTTGTTTATTTGAAACTGCTAAGGAAACTTTTACTAGGAAATGTGGTTGACGGATTTACTGGCTTTTTTGTGGAAAGTTTGATGCCACTAGATGGCATTATTTTCAAAAGTTTTTATTGCTTAAGGTGAAAAAAGTAACTCAACTTTATTTTTATTAAAAAAAATTAATTTTATTCAGGTTCAATTGACAACTAAGTTTATAAGATATTTAAAGCATACATCATGGTGATTTGATAAATATATACATTGTGAAAGGATTTCCCCCATTTAGTTAACTAACACATCCATCCATTCCTCCTTCCCTCCCTCCCTCCCTCCCTTCCTTCCTTCCTTCCTTCCTTCCTTCCTTCCTTCCTTCCTTCCTTCCTTCCTTCCTTCCGTGAGAATATTTCAGTTTTACTACTCTCCTCCTAGCAAATTCTAACTATATAATACAGTGTTATAAATGGAGTTACCATATTTTACATTAGATTCTCATGACTCATTCAATCTTATAGTTGAAAGCTTGTTTTTTTATTTTTATTTTTTTGCTTATTTATTTATTTTTTGGTTGAAAGTTTGTACCCTTTTACCAACCTCTCTCCATTTGCCACATTCTGCACCACTTTTCTACTCTAACAGTTTGACTATTTTTTTTTTTTCTTTCTGATTCTACATATCACTGATACCATGCAACATTTGTCTTCTCTGTCTGGCTTATTTCACTTAGCGTAATGCCTTCAAGTTTCTCAAGTTCCACCCATGTTATCACAAATGGCAGGATTTCCTTCTTTCTCATGACTAAATTATATGTGTGTATATGTCATATTTTATTTATCCATTGATGGACATTTAAGGTGTTTACATAGCTTGCCTTTTATAAATAATGCTGCAGTGAACATGGTGGTGCATATATCTCTTCAGTATCTTTTTCCACTTTTGAATACACACATAGAAGTGGGATTGCTGAATCATATGGTAGTTTTATTTATTTATTTATTTTTAATTTTTAATTTTTTTTATTAATTAATTTTTGTTACAGATGTTTCTCCTTTTTTCCCACTGATTCCCCCCTCCCCCTCCCTCCCTACCCTTTCCCCAGTTTGTTGTCCATGTCCACTGTTCATGTATACATGCATATAAGTTCTGTGGTTTATCTCTCCCCCACCACCCCCTCTTCTGGGGATTGTCAGTCTGTACCCCACTTCCACATCTCTGGGACTACCCCATTCCTCAGACTGTTATGTTCATTATACTCCACAAATAAGTGAGATCATATGATACTTGTCTTTCTCTGTTTGGCTTGTTTCACTTAGGATGATACTTTCCAGATCCCTCCATGTCGTCTCAAAGGATAAGAGATCTTTCTTTCTTACAGCTGCGTAGTACTCCATTGTGTATATGTACCACAGCTTTTTTATCCATTCGTCTACTGATGGACACTTGGGCTGATTCCAGATCTTAGCTATTGTAAATAGTGCTGCTATAAACATGGGGGTACATATATTCTTTCTTTTCTTTTTTTTTTCTTGACTTTGTTTAATTATCAAATACAATGATCCACTTTATGAAAATTATGTCAACATTTAATTAAATAAAAATAAGTATTATTCCTGTTGGGATTACCATGGGGTTCTTTATTGACCAGCAGCAAGCCAATCCATTTTTTTGCTCTTTAAATCCACAATGCCCATAGCCAACAGCCAAAAGGTCTGGATTTGTTTTATTCCAGGCAAGGCTGCTCATATTAAGGCCTTTGGTAAAGTCACAGGAAAAGGACCAAAGTCGTTCCAAGTTGGCTGATATTGTTGATTGTTCTGCATCTATCTCTATTTCTTCTTCCTCTTCCCTTTTAACCTCTTCTTCTACCTCTTCAACTTTTTCACCTTCTAATAAGTCTTCAGGCTCTTCAGGTTCTGGCTCTTTTAAAATAGGAAGCTGATGATAAGCTGCAAGTTTGGGCTGAAATATATTCTCCATTATAACTCGTTCCATAAAAAATAAGTCCTGATGAAACTTTTCAGATTTGAATATTGCATCTGAGTTGTCTTCTTCATCATCATGCATTTTAGCCAGAATTACATTTTCTATTTCCATTATAGAACTATCTTCACTATTTTTTTCTGTAGTACTTCCTTGCCCTCTTTGGTCCTGATCTTTAAGCATACTTCCTTTACTGCTCGACTCAAAGATCGTTTCGTATTTTCTTTACTGGCGGAATCAAGTACAGGTTGTTGAACTGATGCAGATGAAAGCTCCAGAGCAACAAAAGAATCATACAAATCCCAAGCAGTAGACATTATGCCAGGATTGAGTCAGTGTCCCTGGTTATGTGGTCCTCCAAGCTGCCTTTTGGTTGCCCCTTCCTGATGATTTGTCTTTATTTTCGTTGTAATTCCAGTTTGGTCCTGGGAAAAGGTCTGTGTAGCTTCCATTCACTCCACCGCCATTTTTTCTCTCACATATATTCTTTCTGATTGGTATTTCAGGCTTCGTAAGGTATATTCCTAGAAGTGGAATCACTGGGTCAAATGGAAGTTAAATTTTTAATTTTTTGAGGTAACACCATATTGTTTTCCATAGTGGCTGCACCAGTCTGCATTCCCACCAGCAGTGCACTAGAGTCCCCTTTTCTCCACACCCTCGCCAACACTTGTTGTTTGATGATTTGTTGATGGCGGCCATTCTGACAGGTGTGAGGTGATACCTCATTGTTGTTTTAATTTGCATCTTCCTGATGATTAGTGATGATGAGCATTTCTTCATATGTTTCTTAGCCATTTGTATGTCCTGTTTGGAGAGGTGTCTATTTTGTTTCTCTGCCCATTTTTTAATTGGGTTCTTTGTCTTCCTTTTGTGGAGTTGTATGAGCACTCTATATGTATTGGAAATTAACCCCTTTTCTGATATATCATTGGCAATGATGCTCTCCCATACAGTGGGTAGCCTTTCCATTTTGATGATTGTATCTTTCGCTGTGCAGAAGCTTTTGAGTTTGATGTAGTCCCATGTGTTCATTTTCTCCTTTGTTTCTATTGCCTTAGGTGATGTATCAGTGAAAATTCTGCTGCATATGATGTCTGAAATTTTGTTGCCTACAGTTTCTTCTAGGATTTTTATGGATTCATGAGTCACATTTAAGTCTTTTATCCATTTTGAGTTTATTCTTGTGTAGGGTGTAAGTTGATGGTCTAGTTTCATTTTTCTGCAAGTAGCTGTCCAATTTTCCCACCACCATGTATTAAAGAGGCTGTCCTTACTCCACTGTATGCTCTTGCCACCTTTGTCAAATATTAATTGAGCATATTGCCTTGGGTCCATTTCTGGGTTCTCAGTTCTGTTCCACTGGTCTATATGCCTGTTCTTGTGCCAGTACCAGGCTGTTTTGATTACAGTGGCTTTGTAGTATAACCTGAAATTTGGTAATGTGCTCCCTCCAACTTTGTTCTTCCTTTTCAAGATTGCTGTGGCTATTCGAGGTGTTTTTTGGTTCCATATGAACTTTTGAAGTACTTGTTCTAATTCTGTGAAGTATGCCATTGGTATTTTGATGGGGATTGCATTGAATCTATAGATTGCTTTGGGTAATATGGACATTTTAATGATTAATTCTCCCAATCCATGAACAGGGTATGTGCTTCCACTTTTTTATATCTTCCTCTATTTCTTTTTTCAATGACCTGTAGTTTTCTGCGAATAGGTCTTTTATTTTTTGGTTAAGTTTATTCCTAGGTATCTTAATTTTTTTGCCGCAATGGTAAATGGGATTGTTTTCTTAGTTTCTCTTTCTGTGAGTTCATCATTGGTGTATAAGAATGCCATCGATTTCTTGACGTTAATTTTGTATCCTGCTACTTTGTCAAATTCATTTATTAAGTCTAGTAAACTTTTGATGGAGTCTTTGGGGTTTTCTACGTACAGCATCATGTCATCTGCAAATAATGACAATTTCACTTCCTCCTTTCCAATTTGGATCCCTTTTATTTTTTCTTCCTGTCTGATTGCTGTGGCTAAGACTTCCAGTAATGTGTTAAATAAGAGTGGCGAAAGTGGGCATCCTTGCCTTGTTCTTGTTCTTAAGGGAAATGCTTTTAGTTTTTGCCCATTGAGTATGATGTTGGCTGTAGGTCTTTCATATATGGCCTTTATTATGTCTAGATATGATCCCTCTATTCCCACACTGCCTAGCGTTTTTTATCAGAAATGGGTGCTGGATTTTGTTGAATGCTTTTTCAGCATCTATTGATATGATTTTGTGGTTTTTATTCTTTATTTTGTTTACATGGTGTATCACATTTATTGATTTGCGAATATTGTACCAGCCTTGCATTCCTGGTATGAATCCCACTTGGTCATGGTGAATAATTTTTTTGATGTATTGCTGGATTCTATTTGCTACTATTTTGTTCAGGATTTCGATATCTATGTTCAACAGGGATATTGGCCTGTAGTTTTCTTACTTTGTAGTGTCTTTCTCTTTTTTTGGAATTAGAATTATGCTGGCCTCATATAAGGAGTTTGGAAGTCTTTCTTCTTCTTGAATTTTTTGAAATAGTTTGAGGAGAATGGGTATTAGTTCTTCTTTGAATGTTCGGTATAATTCCCCCATGAAGCTGTCCGGGCCTGGGCTTTTGTTTGCTGGGAGAGTCTTAATTACATCTTCAATTTCTTCTCTTATTACTGGTCTGTTCAAGTTTTCTATCTCTTCCTGATCCAGTTTTGGGAGATTATGTGTTTCTAGAAATTGGTCCATTTCGCTTAGATTGTCGAATTTTTAGCCATATAATTGTTCATAATATTTGTTCACAGTCCTTTGTATTTCTGTGGTATCAGTTATTATTTCTCCTCTTTCATTTCTGATTTTGTGTATTTGGGTTCTCTCTCTTTGTTTCTTGGTGAGTCTAGCTAAGGGTCCATCTATATTGTTTATCTTTTCAAAGAACTAGCTCTTTGTTTTATTGATCCTTTGAATTGTTTTTTTTGGTCTCCATGTCATTTATTTGGGCTCTGATCTTTACTATTTCCTTCCTTCTCCTTTTCTGGTGTTTTTTTTTTGTTTACTTTCTAGTTTTTTAAGTTGTGAGGTTGGATATTCTGTTAGAAATTTTTCTTTTTTCTTGAGGTAGGCCTGTAGTGCTATGAACTTCCTTCTCAGGACTGCATTTGCTGTATCCCATAGTTTTTGTGTTGTTGTGTATTCATTTTCTTGGTTTCCAGGAAGTTTTTAATTTCTTCGTTGATCTTCATGGTAACCCATTCATTGTTCAATGACATGCTATTTAACCTCCATGTTTTCAAATGTCTTTGCATGCTCTTGTTGCAGTTGATTTCTAGTTGCATGCCATTGTGATCTGAAAAGATGCTTGATATGATTTCAATCTTTTTGAACTTGTAGAGACTTAGTTTGTGTCCTAACATGTTGTCTATCTTTGAGAATGTCCCATGTGCACTTGAGAAGAATGTGAATTCTGTAGTTTTTGGCTGTAATTCTCTGTAGATATGTATTAAATCCATTTTATCTAGTGCTTCATTTAGAGTCTGTGTTTTCTTGTTAATTTTTTGTCTAGAAGATCTATTCAGTGATGTCAGCGGGATGTTGATGTTCCCTGCTATGATTGTATTGCTGTCAATTTCTCTTTTGAAGTCCTCCAAAAGATTTTTAATATATTTTGGTGCACCTATATTGGGTGCATATATGTTTACCATGGTTATATCTTCCTATTGGATAGAGCCTTTCAATATTATGTAGTGGCCTTCTTTGTTATGGTCTTCATTTTTTTTTTTATCCTCACCCGAGGACATTTTTCCATTTTTTGTTCAGATAGAGTGGGGAGGGAGGGAAAGAGAGAGAGAGAGAGAGAGAGAGAGAGAGAAAGAAACATCGACATGAAAGGGACACATCAAGTGGTTGCCACCCACATGACCTAACTAGGGCCAGGGACAAACTGCAACTGAGATTCATGCCCTTAGCGGGAATTGAACCTGGGTCTCTCTGGACCGCAGGCCAATGCTCTACTGCTGAGCCAAACTGGCCAGAGCATGGTCTTAATTTTGAAATCTACTTTATCAGATATGAGTATTGCTACCCCAGCTTTGTTTTGCTTTTTGTTTGCTTGAAAGATTTTTTTCCATCCTTTCACTTTCAACCTATGTGAGTCTTTTGTTGTGAGGTGGGTCCCTTGTAAACAACATATATGTGAGTCATGCTTTCTTTTCCAGTCAGCTACTCTGTGTCTTTTTACCAGAGCATTCAAACCATTCACATTTAAGGTGCTAATTGATATGTACTTATTTATTGCCATTTTTGTTCAGTGTGGTTATATTTTTCTTCCTATTTCTTCTATTAATTACAGCAGTCCTTTTAGCATATCTTGCAGTGCTGGTTTGGTGTTAATATATTCCCGTAGGCTATTTTTGTCTGGAAAGCTCTTTATTTGACCTTCTATTTTGAATGATAGCCTTGCTGGGTAGAGTATTCTTGGATTCAGATCATTGTTTTTCATTACCTTGTTTACTTCATGCTACTCCCTTCTGGCTTGTAGTGTTTCTTGTGAGAAGTCAGCTGAGAGCCTTATGGGGTTTCCTTTGTAGGTAACCTGTTGCTTATCTCTTGATGCTTTTAGGATTCTCTCTTTGCCTTTAATTTTTGGCATTTTAATGACTATGTGTCTTGGTGCGGGCCTGTTTGGGTTCTTCTTACTTGGGGCTCTCTGTGCTTCTTGAACTTGAATGCCTTCTTCCTTCACCAAGTTAGGAAAGTTTCTATCACTATTCAAATATATTCTCTAACCCTTGCCCATTTTGTTTCTCTTTGGGGACTCCTATGATGCTAATATTATCACGTTTCCAGTTGTCCCACAATTCTCTTAAGCTGTCTTTTTGTTTTTAAATTGTTTTTTCCCTTTTGGTTTCTGATTGGTTGATTTTTTTCTACCCTATCTTCTAATCCAGTAATCCAGTCCTCAGCTTCCTCTACTCTGCTGGTTAATTTTTCCAATGTGTTCTTAATTTCTGCTATGTCATTCTTCATTTTCACTTATTGGATGGTTTTCAATATCTTTACTCATGGTGCTGATGTCCTTACTCATGCTGTTGAGCTTCTTCAAGATCATGGCTCTGAACTCTACCTCTGATAATTTTCTTAGGTGCATTTCATTGGTTTCATCTTCAATAGAGTTCTCTTGTTCTTTCATTTGGGATTTGTTTCTTTGTTTCACCATTTTGGCTATCTCAGTGGGTTTTGGAGCCTGCCAAATTTTCCCTGTGGGTATAGGTGTTCTGCTGTTTGTGCCTCCCTCTGCTTTGTTTGGATGAGCCTGGGCGGGTCCACATTAAACACCACTGTCAAGTCTTACTTTCTTGGGTAGATTTGCAAGCCCAGGAAAGGTTCAGTTATCCTCTAGCTCTTTCCTGGTGGTTAGTAGTCTCAGTTTCTCAGTGCCTTGGAATGTAGCCCTGGTGTTTTGTATAAGAGGATTTCCAGAGACTGGGATAGATGCTGGTTATTAATGAGCCTCAATTTGTATTTCTTTGCCTCACCTGGGAAAGGCTGAATCTTCAGGGGTGGAGGGACTGTTGGGTTTTTCCACAGCTCAGCGAAGGAGCACAGTGACCACCGTTTTTTGTGACTGCCACTCAGCAAAACCCCTGAGTGTCCTCCAAATCCCGGGTGTCCCCACAGAGTTTCAAGCCAGTCTGCCCTCCCTCTGCCGTACCCCCCGGTGAGTGGCTGTGGCTATTTAATGCTCTGTTCTGGCTCTCTGGGCTGTGGAGTGGGCTTGGTCTTTATTCCCCAAGAACGCTGCTCACAGCTAAGACTGCTGCTGTCTGTGGGCTTCTAGCCCGCCACCCTCTCATGCCTCTGCAGATCCTACCAGTGTCCCTGGTTATATGGTCTTGTCTTGCTGCTTTTCTGTTGCTTTTTTCTGAGGATTTGTCTTTATTTTAGTTGCAATTTTCATTTGGTGTTGGGAGATCATCTGTTTACTTCTATTCACTCTGCCTCCATTTTCACATCTTCTAAGCCTATCTTGTGCACAGCTTGGTTGCACAGGCCTTCCTGGTGCCCCGCATTTTGCAGGTCCCGCAGGTAACTGGATTTATAGTCCCTTTGGGCACCTGGCTCTATGCCTATGCTATGGCTGCTGGGTCTCACAGGCCTCTCTGGTGCTTCAGTAACCCGCAGGTACTGTGGGTAACTGGATGGCTCAGTCTCTGCTCGGTCACGCAGGCCTCTCTGGTGCTTCAGCACCCCACAGGCCCTGTGGTAACTAGATCATGCAGTCCCTGCTCAGTCGCACAGGCTTCTCTGGTGCTTCAGCACCCCACAGTTCCCCCCAGTAACTAGATCATACAGTCCCTGCTGGGTTGTACAGGCCTCTCTGGTGTTTCAGCGCCCTGCAAGTCCTGGGGATAACTAGATTGCACAATCCCTGCTGGGTCGCACACCCTCTCTGGTGCCCCCACACTGTGCAGTTCTGGTGGGCGGGCAGCTGGATCACACCAGTCTCTTGGGCTCTGGCTTCCCACCACTCTTGTGAGCTACTGGAGTACACAGGCTTCTGTGGAGCCCCAGGTCCCACTGCTGGCGGCTGGAGAGTGCTGCTGCCCCATGGGGCTCAACTCCTGCTCAGCTTTTGCTGTAGTTTTTGGAAGTGGGTCTCTCCTGCCAGTCTGTGCTTCTGTTGCCTGGGAATTGATGTCTGTTCCTCAGCCTCTGTTGCTGGGGGTATATCTAGACTCTGATCTGGCTGCTACTATGGGGGATGGTGTTGGGCTCCAGGCTGTCTGAGGCCTCTGAGACCAACACCTTGGGAGCTCCGCTACTGTGCACTGGTCTGTGTTGAGAGAGTGTCCACTGGTCAGATGGTGCTAGGTGTGCTGGTGGGATCAGGTTGCTGGGCCTTAGCCACTCCCACTGTCTCCTCCCAGGGAAGACCCGGGATCTTCCAAAATTGTGGGATCTCCTGAGGTAGTCTGCTGCTCCTGTCTACAGCACAGGAACCTTCTGCTCAGAGGTTCTGCACTGCTCGGGTTTGGTCATCCACCTTCACGTCCACTCACACTCTCTCACACACTCAGCCTCCCTCAGGTCCTGCCCGCCGCCATCTTCCCTGTTTTTTTTTTTTTTTGATGACTAGTATATCCTTATTATTTGGCGATTTATGATTAGAGGCAATAATGATTGTGGGCACAGGTGTTTAGAGTTAGAGAGACTTAGATTTGAAATGACTCTACTTCTTCATCGATGTGAGCTTCAGTTTCCCATCTTAAAATGAGAACAATAAAACTAGCATTAGCATATTTTTATGAGAATTAAATGAGTTAATGTATATAATGTGCTCAGTAAATGTAGGTATTATTTTCTTGTACAGAACATCAATTTGCATTACATGCTCACCATGGGTGCACAGTGGCATTTTTCGATGTGCAGTGACAGTATATTGTTTTATACTTTCACAAGAAAATAATAGACTTACAGGTACTGAGAGCTCATTTTTTCAACATTTGTGAGAAAATAAATGAAGCCAGAAGAGGAGAAAAGTAAAGCAAAAGTGCCTGTGGAAAAGCGTAGGGAAGAGAAGGCAGAAATAATCCACTCATGGTTCTTCTCCAGGAGTTTAAGGAAATTTCTTTCTTCAGTAATCCTTTAAAATAGTTTAAATAGTTTGTCTGCAAAGGCTTACAGCCTCTTTTGCAGACATCAAGGAATGTACTTTCAAATAACCTCTTGGAATTTATTCTCAGAACTTTTTATTGAGATGGGCCTCTATGGGAGACAGCAGAGTAGGATTTTACTTAACCTATTTCAGTCCTGTATCATAATTTCAGTTGTATTTTAAACTTAAGTTAAAAAAAAGAACTTAACTACAATAAAATCAAGAGCTCAGAGAATACAGGTTAAGCATTTTCCAGCATGTAGTAACCGATCTACTAAATTCAGGCTGTAGCTCTACTACTTTATTGAAAAAGGGTCTGGGTTTCCATTCTGTTGTATTTGGCAAAACATTTGTTAACAGTTTTCTTTTCCAAGTTACTCCTGGGAGGAAACTTCAGTGGCCTCATTCACAAGTAGCTCAAATGAAAAGAAAACATGTTGGAGATTGTGAACAGTCAGCAACACCACACAAGGTGGCACTCTTGTCCCAGTGAGTGCTGTAAAGCAGTACATTAAGCAAAGGATGCACAACTCAAAAGATGTGGTTGGTCTGAACACCACTGGACGTCTGCCTGAAGACAGAACAGTAACTGGGCACAGAGCCAGCCATATGTGGGCTTGAGAAAGTAGACTGGTACAATAGGATGGTGTGTGTGTGTGTGTGTGTGCGCGTGTGCGCGCGCGCAAAAAGTCGTATAGCAACAACCTAATAAGAACCAGTGTCTTGAAATTACTTCATAGTATACTTATGAGTTACCATCATTGTTTATTAAAATTTTTATAACAATTATCTTTTCACTGCTGTTCCACATACATGCCCAAAACAATTATTAGGTAATGACATCTTTATGTAGAAATAACGGCTCCCCATGGTCTTCAGGATAAAATCCTGCTCCATCTACCATCAGTCTTCCCTCTTACAAGCCTTCTTTGACCACCTCTACTGGGCAGGAGTGTGAGGATTGAAGTATATGTAAAGTACCTAACAGAGTGGTAACAAATAGAATCTATTATTGTAGTACAAGTCCAATTATTTTAGTCTATTTATATATCGATCAGTTTCATGTATTCATTCATGAGTATTTACTATTTCTTGAACCATCTTCAGGTCTGTGATGTTTTAATTGTTAGATAATGACCAGAATGCTACTTAATATTCCCCTTCATACAAGTGTAAGATGACACTTTCTTCTAAAGTGTTCATTCAATAAGCACTTTCTTAGTTTCTGTGTACAAGGTGCTATTCTAAACACTGGGAGCACAGGGTATAAAATGGATAGAATAATGAAGAAATTTGTTGTATAATGATTCTTATATTGTATTGCTCTTTAAAATTTCAAGGTTAAATTTCATCATTGCTATGGGAATAGTCTGGTAATAATAGTGTTTTCCCAGGATTATAACTGACAGATTGTTTTCTGTTCTTTTCTTTTTTTTTATGAATTTTTATTTATTTTTTTGTTACAGATATTTTCTAACTATAGCTTATATTAGTAATTTCTAAATGCATCTACTCTTGCCCACAAGAAATCTTTTAGCCCTCCTCTGCTAATTAACACTGCCTCAGAAGATCCTCTTGACATTCATGCTTAGATCTGTGGATTAAAAACAAACAAAAGATCCCCTAGAAGACCCTACTGTCAACTACACAATTAGTCTCCTTTCAAGATGTTATGCATAATTGTGAATTAAGGCCTTTGAATAGTCAGTGCCCTGGAAAGAATCAGAAGACACCTCCAAGTAGGCAGTTTGAGAAGAGGACTGCTTATGAAGGTGTGGGCAGAGTTTAGAAAAGCAAACTATCCCAGGGCTAGCAAAATAAGAGATAGTACTCCTCCTAGGCCTCAAGATGCCAGGGGAGGGAATAGATTGGGGAACTCTGAGAAGGTAGCTGTAGGGAGAGGACCGCCTGGTCACAGCTGAAGCTTTCCACAGAGAGAGGCAGCCTTTCATGGTGACCAGAAGGCAGGGAGCCTGGGAAATTAGTGTTCTTACCACATTTTCCTACCAACCCAACCTGCCACCAGGGTTTTCAATGGACAGATTCTCCCTGGGATCTAGAAGGCCAGGGATTCAGTTGATAGGGTTCACAAAGATCAGCCTCCAGTGCCACAGATTCAGTCTTAAGGATCACACCATGGAGGGGGATAAGAGATAAATAAGCCACCACTTTGTGGAGTGCTGTAAGTACAAGGAATTAGAGAAATGGACAGAGACAATGGTAGCTCACAGGCCGGATTGCTACCCCAGATTACAGGTTGTCTGGAAGGCTTCATAGAAGAGGTGATTTGGGTAGACTCCTTGGTCAAGTCTAATTATTTGTATCCCCTTCTTTCATATTTAACCCTTTAAAGATCTATAGTAGATTATGTGCCTATTAGTTTTCTTCTTCTTGTTTCTCTTCCAATTTCACTTTCTTAACTTGTTAAAAACATTTTATTTCTTTATTGATTTTTAGAGAGAGAGGAAGGGAGAGGGAGAGAGAGACAGAAATATCAATGAGAAAGAACATTGATTGGCTGACTCCTGCATGCCCCCCTGCTGGGGATCGGGCTCACAACCTAGGCATGTGCCCTTACCAGGATTCAAACCAGTGACCTCTTGGTGCATGGATCAATGTTCAATCACTAAGCCACACTGGCCAGGCTTATCTCTTTTTAAAAAATTCATTAAATATCTGTATTCATTTTATTAAAGTTGGATTTTTTTTTCTAATCCTCACCCAAGGACATTCTTGCATTTATCTTCAGATAGAGTGGGAGGAAGAGAGGGTGGAAGACAGAGAGAGAGAGAGAGAGAGAGAGAGAGAGAGAGAGAGAGAGAGAAACATTGATGTGAGAGAGACACATCAAGTGGTTGCCACCCATACAACCTCAACCGGGGCCGGGGACAAACTGCAACCTAGGCACGTGCCCCTAGGGGGAACTGAGCCCAGGACTCTCCGGTCCACGGGCCGACACTCCAACCGCTGAGCCAAACCGGCCAGGGATTAAATTGGATTTTTAAGAATTAAGATATCATGCCCTGGCCAGTTTGGCTCAGCGGTTAGAGCGTCGGCCTGCGGTCCGGAGAGACCCGGGTTTGGTTCCCGCTAAGGGCACGTACCTCGGTTGCAGTTTGTCCCCGGCCCTGGTTGGTTGTGCGGGTGGCAGCCACTCGATGTGTCCCTTTCACATCGATGTTTCTCTCTCTCTCTCTCTCTCTTCCTCTCTCTCCCTCCCACTCTATCTGTACAAAAAGTGGAAAAATGTCCTCGGGTGAGGATAAAAAAAAAAAAAAAAAAAAAGAATTAAGATATCATTAACATATAAGGTTATATTTGTTTTAGGTGTATGACAGTGATTTGATGTATGTATATATTACAAAATAATTACTATAATAAGTCCAGTTAATATCCATCACTACATACATATTTACAAAATTTTTTTATTGTGATAGAACTTATAAGCTCTATTCTCTTACCAACTTTCTAATATAAAATATAGTCTTACTACTGTAGTCATTATGCTATACATTATAGTCCACGAATTATTTATTTTATATCTAGAAGTTTATGATTTTTAATCCTCTTCATCCATTTTGCCCACCTCCTCCACCCACTCTGGTAACTACCTAACAGTGTGAAAGGTGGAGCAGGTGGATGGGTAGAGACATGATGTGCTTCACACAGCTGTTGCTTCCTCTCACTCTACCTGCTGTGTCCTCTTTCTCTACAAGTTGTAGACTCAGGGACAGACAGGAAAGTGTCCAGAGATGGGCCCTTACATAGCACACCTCGGGGGCAGTGCACATTCGAAGAAAAGGACAAGTGCAGACCTCTCTGTGTCCCAGTGCCATGAGAGCACACAAATCCTCGCAGTATTACAGCTTCATACCATTCAGGGAAAGATGCGGGAGGAGGCAATTTAGACAGTTATGAAGCAGATTATTACAGAATCTATGAAATAAGAACAGGAAGCTATAGAAAGCTGAACTTAAGAAGTAAAAATAAGCAAAAATATGATAGAAGAAAAAAACTCAGAATGTGGATTGTAAGATAAAGTTGGGGAAATTATGCAGAAAATAAAACAAAACTATGACATAAAAAATAGGAGAGAAATGATAAGAGAACTAGTGGATTGTACATTATGCAATGTTTAAAATATAGGATTTTCAAAAAGAGAAAAAAGAAAGGAGGAAATTATCAATAAATCAAGGAAGTTTTCATAGACCTGAAGGACATTAATTACTGTTTTAAAAAGGCCTAATTCAGTACAATGGTTGAAAAAAACTTATACCAGATACTTGAAATTCTAGAATACTGGTGACAGATATTCAGACTCTCCCAGCAGGAATAGCTACATAATTTGTGAAGCTCAGTGAAAAATCAAAAATGGTTTAAAAAAATTGTTAAGACTTTTTAGAGTGTGACAACAGAACATTTAAGCAAGTGTGGACCCCTTATGGATGTGGGGCTCTGTGCAACTGCACACATCACATACCTGTGAAGTGGGCCAGGCTCCCAAGAAAAGATTTCCGGAATCAGAACAGACATCTCTCCCCTCCCCATCCATCTAAGCTATGACTGTGACTTCACTCAGGATACAGAAGCAATCTGAACAGAACTCCCTCATGTTTCCAACCTCACAACCACTGGCCTACCCCTCCCCCCACTGTTAACCTTTGCTTTCTCTTGTTCAGTAACCAATCTACTCTGGCTCCTGATTAAACCCTACATGCTGGGTCACCGTGTATGCCGGATCCCATATCATCTGTCCTATTCAAGGATTTTCTCCTTCATTTAGTGTCTTTCTCCTGCCATCATCAGTTTTTGCTTTTCTTTTGGGTCATTCTTATCAGAATATAAAATTACCCCCATATTTGAAAAGTACCCACTTGACTCAAGACCTCTTCCACTTACAGTCTCACTTCTCTACTCCCTTTTATAGCAAAATTCACAAAAAGAATTGGTTTTTCTATGAGTGTTAGTAAATAGAAGCTCCCCAGATTTTAGAGGAACAATTTTATTATACATCTTATTCACATAGAACCTCATAATTTGCTATTGTATATACTATCATATAGTATTTATTGTGCAGAAATAATATTAAGTTTGCTACATTTTTCTGCTCAATACCCTACACTGGCTTTCTATTTCCCTCAAGGTAAACGTTAAAAAAAAAAAATTAATGGTCTATAGGACGCTATATGATCTGGTATCTTTACCTCTCTCTCTCTCACTTCCACTCCTACTCTTTCTCCATCTTGGTCACTCTATTTGAAACATACTGACTTTCTTAACGTCCCTCCACCAGAGCAAATTACAACCTTTTTCATCTCACGGCAAATTACAACCTTTTTCATCTCACGGCACACGTAAGCTAATTACCAGAATTCTGCAGCACACTAAAAAAATATATTTTTTGCCTATCTGACAAAAATAAAAGGTATAATTTTGATTAATTCACACCAGATAACTATTGTTGTGTTGCTGTTGTCAGGTTTTTGTTTTTTTTTTTAAATCCTCACCAGAGGATTTTTTTTTCCACTGATTTTCAGATAGAGTGGGAGGGAAGAGGGCGGGGGAGACAGAGAGAGAAAGAGAAACATTGATTTGAGAAAGACACATCGATTGGTTGCCTCCTACACGACCCTGACCAGAGCTGGGGATTGAACTGCAACCGAGGTGCGTGCCCTTGAACAGAATTGAACCTGAGACTCTTTGGTTCGAGGGCCAATGCTCCAACTGCTGAGCCAAACCAGTTAGGGCACTGTCATCATTTTTTTAATTGACAGTCTAAGGGTAAAGAGGTCAGTGCCCCAGATTAAATGTCAGGTACTGCATGTTTTAAAAATTGTTGTGTCACACTGGTTGAAAATTGCTACTCCAACACATCAGGTATGCTCCTGTCTCTGGGCCTTTGCACTAGTTGTTCCCTTTGCATTGAACACCCTTTCCCCACATATGTACGTGGCGGCTACCTTATTTCTTTCAGGTCTTGGCGGAAATACAATTGCAGCTGGTCAGTGTTGCCTGCATTTCCGATCTCCCTAAACTGGTCCAATTTTAGTTTTCCCATAGTACTATGCGCCTTCTAAAATATTACATAATTTACTTATTTATTGAACTAATATTGTCTGTCTACCTGTGCTAGAATGTAAATTCCATGTTGGTGAGAGTGATTGTTTTTTCTTAATAGGCAGTCAATATTTGTTGAATGAATAAGTGAAGGATTTAAGGATGTAAAATAAATTGAGAAAGTCATTTCCTTTGTGTAGTATTGAGAATTTGTGTTCACAGAATGCAGTATATTAAGACCACATGTGAATACAATGCCATTTATTTAAAAATAGTAAAATATTTTCTATCAAATTTGGAGTAACATTAAGGGCTATTAATAAATAGGTCCCTGGCCGGTTTGGCTCAGTGGTTGGAGCGTTGGCCCGCGGTCCAGAGAGATGCGGGTTCGGTTCCCACTAAGGGCTCGTACCTTGGTTGCAGTTTGTCCCCGGCCCCGGTTGTGGCTGTGCAGGAGGCAGCCACTCAATGTGTCCCTTTCACGTTGATGTTTTTCTCTCTCTTTATCTCTCTCCCTCCCACTCCATCTGAACAAAAGTGGAAAAATGTCCTCTAGTGAGGATAACAAAAATAAAAAAATAAAAATAAATAGGACTATTATTTGTGACTTATCACAGCTAATCCATACATGAAGAAGACAAGTTCTTTCTGTTTATCCATGGTTATTAAAATAAGATGAATAAATTTTGAGTATCTAACGCATAGCATGATGACTATAATACTGGTAATAGTTGACAACACTGTACAGTATAACTGAAATTTGCAGAGAGAGTACATCTTAAGCATTCTCACCACAAAAGAACAAAAGTAATTATGTGAGGGTGATGGATGTATTAATTAACCATTTCTGGGACTCCTTTAGTATATGTTGGATTTGTTTGTATATTTGTATACATATATCAAATCATCACATTAAAACTTTCAATATATTATATTTTTGTCAATTATACCTCAATATGGCTAGAATTAATAGTTGCAAATGTTAATAGTTAAAAATAAAACAAAAGGATAAAACACCATGATTTGTAATCTCCAAACAACTGATTAATAATAATAGGATTACTTTATTTTATAACTATATCACCAGCAATATCTAACAACCACATATTATTTATCATAAATATGTCAAACAGGAAACAACTCAATTTTATTGTAAATGATAAAACTTTAATACTCTCATGATGCTGCCTTTGGAAGTTTACTTGTCTTTGCACATGTGATTATTATGATTGGGGAAAAGTGTGTACTAGACAGATAAACCTAAAGTTTGACATTCACTTGAGCATAGCACATGCATTTCTAAGTATTTTTGTATTTTCCTTCCTCTCAAGTCTCTCAGTCATAAAATTTTTTCATTGATGTCCTGGCTGGTTTGGCTCAGTAGTTAGAGCACCCAACCATGAACCAAAGAGTTGTAGGTTTGATTCCGGTCAAGGGCATGTACTTCGGTTGCAATTTGATCCCTGGCCCTGGTTGGGGTCATTCAGGGGGCAACCTGTGTGTCTCTCTCACATCAGTGTTTCTCCCTCCCTCCCTCGTTCCCTCGTTCCCTCCCTCCCTCCTCATCCCCTCTCTCCCTCCTCATTCCCTCTCTATCTGAAAATTAATAGAAAAATTTCCTCCTGTGAGGATTACAAAAAAAAAAATTTTTTTTTTCATTTATTATTCAAGGATATTTTTCTTTCTACCAGTAAGCTACTATTTGAAGGAGGAAAGGGGAAGGCATATAAAAGTTTTGGATGTGTAGTTGGAGAACAAATTTTCATACCTTTAGGAGACAAAATTCTCATGACAGAAAAAGAGAAGGAATGACCTACCCCCCCCCCCCCCCATTAACCAGCCAGAGCAATGACCTCCATCACATATTCCAAGCACCAGGAAGCTGCATGGAACCTGGGTGAGGTCCATATTGTTCTTTTTAAAAATATATATATATTTTTATTGATATTTAGAGAGAGAGGAAGTGAGGCAGAGAGAGAGCTAGAAACATCAATGTGAAAGAAACATCGATCAGCTGCCTCCGGCATGCCCCTTACTGGGTATGGAGCTCACAACCCAGGCATGTACCCTGATCTGGAATTGAACTGGGACCTCTCAGTCCATGGGACAACGCTCAATCCACTGAGACACACCAGCTGTGCCCATGTTGCTCTTATTGTTGTCACGTGTCAGGGCCCGTCACCAGAACTCAGTCTGTTCATCATTTGTCCAGTTTAGAGTGGCATCTTCTGTAACTTCAGATTCTACTCAGACCAACATTGGATAGTCTTCTGCCTGACAGTGGCCCAAGACACTTGTAATGCACACACTCCCAAAAGGGTGAACACTTTAGCCATTTTAAGGAGTGATGGTGACTTGAACCCAATCTTTTCTTGATGCAAGGGGGACAAGATGGAATCAGTTTGAAATTGCCTACCTCCAATCTGGCAACCAACAGAAAGTTCTCTGTATCTATGAATCTGTTTCTGTTCTGCCTGTTCATTTTGTTTGTAGATTCAATTGTTGATGAATATGTACTTATTGCTCATATTTTATTGTTCATATTTTTTATCTTCTTCTTCAGAAGACCCTTCAACATTTCATATAACACTGGTTTGGTGGTAATGAACTTCTTTAGCTTTTTCTTGTCTGGGAAACTCTGTATATGCCCATCAATTCTAAATGATAGCTTTGAAGTATAGTGTAATCTTGTTGTAGGCCCTTGTTTGTCATCACTTTGAATATTTCTTGCCACTCCCTTCTGGCCTCCAAAGTTTCTTTTGAGAAATCACTTGACAGTCTTATGGGAACTCTGTTGTAGGTAACTAACTGCTTTTCTCTTGCTGCTTTTAAGATTCTCTTTGTCTTTAAACTTTTGCATTTTGTTTATGATGTGTCTTGATGTGGGCCTCTAGGGGTTCATCTTGTTTAGGATCTCTGTGCTTCCTGGACTTGTATGTCTGTTTTCTTCAACAAGTTAGAGAAGTTTTCTGTCATTATTTTTTCAAATAGGTTTTCAATTTTTTGCCTTCTCTCTTCTCCTTCTGGCACCCCCATGATGCAAATGATGGTACGCTTGAAGTTGTCCCAGAGGCTCTTTACATTGTCCTAATTTTTTTGGATTCTTTTTTTCTTTTTGCTGTTTTGATTGGGTGTTTTTTGCTCCCTTATATTCCAAATCAATGGCTTGTTTCTTGGCTTCACCTACTCTACTGTTGATTCTCTGTAAATTACTCTTTATTTCAGTTGGTGGATCCTTTATTTCTGACTTGTCATTTTTTATGTTGTTGATGTTCTCACTAAATTCCTTGAAGTTCTCACTAAGTTCCTTGAGCATCCTTATAACCAGTGTTCTGAACTCTGCATCCTGTTAGATTGCTTATCTCCATTTAGAATTCTGTTTTGTTCTTTCATTTGGGACATGTTTTTTTTGTCTTCTCATTTTGGCTGCTTCCCTGTGTTTGTTTCTATGTATAGGGTGAGTTGCTATGTCTTCTAGGCTTCATAGGGTGGCCTATTTTACTAGATCCAGTTATACAGCCTGCCTGATCACCCCAGCTGGGCCCTCAGGGTGTACCCCACATGTAGACTGTATACCCTTCTGTTGTAATTGAGTCTTGATTGCTGCTGGCTTGTCAATGGGAAGAATTTACTCAGCTGATCATCTGCAAGGACTGACTGTGCCCACCGACCACCAACCTCTGACTATCTTGGATGATGAGCTACGCAGGGGCCCACCACACAGAGCACAACTTACTTTAGCAGGGCTCTGGTCCCCACTGAGTCTGCTCATTGAGTGTGTCACTTGTGGAGGTGATTGGGTGGTGGTACGGTGACATGGTCTGAAGCTGTCCACTGGTTGTTCTGGCTTAGGGGCAAGGTCAACCACTGTATTCTACCAGGGGCCATCAGGCATAAAGTACAATGTGATATGCAGACAGCTGCTTCTTGTGCTGGGCTTGGAGGTACCCAGGCAAAACCAACTTGTGAACCAAGTCTGGCTGCTTCTAGTGTCAGGTTGGGGGCCACTTAATAAGAGGTATGGGGCTAACTGAGACCCATTGCTTCTTGTTTGAGAGAATTTAAGAAAATCTGAAGCAGGATCTAAGGCCAATCCTATGGTAAAGCCACTGGAAACAGCTTGGGTGGGCCTGAAAGTTGGGTGGGGCAGGGCCTCAAGGAGGCATCAGGGCAGGGCAAACAGTGTGAGACAACTTGCAGGAGTTCCAGATGTGATGGCCATGTGCCAGCCCATGGAGAAGGGCTCACAGAAGGAACATTGGCCTTTACCACCATGTCTGTCCGGGAGAAAGCTGCCTCTCCAGCTCTCGCCCTGATTCCAAACAACTCAGTTCTTCTCCCTATGTCTCTGGTGCCTTTCAAGCTGCATACCCAACGCTGCATCCCAGTAGGAGCAAGTCCAAATATGTCCATGCAGGGGCCCTTTAAGAGAAACTGCCTGGGACTCTAAACGTGTCAGCCTCCCTCAGCCTCAATTCCCACTGGTTTTACAGCCAGAAATTATGGGGACTTCTCTTCCTGGCACTGAAACCCTGAGCTGGGGGACCTGGTGTGGGATGGGGACCCCTCACTTTTCAGGGAGGACCTTCACTGCCAAGGTATCCCTCCAGATTTTTATCCTCCAAATGTGGGTGTGGGACCAGCCCATCTGCACCTTCGCCTCTCCTACCAGTCTCCATGTGGCCTGTTCTTTAATTTTGTAGTTGTAGGACTTCCATTCAGCTGAAGTTCAGGTGGTTCTGAATAATGGTTGTTCTGTAGTTTAGTTGTAATTTTGATGTGGTTATGGGAGCAGGTGAGTACCATGTTTATCTATCCACCTTCTTCTTCCATTCATGATACTTTACATAATACTTTCTGTTCAGCATTATAGATACCATTATTCTTGATGTGTATTTTTGGCCAATTTTCCGTGAGTCAAATTTGGACTCATAAATAACAGTTACTTTCAAGACATTAAATGCTGAGGTATAATTTATATAATTTTAGTGAATGAATTAATTTCTAGTGTAAATATAAAAATTAGTATAGAAATGAAATCATAATTGTGAATATGTCATCAAGTAATTTAAACTATTTGTGTTCAGTATACTGAGTCTCTCACAATTGTGAATCAGAGCATTTTGGAAAGAGAGTGCCATTGTCCACATCATGTTACTGAAATTGCTTCTTTATGTTATTTGAATGCATACTTTTGTTGCAACACATTATTATTATTATTTTGTTAATCCTCACCCAAGAATATATATATATACACATACATATATATATACACACACACACACACACATATATTTTTTTTGAAGTCCAAGTAAGAGCCGTTTATTAGCCGGCCAGCATCTGATTCTGAACAACCCTGTGACAGAGTCTTTGGAATCAGCCACCCAAGGATATTATTACCATTAATTTTTAGAGACAGTGAAAGGGAAGGAGGGAGGGAGAGAGAAAGGAACAACAATGTGAGAGAGAGACATGGATTGGTTTCCGCCCGCATGACCCTGACCTGGGCCAGGGATTGAACCTGCGACCCAGATACATGCTCTTGATTAGAATGGAATCCACAACCCTTCTGTCTGACACCGATGCTCTAAATGTTGTGCCAAATCTTCCAGGACTGCAGCACATTATTAAATAAACTATTTTTGCCAACAAAACCTTCAAACCTATAAATGTTATTCTAATAGAATTTTGTTCTTTTCAATGTCTATATAATGAAAAATTAATTTAAAAAATGCAATGCTTATATTTGCAGGACTAATATTTAAAAATTATTTTGAAAACAGTTACATTGTATAGTTTATTATAATTTTGGTAGAGATGAGTTTCAAAAACAGAAAACATAGGTCAGTTATATACTTGATATATATCTTGAAGCAACAAGTGTTTTGGATGAAATAATTAATTTCCTGATGTTTGCCCTGCTTGAAAAACTGACAAGAAAATTAAGAATTCCATTCCAAGGCTCAGTTGGGTGGTAGGCCAGAGAATTTTTAGCTACAGATTGGCACTGGGAGATTAAAAACATGAAATATATTCTAATTTAGAAGATATCAGGAGAAAAATAATTATCTTCTAATGAAAACTTTTAGAACTTAATCTACTGACATTTAACATAGAAATATTTTAGCCACACAACTTTTGTTGTTTTACAAGAGGTTTTAAAACAAATACATTTTATTATTATTATTATTATTATTATTATTTTTTTATTTTTTATTATTTTTTTTAAATCTTCTTTTTTTTTTATCCTCACCTGAGGACATTTTTCCATTTTTTGTTCAGGTAGAGTGGGAGGGAGAGAGAGGAACAGAGAGAGAGAAACATCGACGTGAAAGGGACACATCGAGTGGCTGCCACCTGCACGACCAACCAGGGCCGGGGACAAACTGCAACCGAGGTACATGCCCCTAGTGGGAACCGAACCCGGGTCTCTCCAGACTGCAGGCCGACGCTCTCACCGCTGAGCCAAACTGGCCAGGGCTATTATTATTATTTTTTAATTGACTTTTAAAATTTATTTATTTTTGTTACAGATGTTTCTCCTTTTCCCCCCACTGATTTCCCCCTTCCCCTCCCTCCCTACCCTGTCCCCACCTTTGTTGTCCATGTCCATTGGTCATGCATACATGCATATAAGTTCTGTGGTTTATCTCTCCTCCACCACCCCCTCCCTCTTCTAGGGATTGTCATTCTGTACCCCACTTCCACGTCTCTGGGACTAGCCTGTTCATCAGACTGTTATGTTCATTATATTCCACAAATAAGTGAGATCATATGATACTTGTCTTTCTCTGTTTGGCTTGCTTCGCTTAGGATAATACTTTCCAGGTCCCTCCATGTCTTCTCAAAGGATAAGAGATCTTTCTTTCTTACAGCTGCATAGTACTCCATTGTGTAAATGTACCACAGCTTTTTTTATCCATTTGTCTACTGATGGACTTTTGGGCTGTTTCCAGATCTTAGCTATTGTAAATAGTGCTGCTACAAACATGGGGGTACATATATTCTTTCTGGTTGGTGTTTCAGGCTTCTTAGGGTATATTCCTAGACGTGGGATCACTGGGTCAAATGGCAGTTCAATTTTTAATTTTTTTGAGGTAACACCATATTGTTTTCCATAGTGGCTACACCAGTCTGCATTTCCACCAGCAGTGTACTAGAGTCCCCTTTTCTCCACAGCCTCACCAGCACTTATTGTTTGATGATGTGTTGATGGCTGCCATTCTGACAGGTGTGAGGTGATACCTCAAAAACAATCGAATTTTATAACTTTAACTTCCTTTTAAGTAGTGAGTCTCTTGAAATGCATTTGGAAAAAATATAGAATAAGAATAGATAAATTACTATTAAACTCTCAGCAGCCTGTTTTTGATTGATTTCCATCTATAGCTATTATGAGAAAAGAGTTACTAGAATTAATTTCAATTTATATGTTTATAGATGCTATTTTTTGTTGACTTATATGAATAATGGTCAAGCAAGGATTCTAGGCATTAGTCATATATATTTTCTTGGATTGGAAAAATGATTAAAAAATATGGGGCCCTGGCCAGTTTGGCTCAGCGGTTAGAGCTTGGGCCTGCGGTCCAGAGAGATCCGGGTTCGGTTTCCGCTGAGGGCGCGTGCCTCGGTTGCAGTTTGTCCCTGGCCCTGGTTGGGTTGCGCGGTGGCAGCCACTTGATGTGTCCCTTTCATTCGATGTTTCTCTCTCTCTCCTCCTCTCTCTCCCTCCCACTCTATCTGAACAAAAAAAAAAAAGGAAAAAGGAAAAAAAAAAAAATGGGAATGTGCCATTTTATTTATGCAGCTTAGACAAGTTTAAATGACCTCTTTATTTTTAAAAAATGTTAACCTGAACTACATAGAGAATAATGCCTGAGGAGCCAATGGGCAGCTCAGGAAGGAACAAATTCTTAAATTTGGGTACCAATTCCCTAACTTGATACAGGATTCTCACTAGCTATTAGAAAGCAGGCTGTTCCTATGAGATCCTTTGTAAGCAAAAATGGCGTAAAGCACAGAAGCAGTTACCATGAATTTATATGGAAGAAATTTTTGAGTGATCTTGGCCCCAAATTCAACACATGCACAATGTCTTTACCTCACTCACCAGGATTGAAATGCTCAATTACTCCAGTTTTATACTAAGTATAACACCTTACCAGCTCTCTTAGGCTCTTCTGATACCTTGGGATGCATCTTGCTAATGGATGTACAAAATAAATTTTGATAAAGCACAGATGCTCACAGACACTGTTCAAAGCTGTGTGGCTTGATGCTGACATGATGAATGCAGTTCCTGAGGAAGGAACTTGTGGGGCCACTGTTTTTTCTGGGGGTATTGCTACCTCTATAATGGGGCACTGAAAAACAAATGCTGAACCCTATTTTCATGTGTTTTTTGGTTTTTTGTAAAAGCAAAATTCCTTTGCAGATTTCTTTTGGTTATAGAAACAGGTACTAAGGTAGGTCTTTTGTAAAAGCAAAGTGTGGCAATGCACCTCAGTATGGGGTGCATAAAGGAGGCAACTGATCAATGTTTCTCATATGATGTTTCTCTCTCTCTAAAATCCATAAAACATATCCTCAGGTAAGGATTTTAAAAAAGGGAAAAAAAGACTTACATGGGGAATATGGAATGATAGAGTGGTCAAGGTACAAAGGTCCTTAAAAATAATTTAATATAACTTGACTCACATGGAGTGGAGACATATTCAGGCTCATGTTTCAGTTTTCAGCTAGAAATTGACATTGAGATGAATTAATGGAGTAAAGAGTGAGAAATTTGACATGAATAGTTAGGATATCTGAGGGGAGGTAGATGTGAATTCCAGAGGCCCAGTGAACATGAGAAAAAGCAGAAAAAGGGACCCTCCTTCCATGGGAGATTTGGAGAGAGAAGGACTTAAGAGATGGGACAAGCCAAAGACAGCGATCTAGGATGGTGTCTGTAATGAAAACCTTCTTCTTTTTGTCCCCTATGGAATCTTCAGCAAACTCTATATTTCTCACTAATGCAATTAGGTATTTGGGGGAGGGGGATGGTTAATGGAGGGAAATGAGAGGAGAACTGATTATTCAGTTACATTATAATTTTTTACTTGCATTAGAAATGCCTATGTAAGTTCATACATTTTTTTATCTTTATTGTTGAATGTATTACAGATGTTCATGATTTTCCCCCCATTGACCCCCTCCTCCCCACTCCCGCACCCCTCCCGCCTTTTCTCACACCGTTGTCTGTGTCCATTGGTTATGCATATAAGTTCTTTGGTTTATTTCTTCCCATCCCCCAAACCACCTTGTCTTTGAGGTTTGTCAGTCTAGCAACCAATTTGTACTTCTTAATCCCTTCACCTTTTTCACCCATTTCCCCAAACCCACTACCACCTGGCAACCAACAAAATGTTCTCTGTATCTATGAGAATGTTTCTGTTCTGTTCATTTTGTTTGTAGATTCAATTGTCGATAGATATGTATTCATCGCCATTTTGTTTGTTCGTATTTTTTATCTTTTTCTTCAAGAAGACCCTTCAGCATTTCATATAATAATGGTTTGGTGGTGATGAACTCCTTTAGCTTTTTCTTGTCTGGGAAAATCTTTATATGGCCATCGATTCTAAATGACAGCTTTGCAGGATAGAGTAATCTTGGTTGCAAGTTCTTGCTTTTCATCACTCTGAATATTCTTGCCACTCCCTTCTGGCCTGCAAAGTTTCTTTTGAGAAATCAGCTGACAACCTTATGGGAACTCCCTTGTAGGTAACTAACTGCTTTTCTCTTGCTGCTTTTAAGATTCTCTCTTTGTCTTGAACCTTTTGGCATTTTGATGTGTCTTGGTGTTCACCTTGGGGTTCATCTTGTTTGGGACTCTCTGTGCTTCCTGGACTTGTATATCTGTTTCCTTCACCAAGTTAGGGAAGTTTTCTGCCATTATTGTTTCAAACAAGTTTTCGATTTCTTGTTCTCTCTCTTCTCCTTCTGGCACCCCCAAGATGCGAATGTTGGCATGCTTGAAGTTGTCCCAGAGGCTCCTTACACTATCCTCATTTTTTTTGTATTCTTTTTTCTTTTTTCTGTTCTGATTGGGTGTTTTTTGCTTTCTTGTATTCCAAATCAATGGTTTGCTTCTTGGCTTTACCTACTCTACTATTGAATCTGTGTAAATTATTCTTTTCAGTTAGTGCCTCCTTCATTTCTGACTGTGCCTCCTTCATTTCCGACTGGTCTTTTTTAATGCTCTTGAGGCCCTCACTACGTTTATTGAGCATCTTTATGAGTAGTATTTTGAACTCAGCATCTGTTAGGTTGCTTATCTCCATTTCACTTTGTTCTCTTCCTGGAATTTTGTTCTTTTCTTTCATTTGGGACCCGTTTCTTTGTCTCCTCATTTTTGCTGCCTCTCTGTGTTTGTTTGTGTGTATTACTTAATGAGAAGTATGGGGCTATCTGAGACCAGATGCTGCTTATTTGAAAGAATTTAGGAAAACCTGAAGCAGGATCCAAGACAAGCCAATCATATGGTTAAGCAATTTGCAACAGCTTGGGTGGGCCTGAAAGTTGTGTGGGGCAGGGCCTCAGGGAATCACCAGGGCTGGGCGACCAGAGTGAGCTAAGTTGCTGGAATCCCAGATATGGTGGCTGTCTGCCACCCCAGGGAAGGGCTCACCAACGGAACAAAGGCCTCCGACAGCATATCTGTCCTGGAGAAGGCCGCCTCTCTAGCACTTGCTCCAGTGCCAAACAGCTCAGTTCTTCCCTGTATGTCTCTGTCACCCCTTGAGCTGCCTCCCCTCCAAGCTTAGAGGGAGTGAGTCTAATACATCCGTGCACATGCCCTTTAAGGAGCTGCCTGGGGCTCCAGCCACCTCTACCTCCCTGAGCGTCAGTTCCTCCTGGTTTTTCCAGCCAGAAGTTATGGGGACTTCTTTTCCTGGCACTATAACCCTGAGCAGGATTTCTGGTCTGGGATGGGGACCCCTCAGTCCTCAGGGAGGACCTTTCCAGCCAAAGTGTCCTCCTGATTTTTATCTGCCACACGTGGGTGTGGGACCAGCTAGTTCGCCTCTGCCTCTCCTACCAGTCTCGATGCAGCTGCTTCTTTAATTTCGTAGTTGTAGGACTTCCATTCAGCTTGATTTCAGACAGTTTTGAATGATGGTTGTTCTGTAGTTTAGTTGTAACTTTGATGTGGTTGTGGGAGGACGCGATACCATTTTTACCTACGCCGCCATCTTGACGGGAAGTCTAAAGTCTATTTTTTTAGGAGATAAAAAGATATCGTATGAAGATATATATTTAGTTATTGTCAAAATTAATTTCATTTAGACAATAACTTTATATCACTAATATTTAACTGTTTTATACTTGTATATACTTTATATATGTGTGTGTGTGTGTGTATATATATATATATATATATATAAGTTTAACCTTTTAATTGTCCTATAAAATGACAAAGGCAAGGTCATCATGTGCAAATTGAGTTTAATGAGTAAGTTAGATGTCTTTGGGTTTTGGAGTTTCTAGAGAAAATGTTAATAATTGTTCCTGTAATACTGTCTGCTACAGAAAATGAGTGCCTGTTCTTCCTTTTAAAAATTTAGATACATGTTTGAAGTTGCCAGAAGAAATCCTTACTTTTATGCCCCAGAGCTCCTTTGCTATACTCAACAATATAAAGGAGTTTTGACAGAATGTTGCAAAGCTGCTGATAGAGCTGCCTGCCTGGGACCAAAGGTATGTATGCCCCGGCAGAAGAACAGAGGAACCGGTTCAGACTGAAACCTCAGAGTTGGGACATCTATGGCTAGATGTAGGGAAGCTAAGTCTCTAATATAAACTTATTTACCTGGTCAAAAAAATGTTCCTTACTCTTATCTACCTCAAAGATTTTTCACCCTCTTAGAAGGACTGTGACATCCTCATTTCTCCTTCTATGTTTTGCCCACATGGATCTGATAGAGGGAATCACTGTGTCTGCGTCTAAATACACCTTCTCTTCTTCCACTATGACCAGACTGGTTTTTCCTCTAACCATGTAGCAAAATAATTCTTTGCCAATAGTGAGTACTTGGGAATTTACAGTATATCTTTAAAATTTAATTTTTATAATCTCATCTGAACTTATGAAGTGGTGTTTCATGTAAAATTTTTTTAATTTTATTTTTTCCCATCACCATTTATAGCCCCATATTCCCCCACACCTACCTGTCCCTGTCCCCCTACAATCACCGCACAGTTGTTTATGTCCATGGATTCTTTCTGTCTTTTTTGCTCATGTAGAATTTTAAAAATATTTCAAAATTATTTCTTTTTGCAGATGGATGACTTGCAGAGAAAATTACAGGTCTCTGCTTACAGAGAGAAATTCAAGTGCTCTACTCTTCAAAAGAGTGGAGAAAGTGCTTTGCAAAAATGGTATTTTAAATTTAGTGTTGTACTTTATAACATTGTGAATGATGATGGTTCAGTTGACAAAATTGTACATTTTTATTAACTTTTACACAGTGGTTTCATAAACATCTTTCTGGTTGACTAAAAAGTAGAAATGTAACAGAATTGAAAATCAGAGCATAAGTGACAACTTGTCATTATTTCTAATCATATTTTTTCAAGGTAGTAAAAAATTTAGGAGATACCTTTTTTTTTTTGTCATTCTAGAGCAGGTATTTAAACTACCATTTATTGATAAAGACTAGAGATCTTATTCTAATGGCCCTTGATTTTAATACAGTTGTAGTCATGGTCAGGTCTATTTAATTTTACCTCTCCTGGTCCCCTGCAATTATCTGAAACTGTCTGCTTCTTCCTTAATGTTCTGATAATTAAATTCAACTATCAACGTCACTTCTCATTTTGTACTAGCTTCAGCTCTGTTCCTAATTTCTTGTTTTTGCCCAGGTCTCTATTTTTATATTACCTCACTGGTTCTAGGAATATCCTCCAACATCTGAGCAAAGAAACGCCAGCCCGATCCCCAATCCCTCACTTGCTAGCCAGCAATTAATCAACCAAACAGAATATTAAATGAAAAAATAGACATTTTGCAAGGTTTCCAGAAACCATCATTTGAACTATCTTTGCCTCTTACTTCTATCATCTACATACCCAAATCAAAGAAATAAAGAAAATGACTGAAATGGGAAACAATGCTAATTTAAATCGGCTGTGACTGGTTTGGGAGAAGAAGTATCTTTTATCAGATTTAGTCAACTCTGAAATGATTTGTGAAAGCATGTGGATATTAGCCTTTTACATCTTGTCATGAGGTTTAGAGACCGTGCTGGGTCAATTTCTTGGTAAAAATATGTTAAACTCTCTAATTTAGAAAAGTTATTAAATTTATTTTCTCAGTGTACTTCAGAAGTCAGTAAGAAGGTGGTTTAATTGGTAAAAAAGGATCACTGGAGTTTGTAGGGCCCTTTCCAGTTTATAAAATGCTCTCATATGCATATCTAATTTGCTTCTCACCACAGTCCTTGGATATAGCACACTGTTGTGACTGCAGGGCTGATGCTCAGAGAGTCTAAGGAACTTGCCTAGGGTCACACTGCTAATTAGCACTGAAGTCAGATCTGGAAGTCAGATTTGGGCTCCAAACCTGATGCTTTTCAAGTGTCACCTCCTTTAGAATTCCTCTTTGATTTGTGATTTTGTGACTAGCTGACTTCTTTCTACCTGCCTCACACTCTGACAATGGATAATTCTGCCCTAAGCACACCTTTGCCCTAAGATAACAATTTAGTTTAGAACTAGCACTAAAATCAGAACTAATGAAATACAAATAATTTCTATATTTCATTTTGTCCTGAATTTTTGTTATAAGTAGTATTTTCCTAGTGCCTTCACAGAAAATATTGCATGTTAACAAAGTTTTCTTGGGGGATTTTTTTTTTAGGTTTGTAGTTCTCCTGACCCAGAAATTTGGCGGCGCTAGCTTTGAAACTGTTTCCACATTGGCGACAGATTTTACCAAAGTCCATAAGGAATGCTGCCATGGCGACCTGCTTGAGTGTGCAGATGACAGGGTAAGGATTCCTCAGTATTCTCTTTGGTAACTTTGCTTTGGTGACATGCTTCTGTTGCTGCGATGGATTTGTTTAGTATAAGTGGTGACAGCTGACAGTGAGTTGAAATTGTCTTCTGTGTCTAATATGCTCAACTCTATCTCTGCCTTGTGGCACTTTATTTTATTTTTTATTTATACACCTGGCTATCCCAGTCACAGAATGATCTGATCAATACACTCACTGGTTTGTAGCCCCTCCCAGTCACATTCTGAGAACAAAGGTTAAACTGATGTAGGACAGTTGCAAGGGTAGATTTCTACTAAGATTTTTTTTGGAGATGGGTAGAGTTGGTGATGAGCTGGTACCTGAAGAGACCTTTGGTAATTATATAATTTTTCTCAATATATTCTCCCTTAATATGCAAATTTTAGAATGATATCTCTTTCTTCAAAACCTGAACATATGAGCAAATAGAAATCTAATATCTCAGAATACTTTCTGGAAAAAATTTTTTAAACTTATCTTTATTGTTGAATGTATTACAGATGTCCCTCTTTTTTCCTCCCTTGACTTCCTCTTCCTCAATCCCACCCCACTACTGCTTTCCCCACACTATTGTTGGTATCCATTTGTTATGTATATATGCATATAAGTAATTTGGTTTCTCTCTTCCTGTCCCACCTCCCCACTTCCCTTTGAGGTTCATCAGTCTAACAACCAATTTGTACTTCCTAATCCTTTCATCTTTTTCACCCATAACTCCCATCTGGCAACCAACAAAAAGTTCTCTGTACCTATGAATCTCTTTCTGTTCTGCTTGCTCATTTTGTTTGTAGATTCAATTGTTGATAGATATGTATTTATTGCCATTCTATTGTTCATATTTTTAATCTTCTTCTTCAAGAAGACCTGTCAACATTTCATATAATACTGGTTTGTTGGTGATTATCTCCTTTAGCTTTTTCTTGTCTGGAAAACTCTTTATATGGCCATTGACTCTAAATGATAGCTTTGCAGGGTAGAGTTATCTTGGCTGTAGGTCTTTGCTTTTCATCACCTTAAATATTTCTTGCCACTCCCTCCTGGCTCGCATAGTTTCTTTTGAGAAATCAAGTGACAGACTTATGGGAGCTCCATTGTAGGTAACTAACTGCTTTTCTCTTGCTGCTTTTAAGAGTCTCTCTGTCTTTAACCTTTTGCATTTTGACAATGATGTGTCTTGTCGTGGACCTCTTTGGGTTCATCTTGTTTTGGACTCTCTGTGCTCCTTGGAATTGTATGTCTGTTTCCTTCATCAAGTTAGGCATGTTTTCTGTCACTATTTTTTCAAACAGGTTTTCAATTTCTTGCCCTCTCTCTTCTCCTTCTGGCACCTCCATGATGCGAATGCTGGCACTCTTGAAGTTGTCCCATAGGCTTCTTATACTATCCTCATTTTTTTGGATTCTTTTTTCTTTTTGCTGTTCTGACTGGATGTTTTTTGCTTCCTTATATTCCAAATTGATGGTTTGCTTCTTGGCTTCACCTACTCTACTATTGATTCCCTGTAAATTATTCTTTATTTCAGTTAGTGCATCCTTAATTTCTGACTGTTCCTTTATTATGCTCTTGAGGCCCTCAGTAAGATATTGAGCATTCTTATAAGCAGTGTTTTGAACTCTGCATCTGTTAGATTGCTTATCTCCATTTCATTTAGTTCTTTTTCTGGAGTTTTGTTCTGGGACATGTTTCTTTGTCTCCTCACTTTGGCCGCCTCCCTGTGTTTGTTTCTATGTATTAGGTAGAGTTGCTATGTCTCCTAGGCTTTCTAGGGTGGCCTGTTGTAGTAGGTGTCCTGTAGTGTCCAATAGCACAGCCTCCCTGATCACCCCAGCTGTGCCCTTAAGGTACACTCCTTGTGTGGACTGGATACCCTTCTGTTGTAATTGAGTCTTGATTGCTGTTGGCATGTCAATGGTAAAGTTTTACTCAGGCTGATCAGCTGCAAGGACTGGTTATGCCCACTAACCACCAACCTCTGACTACCTTGCATAATCAGCTGTGCAGGGGCCCACCACACAGAGCAAGACTTACTTCTGCAGGGCTCTGCTACCCCCTGAGTCTACTCCTTGAGTATGTCACTTGTGGAGGTGGTTGGGTGGTGGTGTTTTGATGTGGTCTGAAGCTATCCACTGGGTGTTGCTGGGTTTGGGGCAATGTCAGCCACTGCCTGTTTTCTACCCAGGGCCACCAGGCATAAGCTACAAAGCTGTTTGCTAATGGCTGCTTCTTGTGCTGGGCCTGGAGGTGCCCAGGCAAAGCCAAGCTATGAATCAAGGCTGGTTGCTTCTAGTGCCAGGCCTGGGGTCACTTAACAAGAGATATGAGGCTCAATGAGACCAGATGCTGCTTGTCTGAGAGATTTTAGGAAAATCTGAAGCAGGATCCAAAACAGGCCAATCCTATAGTAAAGCAATTGGTAACAGCTTGGGTGGGCCTGAAAGTTGGGTAAGACAGGGCCTCAAGGAATCACCCTGGCCGGGAAAATAGTGTGAGCCAGGTTGCTAGAGTCTCAGATATGGTGGCCGTCTGCCGGACTCATGGGGGAAGGGCTCACCAAATAAACAAATGCCTCCAATAGCACGTCTGTCCAGGAGAAAGCTGCCCTCGCCCCAATGCCAAACAACTCAGTTCTTCCTCGTATGTCTCTGGTGCCTTTCATGCTGCCTCCCCCATGTTGGAGCCTGGAGGGTGAAAGTCTGACTAAGTTAGTGCCGGGACCTTTTAAGAGAAGCTGCCTGAGGCTCCAGCAACCTCAGCCTCCCTCAGCCTCAGATTCCGCTGGTTTTTACAGCCAGAAGTTATGGGGATTCTTTTCCTGGCACTGGAACCCTGAGCTGGGCACCTGGTGTGGGACGGGGACCTCTCACTCCTCCGGGAGGACCTTCACAATCGATGTGTCCTCCTGATTTTTATCCATCACTGTGGATGTGGGACCAGACCGTCCGCACCTCCAACCCTCTGCCCCTCTGCCCCTCCTACCAGTCTCGATGTGGTTTCTTTAATTTCGCAGTTGTAGGACTTCCATTCAGCTTGATTTCAGGTGGCTCTGGCGGTTCTCAACCTGTGGGTCCCAACCCCTGTGGGGGTCGAACAATTCTTTCATAGGGGTTGCCTAAGACATAACAGTAGCAAAATTACAGTTATGAAGTAGCAACAAAAATAATTTTGTGGTTGGGGGTCACCACAACATGAGGAACTGTATTAAAAGGTCGTGGCATTAGGAAGGTTGAGAACAACTAAGATCATTCATAATTTAGTTGTAATTTTGATGTGGTTGTGGGAGGAGGTGAGACCGCGTTTACCTACGCCACCATGTTGACCGGAAATACTTTCTGGAAATTTTAAGGCAGATATTTTACATACATAAGTAGGGCCTGTGACTATGATCTTGACTAATTTTTCAAAAATTCCTCACACTTTATTCAGTTATTTTGTTTTAAAATACCTGCACTTAATGTGTGGAGTATTTGGAAAAAAAATACTGGCATGCATATATATATATATATATGTAATTTTTTATTTCCCATTTACATTTAATATTATTTTGTATTAGTTTCATATATATAGCATAATGGTTATAAAAGCATGTATTTTATTGTACTGAGTGGCCCTCCCATGTTTCAAGCACCCACCTTGCCCCAACAGAGTCATTACAATACTATTGACTATATTCCCTATGCTGTAATTTACATCTCTGTGACTATTCTGTAACTACAAATTTGTACTTCTTAATCCCTTCATCTTTTTCAACCAGCTCCCTAATGCTGGGTTTTAATTAAAAAACTTAATGCCTTAACAGTAGAAATATAAAATTAATAAGTAACTGATATGGGCCCCTGTAACTGACTAGTTTTTAATGAAGTGGAAATGTTTTAGTGGTTTTATCTGAGTCTCCAGGTTTAGGAGCACAGGCTGGAAATGTTCATAGCAGGCAGGTTGGTATGTATATGGTCTTAGAATATAATGGACATGTTCTGCCAACATAATCAAAGTCTGAAGAAAAAAATAGTGTGATGTCAATTTATGTTGAACAATTTTCATCAATTTGCTTACAGGGGGATCTTGCCAAGTATATGTGTCAAAATCAAGCACCAATCTCCACTAAATGGTCAGACTGCTGTACTAAGCTTGTGTTGGAAAAATCCCACTGCCTTGATACAGTGGCGAGTGATGAATTCAGTTGCTAACTTAGTCTCACTAACTGCTAATTTTGTTGAACATAAGGATGTTTGCAAAAACTATATGGAGGCAAAAGATGACTTCCTGGGCAAGTAAATGGATAAGGAATATTATTCTTTCATAGCTTTTTTATGTTCTGAGGATTCAGGGAAGAATTCTAGGATTTTATTTGGAGTTGACACAATATCTGCAATGCTTATTTATCTGTCCTTCTCTGAGCCTTTAAAACTTTGTGGAAAAATTAATTAGTTTTAAAATATATTCATAAAATAATACCTGCTCATGACAAAAGCTCAATCTATAAAGAAGAGTACAAAGCAATCAGTAGAAGTTTCTATCACCCCCACCCCCATTCCTTACTCCTTAGGAAATAGATCTAGAAACATTTTGTGTATACATAAATTCTATATACATATTATCATTATTGTTTTAAATCCTCATCTGAGGATATTTTTTTCTTTTTTTGTTTTAGATAAAGTAAGAGGGAGGGAGTGAGAAAAAGAGAAACATTGATGTGAGAGACACATTGATTGGTTGCCTCCTGCACAACCCTAACCTGGACAGGAGATTGAACCTGTAATCAAGGTATGTGCCCTTGACCAGGAATTGAACCCACGACTCTTGGGTCTGAGGGCTGACACTCTAACCACTGCGCCAAACTGGCCAGGGCCAAAGACTATTTCTTGGACTTACCATGACATAGATGTGTGAATATATGTAATGCATCTTTATATCCCTGTATCTATTTCTGTATCTATCTGACGGCAGCAGAGAGGTATAAAGAGAAGTCTGGAGTCTGCTACCAGGTGCTTTTATATTTATTTGTAAAGACCAGAAGTTCATTAGCATGGCAGGGCAGCATGCAGTTAAATGATAAATAAATAATTATATATAGTCAGTAAGTGGTGATAAACTTTGAATGTTTATTGTTGGATTATAATGGTATTCTGTGCACTTAAGACTATTTTATAAAATTATGTACCTTTCAAGATTCCACTCACAGATAGGAAAATAAAATATAAGAATATCTAGCCCTGGCCAGTTGCTCAGTGGTTAGAGCATTGGCCCATGCTCCAGAGAGACCTGGGTTTGGTTCCTGCTAAGGGCACGTACCTTTGTTGCAGTTTCTTTCCGGCCCCGCTTGGGGATTTGCGGGAGGCAGCCACTCGATGTGTCCTTTTCACGTTGATGTTTCTCTTTTTCTCTCACTTCCTCTATCTCCCTCCCACTCTATCTGAACAAAAGTGGAAAGGTGTCCTCGGGTGAAGAAAAAAAAGAATATCTATCTTTCTATCATTTATCGCACAATTACTATATCCCAGACAGTGTGTGTTATGCATAAATTATGTCATGTTTCTTACAATCCACCTTATGAGAAAAATCCTATTATTATCTTCATTCTAAAGAGGAGGAAGCTAAGGTTCTGATAAATTGCGTAAGGTGCTATAGTAAAACAAGTGTTAGAGCAAGGATTTGAATGACAGTAGCTTTAACTCTGAATCCCAGGCCTTTTCCACCAAGCTTTACTTGCATGGGTTTAGTCAAATTGAGACTTTTGCAATATGAATTACTCATGTGGTTAGTTAGGTGATTGCTTTTAATTTTTCGTTCAACTAAGTCTATTTTATTTTCACCTTAATGTGGTTTTTGTATGAGTACTCAAAAAGCCATTCTGACTACTCTGTCTCATTGCTGCTGAGACTGGAGAGGTGCTGCGCCACCGATGATGCTCATGCATGCTATTCCAAAGCGGTAGGTTTCTCAGAGGAAAAGTACAATGCAGCCCTTTGACTGGTGATTCCAATGATAAGAAAGAAAAATAATGCCAGAATACATGGTGTTATATAGTACAATGGAGACATTCTCTTGAGATATTTTCAATTTTATGCTCTTAAACATTCTAGGAAAAATGGTCTCAACAAAAACGGTTAATAAAACCTAGAATTGTCTAGAAAGAAAGGACTCAAAAAGAACAATTTCTTATTTCACAAAATCTTGACCATGACTTTATTGAAAAAAATTTATTTTCTTTATTGATTTTAGAAAGAGAGGAAATGAAAAAGAAAAGGAGAGAGAGATAGAAACATTGATGAGAGAGAACCTTGATTGGCCACCTACTGCATGCTCCCCACTGGGGATTTGGCCCACAACCTGGGCATGTGCCCTGACTGGGAATCAAACCGGTGCCCTCTTGATGCATGGGTCAAGCTCAACCACTGACCCACACTGGCCAGGGGAGCCTGAATATTCTTAATCACTTATACTATACAGTTTGGATGTACTGTGACAGATTTAGAGTCAAAAGCCCATTTACATGGCTTTGGGCAGAAAAATAAAGGATCTCATTCTGCATATAGAGGTAAAAAATAGCCTGCATCTGGTCTTCATGTGTAATCCTGTAAATACAATTCTTTTATCTTTTAGTTTGATGAACTTAAACGTCTTGTGGATGAGCCACAGGAATTAGTCAAAAAATGTAAAGTTTATGAACAACTTGGAGAGTATGGCTTCCAAAATGTGTACGTATTTTTGTTTTTGACTCTTTTTTTCTTGATCAATTTGTAATTTTTAAGACTTAACACACACATAGATATATTATTCAGAAAAATCTACTAATATATATATGAAGTAGATTTTATTATATATCTATGTGTGTGTATATATATCACCTATCATAGAACTTTCAATCATGAAAATAAAGTATATATTTCTAATTCCTCTTCATCAAGAAAGACTGGAGAGTGAGAGATAACATAGTTGATGGGTTGAAGAGACCTATATTTGAATGCAGTTAAAAAAATTAGATTCTTGACACTGGGAAGGAAAATCCTAAATCTTGGGATATAGGAACTAAGGATGCCCTTTGAAGGTTAAAGAGAATTTAGTGGACAAAACACAGCAATCCTTTCCAGAGCAGGAAATAGTTGGCCTTGTAAAACCGTAGCTCAAGAAGTACTATAATGTATAATTTGATAGACTAATGTCCTGATCCAATGGAGCCTTAATTATGGAGGTACAGACATGAAGGGACACATTATTAGGTAGATAATTAGTGTTCAGCTTACACGTCAGCTCTTTTCTAACTCTGGATGCTGGGAATAACAATAATGAACAATTCTCTTCCCTTGAGTAGATTACAGTTATACATCGACTTTTAATGGTGATTGGAGTTCTTAATATAGGCTTGTTACATGCTTGATATCATTCCAGTTTGGTGCATATTTTATTTCTTTTTATTTAATCCTTGCATCATCCATATTGAGTCTGGTATATGTCCTCCCATTTTATAGATAAGAAAAATTCATCCATATCTTTCAAATTTAGCACAGTGCTAATATATGGGGAGGGCTAAAGTAGGTTTATAGTTGAGTATGTGAAATACAGAATTAAGAAAAAAAACTATAGTAATAATAACCTGCATGTCTTTTTCTACATGAACAACTATAAGCTTTCTTCAGCCCACCCCTGCATATTAAGTTATCAGTAGATTTTATTGAATAAAAGAAGCACTTAATAAATACATTAATGTTACTGAAATAGTATGCTCAGTCAAGAATCCTATGATTATACAGCTCAGGTGGAATTCAAAGTTAGGCTCAACTAGTTGCTTTGGATAAAGTCTTCCCCCAGACCGCCCCACAAACATAAAGATGGAGATAATTTTATGAATAGAAAATCATTGTAATTGATTTTGTCTAAGTGTTCTCTGCTTTACCTACTATGTTAGAAAAAATAGTTTCTTGCCTGGCTGAAAACATGTGGATTGTTTTGTTACAGTCTCTTAGTTCATTACACCAAGAACTAAGGTGCTCCCCAAGTGTCAGCTCCAACCCTTGTGGAGGTCTCAAGAAACCTAGAAAGAGTAGGAAGCAAGTGTTGTAAACCTCCAAAGGCACAAAGAATGGGTTGTGCTGATGACTATGTGAGTCTTTTAAAATGTAATAAATCAGTAATGATGAATTTTTAAATTAATTTATTTCTGTCACAGATGTTTTCCCCCTCACCCCAATAATAATGATGATTTTTTTGCCTTTAGATATTTACAAAGCTAACTTTCATAAGCAGGAGTGAACTAAGGTGTGTGTGTGTGTATGTGTGTGTGTGTTGTGTGTGGTAGTAGCAGCCAGGAATTGGTGATCACCTACCTTATCCTGACTATCAGAATGAGGATTTGGATAAGATCCTGAAGGTGATAAATTGTTTTGAAAAAATTTCATAAATTTTTAATGTCTCATCCTGGCATGTAAAACTTTTTTTTTTTTACCTTTTTGGGGATCCTTCCCTTAATGTACCAGTAAAGTAATTCCAACACATACCTTAGGATTCATCTCAAATTGTTTTAATTAATTATTTTCTCAAATGACTTATTCTAAAAATGTAGACATCTAAAAGAGAAAAGCCTTTTAAACATCCCTTATTATTTTAGTAAGCAAGCAAATAATTGCCTCAAGTTCACATCAAATTCAGTGCTGTTAGTTAAAATTCAACACTTCTGTTGGTCTGTTGGAAAGTAGATGTTCAAGGAAAACGTTTCATTATGTTTCTTTTGTATTTCTGTACACCCTGTTCTTCAGCTGTCCATGGTCCTGATCACATTGTGCATGGCTCACGAGAAGACACCAGTGAGAGAGAGTTACCAAATGCTGCACGGTCATTTGTGAACAGACGGCCATGCTTTTCTGCCCTGGAAGCTGATGATACCTATGTTCCCAAAGAATTTAATGCTGAAACATTCACCTTCCATGCAGACGTATGCACACTTCCTGAGACCAAGCAACAAGTCAAGAAGCAAACGTGAGGAGTATTCCATTACTGCATGTGTTTGTAATCGTGATAGTCTAATAAATGGGTAACTTTTTCTGAAGTAGTGGTTATATTCCCTATTTAAGTATTGGCCTTGTTAAGGTGATAAAGGTGTCAAAAAGAAAATGGATAGGTTTCTGTTTTGTTATCAAAACAAACAAGAACAACCACAAAACAATATTCTAATTTCGCCTAGAAATCATTCAGAATAATCTTATGGATAAAGGCTGCAGTAGAATTACAACTTTGGACAGTTCCAGTAGCAGAAACTGAAAATTAATGCATTCATTTTTCAAATTGCAAATTAGTAGAAATCTTAGAAGAATTTATTTCTAGGCATAAATGATTGTTTAAGTTTGTTCTATGGCACCCCCCGGCAAGACAAACTTCGAAGATGTAACTTTTGAGAATGGAATTTGGAAGAAAAACATCCAGAAATAAAATTCTGAGGCTTGACTCCCTATTGCTGTTACAAGGGGGTTAGAAATGCAACATAAAGTTGCTATTGTGTCTGGTGGGTTCTGGTCTTGGCCATTGAATTAAGAGTGATATTACAAACGATTGTGCTCACACAACTTTCTGTAGCACTGTTGTCTGTGCAGATGTAAATGAAAGAGAACCACCAGCTCCCGCGAGTTTGGATCACCCTGTATTCCATGGCCTCTGCACTATCCATTTTGAATGGGCCAAATTTCAAAGACCAAATATATAAATTCTCAGATTAGAAACATTTACATGGATTCCAAGATAATAAAGCTTATAAGGATTATTTTTAGGACTTAAATTGGTATAAATTTTGATATGGCATACACTTTTAAAAATTTGAATAATTTAAAAATGCAATTACATAATTCTTTGCAAAGATTTAACTGGAAAGAGATTTATTGATACTATACATATTGAGCAATTTACATTGATGATTTTATTTGATCCTTCCACTGGCTCAAATGGAGGTAGATTTTATTCTCCTCATTATGCACATGAGAATACTGAAGTTTATGGCTAAGCCTTGCCCTCAAACTCAGAGTTGCTTGGCTCCAAGACTTATAATCTCAAAGAGCAGCACTACTGACTTCACTACCTCCATTTTTCTTTCTTTCTTTTTTTTTTGTCCTCACCCAAGGACACTTTTCCATTTTTTGTTCAGATAGAATGGGTGGGAGAGAGAGGAAGAGAGAGAAAAACATTGACGTGAAAGGGACACATCGAGTGGCTGCCACCCACACGACCAACCAGGGCCGGGGACAAACTGCAACCGAGGTACGTGTCCTTAGTGGGAACCGAACCTGGGTCTCTCTGGACCTCAGGCCGACGCTCTAACCGCTGAGCCAAACTGGTCAGGGCTCATTTTTCTTTATGGGAGTAACCTTTTCCTTGTTTTGTTTTTATTTAAATGCAGTGCACTTGCAGAGCTGTTGAAACACAAACCCAAAGCAACTGAGGAACAACTGAAAACTGTTGTAGGGGATTTCACAACTTTTCTACAGAAGTGCTGCTCAGCTGCTGACAAAGAGGCCTGCTTTGCTGAAGAGGTGCTGGGGCCACCTTTATTTTAATTTCCATGGTGTCCTTTGTTGTTGCTTGATCAGACTAGGGCTCAGGGCTCTCTATATCTGAAGGACCCTACATGTGAGATAGAAATCTTATTCTACATTCAGTTGTCTAAAAAAATGACTTAAAGTAGGTCTTTTCTTTTTAATCTCCTGCTGTACTGAAGTATATTATTAAACATTTGTAATATATGTTCTGTTTGCAAAGTTAGATCATTTATGAAAACAGACAAAAATATTCCGATGTTCTGAAATCTTTGGTAGAGACATCACTAAACCTAAACATTAACTTATTTAAGCATTTTTTATAAAATTTGCTGGTTTGTGATTTAGTTCAGTCTGAATGCTTGATTTCCCAGGAGAGTGGGAAAGTTTATATTTAAATGTCTGAGTTATTTACTATTTTTTGCTAAGACTTGACAGTAATGTTTTTATTCCTTTGATGGCAATGGGTGTCAGTAATTTTCATTCTAGAGATAATAGTACTAAGCTGTAATGAAAGGATGTGAAGCATGGAAAATTACTTTGTAATCATCAATGGCTGTATAAATGTTCATTTTTATCCTAATAATGATGCTAATAAATCTACCAAATCTGTAATTTCTTTGTATTCAGGGCCCAAAACTTGTTGCTTCAAGTCAAGCTGTCTTTGCCTAAAAACAACACAATTACAAGCATCTCAGGTAACTATCCTCTGGATTTTCTTTGAACAATTATTGTAATAGTTAGTATTAAAATAGCTAATAGGAACCGTATGGACTAGTGCCAATCACTGTTTTCAGGTCCTTGTATATATTAACATGTTTAATTCTCAAAATAGCTGACTGAGTTGAGTTCTGTTATTATTCCTGTATTTCAGATGGAGAAATGAAAGCACAGATTAAAACATAGGCTAATAGTTTTCTCAAGGGTCATCCAGCTGGTGGGCGTTGAAATCACAATTCAAAATTCAAACTGAAGCTTGATAGTTAATCACTGACCTGTTCTGCCCTAATGTGACACAGAAGACAGAACCATTGATGTAAGCAATAATACACAGTTGATTGCTTCAGTTATTAGGATAGACCATATGCATTTTCTTGGTTAAAAGAAAAAGATATCACAAGGTTCAACCTAATAGCTCAATAGCAAATTAGCAAATTCATGTCATTGTAGAATAATATAGATTTACTTTATATGAACTTCTACTTAATAGTAAATAATCTGCTATTAAGTTTTCAATGTGTCAACATGCTGAGTTTTAATTGAGTTTCTTTTCTTAGGACAAAAAGGCCCACTGCAAAATTTGGATGTTTAACCATAAACATGTTTTTTCCATTTGGTTGTAACATTTTGGGCAATATTTAAAAATAGAATATACATTCTTTTTTATAAAAAACAAGTTGTCCAATGATTTTTTAAGCATAAATCACTTTTATATTTTCCAAACTGATCCTGATGCTTATTCTATTAATAGACTTTAATTTACTCTTTGCCCACATAATACTTACCTATTGTGTGTTTGGACAAGGAAGCAACTTTATATCTGCAAATTTGGAGTTTCGTGCCGTGACAAGATTTGGTTGTCTCAAAATGTGCTTTGTTTAAGTTCCTAAATGGCAAGATTTTCTTCCTATGGTCTAACTTGGAGAAGACACCTTGTTTGTTTGTAATTAGTGTAGGTAAGAAACAGGTGTTTAAGTGAATGACTCTGAGGAGTGATAATGAAAGCTCGTGACTTTGAAGCCTGAGGAGTATGATGCCATCAGTGATGAAGAGAGCACTTTACAATGCTTATTGATGTGTCCTCTCCTCTAGCTCAGTGGAAGAATTCAGCAGCCACAAATCTAGGGCAAGCTTGAGTTATTACTGGCGAAAATTGCAAATTGTAGAAGGACAGTCCAAGCAATTTGACGTTCATTTAACTAGATTTGAAAAATACATGCCATTTTATAAATGGTACTTATATTTGTCCTTTTGTCTTTCAGCTTAACCTGGGAGAAAGAAAGAAAGAAAGACTCAAAACTTATTTTTCTCTTTTTCCTTATCTTTGGGGTAAAATCAGCAGCCATTCCAAGAAACCATATTTTGAAAAATATTTTCCTTCCTTTTTTTGTGCTGCAGTTAATAAAAACATTTAAAAAATCTAATATAATGGTTCAGGACTGTTATTTATTTATTTATCTTTATTTTTTTTTATCCTCACCCGAGGACATTTTTCCTTTTTTTGTTCAGGTAGAGTGGGAGGGAGAGAGAGGAACAGAGAGAGAGAGAGAGAAACATCGATGTGAAAGGAACACATCGAGTGGCTGCCACCCGCACAACCGACCAGGGCCGGGGACAAACTGCAACCGAGGTACGCGCCCTTAGCGGGAACCAAACCCCGGTCTCTCCGGACCACAGGCCGACGCTCTAACCGCTGAGCCAAACCGGCCAGGGCTTTTAAACTATTTTTTTTTTTTATCCTCACCCAAGGATATTTTTCCATTTTTTGTACAGATAGAATGGGAAGGAGAGAGTGAGAAACATCGACGTGAAGGGACACATCGAGTGGCTGCCACCCGCACGACCAACCAGGGCCGGGGACAAACTGCAACCGAAGTACGTGCCCTTAGCGGGAACCGAACCCAGGTCTCTCCGGACTGCAGGCCGACGCTCTAACCGCTGAGCCAAACTGGCCAGGGCAGGACTGTTATTTTTTAAAAAAAAAATAGTTGCCATCCTGAGTAGGTTTTGTGAAAGTATTGCTGTTTTCTTTTTTCTCTCTTCAGTGGAGGAATTCTAGTTCCTAATTGGCTAATTTAACAACAACTAGAACAACAACAACAACAAATTGATACTCTTCACAGTTGTGGATCATGAACATTTACATATGAGTCATGCTTTCTAACAACAACAACAACAACAACAACGAATCGATACTCTTCACAGTTGTGGATTATGAACATTTACATATGAGTCATGCTTTCTTACAAAGCCATTGTAATCAAAACAGCCTGATTCCTGCACAAGAACAGGCCACACAGATCAATGGAACAGAACAAAGAACCCAGAAATCGATTCAAAATAATATTCAAAGGAGGCATGAGCATACAATAGAGAAAAGATTGTCTCTTCAATAAATGGTGTTGGGAGAATTGCACAGCTACATCCCCCCCAAAAATGCAACTAGACCACAAACTTACACTATACACAAGAATAAACTCAACATGGATATAAGACTTAAATGTAACTCGTGAGACCATAAAAATCGTAGAAGAAAATTTAGGCAGAACAATCACAGACATTATACATAGCGGAATTTTCAATGATACATTGCCTAGGGCAAGGGAAACAAAGAAAAATAAATAAATGGAAATCAAAAAGCTTCTGCACAGCCAAAGAAACCAGCATGAAAATGAAAAGATAACCCACTCTCTGGGAGAACATATCTGCCAATGATACATTAGATAAGTGGTTAATATCCAAAATATATAGAGCACTCATTCAATTCAACAAAAGGAAGACAGACAATACAATTAAAAAATGGGCAAAGGAACTGAATAAACACTTCTCCAAAAAGGACATACAAATGGCCAGGAAACATCTGAAAAATGCTCAACATCCCTTCATCAGAGAGATGTGAATTAAAATGACTATGAAATATTACCCACACCTGCCAGAATGTTGACCATCAACAAATTCTTAAACAAGAGGTGCTGATGAGTTGTGGAGAAAATGGTACCCTAGTACACTGCTGGTAGGAATGCAGACACTGGAAAACAGTTGGATGCTTCTTCAAAAATTTAAAAATGAAAATGCTATTTGACTCAGTGATTCCACTTCTAGGAATATATCCTAAGAAGCCCGAAACATCAATTAGAAAGAAAATATATACCCCTATGTTTATATTTACAATAGCTAAGATCTGGAAACAGCCCAAGTGTCCATCAGTAGATGAGTAGATAAAAAAAACTGTGGTACATTTATACAATGGAATAGTATGCAGCTGTAAAAATGAAAGATCTCTTATCCTTGATTCAACATGGAAGGACCTGCAGAGTATTATGCTGAGTGAAACAACCTAGTCAGAGAAAGACAAGTACCACATGATCTCACTTATTTATGGAACATCATGAACAAAATAAGCTGTTGACCAAAATAGAGCCAAAGTCATGAAACAGACTAACAGACCTCAGAGAAATAAGGGGTGGGAAGAGATAAACTAAAGAACTTATATGCATATATGCACAAACAATTAACACAAACAATACATTGGGGAAAGCAGGAGGTTTGGGGGGGGGGGAAATGGGTGGCCTCTTTAGTACTTTTTACAAAAAAAATTATCTATCACAAAATTATATAACACTGGACAAGGGAGAAGAGTTGGAAGTTGAGTGGGTGGGAAACAGATGATGGCTAAGAATTTACTTGAGCTTAAACAGGGCTGGAGACACCTAAGTCAACTGTAGCAACAAATCCCAGGTAAGGCACCTTTAGAGTTTTGATATTATGTCTGAAGGATGGTGGAACCTCAGATAGTCAGTAGTGTAGGCAAGTTCATTGAAGTGGGTGGGAAATACCAAGTGATGGCTCACTTTGAACTGGGAACAAAAATATGTCCAAATATTGTAGCATTTCTGTTAGGGGGATTGGACAAGTAGGATAAAGAATTGTCTTTAGACTCAAAATGTTGAATTTCCTGGAACTAGACTGGTCTAGTTAGTCTAATCAATGCTGGAGATTAAAGCTAGAACCCTAAGCCTTGGAGAGGACTAAGGTAAACTATAGAGAAAATGTAGTGATGCATAACTAAATGAGTTCTGTCTTTTGGCCCAGGCAGTGCAGAACACAGATATAAGGAGACATCACTGTTGTGCCAGCTATGGGTAGCTTAGGGAGAAAAAATGGAAAGAGGGAAGTCATTAACACTTTATTTATTTATTTTTAAATATTATTTCTTTATTGATTCTAGAGAGAGAGGAAAGGAGAAGAAGAGGGATAGAAACAATGAGAGAGAACATCAGCTGGTTGCCTCCTGGATGTCCCAGGTGGGGATTTGGCCCACAACATGGGCATGTGCCTTGAACGAGAATCAACCGGGGACCTCTTGGTGCATGGGTCGACGCTCAACCACTGAGTCACACAAGCCGGACCACTTTATTCTCTTGAGTTCTTTCAGTCTCTGTACCACTTTTGTTATGTTTTTTTTAAAAAAAAATTTGCATAATGTAGAATTGAAGAATAATTCAACTTTTAAATCATATTTATTGAATAGTATTTTATTGGCATATCTCAACTCTATCCAGCACTCAAACATACAAAAACGCTAAAACATACTGTGTTTAACATATGTGGTCCAACACTAATTATCTATTCCTACTCTAAAATAAGCAGGCATAAATAGAACCATGGAATTAATTAAAGAACTAATACCTGTAGTGCCAGATTTTACTATCAGATAAAAAATTTTTGTTGAGGGATTCACTTTTGTGAGTCAACTCTGTGATCCACACAGATGGCCAAAAATATTTGACTTGGCAAATTCTGTGTTTTATGATAATTTGAATTATTATGACTTCAGGCAGACCATGTGTTCTTCAGTTCTTCACAATCCTTACAACTGCCTACTGATGGTTCTTCACTGCTACATTTTAAAAATCTGTTTGGTCACTGAATATGATTTTCATTATTATGGTAGACCTTTGACATATTTTTAGAAATATATCTAGAGGTTTGGCCCAGCGTACTCTAGTAGCAGACTTCAAGGAAGAGAAGACCAAGTTGCACAGATGTGGTTAATAGCTCCATCACTACTTAAGGGACATGTTCTCCACACACCAGCTTCATAGCCTATGTACCAGGTTCATAGGTATGAGTAAAATATTGTAAGTTACTACAGGCTGTAGGTTTGTTTGTTACTTTGGTTCTCATCTTTATACATTATTTTCCAAGGAGACTTATTTTTAAAGAACAGCTTTAGATTTACAGAAGACATTCCAGAGTTTGCATAAATCCCACACCTAGTTTCCACTATTATTCACAGCTTACATTAGCAGGGTACATTTATTATAATTAATTCATTAAAATTGATACATTATTGTTATGTACTGAAGGTTCTCCCCCTCATGCTCCAAATTCATAGGTAGAAATTCTAACCACCAATGAGACCTTTGGAAGGAAATTAGTTCATAAGAATGGAACCCTCTTGAATGGGAAGAGACATGAGTGCTTGCTCAGGCTCTCTGTCTTCTGTCATATGAAGTTACAACCAGTAGTTGGTGGACTGCATCTGGGAAGAGGATCTTCACTAGGACCTCACCATGCTGGAATGGATTTCTATCCTCCAGAACTATAAGAAACAAATGTCTGTTGTTTATAGGCCACACAGTCTATGGGACTTTTTTTTATAGCAACTCAAACTGACTAAGACCATTAATATTAACCAAACTCCATACTTTATTCAGATTTTCATATTTCACTTAATGTCCTCTTTTTCTGTTATCAATCCAGATTACACTCCATTTAGTTGGCATGTCTCCTTCAGCTCTTCTTAGGTGTAACAGTTTCTCAGAATTTCTTTGTTTAAGGTGACTTTGACATTTTTGAGGAGCACTTATTTTTTGTAGAATGACTCACTACTAGAATTTATTTGATGCTTTTCTCCTGATTAGACCAAGATCATGGATTTTCAGGAGGAAGACCACAAAGGAAAAGCCATTTTCATTACGTCATTACATTCTATCAATATGATTTATCACTGTTGATGTTGGCCTTAGCTAACTTAGTGTTTTTCAGGCTTCTCTACTGTTAAGTTACTCTTCCTCTTCCCCATTCCATACTGCATGTTTTGGAAAGAAAACCCTATGGGAAGTCCACACTTCACAAGTCCACAGTTATGCCCCACCTCCTTGAGGAAGGAGGTGGGGCATAACTGTGTAAATCATTTGGAATTCTTCTTCATGGGAGATTTATTTATTCTTTTCCATTTATTTATTTACCCCAGTATCTATTTATGGACTCATAAATGTTCACTTTATATTTTGTGTTATAATATACTACTTTATTTATTTTGTCCTCAAGTTGTTCCATTTTGGGTGATTGTTCCATGTTTAGTTTGCTCCTGTCCATTTTGACATACTCCCATTAGTTTATTCAGAGTGAGGAACTTTTTTTTTTTTTTTTTTTTGTGGTACGTGCCCCTAGCAGGAACCAAACCCGGGTCTCTCTGGTCTGCAGGCCGACGCTCAACCGCTGAGCCAAACTGGCCAGGGCGGAGGCACTTCTTATATTCTGACACTGGAAAACGCTCAAGGCTCATTTTATATATTTCCTGCCCCAGTTCTTAGATCAGACTTTCTCTAAGGAACCCTGGTTCATTTTATTAGAAAATGGTTTTAGAAACCAAGATCTGGGTGTTAGGTGTGCTTGTTGCTACCATAGTGTCATTATTTTAGGTCCTCTCAGCTGACAGAAGAAAAGAAATATAGATGTGTTTGCTAAATCATTTATATACATCTATAAGTATTCTATATGTATCCATCTGTATCTATATTAAACTAAACATAAATTAAACTGATTCCAACTCTAATTTATTACTACACAAATTATTTTAGTCTTCTCTCCTTGTTTATCTAAAAATTCCTACTGTAACAGTGATGAACTTGGCTCCCCGATCAGCCAAACATTAACTTAATTATTTAATTAAATTGTTCAGTTATATATGTAGAAGTACCAGAAATCAACCCATACTTCTCATGCCATAGCTTTTTTAAGAGTCAAAATTTCAGTAGTTAAATTTGTAAAAGTTAATGTCCTATATTATATGTAAACTGAGAATAAAAATGCCATGTATTCTATTCCCAATGAATTCCACTCAGAGTATACCATATTTTAATATCAGAAACCATGTATCTTTGTTCACTGTAAAATCTCATCAAAATTTTAAATAATTGGAGAAGATATAGATTTAAAAAACACAGTTCATCTAAAATCTATGTAACATTACGTGTGGAGGGTGTAATTTAAATTCTATGTAGATTTCATTAACTCTTATCTCCATTTTGAAAAAAAATGAAACAGAATTTTAGTTAACTGGGAGAGTGAATGATTCCTTCAGGAAAACACTTAGTGGTAGAAAAGGGACTTATAAGTAGAAGTCAGTTCTTTCCATATTAGCAGAGACACTTCATTCAACTTTATAGAAAGATCTTATAAATATGAAGTTTGTTTAGTATTTATCTATATATATATTTAAATAAAATTAATAATATAAAATTTTCACTTAAGAACTTTCGGGAATAGTCTGTTTATAAAACATGTCTGGAATGGATTAGAGAAGAATAAAACAAGTGTGGAAAGTTGGTGAAGGGCTAACACATACGTCATGATGAGGCTGCTGGAGACCTGCAGAAACCATCTGTCCTTTAATAAAACATGTCTCTATGTGTGATTCCTATAAGGGACATGTTGAACACTTTTGGAAGCATAAAGGAAAAAATCTAGGCAGAGGTATCTACATATAGAATACTTTCCCATAAGCATTTCATTTGGGGCAACACTAACAATATAAATGAGAAGGTATTTTGAGTAGCATGAGATGAATGGCAGTAGATTAATTTAGGATGCAGTGGAAAGAATCATCTATAATTAATAAACATAAGCTAAATCATGCCCTATGAAATAGAATTGATAGATACATTAAAAGTTTATCTTAAGCTCTAGCACCACAATCTTTTACAAAGCTGTAGAACATTCCTCTAGATATGTCTAAAGCAAACTTTGGCTGGAAATATCTGTGAATGTTCCTTATCTTATTTTCCAACAGGCTATACTTTTTTTTATTCTCACCCGAGGACATTTTTCCATTTTTTGTTCAGATAGAGTGGGGCGGGGGGAGAAACATCAACATGAAAGGGACACATCGAGTGGTTGCCAACACAACCAGGGCTGGGGACAAATTGCAACCGAGATACGTGCCCTTGGAGGAACTGAACCCAGGCCTCTCTGGACCGCAAGCTGATGCTCTAACTGCTGAGCCAAACTGGCCAGAGGGCCAATAGGCTATGCTTTTTAAGTCTGTTTATATAGAGATGATAGATAGATAGATAGATAGATAGATAGATAGATAGATAGATAGATAGATAGATAGATAATTTACCAACTTGATTTTCATCTATGGGAGTGCAAAGTCCATGGAAAGGCCTTATTTTCCCGCTCATTTAGAGTTGGGCTCTTTGATGCTTAAGTAATCTTTTGATGAATTCCTGATTTCCCCATCTGAAAATCTTGTGAGAAGGAGTCGGCCTGGTATTTACTGTTACATTTTAAAATTTCATATTTGTTGTTTGTGTTTTCTGCAAATTTAGCTGATGTTTATTAAACTTGAGGCAATTTTAGTCTGGTTGTCTTTTTAAGTGAGTAATGGAGAAATTACTGATTTCTTAAGCATTTTTTTTTATTTTATTATTACTGCAGGGTTAATACAGTCTTAAGCAATTCGTACTTGCTGTATTTGTACTTACCACAAGCAAAAAGCAAACTAGTTTTTCATCCTTCTACTGACCTCTTCAAACAGCCTGGACAACAAAATGCATGTATTAGAGTAAAAAATAATTATCTAGCGCTGGCCCACAGGCCAAAGAGTAGCGGGTTTGATTCCCAGTCAAGGCATGGACCTAGGCTGAAGGTTCATCCCCAGTCCAGTTGGGGTCATGCAAGAGGCAACCAGGCAACCAATCAATGTTTCTCTCACATCGATGTTTCTCTCTCTCTCTTTCTCCTTTTCTCCCTCCCACACTATCTAAGAATCAATGAAAAAAATATCCTCTGGTGAGGATAAAAAGTAACAATAAATAATAATTATCTACTTATTTACCCGAATCTTGACAATAAAAATTTTTCTGAGGTGAATTCAACCTATGAATCTCCTTCTTTCTTTCTTTCTTTTTTGGTACGTGCCCCTAGCGGGAACCAAACCCGGGATTCTCTGGTCTGCAGGCCGACGCTCCAACTGCTGAGCCAAACTGGCCAGAGCTATGAATCTATTTCTTGATGCATTGCTAGCAAGCAAAAAGAGTCAATTATGAAAATAACCTAATTTTGTATGTTGTATATGAATGTATTATAAAATTTTATAATTGATGCAGTTGTAAGGTGAATACGTTTTATTATTCTTCATACTGTTTTTATTGTGTGTTTGTGTATCTTTACATTTATGCTACTATTTGGTAAACTTAGATTTATAATTTGTAATTCACACAAATGGATTAAAGGTATAAGGTAATCGGTTGCATGTTTAAGTTTGTGTGTAAATCTATGTCTATATAAATACAACCCGTGCCTGTGTACTAACTAATTTTACTAATATCATTGAGGTAAAAATGAATTAAAAATGTTCAGTTCAGCAAAGTGACTGGCCTTTCCTTCTCTCTCACATTTTTTTCTCTTACTCTTCATTTTCCATTTTGGCTTATGTACAGAATGCCTCATCTCCAATTTCATTCACTTAATTGCCTTTTTGATGAAACACTTTGCTGTATTATAAACAGTGACAATATAGATGAGAGAGTGGAGAAAATCATTTGGCATATTTTAAAAGTGATACAGATAAAATCAAAAAGTAGATCTTTAAAAGTATTTATTATTAAGATCCACCAAGTTGGTGCAAATGTCTTCACTTTGCTTCCAGGGTTGGACACTGATCATAATAAATTATACTTAATGCATTAAGAGGTTTTGTACAAAGTTGGGAGCTCTTTGATAATTCCATCTTCAAATATTATAAAAAAGCCCCCCAAATCAGACTTTTGTGTTGTTTTATGGCTTCCCACTTTCTTCTGTAAGGAGATCCAGAAAGAAGAATGGCTTATAACGTTTGCTATTTAAATGTGGGTCATGGAAATCCAGTAAAAGTTTTCAGTTTCCAATCTGAGCCCTTTAGAGTATGCCATAGTCCATTTAGCATAACTTTATCTGTTGGTGCTTATTTGGTTTCAATGCCAAACTCCAGCCACACTCAACTTTTTCACTTCTCAAATCATGTCATGCTCTTGCTTAGAGATTGCTTCACTGCCGTCTAGACCACTCTTTCCCACACATTCTTCTTCCCTTTGTGTGGCTAAGTCCTGCTCATCCTTCACACTCTAGCTGAGGTTTTCTCAGGGACATCTAGGCTAGTTAGGTTAGATCACACCTTGATATGTCACTGAAGAACCCTGTTTCTCTCCTACCAACATTTCATTAAAATTACTTGTTTGTTACTGGTTTTATTTACTATGTAAGAGATCCACAAGATGAGAGACTGTGAAGGGGGGCAGACAAAAAAAACTTGAAATTAAAGTGGAGAATATGAAAATGAAATTTAGGCAGAACTTTGAGGAAGAAGAAGCCCCACAACATGGCGTGAGAAGAACATAGGCAGGGAGAAATCACTGCTAGTGGAAATAATGTTTTCAGGAATAGTAAATATTATGGTTGAATTTTCAAGTTTTTTTGCTAATTCTATTATGATGCACACTTTTGTGTTACTGTGTACTGGCAACCAGGAAAGGGAATGGGGCTTTGTTCCACACCACAGCTAATGTTGACCCTGAGAGAGAATGGCAGCTGCAGGTACACAGTGATTGTAAGGAGCTAAATGACAGGAGAAGGAGGTTGTCATGTGAACTGTCTAGTGAGAAAGTGAGAGAGGACCCTCCTCCTCACTCCCCATTGTGAGCTTTATAAAAAGAGTAAATTTAAAATGCCCAAGAGCAATAGTAAATGATCTAGGAGGTATTTTTGTTTTTATAGCCAAGGAATAATGTAAAAAACCGAGTTGAGATTATATTTAGCAATTTGAAGAAAGTAGTTAAGTGAAAAAACCATGTGTTATGATGTAATTTCTACATTATGTCTCTCATAACTCTCTTTCTTATCATTTGTTTTAGAGGCTTTGTTTGAAACTACGAACTTCACTTTAACTATTCCTTCTCCACACTTTGGCCTTAGGGATTGTTGAAGTATTTAAGACACAATTGGACCATAATACAAACTCCAAGTTAAAGAGAAGAGTACTCAACCCACTTGAGTGATTGTTTGTTGATATATGTCTCACCCACTTGACTGGAAATTCCATGAGGTCAGAAAGCACACATACCCTATTTCTACTGTGTGCTGGGTTCAGGCCAGTAACTGCACCAAACAGGCACTCTATAAACATTTCTTGCATGAAAGTAAAAATTCCCTAGTTTTCAGAACCTTTCCCAACAAGAACAATATCAAAAAAAGGAAGTGAAAATGCTTATCATGGTCTATTTTTGTTCTCTCTCTGGAACAATTGCTTTATTTACATGAATCCGATAGAGTTTAGTATGGAAAGTATAGTTTCACTTCATGCTTTCATTTAGTGGTGTATAGGTAAAATAGTAACTAGTTTAGCCAAACAGCAATATCCTTCCCAGGTGAATTAATGTACAATCTCTTCCAGGCTGCCCCCTGGCTGGACTGAGAGGTACCACACTGCAGGCAGGTAAGGATGGAGAGCAGCATGCACCAACTACTAGTGACAGAGTCCACCATAGAGAAGGGCTCTGCTGCTTTCTCCCTCCCATCGCCCCTGTTTCAGGAACTGGAGCACATCCAGAAGATGGTATTTTCAGAAGCCAGTGAGTGAATGTGAATGGTGTCCACAGATTTAGTCTAATTAACCTAGATGTTAAGACTAAAACAGATGAGTTTCCCTTTTAGGTATTACCTCAGTGGTGTTTAACTTTTTATTATATTTTAATTAGAGTTTTAAAAAATTATTATTAATTAATTAATTTTTTTTTTTTTACAAATGTTTCTCCTTTCCCCCCCTAGACACCCTCCTCCCAATCCTGCCCCCTTTCTTAGTGTTTTATTTTTTATTTATTTATTTTAAATAACTTATTTATTTTTGTTACGGATGTTTTTCCTTTCCCCCCACTGATTCCCCCCTTCCCCTCCCTCCCTGCCCTGTCCCCAGCTTTGTTGTCCATGTCCATTGTTCATGCATACATGCATATAAGTGCTGTGGTTTATCTCTCCCCCACCACTCCCTCTTCTGAGGATTGTCAGTCTGTACCCCACTTCTGAGTCTCTGGGACTACCCCATTCCTCGGACTGTTATGTTCATTATATTCCACAAATAAGAGAGATCATATGATACTTGTCTTCCTCTGTTTGGCTTGCTTCGCTTAGGATAATACTTTCCAGGTCCCTCCATGTCATCTCAAAGGATAAGAGATCTTTCATTCTTACAGCTGCATAGTACTCCATTGTGTACATGTTCTACAGCTTTTTTATCCATTCGTCTACTGATGGACCTTTGGGCTGTTTCCAGATCTTAGCTATTGTAAATAGTGCTGCTACAAACATGGGGGTACATATATTCTTTCTGATTGGTGTTTCAGGCTTCTTAGGGTATATTCCTAGAAGTGGGATCACTGGGTCAAATGGCAATCCAATTTTTATTTTTTTGAGGTAACACCATAGTGTTTTCTATAGTGACTGCGCTGCACCAGTCTGCATTCCCACCAGCAGTGTACTAGAGTCCCCTTTTCTCCACACCCTCACCAACACTTGTTGTTTGATGATTTGTTGATGGCGGCCATTCTGACAGGTGTGAGGTGATACCTCATAGTTGTTTTAATTTGCATCTCTCTGATAATTGGTGATGTTGAGCATTTCTTCATATGTCTCTTGGCCATTTGTATGTCCTGTTTGGAGAGGTGTCTATTTAGGTCATCTGCCCACTTTTTAATTGGGTTCTCTGTCTTCCTTTTGTTGTGTTGTATGAGTACTCTATATATTTTGAAAATTAACCCCTTATTTGATGTATCATTGGCAATGATGCTCTCCCATACAGTGGGTTGCCTTTCCATTTTGATGGTTGTATCTTTTGCTGTGCAGAAGCTTTTGAGTTTGATGTAGTCCCATGTGCTCATTTTTTTCTTTGTTTCTGTTGCCTTAGGTGATGTGTCAGTGAAAATTCTGCTGCGTAAAATGTCTGAAATTTTGCTGCCTATATTTTCTTTTAGGGTTTTTTATTGATTCACGGGTCACATTTAAGTCTTTTATTTATTTTGAGTTTATTCTTGTGTATGGTGTAAGTTGATAGTCTAGTTTCATTTTTTGCATGTAGCTGTCCAATTTTCCCAACACCATTTATTAAAGAGGTTGTCTTTACTCCATTGTATGCTCTTGCCACCTTTGTCAAATATTAATTGACCATAATGTCTTGGGTCCATTTCTGGGTTCTCTGTTCTGTTCCACTGGTCTATATGCCTGTTCTTGTGACAGTAGCAGGCGGTTTAGATTACAGTAGCTTTGTAGTATAACCTGATATCCGGTATTGTGATCTTACCTACTTTGTCCTTCTTTTTCAAGATTGCTGTGGCTATTTGGGGTCTTTTTTGGTTCTATATGAACTTTTGAAGCATTTGTTCTAGTTCTGTGAAATATGTCATTGGTATTTTGATGGGGATTGCATTCAATGTATAGATTGCTTTGGGTAGTATGGACATTTTAATGATGTTAATTCTTCCAATCCATGAACAGGGTATGTGTTTCCACTTTTTTATATCTTCCTCTATTTCTTTTTTAATGTCCTGTAGTTTTCTGCAAATAGGTCTTTTACTTCTTTGGTTAAGTTTATTCCTCGGTATCTTAATTTATTTGCCATGATGGTAAATAGGATTGTTTTTTCAGTTTCTCTTTCTGTGTGTTCATCATTGGTGTATAAGAATGCCATTGATTTCTTGACGTTAATTTTGTATCCTGCTACTTTTCCAAATTCATTTATTAAGTCTAGTAAATTATTGATGGAGTCTTTAGGGTTTTCTATGTATAATATCATGTCATCTGCAAATAATGACAGTTTTACTTCCTCCTTTCCTATTTGGATCCCTTTTATTTATTTTTTTCCTGTCTGATTGCTGTGGCTAAGACTTTCAGTACTAAGTTAAATAAGAGTGGTGAAAGTGGGCATCCCTATCTTGTTCCTGTTCTTAAGGGAAAAGCTTTTAGTTTCTGCCCATTAAGTATGATGTTGGCTGTAGGTCTTTTGTATATGGCCTTTATTATGTCTAGATATGATCCCTCTATTCCCACATTGCTGAGCGTTTCTATCAGAAATGGGTGCTGGATTTTGTCGAATGCTTTTTCAGCATCTATTGATATGATCATGTGGTTTTTATTCTTCATTTTGTTTACGTGGTGTATCACATTTATTGATTTGCTAATATTGTACCAACCTTGCATGCCTGGGATGAATCCCAGTTGGTCATGGTGGATAATTTTTTTGATGTATTGCTGGATTCAATGTTCTAGTATTTTGTTCAGGATTTTGGCATCTATGTTCATCAGGGATATTGGCCTATAGTTTTCTTTCTTTGTTGTGTCTTTTTCTGGTTTTGGAATTAGAATTATGCTGGCCTCATAAAACGAGTTTGGAAGTCTTCCTTCTTCTTGAATTTTTTGAAATAGTTTGAAGAGAATCGGTGTTAGTTCTTTTTTGAACGTTTGGTAAAGCTCCCCCATGAAGTCATACGGGCCTGGGCTTTTGTTTGCTGGGAGAGTCTTGATTACCTCTTCAATTTCCTTAGTTGTTATTGGTCTGTTCAAGTTTTCTGTCTCTTCCCGGTCCAGTTTTGGGAGACTGTGTGTTTCTAGAAATTTGTCCATTTCACTTAGATTGTCGAATTTGTTGCCATATAATTGTTCATAGTAGTTGTTAACGATTTTTTGTATTTCTGTGGTGTCAGTTGTTACTTCTCCTCTTTCATTTCTGATTTTGTGTATTTGGGTTCTCTCTCTTTGTTTCTTGGTGAGTCTAGCTATGGGTCCATCAATCTTGTTTATTTTTTTGAAAAATGAGCTCTTTGTTTTATTGATTTTTTGAATTGTTTTTTTGGTCTCCATGTCATTTATTTCTGCTCTGATCTTTACTATTTCCTTCCTTCTACTTGTTCTGAGGTTTTTTTTTTTTGTTTGTTTGCTTTCTAGTTCTTTAAGTTGTAAGGTTAGATAGTCTATTAGAAATTTTTCTTGCTTCTTGAGGTAGACCTGTAGTGCTATGAAATTCCCTTTCAGAACTGCTTTCGTTGCATCCCATAGATTTTGTTTCATTTGTGTGTTCATTTTCATTGGTTTCCAGGCAGTTTTAAATTTCTTCCTTGATCTCCATGTTTTCAAATGTCTTTGCATATTCTTGTTGCATTTGATTTCTAGTTTCATTCCATTGTGATCTGAGAAGATGCTTGATATGATTTCAATCTTCTTGAACTTGTAGAGATTTAGTTTGTGTCCTAACATGTGGTCTATCTTTGAGAATGTCCCATGTGCACTTGAGAAGAGTGTGAATTCTGCAGTTTTGGGGTGTAATTTTCTGTAGATATCTATTAAATCCATTTGATCTAGTGCTCTGTTTACTTGTTAATTTTTGTGTGTGTGTGTGATTCATGCCCCTAGCGGGAACCGAACCCAGGACTTTCTGGTCCGCAGGCCAATGCTCAACCATTGAGCCAAACTGGCCAGGGCTCCTGGTTAATTTTTTGTCTAGATCTGTCCAGTGATGTGAGCAGGGTATTGAAGTTCCTTGCTATGATTGTATTTCTGTCGATTTCTCCTTTGAAGTCCTCCAAAAGATTTTTAATATATTTTGGTGTTCCTATATTGAGTGCATATATGTTTACCAAGGTTATATCTTCCTGTTGGATAGATCCTTTCAATATTATGTAGTGGCCTTCTTTGTTTCTAGTTATGGTCTATATTTTGAAATCTACTCTATCAGAGATGAGTATTGCTACCCCAGGTTTTTTTTGCTTTCTGTTTGCTTGAAACATTTTTTTTTCATCCCTTCACTTTCAACCTATATGAGTCTTTTGTTGTGATGTGGGTCTTTTGTAAACAACATATATGTGAGTCATGCTTTCTTATCCAGTAAGCTACTCTGTGTCATTTTATCGGAGAATTCAAACCATTCATATATAAGGTGCTAATTGATATGTACTTACTTATTGCCATTTTTTGTTTATTGTCATTCTATCTTTCTTTTTATTTCTTGTACTAATTACAGCAGTCCTTTTTGCATTTAGTGCAGTGCTGATTTGGTGCTAATATATTCCCTTAGCCTTTTATTGTCTGGAAAACTCTTTATTTGACCTTCTTTTTTGAATGATAGAATTGCTGGATAGTGTAGTCTTGGATTCAGATCCTTGTTTTTTATGACCTTGATTACTTCATGCCATTTCCTTTTGGCCTGTAGTGTTTCTGATGAGAAGTCAGCTAAGAGCCTTATGGGGTTTTCTTTGTAGGTAATCTGTTGCTTATCTCTTGCTGCCTTTAGGATTCTCTCTTTGTCTTTAATTTTTGGCATTTTAATGACTATGTGTCTTGGTGTGGGCCTGTTTGGGTTCTTCTTACTTGGGCTCTCTGTGCTTCTTGAACTTGAATGCCTTCTTTCTTCACCAAGTTAGGAAAGTTTTCTATCACTATTTCTTCAAATATATTCTCTAATCTTTGCCCATTTTCTTCTTCTTCGGGGACTCCTATGATGCGAATGTTATTACGTTTCCTGTTGTCCCACAGTTCTCTTAAGCTGTCTTCCTCTTTTTTAATTGTTTTTTTTTTTTTCTTTTGTTTTTCTGATTGGTTGATTTTTTTTCTACCCTGTCTTCTAATTCACTGATCTGGTCCTCAGCTTTCTCTATTCTCCTGGTTAGTCCTTCCAATGTGTTCTTTTTTTTTTAATCCTCACCCGAGGACATTTTTTTTGCATTTTTTGTTCAGACAGAGCGTGAGGGAGAGAGAGGAAGAGAGAGAGAGAGAAACATCGATGTGAAGGGACACATCGAGTGGTTGCCACCCGCACGACCAACCAGGGCCGGGGACAAACTGCAACCGAGGTATGTGCCCTTAGCGGGAACCGAACCCGGGTCTCTCTGTACCGCAGGCCGACGCTCTAACCGCTGAGCCAAACCGGCCAGGGCCCAATGTGTTCTTTATTTCTGCTATGTCATTCTTCATTTTCACTTATTGGTTGGTTTTCAATATTTCTATATCTTTACTCATGGTGCTGATGTCCTTACTCATGCTGTTGAGCTTCCTCAAGATCATGGCTCTGAACTCTACCTCTGATAATTTTCTTAGGTGCATTTCATTGATCTCATCTTCAATAGAGTTCTCTTGTTCTTTCATTTGGGATTTGTTTCTTTGTTTCACCATTTTGGCTAAGTCAGTGGGTTTCAGAGCCTGCCAAATTTTCCCTGTAGGTGTTGATGTTCTGCTGTTTGTGGCTCCCTCTCCTCGGTTTGGATGAGCCTGGGTGGGCCCACATTAAACACCACTGTCAAGTCTTACTTTCTTGGGTAGATTTGCAATCCCAGGAAAGGTTCAGTTATCAGCTCTTTCCTGGTGGTTATTAGTCTCAGTTTCTCAGTGCCTTGGAATGTAGCCCTGGTGTTCTGCATAAGAGGATTTCCAGAGGGTGGGATAGATGCTGGTTATTAATGAGCCTCAATTTGCATTTCTTTGCCTTCTGCTGGGGAAGGCTGAATGTCTGAGGGAGTGGGGCTACTGCTTTTTCCCATAGCTGTGGGAAGGAGCACATTGGCCACCATCCTTTGTGGCTGCAACTCATCAAAAACTCTGAGTTTCCTCCAAATCCTGGGTGTCCCCGCAGAGTTCCAGCCCAGTCTGCCCTACCTCTGCTATAGCCCCCAGGTAAGTGGCTGTGGCTATTTTAGTGCTCTGTCCAGGCTCTCTGTGCTGTGGAGCAAGCTTAGTCTTTATTCCTCAAGGGTGCTACTCACAGCTAAGACTGCTGCTGTCCGTGGGCTTTCAGCCCTCCACCCTCTCATGCCTCTGCAGATCCTACCAGTGTCCCTGGTTATATGGTCCTGTCCTGCTGATTTTCTGTTGCTTTTTTCCAAGGATTTGTCTTTATTTTAGTTGTAATTCCCATTTGGTCCTGGGAGATTGTCTGTGTAGCTTCTATTCACTCCACTTCCATTTTCACATCCTCTATGCCTATCTTGTGCGCAGCTGGGTCACACAGGCCTTTCTGGTGCTGCCACCCCATGCAGGTCCCTGGGTAACTTGATCGCTCAGTCCCTGCTGGGTCACACAGTCCACTCTGGTGCTTTAGCACCCCACAGGTCCCGTGGGTAGTTGGATGACACAGTCCCTGCTGGGTCGCACAGGCCTTTCTGATGCTTCAGCACTCCACAGGTCCCACTTGTAACTGGATCGCACGGGCCTCTCTTGTGTCCCCCGAACCCTGTAGTTCAGGCAGCTGGATTGCACCAGTCTCTCTAGGTCCCTGGCTTCCCACTGCTCTTGTGAGCTATTGGACCTCACAAGCCTCTGTGGAGCCCCAGGTCCTGCCGCTGGTGGCTGGGGAGTGCTGCTGCTCCATGGGGCTCAACTCCTTCTCAGCTTTTGCTGTAGTTTTTGGGGATGGGTCTCAGCTGATGGTCTGTGCTTCTGTTGCCTGGGGATGGATGTCTGCTCCCCAGCCTCTGTTGCTGAGGGTATATCTCGATTCTGATTGGGCCACTACTATGGGGGATAGTGCTGGGCTCCGGGCTGTTTTTGGCTTCTGTGACCAGTACCCTGGGAGCTCTACCACTGTGCATAGGTCTGTGTTGACACAGAGTGTCCACTGGTCCAATGGTGCCAGGTGTGCTGGTGGGCTCAGGTTGTTGGGCCCTAGCCACTCCCACTGCCTCCTCCCAGGGAAGACCCGGGATCTTCCAGAATCATGGGACCTTTCCGCAGAGCAGAGAGAAGCGCCCTGAAGGGCCGTTTACAGCGGTAGCTGGCTGCTCCCATTCACAGCACAGGAAACTTCTGCTCTGTGGCTCTGCCCTGCTCAGGTTTGGTCATCCACCTTAGCGCCCACTCACGTTCTCTCACACACTCACTCACTCTCTCACACACTCACCCTCCCTCTAGTCCTGCCTGCTGCCATGTCAGTCTCCTAACTTTTAAATTTTAACTGCTCAATGAAAACATAAGGACAGTTATATGCCCTCTGCTTACCCCTGAGTTCACCTAAGCCAAAATGTACAAAGTTGTACATTAAGTTTCAGAAAGTTTACTGACTTCCTTTAAAATCTCTTAAGGAGTGAGATCAATAAAGAGTACTTTGGAGGTATGGTACTTGAAAATAACAAGTGAATTCGAGTTTGCTATCTTTAAGTTATATCAACTAACAGAGAAATGATATTTTCTGACTGCTGCTTACTGTCCCTGAGTATGTCCAGGACAGAGACTCCAGAAAAAATTCTTAAAGTCCTCAAATGAGAAGGTAGAGACAGACAAGGAAAAAAAAATGGATAGGAGGAAGCGAACCTTCTTATTAAATGAATTCAAGATATGACTGACCTTTATTTTTCTTGTCATAGACAAGAGTAAAACGCAAAACCATCCAAACAAAGAGATGAAAATTGAGCACTACTTTCCAGCGAGGCAACCTGTGCAGCTACTCTGCTGAAGACAGTGCCAGGGACAAAGGTAGCTGAGGTGGAGGGTGGAAGTTTAGTCCTTTCATAATTCCCTTCAAGTCACCAAATAGGTACCTGGTTTGAGAAAAAATGATGTGATTTTTTTCGCATAAAAAGAAAATATCAGATGTTACTTCCTGGCTTTTTAGCTAAGATCAAGTATAAAAAGAAAACAAAGTTAGATAGTAATTCAGACTGTGTGTGGGTTTAGAGATGTGGGTCAGTCTGTCAGAATTACGTCAAGTTATGCAAAATAAGGCTATAACATGTCTTAATCCATTTGTACTTAATCTGGTGCCCTGTATTATCTGATTTCCTGATTTGAGTCCTTTTTTGTGTCTAGGTAGTTTATTTTCTCACCTACTATAATTTATTACTTTCCACATCTCCAGTGCTCTCTTTCTTGACTGTACCAGGTTACTCATCAAAATTAAATCCTTCCTTGTGGTCCCTAAACCAGGAAGGAGGAAATCACCACTTGCTGAATCTAGTGGAGTTTTGAAACAAAGGAAAACCATCTATTGCATATCTGTTGGATGAACTTTTCACGAACTTCCTTTTCTCCAACTGAAGGGGGCGGGCCTGGAAAACACCACTGGCAGCATCTATTACACAGCTGGAGATAAAACCAAAATGGGCAAAGAGAGAAAATGGATAAGAAATCACACACCCAGCCAGAAAAAGCAGGACACATACTAGACACCCAAAGAGAACCGTAGCAGGTGTTGGAGAGCCAAGGTCAGTGGGAAGAATGAAAATGGCACATTTCTTTATTTCTGACCTTGACTTAGACTTTAGCAACGAGTGCAGAGTGGCCTCCCTCCAGAATAACTGTACTAACAGGATTTTAGTACTAAGTCATCACTTGTTTTAGTTTTTGTAATATTCACAATAACCCTATATTTTATATTATTTGTTCTCATTTAACAGATGAGGAAACAGGCTCAGGTTAAGGAACTTGCAAAGGGCCAACCAGCAAGTAGGAGACAAAGTCAGGATTTGAACGTAAACAAAGTCTACAGACTCCAGATCTCCTTGGAAGTTTTCTCAGGTGTCTGTAAGTCTCACTGACCTGCTTTCTCTCACCCTCCTGAGAGGATCAGAAAGGCTGGAGGAGAGGATCTTGATTCAGGGAGGCAAGAGGGACAACATAATGCAGTGGAAGATCTGGTCCCTCCCCCAGTCAAGGCCTCAGGTCCTTCATTGTGAATGAGGGACTTGGTTCCTGAAGCCCCTTCTGTCTGGTGTGTATTGTTAGAAGCGAAGCATATGTGCAATAGGTGAGAACTTCCTCTGGGAAATGTGACCACGTGTGCCAGGAGAGGACACTTGAGATTCAGCTAACCTTCAAGAGAATTTGCGCTTGCTCCTAAATTAGTTAATTAAACAGTCTCATCTGCAAGATTCTCATCAACCCAGAGAAGGACCTTCATTTTAAATTAAGGGTTTAAAGAAGAAAGAGTCTGGAATTGAAGGTCATGGGGATGGTGTGAGTTATCATCAGGTGCCTATCCTCCCCACACCCCAAGAATCAGAGGAAGTGCTTCCTGTGGTCTTTTCTCTCTTGACACTGTTTTCTCAGGACTTTTTGATAGGTTTCAACTGTTGACCCTTTATTGTGAAACAAGTAATGTGGTTGAAATTGGAAACAATTTTTCAAAGAAAGAAAGAAAGACCCGTCCCTGATTTTCTCTGAAGTAAAACATCAAGTTTAATGCATATCACTTGAAAATCTATTATCCACCCAACCAATAGATATTTACAGAGCACCGTCTATGTCTGAGCACTTCTCTAGTTGCTTGGAAAATGTTAGTGAATAACATGAATGGAAATGGCTACATGTATGAATGTCTTAGGTGGATAAGTGTTGTATTTTAAAAAGTAGAATATGGCATGTGTCAGAGGACGAGGGGATGAACAGGTGAAAAGCATTATGGAGTGTGGGGAAGCCTCCTTGAAGGTCAAGCTTGAGCTAAGACTTGAGGGACATAGGAATTAATTAAGTGGCATTGTAGGTGAAAGTTAGGACCCCAGAACCCCACTTGCTGTGGTTCAGAACATGACCCTGGAACTGACTTCACAGGCACAGACCACGTTACCATTATGTAAGCATGATATAGCAAAAGCTTAGGATGCATGTGCCACGCCCCATCTCGTGCCCTGCCAGGTGCAGAGAATCCCGCCACAGGAGTCTATGAAAGCCGCTAGCTGTATTGAATAAATATGCTGCTGCCATTCGTTGATCCCTCCTGATGTGGGCTCTGAATGCTTTCTTTACCTTGGGTATCTCACCGCTGAAATCCTCCTTGCAACCCCCAGTCTCTGATACTTGGCATAGTGGGCAGGATGAGGTGAGTACCCAGAGGACCCTCAGTGAGGAGCAGCCGGGGGTGGACGGGATGTGGTCCCCCGAATCTCCTCTGGTACCCGGTAGCGGCGACCTGATGGCCTGGGTGCCACCAGAAGAGTAGGATGCTGTACTTCCTGGGCCTGATGAAGTACGGAAGGCTTTGGAAATACTGGAGCTGAACATTCTCGTGGGAGGCTGTGGGTCGGGTGGCTCGGATGTTCCGGGCTGTGTGCGACATGCCAGCCGAGACATCCAGGATCTTACATACCAAGTACAGCAGCTACAGCAGAAGAAGGAGGACTTGGAGCAGCGCCTGGAAGCAGCTGAGCGCATGCTCCACCGTCTGACAGAGTCAGCTGCGTCTTCCCCCGCTAGCAGTCCTGCTGGGTTTGCACGACAGGCCCAATCCTTGGTGTGGCAGAAGTTAGAGATAGAGGAACCTTTAGCGTTGGGAATGGAGCTGGCGGGACCCCCCAATCAACCTGGCATACATCTTATATGATGTATTATGCCACAGAGTTACGGGACTTGGCCAAGCAATGCAAGCAGCGGTTGGGGGAGTCTGTCCCAGCTTGATTGTTAGGCCTCCAGGAGGAGGGTGCAGACAAAACTGAGCTCAGCCCCACTGAGATGGGACAACTGGCCAGTATCACCACAGTCCCCCCACTGTGGCAGTGGCTGCAGAATGTGCGGCAGGTGAACCCCCAGGCTGGTAATCAGACATTGATCAATTGGTTAATGGCGCTGCCCCCATCGTGTGAGGTAATGCTGGAGATCTCCCAGAGCAGTAAGTGGACTGCTTACTTGGACTTACTACAAGTCACACGGGAGATAGGTATGCGCCAGATGCTTTCCATGCAGCAGTACACCAGCCCAGATGAAGAGCCACTTACTGCTCGTATGAAGGACATGGTGTTAGCTAATGGCTCTTCAGAGGCTTTGGGAACTATGGCGGCTTTATTGGCCCCTTACACAGACCACCCGGTCCATGAAGTAACTGCCCCCTTGGCGCGGCTGAGGGACGTGGAAGGATGAAAACAAGGCCGGGCAACACAGGTACCGGAGTTTACAGAGGGCAAGGCTGAGCATTCTCAGGCCTCGCCTGCTGCGAGTGCCACAGGCAAGGGGACCAATGAGGACTCGAGAATGGGCGGCTTCAACTGTGGTGTGACCACAGCAGCTGGGCTGGCCAAGGAGAAGATAGGTGGGCCGCCACTAGAACTGCTGCTGGCCCTGTGGCTAAGACAGGAGAGGTGCAGTCGGCCGACTCCCTGCCTGGTGAGGGAAGAGGCCGAGGCACCTGGTTGGCGGGGACGCCATATGACCGGAGGCCATATGTAGAAGTGACTATTTACTGGTCCCCTGGAATGTTCAACGTGCTTTGGCCCTTGTGGATAGGGAGGCAGACTTGACCCTGATTTATGGGAATCCGGACCAATTTCTGGGCCCTAGGCCTACAATAGAGGGGTATGGCGGAGAGCATATCCGAGTACACCAACTCACCCTTACGCTGGGTGTTGGACATTTGCCCCAACCGTCTATGAACTGTATATTTCACCGATTGTGGAATATATACTGGGAATGGACGTTTTACAGGGTCTCGTGGTCCAAACTATGCAGGGCGAATTCCATGTACGGGTTTGTGTGGTAAAGACAGTGGCTAAAGGACACCCACACCACGCATACTTACTGCTCCCACAAGCAACACGGACAGTCAATGTGAAACAGTATCGACTACCTGGAGGCCAAGAAGAGATTGGGTGAACTATTCTGAAACTGGAGGAAGCAGGGGTTATTTGCCCAAAGCATAGCCCTGTAACTCCCCAGTGTGGCCAGTCCGGAAGCCTGACAGCTCATGGGGGATGACTGTGGACTACTGGGAACCGAACAAGGTTACTCCACCCTTACGTGCAGTGGTACTGAATATTACGGAACTGACGGACAGCTTGTCACAGGAATTGGGACAGTTTCTTATGTTGTGGACTTGGCGAATGCCCTTTTCTCCATAGGCATTGACTCTGCAAGCGGAGAACAGTTTGTCTCTCCCTGTGAAGGAAAGCAATGGACATTTCAAGTGTTACCCCAAGGCTACTTACATAGTCCAGCGCTCTGTCCTGGTTTGGTAGCCCAGGACTTAGCATCCGGAACAAACCTCTGAATGTACACTTGTTCCATTACATTGATGATATAATGTTGAACTCTGATTTTCTTGCAGAGCTAGAAGCCGGAGCACGCAGCCTTCAGGAAGCCCTGGCAGGCTGGGCGTGGGCTGTCAACGAGGATAAAGTCCAAGGGCCTGGATACTCTGTCAGGTTCTTGGCTGTTGTCTGGTTGGGTAAGATGAAGGTTATGCCTGAGACAAATATAGATAAGATATAGGCCTATCCCTGACCAGAAACAGTGAAATAGTTGCAGAGTTTTGGGGGACTGCTAGGCTTCTGGAGAACCTTTATACCCCTTTTAGCCATGCTGATGGAACCCCTCCACCGCTTGTCCAAAAGAGGGAGGCCTGGTCCTGGTCTCCTGAGGTGGAGCAAGCATTTCTGGCCACGAAATGGGCAGTGGCCCAGGCGCAGATGCTGCGAGTCATGGATCCGGCTTTGCCCTTCCTCCTGACTGTACAGGTGGACAACTTGAGGTTTGGCTGGGGTCTTTGGCAGAAACATGGAGCTTGGAAGAGTCCTATTGGGTTTTGGTCCCAATTGTGGAAGGGAGCTGAGAGTCATTACTCCCTCATTGAGAAGCAGGCGGTGTATGCAACCATGTTAGCCAGTGAAAGTATCACTGGTCTTTATCCTGTCACAGTGCAGACCACCTACCTGGTAGAGGGGTGGTTACAGTCTTGGGTTAGTCGACCATGCATGGGGGTGGCCCAAACTCCCACTTTGACAGAATGGGGAGCTTACTTGGAACAGAGGGCTCAGTGCTCTACGAGCCCCTTGACACAGGAGCTGCACTTGCTGGAACCTAGACAGTTTAGGGCAGAATAGAAGGAGCCCTCTGTGGAAGCGGAGGAGAGCTCCAGCCCTGTTGAGGAGGGAAAGCCTCCTTCTCTGGCAGAGGCTTGATATACTGATGCTTCTTGCCGAGGCCAGCTGCCTACGTGGGTGGCAGTGGCCCTGCAACCGGCAACAGATACCTTTTGGTATGATACAGGAGCTGGGCGTTTCAGCTAGTGGGCCAGACGGAGAGCTATGTGGATAGAGTTCATGAAAGAGTCTGGTTGTGTGCGTGTGTGAATTGATAGTTGGGTGGTGTACAGATGCCTAACTCTATGGCTGCTTCATTAGGCAGCCCAACAATGGCTTATAGGCCAGGACCCCTATGGGGGAAGGATATGTGGCAGGACCTGTGGAAACGGGGCCTGAAAGAAGGGGTGGTGATTTACCATGTATCAGGGCATAAGCACTTGAAGGCCCCTGGAGATGATGGAGCCGATGCGTTGGTACGTGTGAGCCCTTTCAGGCTCTTTGGAACCGGCTGCAGTAGCTGCCTGGCCACCTAAGAAATTGGGTAATTTTGGTGCCTGAACCATGGGCTTGGTGGCCCAGCACTGGGGCTTGCCTGTAAGTAGAGCTAAAGCCTGGCAAGCTGTGTGTGAGTGTTCGTGGTGTGCTGAACACCCCCCAAAGCAGAGATAGTTACCGCTGAAACCGGGGCAAGTTCCCCGAGGAGCCCAACCTTTACGAAATTGGCAGGTGGATTACACTGGACCACTGCCTGAGGTCCAAGGAGCGCGGTATGTGCTAACTGTTACTGCTACTGCTACAGGACTTGGATTTGCTCTCTCTGTGGCCAAAGGAGTTCAGCCTCACACCCTCCAAGCTCTGGAGTGGTTGGTGGCCACCTATGGGAGGCCCTTTGTTATAGCCAGTGATAGAAGAACTCATTTTACAGTCTGGGCACGGGACAGTGACACGACTCGCAGTTCCATGTTTCTTCTAGGCCCCAGGCTGCAGGTATGATAGAGAGATTCAGTGGGCTCTTAAAGGAAAAGTTATGAGCCCTAACACCTCATTGGAGATGCTGGAAAAGACACCTGCCCATAGCAGCCAGGTTATCGAATGAACAGTCATGGAAAAAAGGTAAAGCCCTTCTGGACAGAGTCACTGAGGGTACTAACCGCATTCTATGGGTGTCACCTGGAAAGGAAACTGACTTAAAGCCCTCCCTGAGTGGAGGTGCCATTATTTTGCCTGCTTCCACAGTGGTGACTCCTGGATGCGCAGAGCAATGAATGTGGCCTTGGCAAGTGAAAACCTGTGAGGCCCCTGGATAGCTCTGATAAACCCTGAGGTCAAGGTTTGGAAAAAGGTCTCTCACTCCCTGGTGAGGATGCTGACCTCTGACAGTCCAGGTTGCCTCCTGAGGTGAAAATTCCCTCTTGCGTGGCGCACCAGCCGTTCGCCTGTGGCCCATGCCTTTATATTTAGTAAACAAGAAAGAGGAGCCTATGTCCCCTATCATCAGCTGGGAGGGGCCTCTTATAAGCTGCCATCCTATCGCAGGATGAGCAGGTAGCGTGCATCTTACCAGAGGGTCGTGACTTGCCAATGATGGTTTCATTGTCTGCTTTGTCTTACCACCCAGGCTGACCACTGGGAACAGTTTGCTATCCTGAGCGCATACCTTTACCAAGGTGCACAATGTGTCACATTGCTGGGTCTGTACTGAGCTTCCATCTGACACTTTGGATGGCCTTCCCTGGCAAGTAGCTCCAGCTACCACTGGATTAGATGGCCCTCCACAATTGAAACTGCACCCGCACTGAATGGAATGCCTGCTGTTGGGTTATTGAGACTCTTTTGCACCAGACTTATCACAATGAACCCCCCTACTCAGGAAAGCTTATACAATGATTGGGTGTAGATGATGGGAACCCATGTAGAATTATTGCAAGTAGCTCTTTCCTGTATAGAGCATGTGAATTACATTGTCCTTAACCATACAGTAGGCTGGATCCCCAAGGAATTGTATCAGAATATCTCCCATAGTGAGAATACCAACTACTGGTGGGATGGAAGAAAATTAATGGGTACTAAATCTACTGACCTTTTGCCAGGCGATGCTCTCTGGATCTGTGGATGCTGTGGATGGCCCTACCTTCCCACCCACTGGACAGGATGGTGTACATGGGGGTGCCCCTTTAAACAGGGCTGCCTCACACCTACCTTAACCCATTAACTGGGACCCTGTTATCATAGATGGCACCAAGAGAAAAGAGCTGTCTGGTGGTTCTATCCCTTCGCTTTGTTTATACCTTGGGGTGGGACAATAGCTGTAGAATTGCAGGTAGAAGCATTGGCCCAACACATGGCCCAAGCCTTAAATGTTACTCATATGGCCCTGGCTTTGCTGATAGATGAAACTACAAAAATGTGTAAAGTAGTGTTATAGAACAGAATGGCCTTAGATCTCCTGACAGTGGTCCAAGAAGGAACTTGTGCCCTTTTGCATGTTCAATGTTGTGTTTATATCCCAGACCACCAGCAGCAGATCCAGAAGCCTTGAAAGAAATGGACGCTGAAGTTTCAGCAATACAGGCTCTCTAGGAAGACTCCTTGACATAACAGTGGACCAAGTTGGGGAATTTCTGAAGATGGGCCCTACTGAGCCTGGCAGGCCTTGCTGGAGGTCTCATGGTTATGTTGTGCAGCTTGTGTTGCTGTTATGGGCTCTGGGCACAGGGAAATGCTTTATGGGTCAAGTTCCTACACCCCAGCCTCTAGGGGGTGGAGTGTTAGGGTCCAGAAACCCTGCTTGCTGAAAGAGGCGTGGTTCAGGACATGACCCCGGAACTGGCTGCATGGGCCCAGACCACGTTACCATTACATAAGCATGACACAGCAAAAGCTTAGGATGCATGCGCCATGCACTCTCGTGCACTGCCCCGTACAGAATATCCGCCACACGAGTCTATGAAAGCTCCTAGCTGTATTGAATAAAGATGCTGCTGCCATTCATTGATCCCTCTTGATGTCAGCTACACATGCTTTCTTTACCTTGGGTATTTCATTGCCAACCCCCCCCCCCCTTTTAATCCCAGGTCTCTGACAGTGAATATTGCAAGCAAAGGGACAGCCTGAAGTAACAGTTTGATTGTGTACATGAGGAAAAGTAGGAGGCCATGTATCTGGGTGTGGGTGGGGAGGGGAGAATGAATAGGAAAGGAGGACAGAGAGTAATGGGCCGGATCAGATAGGCTTTGTAGTCATGAGGATTTCAGCTTGCACTGAGTGGAGTGTCACTGCAGGGTCTGAAGCAAATCGGTGACATGGTCTGACTCTGGCTGTTAGTGGGGAATGAGTTGGGGGTTGGGGGCAAAGGTAAGTCAGGATGAGCAATCAGAAGTGATTGTGGGAATCCAGGAGACAGATGATCATTGTTTACAGCAGCCCAGGGTGCTAATAGCAGAGACGATAACTAGTAGTCAGCTTCTGCATATTTTTTAAAAAGCACAAAATCCTGAGGGGCAGGGTATGAGATTTGAGAAAAAGAAAATCCAATGATGATGAAGACTTTAAATGAAATTGATGAAAGGACAGAGTCTCCATCAACTTTGACACTTGGGAAAGTGTCTAAACTAACATTACAGAATTTGTTGGGTATGGGACAATTCTTGCTTAATTAAACACTCCCGACTAAGTCCTGAGTGGAGCTTCTCAATTAGACCCCATAGTTGTCTACAGTGGTGGCTATTGCTGGTGGTTCAAAGAAGCGGAGGCAGGAATGCAGGGTAGAGGGTAAGGGGTACATAATAAATTGATATTTATTGTGTTCCAGTAACTGTATTAGGTTCTTTAAAATTTTTTAAAAAAATATTCACCCAAGGATACTTTCTTCTGTTTTATTTTCAGATAGGGTGGGCGAGAGGGAGAGAGAGAGAGAGAGAGAGAGAGAGAGAGAGAGAGAGAGAGAGAAACATCGAGGTGAGAGAGACACATCCACTAGTTGCCTCCCACATGACCCCGATCAGGGCTTGGAACCGAACCAAAACCGAGATATGTGCCCTTAACCAGAATCGACCCCATGAGGCTTTGGTTTGTGGGCTGATGCTCTAACTGCTGAGCCCAAAAGGCCAGGGCTAGGTTCTTTTTTAAAATAAAAATTGTGTATGTTTAAAGAACACAACATCTTGATTTCATATACATGTAAGTGAAGTGATTACTACAGTAAAGCTATTTAACATATCATCTTCTCCCATAGTTACCATTTATTTTGTGATGAGAGAACCTGAAATTTCTAGTATTCAAGTACAGTGTGATAGCTGTAGTCATCATGTTGTGCAATAAATTTCTAGTGTCATCTTCCATTCACAAAAAACTCTTGAAGCTGGTCTTTGATGTTATCACTGAGTAAGGTCATACTATCAGTCACAGCGATACAGGATTGGTAGATTTGAAAACAGAAGATATTAAATATTTATCTTGGAACTTTTTATCCTATCTTGGACACAGAGCCTGAATGCACTATGAAGTGCAAATATATATATATTTCTACTGCATAAAATCTTTTTTCCAGCGTTATTGATATATAATTGACATATTACTATATATGTTTCAGGTATACAGCCTAATGATTTGGCTTACATGTAGTGAGAACTATTTTTAATAATATGAACATATTGCAACACATTGCAATATATTTGTACAATCTTAAAAGTGCAATTTATTAAATATGGGCATTTTATTTGTTTTCACGTCTTATAATCCTATTTTGATATTTCTTCTCCTCCTCCTTTTTCTTTCTTCTCTCCCCTCTTCTTCAATATACTGTATACTTTAAAAGAGATTGAGAGAGAAAGAGAGAGAGAGAGGTTCAGGCTCTCCTTGAATTTATGGGGGCTATATGGAGGAGCCCTATAGCACAGGAAAGCACTACCTTGCTTCATGAGTACATCCTGGTGAGGGAAAAAGAAATTTAGAAAAAATAAGGTATTTTATCTTTTCTGTGATAAGTAAGTGTTCCAGATGCAGGTCTTAAGTTATGCACAGATTCCATCCTGGGTGCTTTTGGGATTCTGAAGCTTGGGAAGGTAATGTGTAGTGAGCTACTATGGGTTGTCCTTCATCATACTAGGGGCAATGTAGAAAGGTTTCTAAGTGGAAAAGGCTAATATAAGGAAGCCTTGCGATGTCCAGTATGTCCCAATACAAGCCCCACCTTGTGGTCAGAGGGTAGCATCGCCACCGTCCTGTCTATAAACTTGTTAAAAAGCTACCAGTTCACTTATTCTTTTCCTCTGGGGTGTGTGTGTGTGTGTATGTGTGTTCTGAGGAGGGGGTAAATCTGTCTAACAATTTGTTTAGGGTGGGGAGGAGTGAAAGGACAACAAAAGAAGAAAAGATGAGAAAGAAAGAAATGAGTGAGGTGTTAGGACACCTGTTGTTTTATCCAAAAAGCAGGCATTTCCTTAATGCCAAGGATTATTAAAATGGTCACATCAAAATATCTTTGGAATATAGCCATACAATGTATAATAGTACATTGCACATCATACATAGCACACTGTACAATAGGTAGCCTTTAAAAAAATGTGGTTAAAAAATATGAAATCAAATTTACCACCATAACCATCTTTAAGTGTAAGGTTAATTCAGTGATATTAAGCACATTCTCATTTTTGTGCAACAGTTAACACCACTCACTACAGAACTCTTAGTACTGACTTTCCAATAAAAATGATCTCGCTTTCACTCGAGGCTCTACCACTTCGTAGAATCATTTATGCCTGAGGTCTAGTCTCTCTCCTCTGTAAACGTTGTGTTCAAAACAAAACAAAACAAAACAAAACAAAACAAAACAAAACAAAACAAAACAAAACAAAAACCAGACAGGGTTGCTGTGAGATTAACTAGTCATGTTTGTGAAGTGCTTACATAGTGATGAATGACAGTATTCATTATTGTTGTTATGGTTCCTGGAATTCTAGCCCCTTGTTGCTTCTTTGTGAATGATATGATCCCAGACCTTTCTATCACCAGCTAGTGACCCTCACTCCCAGGTCCGTGGCAAGCATACCCCAATGCTCCATAGATTTCTTACATTATTTTCATCATCATTGTCATCATTATTCTTTTAGAACTGTGTGTTATCCTGTAGCAAGGAAATGTGCCCAGAAAAAACTAGCAGTTGTCAAGGTAGTGATGCACAATGGTTAGCAGTGCTCTATCCTAACACAAAGTATCTCCTTATCTCAGCATCTCCAGGCCACCAAATGCTCTGATCAGCTAGGTAGGGCCCGGGTGGGTCAGCATCTTGGTGGCCAATCCTTGGTACAGCTTTAGCAGTGTAGCCTCCACCCAAGAAGTCAGACTCAAAGACTATAACTTCCCTGGGCACACATCCCCTTCTTGTGACTTTTCTAGATCTGCTAAACCAATGGAAAGGATGGTCCAGGAAGGCACCCCCACCCCTTACTCCCCTAGCTGGGCTCCCGCTCATGTCCAATTCACCCCATCCCCCCAAACCCCTGCTTCCCCAAAGTATATCTGAGCTCAGTGTCATAGTCTGTAAGGCCTGCTTTGTAGGCAATTTTGACCCAGGTCAAGTTTAAACGTCTCCTGTAGGGTTATAATTTGTCTCTGTAAAGAACCTCTCTGACTTCTGACATCAACTCGTCCAGTTTTCAAATATGGCTCTTTCTCCTTCCCTCCCTCTTTCTCTCCTTTCCTTCCCCCTTTCTTCCTTTCTTCCCTCTTCCTTGCTTCCTTCCTTCTTTCCTCCTTTCCTCCCTAAAAGTTATAGCTCCTGGTTATAAATACGATTCACTTTCAGTGTAGAAAATTTGGAAAATAAAGAAAAATAAGAAAACAAAAATGACCTGTAATCTCACCACCCAGAGATAAAGACTTCGGCATGCATCTTTGAGTACTGGCCAATTATCTATGAACATATATTTCAAAAATTGGGTAATACTGTACATACAGTTTTGAGTTCTGTTTACTTTACCTTTCACTCTCTGCTCAGCTTTCACTATCAGCACCTACATACCATGGATTTAGCATTTGTGATATATTATATGTGCTTTTAGCAAGTAACTTTGAAACATCTCCTGTCTTTGGGGCCCTGCCCCCTTTCCTAGCCCCACTGCCCTGGGCTAAGCCCTGCTTTCTCCGGTGTGGATCACCATAGAAGTCTAGTCACGGGTTCAACCTCAAGCTTCATCCCTCCACCATGCACTCATTTCTGCCAAGTGAACTTTTAAAAATGCAGATCTGACCATGCCTTTCCCTGGCTTTAATCTCAATGTCTACTGGCCACCATGGTCTTCAAGACACAGTTTAGGCCCTTTGCCATGGTCAGTCCAGCTTCACTGGGCCCCTCTGACCTCTCCAGACTCCTGTCTGGGTCTGTCTGTCTCCTTTCCTGCCCTCAACTCCAGTCTTTCTATTCTTGGCTCTTGGAGCCTCCTGCAGACTCTGTCTGACATCTGTCTCCAAGGCTCCCCACACCTGCTTTTTTTTTTTCCCCCCCCCTCACCCGAGGACATTTTTCCATTTTTTGTTCAGATAGAGCGGGAGGGAGAGAGAGGAAGAGAGAGAGAGAGAAACATCGATGTGAAGGGACCCATCAAGTGGCTGTCACCCGCACGACCAACCAGGGCCGGGGACAAACTGCAACCGAGGTATGTGCCCTTAGCGGGAACCGAACCCGGGTCTCTCTGTATCACAGGCCGACGCTCCAACCGCTGAGCCAAACCGGCCAGGGCTGCTTTTTCTTTTTTTTTTTACTCAACAAACTGCTGATCCTTTACAACGTCAAGGTAGCAACCCCCTCCGCCCCTTGTCCTCAATCTGCCACTATCTGGGTTCAGGTCTCCCAATTTGCTCTCCCCTAATTCTGTGAGCCCAACTCAAGCCTAGTGGGTACATCAGAATCACCTAGAAAGTTTGTTAAAATACAAATCATAAGACTGCAGAGTTTCTGTTTCAGAAGGGGTTGGGACAAGAATTTGCATTTCTACAAGTCCACAGGTGGAATGATGTAACTTGTCCAGGAAATAGACTTTAAGCCCCACTGTATTGCTTAATATACTGTATTATAAGTGATTTGTTTTGTTTCTCCCTCCTGATCAGTGTTTTCCATGAAACAGGGTCTGAATTAAACCCCAAGATCCTGGTACATGATAAGAACATGAAATATCTCCTGAACAGAGGACGTCTTCCATGGGGCTCTTCTAGCTCAGCCACCAAGTGGTAACAGTGATCATAGGGAGCCCGCTTCCTGTGTGCACTCCACTGTGACAGATTGCTGAGGCATGACTCAGCACAATCCATGCACAATGTTATTTGTATGCTCCAGGAGCCATGGGTCTGAGACCTTGACCAAGTGTGGAATTTCCAGAGGATTTGGGAAATCTCTCCCTAAAGCCCCTTTCCTCAATACATTTTCCAAGGCCAATGCTATTAAGAATAAGAATAATAAGGCATTGATTTCTTGTGGAAAAATTACCAATTGTGTAAATGTCTCTCAATCACTTGCTATTAGGAGCCACGAAAAGATATAGAGGAGACTACATGAGGCTTATCTTAAAATTCGGGTAAAATGTTTCTACATATGTGAGTTATTTATATTTTGATAACAGGTGAGAAACTAGAAGGCAGATCTCTATGTCAAGGGAAATGTACTGTCATGGGGAAATCCCCTTTGAATGTGACCTAATGGAAGCTTTTGATGGGACAAATTCTGTTCTACTACCCTACTAACCACATCTGCCTTCATTCAGATGACATAATAAACCTAAACCTAAAACTACAAACTCAGGGAAATGATTGTTTATTAAACTTCCCATGAACACATGAAGCCAGAAACCAAAGCCCCCTTTCCCTAAAGTGTTCCCGTTTCATTTTTACACGGTGAGCTTGTAGATGTTAACAGAGTGTTTTAAAACATGCTGATAATTTGTATATTAGTAATTTCAATAAAAACTGCTAATTATTTCTACAGGAGTAGAAGATAACAGAACTTAAGCTGGCTCCATGTTTTCAAAGACACCTATGAAAGAAATGCCCATTTCATTGGGAGCTTAGACTTGATAGGATTAGAAGGTGACTTCCTCCCCAGCACTGAAACAGATGAAGCAAGGCCATAGGAGTGATCCAGTTCCCTCAGTTTTGTCCCATAATTTCTTTGCAATTATTGCCCAGTCTTTATGGGGGGTCACCCAACTCTGTGGTTGTTTTTTTTTTTTTTCTCATTAACCTCATGATTGCCTGGGCATAAATTACTTAGTACATGAACAGAAGTGTAGGGAGCTGAACTCAAAAATGGCAAGTCAGAGTTATGTACCTCATGGATAATTCACAATTAGCTAGATGGCTTATAGATATTTAATCAGCAAAAAAATAAAGATAGCCAACATAGACACATTTCAACTAATTTCTACCTATAAACAACAATATGAATGGGGATGAAACAGGACCTTTTTTTCTTCCCTCCTAAAATAGGAATAGGACAAGATTTACCTTGAACATTTCAGGTGTCTCTTTCTTGAGTTTTAGCTTCTCACTTAAGCATATGGAGTAATTCAATAACCAGTAAATGAAAACTCAGGTGTTCTTGCCTGTCCCTCCAGCAGAAAAGGGACAGTCCTGGGTCCCATCAACATCAGTCAACCTTGCCCTGGCTGGTTTGGTTCAGTGGTTAGAGCATTGGCCTGTGGGCCAGAGAGTCCCGGGTTTGGTTCCCGCTAGGGGCAC